>NC_050501.2:375000-1667500 GCF_012460135.2 Molothrus ater
ACAACCATGAAAAGTGCTCTTCATAATCCCTCTGGAGAGGATTAAGCCATGCAGAATGCAGAAATGAAGACATTTTATGGCCACCTAAGGACTGCGCAAGAGAGCAGACACCAGCAAAGGGACCCATGAGGGAATGAGTGGAAGTAACAAGAAACTGGGGGTTTCTTGGGAGCAAAAGGGATAACTTTCATTTAGGGAACCTGACATTGTTTCTCCCAGTAAGTTTTCAACTACAGACTGGGAAAATCCTGTAATAATTATGTCCATGTTGTAGTATTATGGAAAACGCTGTAATGAGACTGGGGCTGTGCTAGGCTCCTCCAGAGAGCAGAGGGGCAACATGTACAACCTGCTCCATGTGCCCACTCCCCTCCATCCTCTCCTGCTCCCAGCAGAGATTCCAGGATTTGGAAACCCTCCTGACACACAAAACACCATCATGAGGTGAGGAAAGGCTGTGGGTTTCTCCCACTCTAAGCACAAGCTGGAGCAAGCTAGTGAAGGTCTCAAGACATGGTGGCTTGGCCAAGGCTTTCCAGCCCTCTGATCCTCTTCAGCTTCATCATCTCCACCAGTGAGATTTTTCTGGAGGTATTTCTGGCTCCTTCTGTGTTGCTCTCCATATCCCACTGAATATTGCATGTGCTATCCTTCCCCAAGGACTGTTAGTCTGAAGAAAACGGATTCTTTTCTAGAGCTGCTAAATGGCACCTCTCCTGTTCCCTGGCGTGATTAGATCTGTGCATTTACCACTGGTTATGTTTGCAGGCACTTTTGGGTGTGATTAGCAGCTGAAGACTGTCAAGGAGTCAAGCTCAGGCGTTAGAGCCTCTCTGGGGACTGCAGAGGAAACGAAAGCAGCATTTTTTCCTTTCCACAGAGGCTCGTGGTTGAACTCAGCACAGATGGGTGGTGGCAGGGCGACCCTGAGAGGTCTGAGCTGCCCACAAGGGCCCAAGCGACCCACCCCATCTATTCCCAGCCCTTGTGCCATGGGGTGTTTGGCTGGAGATCCTGACCCAGACAGAGCAAGAAAAAAGGAGTTGGAGATAAAAACAGGGGAAGAAACAGGGAGAGGAGGAGACACCTTCTAAAGGGGGGGGGGGCGAATCTGTGCCATGGGGCCTTCCAAAGCTCTGTTCCTTACAGAAGTGCTTATAGAGATTATTGGTCTTAATTTATGTAGATCTACTCTGGCACTAGAAGAACTTAGACACTAATTAAAGAGCAACTGAAGAACAGCCCTGGCCTTGGATCTCACCCAGAGGGAAACAATTCCTGGGAATCCTGAACCAAGAGGGAGCTCAGATGTCAAAATGCTGCTTAATCTTCTTAGAGATGATATGTAATTTGGGGTGATTTTCTGGAGAAAAGGAAAACAAATCAGCTCACAAATCTTGGAGTTCTCCCAAGACAACAGTGCAAACTCTTTTGGCATCAGTGGCCTAGGGGAAAGGAATCATCTGACGAGCAATGATTTTTGACACTACGTTAAGCAGAAGACTAGGATCCAGTCTCCAAGCGACTGTGTCTGGATGAAATCCAGGGAAAAAAAGGAGGTGACTTTTGGGAGAACACTTTGCTAACCCTATTAATGGGGAGTAGAGCAATTACACACATGGCTGTTTGTAATAGGTAAGAAAATAGTTAACACTCTGCCACAGCTCAAGTAGTGATTTTATGAGTCCTGATGAATTTGAGCTCCCATAGGAATATCAGGGTGGGGTTTTTCACTCTTTTGGGACTATTTCAGGATCTCACATACAACTACTGAATTTTTCCATCTATGGATTTAACTGAGCTGCCTGATCAGCAGTGAATTAAGGGACCCTCTTGTCCTGTGAGGACAGAGCCCCACCACACCTCAACTCTGCACCCCTTCAGCTGGGGATCCTTTCAGTTGATGCTTTCCTGATTTTATCCAGCATTTGCTGAACATTGCAAGGAGCTTTTCTAGGTTAATCATGCTCAGAGCCTGGGCAGGCAGGCATGAGGAAAGTGAGAGGAGAAAAAGTTTGCTGTGTTATTATAATAAAACACACAATAAATACTAAGGAAAGCATTACATACATCCTGTCTGAGGAAATTCACCATGCCTGACCTCAGCCAGCTGAAAATCAGGTGTCCCCTGGGCTCTTCTGAGGGTTAAGGGAGAAAGTCAGCATTTCCACATATCTAATCCCAAAAGAGCTGTGTAAGGAGAAGGGGATTCCTTCATTTCATCAGATGATGATTCCTCCTGTGTCCAGTGCCAGAGCTGAGGTACCTCAGACAAGACGTTCAGCTTTGTGAGGGCTGATGCCACTTGAAACAAATCAGACTTTTGAC
This sequence comes from Molothrus ater, assembly GCF_012460135.2. NCBI lineage: Eukaryota > Metazoa > Chordata > Aves > Passeriformes > Icteridae > Molothrus > Molothrus ater. The sequence continues at coordinate 377,329 of NC_050501.2, forward strand.
AGTGCCCAGCATGTCTCTGGACCACACCAGATCCCATCAAAGCTGTCCTATCTCATTCCCAGCTCTCCTTGGCGTGCCAGGGAGAAGGGCCGAGCGCTGGCAGCCCTCGCACACAGCAGGAGCAGCACAGGCTGCAGCTCCTGTCCTCGTTTGCCCTCGTGCTGAGCAGCTGACACTCCTCATGGTAGCACTCCTCATACTGCAGTCCCTGCACCCGTCTGGCTGATGCTCCTCTCTCTCAAACCAGGCCACGGGAGGGTCCCTCAGGGTCCAAAGCAAAGAGCAGCACAGCGGAGAAGGGCAAGGGAAGGTGAAAGCACCCGGTGCTCGCAGGGTGTCTCTGGCAGGGTGAGCCTGACCCCATGGGATCAACAGGAGACTTTGTTTTCTTTATCCCTTCCAATTAATCAATTTTACTGCTAAACAAAGATGACTCTTTGAAGGGGAGGTCTCCTATTTCAAGTCTTGTTTCAGGAGATGTTGTGGATGATCTTGACCAGACATGTCTTCTTAAAGGGATGCAGATGCTACTGCTCTGGCTGAGCACCCTGGAAGGTCATGGAATCCCAGAATGTCCTGAGCTGGAAGGGACCCACAGGGATCATCGAGTCCAACCCTGTCCCTGCCCAGAACCCCCCAATAACTCCACCCTGGGCATCCCTGGAGCTCTGGCAGCCTCGGGGCCGTGCCCATTCCCTGGGCAGCCTGGGCAGTGCCCAGCACCTCTGGGGGAAAAAACCTTGCCCTGAGCTCCAGCCTGAGCTGCCCTGACCCCGCTCAACCATTCCCTGGCTCCTGTCCCTGTCACAGGAAGCAGAGATCAGAGCTGCCCCTTGGGAGGAGCTGCAGACCCCAGGGAGGTCTGGGCTCAGTCTTCTCTGCTCCAGCTGAAGACATCAAGTGACCTCAGCCACTACTCTTGTGGTCCCTCCTGGGGACCTGATCCTTCAGCACCCTTCTAGCCTTTTTTGGATACTTTCTAGGATATAAGATCAAAAAGCCTTTGGAGAATTCACTTTAATACCTCATATTCCTCTTCAAAGATGAGTTACCTGCTTTCTAACAATCTGCAGGACTTAAACATGTATTACCAGCTCTTCCCACTGGGAAAGCTCATGCAGGAAGATCACATCCATCTCACGTGGTTGACAGAATGCTCCTGAGGAGGACCTGGGCTGCAGCACTGACCTTCATCACCTCACCACGAAGACTGAACCCCTGATGTCTTTGATGCTATTAAGCACCTCTTGAGTGTGGGTGAGAGCCAAAGCTCATGGCTGAGCCATGGCAAGGCTCCAGCTGGGCTGGATATTGATTTTTGGAGGACTTTAACATATTATTCTCCTCCTGGTTATCACCACAAGCTCTTAGTGCTTCCAAGTGGACAGGGACTATTTTGTCTGTGCTTACGTGCAGTCCTTCCCTTTGCAGTTTACAGGGGCAAACTCTGTATTTTTATTCTGCCTGCAAGAAAGTTCCTTGGCTCAACGATCAGAAGCTCCAATTCAAGTTTATAAAGGTTTTCCATTTGTAGTGGATACAGAGCTACTTGCAACATCCAGCTGGATGTTGCTAGCAGTGCTACAGTGCTAACATACAATAGAGCCATCCACAGCATCACTCTTGGTTCTTAATGGAATTTGCTTGTAAACAGACATAAACAAGCACCAGCTTCAAGGCAAGAGAAAAGCTTTGGTGGCTCTGTCCTGGGAAAACCTTGTGCAATAGTAAAAAAACCCCACTGTCTGCTTCCTGCCCTGCTTGCAGTGAGTCCTCATGCACATTTTATAAGAGAAACTGCCTGGGTATAAAAAGAAATGACTCACTGAAACTGGTAACACTGAACACAACTTGGTTTTGATCCAAAGCCAAAAATGTTTTATTTATTTGAAATGTAAACGGTTTCTTTATCAACTGCCTGTTTCAGGGGTTGTTTAGGGCAGTTTCCTTCCAAATAGGTTGCTCAGCCCAGAGTTTTGCAAAATCCTGGGAAACAGGGAAAGCAGCAAGGAAGACACAGAAACCCTGCTGGCTGATTTATGGAGAGTGGGATGGGGCCTCCCATCCCTGGTGAAAGCCTTCTCAGAGCTGCCTTTGCTGGAGACTTGTTGCTGCAGCAGGATGAACAGTGCAGCTCACACTACAGCCACCAGCACTGCTGGTGCTGTACAGACACACCAAGCACAACTCCAAGGCTCCTCTCTGCTTCCAGCCCAGCCTGGTCTGCAACTGGGGAGCACCATGGGGGCACAGGGACCCCAACAGGATCCTGTGTCATTGCTGGAGCCTCTCCCCTCTGGGCTCCATGGGATTCCTGCTCACTTTGGGTCACCCTGGCCTGGCTCTGGTGCTGGGTGCACAGACAGGGCTCCTGCCTCCAGCTGGGCTGAGTGGATCCAGAGCTGCTGCTCTGCTTTAACCTGGGCTTTCTACCATGGCAAGGGTCTGCAGCCTGGCTCGGTGGGAGCTGGGGAGGCTGAGATGCTGCTGGAGCTGCACTGCTGCTGCCCAAGAGCATCTTCCTGCTGTTTTGTGACAGGATTTGGAGGAGCTGGAGGGAAATCCATGGATCTGCCTTTACCCCGCCAGGCCCAAGGGACACCCCATCCTCTGGTGCTCATCCCACCAGCCCTGGGAGGAACACAGGGTTAGGGGCATTTGGGGAGTGGATGGTGTTGGGAAGGAGGGATGGTGGTAAAGAGAAGGGGATGCCTGTGGGCTCACACATGTGTGCAGCATTCATGAAAAGGAAGGGGATTGATGGTGGGATAGTGGCAGAATTAACTGATTGCATGAAGAATTGATCAGTGAGGAAAAAGCATCACAGGGCAGGGAAATTGCACAAGGCACAAGCAGAGAGAGGAAAAAAAAAACAAGGAGAAAAAGGGAGATGGTGCTACTGAGCTCTGAAGACTTAATCTGGTTAATTCTTTCAGCATGTGGTGTGCTGGCAAAGCACAAGGGAGAGGAAAATACTTGCTTGTGGGGAAGAAAACAAAAATCAACATTTCAACTGTTGTGTTTCTTCTGAAATGAAGAGCAAGACCTTCCCCAGCCACTAACCAGCAGCACAGACATGCTTGGGAAATTTATATCATGGGCAAATTTATATCTGAGCCTCTTCTCTTCTCTGGCCTTTTTCAATTCCACCCATGAGAGAGATGAGTTCAAGACATTGTAAAAACCATCTGGAGACTCATTGAATAGTTGTGTGGTCCCACTTTGAGCAGCAGAGACATAGCACAGCCTCCCCTGCTCTGGTCCTGTCAGGGATAACAAACCCTGGAGCGGCGGGCTCCGGGCACCTCAGTCTGGAGCGGAAAACCCCTCTCGAGTTTTAGGAGGGTGCACAAAGTGGAGGTGTTTTGGCAACCATGACCCACAGAGCTGCTGGATTCCAGCACAGCCACGACCCCAACCATGGAAACCACCTCAGTTTGGAACAACATTTTGGAAGCATTTCTGAACACCCGGGGAATTTGAGTCAAGTGCTGTGAGAGACATGACAACACTCTGGTTTGAAAAGCTCCTTCAACCAGCATTGCTGCAAAAAGCCACTCTATGGCCCAAAAAGACCCACTGCTGATGACATGTGAGGGCACTAGGTTGAATGATGGTGGAGCCATAACCCTTTTTTTGAGAACAAAGCAAACAATTGAAGTCACTGGTGCCCTGGTCCAGGATGGGAGTGGGTGGGAAGGGGTTTCCTGGGGGAAAAGCAGCATCTCTGGGGGCTCTGGCACTGATACCCTTCTGCAAAGGCCTTCAGCACATTTCTTGAAGAAACAGCTGGAAGTGTTCCAGCAGCAAATGTATCTGACTCCAAAAAATATCTTGCTTACATTAGAAGTGTCTGGATGGTGAATAATGTAGAGAGGAGAAAGTGTCATGGGGCAATTAATAAGCTGAGGCTGTACAAGGTGGCAAGGAGAAGAAAATATTAGGGGAAGTGACAGGCAAAGTCAATAAATAGTGGAGTGGTATTTGGGAAAGGTCTGGCACTTCTGCAGCTGGCTGGGCAGAGCACAACAGCCCTCTTGAACATGCCAACACTCCGTTTTTCTCTAATGCCATCACTCTCCTTTTCTCCTGAAGCTGGAATTTGCCTGTCAGCTGCAGAGTGCAGGATGGAGACAGCAGGTTCCCTCTCCACCCATCCCCACATCCTTCTTCCCACTGGGTTGGCCTGTCAGGGGAGTGCCGTGGTTTGCCTTTACAGTTCCTCCTCCTGAGAAAGTTGTAGGATTTGAGAATTTTAAGTTGTCAGGTGAGGTTTGTTGTGGAAACCAGGGTGGTGCAGGATCCAGACAGTGTGAGTGCGAGTTGGGGTCTGTACCCCCCTCCTTGTACACCCACGCCTAACAGCAGGTTACCCAATAAAATGGGAAACCCCTGCAGTCCCTCCAGGGGGTTTGCAAACCCCACTGAGCATCATGTGATGGGTCTTGGCACAAGGGACAAACCAGTCCACAGAGCATGGTCAGGGCTGAAAGAGTAATTTGAGCAGGCAAAAAGATCAACCACAGGTTTTCCCTGCCAAAGGAGAAATATGACTTGGGACAAAAAAATTCCATGTTTGCCTGAGCAGAATAATCTGCAAATGCAATCAGCCATTTGGGTAATTGATGTTCCTTGCTGTGCTCAAACTTCTCCGTCAAAACTGTGGGGGAAAAAAATCGCTGCTGAGGAGAAACTCAGATCTCTGAATTGCAAAGGACACAGCCACAAGACCCAGCACAGCCCCGAGGGAACTAACAAGAGTACAGAGCAGCATTTGATGTTCCCGAGGCTGCTCCGAGCAGCCCAGCTCCCCAGACCGGGAATCCGATCACGGTAACAAAAGCAAACAAACCACGGTTTAAATAGAAGCAAAAACGTTGGAAGGGAAAAACCAATGAGAGCAAATGTTTACCCCAAAGATGGGATAGTTTAGAAATTATGGCTGGGAGCCAACTCTCCAATATTTTTAGTTTCAGAAGGTTTGCAAGCCTCAGCTGCCAATGGGGCCCTGGCCCCTCTGCCCTCGGAGCAGTGACCTGCTGCAGGTGCAGCTCCAGACACCCCGGGGCAGGAGCAGGAGGACAGGTTCAATGCCTCCTTTTGGGACACATTTGAGAATGGCTTGCAATTTATCAGCTAATTATGATTAGAGCAGAAACAGGTAAGGTAATTGTCATGGTTATGGACACACAGTGAAGAAGCCTGGGGGGCATTACGGAAAGGGAAAACCGACAGACCCTAAAATGCAGTTTTAATATGGATTCATACTAAGAACAAGATCTTGCTAGCTTTAGTCAAAAACCCACCTTTGAGAGCTGCTTTAAGAGATGAAGTTCTGGGATTGTTTGTGATAGGAAACCATGAGGGATTAAGGAATTCAAGAGGAAACCACAAGCCTTCCAGTGCCTACAGGGTCTCTGGGAGACCCAGAAAGGGACTTTGGACAAGGGTCTGGAGGGACAGGACACAAGGAATGGCTTCCCACTGCCAAAGGGCAGGGATAGATGGGATACTGGGAAGGAATTGTTTCCTGGGAGGATGGGGAGGCCCTGGCACAGATTGCCTAGAGCAGCTGTAGCTACTCCATCTCTGGATGGTCTTTAGGGTCCCTTCCATCCCAAATCATCCCAGGATTCGATGATTAAAACCTGGCAGCAGCAGAGGAGAGTGAGGAATTGGAGAATCAGGCACAGCTGCAGCAGCCAGTGCTATCCTGTGAACACATCAAGGAGAGCTCAAGTACAGAGATAAGAGCAGACAAAAGAGATAAAAAAGGAGACGATGTCTTGTGTTGTGACTGCTGTTTAAGGGAAGGACAACAACGTGATGACCAAACCCCCCCAGTGCCAGCCCTCCAGGGCAGCCAGCCCCTGCTGAGGTCAGCCCCACACACAGAAGAAACAAACCAGGTGTGAACTGATATTAATTTTATTCACATTTCCAGAGGAAAGCAACGGTGGAGTGCAAGGTCATGGCTAGTGTAGAAAAGCTCAAGTATTTGGTTTAAAACAGGCAGATATTTCTGAGGCTGAGCCAAGCCCCTGCTCTCTTCCCTACACGTGCTTCCAGTTCAAGTAACAGGAATCTCCAAAATAAGCTGGCTCATCACATCATGGGGGGGATGTCAAAAACTTTAAAGCTCTCTGTGGTATAAATCCCTAAGCAGGGCATAAAAGTAGCAGACAGGAAATCTTGTACAGCTGAACTGGCTCATCCTTGGGCCAAGTGTTGGGCTTTTCCTTCAGCAGCAGAGTTTTGCTGTCAGCGATGCCAAATGCTCCTGTCCAATTTTAATGTGATTCATAACCCAGAGCTGAAATTTGCTGCTACTGGATTATGGGGATGATTGTTGGTGATGGCACAGAAAAAAATTTAACAGGACTTCCAGCCGAGGAGAAGAAGAGAAAAAGAGAAAAAATTGATTGCTTTGAATTTCAAAAACAACAAAAAGGGAACAAAAACACAGCCAGGAATAAGATTTTGAGAACTGAAATTCCTAATTGCACGGCTGGCCCATGGGAACTTGACACAGCTCCGAGTTGCTTCTAAGGAATATATCTGTATTGCTAAGAGACTCCTGGGTTCAGCTGGGCCAACAACTGGTTCTTGCTGACATCCAGCAGACTCAAAATCCTCCCAACCCCAGGTGGCATTAACCAGCTTCAGATTTGCTCCCCACAGAGCCACAACTTTTGGATTTTTGCTTCAAAGTGCACATTTCAAATTACACAAGGCATCAGATGACCAAAGACCTCTGCAGAGCCCTGGCCACGCCACAGGCCTGGAGCAGGACTGGGAACAGGTGGAGCAGAGTTTGGACAGGCAGCAGGAACAACTCAACGAGACACAGTGGAAAGCAACACTCCCTGACACAAGTGGAATGGCACCAGCAACTGATGAATTCCTAAGTTATGGGGCTAAAAGATGAGATGGTTTAGTTTTTTTCTATATTGTAAATATCAGGGAGTTTTAAATGTGTCCAGTGAAGACACTGGAAGTCTTTTTGTCCTGTGAAGTTGCTGGATTTAATTGGAATACAGCTATATTTGGGAAAGGAGTGGGTAATAGATGTGTGCACATTCTTGCTTGCTCTGCAAAGACAATTATCAGATTACAAAAAAAGGCACAAGAAGCACATTCCTCCTTCTTTTATCCCTAAAAGGTTCCTCCTTCCCCCCTGCTGAAAGCACTGTGCTGGCTGTCACTGAACAACCTCCAAGTACACATTTTCCTCTTTGATCCAGCTGGCTTGGAAGCCCCAAAGATTAAAGATTTCTCTTCTGTTTGAATAATGTCACTGACTAGAATCTCATGGCTTGTTTAACTGATTCTCTTCATCCTCCATCTATATATAGTAAAAAAATGGAATTAATATTATATTTTGGTTTATTGCTAGAGGCAATCTGCTGTCCCCCAAATCAGGCTCCCAAAGGAAGGAGGTGAAACAGAAAATCTGGAAGGACCTGCTTGCTTGAAACAAGAAAAAGGCAAAATTGCACTTGCCCCACCTGGCTGGGTGTCACAGAGGGGGAAACTGGGGCAAGGAAGGGCTCAGGATTATTTAGCAAGTCAGTGGAGAGCCAGGAATAAAACAGCCCAGCTCTGGATCTTCTGTTCCAGTTGTCAAGAAACAATTTTGCTTTGCCCAGAAGGTGAGTTCTGTCAGAAGACAGGACAATGCCACTTACAATTCAAGTCTTAATGTTGACACTGGATGTGCAGAGCAGGATAAAGGAATGTGACTCTTTGGTGAACATCCTGGTTATCATACTAAAAATGTATTTTAATAAACTAAATTCACCCCTTGCCTAGTCCTTAACACTGCCATAAATTTCTTCCCTGCAGCTGCCTGGCTGATATTTAATGGTTCAGCTATTAAATATCCCACCAAACCTGTGTCTTCTCTGTGAAGGCTTAAACTCCTAAAATTCTTATTAAAAAAAATATGGAAACAAATTGTTCTAAATATTATTCCAGGAGTGAATTGCTTCAGTGGTGTGGATTCTATTTACAATTTTAAGGAACCTTCTGCTTCAGACAAGTCACAAGAACCTTCTCAGCAGCAGGAGGGTTGGACAAAGCATGTGGCTGACACAGGAAGGGGGAACAAGTGTGTTCCTTGTGTCACCACACAGTCACGGACAGCGTGTTCGCTCTGTTCCTGTCAGCTCCTGGGTAGCCATGCTGGTGGCAGAGATGCCAAGGGAGTTTGAGGTCCTGTGGATGGATTACATCACCATGCAGTGCGCTGAGACACCCCCACAGCCTGGCAGAGGCTGAGGGCAGAACCTGCCCTTGGCAGCTCCAGGCGACACCCCCAGTGCTCCCACGGGTTCCCACACACAGGATTCAGCCAGCAGCTATGGACAAAGGGCTGCAAGGGCTGCCTGAGCTGAGGTGGTTCTAGAACAGCCAAACAGCCATCAGGGAGAGTGGCCAGAGGGAGAGCCACGAGCTGGTGCTGCCAGCAGCAAGTGGAACAGTGCACAGAGCCCAGCAGGACTCAGCGTGTCTGCCACGGGGAGAGGAGAACTCGGGAAGCGCCCGTGTGGAAACCTCCACTCCAGATGTCCATGGGATGCTCCTTAAACTGCCTCTGCTGCAGCAGGAACCACCCGTGCTCCCAGCCAGGAGAGCACAGGCTGCACGTGCAGGAACACAGCCCCAGGCTCCACTCCTTTCCCCACACACAGCAGCTCTCTCTTTTGGGAAATTCCCTCATTTTGCTGTTTAAGTCCTGATTCCTCTCCAGTCTCACATCCCTGTGTGCTCTGCCTGCTCTCCTCCCAGAGGCAGAGGAGCTGCTACCCTACCCTCCAGCTCTCTGGCAGAACACATCGAAGTCCACCTCAAGGGACAAAGGCCAAAGCACTTCACATTCATCAGTTTGGATGGTTCAAAAGAAAAGCCATTTGTTTCTAGGAAATCTGTTTACACACACACTCTGGCCACTGCTGGCTTCCCAACTCCTATTCTTAGCATTTGGCTGACAGTGGAGAGGGCAAGAACAAACACACACCAATCCCCAAGTGCTCTTGATTGTGCCATTTTGCCAGATGTTCCTGGTGCAGAAAGAGCTGCACAAAAGCACTGATGGGAGAATTACAGCTATAACACATCTCTCTGTCTCCAGCAGCAGATGCCCTTATGGGATCTTTGCCTACCCAAAGCCCACCTGCTCTGCCCTTGCCTCCTGACAGGGAATGACAGGAATGAGAACATTTTGCTTGCTGGCAGAACCAGAGCAAGCCATCCCTGATGGAAACCTGCTGCTCATGCTCCCTTCCTGCTGGGTGTAAGTAGCCCAGCAGCCAAGGGTATCACAACAACCAGGATCAGTAAGAAAAACTGGAATTTAACAATCAGTCCTGAAAAGGTCAGCTCCTGAGTCACAGCAGAGAAGGATATGGGGGAATTGCTTTGAAGTGCATCTTTTTCCTCTCTCTTTTATTACACAAAACACATTAATCTCGCTGGTGATCACTCAGTTTTTCAGGCACTATCACTGGACACAAAGCCAGTTTTACTCAAAACTTTCTTCTTGCTCCTGCAGCTCCACCAGTGCTACCCTGGATTCCCCTTAGAACTGGAGGTTTCTTCTTGATCTCAAAAAGAGATTGATATATCAAAACCAATTCAATTACAAAATATAATAATATCCTCTTCTTGGAAGTGAAGCTGCCCCATATTCCAGACTGTGGCAGGATTTTCATAACCTCAAACCATTTTTACTAAATTCTACTTAAAATGCATCAGAGTTCCAATCCACCTGTCTGGTGTGTTGTAATGCTCACAGCTGAAGATCCATTCCCTGTCAATTCCTCCTGGATCTGCCAAAGGCCTCTTCTCAGTTGTCTTCTGCAGACTTGAACATGAGGATGGCATTGTAGATCTTCAGGGCAGGGCCCAGCTTGATGCTGAGTATTTTAACGATGTCATTCTGCTTGAGGAGCAGGAAGGCCTCGCCATCAATCTGCTGAAGGTTGGAATAGAAACAGGACAGGGATCAACCACCAAGGGACAGACAGGATTTCCACTTCTGGTCATTCTGGGATTCTTGCCTAGTTCTGGCCCCTACACCCCATGATGTCCTCTTTCCAAAGGACACAGACCTCATCTCACAGAGCTCTCCCTAGAAATGGAGAAGCTCCATGTGTCCTGCCCATGGCAGAGGTAGAATGAGATGAGCTTTTAAGGGCCTTTCTAGCTCAAACCATTCCATGAGTCCATATGCTATACAGACTAAGGCGTAGTGAAGATGCAATATGGCTGGAAAAACAGAGCCTCCTACTCCATCAACAAGGACATATATTTGATTAGATGCAAATTAAGCAACTGATGAACATACTACCAGGTGAAAATACAGGATACTGCAGGTAGCAGCAAGTAAGATCATGACACACCGTTTCTGGAAGAGGTTAAAATTTACTCAGGCAAGAACATCCACAGAGACAACACAGATATAATTAATATAAACCCCAAATGCTGCAGGGAGGAAGCCAAAGATTAATGGACACAGACAAACAATAAGTGTCTCCCTAAGTTATTCCATTAAAATCCATTTACAGAGACTGACAGCGTCTCCTCCTCTCACTTGATTCTCCCCAGTGCAGCACACAGCACTGGACAGTCAGCCCAGCCAGAATAACAATTCTGCTATTTTTGTAGTTTTCCCAAATAGAATATTTTTGGATGTCAATGCCTGGTGCAAGAGGAAACACTGAGTAAACTCAGAGAACACATAATTAAATCAAAGAGCTGGGAGCCAGGAGATTTGGTTTTCCCACCTCTCACCACATAAGAGATCCTCAGCAAGTTACTTAACCTGCTACTGAGAGTAACTGGGAAGTTAATTCCTGCACTGGGAATGACAGCAGTGCTCCCAGACCACAGATGGCCACACCATGTCCTTGAATCTTATTTTCAAGCTGCCTCAAGTCTACACTGCTGCAATGAATGTGTTAAAAATAGCCTGAAACAAATAGGACTGTGCTGCTTAAATTAAATAATAGAGTCAAGAGGAGCAGAAAACTGCTGGAAAACAGTCCTACATTTCAAAATGGCTTTCTGTCCACTATTATTTATCCCTATGCTTCATTTTCACTGCAGTTCCTTACACTCACTTATTTTAAACAGTCCTGCCCTAAACTGGACCTAGAAGCAAGTCTGTGCTTTATTATTCATTCCTTTGTTCCATCTTATTGGATAGGTTTTAGAATTCTGTGCAAATTTGTTCTCTTCATTCCTAATGTAAGCAGCAACTTATCCCCCTCCAGCCCCCTAGCAAGGGAAGTCTGCAAGGGATTTATTTATCATGGATATGAAGCACTTGGAGGCTGATCCTGGACAGTGTGGGGGAGTTCAGCTCTCCTGTCACTCACACCTGTATTCTGGCCAAAGACAAACTGCTAAAAGGGTTTTAATTTCAAACTGACAATGTGCTTTGAGCATAAACTGGAAAAACAACACAAGCTCCTCTAAACTGGGTGTAGGGAACCTCACTTAGAGACTGCAGAAAATAAGGATTAGAACAGACTGTGGCTATGGCACTCTCAGAACCAGAAAGTATTCACTGTGCTCAGGAGCAGAAGAAATAAAATACATGGAGAATGGTTGGATTCATTAGATTTGCTGGTACATCTCACCTCTGTATACACCTTCCCTAGAAATCCCTTTAACACAGCTACAGTGAAAGATGGGTTCATTTGAACAAATTTCACTATTCCCACTATATTCAGTTCATAAGTATTCTACTGTATTGGCACATTGTGGACAGTGCTTTTAGCAAGCCTCTATTTCTTTTGCTTCCTATTTTGTGTGAGTCTGCACAGTTTTTAAAACAAGAGAAAACAAACCACAGATAGATAAATCCACAAAATGCACTGCAGCCTGATTCCCCCTGAAAGGGAGCCAGCTCTGGAGGAGACAGCGATTACAGACCTGCCCTTTCCAGTCACTGCCATGCAGGAGGAGTGGCTCCAGCCCTTCCCTGGAGCTCCTACAGTCACACAGGAGAGCTCTGAGGACAGAATCACAGAACCATGGGATGGTCTTGGTTGGAAGGAACCTTAAAGCTCATCTTGTTCCACCCCCTGCCATGGGCAAGGACACTTTCCACCATGCCAGGTGGCTCCAAGCCCTGTCCAACCTTGCCTTGGACACTTCTAGGATGAGGCAGCCCCAGCTTCTCTGGGCACCCTGTGCCAGAGCCTCCTCACCCTCACAGGGAGGAACTTCTTTCTAATGCCCACCCTCCTTCAGGTTAAGGCCATTGCCACTTGTTCTGTCATTCCTCATCTAAAGACCCTCTCCAGCTCTCCTGGAGCCCTTTAGACCCTGGAAGGGGCTCTGAGGTCTCTCTGGAGCCTTCTCCTCTCCAGGTGAGCACCTCCAGCTCTCCCAGCCTGGCTGCAGAGCAGAGGGGCTCCAGCCCCTGGAGCATTTCTGTGGTCTCCTCTGGATTCACTCCAGGAGTTCCACATGTTTCTGACACTGGTGCCCACAGCTGAAGGGAGCTCTGCAGGTGGGGAATGACCTGAGCAGGACAGAAGGGAAGAATTCCACCCCCACGAGCTGCCCACACCATGAGATGAGTCCAGGACAAGGCATCTGTGCAAATTCATCAGGGGCTCCTAAAGAACCTCTGAGTGATACCTGCATGTAAGTGGAACCAGAAGCACCCAAGAGATCGCTATTTGTGATGCACCTACAGAGCTGAGCCAAAAACCAGGACAGCCACACCCTGTGCCCATGGAGGTCTCCCAGAGGCCATGGTGCACCTGCCAGGAATGGGACTAGAGCCCAGCCCATGGCAGTATTGACAGGACACTCGTCACACAGGACATGTTCTGACTTTCCAACCTCTGCTTGTCGAACTAAAGGTTCCCCTCCTGCTCGCACCCCAGCCCACGGGAGAAGCCAACGATTCCTGGGAAACCCTGTGCCTGCCAGGCTCCCCAGGAGAAACAAGCACATGTCCTTGTTAGAGGCAGCAGATGAGATCCTCACTAACCATTCCAACAGGGCATCTTTAGAGCAGTGCCAAGCCCATGGCACAATGGTCCAAGACAGGATGTTAAGCATAAGCTCCATGATTGGAACTGCAGGGGAAATTTAAAGCAGCAAGATGCAATTAGCCATGGTGGAATTCAGCTCCATGCTGAGGCTGCCACTGCTCTGCAATGAAAGGGCTGAGCAGGTCTGAGCTCTCTGCTGTAATTCCAGGGATCTGCAGCACAGGGTCTGGACACACCCCCACTTACCTCTTCCCTGAACACAGATGCTTGCTCTTTGCAGCCAGGTAAACGCTGGATAAAACTCACCACCTGCAATTGCATGTAGGAGAAAGGAAACACAGACAACTAAAATGAGACATCATCAAGAAAAACCCTCTAATTTGTGTATGAGAATTCCCTATGCAAGAATTTTTAAAACTTAAATAGTCAAAACTCTCACATTAATGAAGGATATAGATGGAAAACATTGCTGGGTTGTTGCTGCAACTCCTCTGCATATTTTGGTTACCACCAATAACTGCCCCTATTGCCTTTTGACCATTTCTCTCCCTGTAAGAATCCAGCTTTTTCACTCTTCTAGAAGGTTCTCACAGAAATCAACATTATTTTTCCAGATAAAAAGCTATATATGGCTTAGAGTACTTTAAATTCACTCACAACTCCACTTTCTCTAAAGTACTGTTGGAAAGTAAAACAAACATGAAAAAAGGATTTAGACAGTTTCCCAAGATGACATGCCTCTAAGAGACAAGATAAACCAACTGAATGAGCACTGCTGGTTTACCAACATGCAAAGGCAGAAGAGCTGGAAAGGAAGATGGAAGGCAGAAGAGAAGGAAAGGAGTTTTGGTTTAATTTAATCTGTGCTGGGTGCACAGGATCCACGGAACCAAGAGGATTAAACAAATAAAAGTTAATTTTACATTTCACATTAGGAAAAACCTTTCTAGGCAAGGAATCTGTTAACATTTGGAATAATCTCCCTGGACTCATGCAAGCAGCCCTGGGGTTACATTATATAACACCAAGGAGTGTGAGGAGTAGCCCTGTGTGCAGTGGAGGATGACTTAATGTGCATTGTCTTCTCCAGCTGCAGCTTGACTGGTTCACAGGAGATTTGTATATTGAGGCATAATCAGATCAAGCATCTCCTGTTAATTGGATGCTCCCTTGCAGGAGCAGCTCTGCTTCATGAGGTGTAACCATGTGAGTTGTTGCAGATGTGACATTTCTTCCCTCTACACAAACAAGCAGCTGGGAGGGGTCACTGTCAGATTCAGGCTCCTTTCAATTCAAAATTGTCAAAGTCTCTCCTAAATCACATCCATGTACCTCCAGATCATCCTACCCCTAGACTTGTAGTCAATCCCTCCCCTGCAGTTCCAGCCAGGCAGGAACGGGGCTCTCAGAGTGCCCTCCAGGTTTGCTCTGCCCTGGCAGAAGCAGCTCTGACTCCTGTGGTTTCTGTTATGTAACCTGAAAGCAGAGCATCCCTCTCCTTCGTCCTCCTCTTCTGCTCCATCTTAAAGGCAAACCCTAAAATCCACATCTCTGTTGGACAGTGACTCCAAATTTTCTTCTGCAGAAGTGTAAACTCCTATTAATAATCAATACCAAAACACTACTTTCCTTTTGAGTCCCCCTGTCTGCTAATAATTAAAACATAAATGAAAATCTTTCTGCCAGGTCTGGCTCCTTCAAGAATTTACAAGACAGTTGGACCCTTGGGGCAAGAGCTGAGTGCTCTTCAGTGTCTGTGGCACTGAGAGGCTGGCAGACATCTCCAGGGAATGAATAACCTGGGCTTGGCTTGTTCTTGCATCCTTCCCTGCACAACTGCTGCTGGCTACTGTCACTGACATGGAGTGACAGACCTTTGATCTGCCCCAAGTCCTTTGTAGGGACACTGCAAGCTCCCTGTGCCACTGGAGAGGCCTCTTGAGCAAACAGCAGCCCTGGGGTTTACCAGGAATGGAGAAAAGAGAGGGAAGAAAGATGCAAGAGGAGAAAATGGGAGAGGTCCCCTGGACATGAGACAGACCCCACTGAGCCACAGGGACTTGCCTGGCTGTCACTGCTGGGGAGGAGGGTTCCCAAACCAAGACAGGGCAGTTGAGGGAGGCTTGGGAGCACAAGAACAAAACACCACAGGAATCCAACACAACCCCACAATACTGGCAGGGAAGCCTTGAACCCTGAGAAAGGCTGAGACAGGGAGGGCTCAAAAGTGAGGGTGGGACAGGTGTTGGACAGGGGACATCTCAGTGGGATCAGAGCTTTTCTATAAGAAGGTAAAAGTCTGCTGGCCCTTCCTGCTGTAACCATCCCATGGCTCAGAACTGCCTGCTGGAAACTCTTACACTCCCCAAGCACATCAGTGAAGGGAAAGGGCTTGAAAAAGAGCTTTGTGCAATCCTGAGAACACCCTGGAAACTGAAAGGGTGGAAAACACCACCCTTCTGGAAGGTGCTGATGTGTGGCAGACACACTGAGATCAGCACTGGATTGATGGCCTGTGGTGACAAGGCAGCCCCACACCACACTCCAACAGCTACTGCAGGACTGGCCCCTCTGAGGCCACAGAGAGGAGCTGGGTTAACTGGGATCTAGAAATCCACTCACACTTGGCACAAGGACAGTCCCCCCACCCGGGGTAGTGGCATTTGAAGCAGGATTAACTAATGAACAATACAACTCTAGCATATCTTAATGTTCTTCTATGAGTCAATAGTCTGTGCTCTGAAAACATGACAGGAAGCTTTCAATAAATACCAAAGCTGCATTAAAGTAACTACTCTTAGTGGCTGCTCAGTGTTACCACGACTTTCTTAGCTTGAGGGCCCCTAAATGCTGCTACTGCTGCTGCTCTGCCATTTCAGCTGCTCCCAACCAACAGAGAATTAAAGGAATGTTTTTTTCCTTAATGTGGGTTTTATAAAATAAAAACAGTTCATCAGCCTGAAATCAAAGGAGAATTTTACACCCCCATCGCTCCTGTTTCAGATCAGCACAGGATTCCTTTGGACTCCTTCAGGACTCCTTTGTGCAGCAGAGTTCAAAGCACAACCCAACAGCAAATGTTTGCCCCACAGGAAGATGTTGGGAGCCCAAATGCCAACAGACCAAATGTACTTTGGACACCCTAAAACACAGCAAGTCCTGCTGCTTTCAACTCCCAGATCTGTGGCTACATTGCACTGCACATGCTGATCCTGCAAGTGCTCAGAGAGAACCCAAATTGATTCCTCTGGGAATTTGTGATGAACATAATTTAAACCAGATGCACTTTACTGAAATTCAAGATAAAACCTGTAATGACTTCAGCCAGTACATTGTGGTGCTGCAACTGAGCTTTTTAATGTGCCATTCACACTGCTACTGGCAGCCAAAAGTTCCCCAGTTGTTTCAGGCTGCAGCAGAGTTCAGTTTATTCTGGGTTTGAATCACTATATCCAGTGCCCTGCAACCATGTCTGTGGTCCCTGCTCACACTCATCTGTTATCAAACTAATATCCCAGTTAAATTTACTCAGCAGTTGCTTTAAAGGTCAACTGCAAAGGACAAATTTTATTTGGCTTGGATCCTGACACTGTACTCCCATGAAGCGGCCTCCTGTTTTATCCAAAAGAAAGAGATTTTGATTATCATGTCAGAGGATTATCTGCTTCTGACTTTATATATTTCATAAAAGACCTTTTGGAAAATCATTGGAAGCTTTCTCAAAAGGACAGGAACAGTAAATCTTTCAGAGATTTTTTTTCCTCCAGAGTATGAATTTAATTCTAAGACATTTTTATTGAAAAGAGCAAAAAAACACAACCAAAACCCAACACTACCACCAAACCACAACAACTCAACACAAAAAAGGACCAGGCTTTAAAACATCAGCACTAATTGCTCTGTCCCTTTTCCAGCTGCTGTGGTTCCCATCTTCCACATCACTGCAAATCCCACCAGACTCCTACCACTCCTCCAGCATGAAGAGCAAAGTCAAGATAGGATTTATTCGATGTTAAGAGGCACTTAGGGAAAATGCACTTTCTAAAAGTCTCTGAAAATCCTCTCTGCATCATGAGCAGCAGTACCTTTTTCCTGCTTTGCAGATTCTCTGCATCCTTGCAAGCACAACTCTACAGCACACTTCTCTGGAATTAAATGCCCTGCAATTAAGCACCAGGATCCAAATTATAACCATTTCCCGAGCACAGAGAGAAATATTATTTATGCCCAAGGCATTGAGGCAAAAACCAACTACTCAGCACACAAAACACTCTGGCTTTTTCACACACCACCTAATTACAGGAGACATCTCAAGAGCTGCAGAGACACATCTCCAGCTGCACAGCTACCTCTGCCAGAAATCAGGTCAGGCTGTGGGCAGTTTTGTTCCCAGGGAATCAGGCAGGGAGATGCAGCAGGAGTGGGCATGCACAGTGCAGTCTGGAATTATCTGCACTGTAAAAGTGAATCAGCAGCAAAGTCACAGGAGAGGGGGAGGGAGATCAGAGAAAGGGAATCTGCTGTCAGAACGATGCTTCAGGCCCGAGGACTGAGAAATCGAGGGGTAAATAAACAGAGGGAGGGAGGGAGGGAGGGAGGGAGGAGGAGGAAATCCTTTTGAGGGCAATAAGCTGTGGATACATAGGGTTAACAGGGGTCCTTCCCCTCCCTGATAAAGGGTCTTGGGTTTAACTTCCAGCTGAGTCAGCTGTGGCACATGCACAGCAAACAGAAGAGCACTGCCTAGGAGAGGGGAAGGAAATAAGATGTCTCCCAATAAGCACTCCAGAGGAAGAGTGCTCTGGCATTCCTGCATCCCGGGAGAGTGGGGCAGGGAACAGGTAACTCACCTCCTCCACAGTCCATTTGGCAACTTGTTTGGCTGTCAGGCCTGAGACCTCCGGCAAGAGCCTGCAGTGCTGCTCCCAGAAGAGATGGAGGCGATGGGTCGGGTTAGAGGCCAGGGAAGGCATGAAGATAGACTGGTGGAGGGCCTGCTGGAGATCCAAATCAGGGCCTGAAAAAGGAAACAAGATAAGTCAGAGACAGGCTTCAAGTAGGAGCAACTACATCAAAGCAGGAAGAAGGGTCACAGCCTGGAGGGGAAAGCAAGACAGGGTGAGCAGAGCCAGGCACAGCTACTGTGTGGCACACGGAGCTCTCAGGACGTTCTCCCTCTCCCGAGCAGGAGAAAGGGAAAAAACGGTAAGATTGCCAGGCTGGAGGCTTTATCATTAGCTTCTTCCCTGGAAAATGATGTCATGCTGCTAACAGAGAAGATGTTTGCAGCGTTTTATTGACAAGGTGGAGGAATTCTGGTAACAGCATCCTCAGCTGGGAACTGATGGCACCGTTCCAGCCCCAGCTGTAGCCAGAACTCTGTGCTGCCAGCATGGCCTGGGCTCACTCCCCAGGAGACTCCTAGGCCAGGAGTGCTCAAGGTACCTCCAGACATCAGCTCCCTCCTCATGTGTCAAGTGAAGCTCTGAAAACCAAGGCAAAAAAAGGAGGAAGGAATCACCCCTCCCTAATGAGATCACTGGAGCAGTGCAGAGTCACGGCCCTACAGGGACGTGCTGGTTATACAACAGGAAGCCAGGCAGGGATGGGAGCAGGCTGGGAAGTACTCCTCTGGTTTATAGTGGCACGGGGGGCTACCCCCGACCCCCCCCCCACCCCTGCAGGCTGCCCAGCGCCATCCCATGGCATCCCCGAGCATTCCCACCGCATCCCAGCCCTCGGGAAGGCTCCGTGTGCCTGGAGCAGCCACTGCTCTGCTGCCCCTGCTGTTCTGCTGCCCCTGCTACCTCTGCCTCTCTGCTGCCCCTGCTGCTCTGCCTCTCTGCTGCCTCTACTGCCTCTGCCTCTCTGCTGCCCTCTGCTGCTCTGCCTCTCTGCTGCTGTGCTGCTCTCTGCTGCTCTGCCTCTCTGCTGCTCTGTTGCCTGTGCTGCCTGTGCTGCCCCTGCTTCTCTGCCTCTGCTGCCTCTACTGCCCCTGCTGCTCTGCCTCTCTGCTGCCTCTACTGCCCTGCTGCTCTGCCTCTCTGCTGCTCTGCTGCCTGTGCTGCCCCTGCTGCTCCTGCTTCTCTGCCTCTGCTGCCCCTGCTCAGCGGCTCTCAGTGGGCTGGGATGTAGGATGTGGGGGGTAAGCAGTCACTACGTGGAAAGCACAGAGGAAAATGGCAGAAATACAAAGAAAAAACAGATTCCCAGGGCTTGCCAGCTGCCCTCTAGCTGAAGGGGAAGCAGCTCTGGAGGTAAAGCCTGTCCTATGAACAGTCACTCCCCTGGCCCCAGAGCCCACTCAGCTCATCTCATCTCCACATCCCTATTGGTCATGGGACAGCAACAAATAGCATCAAATTTCTAATAATGAAACCAAGGGAGGATAAATAAAGCCTGAGTAAGAACTGCTCAGTTCAGGAGCTCTGGTGGAGAGAAGGGCACAGGACCTGCTCCTGAGAGGGCTGTTACCCCCTCCTTCCCTGCTGCACTGCTGCAGTGGTGGAGACAGACAGCACGTGCTCTTGTCCCCACCTCCTGCTCCAGGAGGTCCCACTTGTGCCCAAGGTCTCCACCACTGCCACATTCCTGCTGGGTGGGCATTACTTCCATCTCAGACCAATTCGTCTTCTCCACTAAGCACAAATCCTTGGACTAAGCACCCAAACCATGACCTAGACAAGTGACTTTCCCTCTGACAAAGAAGTAGTGATCTCATAGTTTAAACACAGCTGAGAGGAAAGCTCTGGGTAATTGTGAAATTACAGGTCAGTGGATGATTGCATTTCCCTCCCCTGATTTCCATCACTCCATGGAAGGTGAATGTGAAGGGAGAGTGGGCAGCTTTCCCTGCCAGCTGCAACTGCAGCTTGGAGCTAGCAGATCCCTCAGCTCTGACTGCAGAATTCAGCACTAGGTAAAAATGAGTATTAAAAAAAAAAACAACAAAAAATCAACATCCAGGCACCTGTCCCAGTTTGTGCCTGCTTAGCTATTTTTGATTGGAGACTTATTACCATCTTAAATCCTCCTAAAAGCCTGGTCAGCTCCATTCTCTGAAATGGCTTTTTATAGTAAATCTGAAAGTTAAGCATATGGTTTGCTAAAGTGATAGCAGAAAGCTGCTCTGATAACTTAACCTGTCACATACCAGGAAAAAAACACCACTGTTTTTCCATTTAGCTTTTCATTTTCTTTTTAATCCTTAAGAGAACCTTTAAAAAGTCCTGCAATGATTCAGAATATGTTTCTGAATATCCATGAGGGTCTAAAAAAAGGGGTTGATGGAACTTAAACTATCTGCTAAGTTTTCAGCCAGTCTCCCTTGAGCCCTGTGCTGGCTCTGTAACAGCCTGACAAAGGTCACAGACTGTTTGAGAACCCCTTGTCACTACAGAGGAGTTTGCAGTGCCACAAAAACCATGCAAACTTGTCTTCTCAGTTAATAAATACAAGGCTCCACTCTACAAAGTATTGAATCTTTCACTTCTACGTAATTTTACCCTTTCTCCTCATTTTAAAGGAATTGCCATCATCTCCAGCATGTGCTTTCTCTTGACTGTGGAATCAAAGACAAAAAAATCAGTGAATTCTGAATGCTCCTCGTGACTGTGGGGATATTGCAGAGATAGGCACACAGAAAGAAGGAATAAAACCAACCTTTCCCATTACTTTCCTGTTTCACCAGCTGAAACTTGATATAGGCACGTGAGCACCCAAGCCTGAAAGCAACAATTACAAAACATTTCAGAAGATATAGAAATTAATGTAATTTCTTCTCCATACAAAGATAAATGAGATTTATAGAAACAAAAAAACTTTTTCCTTTTAAAATAAGCAATAGCTCCATCCCTGACATCTCTCTGAGCTAAAGGCTGTTCTAATAAATTCATGGCCAGAACACAGATCTGAGTTTACTGCAGGAAAGAGAGGGCCCAAAACAACAGGAGGAAGGGAGGAGATTTACAATGTCATTCTAAAACACTCTGCTGCAAAACTTCAATCAAATTGGGTTGCTTGCTATTTACATCTTTACTTCAGATACAGCAGCAGCATCAAGAAACACAACTGTTAATGCATGAAAATTCACCACAAAAGTCTTGTTTACGTTTTTGGTGTGGCTTTGATGGCTGCAGAGGAATCCTCCTCTCCCCAGCCTCTCTCCCGACTGTCTTCTGATTGCTCTGATTGAGCGTGGATGCTGCTTTGACACCACTTTTCACTGTCTGGTGCAGATTTTCTGGAAAGACAGATAAATGACAATAGCTGAGCTGACATTCTCTGCTCCCTTTTCCCACAGGAGAGCAAAGCTGGCTGCTCCTAGCAAGTGAGAGCAACAACCACCACCTTGTGGCAGAACTTTCCTCTTCCCTCCATGAGTACAAAGTGTTTTGTTCCTCTTCTGCAAGGACTGAGAGAGTTTAAGCTAAATAAATCAGGCTCTGTGGACTCAGGCTCTGATCCCAGCAGCTACAGGAAACCACTGTGTTATGGTGAAAGCAAGAAATTTAGCATTTCTGAATCTTGATACCTCTGGATAACATTTAAGAGTTTCCATTACTAAGTCTGATGCATAAACTGAGCTACAGAGTTGGCCAAGGGACGGCAAGCAGCAGGATGATACCAGACTTACAGGCTAAATTCAGACATCCCACTATCAGGAAATGAAATACTTAGAAATATATTACAATTCTAAAATGCCATTTATTCTGTGAGAATTCAAAATCTCCCGAGAGCTTTATGGTAAGAGTGCTATTGAAATGCAACCAATTTTGGTGTGGAAATTAGGGAATGAAGATACCTGCATAGTTGTAGCATGGGAGGAAGCAATTTAGCCATGAAGGCTAGGGAAGAGAAAGAAGCATTCATTCCTTTTTTCTGGACAAATAGATCTTGAAAATGTTATAAATCTAAACAAAAAGATGAACTTTAAAATATAGATAAGCCTTCACATACAACAAAAAATTAAAGTATTGCTGGAGTTTGCCCTAGTGAGACTGGATTTGTGAAGACTAAAAAGGATCTTAAAAAATCCTTCATATCGTGGTCCATCCCATGACAGGTTTACCTGACTCCTGCACTCCAAGAACCAAGGCACAGTTTCCTTTCCACAACGCTGCTCAGTTGCAAGATTTTCTTGTGAGAAAACAAAGTATCTGAGAGTGCTCAGCTTGTCTGCTGCTAAGTGATACACATAGAGTGCTCAGCCGACCCAGAGTGGATCACAGTTACAGTTTAATAGCGCAAAATAATCTTGGCTTGACAGTTTTAGGACAGGAAACAAAGGACAAGAACGTATTTTAAATTGAAACAGCAAAGAAAAATTTATGGAGACAAAATGCAATTTCCTTTGTTGGAATGTGACCAGAGCACCAGGATTAAAGAATCAAGAAACTTATTAAGGCATATGAGGGTATAGAAGTGCACTGCTCTGTGTTAAGAGTGACTGGGGCACACATCAATATTACAGACAGATGAACTCAGTGCTCTGCTGTGTCGCTGCCAAATCCAGTGGTTTTCATCCTTGTAAATGGTTTTGCTCCCCAGTACCTGGCCAAGAGCAAAATCCAGCTCACCTGGATTGGGAAGAGTCGCCCTGAGAAGACTCCCCTGCTCCCAGCAATGGGCCAGGGGTCTCCAGCCTCCTGGATTTCTGCATGATGTTCCCAGGGGAAGGTCTCTCCCCACTCAGCCGGTCCTGTAAGAGGTTTTCTCTGCTGAGGTTCACATCAGAGTATGGGCAGCCAACTAAGCTGTGATGGAGAAACCAAAAAGAGAGAGGGACAATGAAAGCTTTACAGTCATACAGTCTTCCCTACCTCAGGAAGAGAAATCCATCACAAACCCAGAAAAAAGGAGGCCATCTCAGGAGATGCTGTTACCCGGCTCTAGGTGTGAGAAAGCAGGGGACCATATGGCAGAATTAAAACCCAAAGTCATGTTGTTAAAGAGCCACCAGAGAGGACAAGAATTCATCCTCTGTAACTTGCTTATCGGAACAACATTTCATGAATCAACAGTTCTGCAACTTTCAGACTGAAAAATTCAAAGCCCTTTGCTGTACTATAAACTATCAGGTCTTCTGACCTTCCACCTGAGATTGTTTTCTTGCTCTTAAAATAATTTACTTGAGAAAAAGCTTCCTCTTCCAAGAGCAGACAAGAAATCAAAAGGCAGAGCACAAAACATAAGCAACCTCTCCTCACTTATACTTTAACATCCTTCCCATGCCCTCTCTTTAACTGTCTCCTTGCATGTTGTTCTTGGGTATATTATTTCACAAATATAACTCCTTCAGTACTGCTGGAATGTAGAATCTGGAGTGAATGAATCTGTTTGCAATGCAGCTATCATGATTATAGTGGTATAAACAAAATTTATGATCAAACAGCCTGCTTAGACACAAGAGGGAGCTGCGATTGCAGTTATAGCTATCTCCAGAATAACTACCCTGAGAGATCATTTCAGTGCAATGCAGTTGCTTGGTGCTGCATCATTATAATTATTATTGTTGTTGTGGTGGCTGTAGCTGCTGTTATTGTCATTAAGAGCACTCATCCACATACGTGTAATGTGTTCCATAGCGGGGGCCCCGGACGTGCCCGATCCCCTGGCAGCCTGGAGTAGGACACGCCTGTCCCACTGCTCCCTCTGGATCTTCAGCACCTGAGAGCAGCAAAAAAAGGGAAGATAAACAGATTTGCACATGAGGAGCAGACTGCACTTAGGAAATGATCCAGCATAACAAAAGTGTGTGCTGTATTTACCTAGAGGAACTTGCAGAGCGTGTCCAGTTTTGTCACACCAGCCTACAGGATGGATGTCAGGGCTGTCTGCATCCACCCAGAAATCATAGTGATGGTCCCAGCCATCAAAATGTATCTGAAAGAAGCAGAAGTCTCAGGGAAAGACACAGTTCAGGGCATGACTCAGCTCTTATGTTAACTTCCCCCTTTGTTTAACCTTGCTCAGCTTGGGGCTGATTCATTCAATCTTTCAGATCAATTTTTCAGTCAGGTGCAATCATCTCTGTGCTCAGTCTAACTCTTTGTTTTCCTGCATCTGTGTTTCACAGAATAACCAGGTTCTGGTGACACAGTCTGTCACCCCACAGCCCGTGGGATGCTCTAACATGCAAAGTCCAAAGCTATGCAAACACAATGCTTATCTGTTTTGTTTTCTGTGAATCCCAAAATACCATAAAAGCCAACAAGTTTGGTGAGTTTTGCAGTGAACAAGCTGCAATTTTCTGCTGGATGAAGAGAGTAGCTCAGATCCAGGCCAGGTTAACAGACACTGAGGATCACTGGAGTTTAAAGGCTACTGGGTTGTTCATGCAGGAAGGTTTCAATGTATGAATTGAGTATCTTGCCACTATGGACTGGCAAAGCTTGGCTTTTGTTCACAGCAATGAGACTCAAAACCAGACAGATAATGGGGAGTGAACTCCACTCCTGCCCATGTAATCATCCTTTAGGAAGGAGATCTGTGGCCATGGAGTCTCCATCAGCGTAGCCTCCGCTTTAGCTGGCTCATACTTAGTTTCTCAGAAGCCAAAGCAAAACAGATTATTTGGGCAATATATTTTCATGAAAAGACTAGGTTAAAATGCATTTATGTGACAAATTTGTGCTGGAGAATGATGCTGCTTCCCACATGTAGCAGAGTTTAAATTGCTTTGGGTTTCCCTTTCCTGGTAGGAAAAAACTGCAGTCAGGCAGCTTCCCCAGCAGAACACTCCTGCTGCCATCAGTCACAGAGATCACAGGGAATATGCCAAGAGATGGGACATCACACCGTCAAGTGTTAGTTCAAAACGGTTATGTTAGAACAGTAACTAACACCAGGCCAATTCCATCAGATTTCAGCAAAACAAAGCAACAGGAACCAATTCCAGCCGGGCAGGCCCAGAGGCCACAGCAGCTGCCAAGCTGTTGTTTGCTGCTCCTTGTTCCCAAGTGTCGTTTTCCCTGCGCTGCCCATCCCAGGGTTCTCAGCCCAGGCTCTGCACTTGGGAGCAAGGTCATACCTTAACACGATGGTTGTCTTTGTCAATGATTGTTGCCACTCTTATCAAGATGGGATTTCGTCTGTCCACAGCCTCTAACTTTGTATTAACCTGGAATCCGTGAGGAGGACGCTGCAAGAGAGGATTGTAAGCAGAATGTTAAAAAGCCTTGGAGTTCAGAGCTGGCACCTGCTCTGAATGAAATGTGCTCCAGTTTCCATCCACCCCTAGCTGCTTTTGGAGCTTTGGGTTATCTCACATGGCAGACTGTTCAGAGGCTAAAATCAGAGTTCCCAAGAGGTTAAAATCAGAGTTCCCAAGAGGACTTAGCTGAGTGTTTGTCAGCAGCCCCAAGCTGCTGGAGAGGCAGCCTGAGGTGGCTCAGCACAGAGGAGCTGTCCCAGCCAGAACAAGAGACCCTTCCCTCACAGACAGAGGGCCAGGGACCACCACAAGTGACTCCACTGACATGGCCTCCCCAGGCTGACAGCACACCTCCCACACAGCAGGGACATGGTCTTCTCTAGAAGAGGAGACTGAGAAGGGAGAGATCTCAGCAGTCCATATGAGTATCTCCAGGGCAAGTGCCACACTGTCAGTGTCAGGATGGTGCCAAACTCTCCAGCAGGGCCCAGTGACAGGAAAAGCAGCAATGGCCCTGAAATAAAAACACTAAAACCTCAACATGAGGAAGAACTTTTCATGGAGGCTAGGCAGAGCACTGGAACAGCTGGCCAGGGAGGGTGTGGAGTCTCCCTCTCTGGTGACATTCCAAACCCACCTGGATGCAAAACTCCAAACCCACCTGTGTCACTTTCTCCAGGCGACTCTGCCTTGGCAGGGGGTTGGAATGGATGACCTCCAGCCTCTCTTCCAACCTGATTACTCTGTGATGTCACAACAGCCAGAGAGTGGCCAGTTCTCCACTTTTCACATTTGAACACACCATTGGGTGAAGCCTCTCTTCACTACCCTACATCCTCCCTGGCTGGCATCAGCTACAGCTCCTGGCTATCAGTTATCCTCATTACACAGATTACTCCTTATGACAACACCTGTGCTGCTCATGAACAACTGCTGGGAGCTGCTGTGCTGGGGCTCACAGCAGCTCTGGCCCTGGAGCCTCCTCTGCAAATTGTTCACTCACCCTTTTCCTCAAACCCTGAAGATGTTGGGAAAACTCCAGAATGTTCTTTGACCTGATGTGTGCACCCTATGTAACCTCTAAGCAATAGACAGCTTTTACCAATTTTTCCATTTATCTGACTGCAAATTCCTCCTCTGACCTCCTCAGCAGGAGGTTACGGATGCTCATTCAAAACATGTCTCTCTTCACTTCTGCACACAGAGGTGAGGGTTTTAGCAAGAAATTATAAATTGTCTATTTGAACATGACCACGTTAATGAAATTATTAAAATCAGTCTTCCCTCCCAGTCTTCCTTACCCTCCTTACCCTTCCTTATCACCAGTGGCTGGGGGCAGGAAGGAGATGCACTACTGAGCTAAGGGGTTTAACTCCACACCTGAGGCTGCTCTTTGGCCATTTCACCTGGACACAGACATCTATCAGACACTGGACACACCACAAAACAGACAATCTAAACTGCTTTTATTTTCAAGAGCATCTTATTGAACCAGCCAACCTTGTCTGTCCCCCCTAAAGAAGGGCTGAGGATTTGGCTCAAGGTCCAAATCCTGCCCAGAAGAGGAGCCAGGCTCTTTGCTTAAGCCTTGCTGAAGGGTTGCTGTCCTTTTGGCAATCGTTTATGAATGTTTTGAAATTGCCAGCCCAAGAGGATGGGCTGAAATAACAATGCTTACATTGGAGCTGTCTCCTGAGTTTTTGGGTGGAGAGGGCAGAAATCCAGACCCAAGACCTGCTATTTGTGCTGATGACCCGTGTCTCCAGACTACATAAGACAGCTCTTTAAAATTGTTAAAAGCTAATTCAGTGAGAAATGCCTGTTCTGGCTCTCAACCCGCATTTTTATGTACTGATTTCCTGTAATTGCTAGCTGGAATAATAATAATTATTTTTAAAAAAATCAATAGCTTTGCCATTTATTTGCACTTCAATCCAACCAAGCCAGAAAAAAATAATGAGGTTTGATCTTGAAAGAGTCCTACTAACTGCTGATATATCAAATACCTTTTCTTTTTTGTCTCATTTTTGAAACACAGTTTTAGATGCTAATTTGCACTCTGGAGTTTCATGAGGGCCAGAATTGGTCTTTCTACTCTTCTCCCAAAGCCTGATACCTGAAGGAGCAGAACAGTGGCTGCAGAAATGTCTGGAAAACAGAAAAGAAGGCAGACAAGGCAGCTGCATCCCACTTGGGAAGACACTTCACTTTGGAAGAATCCAAAGAAGGGAGTTCTCAGTACTGAACAGGCTCCCTGTCCTGAGCAAAGCCTCTTATGTTCAGATATCTCTCACCACACTTCAGACCCTGAAAATCTGAGGGAAGAAGCCACAATGGTAGATCTTACAGTGGACTTGGGCTGGGCGTTTTAAGTTCACATTTTCCAGCTCTATTGGGATTTCAAAAAAGCTTAGTCCATCCTTGGGGGCAACAACTGTGTCCCACTGACAGGCTCCACTCCTCATCCTGCCCCTGGCTCCAAGGTGCTTCCCAGCCATGGGAAACCTCAATCCCAGGGATGTTTTGGATGTGCTGCAGATAACTCCAGTTAAAGCCCTACTGTTCTCTGAAGAGGCCAAAATTTCTTCCACCTCCCTGACACCACTCTGCAGCCTGCACCAACCTCATGTGGACACCTGCTGAAATCTGGCAATTATCAAACCTGTCTGGCTGAATTTTCGCCTCTCTTATCTGAGGCCTCCCTGATTGCTTTTCCTCCTCAGTCCCAAAGACCTTTCCACAAAAATACACAGGAGGGCAGTAGGTATTAACCTGCAACTCCCACTTCAGGAAAAGGAACCAAGACAAATGTCATGATGGCAAAGAAGAGTTTTTAAACATATTGCAAAGTTTAGGAAGGTGAGCCAGCAGAGTGGAAGGGAAAAAATCAAATTAAAAGTACAGTCATTTTAGAGGCTTTTGGTTTGTTTCTGCTCACAGTGAGATTCCAGATAAACACACTGAACTGCAATGAAAGAAACAAAAGCTCACTGTCTCAAGGTTGAGAGAAGCACCTTCACACTGAGTCTGCAAGATGGTCTTAGGGGTTTGGCAGAGATGCTCCTTCATCTGTTAATACATTTATTTCTGTGGAGGGCACAGCTGGCTCCTCCCCAGAAGGACCACGATCTGTATCAGCACACGTAAATCCTTGATATGAACTTCTCTTCCTTAATTCCAGCCTCACCAGCCAGGGAAGTACAGATTTGCACAACTGCCAGGTGAATTTTAGAAAGGTTTTTAAAACTTCGTGTGGAGGGGACAGCAGATAACTGCATTCTTTCTCCTCTCTGTGCCTCTATCAGGCACTTCCCACATACCTCTGGAAGCCACTGTGGACTGAAGGCTCTGCCTTAAATCTGCTAATGGAGCCACTGAAGACACTTAGTCAAAAATCCTTTCCAAGCCAGCCTTCCATAGTATTAAAAAACAAAAAAATCTTGTATTTTGCTGTGTGTTTTTGTTTTAGCTGCATTGAGATGATCTTTAACTCAAAAGTAAACCACAGTTTCACCTTCCTCGCACAGATAAGGTGAACTATGCTCAAATAAAGCGTCTAACAAAAAAGGATGGATAATAGCACCTGAGCAAGAGCAACCAAAGACATTCACCTACCAGTTTAAAGGCTCTTGCAGGAGCTGCTTGAGAATTAGTTTCTTCCAAGTACTTCTCCCATGAGAAGGCTTTGGAATCCCTGTGTCCTGAAAAAACAGAGAATAAACATTTCTGTAAGAAAAACTCCACATTTACTGTTACAAACAGCAAAAAGGCGGTTCTGTGACACTGTAATGATCACTTACAATGGATGGTGCTGTAAAGTGGCCTGTTTGCTCCTACCCACCACCTTCAGCACCCAGAGCAGCTCTGCCAGTTCCCCAGTGTTACACTGAGCTTGAACCCTGGCGAGTTCACTTCTGCACAGCTTAATCAATTCTTATGCTCTAAAGAAAACTCCAGTTGTGAGCTAGTCAGATGATTCTGTGATGTCCAATGGCATAACCAAGTTAATTTCCTGTTTTATGAACTACTCTATGTGTGAGCACCTGTTAGACTGCAGAACCTTCTCCTCTCCTGCTGCCCGCTCACCCAGGCTCAGTAAACCCAGCAGCCTGGAGAGAAAAAGCTCCACAGGTGTGCTGCTCTAACAACAGTGCCGTGTCTCTCCCGGGCAATTACATTTAAGAAACTGCTCCACGTTTTTCCTATTTCAGTAATGTTCACCCCCAGGACAGGATCTTTTTGGCAGGAGGGTGCAGTGACTAAATGCAGAGCACAGTCTGAAAACTACTGCATTAAGTCTTTCAGCAGAGAGACCAGAACTGGCTGCAGGTTTTGTGGGGGCACAGGAAATCCTGATATGAGCAGAGAACTGTAGAGCCCAGCCCTGCTGAACCTTCCAGGAGCAGGGACAGATGAGGTGCTGCTGAGAGGGAATGTTCACAACCCCTTGTACATCTGCAGGGAAGACACTGAGGCCAATTCCCCCCATGCAGAGGGATTGGGCAGTGCTTCCTGCTCCACTGAACCTGGAACACAGCAACTACAGGAATTCTCGCTCCAGGGCTGTCAGTCTGACAAATGTCAGGCTTAATTTTTTTATGTTTGCTATTCTTAAGCTGAATGAGCACTTCCAAGGCCTGAAAAACACTGGTTTCCCTGTACGCTCTGTCCTCTCTTATTTGCCAACATTCTCTTCATTTACCAAATTCCAGTACAGCAGAAAGAGATGTGGATTCAGTTACTCCTTCATTTACGAAAATTCCATCTAGGAAATCATTAGAGCATGGTGCTAAAAATGCCAAGGCCATAGTTCAATCCCTGTATGGGCCATTCATTTAAGGGTTGGACTCAATGATTCTTATGGGTCCTCCCAACCCAGAGTATTCTGTGACTTCAGAAATTCCATCTAGGAAATCATGGTACAGATCCCTTTTTCTCCCAGCTCACCCCGAAGGAAATGCTGGAAATCCTTCTCACTTTCTCCCTTCTAAAACCAAATTCAATTATAAATTACCAAACCCTGTTCCATTTTGTCCTAGCTTGCAAGATGTGGCTGGGGCTGTGTGTCCAGTCCCCAGCTGTCAGAGCTGGGCAGTTCTCTGCTGTTCTTGGGGCAGTTTTCTTGATCTCTCCCCCAGCCAATCCTCCCTGCAGGAGATCTCTGCTGTCCATGGCCACTGAGTGTCCCTGCAGGGCTGATCCAATTCCAGCATCCCATGGGGAGATGCTGCGCCCAGGGCAGGAGCCAAGCATTCCTACCTGGATCCAATGTGAGCCTGGCACAGCACAGCAGCCTTTGCCCAGGGCATTGCCAGAGGAGCAGCTTCTGCTGCCCTGCATGGCCAGAGGGAGCCCAGGCCCATCTCCAGCAGCCCTGGAGCTGCAGAGGAAAACTCCCCCCTTGTGCAGGATCCCTGCTCCAGCAGAGCCACAGCTGGCACTGCAGGAGGGCTGAGCCCCCATGGGATGGGGCTGTGCCACCCCCTGACCCACAGCGTGCCAGGGCCTGCTCTCACTCTGGCACTGCTTTGTTTTGTATTACTGCATTTTTATTTTTATCTTTATTTTTTTAATATATAGTTTTTCTCTAATAAGGAACTGTTATTCCTAGTCCCATATCTTTGCCTGAGAGTCCTTTAATTTCAAAATTACAATAGGAGGGGGGTGGTTTACATTTTTCATTTCAAGGGATACTCCTGCCTTCCTTAGCAGACATCTGTCTTTTCAAACCGAGACAGATTTCTTCAATGAACTATGAAAACATAATTGCAGTGGCAAAAAGTAGAATTCAGGCAGTAAAGAGTTCTGAAGCGAACCTGGAACTTGCAAATATGTAATTATGTGGAAGATACAGTTTGCAGGTTTTTTGGCTGAGGCAGAAAATAAGTCTCACTCGCAACCTACCAGGTGGTGTTGTCAGTGGGGTTCCAGTTTCTTGGCAGTAGCCAACAGGACGGATATATGGGCTGCTCGTTTCACACCTGTACCAAAGAGGGAAAGTTGGCACCAGTCACATGGAAAGCAAAAAGAAAGGCAGGATTTCAAATGCTGTCTGATAGGCCTTTGCTGGATGAGCAGATGCTTTCAGTGGGTGTGATCACGGTGTAGAAGACAAGCACTGCCTCGTTAGAATGTGTAACACTGGGTTTTCAAGGCATTCAAGCTGTCCCAAAAGAAAGGGAAATACAAAGTAAATCTTGAAATGGTTTGGTTGGAAGGGACCTTAAAGCCTATCCTATTCTACCCCTGCCATGGCAGGGACACCTCCCACTGTCCCAGGCTGCTCCAAGCCCTGTCCAGCCTGGTCTTGGACACTGCCAGGGATCCAGGGGAAGCCACAGCTGCTCTGGGCACCCTGTGCCAGGGCCTGCCCACCCTCCCAGGGAACAATTCCTGCCCAATATCCCATCCATCCCTGCCCTCTGGCAGTGGGAATCCATTCCCTGTGTCCTGTCCCTCCATCCACTGTCCAAAGACCATCTCCAGCTCTCCTGGAGCCCCTTCAGGCATCACAAGTTTTCTTACCTCCAGTGCTTCCCAGACAGCTCAGGCACCCCCCACTGGTTCTGCACTGAGCTGCCCAGCACACAAATGGGAAGGGAACTACCAGGCAACTGGCTCTTTGTGAAAACCCCAAGTAATTACTCAGATGCCTGAAAACTGATATAAGATCCCAACTTCAGGGCCTGCATGTAAAACAAAGTCAGTCTACCTTCAGACATGTATCAGAAATAGAGTCTTTTACCAGTAGTCGTAGCTCTCATCCCAGTTATCGAAATGGATCAGCAGCCGGTTTTCCACCATGTCTGTGATGGTGGCGACACAAACCATGGACGGGTTCTTCTTGTCCACTGCCTCCAGTTTCATTCCCAGACGAAACCCAGAAGGTGTGACAGGCTGAGGAACAGGACACCAGGAAAGAGAAATCAGCCACATTCTTGATCAAGCCATTGAAATCCCCATTATAAACTCCTTTGATCGCAAAACCCACAGAACAAAACACGCTACAGTGACTATCAAGATGTTTGCAGACAGGATTTTCCATGAGTTCTGGCAATGACTATTACTAAAAAAGAGCTAATGTGGCTCAAAAAAAAAGAATTTCCAGGTACACTGACCACTGCAGCCTCCCAGGCTGAGACACCCTGCAGTGATTTGCTGAGGATAATGGGCATTGCACATCCTGTTTTACTGGTGGAAAAGTTAGGAGAGTCTTCAAGGAGACAAAGTGACTGAGTGGGAAGTAGGGCAGAGCTGGGCCCTGATCCTACTGGAGTCAGTGACTGTCCACATGCAGCCTCCAATCCACCAGCCCATGGGCTTCGTGCCATCCTAGTAACATGGAACGGGATGGAGGATTTCACAGGAACTGAGGTTAACAGCCACTGAGAGAGCACCAGTGGGGAAGGATGACAAAAGCTCAAGATCCACAGCCCCATAATGAATCACACGGCACACATGAGCATGCTGCTGGAATCCAGAAATTCTTTTGGAAATTATTAAATTACATGAAAGTGACACAAATATCTTGACTGTAGGGGCACAGTAAAACAGACAGTTGTAATATATTTATTAAACGGTTCAGTAAATCTTTTCCTCCAGCATTAAGGAGGAAAGAAAATACAAATTCTTTCTCTGGAATGTCAGTGACTGGGGAAAGGAAGAAAAATTGTACTAATTTTCCTTCTAGAAAATAAAACACAGCAGGAAGTAGTTTGCATCTGATTGTACCATGGCTGTACCTCTGACATAAGCATATTAAAACCACATAAATATTCTGGTCAAAACTCACTTAGCACCAGACCTATTGAAATCCCTTCTATTCCATATCACCACTTACACTGCTGAGGGTCTTAAAAAGGCTTTTTGGAGCTGCTTGAGCTTTGCAGTTCTTCAGATAGGAAGTCCAATTAAATTCTCCCTCCTTGAAACCTATGAAAAGAGAAAAAAAGATTGTTTTACATGGCCCTAGTACATTCTGGTGGGTTTTTCAGAAATGGAAATTACCTGGAAAGAATATGAACTTTGCATGAAAACTGCCCCGCTATGATCTCCAGGGGCTGTGCATTTCAGCTAAACCAGCTCTCTCTTATTCACCATAATGTCCAATCATTAATCTCAACCTTCAAATGTTTCTAGAAATTGAATGCAGGAAAGAACTGAACACAGAAAATAAGTATGTTCTGAAGCACAGAGAGACATTCAATCCAGAGTTTCTGCTACAACTAACAATGTCAGTCTTTAGGAATATCACAGAGAAGATATTTTGCTCTTTTGTGAGTCACTGTATTAGTTAAACTTCTTCCCTTTAGCCCCTCAGATCAAGTTCCACAATGAAATCACACTAAAAATGAAATATGCAGAGCCAGGACATCTTAGTAGAATTTATGGTTTCTTGTACACCACTCTATTTTCTGTCATACCTTTAGGAGGGAGCAGCTTATGGCTTGTTTTTTCACACCAGCCCACAGGGTGGATGTCTGAGGAATCAGCATTAGCCCAGAAGTCGTAGCACTCTGGGTAACCATCGAAGTGCAGTCGCATCCTGTACCCCTGGACCTACAGTGAGAGAAGATCTGATTATCACCAAGGGTCACAAAGGAGAAAAATAATCACTTATAAAACACTCCCTCATGTTTGCACTTACAGAGAAAGTAACTTAGGATCTCATTTATTTCTCAGAAACTCTAGTTGTATTTTAACTTACTTGCTCTCCCAGTTTCCATGTTCCTCTTTCCCCACTTCAAACAGCTGGAAATAGAACTGTTCAGTGGAACCTCCCTGAGCCCCTGCTCCATGCCATGAACACATTCCTGGGGTACAAAAGGAGCCCCAGAACTTAAATGTCTATACCAGATCAACCCAGATTTCATATAACTGAAGCTGCATAAAAGCATTCTGACTTGTTTATATTTACTAAATCTTAGGGCCTCATGGCATTGTTCTTTTTCATAATCATTCACTACAGGCAATTAATAGGTTTGCTATTCTTAGTTACAAGTGCAAAAATCTGCCAGTAGGATTTCAGGCAAAGATCCTTAATTACATAACATCTTTCCTTCAGTGTCACCATTAATTAACTAACTAAAGTGCTATTACTCTTATGTTTCTACTTTTTATTGAAAAAAGAAATAATTCTAGATGTACATGGGACTTTTGGAATCAAAGACAAGAAAAGCAACTACCTCAGCAACTGTGAGAACACAGAATCGAGAGGGGTGTTCAGGATCCACCCCTTCCAATTTCATTCCAACTTTAAATCCATTTCGGCCTTGTGGGAATGATTGATACTGTGATGGGGGAAGAAACATTTGTTTTTAATTCCTAAAGACAAAATCTATTGCAGAGCAGTCATAACATACTTAAGGCTTCAATTTTTATATTTCAGGCTTTAAAAGCTCAACTCAGAGAAGAAAATCCCACCCCAAGTGACTGTGGCTCCAACAGACAGGTGCAGGCTCAGGGATCAGTAAAGGCACCATGACCTTATTTTATATTTACTCGTTATTTTATTAATCTCTCAAAACCACTGCACTGTTGCAATTAGTTACAAATGCATCTTTGAGAAGATGCAGAAATAAGCTCTTCTCAAACACAAAAGAATCCCCTTCCCAGCTCAGTGCAGAATCAAAGAGCTGGGAAAGCTATAATCATTTTGTGTCAGTCCAGACTCCCACCAAAAGGTAACTTGTCAACTTCAAATGGTGAAAGGGACAAGGCAGGCTTGATCTGCAGCCCAGTTTTACAGTTATTCCAGAAAGCTTTTGTGTTTTTCATTTATCTGCAGTCTTAATCCAAGTGAAACAGTTGAGATACAGTAAAAGTTTAAAAGCACCCTGAACTGGGATTGCAAATGACTCAGTGCAGGACTGGACCTTCCTTTTAAGCTCCCTCTGAAGGATCAACAGCCCTGGGCTCTGAAGAGCTCACTGGGAGCTGCACATTTAACTGGGTGCAGAGGCAGCTTCACCAAGGCTGAACTCGGCCTCTGGCACTGCCATGTGGCTGACACAAGCCCACCCTCCCTCCTGGCACTCTGAGTGTGCCCACACCATTGCCTGAGCAGCACAGGGACAGGCTGGGAGGGCTCTGTTCAGTCCCACAGGAACGTGACAGACAGCAGGCTGTCCCTCCCCAGCCGGCCTTGGAAGCTGCCTAACAGCCCACTGGTCCAGAGGAGAGCAGATCCAAACAGCTGCTGCTTATTTGTGCGATTCAACCAGCATTTTTTACACCCTGCTTTGGGATGAGATGCCCAGGGCAAATGCCTCTTTCCCTGGCCTACTTGTACCAAAACAACTCAGAAATACAAGTGCTAGCTTAAGGGTGGTCTCCAGTCCCACCTCCACTGAGCTGGTAATCCTGTGACTGCCAGTAATCCTGTAATGTTGCCTGAGAAAAACAGCAAGAGAATGAAAAAAGCTGCTAACCTCTCTGAACAGCTTTTGGGAAGCAGCTGGCATCTGTTCCTCTTCCAAGTAGGAAGACCAGTTCCATACCTTCTTCTTTCCAGGAAGCACTAATTAATCAAAAACAAGAAAATGAACGCTTCTCTCTGATGACTCCTGCTCTGCTTCTCCTCTCTTCTCCTTCTTCTCCCATGTTTGCTGTGGCACCCCAGAAGAGGCAGTGTTACTCAACTTCTGAGGAAAGGTTTTGCTTTCCTTCTCTGCTTTTGCTTGCTTTTGGAAACTCCAGCAATAGGAAAACTGTGCTCATTCCTCAGGAAATGAAAATTTACTGTATCACAGGTCAAATGAACTGTGGCACCTGGACTGCTGGTAAGCTGCCCAAGGAAAGGTGCCAAGGAAGAGTCTGGACAAGACGGATTGACTTAAAATTGTGCGAAGTAATTCCTCCTCCTGACATTTCACAGAGGAATAAGGGGTTAAATATAAACTAACAGGCAGCACAGAGAGGCACATAATTGCAGCTAAAATAAGCCTAAAATAAAATAAATTAAAAACCAAGTGATTTTTTGCTAAGTTCACAATATTTTTTATATACACACATATATTTATAACCTCCTAATAATACAATGCATCTACTAGAGAGGCAGCTCCCAGATGATGGAAACAACTTGGATTCATTCTGCTAGAACCACAGTCATACACACAGAAAATTACATTCTAAATGTACATTAAAACTCTCCCCCCCAGTTACATACTGACTGATTTAAGGTATATAATACATTTAACTCATAGTCTATAATCAATCATGTTGTTTACAATTTTATTTTTTACTTAGCACTCTAGGCTGTGACTGAAGCTCTCCAAAGTCAATGAAAAAAAGATTCTTATTATCTTCAGTGAGCTCTGGATGAAGCTGACTCCTTCCAGATCCTTACTCTGTGTCCATTATGCAGACAAATCCAGGATATTCCTGCTAATACACCTCTGAAGCTGACAGTGGTAAGAGGGTTATGGACACAATAAGCTGTTCTGAATGTGAAATGAGCTCTCCTGTCCTTTATTCTTCTGTTTATTATTATTCACTTTATAATAGCTACTAAAAAAAAATCTATAAACATTAAAGAAAAGAGACTATGAGCTTAGCTCACCTTGTTTTATTGGTTTAGTGTTTCTGCGGCTTTTCATATTATTTGATTTATTCTTCTCCTAGACACAGATACGTTAAAAAGAAGTTTAGCAAGATTGTTTTTCCTTCCCTCTGATCATCTCACAATGCAGGTACAACACGGATGTAACAGGTAACTAAAAGGACTACTAGCCAGCACTGCTGTCTCTTTAACAACCCTGAAAGAACATCAGGAGGGAATGTTACACAGATAAGCTGATCTTGGTACCCAAAGTGCTTTACAAGTTATTAAATATATGCTACTGAAGTTCATTTATATGTTAAAGAGCAGCACAGGACCAAAATCTCCATTACAATACAGAGGATTTGCTTTCTGCAATGCAGGATTTGCTGCTCACATCAGCAGCCTTACTGGAACAATCCTTTTTCCTTTCCCTTTCTTACATCCATCTATGCCAGGGAATGGATACAGGGGAAAAAAAAGGAATTTATGAAGACCTGAAGGAAGTGGAAGCTTCAAGTAACTCCTGTCATAGATGAGCACCCCAGACAATGTGGTCTCTCTGTGTCACACTCCATGCCCGACCCTCATTCCCATTTCTTCTGTGTGTTTGCAAACTTGGGCTTGATTTCTCCCAGGCCATCATTTCTCAGAGCAAACCAAAATCAGGCAAAATGTGCCATACAAAGCTGCCTGCCAAACACTCCCCAGAAGGGACAGGGGGACAGTTTCTAATGAGAACGAGGAGAAGGGGGGAAGAGAGAGATTGCAAGGATTTCTGAAAACATCCACCCCTTAAAACATCTCACCCACATCCCAGAGAAAAGCTGAGCAAGACGATGAATTAAACTGCTCATGACAGCTGAGGCTGCAGCTTTATTGCCCCTGTTCTGCCATACAGAACTCTGCATTATGTGAATAAAATGGCTCAGAGAGGCACTGATGAGCAGGAGCAGAGCACAGGGCCCCAGGAGGGGGTTAGGGGCTGCAAGAAACTGAAGGATAGATCAGCTCAGAACTGAGATACTGCTGGTTATGCAGCACTAATACAGGTTTCTGGTAGTACAGTGAGAGTACATGCAAGTATGCAATAAAACCCAAACAAACCCTGTGGTTTGACACTGCCCTTCAATACCACACAACAGTATTTGAATGTAGTTATTCACAAAATCACAACAGACGTGGTATTATTACTGTGAACTCCTGACTTTCACTTCACCTGAGCTATTGATTCACCCCTGTGACTCCTCAGAACAGATATTCCTATCACTGATGTAAATCAGGATCAGACCCAGACCATTGCCTGGGTATGGAACGAGCTCCCTCAGCCCAGTTGGCACTGCACAAGGAACTCTGAGATAACTGCCCCTGCTTTTCACAGCTCTCCTTAAAGGAAGTACATGCAGCCTCATTTACCTCATCCTCATATGCATTTTCCTCCTCATCCTCCGAATCCAAAGGCAATCTTCTCTTCCTCCGGAGACGTCTGACAGGTCTGCCAGCCTCAGCCACCTGACAGCCACTGCTGGTAGTAACATTTCCATTATTTCCTGTTTCTGCAATCATCTGGAATGTCTTTGATATCATTAAACATCCAAAATTAAAAACAATATAAAATTAAAATATTATTCCTGCACTGTTTCCAGTGTCTCTGAACCTCTTGGAATGAGGAGGCCTGGGCTGAGGACCTGAAGAAATGAAAGGTGTCTGCAGGATTTCCTGGTATAGAACTGTAACACTTGGTCTGACAGGTTCATTCTACTCACAGCAACACCATGCTCCCTTTAAATGTTTTCAAACAAAAAATGGGAAAAATCTGTGATTTCTGTACCTCTCCCTGTGCTGCTGGGAGCCTGTTTGAGTACAAATCTTTCCATTCTCAAAGCCATCCATTTGCTCACAGGTTTGGGAATCAGAGCAGGGCACAGCTTGTCTTGGCACTGCAGAAGCAAAGAAAAAGACAACTATCAAATTAAAATGTTAAAACACCTTTCAGGCAATGAGTTCTGCCAAAGTCCTTTACAAACTTTCATTAACTGACACTCAGTATCCCATTGTGAGGGAAGTAACCATCACCTGTGTGCTGCCACACCACCTCAGCAGAGAAAACCCCCTTTTATTGGTAATGTTTTAATTTTGGAGCACTGGTCTCCAATAGTACTCTCAGGCACATCTTGGTTGACCTGACGAGCTTAAAGGTCTTTTCAAACGTTAATGACTCCTTGATACTATCTGTGAGGGAGCTCTCTGCTGAAACAGTGAGTAATTTAATCATAGGAAACTGGTGATTACAAAGCAAGTGATGCTGAGCAGCCTGAAGGGCTGACCCCAGGCTGAAGGGCTGGCCCACGTTGCAGCAGTTTGTGGAGAACTGTTGCCCATGGGATGGACTCACTTTGAGATATTAATGAAAAACTGTCTCCCACCAGAGTATTCCCTGCTGAAGCAGGGAAGGACTCTGACTCCTGTCCCTGAGCAGCAACAGAAACAACCTTGTGATTGAACTGACCATAACCCCCATTCCCATCTCCCTGTGGCTCTCAGGGGAGGAGGGAGAGCTGGGAAGGAGGAGAGCTTTGACACTCATCCCTGCTCCAGTACAGCCCTGCACACACTCAGCTTGTCGTGCTAAGGACATCACAGGAAATCCAGGTGCAGAACTAGAAAACCCATCCAGACACACACAGGGCAGCTTTGGAAAAAGCATGACACATGGCAGACTTCAGAGATTCATCCTTGGAGCTTAAAGGACAGGCCATGCAGGAATACTTTACTGGTCCAGATAAAATTATTAAAGTGTGTTAAATAGTGTCACTATGCATCTTTTACTACTCCTGACCAGCAAATGCAACCAAGTATAAAAAAATTACCTAAAAAACCACCTTTTTGATGAGCAAATAGCTGCAAAGATTACCCACTCCTTGATCTTCTGTACTGTGTGCATTATGGAGCTACTGAACTCCAGAATGAAAGAGGCAAGTCAAAGGTGGTTGCATTTGCAAGTTCTGCTCCAAAGCTTTTATTTCAAGCACTTCATTAGTCTGAGATCTTTTCTCAGCCATCTGCACTTCACTGAAACTTCAGTCTGAAAGCATTTGCTTCACTCTGAAACAGGGCTCCTTTGTTGAGTGGAGAAGCCCCCTCTGTCTTCTACTCCTACGTGCTTCTTGGCCTCAGGATCCTGCCTCCAGCACCCTATCAAAGCTTCATCCCAAATGTTCTTCCCCCTCTTTCTCTAAAGCTTGTATTTCTTAAAGCTTCAAAGATGCTGGACTTGCTTCTGAAAGGCTCACATTCTGTGCAGCCCCAAGGAGACAGAGCATCATTTCATTTCAACACAAAGAGAAATGTCCCATTCTGAAGAAATGATAATTCTAAGTGGACTCAGCTTCCTGCAGGATTCCATCCAGTTCATCTCCCTCAAACACTTCAGGAGCAGCAGCATCCTGGTGCAGATTTCAGAGGCTGAGGCTGATGGGACAGCTCAGTGCCATGGCAGAAGGACAGTGGAAGGAGATCTCCAAGGAGATCTCCACATGCTGTTCCAGACAGAGTTCCTGTGCTCAGGGCTGGGAAGGTGCCTGTGGCACTGCAGGAGCAGAGGTCTCCAGGGCAGTGACGCCCCTGCACATGAATGAACAGTTCTGGTTCTGCCCAAACCGGTGCAGACAAAGGCTAGGGCTCCCTCCTGCCAAAATCTCACAGTGCACCTGTGGCCAGGTGAGCTGAGGAAGGCCAACCCCAATCCCAGAACACATAAATTTGTATCAGAAAAACAACAAGCATCTTTACTAACAGTGTCTGATCTGGGGGTGAGGCCTGGCTGATCATGGGGGGAACCTCCAGTTTCATCCCACAGCTCTATCCCTCATTCCTAAGTTCTGGAAATGCAGAATTTACTATCAGGACTGAATCTTCCTTTACACAACAGAGCTCAGTAGAGCAGGTTTGCTAATACAAAATCCACACAAACCCTCCAGAAATAATCTGTCCTTCCAGAGATGTTCTTGAATGGTATTAAGGAAAAATGCATTTTGTGCATGGAAGAACTGGAATATAGTAGGAAGAGAGAGGAGGAAAAAGGATTAAACAGGAAAAAAAAAATAATTTGGCATCTTAAGGACAAAGCAGCTCTCTGGGCAGCTAGATATTATGTTCCAGCTGCACATTCCAACCAGACCCACTAACCAAGGTATTGAGGGCTCTTACACTTGATCATCTAATATAAAACAACACATTATTATTTGGTGTCTTTCAGTCTAATAAATAATGTGGTGCTTTGTTGATTCTCTGCTATTAGGAAGAATCAATAAAAGTGAAGCTGTTTCTGCAATGGAATGTTACTGCTGGGTAAGGAGCAGAAGTATAATGACTTGGATTGAACACAGGCCTAAAGTTACACCGCTGCAAAATAACCCAAAGGAGTCAATGGACCAATTCCATGTTTTATGGGAGTGTAGACTGCTGATCTCAGAACACCCCAAGCATGAAGGTTTATCCACATCTGCTGGCAGAATTGTCTCCTCATAGCTTAAGATCCTTCACAGCCCTTCCCCACTGCT
Source organism: Molothrus ater (assembly GCF_012460135.2). Lineage (NCBI taxonomy): Eukaryota > Metazoa > Chordata > Aves > Passeriformes > Icteridae > Molothrus > Molothrus ater. The sequence continues at coordinate 418,600 of NC_050501.2, forward strand.
CAAAGGGAGAAGGAGGAGGAAAAGGAACATTATGAACACAGGTTGAATGTCGGGGACCTGATTCTGAATGCCTGATGTGGTAACAACAACAGCCACTACCTGATTTTTCAGAGCTCTCAAGTTTCTTCAGCTCAAATTTATTTCACTTGAAATTGATCTTTTCTTCCCCAAGACTCAGAACTTGCAGCCTTGAAGGCAATTCTGTGTATTTGTTTTCAGCACAAAGGAACAGAACTGCTGAATACCTTCATTTGCAAATGTCAACAGCCACTCCCCCGCCTCTATCACAGAACCCCAGGTTTGTGACCATCAGACTTGGTTCTGATTCATGAGAGCCCTGTTTGCCCCTGAACGCCATTCTTGATCTGAAGCCTTCCAGGTGCTCAACTTTCTACCTACAGGTTTAGTGTGAGCATAATTCAACCAAAGGCAGACCCATAGACCTGACGCTGGGCAACACAGGACACTTCAGCATTCCTGCAGCTCCAATCCCAGCACCACCACAGCTCTTTATGATTAATTTAACTGGGCCAAAAGCAAGACACATGTTTGCAAATGGCACTAGGAAAAATACCTGGGATAACCTCTGTAGGAGTTCCCCAGCTTCCACTGGGGTATGGGAAGTGCAGGTGTGGAACATCTGCGGCCGTGTCCATGCTCAGGGTCACAGAACACATCCACATCTCCACGGCTGCAGGGAGAGGCAGGAATTGGACTCAATGAGCCTTGTGTTGGGTGGTATTGAATATGTTAATATTTGATGTAGCCTTGTACATCTATAAACATTTGTTTATAGCAAATGCTTGGTCGCCAGTTTCACCAAGGGCAAGCCCACCCCTTTTTTGATTTTATTCTTTGTGTCCAGGCTTTAAAAATAAAGAAGCTCAAGTACCAAGATCATTTACAAAGCTCCCTCTAGGAGAAGGAGTTTGGAAGTTACTTAGACAGAAGTAATTAACTTGGAGAATTTACTTCAAACTGGGCCAGGAAAAATGTCAAAAATCACAATGTAGAAAATAATCTGGAACTTAACCAGAGAAGGCCTGATAAAATAATTGGTCTTTCTCATCTCTGCATTTTATAAATCCAGTAGAACCCACAGAAAAATAAAATAATCGCTTTTCTTATAATGCTCCCTTATTAGTAAAATCTGCATTAAAATCAAGACAATCCAATAAAAGGAAGCAAATGGGGCAATTAAAAAGAGAGCAGAAACTAACATGAAACATTTTGAAGAACCATAGTCAGGCCCAAAAATTCCTCATTTGTCCCAGTTTGTAATTTCTATTCATCTTTAGCATTTTAAGTCTCAGAAACATTAAGGCAAAAGAAGATACTACAAAACTGAGATGAGTCATTCAGTTCCAAGTTGCAGATTCAGATTTATGATTTATGATAAATGATTGCCAGGCTGGCAGAGATAATGAAGCCGAATTAATATGCTTCCACCCAGAGCTCTATGCTTTATCTTTAGACAAGGAATCCACAGGAAATGGCCAGAAATACTCAGGTTTTGATCTCATTTCTGCCCCTGAACCAGTGCAGGCTTGGGAAACCACCTCATTGTTACTGTAGAAAACCAGCTTTGGCTTTTAACATCCCTCTTACCTTTGTTAGGAGATGAAAAATTAAAAAAAAAAACCAAAAAAACCAAACCAAAAAACCAAAAAACCAAACCAAAAACCAAAAAAAACAAAAACAAAACAAAACAAAAAAAACCCAAAAAAACCCCAAAAAACCAAACCAAAACAAAAAACCAAAACCCAAACAAACAAAACCAAACAAACAAACAAAAAAAACCAGGAAAAACAGGAAGAAAAAAAAGTAAAAGTTCATTCAAAGTGAGTGTGAAGGCTAAATGGGCAGATAGGGGTTCACTCTACTTCTATAAACACCATCAGACTTGATGGGAAGAAAAATATTTCAACAGAAATCCCATTCTAGGTGCTGCCAGGATAATTTCCAATGACATGAGGATTTCAGTGTCCCTCTCTGGTGAGGAATGCAATGGTGCAATAAACCCAGACACTGTAAATCAAGTATTAACATGAAGTTTGCAGCACTTCTGGCTAAGCTTCCATGGACCAGGAGGCAAAATCCCATTCAAGAAGCACTTGGCATCGAGGGAACCATCTGATACTGTGCTGTTCTGGGAATAACTGATTTACAAATCACCTTTCTGCCCTGAAACAGGGCAGGAGCTGAGCAAAGCTGCTCCTCTCACTCAGTGAGAAGCTCCCATCTCCTGGGAGCTCTGCAGCGGTGTCTGACACCTGACATGTGACATCTGCCAGCCTCTCCTGTGCCATCAATGAGGAACAGAGCTGCACTTTAAACAGAAACACACAAACCCCATCATGACTCCTTGCAGCACAACTAAACTCAGAACTGCTCAGAACACTTAGGAGCTCAGACACAGCCACCCTGCCTGTACTTGGTTGTGATGATGACAGACGATGCTTTACTCACCCGTCAAAACCTGTTACTCACCTCAGGCAAGCAATATTTTGCAAGGCTGAACTAATGCCATTACCAAATAAAACCCCAGCCTCATCTCCAGGAACCTCATCAGTTAGGGACTGAAATGAACCTTCAGAGGCTGCAATGGAACTGTACCAATGCCTCAAGAGAAAGTGCCAGGAGCCACCAGTCATCAGAGACTGTCTATGTCAGTGAAGGAAAAAAAAGACAAAATTCAGAATTGAGGAATTCCAAGCTCCCCCCTTGCACTTCCTACTAATTTTTGTTTCCCATAAAGAGGGAAACATTTTAACTACAAATCAAGGAAAATATTGCACTGAAAGATTAGAGTGGGAAAAAGGGTCTAGGAAGGGAGAGGGATGCTTTGGCTGGTATGGAGGAGAAGCAAAGACTTTTTGTGTAGGTTCCGTCACAGGATCACAAGATGAAGTACTTGGGTTTCCAGGAGTTTGTCCAGCTCATTTGTACAACAGAGCCCTTCCAAGTTTCCTTGGAAAACTAGCATCAGGTCTATGGGTCTGCCTTTGGTTTACTTGTCTCCCAGTGCAATAGCATACAACCCATAACATATGGATTATGTATGCTATTGCACTGGGAGACAAGTAAACAGCACCACGGCAATGTGACCTCAATCAGCTCACAGGATCAGACAGCAAAATTGTGAGTTTACTCTAAACCAGCAGCTCATCCTAGAACAAAGCCCAAAGCACTGTTGGAGCCTTTGAGCTGCTCGTCTTGGTTTGCTGACACAGCTGTGTCAAAAACACACTCATGCATCTATTTCAGCAGTCAGAAGAAAAGCACTGGCACAGGCTGCTGAATGTGTGCCCGTTGCACACCCAGCCCCAGCCCTGCCGATGCCAGCCGGCATTCCAGCGTTCCCCAGAGCATCACACACCTGACAGTGCTGCCTCCTCGAGTGTGACTGCTCCCCTTTGCCACCACACCCACCTTGCTGCCTGTCTCTGTGGGTTTGGGTGACAAGCGTGTGGCAGCAGCTGCTCTCTCCTGTCCTTACAGGCACTCAGTGCCATGCTGGACAGCATTCTGATCTATTCCAAACAGACTGGGAGGGATGCAAAAGAAGGCACAAAACCTTATTCCATGCCTACAGAGTTAATGCTTTCTGTTCCTTTATGGAAAGAGAGGAGCAGAAACAGAGTGCACTTCCAATTTTATGGGTTTCACTAAGAGCCTTTGGTGCTGAGCTGCTTTCCCCAACTCTCACCTCCTCCTGCCTGGGAAGAGCAGTGACTCTGGGGAGGGCACCTGGCCACTGCCCGAGCCTCACACAAACCTCCATGGGGCTCAGCTGGGAGCCCCAGGAATGACTCCTGCAGGCGTGAAACCACAGAGCTGCTAATCCCAGTCCCTGGGAATCACCTGTAATTACAACACTTAAACACACTTCTGAGCATCACCTGAAGCCACACAGGAATTACACACCTTAAAAACCTTCATGCTCTGCAGGAGCGACCCAAAGTAGAATCACAGAATCCTAGAATGGTTTGGGATCAGAAGGAACCTCAAAACCCATCCAGTCTCAACCCCTGCCATGGGCAGGGACACCTTCCACTATCCCAGGTGGCTCCAAGCCCTGTCCAACCTGACCTTGGACACTTGCAGGGATCCAGGGGCAACCACAGCTATCCTGGGTAACTTGTACCAGGGCCTCCCCACCCTCACAGAGAAGAATTCCTTCCTAATATCTGATCTAAACCTGCCTCTGTCAGTGTGAAACCATTCCTGCTTTCCCTGTCAATCCAGGCCCTTGTAAATGGTCTCTCTCCAGCTTTCTTGTAGGTTCATTCCCTTTAGGCACTGGAAAACTGCAATTAGGTCACCTCGAAGCTTTCTCTTCTCCAGGCTGAACAATCCCAATTCTCTCAGCCTTTAAAAAGTTTAAAAGCTACAGCATAAATAGGGCTGTCAAAACAAATCCTGTGTGATTCATGAATACAACCTCTACCTGTTTGCTTAGCTCTACCATGCATTTATCCCATCACTTTGCTGGATTCAATCAGAAATTTAAAAACCAAAACAGGAGATGAGCCAAAAGACGCTAAACCCAGCAATAAAACACCCATTCCTTGGGGGTAAAGTATTTTACCAGTAAATTGAACCATTCTCTGGAAAATAATCTATCAAATTTAGCAAAGCACATCTGCCCTCACACCTCACCTGTGGAGCACAGTGAGTGATGCTAATTAGGAGAAAGAGGGTTTGGTCAGATCTCTGTTGGCTTTGGTTGCTAATTGATTCCACGTGCAGGAGTGTGCAGCTGCCAGGCTTCCTTAATAAGGGCTCATTTGGTCATTTTTCCCCCAAGTCTCCAATCTGATTTTTCATCCCATTGTGTCTCCTCCTTCCTGCTCTTGTGCCCATGCAGCACAATTGGAGGGCTCGAGGAAAGGCTGAAATAGATTTAAAATTACAGAAAATATGGGACAGAGAGGACAGTGTGTGAGGAAGAAGAACCAACACTGCAACTCACGAATCACCTTGTTATTTCACAGACAGACTGTAAATGCCCAGAGTAATCACTGCTGTGGGTCAATCTGGTTTTGATCCAGTCTATGTACATTTCCTTGATATTCAAGCTGTGCAATTCTGAGAATGGGATTTAGGCCTCCAGAACACTTTCCTGCCCAGAGGTGAGGCATGGACTGGCACATGGACACTCCACACCTTATTGTCTGACAACACTCACAGTGGTATTGTTGGGGTGTCCTGTGCCAGGACTTGGACTCAATGACCCCTGTGGGTCCCTTCCAACTCAGGGTATTCCATGATTTTATGATCTCCATCGTCATCCTGAGAGGACCTGATTCCATGTCCCAGTGTCAGGCTTGCAGCACATGTCATCTCTCAAAAACTACCAGCACTAATGGCAAAGGACAAGGGGGTTACACTGAAGCTTCGCCCTCAACACCAATGGAATATATTGTCATACCCAGAGGTATCTGCACTAAACACTATGCATGAAGATAGAAGTGAGGTAAGGGCTAGCCAGGCCTTCTCCTGCAGATAGACCAACACAATTTTAAGCACATTTAAAGTAAGACTGCAGACACTGCTTCAAATAAATTCACAATGCTACTTCTAAAAATCAGTGTGAAGACTTAAAAGTTCAGTAAACAAAGAACTGGTGATAAAATTGCTGACAAACAGCACGGCTGATGGAAGGAAAACACACCCTGGGTCCTGAGGAGTCAGTGGGGCAGCAATGCTCTGCAGAGTACATCTGGTTGTGTACCCACTCACCCTCCAGCAACTTGCTCATTATGGCACTGAAACCCTGAAGACAGAGTAAATCACCTCTGGCCAAGACAAACGGAGCTGGCCCTGCACAACCTGCCCAGCACTTGTACCCAGCTGTCCTCAGCAGCTCAAACTGGGCTCTGATTCCACCCCTGCACTCACTGGGAATTACAATTCATTTCACACACGTTCGGCTTTAATGGGATTACTTGCAATATAAGGTACAATCAATTTTAGGGCAAAACCGGTGCACAGAGGCCAAAAACATCCTCTGTTTTAATTGCATCTGTAATTACTTTGTAGGACTGCAATCCAGCAGATTACCCTGGGGACTTCTATTAATCATTATTACTTATTTCCCACGGCCAAGCAGGAATACTCGCTCAGGAAAAGACTGTTCCCATCCTCAAAAACATATAATCTGAGTAGATTATAGATCATAAACTGAGGAAGCAAAACGCTGATTAGACCACGTCAGACTGCTCTTAATTGCTGTGTAGGGAAGGAAAGTTTGAAGCACCAAGTCTGTTTTCCCTCCTTTTCACTTCTGTTTTACTATATAATAAAATACAGACCTAAAAGGTCTGTTGCAACTTGGCACAAAATATCAGAGCTCTTTATCCCTTAATTCCAGTTACAGGCTATTTTTAAAAACTTATCTGGGCAGTAATTGAATTAAATTAAATGTTTTCATAGTATAAATCTAATCCGATTCCTTGCAGCACCAGGAGCCCATAAAACTGTCCTAATCTCTTTCTCCTGACACCAAACATCACTCAGGCTGTCCCACACCGACCCCTACCCGCAGCCGATCGATACTTCTGAATTATTGTATTTATCCCTCTCTTTATTCAGCGCGGACTTCCCCTCCCAAAATCCCCATTCCATTACTTCTGCACTTTGAATTTGCTGCCAGAAAGTTTGATGGTTTTTTTTTGGTTTTTTCCGTCATGTAAAATCTGTTTTCAAACTTAAATCTTTCTGGTTTTCGGGAGGTCTCCAAGAACTGTTTCTACTGCTCTGGATTTATGTTTGTTAATATTTTTGAGTTGTCACAGTCCCGAGGAGTTTCACCGGAGCGGCGCCCAGGCGGGATAACCCCGATTTTCTCCTCAACTTCTTGGGTCAAAATTCGGCAACCACCACCTCAGAAACTGTAAATACTTTGTGACCGCGCAAAGAATTTAAGCCCGCGTTCTGCCGGCGTCCATCGGCGGGTTTGCGGTGGTTTTGCCCCTTTTGGAGGTTTAAACGCACTTTGGGTCCCGCGGGGCCCCAGCAGCCCCGGCCCACCGGCGCCATTTGCACTCCCGGCCCCCCAGCCCCCCAAGATGGCGGCGCCTCCGCCCGGCCCCGACCCCCGCCCTCCCTCACTCACCGCCGGCCCAGCCTGGCCCGGCCCGGCCCCGCCGCCGCCGCCGCTCCGGGGCCTCGCGATGGAGCCCAGGCAGCGCTGCGAGCCCCGCGGGCCCCCGAACGCATGCGCGGCCCCGGCCCGGGGGAGGCGGCGCTGGCTGGGGACGGGGACCGGGAGCGGGGCGGTACTGGATATGGGGGTACTGGGATGTGGGGAATTGGGTGTGTGGTACTGGGATAGGGGGCACTGGGTACGGGGCACTGGGTACGGGGAGGACCTAGGGCAGAGCTGGCAGTGCGATGCAAATGCACTGGGGGTAGGAATGGCACTGGGACATGCAAGCGTAGGATGGGAATGAACGGGGGTAGGGCTGGCGCTGGGACGGGACAGACGTGGGGCACCGGGGGCACTGGCACGGGACATACGGGTGTGAGGGGCACAGCCCCGCTCCCTGAGCCAGCTGGGTGAAGCCTGGGCACGGCCGCGGGCGTTGGGGCACGTTCACGGCTGACGGGATTTGGGCAGCGGAGGTTTGGGATGGGAGCTGTTAATCCGGCAAATCGTGACCATGGTGTCCCGCTGCCTCCCCCCCAGGAGTAACAGAGGATATTGCCCCGTCTTCTCTGCATTTGTTAAACTTGTTTGTCGTCTCATCTGGGACTGTTATTTTCCTTTGTATTTGAATTTTGGAACAATAAAAGAGGTGGGGGTAGGATTTTTTAATGACGCGTCGGGGGTTTCTGCCAAGAGCAGAAGCAGGCCCCAAGCTGTGACAGCTTAAATAGAATGGGATTTCGGGAAAATAATACATGAGATTTGCAATGGCTCATTTGAACTACTCATCACAATATTCTCTTCATTCTTCAAGTGAGGCACATAAAATACCCTTTAGAATCTTTAAATCTAGTCAGAAAGCAAATACATTTCTTACCTCATCTGTGCCAGCAAGTTCCAGCTAAAACACAAATCCTGCAGATGCTTGCAGCCAGTGTTGAAGTACTCAGTGAGTCCAGGTTTACAGGGCTGTTGGAGCCAAAAAAATTTGCAAGTAATTGAACCATCCATATTTATTTAGACTCTTAATTTGATTTTAATTGTTGTAAGTTTTGTTGAGAGATTCCTAGTTTGGCGCTTCTTGCCCTTTTATCTCCCTGCTCTACTGATTGTTTTGCCAGAACCTACACGGTGCCCACCACGTGCATTCCTGCCTTCCCTCCTCAGAACTCACCTCCAAGGTGCCCCATAAGACAGTTACCTCAAGCCTAGATCAGATTTGGGGCTGTTTTTCAGTACATTTTGGGTAGGTACTTCCAGCCTAAAGCTGAGTCCTCACTTTGTATATAATTATTCACACAGAAATGTTACTTGGGAATATTGTGGAATTATTGCAATAGACATTCCACTAATCATCTTCTCTGGGTATGCAATATAATTATTACAGTTAATATTTTATATTATTACCATTGCCCTGGTTTCACACCTGCTGCCAAGCAGATCTCTGCAGTTTCAGATCAAGGCTCCAGGCTGAGAAAGGCAAAGTGCCCACACCAGGGGGCCACACAGGTTGGAGGTTTTGATGCAAACCCTACAGTTTAATGCAGAATTAATGTGTGAGACTCACTCAGTGACATTTGTGAGACAGAAATGAACATTAAATGATGCAGCAGCGCCCAGCTGAGGCATGTGCCTGGCCCTGCCCATGGAATCACTGTTCTGGGGGCGCACCAATTATCAGCACTTAAGATGTCTCAGAAAGTCCATTCCCTGGGAATTCCTGCTCCAACACTCCAACCCACACATGTAGCGGCTGGGGAGGATGAGCCCATCCCAAGGTCTGTCCCTGCTCTGGGCAGTAAAGCACGGTGCTCCTGCAATGTGTGGCGTGTCCAAACCCTGCACTGCACACCCAGGAACCGCCATGGCTCCAGGTACTCACACATGAAGGATTTTTGGCTTTCTCTCTTCTTACTGCACAACCTCCACCTCAGACAAGTTTCCCACATACCTCCCTTAGGTATGTGGGAGGTCTGTCCTCAGGTATTTAAGGAATAGATGCTTCTCCCAAAGGGCTCACTAAAATCTGGCTTGGTCACTTGGAATGGAGTTACCAGACAGCAGAAACTGGAGTCACTTTTTAGTCTTTACCTAGACTGTATAATTTGCAGATTTTATTAAAATTATTTTTCAGTTAATTATCCCTTACTAGCAAACATCTTGCCTTGGCTGGTTTCCTTCTGTATTAAGCGGCAAAAAGGATTAAAAACGTCATTTTGACAGTATAAGATGTTAAAGCACTAAATATATGTATAGCTGGGAAAGCCTTTTTCTTCTGAAGATATCACTTCCACAGAGATTTCTAATGCCGCCATGGTAATATGACATTTGATAAAGTCTGAGCCACTTGCTGAGCCCTGACCCTCTCAAAGTGTGGGGAGATATTTTGTGTTGCAAGCAACTCTGATGATCTATTACCTCTTCATCTTTTTAATATGGCAGGACAAGTTTCAAATGATCAAATTATATGGAATTACTGCACCTATGAAGTGACTCTTGCTGGAGAGCTGCTGCCATCAAGTTGTGAGCAGTTTGGAATTGGCTAAAGGACAGTTTTAGGGGAAGCTGTAACTAACCTTTTTGTTCCAGACCAGGAACTCACAAAATACATTTTGCCTTCTATTTTTCAGAATGTTGCTTGCAGGCAGAACAGGTGCTGGGGATGTCACTTCTTCATTCAAAGCCGATTGTGCAGGAGAAGAGCTTGTGGGAAGTTCAGTCTGAGCAATTTGCAAATGGCCCAAGCCTAAATTTGGGATATTATTCAGGAACACCTACACACCTACAAAACTCTTGCCAGAAGCTGCCCTCCCATCTCCCAAGGTCTCCAGGGATGCTGGGGACATACCACAGAACAGCCACCACCACCACCACCCTCTGTGCTTCCAAGCCCAGAAGCACATCCTGAGCTTTTTCTTTTATGAAGGCTCTTCTCAAGCACAGGTGTTTCAGTAGGAGGAAAAACTGAAAAATATCCTGGAGAAATAAGTTCTTTATCTGGACTGTATTCAAGTGTTGTGCCTACACTGAATGTGAAGTGACTTTCTTGAATTAGGAACCTTTTTTCTGTGAGTGACTCTCTACAAATTCAGGCTTACCTTGATCAATAGAAAATGCTGACAATCACAACACAGCACCACGTAACCAAATGTCATCAAGCAAAAATAGTCTTTATTCAAATTTCATGGAAACGGGGATCACTGTACTTTGCAAGACAGGGAAAAATAAAATAAAAAAATTTAATATAAAACAAGGATATTGTCACAATACCAGAATATGGAACTATAGTTCTTTTCCCTATAGATTACTGCAAGTACCTCTATTTATTTTTCCTTTTGACTGTGCTATTCACAACTTTGTAAGTCCAAAAAATATGGAACAAAAGTAGTATGAAACTTAAGACTTAGCACTTCCACTAAATGGCAGACATCAAAGGGCATCAATCGAGGGCAAAATCTGTTGAATCCATCATACCTACCTATCAGTCATCACTGCAATTCCATAAACCCATCAGGGCGCAGTGCTCATTCCCTGGGCTCATTCCCTGCAAGGCTCTCCTTGGAAAACAGGGCAATCTGGGGGCTTGAGGAAGAGCTGTATGTAAAGAGAACCTTTCTATTGGATAGAAAATGAATGGAGCAGCCTCACACCAGAGAGCGCTGCAGGGAGAGAGCGCTGCAGTTAATGACAGACAGACCATCAGGTTGTTAAAAATACACAGCATCGACAGGGTTTCTACTTCAATCACTTGGTTACAGCTACTAAACATGTACAAAAGACTTTTCCAACCATTCCAAGTGGCATTGCAGCAAGGTTAGGATCTGGAGCGGGACCTTGACCGCGACCGTGAGTGTGACCGAGAGGCAGACCTAGACCTGGACTTGGACCGGGACCTTGGCTTTGAATCAGATTTAGACCTGGAACGAGAATCTGATTTGATATTTGGTTTGAACTTGGAAATGGATCTAGACCTGGAGCGGGACACTGCATCCTCCCCCTCGCCTTTCACCTCCTTCTTGTCCGACTCAGATTTGAGCTGCTCCTTTTCTTTGGAGCCTGACCTGGACCGCTCGTGGCTGTCCTTTCTTCTCTTCTTGCTGCTGCCTTTGCTGTCTCGCTTGCTGCGCCTCTTGCTTTTCTCACTCTTGCTGTGGCTCCGGCTTCTACTTCTGCTATCATCCCTGCTCCTTTTCCTACTTTTCCTTTTATCCTTGCTGTGGCTCCTGCTCCTACTCTCATCCCTGCTTTTGCTCCTGCTTCTACCCTTGCTAATGCTCTTCTCCCTGTCTTTGCTTCTACTCTTCTCCTTGCTTCTGCTCCTCATGCTCTCCTTCGCCTCTCCCCTCTCCTTACTCCCACTCCTGCTCCTGCTCTTTTCCTTGCTGTGGCTCCTGCTCTTGGCTTTCTCATTACTGTTATGGAGAATGCCCTCAGATTTATCCTTGCTTTTGTTTCGGGATTTCTCTGCACTCCTGCTGCGGCTCCTACTTTTATCCTCTTTACTTGGAGTCCTGCTTTTCTCTTTCTGGCCTCTGCTACGGCTCTTGCTTCGACTACGGCTCTTGCTTCTGGAACGGGACACAGACCTGGAAGTGCAAAAGCAACAGACAGCTCAGCTTTAGTGCGGCAAGGGTTTGAACAGAGCGTGCAGAGAATGGGAGGGAAAAGAAAAACAAAGTGTTCCTCCTGCAAATTTAACATGATGCTTCTCACTGAAGTGGGAGCCCCCAGCTCTGCCAAGACAAAGACATACCTGGATCTGGATCTGCTCTTGGAGCGGCTGCTACTGGCACTGCGGCTCCTGCTCTTATGGGAGTGTCTGCTTCGAGAGCGAGACCTGCAACACAAGGAACCACCTTCACGTTAGCACGTGTCCATAGGGAGCTTGTGACCCCTGTGGGCAGAACCCCACAGGGCTAAAGCACCTTTCAGCAGCCAAATGTTCAGAGCTACACAACACAGTTACAAACTTGGAGCACCCTCTCCCCCCCTTTCATCCCTGCTGCCATGTCTGGCTGCGAGTAAGGTAGTAATCTGAAAGAAAAGATGGCAGTTTATTTAAGGGACAATCACTTTCCCCATCAAATCACAGTTTGAATATGGTGAGACACTGACATAAAGCTTTGACTTCAGATTTTGATTTCATAAGCAAGTTTTTCTAGGAACAGTAAAGATTTGCCTGAGTTTTCCTGCAACAAGTTCTACTCCAGAATGGAAAGGGGAGCACACTTGGTGCTGCTGAAGCAGCTCTTGGTCAGTCAAGGAAAGCAACAAATCTCTTAGAAACAGGGAACAGGTGGAGGTTTCTAAGATGAGAAAGAACTGTTAGTCCTGGTGCTTGGAGCAGAACACAGTGTTCAGAGCTGAAGTGTTAGAAGCACCTTCTGTTTCATTCCATGAGCATGGCTCCACCGGCCACGCAGCTGCTCCCACAAAGAACAAGGGCTGAGTTATCAGGGAAGAACAGTGACAGGTGTTCAGGGAGCAGGTCCACACATCCACCAAGAGAGACACCTCAGAACACAGCCCTCATTTGCCCTGGATATTAATATATGCTCAAAAAACTAGACCCATTAAGAACTCCAAACATTGCCAGTGTTTTGGAACCCAAAAGTCTCAAGCCGCTCTATGTTCCTTAACTGCAGCCTGAGATACGTTGCAGACATACCTTGAATGGCTTCGGCTTCTGGAGTAAGAGCGGCGCCGTCTCGATCCAGGTCTGTCTTCCATCAATCTAATCCTTCTGCCATTTACTTCTGTCCCATCCAGCTTTTCAAGGGCTCTTTTCATGTCAGAATAGGATTTGAACTCAATCACACCTTCATTTTTCCTTCCTTTGTGTGCATCTGCATATGTCACTTCCCCTGCCTGACGCATATAATCCTAAAGGAAGAGGACAGAATCACCATCGCCTTGAATCCAGAGCCAGGCTTCCAGCTGACCCTGCTCACTTCTGACATGATGCTCCCTGAGTATCTTCTATTCACAGGGACGTCAGCAAGTGTTTGACCCAAACAGCATCTGTAGTGCCAAATAACACACTATGACTTCACAGAGTTGGTGTGATTAGAACCAGGTTGATAGCTTTGACACAAATTATAATTTAAGATCTCCCACTTCAAGTCTTAGATCAAATATGCTCTGGGCTCTTAAGTTTCAAATTATAGAAGTGATTAAAGAAGTAAAATGCTTGCTCTCCAAATCATATTTTCAGAAATAATTAGGAAAGGTGATAAAGATTGAATATGAAGAGGCAAGAAGCCCACAGAGAAGCAGACCTCCCTTCATCCTCTGCCTTGTCAACACAGCTCGTTCTGCTGGAAAAAACCCCCACAGAACTCCAAGCTCAATTCTTTTTCCCACTTCATGCTTCCTGGCTTCTCCGTTTCAATTCCTAAACCTCCCTTTAGACGGTTTATCAGGGGTCTGTTCTGCCCTGCTTTGAGCAAGGCAGAACAGGGCCTTTGCCAGGCCAGGGCATCTTTCAGCCCCTGTGGAAATTGGCTGCAGCAGAAACAGGGCACAGAGCTCTGGTTTGTTTTCAACCCAGCTACTCCCATTTTAAGTACACTGAAATAAAAGCTATTCCCAAAAAAAGCTGTAATGCATCCACTGGAGGATTAATCATGCCATGCTCTACTTAGGATTTTAATACAGAAGCAAAGACAAGCTATTGATAGTGTGAAGTATTAACAACAAAAACACTGGAAGCATCTCTGTACGTACCCGAACTAGTGTAAAATTCACTTACAGACCAGTTTCTACTACGTCAAAGTTTGTTTAGAACAAATTTTACACACCCTTAAAAGAGAACCATAAGAGAAAGTGTTCCAGTAAGAACAAGTGGGTTTAACCATTGCTGCTCAGTTTGATAAGGAAGCACTAATCTTTTTGCATCCACTATTGAAATCCTGCTCCCGGAATCCATGATGTGGATAATCACAAGCCAACACGTCACCTCCAGAGTACTCAGAGGCACTGTGGGCTCCACAGTGTCACTCAACACCTCCACTGTTAGAATCACCTGCCACTCCTTTGGACGTCAAAAATAAGTTTTTGGCAGAGATTTTTCATGATTACTCATTCTGGAAACATCCTTACCCTGAAACTCTCCTTAAAACAGCTTCAGATGATGTGGAAAATCCTAACAGAGAATTTGCAGGAACAATGCTGTTGTTTCAAACAGCTCTAGCACCTTACAAGTTGATGGGTTAAATCCAAACTGACAAGGGCAAACTCCTTCATCTCTAGTGAATCCTACCCCTGGCATGATTTGAGTCTGTTTTGACAGGGCTTAAGAGAAGATAAAACACACCTGTATGTGATGTTAGCTGGTGCTAAGGATAAAATTATTCTCCCACTGTCCAGTGCCACCAGTTCTGCAGTTGCAACTCCCAACCTCTCATGAATGGCTTCACATACGCAAACATAGTCCTGTATTAAGGTGTGTGTTACTTCCAAAATCTACTCCCCATGGAGTTGCTCAGCTGGAGCAAAGCAGAGCAGCACATCACTTTGCCTTGCTGAAGATGTCTTTCACCCTTTGTGCTCTGTAACAGAGAGAGGGTAAGGAAAGGGGCCCCATACCTTCAGATCCTGCCAACTGCAGCGGCTTGACAAATTTTCCACAATCAATCTGTATTCTGTACGGGTCGGGGGACCGTACTTATCTCTTCCGCTTCTTCTATAACCATATCCACCTTTAGGAGGTGACAAGCAGACAGCAGAACTTCAGCCAGGGAAATGGAGCCTCGCTCTCCGCCCCGACGGAACTGCTCTGCCCCAGGTGTTCCCAAAGACACCATGGACCCCCCATCAGGGCTAAATCCACCCCCCTTTATGTAACACCAGGCAAAGACCCAAAGCATTAAAACAGTTTTACTACAAGCTCGTAATTAAACAAGGCACAGAACTATAATTATGCTAGAATTAACATGCGATTATATTTAATATTATTTTTAAAACAGTTTGAAAGAAGAAACTGAATAAAGCCAGTTGATTAATGTTATTTACATTACTTTAAAGCTTTCTGAATATCTGACACGAATAAAGCTTTTCAGGCACCTATTTCAGATTAATCTCATATGTTTCTAACCCTTGGGATCCTCACCACCCAGGTCTAATGGGAAAAGCTTGAGGTCGTCACATGGCTTCTTTTTTTTTTTTTGGACAGCCACGGGCCACAAAGGTCAAAGAGCCACTCATGGAAAGGTACCCCAAGGTCAGCAAATGGAACAGGCAGTCATCTTAGCCTCAAAGGACTCTTTCAATTAAAACATTGAGGTCTTTGTTAAATCTATGTTAAACATCACATTGCAAATAAACCATTCAAATAGTTAAACAAAATTATAATAATGAAAATGGTACAAGAAACTGTGTTTATTAATGTATCAATTAAAAGAGTTTAATACAACAAACAAATTAATAAATATTCAGATCAACAATTACATTTACAGTTACAGAACACTAGTCACAAATTTGTATTGCTTTCCTTTTATATTACTTTTATAAAAGAGTAAACCAATGTTTTATTTAAAATAAGCCATGGATACAAATGCACAAGTGCTTACTGCGTCCAGAACCGTAACTGCTGTCCCGGCGTGGGCCCCGGGCATGCTCCACGATCACTCTCTCCCCACACAGATCTTTCCCATTCAGCTCATAAACAGCATCGTCGGCATCTCGCAGATCATCGAACTCCACAAAGCCATACCTAGCGACAGGGAGGGAAAAGGGATCACTGGGAAGGAACTGAACCTGAGATATTTGTGCTCAAAAGCATCTCATGGGCTTCTGCAGAGCCCTGTGCATGCTGTCTTACAGATGAGCCTCCTGAGCATACCTGAAGGTTCAAGGCTTTGAGCCTTGAAAAAAACCTAAAAAATGAAAACCCTTCCAAAAACAGGGAGAGAAATAGGAAGGCATGAAAACACATCTGCTGATTCGCTGAATTGAACCTAAAGTCATTCTTCATCAACAACATGATAAATCATGTGAGAGTGTAAGGGCTGAATTCATTGATGTTAGCAAAAGATTACTATTATTGCATACTCTTTGATGAAAACAAGGGTGTCATCTATCTTTTTAAAGGTAGAAGTTAAACCCCTCCCCACTAAAAGTGAGCACTACCCCACACACCAAAATTAATAAATAAACACAGAATCACAGAACTGTTCAGATTGGAAAAGCCCTCCAAAATCAGGGAGTCTGACCATGATGTTAGAGATGGCCTTCATTATCCCTGAAAGTGCCCAAGGCCAGCCTGGATGGGGCTTGGAGCAACCTGGGGCAGCAGAAGGGGTCCCTGTTCATGGCAGGGGGTAGAGCAGGATGGGCTTTGAGGTCCCCTCCCACTCAAACCACTTCTCTTTGGAAAGCAAACACTGATTTGGAACAGAGGTAGATGGAAGGATGAAAGTTTGAAGCTTTGATCTGTGTTCCTCAATCCACATCCTTCTGTCCTGCAGGTGTTGAATGTGAAAACTAAGAGCACATAATTAAAAACTGCAATTTGAAATGGAGAATCCTATATGACCCACATTTTCATTTCCCTGTCTTCCCCCCAGGTAGTAATTGCTTTAAGCCATTGAATTTCAAGCTCAAATTACAAATAGTGAGCAGCAGCTAAGCTTTTAGAGCTCTGTGGTATCACTTTGCATTCCATTGTCTCGCTCCAGCATTCCAGTTTAGCTGCTGGAACACCCAGTGGAGGATCCACCAAGGAGAGCCCCCAGATTTCCAGAAACAACTGCAAGAATCTCTCCGGTCAAACACCATGCAGGAAGTTTGAATTGTTTCCTAAGCAATACCAGAAATAAGCCATGGAGGAAGGCTCAGGAGAGCACAGCTCTCAGCCCAGGGCTTCCCAAGAACAGACACAAAACCTGATTGCTCAAGTTCCATTTTTGACAAAGAATTTAACTTCAAACCTGTCAAAAGACTTCAGAATATAAAACTAGAAAAAAAACAATTAAATTGACTTAAAAGCAGAAAGACAAGTCCCTTTACCACATCAGCCACATAACAACAGTTCCACATCTGTTAAGAAAGCTTAGTTGGCTTCCCTTCCCCCCCATCCCCAACACGTATGAAGCAGAAATATTGAATTTGGGGCTTACTCAGCAACAGGAAAACTGCCCCCCCCTGCCCCCTCCCAACATTTCCAAGGATACACAGCAGGACTGGAAAACAGCAGCCTCAGGTATTTCAGCTAATCTTCAACAACCCCTCAGGCTGTGTGGGTTAAAACACTGACACATGAACACTTTTTTGCTTTAATAATGGATTTTATTCATATTATAAACCTGTTAAATGTCCACCTGCCAGCACAAGCAGCATTAAAACTTAATGAGCCTCTTTCACTTTAATGCTCAAGGAGTAACTTGTACAAAAAATTCCTCTTCTCCACTGTAATTAATACCTGCCTCTCCTAGCTATATAATGATAAATCCATATTCCATTCAACCTTTCTAAGGAAGGCTTCAAGCTGAGTTTCTTGGAAAAAGCAAAGGCACTCATGAGGCTTTGGGTGTTGGGGAAAACCCCACCAAAAATGGCAATTTGCTTTTTCTTCAAAAATCCACACTTGAATGTCTTGGTGGAGCAGGATCCAACCCTTGGAGCTGCAGTGAGGGCACAGCTAATGGAACAGCACAGGTAAGAACACAGAGGTATGGCAGGTTTGGGGTGTTTGTGGGGGGGCAGAACACACCCCCAGACAGCCCGAGGGCTCTGGGAGCAGCTCTGCCCCCCCAAACCAAACACAACGGGGTTCTTTTTGGGGAGGTTATCCTGGGTGCAGCCTGGCTCACCCTGCAGTGCTTGCCCTGGGGTGCAGAGGGGCCTGGGGGGGCCCGCAGGGTGACACCCCCTCCCTGCAGAAGGCAGGGCAGAACACAGATGAGCTGCCCTAAGAACTGAAGTGAAACTCAGCTGTCCTACCCCCAGCTGTCACAGAATCCCAGGTGTCCTGCCTTCCAAAAAAGGAGAAGCCCACCCATCCGAGCCCTCCCCAGAGGGGGAGCCCAGGTATCCTGCATCCACTCTAAAAAAAGGGGAACCCAACTGTCCAGCCTCCCTCACCCCACCCAAAGGAGAGTCTAGGCATCCACATCCCCCCGACAGAGCCCCAGCCATTCTGCACCCCCAAAAAAGGCCCAGACGTCATGTCTCCCCTTGACAAGAAGGGGAACCCAGGCATCCTGCTCCCCATCCCTAAAGGGAACCCGAGCATCCTGCTTCCCCAAGGGGCGAGCCCAGGTGTCTTGCTACCCCCTCCCACGGAGATCCCAGGCAACCTGTCACCCTCCCCAAAATGGGGAACCCGGGCGCCCTGCCTCCCCCCACAAAAGGGGGAACCAGCAGCATCCTGTCCCCCCTTCCAATAGGGGCCCAGACCTCCTGCTCCCTCCCTCATAAAAAAAAAGGAAAACCCCAAATGTTCCGTCCCTCCAAAAAAAGGAACCAAGCAGACTGCCCTCTCCCAATAAAAGCCCAGCCATCCTCTCCCCCGCAGAAAGGGCGGACCCAGCCGCCCTGTCCCTCCTCCAGGAGAAGTTCAAGAATCCTGCCCACCTCCCAAAAGAGAGAACCCAACATGCCGCCCCAATAAAGGACCAGGCTTCGCGTCCCCCACCAAGGGGGAGCTCAAGCTTCCTGCCCCTCTCATCGCACCCAAAGGAGGCGACCCAGCCGTCCTGCCCCCACCACTGCCCAGAGCGCCCGGGCGGCCTCTTTCCCCCCGGCCCCTTCGAGAGCCTCAGGCGCCCGGGCCCTCCCCTCGGCCCGCGGCAGCCGGGCCGAGCCCGCGCTCACCCGTTCTTGAGATCCACCTCGAGGATCTTGCCGTAGCCCTTGAAGAAGCGCTCCACGTCGCGCTCCCGGGCCTGGTAACTGAGGCGGCCGATGTAGACCCGCGGCATCGCGGGGCCGGGGCTGGGCCCGCGGGGCGTGAGGGGCCCAGGGGCCGCGCGGCCGCCTGACGTCACGGCGGCGCGCGGGCAGCGACGCGGGGCAACGTCACCGCGGGCCACGCCCCTGGCGCGGGCTGGCTCTTAAGGAGGCCATGCCTCGGGTGGGCCCCACCCGGGCTCGGAGGTGGGGTCCCGTTCCCCATGGAGAGGATGGCTCGATTCCCCCTTTCCCACGTGCGGGGCCCTAAGGGGAGTTCCCACGTGCCTGATGTGCAGGGCAACGTGCGATCCCCCTTCCCATGGCTCAGGGGGCTTGTGGGGTCCCCTCTACCCATACACCGGGTGTATTGGGATTGCCTTCCCATGGGGGTCCCGTTCCCTATGGAGAGGATGGATCGATCCCCCCTTTCCCACATGCAGGGCGCTAATGAGGGTGCCGAGGTGCTTATGGGGTCCTCTCCTTGGCAGGGGCCTGAGGATTGCCCTACTCCTAAAATGCTGGATCCTGATGGGACCCCAAAGGCAGGCAGGGATGGGGGTCGCCTATCCCCACACTCGGGGTGCCCAGGCGTCCCCCCATGGCATTCCCCATCCGTGAGCAGACTTGGCTTTTTCTCATTCCCTCTGGTGAGCAACAACATTCCTCTTGCTGAACTCTAAACGTCAGTTTTGGGGAATTATTTTTATCCTTTTGGTTAAGATGTCAGATGCCTAAATCACACCAAATCCCAGCAAAGGCTCTTGGAACATTCCAACATTAGTAGCCACCCCCCTGAAAAACCCCACAATCACCTCCAAAATGATTAATATTGTGTAGGTGCAACACCAGCAGCTGGATTTCCAGCCATGATCTTGCTCATTTGACAAGGAGAATTAAATTTATTTATTTATTCCTTTGTGCTCTGGTATAGGAGTGAGAGGTCGGAACATTTTGTGAAAGAGTTCTCTAAAGCATGTTGGGTTTTATCGCTGAGCCCAATAAACAATGGGGGATAAAAGCTCTGCACTAATTTTTCTGGTTTATGCCATGCTTAATAGTGCTCGTAACGATTTCTTGGTTCTTTTTTTGCTTTTTTTTTCCCCACTTTATCCATTGATCAGGAAGCACTGAGGCACAGGATGGGGCTCTGCTTCTAATGCTGGAATGGGGAAGGAAAATACAAAATCTTGAGGGATTTATTAGGGATGGAGGAGCAGAAGGGAGATGCTGGTGCAGTCTATCCTGGGACACACCTGCTCTCTGCTAAGGGAGGTCTCTGTGAGGGGTTTTAGGGGGGATGAAATGGCTTTGACACATCCATTTAGTGGCCAGCGTGGCAGTGGGATTTAATTTCAGAGAGTTCTGCTCTTCCAAGTGCACATGCAGTTGTACATTGCTCCCTCCAATCCTGAGCAACATTCCTGCCCTGCTCTTCTCCTTTTCTGGGGAACCAGAAAATCCCCCAAATGAAGGTACACCTTCCTGGGCTGTCCCCCACGCAGTGCACAGGAATGACACTGCCAGCTCCCAGTGAGGAGTGACCTCCCAGGGCCCCCAGGCCTTTGGTAGATCCAGAGAGGCCCTGCCATAACCCCACCAACTCATCCAGGACTCCAGGATGAATCCCAGAAGAGCCTTCAGCTGTCACAACCAGTCCCTCACAATTCCTCTACCCATGCACAATTCCACACAATTCTGTGGTCCTCCCACTCAGAGCATGTTGGGAACTGGGCACAAGGTGGGAGAACCCCAGTGAGGTCCCTGGGCTGGGTTCTGAAGGTTCTGAGGCAAAGAAAGTTTGAGGAACCCAACCCAAGGGAGGTTATTTCCATTGCAAGATGTGTTTGAGGAACATTTCCCCTATAGCTCATCCTATGGAGCAGCATGGAGAGCCTGCTGGGATCCAAGAACATCACCCAGGACCAGGGACAGTCACAGCAGAAGCAGCCCTGTGGACACTACACACCTGGGTCATTCCAGAGGCATTCCCTATAGGCATTTCTGCATGGGGGAGAAGGTCCCAAATGAAAAACCTGAGGTGTGGGGCAATGCTGTCCCTTTCCCCATCCCTCCCTGGGTACTGCTCCCAGGGGCACTGGGACACAGCACCGCGCTGGCCGGACATTCCACATGGAAATACAGCTGGATTCAGCTCTGGGCTCAAACAGATCTCTGGGAAATCAGGGTTTGGGAGTTATTTCTGCATCTCCCACCTCCTGCTGCCAGGAGACAGGTGTCACGCTGTGATGTCACTGGGATGGAACACAGACGGGAGAACTTGCCAGGCAGCTGGAGCCACAGGATTCCATCCTGCTGACTGTCAGGACCAAGAAGCTGGTTGGAGGCAGCCGAGCTGTGGAAAAATAAGTCTAAATGGAGCTATCTTCACAGGAGACATCCTGTGCTTCTGTCCTGGAGGATCCAGCTTGGTGGGTGGCTTCAGTTTCTCCTGACCGTCCCAGAGATGATATGGGACCATCTTGGGATGCTGCTGTGGGACCCCCTGCAGACAAAAACGCCCTTGAAGGTTGGCCTGATGAATCCTGGGACCACAACATGAAATTTTTCTCCTTAGAGATCTCTGCTAGCACCAAACCTTTGACTGACTCTTTCCTCAAGAAGCTCTGGGAGATCCTGAGCAGCCAGAGTTTTGAGTCGATCTGGTGGGGCAACGATGGGAACTGCATTGTGATTGGAGAAAAGCTCTTCAGGAAGGAAGTGCTGGGCAGGAGGGGGCCCCAGAAGGTCTTTGAAACTGAGTCCATGAGAAGCTTCCTTCTCCAGCTCATGTTCCATGGCTTTCGCAGAATGGAAGGGGATTCTCCCCTGCTGACCTCCATGGAGGAACTCAGAGCAGTAGCAGCAGCTGGGTCTGCACTGGGAAAGGTACTCAGAGTTTCCTTGGGACACTCACAGGGAGGTTCAAGTTCAGCTAAAATGAGCCTTGACAAGGCTGGAGACTGGATGGAGCAACAGCTTTGTTTTGTCTTGGGGTCAGTTACTCTGGACACGCTGAGGGGCCTGAAAACTAGCGGGCTTTGGGTTTCTTCAGCAGTTTTCTGGCTTTTGAAAACCCTACACTTCTCTGCTCCTAAATGCTCAAAACATGAGGGTGGATGTGACTTAACAAAGCTCTGTCCTAACACTTTACTCAGCCAAAGCCAGTCCTTTAAACACCCATTTGTCCTTTCCAGCCAGCTCCTGGCTCTCTCTCAGATTTCTTCCTCCTCCTTGCAGCAAACAACTCCTTTCCTTTGCCTTTTGCAGCTGCTGTTCTACTCCAACCCCTTTTTCACGAGGGATGACCTGCCCTGTGTCCGCAGGGCTCTGCAGGGTGCTGGTGAAAGCACAAACCCCATGGCTGTGCCCCCCCCGGGCACTGGGATCCTGGCAAATCTCCCAAGGAAAAGGTGGGATGCTCAGCCGGCACCAGGAGCGGAGGAGGAGGAGGATGAGGACACCCAGACATGTCCGAGCAGCGGCTGCACGGTGCCCGAGGCACGGGCAGGCACAGCCCCCCAGGCCGGCACAGCCCCCCGGGAGGGCACTGCCGGGCCCTCCCCACACAAGCGGCCCTGCAGACACGGCCCCGCCCGCGCCCTGCAGGCCGCTCCTGCTCGGCCCCACGGCGCCCCTCCTGCCCCACACGGGCCCCGCACGCTCGCACTGCCCACACTCTGCTCTGGGCAGCCAAACCCAGGGGCTGCGCAGGAGCCCGGGGCTGAGCCGCCGCCCCCCTCCCGTCCGTGGTTTGGGATGGCCATGCTGGGGCCGGCGGCTGGCTGCACTCCGGCCCGCGGCCACTGCCCCACCTGCACCTGCACAGCCAGCGCTGCCGGGCCTCGGCACGGCTGGACTGGGAAGAGCAGGGGCCACAGGGAGCTTGTGGGGTCATAGAGTAGAAGAGCAGCACAGGAGGAAGCAAGAACACGTTGTTGGTTGTTCTCAATAATAAATCTTTTCACGTTGCTCTGCAGTGTCACAGTCACTGTCCCACACCCGGACTGGAGGGCCTTCAGGGACACTGAGGGTCTGGCTCCAGCCCTCGATGGCCAGAGGCTCCGGCCCTTGCAGCGCGTTTGGCCAAACCCAGCCAGGGGTGACCCAGGGCTCCTCCAGGAGCTGCAGCAGCACCTAGGGCCACTCCAACCACAGCACCCCTTGTCATTTGGGGCAGTCCATGCCCCTTCCTCCTCCTACTCGGAGCTGGCCCAGAGGCAGCAGGGCTGCAGGGAGATAACTTGGGCTTCCCTGCCCATCCCACATTCCAGCTGGGATAACTACAGCCCTGCCAGCCCCAAAAGCACATCTGACAGGGAACTGCTGCTCTTTTCACACCCCGAGCTGAGCGAGCCATCATTTGGGATCCCAAACTGCCCCCAGCCACAGTGAGATGCAGCCTCCCTCCTGCAGCACTTCCACACAAAGCTGCGGAGGCTTTTAAAGCTTTCAGTGGGCATCCAAAATGTGAAAAACAAAGGAAAAAAAGAAATTGAATGGATCTGGAG
The DNA here is from genome assembly GCF_012460135.2 of Molothrus ater. Taxonomy (NCBI): domain Eukaryota; kingdom Metazoa; phylum Chordata; class Aves; order Passeriformes; family Icteridae; genus Molothrus; species Molothrus ater. Next base: position 442,153 of record NC_050501.2, read on the forward strand.
GGTCTTTTCCCCCCTCAAGTCTGTGGACAACCATTTGAACAGGACAGGGCTCCAGGAGCTGCAGGTCAGAGGAGGAGGATCTGCTTGGAGGACATGAAGGGCTTCATGGAGGCCTCCAGCGCTGCCCTGTAGTCCTGAAGCGGGACCTCTGTGCAGGCCGGTGCTGTCAGCTGGCCCCTGTGGATGAGCTGGCACAGGGCGTCCATCATTGCAGCCATGCTCTCCTGGTCTGCACGGGAAGGAGGGAGCTCTCACTGCGCCATGCAGGGCCATCAACCACCCCTGGGAACATCCACCCGAGGCTATATGGGGTCCCTGAGTGTGACGTGCCCCAGCTCAGGCATGTGGGCTGAAGGAAGAGTCCCTGGCATGGTCCCTGCCTGAGGCCAGCACCAGTGTCTCAGCACCCTGGTGATGCCTTATGTTTTAGCTTTTTTTCTTATTTTCCAGATTCTGTACTGCATTAGTTTGTAACTCTGAACTTCATATAAAGTGTCAGCAAGTTCTCCTCACAGTTCAGTCAGAACAATCCTTTTCCAGCCCCAGAACCAAGGACACCACTGCAGCTTCAGGCCCAGAAAGTGCAAACAACAGCAAACTGAGGAGAGCAAACTGGGAGGATGGGACTGTAATTGGACAATTAACCCCAATATGGAAACAGACCAAAACTTAAAGAAGTGTGAAAACTTGTGACCCACGGTCCATCTTGGGTGTACCCTGGGCCAGGCTCTTGTACTGCCCAAGGTGTGTCCTTTGAAGGAAGCCTTTTAATAAATCCATACTTTATTCCTTTAACGCTGTCCAGCCTCTGTTCTACACAGCCTCTAAAGGCATCACTGGGACAAGAGAGATGGCTCTGTGAGTGGGAGTGAGGATGGTGCTGGGTGCGGTTTGTTCCCACTCCCATGCCTGGCAGGGGACAGACCCTCAGCCCCCCCAGCTCAGGTCCCTCGGCCCCCCCAGCTCAGATCTCTCAGCCCCCCTGAGGGGGGGTTCCTCAGTCCCCCTGGCTCAGGTCCCTCAGCCCCTTACTCACCCTGCGCATGGTCCTTCCGCCACTGCGTCATCCAGAACCCGCGGAGCCGCACGTCCCGGAAGATGAAGGCACTCTGTGGAATGTGTGACACCTGTATGTCCTCCTGGTACCCAGTGACACTCCTATGCCCCCTTGTGCATCCAGTGACTCCCATGTCCCCTTACACAGGCAGTGACACGTGTGTGTCCCCTCCCAGTGTGTGACAGTGGTGGAAAGTGGCAGTAAGGCCTGTTGTTAGAGCTCCCAGTTGTGAGCCAGGGATGTGGAGAGGTGACTCCAAGGTGTGGAGTCAGGGCAGGTTTGATGCTCAGCACCTGCAGGATCATTTCCCCCCTGGACTTTTTTGGCAGCCCAAACCCTCGATATAAAAAGCCAAGAGCCCAGCAATGGGACGCAGCTTATCCTGTGATGGACCCCATAAGGCAAATTAAAAAGGCTGGAGGGTCTCAATCTGCACCTGGGGAGAGCCACAGGGGATGGGGACATGCAATGGAGAACAGGAGACTAAAGAGGGAGTACTCACCACAGGCACCATCACAGGCTGCTTTGCCATCCCCCCATAGGTGACCATGGTCCCCTTGGGCCTGGAGTAAGAAAAGGGGTATTGGGTTAGGTGGTCCCAAAAGTGCAGCTCTGAGTTGCCACCTCCTCCTCTGTCATCCCCAACCCCCCTGGGGCTGTCCTTGCACCCAGGGCTCCCCAGTTACCCCTCAGATCCCACTTTCCAAGCTCTCCTCTTGCTTCTGTGCACCATTAGCTGAATTTGCAGCTCGGCACACCAGTTACACCTGGCCAGGACCTGGGGAACCTTCACAACTGGACCCCAACCACCCCCAGCAGCGTGAGACTTCAAATCGCTGTTGTTACCCCAAAACCACTTTTCCATTCATCTTTCCTCTCCAAAAGTTCAACAGACTCCAGAGCAGGACCCTCTATTGCCAGTTTCTGTCCCCAAGCTTGTGCCCAAGCCACCATCCAGCCAAACTTACTGCAGATGCCGCAGCATCTCTGTGGTGCTTTTGCCTCCAACACAGTTCAGGGCGAGCCGGGGCCTCGGGATGCTCTGCAAGGGTTTATGACAAAGGTTCCCAAATTTTATGGCTTCTTTAGGGGATGGGACCATGGTTTTTGATAAAGCATCTGCATTAACCTCAACATTTACCTGAGGGCTGCTGAGAGTAGTAGAGCTAAAATCCATCAGAATCATGGAACAGCTGGGGTTGGAAGGGACTCATTCCAATCCCCTGCCATGTGCAGAAGACACCTTCAGCTAGGTGTCTTCAAGCCCAATCTGATTGGAACCAAAATCTGTGATCTTTCCCTTGTGGCAGCAGCAAAATCCCTCCACTACCAGGGCTAAATCCTTATCTAGAGAGAAATTTGTCCTTCCCACCATCCCTGCATTTCCCCACAGTGCTGAACAGCAGCAACAGCCCTGGACCATCTCTCAGTGGGATCAGCATTGAGGTACCTTAAATATATCTTTCATCTCTGGCTTTCTCAGCATCTCCTCTGTGATGACATGGTCAGCGCCCAGGGCCATCAGCCTCTCCACCAGTTTTGCGAGATCAGGTCTGGGGGGGGGAAAAGGAGATAAAAAAAGAGGACTAGATGAGCCAGGAAGCAGAGTTCTCCCTTCTCCTTCCTTCTGCTCCAGCGTTGCATGGGGACAACAGGGAAGAGGCTGGAGAACAACTTAGAGGAGGAAATGGGAGAAAATCCTGGGTTGGATGGGCAGGATGATCAGATCCAGCTCCCAGACTCGCTCCTCCCCAGAGGACCCACCTGTCCCTCACCACATTGATGGTCTTGATGCCAGAGGCCCTGGCAATCTGGATGATGGCCTGGCCCACCCCGCTGTTGGCGGCGTTCTGGATGACGGAGTCACCTGGATGTGAACAAACCCAGATTCCCACTGCAGAGGCAGCCGGGAAATCCGTGTGGAATTGCTCCCTTATGGCAGGGCCATACCAGGCGCCAGGCTCTCGAAGTCAGCCAGCAGACGGAACGCCGTGCAGGGGTTGACGCTCAGGGTGGCAGCACAGAGCATCGGGATGTCACTGGGCACCTTCAGCAGCATCTCCTCAGGGAACACTCCATGTGTCCGCCATGTCCCTGGGAACAGCAGCACCATGGGCACAGCCACAGCAGGGGGGGAAAGCAAAGGAAAACCATCAGCTCGCACTGTAGCCTTGGCACCGCAGCATCAGGTGCTGGGAACCAGCTACACCCTGGAGAGAGAATTATGGAATGGCTTCCCATATGGGTAGAGTCAAAATGCTCCAAGAGGCAAGGAATAGATTCCTCGCTGCCTGCCAAGATTTATCACCCAGCAAAGCCTAATCATTTCCCAGAGGGATAATGGGACTGGGGCTCCCTGAGTATGTGTGCAGAGATAATGGAAATACTCTCCATCCTATGGATGAGCCCATATATTCCAAGCCAATTTAGTCAGCTTTACTCCCTCTACGCTTGTATCTGATTTAACCCTCTATCATCTATTTACAGTGGTTTTATGCTTAAAAATACCCCATTAGGCTCTTAACTCTATCGTTTTCCTTCTCTCATTTAGCAGAAAGTCTTTTAAGAGGAAATAGGCAAAGAACAAGCTGTGACACTAAACCACAACCAGCAAATATCAGGCCATTGGCATTTTGGAGGAGCATAGGAGACATTTGTTGGGAAATAAATTCCCACACTTTCCCAGCAGAGCATTATTAAAGAGAAAACTATAGTGAGAGGCCACCGTGACCTTGCCCGTGTGAAATATTTTATCCCAGGTCTTTAGGGAAGCTCTAAGCTGATGGGACAAAATGTGGTTGTTTCCCGAGAAACACAGATTGCTGCAATGCTTTATAATAGCACAGACATCCCATAAAGGGTCTATGCTACAGAAAAGAAAATTATTGCTAAATTTAAGTTTGGCATAAGGAATGGCATTGCCACTGCTCCTATTCCAGGTGTTCTAGGGTGCATGGTAAGTCCTGTGTACAGAAGCCCCTTCCCTAGGGACCCCCATCCTTCTTGAGAACGTTCCTGTGTCTGTGGAGGATAAGCAGCATCACTTGCTAGGGCTGGGCAGCAGAAACTGAGCTTGCTTTTAAAAAATACATTAAAAATAAAATAAAAACAAATTAATTAATTTAAAATAAAAACATGTGGTGAAAATAAACCAAGACATAAACAGGTAAGAAATAACCCCATCTCAATCATCCCCACTGTCTCATTATGATTGGTCTCACATTGGTTCCAACTCCTGCTTCCCTCGCCCAGCATTCCCTAATGGAGTTTTGTTCCCCATTTTGAGTCCCATCCCATCAGGTGTAATTGCTGTAAGTGCAGGGGTTCATGGCTCTACCCACACCCTGCAAAGATGGTGCTTTGGAGAGCTGTGCTTTTGCTCTGGAACCCCCGAAATCTCCACAGCAGCTCACACAGCAGCTGACCATGGGTTTGCTTTCTGGGCAATCCTGGGGACCCCCCATGGGCTCCAGCACCCCAAAAATCTCCTGGGAAGATGCTTTGTGGGGGGGGTGAGCAAGGACCCAGCAGTGCCGAGGTGAACTCACCGAGTCCGGCGTCTGCAGGGATGACCCAGTCCCCAGGTTTCAGAGCCTTCACACGGCGCCCAACCTCCAGCACCTCCCCGACACCTTCGTTCCCCCCCACGGCTGGCAGCGGCGACAGGAGGGGGTAGGTTCCTGAAGGGAAGCTGGAGGTGAGCTGGAGACCCCCTCATACCCAATCCCCACACCAGGAGCCATCTCTGAACCCTCTGAGACAGGAGTTGGGTTTGAAGATCCTCATGGGTCCCTTCCAACTCGGAGCATCCTGCAAGAACCGATGTGCAAAGTATTAACCCAACACACTACCTTGGATCATGTTGATGTCGGCAGGATTGATGGGGGCTGCCAACATCTTGACGTGGACATCGCAGTCCCCCAGCTTGGGCACTTCCAGGTCCTTCAGTCTGAACAGGGAGACACAAAGGAGAAGGGCATTAACACCAGTTTGCTGATGTCTTCTGTGCTGTGGCTGAAGCTGGAGGGTGCCTGTATCACCTACACACCTCACCTAAATTAACAGCACCGTATGCCTCATCCTATGAAAACAATCAGATTTCTGTTAGACAGAAGGACAGATTTTTGAAGAAGGCTGCTAAAAGCCAACCGCCCAAAACAATCCCGTGTCACCAAGCTCAGAGACGCTCACTAAACTTAACAAACTCAGCAGGTTGTGTAAAAAAGCTGCGGTTTTGGCTGGGGATTTTACGGCTCATCCTGCCCCGCTCAAGCATTATGGGAAACTGGGGTATTTCTGGAAATCTGTGAAAAAGGAGAAGCCACAAAGCACAAAGTAAGACCAGTCTTGCACAAGCAATGGGGTAGTAACAGCAAATCTCAGGAAGCAGCAGTGTTGACAAGCACCATTGCACAACTAAATGATCATTTGGTAGAGCAACAGTCCTCCAAAAAAAACCAGGGGGTTAGTGTCTGGATGCACCTGGATAATGTATCAGCATGAACTGAGCTGGATCAAGAGGGGCAGCAAGAGCTCAAAGTCTCCTTCCTTGAAAAAAAAGGCTTAAACTCCACTAAATGACAATTTCCCCTTTCCAGGATTTTTGATGCTGAGCATCAGCAGTTGTCCCAAAAAATGCTTATGATGCTGCTTTGGTCCCTAAATTGGGATCTCAAAGGGAAGACCCATCAGTGGGATGCAACCCAGGGTCAAGTTGGGGCACAGCGATGCTGAGGCTAGGACCTCCCTGTCATACCCTATATGATGCAAGAATAGGTTTTTTGAGAAAAACACGAGGTTTAAGGCCAATTGACAGAGCAGCAGCAGGAGGGTGGGGGATATGAAGGCATCACCCCCAGCATCCACCTGTGAGACCATAGCACCACGAAAACATTGGGGCATCCTAGGGTCCTCCAGTCCCCTGCGTGTTCAGGGGTCCCATAGGGAGCTGCAACCCATCCCCACCCTCTACACCTGGGATGGGCAACTCCTGACCCCCTGCACTGCACCCCCAAAGCAGCCCTGCAGCACCCCAAAGCCAGCACCCCCACTCCTCTTTGCACCCCTGCAGCTCCAGCTCTCTGCCCAGCTGTGCCCGCCTGCCCCCGCCTTGGCCCTACGCCTGCACCCCCTCCCTGCAATGCCCCCCCACATTCACACCCACCCCATTCCTGCACCCCCTGCAATGCACCCCCGTGTCCCCCTCTTACTGCACGACGTCTGCGGCCTCCCCGTGCCGCTCATACAGCAGCCCGAGCGGAGGGGCCCCCGCCGTGGCCGACCGTGCCCGCACCGGGGGGGTCCGAACCAGGGAGGTCAGCACTCGGAGGGTTCGTGCCGGCGGGGTCAGCACTCGGAGGGTCTGTACCGGCGGGGTCAGCACTTGTGGGGTCCGTGCCGGCGGGGTCAGCACTCGGAGGGTCCGCGCCCCGCGCAGCACCCGCACTGCCGCTCGCTGCATTCGGCTGAACTCGTCGTCTCCGCTCGGCTGAACTCGGCACTTCTCGGCGCTCTCCGGCTGAGCCCGGCGCTGCCGCCGGTGACTCTCGGGTTGGCGCCGCCCCCGGCCGGCCCCGCCCCCGCGCCTTAAGGCGGCCCGGCCGCTCGTGCGCCCAGGGGGCGGGGCCTTCGTGGGGCCGCCCCGCGCCCTCCCCGGGCTCGCTTCCCGCTGGTTTGTCCCCAAAACGCTCTGAAGTTATTGACTGTGCCCGCCTCTGCGCAGGCAAGCATCGTTGATGGGCATAGGAGCATCTCGGTCCGAGTGGTCACTGGATCATGGAATCATTTAGATCGGAAAATACCTCCAGGATCGTCGTTGTGAGACAGCCCTGGATCCCTGGCAGTGCCCAAGGCCAGCCTGGACATTGGGGCTGGGAGCACCTGGGACAGTGGAAGGTGTCCCTGCCATGGCAGGGGTAGAATGGGATGAGCTTTAAGGTCTCTTCCCACCCAAACTATTCCATGGTTCTGTGATTTGGGGGAGAAAAGCCCCTTTTCTCTGCTTTACTACCCAGTGCCTTCCAGCTGCCCTGTCTGGGATAGACACGCTCCTGGCAGGGAGAGCTGCAGGGACGTGTTCTTCAGATGATTATTTAAAACAACAGATGCCTGACACAAGTGGTGAGGAAAAAAATCCCGACAGTTATTTAATTCAATGTTTTGTATAATTATCTTGAAGGAAAGGTCTCATTTACTCTTCCAATTATAACTGACTAGATCAGAGGGGGAAAAGAGAAGCAGAGCCTCCTGCTTTCCTGATAGACCTGTCACAGAGAATTGCTTTGCAAAGGATTGATATCCAAGGGAGGAGTTGCTTGGTTCAGCCCCACAGATTCCTCCTGGATCCTCACAGATCATCCCAAGACTGGCCCCATTCTGGTGATCCAGCACAGACAGATACTGATGGGTACTAAAACAAGGCCAGGTGCTCAGGGCAGGATCTTTTCTGTCTCAGGTGACTCAGCCCTAAGACTGTCATGATCCTAAATAGAAGATTTAGTCAAGCTGCTTGATATGTTCACATAATTTTTTAACAAAAAAGGAAAGCAACATATTCTTTGGGGTGTGAATTCAGATTCAAGATGAAGGAAGAGTTCAGGTTTGGAAAAAATTCTCTTCCAAAGTGCTGGTGACAGGTTTTCTGCCTTTTCTAGGTTATGATTTGCTTTTGGGGGTGCCTTGGAAGGCTCAGGGGTGTTCCTACCAGAGCCTCTGTGATAGCACAGGGAAGAGAGACTAAAAAGAACTTTTCTCACCGACTTCTTTAGTTTATAAGGAGCCTTAAGGTCACTTGTAGGTGGATGTAAAAGTCTCCCATGTGATGGCACTGCAAGGACAGCAGAGTCAGAGGAAAAAACAGCCTTTTCCCACCTGGTTGGTTTGGGATCCTGGGCACATCCAGGTCCTGGCAGCACCTCCACCTCCAGACAGGAAGGGGCCTCCCCAGCTGCCTCCAGCATGGCTGGACATTTCAATCATTTAATCATTTTAATCTAACCACAGCAATAAAATAATGGGATTTTAATAACCTCAAAACCTACAGCTTTCCAAGGACGCCAGGAATGCCTCAGATATTTTGTTTTGGGGGATGCACGAGCAATCCATGGTGTAGAATGCTGGTCGTGTCCGTGCTCTGCCCCGCATGGCAAAGGGTTAATCACTAATTACAGAAGCCAAATGAGAGGCCTCTCCATCCCCTTGCAAACGTGTGCACCCGCAAATCAGAGCTGGCAGACGATTTATGATTATTTTGTTAATGTTTCTCCTGTAACAAGCACAATTTCCGGGTGATTAATGACTACTTCATATCCTGGAATTGCACTTTTTTATAGGAGCATTGCATGAAAATCCACTTTGCACTTGAGGGTTTAGGAGTGGGTGGGCAGAGGAGGAAGAGGAGATGATTCCCCAGCACCTGGCAGGGGGAAGGAGTGCTGTCCTCTGCTCCCCTCTGCTTTAACCCCTGTTATTGTTAACGAGCTCTGATTTATCACAATATCATGATTTACAGCCATCAATTAATTGGAGTTGCTTACACTTGGGCATGGCTGGAAAGCAAAAGTGCTGATGATAAGTTGGATTTGTTCCTGCAAGCATGAGGGGATGCAGGGTGGGAACAAGCACCTTTGTGACACCAGGGTGGCATTTGCTGGGATTTCATCCCTAAATCCTGTTGAGGACAGAGATTTTATCTCCTGGTTTAGGAGGAGTTGAGCCCAGCAGGTTCAGCCTGACTCCAGGAACCTCGTGTGGACTGTTCTGCCTCCAGCTCTCCCAGTGCTTAATAAAGTTAATGTGGAATTATTAATTAACTGCTTATAAGACTGACACCCCTTTTAATTAAAGGGAATAATAATTTATTGCCTTTTTCCTTTTTGGTGGAGAAATGGAAGGTGTGTCGGCTTTGTTTAGGAAAAAATAAGAAAGCTGAGTCTGGAGAGATTTCTGGGAAGGGTTTCTGAGGGGATTTTGATGTTGCATCTCCGTGCCTGTTGCAGGGCAGCTAGATGTGGTCCAAGCCCTGTTGGATCCCCTGGACATCAGGTCAGGAGGCTGGGATGGGATTTTAGGGCTGGGATGCACCAAAAGGACAAGGCTTGCAAACAAGCTGCAAAAGATCTTCCTTGTGCAGGCAGAGAAGGGGATGCTCAGAATCCCCCATGGGGGAAGGCGGCAGAGGGGCTGCCCGGCGGCCCTCGAGCACTGAGCTCCTTCTCCCTCTTCCAATCACTGCAGCCACCATCCTGCTCCTGTGTCCATTGCAGGCTCCTGGGGCCAGTCCCTCCCCACCTCCTGCATTTTGTAATGCTTAAGAACAGCTCAGTTGGTTATTTTCCCATTTTGAGCCTCATTCCCCCCAAACCCAGCACTGCTGGTAGAGCCCCATTGCTCTGACATCAATTGCTTTTTGTTAGACATGCCTGAATCTTTGAATGGAAAACACATTGTCCTTAAAGATCTGCTTTACATAATCCTTGGTTTATCCCTGAATCCCTCATTTAACATCTCTGATGGAGCTGGACAATCCCATAAACTATTGAATTCTTCACCTCAAAACGTGTGCCTGATGCTCCCAGGTCTATATGGGGATGGATGAGGGCAGTGGGATGGGATGCCCACAGAGGTTTATTTTTTTAAGCACACTGGTGGCTGTTTTTTGCCTCTCTGATTTTTTATTAATCCCCCTTTAAGTTGTTTTATTGTCAGATAATGAAGAAAAAATGTCTGGGAAGAAACATGACGCTCGGTGGCGAATGGAGAATTGATGAGTTCTGATCCTCTGCCAAGGAGATGAACAAGGAGGATTCAGCTCCAGCCGTAAATAAGGAAGGAGAGGGAGATGCTGAGAGGATCCAGCTGTGCTGGGACATCGTCCTTGCTTGCTCCTTGCTTTTTCCATCACAGCTTTTTCCTGTGCTGCCAATATTCAGGTTGTGCAGTGGAGCTCTTCCATCCCTGGACTTTCAGGGTGATTGATGCAAAAATCAGGCATTTTTCCAGCTTGGGACAGTGCAGGAACTGGTCTCGGAGGTTGGTGTTTGGGAGGTGACTCAGAAGTGAGGTGTGATGTCCACAGGGCATCATCCAGCTGGATGAGGAAGAGCACAGCCGGGGTGGGGAGGGGAGACGCTGCTTTTGGGGAGATGCTTCTTTTGGGCCCCATGTTGCCACAATGGCACCTAGAGGCATCATCCCAAGTGACCTGGCAGGGAAGATCTGTTGGAACAGCTTGAAAAGTTGCCCAGGTGAAGAAAGGCACCAAATTGGTGTCTCTTATCCTTTTAAAACTGCATTTTAACTTCTCATTTTCCTTCTGTTGTCTGTAGACCTGAAATTTCCCCGTCATTGCAGGAAATTGTTAGTATGAACAGTTATTTGGGAAAAGAACTGATGGATGTCTGGGTTCTGTCCATTCCTGAGTCAGTTGGTTTTATTTGTTCCCATGAAATGCCCGATGAACTCTTTTTGTCACAAACTGCCGAGCGCATCCTTTCCCCAATGGGGTTTGAAAAGGCACCAAAGCAGAGCTGCTGATGCTCAGAGGAGGGCAAACAAGAGAGAGGAGAGCTGACACTTCCCCTGCACGTAAAACTGAACAAAATAAACCCAAACAAGATATAAAACCAAATTTAAAATTATAATAAATAAACGTTGGATATAATACTGTTCCCTCCTTTCCTTGCTGTTGGATTTTAAAAGGAGTTGGTTGCACAGCCAGCTCTGTGCTCAGGCTCCAGCCTGTCAGCACTGAGACATGATTATGAGAAATTTGAGCAATAGCCAAACCTCAGGTCTGAAAATAAATGACATTTGTGATTTTGGATGTGATCAGAGACACAAAATGCCTCAGCTGATTTACATCCCCCCAAAGAAAACCTCCATCCTGAGGCAATACCGAAGGAGCAGCACAAAGAGCTTTGGTATAGAACTGGCTGGGTCCAATGCCTTGGTTCTGGTCGGTTTTTAATCAAGGTCATTTTCTTGCGAGGTTAGGGATGGGCAAATCCAAGCAGCTGGAATGGCAGCTGGGCTGGGTGAATTGCTGAGCAGGTGGACAGACGGATGGTGCATGGTACTGGGGTGTATTTTGGGGTTAAATGTAGTCTGCGAAAATTCCAGGAGCATTTATGATGCTCCCAGACAGTTCCAAAAGCAGGGAAGGGACTGGAATGGACACTTGTGTCCCCAGTAATGTGATTTTTAACTGTTTATGTGACAATTCCAGGGTAGGGACCACAAGGTAATGCAGAGCTATTCCTTTATTTCTACCCCACACTCACTCCTTTTATTCCAGGAATAAAAAAAAAGAGACAAAAATGACTTGAAGGAAGATAAATAAGCCCACAACAAGGTGACATGGAGGAAACATTTGGGCTTTTCCTGCATGGGTGGCCAGGAAGCAGCTGTGGCTCCAGGTGCTGTGGGTGCAGCCCCAGGAGCATCACAGTGTGCCCAGAGGTGACACTGGTGGTGCCGGTGTCCGCATGTCTGTCACACTCCAGAGAGGACAGAAATGGGAGGGTTTAGGAGGGTAACAGAGGGGGAACAAGCAGAGTCCTAGTAAGTGCTGGGATTTAAAATTCTGCAGTGGAGCTGCTGCCTTGGGCTGTTCCTCACCAGCCCAGGAGGGAGGCCCTGAGGGTTTGCATCCCTCTAAGGAAGTCCTGTGAAACCCCACTGGGGGAGTTGGTGGCACAGGGAGGTCAGGGCTGGCCAGGGCAGTGGTGGCCTGCAGGGCTCACCCAGAGCTCCTGGCTAGCTCCAGAGCATCTCCCACAGGGGCTGGGATGCTGCTGTGGGCAGGGGCTGCAGGGGATGCTGCTGTGGGCTGGGCTGGATGTTCCACCTGCACATCTGGGGACATTGCATGGAGTCTTGGGAAATGCAGGGACAGCTTGAGACATCTCTTTCTGAGATGAAAAGCAAAGTTTCTCCTTGGAATTAGTACCTGGGGTGAGAAGACAGCAGTTTGCTGGATGTAAGTGGTCCAAGGGTTCAGCCAGATGTGGGACATTGATGAGATTGTGCCACTGAGCAGTCAAAAAATTTTGGAGCAGCATCCGGGTGAGGATTTAGCTCTCTCTGTGTGTTGGCACTGATCCTTGGGCTTCCCAATTCCCCATGGAGAAACCCCTGTGCCCTTTGAGCCCAAACCAAGAGGTGGCTTGGTGAAGGGTTGGATCTTAAATAACATCTTCGAACACCTTGTAACATCTTCTAACATTTTCCTAGCTATTTCCCCTGGGAACTCTTGTTCATTTGTTGCATTGAACAGGAATAGGGAGTTTTATTTGGATGAAGGCACAGAAGTTATTTCATCCTTTCAGGCTGTGATAACTCATCTAATAGCCCTATTACATCCGGCCATGGCACCGCGGCGGGCGTCTGACCACTTGGGGCTGGACAGACAGGGAGGAGAACAGCAGGATGAGATAATCTATTTTGTCTGTTAAGAAAGAAAAAGGGCTTTTGGCATTAGCAAAAGGCAGATGATTTAAGAAAATAGCAGAGATTTGTTAGAGCTGGATGGGGGTGTGATAGGTGGAGATATAGAAAAAGAAATGGGGGGATATGGGAGAAAGAGAGAGAGACTGGAGTAAAGGGGAAAGGAGGAAAAAAAAAAACAGAAGGCAAAAATTTTTTTGGAGGGTGAAATTGCTTAAAATTCAGTGTGGGGTGTTGTGTCCCAGCAGCTCTGCAAGAGCCATTTGTTGCAGGGAAGGCACTGCTGGGAGTGATAGGCTCTGTGTCCTGTGGGTTTAACGGGAAAAAATGAGGAATAACTGTGCTGGCAGCAAAAGATGGTATTCTGAAATAAGTCAAAATTTAAAGGGTTTTGGTGTGGTCAGTATGGAGATGCTCGCCCAGTGGTTTGGGGAGGACCAGTGGGTGCTGCAGCCCCATCCCTGGGCTCTGGGATAAGGGCTCAGGGCAGCCCCACTCCCTCAACCTGCCATTTCACAGAGATATTTGAGAGCAAAAGAATCCTCCTGAAAGTACTGCTGGCTCCTAAGAATTCAAAGCCCCAAATCCCATCTCTTTACCCCCAACCTGGGAGAAGCCATAAGATGTGATGTAGCCACACTGGCTGCACTTGAGGCTGCTGTCACTGAGCACCCCGGAGCTGAAAACTTCTCTCTCTTGAGTGGGAGGTATGGTTGCAGTGGAGACCATTTGCAATCACAGCAAGGCCTATATTTTTCCTGCAAATGACTGTACTTGAAAGGTGATTACTTCATTTTAACTCAATTGCTCCTGCAAGACCGTCGGGGGCTGATGGCACAGGGCAGGGGACTGCAGGCTCATCTGCCAGTGCTCACGGTGGGAGGAGATGCTTGGGAAGGGTTAGGGGAAAGGATTTGCACCTCGGGAATGGGATGGAGCTTGGTCCTGATGGGTTGCCACTGGCTTCATCCCTGCAGCTGCATGGGGCAGTGCCGTCTGCACACCTGTCCTTCCTTCCTCACTGCTTCCCTTTGTCCCTCCTTTCTTCCCTCGGTGCAGGGTTAGTCCCAGACCATGCATGATAGGTGCTATGCCCCCTCCAAACCCATCCTGTGTCCCTGTCTGCACCCCTAGCCCTGTCAGTGCCAGGCAGGTCCCCCCCAGCTCGGGGAAGCAGTGGTGGGTCCTTGGCCTAACTTTCCTCCCTTTCAGCCCTGTTGGACAGGTGGGATTGATCTGGATGTGCTGGAGGGGCAATTGTCAGTAACTGTCCTCATGCAGAGCCCTGAGACCAATTCCTGCTTGTCCCCAAACCTGGTCACAACATGAATGCACACCATCCACGTATTCCTCCCTGCATCCCTCCCCAGACAGCTCCATCATCCCGGGAGGCTCCCCCAAGCCCCTTCCCCAGGGGAGGAGCCCCCGGGAGGTGCCGCCCGCCTGCCCCGCCCTGCCCCGAGCCAGCGCCAGCCCTTCGCGGGGACAAGGAGCCTTTGTGGAGCCCCCGTGTCCGTCCCGCTCCGCTCATGCGAAATTCGTGCCGTGCCCGCAATGCGCGGTAGGTCCTGGGTGCATTGATGATCCCGGTGGAGAAGCACGGGAGTGGCACCGGATGAACCCCAGGGCTCACCCGAGGAGGTGGCACGGATGGGCTTTGGGACTGTCGGAGCAGGACGGTGACCCACAGGGAACGGGGAACAGTTCTGTTGTGATACGCTGGCTGCAACAAAACCCCTTTTTATTGTTTTTTGAAGTGATTGGTTTGGAAGTACAATTCAGGGGTTTAAAAGGTGGTGGAAAGCACAGCACAGTGCTCCAACAGGTTCCTCCATGAACATTTTCAGTTCAGCTGCTGGGTCAAGACCCCTTCAGATTCCTCCCCAGTCTGGGCAGAGACTATCCCCAGCTCATCCCTTGGCTGCTGCATCACCCAGCTCCTCTTCCCAGAAGGATTTGGGGGATTTTTCTCAAAAAAACTCCAGGGGGACCCTGCAAAGTGCCACCCTCAGCACCGTGCCAGCCTGCGCCGTGCCAGCCCTCTCCTGCTTTCGCTGCCACACATCTAAGCAGCTTAATTCCCTTATTGGGCATTATTTTAACAGGCTTTTAGTGTCACTGGGGAGAGGAATTGTCAGGATCACTCCATGCTCAGTGTGAGGCAACTTGGAGAGGAGTGTCCATCACCCTCTACCCTCACCCCAGATGTGCTGTCCTGGTTGAGGGACACACAGTACTGGTCTGGTTTGTCCCCAGATCCATGGGGATGGATGCATCCCTGCAAGAAGTGTCACCATGGTGCTAACCTGCTGGGGGTGCTGCTGGGAGCAACTGGGAATGGAAGATTAACGTTTTGTACCCCCATGGCACAGGCAGGGGTGACACCGGGGACACTGACAGGAGGAGTATTTGGGGTTGGCAGCTCTGAGGTGACCCCCGATGTGCTGTGCTGAACCCCTGTCCCAGGGAGGAGGGGGCCAGGCGGAGGCTCTGCAGTGTCCCCAGGTCAGTGCAGTGTCCCCAAGGCTGTGTAGCGTCCCCAGGGCTGTGCAGTGCCATGTGTCAGTGCAGTGTCCCCAAATAATGAAGCCCGCCCAACACGGAGAAGCAGCACAGCAGCATCCCTAGGGAAGAGCTGAACTTGGATGAAGCTGGCGGGCAGTGCTGTCCCTACTTCTGGGGCTGGGAGCTCCCCGGTGCCTTCACCAGGCTCAGCAACCCCCAGATACCATCCCCCGTGCCTCTGTCACCCTGCTGGATGCTGGCAACTGGGCGCTGTCTTTCAGGACAAGGCTGAATCATCAGAGGGTGATGCCAATGCCAGGGATTCTCCCTGTGTGATTTGGGGTAAGAAGTCACAATATTTCCAGCATCGTTCCCTCTGCTTTCCAAGTTTCCCTGTGCCCAGGCAGTTTCCCACCCTGGAGCTGCAGCCAGGGCTAGGTGACCTAAGCACAGATCATGCCAGAAAGCTGATGCAAAGTTCCCCTCCTCCTCACCTCAAACCTTTGGGAAAACATTTTCCTCCAGAAATAGGGCTGGAGAGGATGTCAACAAACAAGGGGCCTTTCATCCCTGCTGGCACTGCCGGCAGGGACGCCAGGGCTGCCAGTGCTCAGTGCCTGATCCTGTGCACTCGGCTGGGAAATGGACAGAGATTTTCCTCCTTTTACATCCTTCCAGGTTTTTCTCCTTTCTGCTCACTCTGAGTTAGATCCTGCACCTCCCTCTGTCACCCCCTTCCCTCGTTGGGGGGATGGTGGCTTTGCTGGGTGTCTCTGGGGTCTCAGGTGCCACTGCCACTCCCATACAGCCTTGTCCGGCTTTCCCTGTCACCATCCTGCGGAGCTAGGCATCCTGTCCCTCAAGGACATCCAGCCTGTGGTGGAGGACCAGGGGGGTTTCAGGGTCCGAGGACACCCTGGAAGGGGCAGGAGGCTCTGTCCCCAGTGTCCAGCCCATAGGGTCTTGTCTCTGCCCCACAGCCTCGGGCACAGCCCAGGGGTCATGGGGGGCACTCGAGGGCTGGAGGAACCCACCCCAGAGTGGGTGTCACCATCACCTCCCTCTGTCCCAGCCTCCTCCCAGCACCTGTCCTGCAACTGGAAACCCTGCAGAGTCCACTCCCAGCTTGGTGGGGACCCTACAACTGGGATCCCTGAGGACGCCCCTTGCATTTGGGGAGTCGTGGGGGCCCCCCAAGCTGGGGACTATATCTGCATCCCTGCACACCCGGAAAACCAGGGACCCCCCCATCCCGCAGAGCCTGGCAGCCTCCTGTCCGCAGGGAACCCCTCTTTCCCCCCTCCGCTGCAACAGGAGATACCGGAGCACCGGGGACTCTCCGCGCAACGGGATCTCCCTGCAGCCGGGACCCCCGTGCTTTCTCCCGCACCCTTGCGGGGTCCTCCCGTGCACCACCCCTCAAGCAAGAGGCGCTCCCGGGCAGCCCAAGCCGCTCTTCCCCGGCACCGGAGACCTCCCCTTCCTTAAGCGTGCACCTTCCTAGGCCCGAAATTCCCGGGACCCCCATTCCCCGCCTCTCCTGGGACCTCCTCCCCCTCTCTCCCGGTACCGGATATTCCCCTCCTCCCATCCCGGGGTACAGGAGGCCCCTCCCGCACCTTATCCACGCACCGCCCCCCCCTCCCCTTAACTCCCGGGACCGCCCCTCTCCCCGCACCCCCCAGTACGAGAGAAACTCCTCTCCTTAACCGAACGCCGCCCGTCGCCCGCAGCTCCCGGGACCCCTCCCCACCTCTCCTCTCCCCCGGTACCAGAGAACCCTCACAGTGCCCCCGTAACTCCCGGGACCGCCCCCACCGCTGCTCCCAAACTTCCCCCGCAGCGCCACCGCTCGTCTCCGCCAGGGGGCGCCGCCGTCCCGCCCGCCGTTGCCGTTCCCGGTACCGGCGCCCCCCCCTTCCGCGCCCCCCTGCGGGCGGCGGTGACGTCACGGCGGGCGCGAGCCGCCGCCGCTGGTATTTGAGGCGCGGGGCGGGCACGGGGGCCCCGCTGCGCCCCCGCCGCGCCGGAACCGCGGGCGCGCAGCGGCGGCGGCGGCCACGGCCCCGCCGCCCCCCGCTCGGTCCCGGCACCGGCCGCACCATGCGGAGCGCCCGGGCGCTGCTGCTCGCCCTCGCCCTGCGGGTCTACGCGCTGGACACCGAGACGCCCGCCGGTAGGAACGGAGCGCGGCGTGTGCGCCGGGGAGAGGGGTCCTGCTCGCTCGGTGCGGTTCCGGGGCCCCACCGACCCCGGTGCGCGGAGGGTCCCGCCCGGTCCACCGCCACCTGTTCCCACCGGAGGGTGTCCGAACCGCCTCGGGACCCCTGTCCTCCGTGAAACCACCAGAATCCCGCCTCCCTCCCCTCCGGGCACCGGTATGGGGGCTCCTCTCGCCTGCACCGCCGCCACCGGGGGAAGTTTTCCCTGCCGGGAGTGCGGCGGCCGGGGGGTCTCGGCGGCGCCCCCCAGCCCGAGGATGCTCCGCCGAGCGCAGCCCCACGGTTCCCGCTCGCTGCCGGTACCGGGACCGCCGTCCAACCTCCCCCCCCCCCCCGCCTCCCGCTGCACCCCGGCAGGGAAAACTTCCCCCGGTGGCGGCGGGGGGAGCGCGGGCGAGAGGGGCCCTCAGGCCGGTGCCCGGCGGGATCCCGGTGGTTTCACTGGCGGCTCCGGCGGGAAGCTGGGGTCCCTCCGGTAGGAACAGGTGGCGGCCGCGGCGGCTCCGATCGCAGCCTCCCGGCTTTCGTTTTTCTGGGGGGGTACTGGGGCAGTTGTACGGAGATACGATCGATCGATTGATTTGATTAATTTACGTATTTTTAATTTTTCCCTCCTCCCCTAATCTACCCGGTGCTGAGCCCTGCGCCCCCCGGGACCCCCCAGACAGGGGCTTGGGGAGAGTCGATGCGGCGTGCGGGACGACGACGACTCGCTCCCAGTCCCTTCGGGAAGCTGGAAATGGGGTTGGACTCTGCGGAGAATGGGAATTTGGGGCTCCCGAGGTGCTACCGGGGGCTGCCAGCGCTTTTTTGGGGAAACGGAGTCACGGGAGTTGGTGCCTCACTCCAAGGGGTCCCTGGTGCTATTGCTCCCAGCTCCTGGGTGATGCTGATCACATTAAATACACATTAAAGTGTATTTTTGCCTAGTTCTTTGTTTTTTACCTTTAAATGCAAGCTGTTCACCTGCACACAGTCCCTGTGGTGGTGCATTGATTTTGTTTTTTTGGGTAGTGGCATTTCTCCAAAGATTATAAATAGTGACACCCATCAGCAGAAAACAAGCGGCGGCTGACCCGTGCATGGGGGATGGAGAGACGATGGGTGGGGAGATGCGAAGCTGTTCAGGCTCCCACGGCTCGTGCAGGGTGGGGGAAATGGGGAGGGAATGGGTTTGTATTTTGGGGGGAGAGGCTGTGTGCTGCGGGAGCTGCTGCTCTGAGCAGGGGGCGATGGGGAAACTGAGGCATGGAGCTCATGGGGGGCTGGTGGAGTAAGGGGCATCTGCCCGCCCTGGTTTCAGAGGGGGATTTGGGGTTTGCCGCTCCCCAGCCCTGGTGCGTGGTGCTCTGCTGGCTTTCAGGGCTGAGCTGCTGGAGAGGCAGTAGTGGGGATACACCGGAGACTGGGGTGGCTTTGTGGGGAGGGTCCCCTCCCAAGCAAACCCTTTTCCCTCCGTGGGGTCCGTTCCCTGCAGGATGGCATTGGCGAAGGGCAGGATCGAGCCTGCTCCTGGTGTAAATCAGAAGTGCGTTTGCTCCATTTCCCTGGCAGATGCAGAGCAGGCTCAGCTCCGCAGTGGAGCTGAAGGGACTGGATCCAGCTGGAGGTGAGTGGTCTGCTGCCAGCCCCCCTGCTCCACTGCAGGCTGCTTTTCACCTGGATCTGCTGTTTGATCCTGCTGATATGGCTTGGCCGGCTGTGGGGAGGTTGCCCAGCTCATCCCTGGGGCTGCTCAGTGGGGATGGGAAAAATATATTGAAGCCATTTGCACGTGCTCTGGGCCTCTGGGGAGGACACACTGCTTGTCTCGGTGCATATTTACAGAAGATGGGGTTTTTTTAGCTGTGCCTTTGTGAAGAAGGTGTGTAGGTGGTCCCTTCTACAGGTGGGGGAGTGAGGCACAGGGAGGAAGCAGGATGCCCTGGGTACAGCCCACCACGGCCTTAGGGTGTTCTTTGCTCCTTCCTGCAGCCCTCCAACTTCTTGTAGTTCATGAAGGTTTCGCAGTGACTGAGCTGTCATTGCCGGCCCGTTGTGCTTGTCACGGAGGGGACTTGGGTGAGGTTGGGAGGTACTGGCTGACCCCCCAAACTGAGGGATGCGGGGGCTCGCGTGGTGTCAGCAGGCTGGGATGGGGACCACGCACCAGCCTTTGCTAGCCCTACCTCTGCTCCCTGGGCTCTTTGCAGCAGGAGCCTTTCCCTACTGGAAGCCCGTGGCCAGGAGCCGCCCGGGGGCAGGAGGTTGTGCAGGCTCCGGTATTTCCCTCTGCTTTTTGCCTTCCGTGCCAGGAAAGGTGGATGTGGCACTTGGGGACGTGCTGCGGGCATGGCTGGACTCAGTGATGTTTTCCAACCCAAATGGTTCCATGGTAAGGTGCACCTCTGCTTCTGTGTGTTGCACCCCAAGAACTCAGCAATGAGCTGCTCAGGGGTCCCAGCCCGCGCTCCCGGGCTGTTTTCCGGCGATGGGGACACGCGATGGGGACACAGCCGTGCTGCTGCATGGCACTCCCGCCGGAATTATGCGGAAGCTGTTTGCGCTCGGCTCCGACTTCGTTAGCAGCAATAAAGCAAATAAAATATTTGGGTTTGCAGCTTCCAGTTGGGAGGTTGGGACTGCCAGGGAGCGCTGGACTGGCGTTGGTGGCGTCTCCGGAGGCTCTCAGGCTGCTGGGGGAGGTGGCTGCCGGCTGTGGTGACCAGCTGGGGCCAGGGCGGGGGACGGGGCCCCCAGCGTCCCTGTCCCCGCGCGACAGCGCTGGCAGGAGATGGCACGGGTGACCCTGACCCCGGCGCGGCGGGGCTGGCTCGGTCGAGTGAATGGGAGCAGCCGAGCAGACGCCGCTGCCGGGGCGGGGATTGGGGTCGGCAGCGGGGCAGCCCCCGCCCGTTAACGGTCACGGGGCTCGGGGGTGCTGGGGGAAGGGATGAGCAGGGGATGCTCGGGGAAGGGGGGTCAGGAGCAGAGATGTCCCCGGCTGCTGCTGGGGAAGAGGGTCAGGGCTCAGGTGCCTGATGCTGCTCTTCCAGCGCTTTTCCCGGTGTTTGTTTCCCTTCGCTTGGCTGTCTGTGGGCTCTCCGATGCCAAGGCATTTTTGTTCTCCCCAGCCCGCCTTCACCAAGTGCATAAAATGTGCGAGAACCTTACATTTTCCTTGTCAGCTTGTTTCAGGCTTCGTGGGGTTTTTTTGTTTGTTTTTTTTTTTCCCTCTTGCCTGTTCTGTCGTGCCAGGGAAGAAGCTCTTTCTCTTGTTTGCTCCTACGTGTGTTTTTAATGCCCTGAGAATGCCATGCCCTTTCCCAGAGCACCCAGACAGTGCAAACACCCTTGAGGCTTCTTTGTCGAGATGCTCGGGAAGATCCTGTTGACATGCCCAAGTGTGCCCAGGGCAGAGGTTTCTGGCTCCTGAGCCCTCGGCTCTCCAGTGTGTGCAGAGGGACACTGGAGTGTGGTGGATTTTTACCGTCCATGAGGGAGAAGCAGAATTTAGGGAGGCTGAGAGTGATGCTGATGCTCCTGGATAGACATGTCCCTCTGGCTTTGTATCTGCAGCTCCATGGTACAGCCTGGCAATGTCTGGGTTTTTTCCTTCCCCATTAAGACTTGCAGTTGCATTTGTTTCATTTTTACCGTCTTCTTGTTCCAAAACTCCTGTTTCATGTTTTTCCTCTGGGTGCCTGGACCTGCCCTGGCCCTTGGAACAGGGATTCTGGTGAATCACCTCCTGGCCTGAAATGCACATTTTTCCCTTTGTTATCTAAACTAAGACAAACCAGCCCTGTTCCAGCTTCCTTGGGAGCTTTCCCAGAATAAAGTCTATTGGGATCAGGGCTCTGGGGGAGGAGGGACATCCCCTGGAAAACCAAGGCAGGTGTTTGTTGGTGGCTTTAACCCTGTCCTGGCTGTGACAACTCCTTGCTGCCTGTTGATGTCGGTTTTTCCCTTGACTGCACCTGAGATGGAACTTATCCATCACTTCATCACCCAATCCTTGTTTTGCAGGGAGGCTGGGAGCTCTGAGCACCCCAAAATGCCCCATAAGAATCTTCTCCTGGCTGCAGTCCCTCTGCAGAGATTTGCTGCTTTGCTTTGGGCAATCGTGTGAGGGTTAAGCACAGGGAGCTGGAGGCAGAGGAAGGCGAATCCCTGCTGCATCCCTGGGAGCTGGGAGGTAGCACAGGCTCTGGAGAGCCCTATCACCATGGCCCTACCATCTGCCTGCTTAAACCTCCACAAATAAGCTTTTTAATAATCTATTATTAACATGCACTATAATTGTCTTATTAGATTGTCTGCAAACCTTTAGTTACTGCATGATTAAATGTCAAGATTCCCAAACTTCTTCTCCCCCATGGCAGCTTGGGATTTGCTTTGCAGCATTCCTTTGATCCTGCTCTCTCATTCCAGCCTGGAGATCCCTCCTTGTACTTGGTGAAACTGAGGCTTTCCCCTCTGGACAGGAAGGATTCCCAACAATTAATCCCCTGAAGCTAATTGCTTCCTTGTTGGCAGCCTCAAAATAAATAGGTCCTGGAGATGGAGCTTTTCCTTTCCACTGCAGGTGGCCTGGAGGAGCTGCTGCTACTTTTATCCCTTTTTGCTGGGGTGGATGTGGCTGGGTGATGGGTGGGGAGGGGGTGCCAGCCTGCATCTGCCTGGCTGGAATGCTAGTGGGGACACGGGATCTGCTCCTGTTTGCCAGGTGAAGGGCGTCTCTGGGGAGTGGCTGTGGAGCTGGCAGGTGTCACAGGGACTTTCCTGGGTGTTCCTGAGCTGTTGCTTTCCTGGCCCTGGGAGCGGCAGGTTCTGTACCCTCTGCCTGGATCAAAAGCCAAAGTCCAGCTCTTCCAGCTGCTGGAAGGCAAAGGCAGAGGAGCCCTTGCCTGTGGAGCAGCCCTTTCCCCCTCCCTGCTGCCAGTACTGGGGGCTCAAATGTCAGTTGCCCTTTGCGGCTGTTACGTTGTGTCTTTTTTTTTTTTAAGATCAGAAGTGTTGTTCCTGCGTGCTGGATGGTTGCTGGCTGCAGCTCATTCCCAGCTGCTCGTGTGCTGTTCCAAGTCCTGCCTGGGTGTCGCAGCCCAGGTCTGCAGCTCCTGCCTGGGCACTGCTGGGGGAACATGATTACTACATGTTTAAGGGGCCCAGGCTTTGCACCCCAATTTCTCCCACCTGGAGAGTGAATCCGAGCGTGGATTGTGGCGAGCCAGCCTGGGGCTGTCCCTGTTTCCTGTCCCTGGATGTCTCTGCCAGACCCCAAATCTGGGTGCTGGTTCTATGCTCGCTGCAGGAGCAGGGCAGCAGAACTGCCCCTGTGCCATGGGGTACTGAGGGCTGCAGGGGCTGTTCCTGTGGGTGCCTGGCCACTGGGATGCTGCTTGCTCCAATGAGGAGGCTGGGCTGCAGTGGGAATGCCAGGAATGCAATGCTCCTGCAGTTTGCGGCCCAGTGGGGTCTCTGTGTGTCACCTTGACTCTGTGTGACAGATTCACAGCTGGAAGAAGCCTCTTGACTGGCTTTGGCCATAAATTTATTTCCTGACCTTCCTGCCTTCCAAAGTGCTGAAGATGTTGCAGAACGGGGCGGGGGGGGGTAAGGGAGGGTGCTTGGCACCCTTTTGGCACCTGGCTGACCCCAGTGTCTTGCAGCAGGGATGGTGGCGGGGCTCTGGGCAGCCCTGTTGCTGAAGGCAGGGGCAGGGATGTGCCTGCCATGCCCCCTGTTACCTGGGGACCCCACTGCCCACCCAGGGTGGGCCCTGACTGGAAGCTGGGAAAGCCCCTGTCCCTGACAGGGATGCAGTGGAGCAGAGCGTTGCACTGCAGCTGGGGAGTGGGAGTATGGTGCAGCTGGAGCAACTTCCTGAATATTTTTGTCGTACACAATTTTTTAATGTCTTTTTTTAAAATTGGGCTTGAAAAATACTGTCAAATCACCCATGACAGGGTGGCTGTGCTGGCACAGCCCCCCCAGCTCCCTGCAGCCTTCCCAGACTGCCAGACGGTCCATCCTTGCCCTTTCCAGGGCTGTCCTGGTGCTGGGGAGCCCTAAATTGACCAATAACTGCTTTGGCTCCTGAACTGTCCGTGTGGGTCCAACCTTTCCTGACATCGTTAAGTTAATCAGGATTGTGGCTGGGATGGGGAGGCAGGAGGTGCTGTGAGGATGAGGGACAGGGACATTGATGACCTGATGAGTCTTAATGAGGCCACTGTCCCCACGGCGCTGCTCAGGATACAAGCCCTGGTGAGCCCTGGGCGTTTGAGCCTGTGTGCTGCTTTGTGCTGGAGGCCTTCAGCCTAATTAGCCCAGCTGGCCGAGCCAAGGAGCACGTGTGGCTCCGGACCCTCAGCTGCTGGGCACGCTGCCTGGGGCAGGCTCCCCCAGAGCAGGATGTCACCAGAGGCGAGGGGTGGCCAGTCTAGAAGAGGAGATGAATCACTTACCATGGCCCAGCTTCTCCCCCAGAGTGTGAGGCTTGACTTTGGGGTGCTGCCTGAGGGGTCTTGCTGCTGTGTCCTGACAGGAGATGTGGGTGGGAATGGCTTTTCTCTTGAGGGGACGGAACATTGTGGCCACTTGCTTAGGGAGGCAAGAACAAGGAGAGGGATGGGCTACAGCAAACTGCATTCTTTGGCTTGGATGGATTTGGAGGTATCTATGGAGCTTCTGTAGTTTTGGCAGTGCTCTGTAGGGCTCCTCAGGGTACAGCCCCTCTCTGTCCTGTGCTGTGTGACCCTGGAGCCTTGGGTTCCTCCAAAAGCTGTGATGGGAACAGCAGCAATTTTCAGGGCTGGTCAGGAATTCCAGGCAGATCCATGCAAGGATGTGTCTCTTCCAAAGTCCTTCCCTGCTGCTGGCAGCCCACCCATGGGGAGCAAGGACCTGTCACAGCCCCACACACCCTTGGGTGCCAGATCCTCATTCCCTGCCAGCACATCCTGCCTGTTAGAGGTCTGCTGACACCCTGGGTAAATAGCTGCATAAATGCTCTTTCCTTAATTACCAGGTGCTTCAATGTGGTTCGTGGAATTAGCACAGGTGGGTGATCCTGGGCACCCCCTGGCACCTCAAAGTACACACTGGAACATCTGGTTCTGTGGTTATGGTGTCAATGGGGCACCTGCCTCTTCCCCCTGTGGAGGTGGGTGCTGGAGCTTTCCGGTGTATTTTTGGGGAAGGAGCAGCTTGGGAGTGACTTTGGAAGCCTCTCAATGCCAGGGCAGCCTCTGAGCTCTTCCTGTGGTGCAGGTTCAGCCACTGCCCTTCTGGGGCTCTTCCCAAGGACTCTCTTATTTCTGTTATTATTTCTTCTTATTTTTACTATCTTTTCATCTGTCTGCTGAGTGATAATATCCCATTGATTTTCTGCAGCCAGCAACCAGCCTGCTTTCTCTGGATTATAACAATATTAAACTAAAGCACTGCATCTCCTCATTGGGTTATTTTTCTTTATATCAGCTGAACTTTTTATTTAGTCTCTCACCCAGGCTCCTGTCTGGGGACCTGCTGGCTCTGAATGACATTTCTCTGTCTGAGAGGCTATGTCCTGCCTTCCTTCCCATGGAATGGTGGCTGGTTGGGGATGGGAGGTGGGATCTGTCTGGGGCAGGATGTGTGCAGGCAGGAGGTGGAAGTGCTGGGTATTGGGGTTTCATGGTTCTCCCATGGGGTTGCCGGGTGTTGTGCACACTTCTGACACTGCAGGGACTCTTCAGTTATTCCTGCACACTTAATGCAATCCCAGAGTTTTTGCTGGAATGAGTTGAGGGTTCTCCAGGTCAGCATGGATGGATGCCCAAGCCAGCACTGATGGGGGTGGCTGAGCCAAATTCATGGACTGAAGGGTGCCTGGCATGGTCCAGCATGTTCCCCAGAGCTGTGACAGACCTGCTGGGCACACGGCTCCTTGTAATCCCTCCCACGAGGGCTCCTGCCTTTAACCTGCCATGCCACAGCAGAGGTTCAGCTGAGTCCTGGCGCTGTTGATGGTTGTGCCCATGTCACACGTTGTCACCTTCCAGCACGCGTCAGTCAGCCCACACTGCTGTTCCTGGCTCTGCTGGTGGCACGGAAGGAGGAGGAGGATGGTGGCCTGGATTTTGCATGACACTGAGCCTTATTCCTCTTCTCCCCACCTTTATCCCACCTAGGGCTGGCTAGGATGCTGGGCATGGTGGGGATGCTGTGGCCCTGTCCCTGCTGGGGGCTAAGGGCTCCCCAACTCCATTCTCTGCTCTGGAATGCCATCAGTGACCCTTGGAGCTGCCTCCCAAGGCCCTCCCAGCGCTGGCACATGCTCCATCCCGGGAGGATGAGCCTCCCAGTACCGTGCTCCTGCATCCATCACCGCAGAGATGCAGGGACCTGCTGTGGGAGGGGAGGCTGAGGGTTGCCCCCTTCTTATCCCCTGCAGAATGGGGTTGGTTTGGGAAACTTGCTCTTTCCCATGATTTCTGCAGCTGATATTGGAGTCCCCCAGGGCTTTGGTGTGGTACTGATGTGTCCTAGGGCAGCTGCTTTTCCTGCCTGAATTCCTGCCATGGGAGCATCTCTGTGTCCTCAGGTATCCCCTGAAAGCAATGTGTGCCCCTTGGGGCTCATGGTCCTGGTCTCTCTGGGTCCCTGGCATGTGGAGTGGATGGTCCTCAGCAGACAGCTGGGGGACCTGATAGTAATAAAGGAGTGAGGGGGAGAAATGAGCATTATTTCCCTTGCCTTTTCTAGTTTATTTTAACTTGTTCCCATTTTTTTCCCTGAGGTGTCACACGGCTCTGCAGCCTGTGAGCTGTAATTGCATAGGGTGTGATCGATAATGGCAGGATGGAGGTTTCCAACGGTTTCCTGACTTGTTTCTTTTCCCATGGAGTCCACCGGGCAGCACTGACGATGTTAATTAAGTGATGGTTCATTATTAAAGCACTTGTGCAGTGGGTTAGTGGCCTCCTGGCTGTTCAGCTTGAGGGTGTTTTTATGCTGCAGGACCTCTCTTGAGCAGGGTTCGAGTAACAGAGTGATGCTGTTCCTTCCTTGGGAACAGCACTAGCTGGATCTGGGTGCTGGGTACCAACAGCCTTTGGATGGGATGTTAAATCCTCACATCCCCTCTGGGTATGGAGGTAAAGGCCTGCTGGCCTGTGTCCCCCAGCATCTCCAGAGCAGCCAGGGAGGTACACTCCAGGGAGACATTCCTGGTGCTGCCTGCAGCAGGGTGATGCAGCACCCCGGTCCCAGGAGTGCTGATCTCTCTGGAGCTAAGAGCATGTGGAGCTGCAGTTGGCAGCTGGGTTTGCCCCAAGGGATGATTCTGGCAAGATTAATTATCCCCCCTTTGCTTTTGCATGCATTTTCACCATGCAGTGATGTATGGCAGGCTTGGTCCTTGCCCATGCACAAGCCATCCCTGTGGCATTGCAAAGTCTTCGGAGTTGTATTTTCCCAGTTGTATTTGCTTCAAAATGCCTGTAATGAATCCAGATTTGCCAATTCTCCCCATCCCTGGGGCTCTTGGAGGCTGCTGGGTCTGAGTACTCACTGTGGGAAGTTTGACAGCTCCTTGGGGACCTGCAGGTAAAAGCCATAAAGAGTTTTTACCAGTCAAGAAGAAAAGAAAAAAAGGAAAAAAAGGAGTTTTGTCTTCTGTGGTTGCTGGCAGATGGATATTGTTCTCTAGTCCTGCGTGTTCCAAACACTGAGGTTATCAGGCATAAGTGACTTATTATGCAAATCCTCCGTCTTAATATCTGGCCGCTCTCTCCCTGGAATTGCATTCGCCAAACCCCACACGTTCCTGGAGCTGCTAGTGTTTACACATTAGCTTCTCTGGCTAATATACAAGGCTTCAAGTTGCAAATTGATGTTTCTTACAGCTGAGCAAATTATTTTTCTATTAAATACAATATTTAAAATGATTTGGAGAACCAAAACAAACTACTGGTGAGAATTCTAATGGAGCTGCTTTCCATATTCTTCCAATCAGCTTTTGTCGGGGCTGAGAAATCAGTGATATTTCTCTTAAAAGTGTCTCTTTGGCAGAAGTGGGGAGCAGGGACGGGGTTTGTCATCATCTCCGGGGTGTGATGCACAGAAACACTTTCAATGCTATGCCGGTGCCCCAGGCCCTCTGCATGTGCCAAGTGCAGCTACAGAGGGATTCAGCTCCCCTTTGCTTGGGCTGGAAGAGGTTTTCCCAGTGAAATCCTGGGGTGTTTGGGCTTGGCCGTGGAGCTGTTGGTGTACCAGTGTGGCAGGGTTCCCCATCAGTATGAGATGTTGGGGTGCTGGCACACCAGGACCTCTCCCTGTCTGGATTTTCCCACTGAGCTGGATTCCTCAGTGCCAAACAGCCCCTGTAACATCCCACCCCTGGGAATTTGAGCCCCCTGCAGATAGAAATGATCCTGGATCCCTTAACCTCGCCTGGGAGCCTGCGGGGTGCTGTGTACAGGATCTCACTGGCTGAGAAGTGCGTCTAATTTTAGATGAGTTGCAGAATGTGCACCCTGTCCCCCGTGTCTGCTGGCACCCGGAGGGAAGCAACTCCCGGCGTTTCCTTCCCGGGGCACGTTCCCGTAGGAGTGTGCCAAGGAAAGCACCTTTAAATACCAGCTGGGATCTGGGAGGTGGAAGGCTGGCTCTGCTCCGGGGGTGCTGGAATGACACCTTGGCGGGATCTGCTGGAGCTGTGGTTCTGTATCCCAGCACACCCAGCTCCCTGGGCTTTCTGCCATCCCTGGGGTGATCCTGGGCTGCCAGTCTTCTGGGACTTCACCACATCCCCTCTGTGCCTCGGTTTCCCCATTTGCAGCAGCTCCTTGACCATTTATCCTGTGTAAAGAGCTTCATCCTTTGGTGCAGACAAAGAGCATCTACCTCACGTGCATTTAAGAGGAGAGGTCTTGGGCATGATAATTTGGGGGTATGCAACTGCAAAGCCTCCGCCTCCATCCCTTCTCCTGGGAGGCAATGAAAACTTTGGATTTGATGGCAGGAGAGCTCTGTTCACCCCCTGCCACATCTTGCTATGGTCAGATGATGGTTTCACTCTGCAGGGTGTTTGCACTTGACTGCCAGGGCCGCATGTCATGTGTCCTGTGGGTACCTGAATCCTCCCCATTTCCTGCTGAGAATTACTTGGGGTGGAGGACTGGAGCTGCTGGATAAGGCCAGGGATAAAAAATTTATTTTGACTCTGAAATATGACCAGCGTTATCTCCCCTGGCTGGTGCCTGTGCCATGGGGTGCTGTGGCTTGTGCTCCCGAGATGCTGCACCCCAGAGATGACCATGGGGCTGATCCAGTCCTGACTAAGCCAGGGTAGGAGCAAAATGGGCTTTTTCCCATCAGGACTGGGTGTCCTGGGTGGCTGCACTGTATTTTGTAGCTTTGGGGAAGCAGCACTTGCTAAAGTTTTGGTATGAGCCTATTTTTCACAAAGCCTGTCCCCATTTTGGGACATTATTGGTATTTTGTTCCCATCAGATGATACCCCAGAGGGTCTTGGGTGGGGGAGAGCACAGTCCTGCTGGTCCGGATGGTGCTGGGCTGTGATCCCAGTCCTGCCATCCTGGATGGTGCCTGGTTGTGATCCCAGTCCCTGGATGGTGCTGGGCTGCCCTTTGGCACAGGAGCCTTCTCAAGGCTGCTCAGTAAAAGGCAAGAGAAGACACAGATCATGTCCCATGGTGCAGGAGGTTAAACAGGAAGGGTTTAAGTGTGTAATTAACTTGGAAGTGAGAGCAGTGCAGACTCTGTGGATGAAAGAGCACGGGGTGGGCTGTAGGCAGGCAGCCACGTTCCTTGGTGGCCACGGAGAATTAATTAGATGCTGTCCTTTGTGCTTGGCTGTTTGGTCTTTTTTTCCTCCCTTTTTCGTTGTGAATCACTAGTCCCTCCCCTCCCCAGATTTCCTCCTCTTCATCCTTGTAGAGGGGGATGCTGGGGTGGCAGTGGTTCCCAAGGGATGCTGAGTGGCAGTGGTGTCCTTCTCCCTGGTGAATCCATTAAGCCATCTCCTTTTCTTTCTTTTTAAGAATTTTTAGTCCATCTGGTGTTTAACCCTCACGTTGGTGCCCATGCCTATGCTCTCTGTGTGCCCTGGTGCTGCAGTGGTACCCAGGGGGCTGCTGAGCCTGCTACCAGGCTCCCTGACAAACCCCTCCAGCCACCTTTTTTTGCTTTCTTTCAAACAATTTTGCTTCATCTGGTGTTTAACCTCTACATTGGTGCCTGTCCCTCTGCTCCCTTCCACCTGGGCATGTGTTGGATCCATGGAGGTAGCAGCGGAGCAGCACTGGTCCCCTGGAGGAGGTCCCCCTGGAGGAGGCTGAGCAGCACTGGTCCCCATCTCCCTAGCAAATATCTCAAACCACCTCTTATCTCTTTTTTAAAAATAATTCTGGTCCATCTGGTGTTAAACCCCCGTGTTGGTGCTCATCCCTCTCTCCCCTCTGCCAGGAACGTGTGATGCTCTGGGGGTTTTGTGTGGGGTGTTTAATGGGGCACATCTCATCCTTGGCACAGGCTGCCTCTTGTGCATGGGGCAGGCTCTGTGTTGAGGGTGATTTAGGCAGCTTTGGGGTGTTCAGGCTGTGTCTTGGACATGTCCCACCCCCCCCAGCAGACCCCCAGCAGTATTTTTAGCTGCTGCTGCATTGGGATCGCACCTCCTGCGCTCGCTGCCTTCACCTCAGCGCCCAGAGCTGCTGTCACCCTGGCCTGGAGCCAGCTCAGGGGACCGGGGGCTCCTTGGTTCCTTTTTAGGATGTATCCATACCTGGAGCAGTCTCACCCAGCTCCCACAGTCCTTGTCCTGCTGCCCTTGGGATGGAATAACCCTCCCACTGCTGCAGGTGGATATTTTGGGTTGCAGCCTCCCTGCCCTCCTTGCAAACGTTGTGATGAAACATTAATTTTTTGCAGGTTTCTCTTGGTTTCCTCTATGACTTTCCACAGCTGCTGGAGCACCTCCAGCTACCCCCTGTGGAGTTGGGCTGTTGGCATTTAATTGCTCAGGTGTTAATTTTTATGCCCTTAATCTTGTGATGAGGAGGGAGAGTCTGCTGGAGGTTGAGCTTCTCCCAGCCCTGTCCTTGGCTGGGGAGAGATGGTGCCAGAAGCATCCCATAACTCATGGAAACCAAGGTTCTGTGAAGCCCCTTTGGCTTTTTTCCCTGTGTGTACAAATCACGGACAAATTAGTCAGGGAAATGGAGTGGCCAGTTGAACTGCCTTTGTTTTGTGCCGTGGATGGGAGGGAAGGCCCGTGCCAGGAAAAGCCTTGGCAGTAAACCTGTCCGAGGAGGGAGATGGATCAGCTTGGCCAGCACATATCTGCTCTGTAATTGCATTTTAAACTTCTGGAGCCTGGGCATCATCTCGTGGGTGGCTGAGGATGCAGGTGTGGGATGATGGAGCTGTAGGTTGGTGGCAGTGGCTGTGCTGGGGATGGCAGCAGGATCTGGGTCGGGGGCTGCAGTCCAGGAGGAGTAGGGTATGTATCTCATTATGTTTTCAGTGGCTGGGAATAGTTTATTGGGGTGAAGGAATCACTTTTCCCTGGGAAGTGGGGCTCTGCCAGACTGAAACATTGTTTGACTCTGCTCTGGTTTCTCAGGCCAAAAAAAATCCCCCAAGAACAAATTTCTGCCTCCCAGAATATCCCGCTCAGCAGATCTTGGAAAGAAACACTTGGGCCTTTTTTTCTTTTAAATCACTTGGCACTTGTCTCTGACAGTGTTTTATTTTGAAATTTATTTTATTTCCCTTCCTTCCTGGAAAATTTTGACAGATTTGTGCTTTTCCTCCTGTTAGAAAGTGCAGCCAAGTTCCAGACTCTAAAATCCACCATGTCTCGTGGTGAGAGCTGAGGACCAGGGGCTGTGGTGCGGGGGCACATCCGCATGTGGGCTGGGCAGACGCTCCATTTCGGGAAGGGCTTTAGGAAAGCTGTGATGTCTCAGTGCCTCCAGACATATGAATAGGAGAGAATTTGCTTACAGGTTTTTAAAAAGAAGTTTCTTAAGGCTCTGAGAGGAAAAAACAGTTGGTGACGGAGCTGGAATGTGCCCTTGTGCTTTAAAAAATGAGTGCAAAGGGGCGAAAAAAGCCACAAATGCCTTCTTATATATGAAAGAGTTGGGAATTGAAATTTCCTACGCATCTTATGGGCTTTTTTCCCAGTGTTTGGACTCGTGTTTGACTAAATGTTGCATCCAAGCATCCCTGAGCACAGGGAGGCACAACCCGTGCCAGCAGCGAGGCCATTAACTGCCAAATCCCCAGGTGGCGGGGGGAATTACTGATGTAATTTGGGATAAAATAGGAAGAAAACAGCAGAAATAATCCCTTGGCCCAGGTCTGTTTTCCTGCCGGTGCATTGGGGGATATTTGCTGTTGTTCATTCCGCTTGCTCGGGCCTTCCCGGGGCCCCTGGTGAGCCCGGCCCCATTAATTAGCGCTGTGCCCTGGTCCCTGTAATCGTGGGTTTAATGGGACAATGGGGCAGTGTGAGCTACAGCTCCCGGTGGCCCCACAGCAAAGCCGACCTGAGCTCCATGGTTGGCTGGATGTGGGATGATGGGAGGGCTGGATGGGGGAGCTGGAAAATGGGGTTGGACTGGAATGTGGGATCACAGGAGGGGTCTGGATGTGAGACGGGGGGGGGGGCTCTCTCTGTGTCACCTCCCGTGGGAACAAGTGGCCTTTTGGCATTTGCTGCACTTCTCCGTGCTCAGCTGAGCACGCTGTGGACCAAGGAGGTGCTGTGTAAACACCCTCGGACCCCCAAGAGATAAATCTGTAATAAAATATGACTGCCAAAAGGACTCAGCAGTGCTGGGGGGGGGGGGGGAGGGGGTGCTCAGGGCTGCATTCAGGGTTGGAGGGTCCTGGCTCAGAACTGCCACACTCACATCACGCCAGGGAGAGACCCCCAGGAGCTCAAGCTACAGGTGGAGGGTTGGGGTCAAAGCACAAAGTTTGTGTGGCCACCACAGCCAAATGCTATTTCTTGGGGGAAACCCCTTGTGCTACCAACCCCTGAGCAAAGCTGGGAGCTGCATCTGCTCCTGCTGCGAAGGCCTCCCTGAGAGCTGCTGGCTTGTGTCATTGGTGAAGCTGCACAGGAGCCGTGGGGCCCTGGTGGCACCCAGGAGCAGACCCCTGCTCACAGTGCCCTTGGGGAATGCCTGGAGTCCCCCAGCATTCCAGGGGCATCACCCCGTCCTGGTGGGGCATTCCAGGGGCATCACCCCGTCCTGGTGGGGCATTCCAGGGGCATCACCCCGTCCTGATGGGGCATTCCAGGGGCATCACCCCGTTCTGGTGGGGCATTCCAGGGGCATCACCCCGTCCTGGTGGGGCATTCCAGGGGCATCACCCCGTTCTGGTGGGGCATTCCAGGGGCATCACCCCGTTCTGGTGGGGCATTCCAGGGGCATCACCCCGTTCTGGTGGGGCATTCCAGGGGCATCACCCCGTCCTGGTGGGCTTTTGGGGAGAGAGCAGCTGCTCTGGGAGCTCAGGGGCTGACGGGTCTGTCCCCACAGCTGGCTGCACCTTCGAGGAGGACAGTGAGCCCAACCAGTGCGAGTACAGCCAGGGTGAGGACGATGACTTCGACTGGGAGCTCCTGCGCAGTTACCTGATGCCTCACCTGGTGCCTGACCTGCCTCACGGTGAGTGCCAGGGTCCCCTGGGCCCTCTGTCCCTACCCTGCCTTTGTGTCCTGTACCCCAGGGCTGGACTGTGTGACTCCTCCTGGTTTAATTCCTGCAGTGTTTTAGACTTGGCTTCGGCCTGCTTATGTGGGAAATGGGGAAAAAAACCTGTTTCTGGCTTTTTCAAGTGTGAGGAAGGGCTTGTTAGTTGGAGGCATCTCCAAAGTCTTGGGAATGGTAAGGAAGAAAATTAAAATGGACTTTAAAAAAAATCTCATTGGTTTAGAACTGTTTTGTGTTATTTTCTGGGTCCATGTCCTCTCTGCTGGCCAGGCTGGGGGAGCAGATGCAGCCAGGCAGCTGTGAGGAGCTCCCCTCTCCAGGAGGATGGTGTGAGTGCATTTGGGGGCTTTGCTTGCTCCCTGCTCTGAACTCTCTCCTGCTGTGACCCCCTTGAGTTGTCTCTGAACCCATTTGCTCAGTGAGGTTCACTGGACTTGGGATGCTCCTTGTTTTTGGGACTGCTGGCTCCTGCCTGATCCTGAAGGGCCAGTCCTGTGCTGAGGATGGGCAGAAAAACAGGAGAACTTGTTTAGAGCTCAACAGTAAAAATCACCTTTTCTGTTTATTAAAATGTTACCTACTTTATAGGAAACTCTACTGTTCCATCAACCTGCCTCCAGCTGTTTATCTTGGGCTTTGTTCATGTCAGGGGTTAATTTGGCTTTTCCCCCTCCACTAACTCTGCTCTGCCATTACCTTTCCCCATCACCTTCTCCTTCCATCCTGTCCCTCCTGGCATGTCCTGGGTGCAGGGCGAGGGCAGGGATCTGCTGGCAGATCCCTGATCCTCCCTGGATGATTTTTCCAAGTAATTGCTTTAAACTGAGCTACCATAATTGGTTTGTGTCCAGGGGGTTTCCTGGGGAAAGCAGAGCTGGGGCTTGAGGTGGCTCATGATGGAATGTCTGAAACTTGTAATTAGTTGAGTTTTCTGCTCAGTGTTCAGCTGTAATGTAAAATCTGCAGTGAGCTACCTGAGTTTAAAGCCTGGGGGCTTGCAGGGGGCTGGAGGGTTGGGTGGAATGGGGCTTCTCTCCCTATTTGAGGAAAAAACTGTGGCTCAGCAGGAGGTGGGGTCTTAAAGGAACACAAAGAGTTTAAGGAATAAACTCCAGGATTGATGGGGAAGTGACATCTCGGGTTGGAGGGTGTGAGCATTGCAGTGTCACCCCAGGAAGAGGATACCTGTCCCTGTAGCTCCCCTAAGACCAGGTAATGCTGTTTGCTTATGATCATGGGGCACCAGGGAGGTGCAGGGACCCCATTTTTGGGTGGTTTTACCCTGTTGCGGGTGGGGAGCTGTGCCTGAGGCTCTTGCAGCCCCATCACCCCCTTGGTCCTTGCAGCAGCTCAGGGGATCAGAAGGATTTCACAGTGCCAGGGCCTCTCCAGGGAGCACTTTCCAAAGGAGTCTCGTGGTCTCAGATTAAAATGAGTTTTTATTGGAGATCAGCCAGTTTCAAGGAGTGTAGGATTTATTGGAGTGGGTGCTGGCTGCTGGCCACCTGCTGCTACCTTACCATCCTACTCTCTTCTTGCTTTCTTGTTTGGTTTAGGGCTTTTCCCCCCTCTTCTCTTGACTTGTCTCTCTTTCACCTAAATATGATGAATGGGTCTCTCCCATGTTGCAATCGTATTTTTTTTGTCTCTTTATTGTTCCTTATGATCCCAGTATTACCAGGTGGAACGTGCCTGGGCTCTTCTGGCCCTTGCTGCTTGACCAGAGGCGGCAGCTGTGGTGTTTCACCTCAGAGACACCCCTGGCTGGCTGGATGCTGCAGCTGGCACTTGGAACAAGTCCAGGCAAGCAGGAACTCAGTTTTTACCTCTGGTGGAAAGGCCTTAGGCGACAGTGAAGAGGAAAAGGAGATGGATTCTGCCAGAGGGTTTAATCCAGAGTTTTATTCCAGAATCACAGATCTCTGAATCTTGTAACAGCTCCAACAGAATCCAGGACCGCGTGGTCCCGTGTCTTTTTAAGCCCAGGGAAAGGGGGAGGGGAAGGGGTAGGTGTGCCACCAGCCAGGTGGCAGGGGGGGAGTCTCAGGGGACAATGAAACCCAGGCTGGCCAATGACCCCAGGGCTGAGAAGCATCTTTTGAACTTCACCAACCAGACAAGGGCCTTGCTGGAATGTTAAGATTGACGGACAGCACCTAGCAAGGGGGCAAGGGGGAGGGGAAGGGAGAGGTTGGCACACCTGAGGGACTGGGAAAGGTGAAACAGGACATTGCTTCACACCACAACAGTTCCTTTTTTGAAGGAGCAGCTGCAGGAAGCTGGGTAAGGCAGGTGTGAGCTTGTAATCCCAGACTGGCTTGAGGTGGAAGGGACCTTAAAATTCATCCAGTTCCAACCCCTGCTATGGGCAGGGACACCTTCCACTGTCCCAGGGTGCTCCAAGCCCCAACCAACCTGGCCTTGGACACTTCCAGGGATCCAGGGGCAGCCACAGCTGCTCTGGGCACCCTGTGCCAGGGCCTGCCCACCCTGCCAGGGAACAATTCCTTCCCAAGATCCCATCTAACCCTGCCCTCTGGCAGTGGGAGCCATTCCCTGTGTCCTGTCCCTCCATCCCTTGTCCCAAGTCCCTTTCCAGCTCTGCTGGAGTCTCTTTTGGTACTGAAAGAGGCTCTAAGGTCCCTCACTCAAAATATTAAACCAACATATTTGTGAGTGTTTTTTTTTTTCTTCAAATGTGGTTTTTCCTAGATTTTCCTTCCAAATTCACTGACATTAGGAAACCCCCTGTGCATTGGAGCTTCTCAGTGCATGGAGCTGTTGTGCATGGTCCCTGCACAACCTGGTCCCTGTGCTGGGGGAACTGAGTTGTTGTCCCCACCCTGAAGAGCTCTGATGTCTCCCCATCCAAGGAGCTTCTCCTTCAGCTCTCAGCTCCAGCACTGCTTCCCAATCAGCTCCTGTTGCAATCCATAAAACCCTTGAACAACGAAGCCTGATGGTTTGCTCCCTTGGGAATTGCTGCAGTTTGTCCAAGGACCCTGTGGTGGTGGGAGATCAGCCCTTGGTGCTGGGGCTGCTTTGGGAGATGCTCTGCACAGAAGTGGGGAGTGAGTGGTTCCCTGGTTCCTGTGCTGGCTGTGACACAGAGAAGGATCCAGCACACATCAGCTTCATCTTCCAGTGGGAATTCCTGGAGGCAGATGCTGCAGTGCTCAGACCTGCTCCCCTGGCACCTCTTGTCTGGCAGTGCCGCCCTCTCCCTGTCATCCTGCCTGCCTTCCCTGCCTTCTAATAGCTCTTGGAAGTTTTTTTTTATTTATTTTTATCTCTCAGTGATTTTGTAGGAGGAAAAACTCATTGAGACAGGGAAGTGGGGGGAGTGAGTTCTTCCCTCCTCTTCTTTCAGGGCTGTTTGGGTTTTTCCTGGAGGGATGCAGTGACAGGCAGAACCCTTGGGATGGGCAGCGTGATGGGAAGAGCTGCCC
Organism: Molothrus ater; assembly: GCF_012460135.2. Classification (NCBI taxonomy): domain Eukaryota; kingdom Metazoa; phylum Chordata; class Aves; order Passeriformes; family Icteridae; genus Molothrus; species Molothrus ater. The sequence goes on from NC_050501.2 coordinate 478,556, forward strand.
CTTCCCGTGAGCAAGCAGGGCTTCAACTGGCCTTGGGCACTGCCAGGGATCCAGGGGCAGCCATGGCTGCTCTGGGCACCTGTGCCAGCCCCTCCCCACCCTCACAGGGAACAATCCCTTCCCAATATCCCGTCCAGCCCTGCCCTCTGGCAGTTTGAAGTACCTCTGCTTCTCTTATATTTATAAAAGAAAACCAACCTACACCCTGGGCTTCAGGCTAATGTCAGATATTTACAGCAGAGGAGGATAAAATTAGCACAAAAGCGAGTGGTTGGAACCTGCTTTTTCCATTGCTGCAACACCAGGAAGAAAATTAAGAGGGGAAAATAGTGTGTGTGGGAAGCCCTGCCTGATGAGGGATGCTCAGGTGCATCACTGCTCCCAGGTGACCTTATGGGCATTCTCTGTCTTTTAAAATAACTCATCAGTGGTTTAATTTTAGTCTTGGCCTCTTTATTTTGGTCCTATGGCTTTTTGTTTGTAAAGAGAGGGCAGAGGAAGGGCCTGTGTTTGTTAACAAGAGCCCATTCATTAATGAGGTGGCTTTTGGGAGATGTCCCCTGGCATGGGGTGGGTCAATGGTCTCTCTCCACTCTGCTGTCGCCTGGACCAAATGGGGTTGATCTCATTAGAGCAGAAGTAATTTTGCTGGGGGAAATGAGAAGAGAAAAAAGAGAAGCATGGGCATAGTGCCTTCCCCTTGGTGGGTGAAACGAGCTGTGCTGGACTCCGAGGAAATAAATTGTCATCGTTTTATTTCACCCTGAGTAGCCACCCCAAGGGGCTGGCAGGGCCAGGCAGCCACACAGGTCAATGGTGTGGGGAAAATTTCCCTTTCAGGGATTTCTCTCCCTTGCCCCAGCTCCCGTCCCTGAAGGGTGCACTGGGAGATGCATCTGGTACTGGCACTGTGTCACCCCAGCTGGTGCTGTGACCCCCTGGGTGTTTTGGGGTCCCCCCAGGTGCAGGTCCCAAACTCTGGGGCAGTAGATGGTCCTCCCTTGTGATCCCAAATGCTGCATGGGCATGGATGGGTGCCCCCTTGCAATCCCAAGTGTTGTAGGGGGATGGGTGGGTGCCCCCTACAATTCCCCTTCGCCTTCCTTTGGCTTTTCTTGGAGCTGCTCAGTGGGAGTCGAGGGGAGGAAAGCGCCTGAGCTTAAAATTAATTGATAATAAAGCACTGACTGTCAGGAAACAATGGTAGGCTTGAATAAATGGCCCAGCTTTGTTACTTACAGCTTCTGCTAGTATCAAAATGGAGATTAATAATCCCCTTGCCTTTGGTGAGGGGGAGGATTTGGTGTGGCAGCTTCTCATCCATCCTGTATCCTATCCATTCCGTATGGGATGTCCCCATGGCTGTGATGGACATCTCTGGGAGCTGCCACGAGGGGCTGGGACTCCTGCATCCCCCTCCTGCCTCCAGACTGGCTGGCTTGGAGCGTGCAGGACAGGGAATGATGCTGCCTTAGGGATCCCCTTTGGGATTGTCATCCTGCCTGCCCTATAAGTATGGCTTCAAGGCTGTGCTGGTTTTGCTGCTGGTGTTGTTGGGTGGTGGGAGGTGGGATCCCAGCTGCTGCTGCTGCTGGTGGGGCAGCTCTGGGAATGACATCCCAGGCACCCCCGAGAGCTGGGATGCTGCTGCTGCTCCTTAAGCCAACGAGGATTTCCCTCTGCGAGTGCCTGCTGAGCACAGTTGAAATGTGGTGACAACTGTGTGGTAAATGATCCGAGGAGCTGGGAATGGAGGTGAACAGCTGGGGCCCGGCTGGGGGGTGGGACTGATGCAGCCAAAGCTGTGAGAGTTAAGGGAGGGCAACATCGGAGCCTTTCCTGACCCAGGGGCCCTGGGGAGGCAGCAGCTCTGATCCTCCCCTCCTCTCCAGCAGTCATGCAGTGTCCTGCTGCTGCCCAGAAGGTGTCTGCTCCTGACTCCATCCCAAGTCCCTCCTGTCCTGCACATCCTCACTGACTGTCATGGACCAGTGCCCTGGGGCACATGGCCATCTTTGTGGTCCCATATCCTCCACCTTCTCTAACCCCTACTGGCAAAGCTCAGGAGAGGTGGAACAGAGAGATTAGAATCATAGAATCTCCTTAGCTGGGAGGGACCCACAGGGATCATCCAGTCCAACCCTGGCCCTGCCCAGACCTCCCAATAACCCCATCTTGGGCATTCCTACACCAAACACTCCTGGAGCTCTGGCAGCCTCGGGGCCGTGCCCATTCCCTGGGCAGCCTGGGCAGTGCCCAGCACCCTCTGGGGGAAGAACCTTGCCCTGAGCTCCAGCCTGAGCTGCCCTGGCCCAGCTCCAGCCGTGCCCTGGCTGCTGTCCCTGTCCCAGAGCAGGGATGGGAGCTGCCCCTCGGGAGGAGCTGCAGATCCCTGAGCTCTGCCCTGCTCCAACTGCACACACCAAGAGCCCTCAGCCACCCCCTGTATGGCCCCTCCAGACCCTTCACCCTCCTTACAGTTAACTCCACTCTCTCCCCCTTCTCCCCCATTGCTGCAGGCTCCTACCTGATGGTGAACTCCTCTCAGCACACCCCGGGCCAAAAAGCTCACCTGCTCTTCCAGGCACTGAGTGAGAATGACACCCACTGCCTTCAGTTCAGCTACTTCATGTTCAGCCGGGATGGGCACAGCCCCGGTACCCTCAGCGCCTACGTCTGGGTCACCGGGGGCCTGCTGGGCAGCGCTGTCTGGAGCGCCTCCGGCTCGCACGGCCGCCAGTGGCACCAGGCAGAGCTGGCAGTCAGCCTGTTCTGGCCCAGCGAGTACCAGGTGAGGCCCAGCAGCCCCCCTGGCCCCAGCCCGGCCCCCCCCGCCACGGCTGACCCCTGTTTGGTGCCGCAGGTGCTCTTTGAGGCGGTGGTTTCCAGCGAGCGCAGGGGCTACCTGGGCCTGGATGACATTTTGCTCCTGAATTATCCATGCTGTGAGTGCCGTGGGATGGGACCTGAGGGGGGGCTGCTGCACTGGGCTGGGCAGCAGGGCTTGGAGCTGGTGTCCATTGGGATGGCCCTGGGGAGAGTGGAGGGCCTAATGCCAGGGGGCAGCCTGTGGCACCTGGATGTCCTGATGTTACCTGGGCTGGTGGACCTCTATCTCCTGGGCGCCTCTAAGGCTCCTTTTTGCATCTCCATCCCTATCCCCACCAGCTGCAACATTGCTTTTAGTTTTTATAAAACTTTGGAAAAGCACAGATTGAACACAAGGCCTGAGTGTCCCCATCAGGAGGGGCCACCCAGGCTGGTGGGGGTCCAAAATCCCAGACTGTCCCTACACATTGGCTCTTGGGGTCACATCCTATTTCTTCCAGGCTGGGCAGGAGACCTGCCCCTCTATCATCCCATACCTTGCATCTGGCACCAGCACTGCGGGGTGCTGGAGAGAAAGGCTCATCCCTCCCTGGGCTGGTTCTATGGGGACAGGAACACATACCTCACTTGGAGCCAGGCTCTGAGGGTGGGCATCAGGCCTGTCCAGAGCTTGGCTCAGCTGTCGCATCCTGGGTGGGTTTTTGGGTGGGGAGGGATTTTTGTGGCAGTGCTGCTGTGGGTCTCCTTGGACCTCAGGTCCTTCCTCACCTCTTGCTTTGTCCCTCGGCAGCGAAAGCGCCTCATTTTTCCCGCCTGGGTGATGTGGAGGTGAACGCGGGACAAAACGCCACTTTCCAGTGCGTGGCCGCTGGCAAGGCTGCCGAGGCCGAGCGCTTCCTCATGCAGGTGAGGAATGGTGGTGGTGAAACAGCCACAGCCAGCCCCACACACGGCTTTCCTGTGGGACAAAACCCCGCCAGACATGGCGGGAGAAGAGCCATCCCCCTGCTTTTAAGCAGACATCATGTGGGGACACCCCTGGTGGCTCTGGAGGTGCCACCGTGCCCCCTGTGACGCCGTGTGTGTCCCGTGGGCAGAAGCAGAGCGGCGAGGTGGTCCCTGCCGCCTCCGTGAAGCACATCAGCCACCGGCGCTTCCTGGCCACGTTCCAGCTGGAGGCGGTGTCCAAGGCAGAGCAGGACCTGTACCGCTGCGTCACCCAGTCCGCCCGCGGCGCCGGCGTCTCCAACTTCGCCGAGCTCATCGTCAAAGGTGGGTCAGCTGCCCTTGACACCCAGGGCCACGGCGAGCCTCTCCTGCTCCGCTGTGTGCAGAGGAAGGTGGGATGCCTGGAACACTGGGATTGCGGTTTCTCACTGTGGAAGAGTTGCTAAACATGGACTGTGCAGCATAAAACCAGAAACTCCTTTCCTGGTGGCCTTAGATAATTTATTTTTGATTGCAGTAGGTGGGAATTAATTAATTATGGTGAAACTGTGCAGCACCATGCTGGGCTGTGTGACTTATGAAGACAATTAAGGTTTGATCAGATGAAACCCTATTGCAGCTCTTGAAGCCTTCTGAAAGTGATGGAGGGCACAGGCACAGACTGAAGTTTGAAGACTGGATGGTGTCATCCTGTTCTTGGGTGACTCCCATGTCCTCTGGGTGGGGAATCCGAATTTGTTCTGTGCTCTGCGGTGTGAATCCCCGAATGGTTTGGGTTGGAAGGGACCTTCAAGCTCATCCAGTGCCACCCCCTGCCATGGGCAGGGACACCTTCCACTCAACCAGGTTGCTCAGAGCCTGGCCTTGGACACTTCCAGGGATGGGGCAGCCACAGCTTCTCTGGGCAGCCAGTGCCAGGGCTTCCTCACCCTCACAGGGAAGAATCTTTCCCTAATATCTAATCTAAACCTACTCTCTGTCAGTGTGAGGCCATTTTCCCTTGTCCTGTCACTACATGCTCTTGTAAAAAGTCCCTCTCCATCTCTTTTGTAGCCCCTTTCAGATACTGGAAGGCCACAGTTAGGTCACCCCAAAAATTCCCTTCTCCAGCCTGAGTGTGGTGGGTTGGTGTGGGAAGAGACACTGGAAATGTATTGACTGCAGCCTGTAAACAGTAAAATAAAACCGTGGTACTTGTGGTTGTGCCAGCACTGGCCTGGCTCTGGGGATGCTCCACCTGCCCCTTCTGTGCTCTCTTGCAGAGCCCCCCACCCCCATTGCCCCCCCCCAGCTGCTCCGGGCCGGCTCCACCTACCTCATCATCCAGCTCAACACCAACTCCATCATCGGGGACGGCCCCATCGTGCGCAAGGAGATCGAGTACCGCATGACCTCGGGGCCCTGGTCCGAGGTCCACGCTGTCAACATGCAGACCTACAAGCTCTGGCACCTGGACCCCGACACGGAGTACGAGATCAGCGTCCTGCTCACCCGGCCCGGTGAGGGGGGCACCGGCAAACCGGGGCCGCCCCTCATCAGCCGCACCAAGTGCGCAGGTGGGCCCCATGGCATCCCTGGGACGGCTCCCCTGGCACCCCCAGCCCTCCTCCTTCCTGTGCTGAGGAGAGGAGCTAACCCAAGGCACCTGTGTGTGTCTGTGTGTGTGCTGTTGACAGAGGTGCCCCCTCGTTAACTTCTCCCATTCAGTCCAATTAGAGCTGATTAAACTCCCTCCCACTGATGGCACTTGGTCCCTCTTGTCTCAAGAGCCTTACTTGGCTGTGATGGCACCACAAGGGCCCTTGTGGTGGAGGCAACTTTCTCTGGGCAGCGGGGGCTGCTTGTGGGGCTGCTACCCTGCTTCACCTCCACAGGGAGGATGAGCCTGGGGCAGCTGCATGGTTAGTGGCTGAGAGAGGTCCCCAGTTATGTCCCCAGTCCTCTCTGCAGGGCAGCAGCATTCTATGCTGGGGTGGTCCCAGTTTTGCAGTCAGGGTTGCTCTCTGCACTCATCTCTTTTGTCCCTATGGACAAAAGGGTTTTCCCTGATAAGACACATAAATCCATGAGATGTTTGCCTCCTTGCTCACCTCTCCCTGTCTCTCTTCCCCACAGAGCCCATGCGAGCCCCCAAAGGCCTGGCTTTCTCTGAAATCCAGTCCAGACAGCTGACATTGCAGTGGGAGCCGCTGGGCTACAACCTGACCCGCTGCCACACCTACACCATGTCCCTGTGCTACCGCTACTTCATGGGCAGCGGCCACAACCAGACCTTCCAGGAGTGTGTGAAGATGGAGCGGAACACCAACCACTACACCATCAAAAATCTGCTGCCCTACAAGAACATCCACGTCAAGCTCATCCTCTCCAACCCTGAGGGGCGCAAGGAGGGCAAGGAGGTGATATTCCAGACAGATGAGGATGGTGAGTCTGCTCCGGGAGATGCATCATCCCCAAAATTGGAACTCTGTAGCTAGTGAGCTGCTGGGGTTTTTCCTGTGGCATGGTGTGCATCCCTGGCTCCTGGCCTATGGGCATGATGAGAATATCTCCTGAGCCAAGGAGGAGGTGAAAAGGATCTTGCAGCCCCAGAGGTGTGCAACAGGAGGTGAGAGAAAGGGGCACTGATGGTGTTTGGGGAAGGGAGATGCCAGGGGCCTGGGAGGCTCAGGGATTGGATGGGGGTGTCACTGTGGACACACTGCCCTCATGCTTGGAGTGGAATTTTATCCCTGGTTGATCCAATGGAGGGTGTGGGAGTTGCCTTATACCCAGCTTCTCTCAGCACAAGTTGTCCTCACTCAGCCGTTATTGGGAACCAAAGCCTGGCGGCCGTAATAACAGCAATTAAAACAATTAATGCTTTGCACTCAGGTAACATCTTTTATCTGCTTGGTTTCTGATGGATTGGGCACTGCTGCATTTCTGGGAAAGTGCTGTTCACCAGGGCAGGTGCAGCTTTTCTTGGCTTCCCTGGTGCTCTTCCCTGGTGAAGTTTGCTCTCAGGTGGGTTTGGGTTTGTGCAGAGAGCTCTGCAGTGATAAGGCCTCAGTTTCTGGCAGCAGCTTTGCTCCTGTTTGCCCCCTGTTCTGGCTGTGCCCTGTTCTGGGTTCCCTGTCACCTGAGTGGGCAGACATCCTTGATGGATGCTCCAGCATTGCTCCAGGACTTCTTGATTTTGGAATCGCTTGTTCTGATGAGCCCTTCCCTGAGGATCTGCTCAAGCTGAGGCTGCTGGAGAGGTCTCCCAGGTCCGGCTTCACCTGCCCCTCACCCTGTCTGCAGCTTGCCATCAGCAGTGCCTGAGTCACTCTGGGCTCTGGAGATCCAAGGGATATGGCAGGAGCTACAGGACAGAGCTGGCTCTGTGTGTCCAGTGCCACCCATCAGTGACAGGCCACATCCAGAGCTGGCCTCTCCTACTGCCGAGTGTGGCTGGAGCATCCCTGGCTCTCACGGAAGAGACATCTGTTAAGCAAGAACTGAATTAATCTCCAAAGCACTTTTTAGCATAAAAAATCATCAATTAAAGGGAAAGAACTGGTGATTGCAAATGATTGAGCTGCCTCCAGAGCCCTGGAGGACCCCTGAGGAGAAGCCTGCCATGGAATTCCCCTGCACAGGACTTGCCATTACCTGTGCAGAACTCACTCCTGTCTCCCAGGCTGGAAATGAAAACCTGAAGAGCTCGAGAGGAGCTGAAAGCACCTCCAGGTCTTTTTTCATCTTCAAAGCCTAAATCCAGCACCTTCCTCTGTACACTTTCCACATCCCCAGCCCTCAGCCTGCCCCAGCGGGGGCACCCAGCTCTGCCCTGCCAGTGGTTTATTTTCCAGCTCTAATTGCTCCAGTTGTTCTCACTGGGCTGTGACTGCTCCAGCTGTTTGCTTATGGAATATTAATACAGGAGCTCCAGATGTCTTTTTGCTATACTATAATCACTCCAGCTGCTTTTTCCTGTGCCTCAATTAACTGGGGCTGCTGGCTTCCCCCTTGGATTGAACTTGAGGCTGTGTATACATTCAGTCTGATGGCGATGGATCTATGGATATCCTCCTACAGATATGTGGCAAATACTCCTCATGTGTCTGGCCCAGCCAGCCTGGGAGGATGATGAGGGTTTGAGCTCCTAGAACTGCAGGATTAACAGCTGCCCCTGCAAGTAAACCAAGGTGCTGAAAGCTTATTAATGATAGGACTCTTAACTGTGGTTTATTCTGGCACAAGGCCAGTTTTGGCAGCAGCATCCCCTGGGGCTGCTGTTGGTAGGCTGCAAAGATGCAGCTTCCCCATCCTGAGTGGTAAACCCTGGTTTGGGGCTGGAAAATCCAAGTAACTGGGCCAAACCAAGGCTGTTGTTTACAGCATCCTTCTTGGACCCCAGGCAGAGCTGTGCTGGGCTGTGGGCAGGACACTGAGGGAAGTGTGCTGCATCCATAGATTATCCAGCTGGTGTTTCAGTGCCCCCCATGGATCCAGGTGACCCACAGCTGGAGACTTCATTCTGTGTGTGCATGAAATGATGAAACTCAATCCCAGGGACCTGTGGAAATACCTCTGCAATGTGATGGTGCTGCAGGGAGCCATTTCTCCTGGAAGCAGGCAGGGTGCATGTGATGCAAGCCAGGATAAATATATATAATTCCATAAAGAAATATATGTGTGCAAATATGGATAGCAGAGGGGTATGTGCACACCTGGCAGCTGTTGTGTGCATCCTTTGTCTCTCTCAACCTGGGATGGAAGCACGATACCTCTACTTGAATATGTAAATATGTGTGTGTGTGTGCGTGTGTATATGTATATGTGTATATATATATATATATATGTGAATATATAGGTATTATAATATTAAGATAATATATAAATTATCATAGAGACAATAACAATGATACAACATATAATAATAGAAAATAACATATAATTATATATAGTGTAGGTTCTGTATATTAAAACCCAATCTCTGTAGGTACACACTTTACTGCCCTACAGGTTTCCGTAATTCTTCCCAAATTTAATAAGTGCCTGTGTACATGTGTAGGACACAGTGCCTCTGATTAAATTAACTTGTAAATCAGGTGGAAACGGTTCGTTTGCACGGTGGGAAGCACGGGAGGTGATCCCTCTCTCCCAGTCCCCTAATTACATCCGAACAAAAGCTGTGAAAAAAGCCAATCAGAGAGAAGAGCTGCTGTCCCCTGCAAGGTTTGGGAGTGGGGGATGCTGCCGGTGCCTTCCTGAGCCATTGCCTTTCCTTGCTGACCGCCTCGGGTGGAGAAATCCATCATAAAGGAGTGGATATTGATCCCAGCGCTGCTGATTGCCGTCAATGATTACAGTTATTATTGTGGTGGTGTTAATTAGAGGGGAGGCTGGGCCACGTCAAGCCCGTCTGCATGTGAGGATGTTGCTGCTTGCTGGCAGTGTCTCCACAGGATGCTAATGGCTCCAGGGGGGAATTGGGTTGTGGGGAAAAAGGGAATTTATTTCTTTTCCTCATGCTGGAAAGCTTAGGCACCCTGTGCTGCTGCTGATGCTTGGGCTGAGGTGCTGAAACTTGTGGGGTTTGTGCTGGTGTGGGAACCTCCCCCTCCCATGGCAAAGTGTCACCAGTGGGTCCAGGTGCATCAATGCCTTGGGTGTCTCCCTGGGGAGGCACCAATCCTGTCCGGTGGCACATGCTGGATGTGGGTGATGTGGCACAGGGAGTGTGGTGGCTCAGTCACAGGGCACAACTTCCACAGCCACCCAGAGGGGTTTCCTGGAGGATTTCTTCTTACAGACTGGTTTCCAGCTGCATCCAAGCACATCTTTCCTTCCCCAGTGCCTGGCGGCATTGCCTCTGAATCCCTCACCTTCACCCCACTGGAGGACATGATATTCCTGAAGTGGGAGGAACCAGTGGAGCCCAATGGCCTCATCACGCAGTACGAGGTACATCCTGGCTGGTGTGGCACCTGGGGTACATGGGCACATGGGAGGGTCCTATTGGGGGGTGTGTTGGAGGGGTCTGGGACAACCTCTGCTGTCAGCCACGAGGATTAGAGGCAGCTGCTGCTACTCCTGAGCCCTTTGGCTTTTCCAGTGAACCTCTGCTTTTGTTTCATCTCCAAAAGTCCCTGGCTGCCTCCAGGCTGCCCCATGACCACCTCCTCCTCTGAATTCATTGTTTTAATCCCTTCTCTACCTGAATCTGAGTGATTTGCCCTGTCATTGTTTTAATCCCCTCTCCCATGGGTGATGCTGTGCCCTGTCTCTGCAGATCAGCTACCAGAGCATCGAGTCCTCAGACCCCGCGGTGAACGTGCCGGGCCCACGGCGCACGGTGTCCAAGCTGCGCAACGAGACCTACCACGTGTTCTCCAACCTGCACCCCGGCACCACCTACCTGTTCTCGGTGCGCGCCCGCACCGGCAAGGGCTTTGGCCAGACGGCGCTCACCGAGATCACCACCAACATCTCTGGTAGGTTCCCCTCTCATTCCTGCTGCTGGGGCTTCTCCTCCACTCAGGTGTCCTACCGTGGTGTGCAGCCCCTGGCTCACTCCTGTGCTTTTGGTGACTGGCAGTGTTTTGATGGCTGGATGCTGCCATAGAAAGATGCTCTTGGTGGTGGCAGCTGTGCTGTGAGCCCACGGGCAGTTGCCAGACTGGTGGGTACCTGTCTGGGGAGCCTGGCCAGCCCACTGCTGGTGGCTGGTGCTGTCTGAGCTCTCAGTGTATGAGTGAGGGATTAATTAGGCTTTAATAATAAGCTCTGCAGTACTCAGGGCTCTTTGCTCATGTCCGTGGTGTCACATTAACTGCAGCAAATGGGCTGAACTGAGTGTGAATGAGGGCACTGGGACAAAGCAACTCAAGCTGGATCTCAGTGGCTGGCAGTGATGGTTTGGGGACCACAAGGTTGTGCCAGGTATGAGGGGGGTCCCCCACCTTGCTCTGGGGATGCTGCTGGGCTGGCTCAGGTGTGCTTCTGCCGTGGGGTGGGGGAAGCTCACACTGTGCCAGTGATTCTGAGTGGTGCTGTTCTTGGGCACATCTCAAGACTGGAGCATTTGGGTTCTGCTGAGGTTGGATCCCACTCTTGGTTTCTTCCCCTCTGCTAGACTGGTGTTGGTAACCTCCCTTGTGCACACCCAGGGGTCATCTCTCAACTCTTGTTCAAGACATGGAGAGGTTTTTTACTTTATTTGCAATAATTCATATGACACCACTGGGTGATGCCTTGCCCTGGGCAAAGCTGCTCATGCCTCAGTTTCCCCGTAAGCCAGTGGAGCCCCAGGACTCACCCCAGCTCCTGTTGCAGCTCCCACCTTCGACTACGGGGACATGCCATCACCGCTGAGCGAGTCAGAGAGCACCATCACGGTGCTACTGCGGCCGGCACAGGGCAGAGGGGCTCCCATCAGGTAGGTCGGGGCTGCAGGAGGGTGAGACCCCAAAATGGGGTGATACAGCAGGGTCCAAGGACAGGCAGGATTTTTCTTCCCAAAACTAACCCGTGCCTGGCCCTCACAGCACCTATCAGGTCATTGTGGAGGAGGAGCGGCCCAAGAAGCTGAAGCGGGAGCTGGGGGGGCAGGAGTGCTTCCCGGTGCCACTCACCTTCGACGATGCCGTGTCCCGCGGCTCCGTGCACTACTTCGGGGCAGAGCTGCCCGCCAGCAGCCTCACCGAGGCCAAGCCCTTCACCGTGGGGGACAACCAGACCTACAGTGGCTACTGGAACCCACCTCTGGAGCCCAAGAAGGCCTATCTCATCTACTTCCAGGCCATGAGCAACCTCAAAGGGGTGAGTAGCCCTGGCACCCTGCTCCAGCCAAGGGCTGGACCAGGTAAGGCCAGGCTGGGGTCTGGGGGTTGGGAAAAATGGGACTACTTTTAGATTGCCCTCCCCTGGATCACCTCTGGGTTTACCACTGATGTCCTGCCAGGGGCAGTTGGTGCTCCAGGCCACCCTTATGGCATGTTGAGATGATGGGTGGGTGTCCTGCTCCAGCACCCCTGGTGGTGCCTGTCCCCATCCCCATGCCAATGCTGGGGGTGGAGTAGTCTGATTTCCCCTACCCACTGCAGTACCAGCCAGGACACCAACAAGCACCAGTGCAGGGGAGCCACTGTTCCTGGGGCTGCTCCTGGTTTGGAGAAGGACTTAGGGCAGTCAGAGTTGTGTGTCACTGCTGGGACCCAGCGCTGGCAGGACAGCCAGTCCCAGCTCCAGAGAACTCCTGGGAGCTCCCGGGCTGCCCTTCCCTCCCTGCGGCTGCCAGTTCCCTCTGTGGAGCTGCACCCCCTGGGCTGATTCCTCCAAGTCACCAGCAGGACCACCAAGACCCTGTGGGGACCCTTCCTGGCATCACCTGCTCCAGCAGCTCCTGTCAGACCTGCGGGAGCATCCTCATCCTGCACATCTCTGTCCTGCTGGAAAGTGGTTACTGAGTCCTTTTCTTTGCTCCGGGATCGTTCACACCTCACTGCTTCGTTGTAATTAGAGCTGAGAGGGACAGGGAGGGTTCTGGCTCTGGCTGCCTCGGCACTGCTGGATGATTACTGGTGGCTGATGCTGTGTTACATCTTTCCTGCTGGGAGGTAGTGGATTTATCCCAGCGGCCATCAGATGTTGGAAAAACGCTGGATTGTAGCTGGGGTTTTTCATGGGTTTTGTGCCAGATGAAGCAAGAAGCAGGAGAAGGAAAAGCTGGAGATCCCAGGGAGAGCAGTGCAGTAGCTAGCCCTGCCCTGGGCATGCAGCATGGGCAGGTCTTGGGCCGAAAGTGGATGGAGCACATTGGTGCCTGGTGTCTTGAGAGACTGGAGGATGCTTGGAGAAGACAATACTGCCAACGTGGTGCTTTTTATTTTGCAACAGAAGTTGAATGCATGGAAAAATGGAATATTTTAGCTGAACCCATCCCTAAATTGCAAATGTTAAAACTATTGGAGACTTAAGCTGGACCCTCATGGCAACCTTGGCAGCAGATGCAGAGCTGGAGTTAGAAACTTTGACTGATGGAAGACAAGCCCATGAAGCTCTGGATGACAACCTGGGCGTGTTTCAGCTGTAGCTGGTGGCACATTGGTGACATGTGGCTTGGCTGCGTCTGCTGGGTTCTCCACGCTCTTGAGCTTCAGCATCCCCTCTGTGCCAGGAGCTGTGGCTCCAGCTGAACCTGGGAATGCTGGGGACAGATCATTCAGCAGCATCTCTTGGGCTGTGGGTTCCCAGGAGCTCTTTGGGTGCTGCAGCGCAAGTCACCCATGGACTCCCTCAATTTGGGAGCTGAAGCACAAATGGACCAGCCCTGTGCCCACCCAGCCTCGCTAGGGTGAGAGTGGGGAGCGGAGCCGCTGGGAAGCTCTTCCAGCACTGACCCCCCCTTTTTACCTCCATAGGAAACTCGGCTGAACTGTGTCCGGATCGCTCGCAAAGGTGAGCCCTCCCTTGGCCCTGACCCCACCGAGGCGGTGGCTCCGGCCCCATGGCGGCTCTGGTGGATGGGGCTCTGGCAGTGGGCTGGGACCAGCACTGGCGGTGGTTGGGCTGCATGTGATGGGTTATTCCAGCTCCGCCCCACACCCTTCTGTTTCCCGCTCTCTTTGGCATCTGGGGTTTTTCCCTTGGTTGAATTTTCCTTCTTAATGCTGTTACCATGGTGGAGGTGGGGCTGGAATGGTGGTGCTGGGTGCTGAATCCAGGGATGGATGATCTTACATGGGGTGTGATAAAAGGTGCACAAAGGGACTGTCCCCCTCACTGGAACTGAGAGAGTGACTTGTCCATGGTTATAGTGTGGCAGTGCAGAGCCCTGTAGCATCTTGGTTGAATAACTTGTGTACATGGAGAAACAAGCATCCCATGGGACGAATCCCAGTGTTTTCATGCCTGATGTTGCCAATCCCCGTGGAGTGGAATGTGGTGGGTGCTCACAGCACCCTCATCCATCCACCACTCCTGCTTGTCCCTGTCCCCTGGCAGCTGCCTGCAAAGAGAGCAAGCGTCCCCTGGAGGTGTCCCAGCACTCGGAGGAGATGGGCCTGATCCTGGGGATCTGTGCTGGAGGGCTCATCATCCTGATTATCCTGCTGGGAGCCATCATCGTCGCCATTCGGAAAGGGTAAGGAGACCTGCGCTGGCAGCTGGTGCTTTATTTGTCCCTCCCTCCTTCCCTCCCAGCTCAGCCCTTCTCCAGCACTAACTGGAGTTACTGGTGAGGATTCAGCTGCACTGGGCAGGCTCCAGATGCTCCCTCGAGCTGAGTCTGCATGTGCCTGTGCATCTCACTGGGCACAGAGCAGCAAAGTCCTGGGGATGTCCCTACTCCCTCTGCAGCTTTGTCCACTCTCCCTCTCCCCCATATTTTTTGGTTTTTTGCTTCTTTTCCTGCTGATTCTCGGCTTTGTGCTGTTCTGGTGATCCTGCATTGATGGAAATGCTTCTGGCCCATGCCCGAGCCCTGCCCCGGTGCTGAGCCCAGCTGTTCCCATCCCACCAGCTCTTCCCTGCCAACAGCAGCCATGGGATGTTGTTGAGATGAAGATGAGATGTTGCCTCTGGGCTTCCCTGCTGCCTTGGCCAGGCCAGCAGGAGCACATCCAGCATGGATGTGGCCGTGGCTGTTGTGGTGGGCTGGCACTGGGGGAGCTCATGGGGTGGGAGGGAGGAGGGCGAGGGCTTTTCAGGACACTCATCCCCGGGAGCGCTGGGCATGCGGCCGCTGCTTTGCACGTGGCTGCAACGCCCTGGAAAAGTGGCTGCTTCTGTGCAGGGCTCGAGGCAGCACCAGGCTGGGGGGCCTCTCAGAGCTGGGATAAAGGACAGCAATTAAACACGGTGCTTGGGAGGATGGAGCAAAGTACGTGAACAGCCAGAGGGAGAGAAAAACAGCAGGGCAGAGGCTCGGCCCCTTAAATCTGCAAAGCTCTTTATGGCTGCGTGTACCCTGGAAGGATCCTTGTGGATTTATGTTGCTGGAAGAGCAGGGCTGTAGCTTCCCTGCACGCTTTGAGGTGCGGGGCTGGCTCACGGCTTCATTGGCTTCTTCCCTGATGGAGCAGATGCCAGCAGCGCTGATGTGTTTTGGGGAGTGATGCTGTGGGTGGGAAGCTGTGAGTGTGGCTGCTGCATTCCCATTGCCAGTGCTGCCAGGCAGGATGAGGAGGAGCAGCTCTGCTTCAGCATCCCAGGATGAACCTGTTGAAGGATAAACCAGAGCCACAAATTAGATCTGGTGCTGAGAAGCCTGAATTTGGGGCTGTTGGGAAGCTGGGATGAGCTCATAAATCTTCTCCACAGTGCTTTGCTGTTGGAGAAACACTGATGTGGTGGAATGGAAATGCAGCCTTGGAATATGTTTGTCTCTAGTCAATGGTGCACTGGGAATGTGACATCCCAAGGCCATCTCCCCCTCTGGGCCCCTAACCAACAGCCTGGGGGAAATCCCTACATTTGGGACATCCGTGTTGCTCACTCTTAAAAATTATGGAATAGCCCCTTGGACAAGGGTGCTGTGGACACCCACCACAAGTGTGGTCCCGCTGAGAGCCGGTGCTTATGCTCTCCTGCCAGGATTCCGGCTCCTGCCTGGAGTAAATAACCTGTGGGTGCCACAGGGGAGCCTGATTCCTTTATGGTGCATTGAATTTTCTGGCAGCTGACTTGCCCTGTAACCTCCCTTCCCAATAGTGAGAAAAGCTGCTTATGCAATTTCTGCTGTTCTCTTTGCACGCTTGCCAGGAGGAACTACTATTCTTACTCCTATTACCCGTAAGTAATTGTCATTCTCCTGCTTTACCCTCCTCCCGGCCAGCCCCCTCACCCTGCTGCTCCAAGAAGTCCTTATCTCTGCCAAGTGCATTTTAAGGGTCTCTTTGGATCAGGGAAAATAATGCTGCCGAGCTTGTTAGAGACAGAAGGCAACGTAAGGGGGAAGGGTCAGTAACTCTGAGTTGAATTCTGGATTTTAGCAGTGCCTTGCAGTGTTCAAGCCCCATCACAATGCTGACATGGGCTCAGATCTCCTGTTCATCCTTCTGGCTTAATCGCTGCTCTGGCTTTGGAGCCTGATGCTGCCTCTCAAAAATGTTCATTTAAGTTTCTTTAAATTACTTGAATTTGGGGTGGGAGGTTCTGTCCCAGTGAGAACTCCTGGGATTTCCCAGCATTTTCATTAGGTGCCTAAAGAGATCCTGCACAGGGGAGAAAGCCTCTGCAGTGGGTGCTGAGCACGGGTTTACCTGGGGGCTCCAGCCGATCCCTTGGGATGGATTTGGCCCCTGACATGGCTTTAAAATCACAGAATGATTTGGCTTGGAAGGGGCTCAAAGCTCATCTCATTCCAACCGTTGCCATGGGCAGGGACACCGTCCACTAGACCAGGGAGTCATGCCTGGGGAACTGGGGCTGGGGAGGGCTGGGGCATATCCATGTGGTGGCTGGAGAGAGCATTTGACTGCACAAGAAGCACACCTGGCTGCCCAAGGGCAGGGGACAGGAGGGGCCACTGAGGTTGAGCAGCTGGAGTTGCTGCAGCCACAAGGGACGCTGCATGTGTGGCTGTGACTGGCTTGGGACAGCAGAGAACCAAAGCGTGATGACCACGCTGCTGCAAATAATCCACCCTGCTCCTGGCATAATCTGAGCCCAGAAGCTTTGAGGGGACCTTAGAGCACCTGATGGTGAGCCCTGCTCACTTCTGCTCCTCCCCACTGCAGGAAACCTGTGAATATGACCAAAGCCACCATAAACTACCGGCACGAGAAGACACACATGATGAGTGCCATCGACAGGAGCTTCACCGACCAGAGCACCCTGCAGGAGGACGAGCGCCTGGGGCTGTCCTTCATGGACACCCACAGCTACGGGAACAGAGGTGAGGCTGGGAGCCTGGCATCCCCTGTTCTCCTCCCACAACTCTGGAAACAGAGGTGAGGCTGGGAGCCTGGCATCCCCTGTTCTCCTCCTACAACTCTGGGAACAGAGGTGAGGCTGGGAGCCTGGCATCCCCTGTTCTCCTCCCACAACTCTGGAAACAGAGGTGAGGCTGGTAACCAGCATCCCCCTGCTCCCATCCCACAGCTGTGGCAACCAAGGTAAGGATGGGGACCCTGGCATCCCCCTGCTTCCTTCCAGCCACAAAGGTGCCCAATAACCCCCAAAATACCACAGAAACAGCCTACCAGAGCTCAAGGAGTGTTTGGACTACGCTCTCAGGCACAGGGGGGTGAGGTTGTTGGAGTGTCTGTGCAGGGCCAGGAGTTGGACTCAGGGGTCTCTGCGGGTCCCTTTCAACTCAGGATATTCTGTGATTCTCTTGAAGGCTTGGTGTTACATCTGTTTTAGACTGTGTATGGCATAGCAGGTTCTTCCCTGCCCTGTGTAAATCTCCAAGGGCATGGATTTCATCAGTGTTGGAGCTTTTGCCACCATGTGGGCTGTGCTGAAGGGGAAGCTCTTGTGGGGAGCTGGATCTCTATTTTCTCTTGGAGATCTGAGCCTGTGGCTGGGCCGGTTGAGGCCATTTGTGGGCTCAGGATCTGGCTGCAGCCCCCTGGAACTGGGTGAATCCCACCTCCTGGTTTATGCTGAGGTTGGAAGCGTTCCCCCAGCCTTCCCCACACAGCCTGGGCATTGAAGGGTTAAAGAGCCCCTGCTCTCCTATCAGAGGGAGACTGATAACTTCACACCCACCGGAGGATGTGTCTCCATGCTGATTTAGTTGTAAAATAACTCTTTGGCTGCCCCAGTTTCAGCCATATGCTAATAACATCTGTTACAGTAGCTGCAAGATGCTGCCTGCACGCGGCTCTCCCGCGCTGGCTGCGGGACTGATGCGCTTCCTGTCGTTGTCTCATGGATCATTAAAGCCCAGAGGGCAAACTTTTCCTCCTCTTAACACATCGAGCTAGGTTAGGTGTGTTTTTTCTTTGGTTGCTGTCCTTGAAACTCTCAAAGGCTGGTGGGGCTGAGCTGGGGAGCTTGGGCTGCCTGCCATGGCTGGGAGAGTCTCCATTGCCTGTGAACATCCTTAATTAATGAAGGGAAATTAATGACTTGGTGACTGGTTGGTGGCTGTATCCCCCCCAACCCACTTCAGTTTCTGTGCATTTAAAAGAAAGTCACTGATCCTCATGGAAACCCCAGTGGTTCCTCAGCGTGGGGCTGTGGCAGCACCTTGCAAATGCCAGCAATTAATTAATTCCTCTTTAATCCCAGCAGCTGATGAGCCCATTGGTCAGGTCATGGGGTGTGGAGGCACTCTCCTGGGTTGTCCTGTTGGTTCCCACTGCCAGAGGGCAGGTTAGATGGGATATTGGGAAGGAATTCTTCCCTCTGAGGGTGGTGAGGCCCTGGCAAAGGCTGCCCAGAGAAGCTGTGGCTGCCCCTGGATCCCTGGAAGTGTCCAAGGCCACGTTGGACAGGGCTTGGAGCACCCTGGGACAGTGGAAGGTGTCCCTGCCCATGGCAGGGCAGGGACTGGATGGGCTTTAAGGTCCCTTCCAACCCAAACCACTCCATGGATCCCTGCCTGCCCTTCTCTGGGAGTAGTTCAGAGCATCAGGTTTTGTGCAAACCCAAATTTTGGGATCTGGTGTGGGAACTTGCCCTGACAGACACAGGTGAGGTTTTAGCCTGGCTCTGCTGGTAATGACACAGCAAAGGCATAAACCAGGTAAATACTGCACAGGCTCTCCATCAAAGCAGCAAGCTCCATTTGTGGCAGCGTGAGGAATCCAGTGCTGGTCTCTAGTAGTGAGGGAAATGAACTGTTAAGCTGTGCTGGAGATTTTGGCAAGGTGATTTTTCAACTTAGACTCTTGTGTGAATATTTGGGCATGGAGCTCTTGCTTGTCTGCATGGGAGCTTATTGTTCCAGCTGAGGGGAAGTGAGGTTATTATCCCCTTTTGGCCTTGCCCACTGATTTCTGATTGACCTGCTGAGGTCCTAAAAGGCTGTACTGGGCATTTTTGGCTTTGTGGTGTAGGAGGAGCTGTAGAGAGCATGAGGGGGTGGGAGTGGGATTGAGGGCTGGGCCCCTGGTGGTCCCCAGAGGGGGCCTGCAGCAGCCACATCTCCCGAGTATGTCTTCCCCAGCCCTCTGTGGGTGTGAGGAGGTGATGGGGATGCAGCCCAGGGTTTTGCTGCCCTGCTAGCCCCTGGCTGTCCCTCCCTGTGCAGGTGACCAGCGCAGCAGTGTGGTGAACGAGTCCAGCAGCCTGCTGGGGGGCTCCCCGCGGCGGCAGTGCGGCCGCAAGGGCTCCCCGTACCACACGGGGCAGCTGCACCCGGCCGTGCGCGTGGCCGACCTCCTGCAGCACATCAACCAGATGAAAACGGCCGAGGGCTACGGCTTCAAGCAGGAGTATGAGGTGGGGACAGCTTGTGCCAGCGTCTCAGGGGGAGTGGGGGGTAGGATGGACAGGGGGACACGGATGGGATCCATGTGCAAGGAGATGATGCTCTTGGTCTGGAGCTCTGCATGGGAGCTGGAGCTCACAGCTCTGGGCTAGCATTGTCAGCATGGGGATGTCCCTGAGTCAGGATTGAATGGCTGGTGTTGACAGCTCTGGGTTATTTCTCAGCTTGAGCATGTCCCTGAGATGAGACAAACCAGCCGGCCAGCCCTGTCTGCAGTGCACCATCCCAGCTCTCCTGCATGGGCCAGGGCTGCTCCTTCCTTTCCCTTTCCTTTCCCTGGGCATCACCATGTCACCTTCTGCTCTCCAGCACACTTGGCCTGTGATAAGCATGGCCATAGTCTAAGAACAAGCAAATCCTCTACAATCTGGCAGCTCCAAGACCATGAAGAAAGACACTGGGGAGAAGATACTGTGGAGGGTGATGCTGGGGGAGGGATTTCTTTCCCAAGAGTTGTTGGTGGCATCATGTCCATCCCAGCTGGCCAGGTCAGAGCACTCGTAACAGAGCAGGTTATTTCACAAGTCTCTGCCTCAGCACAGCCAGCGGGGTCATTTCCTGACTCCTCAGTGTCCCACAGGTCTGGAGATTGAAATTTCCCAGTGAAATTACTGTTTAATGCTCAGCTGTTTCAGGAGCAGGAGCTCTCCCCCCCCTTTCACGCATTGGACAAACCAGGGCTTGCGATAATCATTAGTGCTCCTTGAAAAGCTGCTGTATGTTCTTGGAACTAGTCATTTGAAAGCACTCAGATATTATGGGAGGGAAGAAAACATGTAATTTCCTTCCACTTTCCACCTCTTACGCCAATCTATGAATGTCACTGTTATTACACACAAACCTGTTCTGTGCTGGGGAGAGAAAGGAGCTGGGGAGGTTTAGGAATAAAAAAAACTACAACCAACCCTAGGAAAAGAAACCAACCCAGGCAGTCTGTAATTTGCTGGAAAATGGGCTGTTTTGTGGATGTTACAGGAGTGTGTAGCTGGCAGAGTGTGCTGTGGACGTGGAGATGAGGCTGCAGGAGCCAGGTGTTGGGGTGGAGGGACCACCCTGTCTGTCCTGCTTCCCAGGGAGCTTTTGGGGCTGGGGGAACCCAGAGTCCTGCCCTGAGCTTGAGATGTCCATCCTTTCCTTACAGAGTTTCTTTGAAGGCTGGGATGCTTCAAAGAAGAAAGACAAGACCAAAGGGAGACAGGATCATGTGTCCACATGTGAGTGCCTTAGCAAAGGCTTAGACACCCCAAACAGCTTCAGAATCCCACGTTCTGCAGATTCCTGGGCCAGAGTGATTGCCCAGGGTGGCCTGGTGGGTGAGCAGGCACTGATGGTTCCTTGTCCCCTTTCCCCAGATGACCGTCACCGCGTGAAGCTGCACCCGCTGCTGGGGGACCCCAACTCCGACTACATCAACGCCAACTACATCGACGTAAGTGGGGACAGGGCCTGTGTCCCTGGGGCTCTGGGCTGCAACACGAGCTTCTTGTGGCCTCTCAGGGTTTGTCCAGCAGCATTTGGAGGACTTTGGACAGCCCATGGTGGGCTGGTCAGTGCATCATGAAGGACCTGCCTGGTTTATTTGTGTTCATCAGCAGTTTCTGCTTGTTGCATCTCTCTCTGCTCTGCTCTGTCCCTCCTTCTCATTCCCTCTCTGCTTTTCTATCCTCTTCCCCCTCACCTGCTCATGTGGCCGTGGATCTCCCTCTCCCTGGGTGGGGGATGCAGAGGTTGAGAGGAACAGGGGACCATCTGGGGCTCACACTGGAGTACCCCTCGTGCTGCTGGTGTGTGTGAATCTTGGCAGAGCCCAGCCCTAGTGTCCTCTGAGAGCAGTGTCCCCAAGAGCGATGTCCCCTGCCACCTCCAGCGATGCTGAGACCAGAGCAGCTGCAGGAAGGCTCCAGCATCTCCTGGAAGCAGCAGCAAATCCCACTTTTCCCTCCTGCCCAGAGGGTATTGTCTGTCAGTGTGGCCTGATCCAAGTGCCCAAGCAGTGTCCCTCAGCCTGTCCCTGTTCCCTGTGTCCTTTCTGCCCTGTCTCTCCATAGCCTGCTCCAGGGCAGGTGCTCTAACCCCTCTCTGCTCTGTGCCTCACTAATATCTCTGATCTTTTTCTCTCAAACCTGTGTCCCACTGGGATCGTTAAGATTCGGATTAACCGAGAAGTAAGTAGATTCTTCCCCCTCTCCTCCCTTCTCTGCTCCCATCTCCTGCCAGGCCTCACCCTGGGCAGTGTGGTCTAAATACCATCAGGGAGAGGCAGGCTGGGAAAATGTGTCCATAAACCTGGAAATGTCCAGGGAATGGGAAAGCAAGGTCTGTGTGGCACTGGGGCATGGAAAGCAGGGGCCCTGTGCTCTGAGAAGAGGTTGAATTTGACCCACAGAAATCCCCTGTGAAAAGACCCACAGGGGATGGAGAAGCCACTGTCACCTCCATGCGTGTGGTGTGGTTTAACTCTGCTGGATCTGTGGCCAGGGTGTGGGGACACTGTGTTCACAGTTCCTCTGGCAGTAGCCTGGCTGGAATGTGCTCTTTGGCATGCTCTTGTTAAGGGCTGAGCAGCTGGGATGAAGGAGGGGAGTGGGGCTATCTCAGCACCAGGTGGCTGCTGTGCAATGGTGGGGGTCACTAATGGGGCTCTCCTGGCAGCAATGGTGTGGCAGCAGGAGCTGGAGTGGAGCTCATGGATCCCTCAAGGTGCTGATAAAGGATTCTGCAGACCAGGGGTGTGGGTTGGGCATTGCATGAACCTCTTGTGGGATGCAGGAGATGTACCATCCCAGGACAGGGTGTGCTGAGTGTGGGATGGCTGCTGAACCTCCTCCTCCTTCTGTGGTGGACTTGCAGCACCTAGCCCAGTGGCTGTGGGGAATTTCTACCAGTTGGGTGGCTGGGAAGTGTCTAAGGGTCTGTGCCCCAGCTTGGGAATGATGTCTCTGCTTCCCTTGCAGGGTTACCACAGGTCCAACCACTTCATAGCCACACAAGGTGAGTCATGCCCTGCCCTCTCAGCCAGTGGTTCCTCACCTCCTGTGTAGCAGCCAGGTTTTATTCCTGGTGGAATTAAACCTTGCAGGTGCAGGAAAGGAAGGGAGGGGGCCAATGTGGAGCTGCTCTCACCCCTCCTGCCTTCCCTTGCACTGCACAGCCCTTGGGAAAAGGGCTCTGAGGTGCTGTGGCGCTGTTTGTGCCTCAGAGGCAGGAGGGAGGACATGGTGGCATTGGGCCACTGCCAGGGCTGGGTTCTGCTCGTGGTGCCCATCCATCCATGGGGGCTTTTACTGTGTCCCACAGGGCCCAAGCAGGAGATGGTGTATGACTTCTGGCGCATGGTGTGGCAGGAGCACTGTTCCAGCATCGTGATGATCACCAAGCTGGTGGAGGTGGGCCGGGTAAGCATCCCTGTTCCCATCCCATGCTATGCCATCCCATCCCTGCTGGAAGCCCCCTCTGCAGAGCCTAGCCCCCATCCTGTGCTCTCCTTGCAGGTGAAATGCTCCAAGTACTGGCCGGATGACTCTGAGATGTACGGGGACATCAAGATCACGCTGGTGGAGTCCGAGACGTTGGCTGAGTACGCTGTGCGCACCTTCGCCCTGGAGAGGGTACGGCCCTGCCCCTGCCTGCCCTGCCTCGGGGACAGACCCCCCTCGGGCACCTCTCACACTCCATAGCTTGGCATTTACGAGTATCCTGTTTACTTAACCCAATATGGGGTCACCAGTCGCTCTTCCTGTGCCTTTTCCCTGGCTCTGCACCCTGTGCCGGGCGAGTGGCTCAGTCCCACCTTCGTTTGGACAGTGAGTGAGTGTTTAATTTTCATGTGAGTGTGGTGGGGTGAAGGATGCGTTCCTCTCCTCTGGGCTGGAGGTGATGTAGCCATCAGTCTGCAGCATGGTAACTGGAGATGGAGCCAGTGCAATTTACCCATTAATCTACAGCAATGTCAAATTACTGTCTGGTTATAGGGCAGGGACACCTGAGGCTGCTGCCACCTCCTCCTTTTTCTCCTTGGTGGTTTTTAACCCTCTTGCAGCCAAGAGGAGAGAGCTGTGGGGCCGCCCAAGCATGTGACTGCTGTGTGGTCCATCTGCCTGGATGCTGAGCTGACAAAATCATGGATTCCTGAGAAAATCAAGTGTTTGAGTGACCTTGCCCTCTCACCCTTCCCTTGCAGCGGGGTTACTCGGCCCGGCACGAGGTGAAGCAGTTCCACTTCATGTCGTGGCCCGAGCACGGTGTCCCCTACCACGCCACAGGGCTGCTGGCCTTCATCCGCAGGGTGAAGGCGTCCACGCCGCCCGACGCCGGCCCCGTCGTCATCCACTGCAGGTGGGGACAGGGCACGTGTGGCATGCGGGGGTGCAGGGGACCTTAAAGCTCATTCCCCCACCACGGACTGGGACACCTTCCACTAGTCCAGATTCCTCCAAGCCTTGTCCAGCCTGGCCTTGACGTCCCTCTGCGATGGCATCTGTGAAATGTCACCACTGGGCTGGTGGCAGCAGGGGCTGGTCAGGGGGACAAGCAGGGAGCAGCACCGTTTTGGGGCTGCCCCAGCCTGTTACTGGTGACAGCTCTGTCCCAGTGGGCAAAGGTGAAACGGCAATGGCAGCTTGACCACTGCTGATGGTCAGGACGTGGGGATCTGGCTGAAGGGACAGGCAGGGGGGCAGCAGGACAGCCCCATTCCCAGGGTTACCCACAGGACTGTCCCTGCAGGGCTCAGCCACTGGGATGCCAGAGCTGGGAGGACACGAGTGACACATCTGAGCAGCTTTGGTGGCTCTCTATGCCCTGAGCAGGCATTCCCACGTGATGGGCTAATGGCTTTTCCTCCTCTGGGCAAACCAGGAGGAGCTGATGAGTGGGAGGGATTTTTTTATTTTTTATTTGATTTCTCCCTGTCAACTGCCTCATCAGCGTTCATTCACAGCCAGTGTGATTAGTGCCCATAGCCTGTAATCACTGATAATCATGACGAGTGATTCATCAGCCCCAGAAATTAGTATTTCACTGGAAAAGACTCTGTAGGAAAGGAACAGGGGGGTGGCTCCGTTCCTGACACATCACTGGGGGGGGTGTGTCAGGGCACAGTAGGTCTTTGACTGTGACTCCAGCCATGCCAGGGCCTGGGATGTCACCACTGCTCTGGGTACTCTGCTGGGCTTAGCCTTACCCTGAGGGTCTCAAGTGGTGCATCCAGAGCTGCTCATGCCAGGGGAGCCTCCCTGCTTCTTCCAGGGCTCAGAGCTGAGCCCTCCTTGGTGCTTTTGGGCTGCGATCCCAGGGGACTGTTGGCACTTAGATGGTTTAGTTGTTGGTTTTGTTGCAAAAACCGTATGTTCTACTGCCTTAAATTAAAAATGAGCTTTAGACATGGGTGCCCACCTGACCTTCACGCACTCTTGGGGCTGCAGCAGGGGTGTTTGGGCAAGTTTAAGGCTAAACCAGGCTCTGGAGGTGTGTGAGGTCCTGGCAGCCCTGCAGGGTTGCTGGGTACAGGATCTGTGTGTTGAGCCCTCGCCCACAGAGGCCTTGCTCGGTGCCCAGCAGCCTTTTGGGCTGTGTGTGGATGCCAGTACAGACTGGGAATGTGTTTGCTGTTTCTCCCTCCATCCCCAGTGCTGGCACGGGGAGGACTGGCTGTTACATCGTGCTGGATGTGATGTTGGACATGGCTGAGTGTGAGGGTGTCGTGGACATCTACAACTGCGTGAAGACCCTCTGCTCACGGAGAATCAACATGATCCAGACAGAGGTGAGCGGCCCTCGGGGACAGCTGGGGACATCTGGGGCCTGCTGTCACCAGCCGGCTCTGGAGGCTCAGCCCTGTCCCCTCTTCTCCCCAAAGGAGCAGTACATCTTCATCCATGATGCCATCCTGGAGGCCTGTCTGTGTGGGGAGACCAGCATCCCTGCCAGCGAGTTCAAGCCCACCTACAAGGAGATGGTGAGGATAGAGCCGCAGAGCAACTCCTCGCAGCTGCGGGAGGAGTTCCAGGTGAGCGTCCCAAAGCCTCTGCAACTCCCCCTTGTCCTCACCCTCCCGGTGCCCAGCCCTGCTGGGACGAGGCAGGGCTTTGAGGAGGACCCGTGTACCCACAGACCCTGAACTCGGTGACGCCGCACCTGGACGTGGAGGAGTGCAGCATCGCGCTGCTGCCCCGCAACCGCGAGCGCAACCGCAGCATGGACGTGCTGCCGCCCGACCGATGCCTTCCCTTCCTCATCTCCGTGGATGGAGACAGCAACAACTACATCAACGCGGCCTTAACTGATGTGAGTGTTCCTGGGGAGGGAAGGGGCTGCTTCCTGTGGGCTCAGGCAACTTTTCATGGCAGAACTTCGTTTGGTTTGGATTTATGGCCTCATTTTGCACATGGGCAGGAAGGCTCATGGTAGCTGTGTGCAGGGAGGGAAGGGCTGGGATGGTGTAATGGGGTCCTGCACCCCTTCTTTTGTGTAGCAGCACCCTGCAAGAGCTTTTTTCCTGTTCTCATGAGCCAGGCACTGAGGGACTTCAGGATTTTGCAGTGACAGTGGAGCAGGGGAGGAAGAGGAACCTTTTGCAGGGGTTGGTGGCATTAAGCCCCCCGTGTGCTGCCAGCCCCCCCCCCCGCCCCCCGTGATCCTCCTGCCCCTCCTGATGCAACTGAGGGGGCTCTGAACTGCTCCCAGAGCCACCATGCATCTTCCTGATGCAGTCAGAAAGGACCCCCTGGTGACAAAGCTATCTCCTAGTGGCTGATGATCGCAGAGCAGAGCAGAGGATGCTGCAGGCTCCAAGCCCTCACTGAGGGATGGTCATTCATCAGCAGCCCCACTTCCCTTTCCTTGAAATGCTTTGCATGGGCAGCACAGAGTCCCCCACACCTCAGGCATCTTCCCCAGACCCTCCTGGTCACAGCTGAGCACTGGCACCAAGCTGAGCCTTATGTTTTCCATGCTGTGGGTGATTTAGCTGCTGGATCTCTGTGCAGATCCCATCTCCCTGATTCCTGCTCCCACAACAAAAGCAGTTTATAAAGCAGAGTGAGCTGCTGGTGGTGGGCAGTGGCTCTCATAGTGCTGCAGTGGGATGGGAGTTTTGTTTCCAGCTTGCTTGCTGTTTGCATATCCATTTTATCTTTATGCATCACTGAGCCTCCCTTAATCTCTGCTAAAGGGTCCGTGAATGAAATATTTTTATAGACAGACAAAGCCCTTTGGATGAAATTCTTGCTGAAGGGATAAAACCTATTTCCCTCTTTGGGTAAAAAAAAAAACAAAACTCTCATTCTCTTTAAGTGCCAAAGTGGTTTGCTCAGTCAGTCTGTCCATCTGTCAGATCACCTTGGCCTGTGCCACCTGTCAGTGGTGCTGGTTCCAGTGGAGCCATGCCCTGCTCCACACCCTGCTGTCACTTACACCTGTGCCAAGAGGAGGATGCCAAGGCAAGCCTGGGCAACACATGGTGAAATCTCTTTCCCCCTGATGCTGTCATGCCCCTCCTTGAAGGTGGAAAACTCTTGCTGAGTGCTGGGATCTCATTGCTGCCCATGGACAGGGCCACGGGACTGGTTCAATAAGGTCATTTCTGTGAGCTCAGTCAGGAGGTCCCACAGCAGGCAGAGCACCCCCATGAGCAGAGAGCTGTGCTGATTCTGTGTCTGAAGAGGCTTGAGCCAAACCGTGTTAATTTAAGCGTGCCTGATGCAGTGTTGAGCTCAGCTGTCCCTTGGCAAACCAGTGACAGGATGACCAAGGGGATGTATCTTGTTCAAAGCACAAACCAGGGATACAGTAATTTCCTTCCCTCCCACTTCCTTCTTGCAATCTCTAGTATTGTTGCAGGGAGCCCCCAGCGCAGGAATAACGTGTATTGACTTCATGATTTCAGAAGGCTGAACAAATACTTTATTAAGCTATATTATACTATACTTCTACTATACCACAGTACTAAAAGAAAAACCCATGACCCTTTCAGACATTCATGACACAGCTTTGACCTAATTCAATCTAAATCACCATCAATTCAATCAATCTAAAGCACCCATCACTAGTGTCCAATTAAGAAATCCCTCTTCACTAAACAATCTCCATAACACCTTCCATATGTGCCAAACAACAGGTGCAACAAATAGAGAGAAGAATTGTTTTTCTCTTTTTTTGAGCTTTCTTACTACTGCCTTCCCCAGGATTCTTCCTGGAAAAGTTTTCCTGCTGCTCTCTGTGAAGAGAGCTGTGGCCACACTCTGGGATCTTTTTTGGGAGATTTTCTTCCTCCCTACAAAAAAAAAAAAAAAAAAATTGAGCCCAGGTCAGTGGTTGTCTCTGCTGCTCTCAGTGCCTGGTGGTGGGGTGCTGTGGGTGGGGGTGATGCTGTGGGTGATACTTCCAGTCAGGGCCAGGTGCACAGCTGGAGTCTGGGGTCTTCTGGGAGCCATGGCTACTGCTTGTTCTTTGCTCAAAGGTGGCATCTTTTTCCTAGTTATTTATGCAAAATACTCTTTCCTGTGAAAGCAAAATGTGTGTTTTTTCATCCTGATCAAGGGCAGGGATCACTTGGATGTCCCCATCACCAGGGCATGGAGGAACTGAGGCTGTGCCAGGGAGACCAGCTCTGCTCAAGCATGGAGAAGAGGGTTTTGGTCCCACTCATCTGTTGCACTAATTCTTTGGGGTGTGACAGCAGTGGCTCCAGTGTCACCACTGTGTCCTTACTGGTGCTTGTCTTTCCTCTCCACAGAGCTATACCAAGAGCGCTGCCTTCATTGTCACCCTGCACCCGCTGCAGAACACCACCACCGACTTCTGGCGGCTGGTGTACGACTATGGCTGCACCTCCATCGTCATGCTCAACCAGCTCAACCAGTCCAACTCCGCCTGGGTGAGTGCTGCTGCCCTGGGACTCACCATGGGTGGCTTTGTCCTGCTCCATCCCCATTGCCCTGACAGTGCTGCAGCCCCTTGCCTTGCTCACTCAGAATTTCTCCTCTGTAAGGGGACACGGGCCTGTATGCAGCACTCAGGATTTGTCCCCTGTAAGCACAGGGCTGGCCAGTTGGAGCCAAAGAGGTGTTGAGCAGTAGCCCAGCCTGGGTGCATGGTGTTGTGTTGCACTACCTTTGCGTTGGCATAGTGTTGGCATTGGTGTAGGGTTGGCTTTGAGTTGGTGTTGCATTGATGTTGACATTGCATTGGTGTTGAGAGTTGGCATTGGCTTGGAGTTGGCATTGGCATTAAATTGGCATTAGCGTTCCATTGGTGTTGATGTTGCATTGGTAATAGTGTTGCATTGGTGTTGTGTTGGTGTTGATGTTGCCTTGGCTTTGAGTTGCTGTTGCTGTTGCATTGGTGTTGACATTGCTCCAACAGGTCCATGTTCCCCGAGCTGGAGGCAGTTCTGCAGGTGGGGTCTCACCTGAGCAGGGCAGAGGGACAGAATCCCTTCCCTTCCCTCTGCCATTTTTCCTCATTACTCAGGCCCTGCCTCTCTCTCGCTGTCTGTTCTTTAGGGGTGTCTGGGTTACAATATTTAGCTGGATCATAAATGTTTACTGGTATAAGACCAACAGGTAATAAATCAACCTTTCCAGCAGGCAGCTCTGAAAGGTGACTTTGAGGGTACAGCCCTCACTTGAACTACGTCTTGCCAAGGGAAGTTTTAATATCCAAATTATAGTTCTGACTCTGGAAGGCTCAGAGATCTCAGAGATTTATAGCCCCTATTAATAACCAATTATTCCTGAGACACGTTTGCCGTGCAGTTGGGCCCAGGCCGTGACTGACCTGCATTGCTAAATGCCCTGTGAAAGTGTGGTGACAAACATCATATATTTTGTGTCGGTGCTGGTTTCCCAGCTGTCACACTGTGAAAACAATCTCACCCATGCTCCAGGGACTGAGCCATCCATCAGTGCCATGATGGACAGAGGGAGGGGGAGTTGCTCCCCAGAGATGCAGGCTGGGATTGCTTTGGCTTGGTGGGATGTCCTGGCCATGGGATGAGGAGCACTGACATCCCACGTTGCTGTCACTGTTGGTGGCAGAGTGGCTCCTAAAACCAGGAGGGCTGGAGAGCCAGCTGGGAGCAGCCCAGCCCTGCTCTGTTGTTGTGCAGGCTCAGGTCTGCGCTGGAACTGGGGCACAGCCCATCCTGCATCCTCCTGGAACAGCAGTGTACATTCGAGGCAGTGTCCTATTGTATCCATGCAGTGTGAGGGGGCTGTGTGGGTGCTGGGGGTGGACCTGACCTTTCATCTCTGATCCCTCAACAAGCTGGGAGATCCTCCAGCCATTGATGTTCTGAGTGAGAAATGGCATTGTGGTCCAGCACTCCACCCTGGGGCCACCATCCCACCCTGGGGCCACCCCGTGCCAGCAGCCCCCAGGGTCCAGCACCAGCCGCTCCCTTCACGGGCATCTCCTGCTGCCCTTGCCTGTGTCCCAGCCCACGTTTCCAGGCACAATGAGCTGTGCTTCTCTCCACAGCCCTGCCTGCAGTACTGGCCCGAGCCAGGGCTGCAGCACTACGGCCCCATGGAGGTGGAATACATCTCGGGAGTGGCGGATGAGGACATCGTGTCCCGGCTCTTCCGAGTGCAGAACATCACACGGGTGAGCTGCTTTATATGAATTACAGAATCTCAGGATGCTTTGGGTTGGAAGGGAACTTGAAAACCATGTTGTTTGTTCCTACCATGGGCAGGGACACCTTCCCCTATCCCAGGTTGCTCCAAGTCCCATCCAGTCTGGCCTTGGACACTTCCAGGGATCCAGAGGCAGTGACAGCTTCTCTGGGCAACCTGTGCCAAGGCTTGGCAACTCTTTTGATGGATAAATTTTCCCCTAATACCCCATCTAAACTTCCCATGATGCAGCTTGAGGCTGTCTTCTCCTTTTAATCACTTGTTACCTTGGAGAAGAGGCTGACCCCACCTGGCTTCAACATTTCAGGGAGTTGTTGAGAGCAGTGGGATCTTTCCTGACTGCTGGGGTCTCCAGCCTAACTCTCCTTCTGCAGAGGAGACAGCCCCAGCTCTCCTCCTGCCAGAGAGGAACTTGTCAAATTGCCATTGCTCCATCCAACCTTTCTGAAGTTCACAGTTCCTTGAAAGGTGTTAGAAAACTGCTGGAAGACCTCCTGCCTGAAGCTCCATCTCTGCCCTGCCACACACGTAGCACAGGATGGACACTCCCCATGTGGGCACAGCAGCTCCCCTGGTATCAGCAGAGCCCTTTCCCTGCAGGATGAGAAGATCCACACAGATTTTTACCCTTTATCAGTGTTGCATGGCTGGTTAAGCTTGTCTTGAAAGAAGAGAAATGCAGGGCAGCAGGGAAAGGATGCAGAGCTGTACACAGAAAGAAGCAGCTGATTTACCTATAAATGCCAGCTGGGAGAAGATGGCATCCCTGATGTCTTAAAACTCCTAATGGTTGCCAAGAGGCTGAGGCCAGTGCCCCAGTGAAGGTCACTGGGCAGATGGGAATTAGGGAGCTTGGAAGGGAATGTGTGGCTTGGCTGACGGCCCAGCTGGGAAGGTGCTTCAGCAGGGTGGCCGGGGCCAGAGGAGATAAATCCTGATTATCTGAACTCTTAACACAAAGAGGGTTTTGGTTCACGCTCCCCAAGAGAGCATCTGGCATTTCCTGGGTGTCAGCACAAAATCCTACACCAAATATGCTCAGCTCTCAGGTGGTAGGATATACTCCGGGCTAAATTAAAATGCAGTGTGATGGAAATCTCTGGATTGACGAGGAGATTCCTCCAGGGAACAGATTGCTGGAGCAGGGCTGAGAAATGCATGGAACCACTTTGTGCTAAGCCCTGCTGGAATGGAGATGGGCACTGGGGGTGGCACAAGTGCTCCAGAGCTTTCACCTCACTTCAAAGCAGATCCCAAAACTTTCCTTCCCAGGCTGTCAAAGGAGTTTTCTTCTGTTTCAGCTCCATTTATTTGTTTCCTCTTCCTCCTCTGCTTTCCTGGCTTCCAGCTGAAAGCAAAAACTGGATCCTAGGCTGGTCAGGCCATCACAGGCACATCACCAGCTCACATCAGAGCTCCCAGAAAGGTTCAGGAAAGCTCCCAAAAACGTTTAGAAAAGCCCCTTTTTGAAATGTGCAGGTTAGAGTGGGCACCAAATGCCCCCAACTCTCAGTCCCCAGGAATACCAACTCCCCCACAGGAACACCTGGTCCTGCTGCGTGGAGAAGGTCTGGTGCTCATCCCACTCAGCAGGCACCTGAAACTGCGTGGATGGAGCCCTCCAGAGCTGCGTGTCCCCCATCTGTGCCTGACCCCCATTTGTGCCTGACCCCCCCTTTCTCCTCCACGTGCTCCCCACACATGAGCTGTGAGCCCCAGGTTGTGTTTGGGGGGGTGACCGTGGTCTCATCCCATCCCGTACTCGGGATGCTCCGAGTGCTCCTGAGCAGGAGTCCCACATCTGCCCAGTTAGAGCCTGCTGAGCTCCGTGGATGTAATCCTCCTCCTGGATCCAGCTAACCAGATTAGCTTTCCAAACTAACCAGATTACCAGGTATTAAGCTCCTGCCTCCGTGGCAGCCTCTCAGCAGCCTCCTGGTTTACAGCGAGCACAACAGAACCACATCCCATGGATCTTGGGCATGCAAAGAGGAAGGTGTGATGGAGAAGCCTCGGGAGGCTCAGGGGCCCGGGAGCAGGTTTTGGGAGATACAGAGAGAGCCCAAGATGATGTGAGGTCGAATAAACCATGACAATGGAGTTCTCCTGGGTGGGATGGGTGGTAGAATGAGTGTGAGCTGGAGGTCAGGGCTGAACAGTCTGTGTTAAAGCAGCAGGAAAGGGTTTTCCTGTCTACCTCTACTGTCCACGTGTAGCAAACCCCTCCTTCCCTCTGTCAGATCTCCAGTGTAGGCAAATGAGGGTAGCCCATGGGTTCCAGCTGACAAGTTTTACTTTTCCAGTTGCAGGAAGGGCACCTGATGGTCCGGCATTTCCAGTACCTGCGCTGGTCAGCCTATCGAGACACCCCGGACTCCAAAAAGTCTTTCCTGCACCTCCTGGCCCAGGTGGAGAGGTGGCAGAAGGAAAGTGGTGATGGCAGGACTGTGGTGCACTGCTTGTGAGTGTCAGCTGGGGAGGAGCAGGCTCTGCCCAGGGAGAGATGCCTCCAGATTCCATGTCCACAGCACTGCCTGGAGATCCTCACAAAGCCCTCACTGGGGTGACTTTGTCCCCAGATGGGGCTACGTCTGCCACAACGTGTGTTTTGGGTCACCTCCTCCATGAGATGGATGCTCAGCAGGGGTGACACCAACCTGCCCTTTGTGCTGGTCCCCCAGCCTTGGCAGAGGCCCTGTCCCCACATCCCGTGTGTGTAACAGGCTCCGAAGGGATGTGGCAGGAGCTGTGCCACTCCCACCACTTGCTGCTCATTGTTGGGGGGGGGGGGGGACAGAGAATCATGGAGTAATTTGGCTGGGAAGGAACCTTAAAGCTCATCTTGTTCCAGTGGGAGGGACACCTCAGGTTGCTCCAAGCCCTGTCCACCCCTGTCCTCCCAGTGGGATTGGTTCATGAACACCGTGTGTGTTCTCCTCAGATGGGACCCAGCACCTTCACAGATGGGGAAAGACAGCAGTGAAGCCTTTAATCAAAAACTAATTACAGCCTTGTCCATCTTCATTAGCTGAAGGATAATTTGAGAACATGCTTTATAAAGCTCTGGCATCGTGTTCTCTCTTCCTCTCCCATGTTCCCATTGCTGTCAGGCTTCAGGCGTGGTGGTGTGGGAACAGGGGTTCAGCCCAGGATTTGGGGAGGTTCCCAGTGCCCTGTGTGGATTGTGGGGCAGTTCCTGCAGACAGCAGCACCACCGTGTCACCAGCCCAGGGTCACCCTGTGCAGGGCAGGAGGGTCATGACAGCTTCCCCAAGGTCACAAGGAGCTGATCCATGGCAGGGCTGGGACCTGAGCCCAAATGTCCAAGATCCAGCCTTGGTAATCCAAAAGGGTGTTTTCATGCTCTTGTGTGGGTTGGAGGGCAGGATCATTGTCCTGCCACCCCATGGGGCAGGTTCAGGTCCCCTGGTACAGGTACAAGCCCCTGCTCTGGGACATCCCTGGGATGCAGGGTCGGATAGAGAAAGGGAGACTTGGAGGAAGCAGGAAGGTGCTCTGATGCCACCTTCTCACCCCTGACACGTGTGTTTGTCCCACCAGGAATGGAGGTGGCCGGAGTGGCACCTTCTGTGCCTCCACCATGATCCTGGAGATGATCAAGTGTCACAACATGGCAGATGTTTTCTTTGCTGCCAAGACCCTCCGCAACTACAAACCAAATATGGTGGAGACCTTGGTAAGCACCAGACCCTCCCTGTCCACCCCGGCTTCTGGTCTTGGCACAGAGGAGAGGTGCTGGGGATGCTCACCTCCCAAAATGCTGCCTTTTCCACCCCAAATCCTGATCAGCATCATGGGCATCCTCACGCCAGCACTGTGCTGGGGTGGGCTGGGAAGTGAGGCAGCTCCTCAAAGCAGCCTTGGGCTCGTCTTCATCCTGCTGTGCCAGCACAGCCTTGGAGTCAGTGCTGAGATTGTTGGAAATCCTCCCCAGGAGCTGTAAGGCAGAGTCACATTAACCCACGGGATGTAACTGTGGTTCTTTGGAAGGTTTGTGGCATTGGGAGAAGTGCTGGTGTGGAGTGAGATAAATTCCTGTCAGAAATATGAAAGGGAATGAGCAGCACTTGGAGTGAAATTAATGGGTGCACAAGCTGCTGGGAGCAGCAATGGAGTGATGTGTCCTGAGGAGGAGGCTGGAGCTGGCAGCAGGTCAGGGCAAAAAGCCCCTGCCCTAATTCAGGCCCCTGATGATGGAACAGGGGAGGGACACACTTGTCTGTCCCCGTGGTGAAGGGATCCAGGTGCCTCATGATGTTTAAACAGCAAGTCAGCTGGAAATGTTTACCCTGTTTAGATTATAAAATCCCTAAGTTGCAAAATGAAATGGTTTTGAGGAGGGGATGTGATTTGCATTAGGAATTAAAAGCAGAGGAGAAGGAGAGGGAGGGGAGAGGGGAGCAGGGGGAGGGATGCAGATAATGGAAAGATGATGTGACAAGCATGAAGCCACCAGACCCATTGGGCTAAATTGCAAGGGTATTAAAAAAAGGTAACATTTCCCATCAGGATACCAGCCTCCTCCTGCCTCAAATGAACCTGAACTGGCTATTCTGGGAATCTCAATCTCCCAGAGTCACTGGGAGGCTGGATCCATGTAAGGAGCTCAGCCCAGCAGAGAGCACTTCCTGCTGCCTGCACCCCTTCCCCCTGTGTTTGCCCCGGGGGTTATTTTTATATGATGATAAATGGAAACAATCCCTTTCCTTAATCCAAAAAGCATTATGTGCTTTTAATCTGGGTTGCTGCAGCCTCCTCGCTTTGAAGTCCCTCTCCCCCTCTGCCTGCTCCCACCTGGGATCCTGTGGCCGCCCACCCATGTGGGATAACGGGATTTTCGTGCCACTGCTCAGGTTCCAATCCCCATCCTGGGGGACAGGAGCTCTGCCCTCTCCCTCCCTGCTCTCACACCCAGAGTGCCCCCACCTGATGTCCCAGTGCCTGTAGCAGCACCAAAATCCTGATTTGTTTGGGGTTTTGCTCTCCTGGGATGGGCACTGCCACGGTCAGAGCTCTCCTGAGGATTTTGTGCTGTCAGTTGTACGACAGTGGGAGAGCACAGGAACACATCATGGACAGGAGATAGGGATGGATGAGCCTGCCCTCACAAGCCCCAGTTCAGGGATTTTTGTTTCAAAACCAGGAGTCAGCCACTCTGGGTTTTCCCTTTGTGCAGCTGACGGGGAGTGAACGGTGGGAGGATGCTGACACCATCCCTGGATGTCTCATGAAAAGATGGGAGAGGGAGCCTGGTCCTGCTGGACAAGAGAATTTATGATAAAGGAATGTCCTGGCAGAAAGGGTAGGGTATCTCCATCCACTCCAGCCATGGATATTTGCCTGGGTGCTCTCCCCTTTTCCAGCCTCTGCTGAACTCAGAAACAAAAACTCCTTGATTTCCTACCTAAGGCTTTGTTGTGGACACCTCTGACCCCAGACTCCATTGTTCCCACGTCTCTTCCATCATTTGACTGACACATGTCAGTCACTGAGGTGATTAAGTTGCTGAGCCCCAGTGCTGGTGGTACCTGGGGTGGTGAATAAAGGTATTTTCACAGTAAGGGGATGTTGCAGTCCTGGTTCCTCCCTTGGGGCAGGTGACGGTGCTGTGTGTCCCCAAAATGCTGGATTTCAGTGTGTGTGGAGCTATTGGATCTGGGGCACCATGCCCCTGCCCCAGCTGTGGGTGTTGCTTGCCAAGAGTGGAGTTTTCCTGGCTGCGGCTTCAGCAGAATTGTCAGGGGGCCCCAGGAGGCTGGCAGGTGTTTCCTGAGGGCTGTTGACACGTGTTTCTCCTTTCTCCTCACAACTTTGGGAAACAATTCCCTCCGGATCGTAACACCCTCTCTTCTCTCTCTGAACAGGAGCAGTACCATTTCTGCTACGACATAGCACTGGAATACCTGGAGTCCCTGGAGACCAGATAGCAACTGGCCCACGAGAGGGGCACAAGGGCTCGTGCAGGGCCGTGCCAGCCGCACTTCCCAGCTGGGCACTGTGTCCCTGCTCGGGGTGGGCAGGGAAACAGCAAAGGACCCACCAGGAAACTTGGGATCCAGGAAACAAAAGGACATGGAGATGTGTTGGCCACTCTCCATCTTCATCCTCTGCTCTCCATCTTCCCTCCCTGCCCTGGGCGTGTCCCAGTGGGTGGATCCCACAACTCAGCCGGTTCCTTGGAGTCACAGCCTGGGGTTGGTGCTGCTGGATCTCTGCAGCTGCTGGAGAGGAGGCCAGGGAGGGGAGGAAGAGGAGGCCACGAGGAGCTGAGGCTGTTTCCCATCAGAGAAGGATGGACACTGGGAGATGTTGCTCTTTTGTGTGTGGTATTGAAGCTGCTCCTCGAGGAGCCCGGCGGCTGCTGGGGGTTTTCCCTTGATGGGGCTCACTCTGAGCCAGAGCAAAGGACCCCCAGGAGCTCCTGAGTTTCTGCCCCTTGGACCATGAGTTTGATCCTCTTTTAGTTCTGTGAGTCCTGACCCTTTGTGTATCCAGCCTTGGACAGACAGGGATGAGGGATGGGGGGCACTGGCCATGCAATGTCCCTCTGCAGGGACTGACCTGGACCCTCCTGGTGCTTTTGCAAAGTGTTGGAGGGGATCGTTCCCCAGCATCTCCACACCTTCCCCTCCATCTGTAGCAGTGAATTCTTCCTGATGTCCCACTGGCCCATGGGTCTGTTTTTAACCCTGCCTTTGTGCATCATTGCATTTGAAGCAAAATCCTCAAAATTCGGGTCCATCCCAAATACATCCTGGATGCCACCCCTGGGCAGTTGCTGGGCCTGGTGGGGCAGGAGGACGGATTTTGGGGTGGTGTTGGCTTGGGCTGAGCTGTGCCAAAGCCGTGGCTGTGTGTTGGGGCTGGACAGGGGAAGGTCCCCACACTCCTGTGCCACTGGGGCTGGTGGCTGAAGGTACCTGAGGTGTGTTAGTTCCATCCTGCTGCAGGTGGGTGTGAAATGGCACTTCTTCCATCTGATGTTGTGGTAATTCTGGGGATTCTACTCTCAGCCTGGTTGTAATAAAATAAATGGCCTTGGGAAGGTGCATCCAGAGCGATCCAGGTCTGGGAACTGAGGGGAGGGTGGTTCTGTCCTGAGGGCCAGGCAGAGCCCTTCACCATCACTTTGGGGGGGGATCAAGCAGAGCAGGTGAGAAGCTGTTCTCCAGATGCTGGAGGTTTCATGTGGGCAGACCTGTCCTTCATCCATCTGCCCCCTTCACCCCCATCTGTGTTCCCCCCATCCTCCTGCCATGCCTCCCCAGGGCAGGGGCAGCTTCCCTGCCCTGCCTGCCTGGGGCTGCCAAGCATTGCCCAGGGAATTCTCCCCAGGGAATCATGAAGGCTGCACAGCTGAAATGGCCGGAGGAGCAAACCCAGGTGATGTTTCCATCCACCTTCCAAGGGGGAAAGAGAGCAGGAAGAGCCATCCCTGCCCTCTCTGCCCTTGGACAATGTGCCACTGCTGTGGTGATGGGGATTTCAGCACCATCCCAGACCCTTGGTTCTGCCACCTCCTCCCTGAGGAATTCACAGTCTGACAATAACTTATTCCAAGGGCTATATGACATCATTCCTTCCTTCTTTCCATCCCTGCTGTCTCATCTGCAGTGTGCCCATTCTGTCTTGTCACCAAAAGGTCTTTTTTACCCCCAAATGGTCCAGTAAAACCAGTACCTGACTACACCAGTACTCACACTGGGATAAATCTGTGTCCTTTTCCCAGTCCCCATCTCTCCATAGACCTGCCTGTGCTGTCCTAGGGAAGGTGCTGCATGCTGGGTGCAGAAATGGTTTGGTTTTTTATGAAAATGGCTGAGCTGAGCCTCCAAAATCCCTGGGAATGGGATGGGATGCTCTGGGGGCTGCCCAGCCCTGGAGCTGGAGGGATGCTGCTGCCTGGGCCACCCACATCCTGCCTGTGGTCCAGAGGGAGGGAGCATCCCACAGGGCTCTGCAGGTAAAGTATTGCCAGAAAGAGGATAAGGAGGAGGGTTGAAACCCCACTTAGTCCTTCAGAGACAACAGAGACTGGAGGAGTTGTATATATGTTTTAAAATCAAGAGTTTTTCCTTTTTATTTTATTTTGATACCTCCTTGCTGGGTGTCTCTGGGTTTTTAGGGCATCTCTGGTGAAGGGCAGATTTTGAAATCCAAGTGCTATAAAACCCAGCCCATCTCCAACTCCTACTGACATGCTCCTCTGACATGAGGAAGGACATCTTGTACATAGAAATCTATATATAGAAATCTATATATAAAAATATAAATACTGTTCTTAAGATGGATAATGTTTATTGGTATTACAGATTGGAGTGGTGCTTTTTTTTTTAATAAAAACAAAACAAAAAAAAAAGGAAAAAATTAAAACCCAAGAAAAACACTAAATTGGAACAGTTTTGTCTATATGCAGTCAAAGTGATCCTAAAAGCTGGCAGCATCCCAGAGCTGGTGCCAAAGGGACTTGGGACCATGAGGCAGCTCCACCATGGATGAGGATGGAGCATTGGGACCGAGGGAGGGACGTGTCTGATGTGGATTGTACCACACACATCCAGCTGTTGTTAATGGTTTTTTTATTATTTTGTTATTATATTATTTTTGGCTTTCTTTCCTTTTAAGAAAATTAGTTGCATAAATAAATGTTCCAAATTTGTGATGGCCTCTGGAGTTCTTTCCTGGCTCTGAGCTGGGAGCTGTGATGTGGGGAGCCCTGAGGTGCAGAAGCCTCTCTCTCAGCCCTATCTTTTAAAGGGTATTTTTGGGAATAGATTTGCAGGGCCAGGTTCCTACAAAGCCCCCATGGCACAGAGGAGATGGGGTTGCCTTGTGCTTGCAGAGCTTTGCTGTTGGTGCCCTCCTGGAGATCTCAGACTGGGCAGGGGTCACCAGCCACCCTGGCTGCCCACAGCTCCTGCTGGAAGAGGTGGTGTGGAGGAAAAAGAGCATCAGAGCATTTCCCAGCTGGAAAATGAAATCCTGTTGTAAGAAGAGCCTTCAGGAAAAGTTCCTGCGTTGTCTTCAGTGATTTATTTATTACGAAGCAGCCTTCAGTTAAATGTGTTGTGATATGAAACACTTCCAGTAACACTTGAGTCTTAATTTAATGGAGACCAAGGAAAAAAATCTAATTGACTTGTCAGGATTGTTTTTCATCTTTAATTAAGGCTCGTGAAGGAAGCAGTAATTACACTTTACTGATACATAATAAAAATGGGGATCATGCAAATTAAAACCAAGTCCTGCCCTTGGGAAGGGCTCTGGGTGTGTGGGTCCAGCCCTGGCAGGGTGTCCGTGGGGCTCAGCTCTGTGTCCCCAGGGCTGTCCTTGAGGGCAGGGTGGGCTCAGACTGGTCTGAAGAGAGAGACAGCAGCTGCTCCCAGCAGGAACCGAGAATTGTGGCTGGTTAAGGTAAAAATGGGAGCAGTTCTGTGGGGACAAGGGTGGTGGCCACTGGGTTTGGTGGTTCTCTGTGGCCCCAGGAGCTCAGGGGTGTGGGTGGCATCAGTGTCCTTCCTTACTTCGTTCCTGCATCTTTTGGAAGAGGCACGGACAGCCCAGAGAGCCAACAGGGCCCCAGAGCCAGGACAGGAGCAGAAGTTCAGGTGCTCATCCTGTGGTGATGTGCTGTGGAGATGTCCTTCTGTCCCACCTCGGATTCATCAGTGTCCTGGTGAGTGACTTGTTGGGGGTAGCTGGGGACGGGATGGGATGGGATGGATGGATGGAATGGAATGGAATGGAACGGAATAGGATGGGATGGGACCCCTGTCCCTGTTTTGCAGAGCCAGGAGAGCTTGGCATGGGCATGGCTTGAGGCACTTGGGTCCTGCTGCTGCTCTGCCAGGCCTGGATGGATCAGAGCCACTCAAAGGGAGCACTTTGCATGTCAATAACCAATCCAAATACGTGTCCAGTGCTCAACTCTTGGCTCTTGGCAATTGCTTACCAGCTCAATGCCTCCTTTGTGCTGTTATCTGCAGCACACATGCCTAGTAGAGCTGCTAATAATTTCCCTAAGCCAATGTCATGGTATTGTTGGAGGTGACCTGGATATTCTCATTCCATCCACTGGCTCTTTCCCTAATCCTGGCTGACAGACAGCACTGGAAGTGTTGGGGAGTTCAGCTCCCGCCCAGGGGGTGTCCAGCAGTTGCTACAGAGGTGGCAGGTGGGAACCCCTGTCCCATCCCTCTCCACCTGCCCAGAGGGGCTGGTGTTCCCAGAGGATGCTCAGCTTTGTCCTGAC
Source organism: Molothrus ater (assembly GCF_012460135.2). Lineage (NCBI taxonomy): Eukaryota > Metazoa > Chordata > Aves > Passeriformes > Icteridae > Molothrus > Molothrus ater. The sequence continues at coordinate 518,658 of NC_050501.2, forward strand.
TGCCCCCACCATGGCCATCCTGCCCCTGGAGAGCCCCAGAACCTCTGCAGGACACAGGGAGTGTTGTCAGGAGGGTGCCCAGACCTCACCCAGCCAGGCCCGAGGCTGTCAGAGGAATGGTGGGCAGGGATTCCTCTTCCTCTCTTCCTTCAGGAGAAGCCAGACCCTTCCCAGGGTGGGGGTCCCGCCTGGAGCCCCCATCCCTGTCCCTCCAAGCAGCTCATGGCACTTCAGCCCTCTCAAGTCTGGGCTTGTTCCTTTTGCTGTGGCATTTTGGAACCTGCCTCGAGCCAAGGGGCAGGCCAGAGGCAGGGCTGAGGGAGGCTGTGTTAAACCTGCTGATTAACCTGGCAGATGAATTCATTAACATGAAACCAAATTCAATTAATGCCAGTGGCCCATTTATCACCTGGGATCTCCCTGCAAGGCCAAGAGCTGCCGTGGCTTGGGCTGGGCTCATCCTCACCCCCGCTCTGATCCCTGTCCTGCAGAGCCCTGTGGGGCTGCCCACGCCTGCCTGGATAGAACGGGACAAACCCAGCCCAGCTGGGCCTGGGGCTGGAACAGGACAAACCCAGCCCACGCCTGCCTGGATAGAACGGGACAAACCCAGCCCAGCTGGCCCTGGGGCTGGAACAGGACAAACCCAGCCCACGCCTGCCTGGATGGAACAGGACAAACCCAGCCCAGCTGGGTCTGGGGCTGGAACAGGACAAACCCAGCCCAGCTGGCCCTGGGGCTGGAACAGGACAAACCCAGCCCACGCCTGCCTGGATAGAACGGGACAAACCCAGCCCAGCTGGGCCTGGGGCTGGAACAGGACAAACCCAGCCCACGCCTGCCTGGATGGAACGGGACAAACCCAGCCCAGCTGGGCCTGGGGCTGGAACAGGACAAACCCAGCCCACGCCTGCCTGGATGGAACGGGACAAACCCAGCCCAGCTGGGCCTGGGGCTGGGCCATGCCCTGTCCCTCCTTGCTGGGTTTGTTTTTGGGGCACAGGCATGGGCAGGGCTGGCTGGGGGGGATGACCCTGTTCCCATGGGCAGCCCAGGGCTCTTCATCCACAGTGGGCACAGGGAGTGGAGGCTGCAGAGCCCCATGCAGGGATGTGCCCATCTCCTCAAGCCATGGCACTGCACTCCCCAGAGACTTCCCACCTCTCCAATGCTCCAAGTCCTGTAGGAGAATTTGTTTAAGCAGCTTTAACTGGGCTGTAATCTCTATGCTGCTCATGTCAACTCTAAATGTTCCATCCAAAGGCTCAATGGGAAGAATTTGTATTTTTAAATAAATATTTCCTCACGGTGTGCAAAATATCTAATCATGTATTTATCCTTAAGTACTTCCAAAAGTCAACATAATTATTCCAGTCCCATTAAGTTTAATTTGCAGTAAATTATGCATTTAGCTTTAAGTTGAGGTTGTTGGTTAGAGTCAAGATAAAGCTCCTGCTATTTATAAAGCAGTATTTCAGCACGGATACAAAACACAAATGCTTGGACAAGAAAATCCTGCTCTGGAAGTTTGGGGAGAATTTCAAATAAGGAGGTTAACAAAAATATCTGTAGAGTGTCTAATCACAGATGTGTGAGCACACTCAGTCAACTAAAATGAACTCCAAAACAGCTCCTGGAGGGCTGGGCTGCCAAAACAATTTTCCTCTAGCTAAAAACTTTAATTTTTTTTTTCCAGGACATGGTTTGGAAAAACAAATTAATCATTTAACTTTCCTCTGCGTGTCATGTCTTTGAGGTTCACAGGACAGGGAAGGTGTTCCTGCTGGAAGAGGTGGAACAGTTTTAACCTGTGATTTTCCTGTGGTCATAGGTGTCTCTGCAGATTAACAGCAGCAGGGAATTATCTCCCCCTTTCTGAGCTGCCTGGGGTCCATAGGGCATCTCTGATGGACACGATGGGAGCTCAGTCAGCCCTTCCACGTCAATGGCTCTGCACCCAGGTCTCCATGTGCCAGACCCTCTGCATTTCAGGGTCAATGGCCAAGTGATAATTTTTTTACAGTCCCAGGAGGTGAAGAAAGTGATGAGAGGACTTTCAATCCCAGAGAAACTGTGTTGGTGGAGCCAGTGGACTGAGATATGCCCCTGGAGTTTCTTGGCATCTCTGACCCGCTGGTGGGCTGGGGATGTTCCTTCAGGTAAGGCAAGAGTGGAGTTTGCCAGTGGTTCCTTGTGCACATTCTGGAGAAGATGTCTCAGTGCTGCACCTCTCCCTTCCTAAACCCAGCCTGACTTTACCTGAGCTGCAGTGCTTGGGCTGCTCCCCTGCGTGTGGCATCCTCGGGAGGGCTGAGAGCAGCCCCTGTGCTGGGCAGAGCATCTCCCTGCACTCCTGCCACCCTGGCGATGATGATGCTGTGTCCCCCTACCCTGCCCTGCCCTGCCCTGCCCTGCCCTGCTGGGCTCTGGCAGAGCTCCTGGGCAAGGATAGTGCAGTGCCAGAGGCAGGGCTCACTCAGGGCACTCTTACTGCTGCTGCTGCCCATGCAGAGGGCTCAGCTGGGTGCTGGAGCTGCCAGAACTCTACAGAGGAGGCAGAGAGCTGGCTCTGGACGTGGCTGCCTGTCCCCTGGTCACAGTGGCCGCAGTGGTGCCAGGTCAGAGCCTCTGTCCCCTGATGGCCCAGCACAGGAACAGCACAGGAACAGCACAGGAACAGCTCGGGTGCTGCCCGTTGGTCCAGCTCTCACCATTCCAGAAGGGATCGTGTTTCAAACAGCACAAAAAGGGAGTTTGGAGCAGCTCATCTCTCCCTGCTCCACGGGACACTTGATGAGGTTTTAACAGGGATTGGCTGACTCTGCATCTCCAGGATTTCTGTTTTTACAAAATCAGATTGATTAGAAATGTCTGGCTGGGAACTAGGTCCCATAGCCTGATTTTTTCCTCAGGATTTACACCAAGAAGTGTCTAGGTCATGGCAGGGAGGCTGGATGGCTTTGGGAAGGGCTGGGATGGGGAAGGCTGTCCCTGAGGATGTGCTGGTGGCTCTGCAGACCCCAGGGAATTTACTGGTTCTGGCAATGGAGGCTGTTGGGGTGGGATTCAGCAAGTTTTTTGCTCCTGGGAAGGATTAGAAAGTGTAAGAGCTTTTCCTATGTAGGCCTGGACATCCTGCTGTACATCCACCCCAGCTTCCCTGGATCTCCCTTCTACCTCCCCTGCAGCTCACTCTGTGGAGGTGGAAGAGCACCAGGGGGTCAGGCAGGAGCCTCCTCTGAAACAGGGACTGAAGCACTGAAATGTAGAAAGTTTTCCAGAATCATTTCACAGCAAATTTCACACCTTGATTTGGTTGGGTTTGGTTTGTACTTTTTTTTTCCCTTATTTTTAAGTTTATTTTAACTTTTTTTAAAGGAGGACATATTTTACCCTGTCAGAATTTTTTCCTGACTTGCCACTAGAGACCAAACCCTTCTGGGCATCTCTCCAAGCACCCTTCCTGAGCCAGCCCCTGGGTCCTGTCTCTACAGCTGTCATGGGGATCTCCCACCCAAGCTCCAGAGATGCTGCCTGAGCACAGTAATCCATGTGCTGCCCCTGCCAGAGCAAATGGGGACTCTGGGAATGTGCTCATGCAGGAGAGCACGGCCATGGCCCCTTCCAGGGATGTGGTTTAGTGGTGGATTTGGCAGTGCCAGGTTCATGGTTGGACTTGATGATCTTAGAATCCTTAATCATGGAATGGTTTGGGTTGGAAGGACCTTAAAGCACCCAGTGCCACCCCTGCCATGGCAGGGACACCTCCCACTGTGCCAGGTGCTCCACCCAATGTCCAGCCTGGCCTTGGGCACTGCCAGGGATCCAGGGTGGGATGGGTCCCACAGCTGCTCTGGGCACCCTGTTCCCCCTTTTCTTACAGGTCTTTTCCAGCCTGAATGACTCTGTGGTTCCATGGCTGTGATTCCCAGCTCCCCAGGGCTGTTTGCAGGCACAGCCCAGCCCCAGCCCCTGCCCCAAGGTGCTGCAGGGAAACGGGGCCAGGAGGAGGCTGGGGAAGCCGAGAGGAAATGTTGCATCCAAGGCCATGAAACATCCAGGAGTTCCACAGTGAGGGGTTGCAGGGGATCTCCAGACCGGGGCAATGCCAAGGTATGAACTTCCCATCAAATCATGCTCCCCATTTTGCTTTCTCTTTCCTGGGAGCTCTCAGAGGCCATTAAAGGAAGCAGGAGAAGTTTGCAAGGTTAAGAGACTCGGTGTCTCAACTCACCAGAAGGTCTGCAGTAATTTACAGCTGCAGGCAGCCAGTGCTCTTCATGGGGGGAAGGGAAATGCAATTTAAGAGAACACAAATAAATAAGAGTCCGCAGCAGCCAACACTCTCTGATTTAATCCCAGCCCACGAGAAAGATTTATTCTGTTATCTGACAGTTTGATCACTCCAGGAATCCCATAGGTCAACCCATATCTACTGTTATTATCTCTGGGCTGTTTCCACCGAGATGCGCAGGGAAGATTTGTTAAAGAAATGAACCGAGAAGGGCATTGATAGGAGTGTAATGGATGGACCCCCCGGGACCCCCGTCCTGGAGGGAACTCCAGCGATGCTGCTCCATGGCCTGGGTGGGCTGGGGATGGACAGGAGCCCCTGGGCTCCCTCAGAACTGCAGAGCTGCAGATCCCACTTGGTCATCCCAGGGTCAGAACTGCAGAGCTGCAGATCCCAGTTGTTCATCTTGGAGGCGGCTGCGTGGAGTTGCTCTGGGAGGAACTGGAGGATCTTTCCATTGGGAAAAGCCTTGTGTGACACCAGTGCCAAGGGCCTGGAATTCCTGGGAGCCATGCAGGTGCTGGTGGGAGGATTTGCTGCTCTCGATGCCTCTTGCCTTGATGCCAGAAAAGGCTCTGTGGGAAGAACCCCTTTAAAACCCCAGGGAATAAAATGTACAGGCTGGAAGCTTGGGGGGCACCTGGCCCCTGAGTCCCACCCTGTGGCTCTCCCTTTCACCCTTCCCAAACTCCCTGTCCCCTCTCTTCCACCTGTCTGGGAGGAGCCACCAAAAACACCCTCTGTGACACTTCTTTGCCAATTTGGATTATTTTCTGCAAATTAATCCTTTCTCAGCTCTTCTCCACTTCTTCCCTCACTAATAATTTCCCAGTGCAGCGTGTGCTTTTTGCTGTCTGGGCTGCCTGGGAATGGCACCAAGGAGCCACAGGAAGCTCTCCCACGCAGTCAGGCACGTAGCCACAGAGACATATGCAGGGGGAAGTGCAGCCTGTTCCAACAAACAGCCAGAGTGCAGAGACACAAACACACACAAATAAACAGGTTCACACCCCCAGTGCACCTGAAATGCGTCCACACAGGCAGATGCTTTAGTGGGCCTGGCTGGATCCACTCAGAGTCACAAAAATGCAGGTGGAAGGGCAGAATTCCCCCTTCCCTGCTCCCACAGCAAGAGAAAATGCAAGGCTGGGACACAAATACCTTGAATTCCCTGCATTGGCTGCCCTGGTGCCAGACCATTTGGCAAAGGTCCCTCTTGGTTCGAGTTTCTCTGCTGAAATCAAATCTTGCCAAGCTCCAGAAGCTGCGGTTGTTTGCAAACCTGTCCTTGCCCAATTTCATGCCTTTCACAGGCTTTTTCACTTGGAGAAAGGCTGGCCTAAGGCTGCACAAGGGTGGGCAGGAAACTGCTGGCCCAGGAGAGCGTGTGGGATGGGTAGATGGAAGCCTAATTAGTGGCATTGCTTTAATTGAGCACAGGAAGGGGTTGGAGATTGCATTTTCTGTGGGAAAATGTTGTTTTCCTTTTGATCCAAGGTTTCTCTAGCGTTAACTAAATACTGCTGATAGCCTGGCTGGCTCTGTGCCCCATGCCAAGAGGGGAAGGTGTTTGACTTGGCTCCAAAAGGAGAGATTTTGCAAGGAAAAGTGAGTCAGGGTCTTTCCCCTGGGATGATACCCAGGGGTGGGAGCAGAGGGATTTGGACACTGCCCACCTGGGAGCTGGGCTTTGCTTCAGCTGTGAGTGCTGTGGGACCCCAAAATGTCAATGTTTCATAGGGAAAAGAGAAAAAAATCTGAATGTGCCTGCAAAGGAAGGAGCAAGGCTCGGAAAAGATCAGGCCAGTGCTTTTAATTTTTATTTTTTCATTCTGTAATTCTACACGTTTCCCCCTGAGGAGCTCACAGAGCTCTGTTGACATTGGCTCTTTGGGCAAGAGGGAGGTTTGTGTCAGACCTCAAAGCATTTTTTAATCAAAATAAAAAGTAGCATCAAAAGGGGAATAACAGAACCCTGTGAGTGTTGAAACCTGATGTTTCCTGGTCCTTCCCCCACCTCCCAGACCCAAACAGGTTTAGCAGAGCTTGGAGAGCATTTCCAAGGGAGCTCTGTGGGCTGACCCCAGTGCCTGTGCACAGATCCTTCCTGAGCCCAGCATTTCCCACTCGGTGCCAGGGCTGCTGCTCCTGCTGCTGCTCAGGGAGGTGCTGGAGCCCCCATCCCAGGGGGACCTAACACAGCTGTGGCTGCAGAAATCTGGGAGAAGGCTTGGCTTGGCTTGGCACTGATGGCTTCATGGTTGGACTTGTTATTAAAGACTTTTTCCTGCCAAAATCTTTCTGTGCTCCTCCCCCTGGGCTGGACAAGCCGTGCTGGCTGTGCCTCACCTGCTGCTTGTTTGCACCCAGGGGCGCTGCCTGTGCCCGGCTCTGCTGCAGCTGTCCTGGCTGTGGCTGTGGCTGTGGCTGTGGCTGTGGCTGTGGCTGTGGCTGTGGCTGTGGCTGTGGCTGTGGCTGTGGCTGTGGCTGTGGCTGTGCTGTGCCTCTGGCTGTGGCTGTGGTTGTGCTGTGGCTCTGGCTGTGGTTGTGCTGTGGCTGTGGTTGTGCTGTGGCTGTGGCTGTGGCTCTGGCTGTGGCTGTGGTTGTGCTCTGGCTCTGGCTCTGGCTCTGGCTCTGGCTGTGCTGTGGCTCTGGCTGTGCTGTGCCTGTGGCTCTGGCTGTGGCTCTGGCTGTGGCTCTGGCTGTGGCTGTGGTTGTGCTGTGGCTCTGGTTGTGGCTGTGGCTGTGGCTGTGGTTGTGCTGTGGCTGTGGCTGTGGCTCTGGCTGTGGCTGTGGCTGTGGCTCTGGCTGTGGCTCTGGCTGTGGCTGTGGTTGTGCTGTGGCTGTGGCTGTGGCTCTGGCTGTGGCTGTGGCTGTGGCTCTGGCTGTGGCTGTGGCTGTGGCTCTGGCTCTGGCTGTGGCTGTGGCTGTGGTTGTGCTGTGGCTGTGGCTGTGGCTCTGGCTGTGGCTGTGGCTGTGGCTCTGGTTGTGCTGTGGCTCTGGCTCTGGCTCTGGCTGTGGCTCTGGCTGTGGCTGTGGCTGTGGCTGTGGCTGTGGCTCTGGCTGTGGCTGTGGCTCTGGTTGTGCTGTGGCTCTGGCTCTGGCTCTGGCTGTGGCTCTGGCTGTGGCTGTGGCTGTGGCTGTGGCTCTGGCTCTGGCTGTGGCTCTGGCTGTGGCTGTGGCTGTGGCTCTGGCTGTGGTTGTGCTGTGGCTCTGGCTGTGGCTCTGGCTGTAGCTCTGGCTGTGGCTGTGGCTCTGGCTCTGGCTCTGGCTGTGGCTGTGGCTCTGGCTCTGGCTCTGGCTCTGGCTGTGGTTGTGCTCTGGCTCTGGCTCTGGCTGTGGTTGTGCTGTGGCTCTGGCTGTGGCTCTGGCTGTGGCTGTGGCTCTGGCTGAGCTCACAGGGCCCTGGCCAGGAGCTGGCAGTGGTGGTGAGGTGTCTCAATCAGCCAGCACTGACCTGCAGCTCTTTCTCTTCTCCTTTATCATCTGCTCCCTGCAGGTGATGGCCTCGCCAGAGCCTCTGCCAGGCCAGGCAGGGGTGCTGCTCAGGGACACCCTGCAGGGCAGGAAATGCTGCTGTGCCCCAGCCAAGGCCAGGCAGGGCTCAGGGGGGAGGAGGCTCCGAGGGCTCTGCTCAGGGCAGCAGGAGGGATGCTCTGCTTGGAGCTGAGCTCAGTTTCTTCCTTTAATTTCCCCTCCTGACGTTTCCCTCCTCACCTCTCAGGCTCTCTGTGGGGCACCTTGCTGCCTGTGAGGTGCACTCCATGCAGTCCTGAGCTCAGCAAAAGGAAAAGCACTGACTGCCCAAAGTTCTGAGTAAACACTGGCAGTGTTCAGCTTTTCCAGTGCCTGGAGCTGGCTGGGCTCCCCTGTGGCATGACCCTGCTTGCTGCTCCCAGCCTGGATGTGCCAAGGGACGCCACCCCCTGGCACAAAGTCTGGGGGCCCCAAACCCTGGTCAGGTGTTCCCAGACCCTCGGGATAAAGAGCAGGTGTCAGCTCAGGAGCAAAATCTGCCTGGAGTGTGGGGCTGTGGTTTGGCTCTGTCCTCGGGGCTGTGTCACCTGGGGAGGGGACAGTGTGGGGCTGTGCCAGCAGCAGGGAAACAGCCCAGGTGCTCACCCAGAGCCAGGACTTGGTGCCCAACACTTAATGAGAGTCCAAGGAATTAAATTCTTTCCAAAAATGGTGTTCAAGGCTCAGGCTGTTCCCATGTGAGAGCGTTCTGCTGATGCCAAGGAACAGCTTGGCAGGGATGGACCTGTGTGCCCTGCCCAGGGTGGGCAGGACCAGCTCCCTCCAGGTCAGGCTCTGTCCTGCTGCACTTGGGGCTGCTCTGGCCAGGAAATGTCTCCAGTTCCACTTCCAAACTGTCCTGGGGTTTTTGCAGAGGTGGCTGTGTCAGGAGGATGACCTGGACAGTGGAAAATCCAATCCCTCAGACTTCCTTCGCCCTTCCATGCCTCTTGTGCCAGCAATGCCCACATCACATGCCCAGCAGGGGCAGGGCTGGGGCAGGATTGGGGCAGGGCTGGGGCAGGATTGGGGCAGGATTGGGGCAGGGCTGGGGAAGGATTGGGGCAGGATTGGGGCAGGGTTGGGGCAGGGCTGGGGCAGGATTGGGGCAGGATTGGGGCAGGATTGGGGCAGGGCTGGGGCAGGATTGGGGCAGGATTGGGGCAGGGCTGGGGCAGGATTGGGGCAGGGCTGGGGCAGGGCTGGGGCAGGATTGGGGCAGGATTGGGGCAGGATTGGGGCAGGGTTGGGGCAGGGCTGGGGCAGGATTGGGGCAGGATTGGGGCAGGATTGGGGCAGGGTTGGGGCAGGATTGGGGCAGGATTGGGGCAGGGCTGGGGCAGGGCTGGGGCAGGATTGGGGCAGGATTGGGGCAGGGTTGGGGCAGGGCTGGGGCAGGATTGTGGCAGGGCTGGGGCAGGGTTGGGGCAGGGCTGGGGCAGGGTTGGGGCAGGCTGGGGCAGGGCTGGAGCAGGGTTGGGGCAGGGTTGGGGCAGGGCTGGGGCAGGGTTGGGGCAGGGTTGGGGCAGGATTGTGGCAGGGCTGGGGCAGGGTTGGGGAAGGGCTGGGGCAGGGCTGGGGCAGGGCTGGGGCAGGATTGGGGCAGGATTGGGGCAGGATTGGGGCAGGGCTGGGGCAGGGTTGGGGCAGGGCTGGGGCAGGCTGGAGCAGGATTGGGGCAGGGCTGGGGCAGGATTGGGGCAGGGCTGGGGCAGGGCTGGGGCAGGGTTTGGGCAGGGCTGGGGCAGGGTTTGGGCAGGGCTGGGGCAGGGCTTGGGCAGGGCTGGGACAGGGTTAGAACAGGCTTGGAGCAGGGTTTGGGCAGGGTTTGGGCAGGGCTGGGACAGGGTTAGAACAGGCTTGGAGCAGGGCTGTGTGTGCTGGCATCGGAACCGAGGCACGGGGGGGACGACAGAAGGGTTTAATGAGGGTTTGAAAGAAACATCTTGTAAACTTTGGAGCAAAGGAACTGCAGTTTGATTTGAACATGTTTGCTTGGCAGGGGCTGCCCGGGCCCCTGCTGCTGCTGCTGCTTTTACTGGTGCTAATTAGGCAGATTTCCATCCTGCCAGTCACAGGCAAGTGGCTCCTCTGGTGAGTCCCAGCAGGGCCAGCATCCCCCTGCCAGTGCCTGAGGGGTCACTGTGTTCCCTGCCAGCCCTGGCTGGAGATGGCTCATGGCCTGGGGACAGCTCTGGTGGCAGCTGGGCCCCCTGGGATGGTGACACAGCAGTCCTGGCTGGGTGCCTGCTGGGGCAAAGCATTGAGGGTGCTGATGGACGATGCTGCCAAAGCCCTGGGACCACCCCCCAGGCAGCCAGAGGACCCTGCCTTGCCCAGAGCCCCCAGGCTGGTGCAGAGCACCCCAAGGCTTTCACAATGATGTGGTGGCCCAGAACAGGAGCACTTAGAGACCTTTACAAGCTTGGGACTAATCCCACTCACACTGGACTCATCCCACAGGCACTTTCCCTTCCACTGCCACCATCTGCTTCTTCTAAAGCTTGATAGATATTTCCTCTCCCCTTCCCTCCTCCTCCTTTTAGGCAAAACCCTGCAATAACCCAAACATCTGCAATAACACCTCCCCTCACCCCAAAAGCACTTTCCATTTTCTTTTTCCCTGGCACAGCTCCACTGCCAGGGTGGCTGTTTGGGGACAAGCGGGGACAGTGGAGGGAAGTGACACTGCTCTGCCTGTGCCACACCTGTCCCAAAGCTGTCGTGGCCCTTCTGCAGGCTGTTTCCTGGTGTCTTCACACCAGCAGTGCACAGGGGATCCCTCGCTGGGGTCGCCAGGGTAATCCATCCATTGCTTTAATGTTTGTGGGGAGACAGGTCCCTCTTAATCTATGAGAGTGTCATTAAAAGGGAAATGTTTGCTTCCAGGGCCTCACTGGCCTTTCTGAACTACATAAAAATGTAATCAGCAGCTGCCCTGGGGTTTTAACCCTTTTTTGATGCACAGTTCTGTATCACAGAAGTGGCAGCAGATCTAGAGGTAAGGGCCTGATAAAGAAATCAGGCAGGAAAAGCCCAAACGTGGTGTCTGAGTGCCTTTTGTGGACCTGCTGCTGCTGCTGCTGCAATGGAGCAGGCGAGGGCCTCACAAGATGCTTTGGGATCTGCAGGCAAAATGTTGGTATTTAAGCCAACATTCCTCATGTCCAAAGCCTAGAGATGGCATGGCCTCCCCAGTTTGGGTTCCACCCTCTCTGGGACACCCAGGTTTTCCAGGCTGGAAACAGCCCAGCCCAGAGTGGCAGATGGGGTTTGGAGAGGCTCCATCCAAGCAGCCCCTGCACCCAGGGGTGCCATCAGCCCCTGCCAGAGCCCTGCGGACACACGGGGACAGGCCTGGGATACGCTGGTCCCACCAGCCCTGGGGTCCCTGGGACTGTCATCACTGCCTCTGTTTGTCACCCTGGCACGCTGTGGGCAGCAGCAGGGCCGGCTCAGGGCTTTGTTCCCATGGGCATGGCAAACTCCAGAAACACAGATGTCAGCCCAGGGATGCTGCATTTCCACCCTGCCTGATGCTCCTGCAGGCACAGCACTCTGTGCTTTTCTTGTCTCTTGAGATCATGAACTCTGCAGAACTCCTCTGTGTGGTGCAAAGGGGGCACTCAGCCATGGGGACCTGCAGCAGGAACCAAGTCCTGACAGTGTGTGAGGGTCTGGCTGGCTGAAGCACCCCCTTTACATCCAAACAGGCAGAGCAATCCCCCCAGAGACCCCAAAAAGGAGCTTGGTGCAGGTTGTGTACTCCTAGTGTGAGTTAAACTGGAATTAGAGAGCTGCAAGTGTGGCTCTGCTGGAATAACTGGGCAAGGTCTGGAGTCTAGGTTTGACAGCGAGACCACAGCCAGACACAGAAGTAAGAGCAGTAAGAGCCACAACCTCACATAATCTTTTAGGTTGAAAAATCCCTCTGAGATAGAGTCAAACACTTCCAAACCCACCACTGGCCTGTCCCCAAGTGCCACATCCACATGGCTTTAAAATCCCTCCCAAGTTCATTAATGCACAAGTTCTTGCCAAAGCAAAGGTCTTCCCCATGCAGACTTTTAGGAGTGCTGGGGGTAGGACTGTGGAGATGGACTGAGAGCAGAGATCTCTGCAGCCAGGGCTGGAACTTGGGGTTCATTGCAAAGGGCCTGGGTGCAGGGCCCTGCTGGGAGCTGCCAGCCACAGCTCAGAGCAGGCCTGAGAGAGGGAGAGAGGGTGAGAGAGTGAGAGTGCAAGGTTCCTGCCACAATGCAATAAATCTTCTTCTGTGCTGAATATTCTAATTCTCACTAACCAATCTCATACAAGATACAAATCCTACAGCATTTCCATATAGCCTATAGGAATCATTACATTACCACACTGGGCTACATTTTAAACCCTACAAACTCCTCTTTGGGCCCCTTCTGCCAAGCTGGCAGGGTCTGCTCTGAGCCTTGGGCCTGTCTGCAAGCAGAGGGGATTGTTGGATCAAAAGGGGATCACCTTCAGCTGGCCATGCCATTGTTTTCCAGTTGTTCAGGAACTGAGGGATCTCAAAGCTTGCTTTCATTTCACTTTCGCTTATAGTTTCCATATTCTCAAAATCTTTTCCCAGGCAATCCTATTTCTAAGGCTTTCCTGTTTCATCTTCCCCATGCAGACTCTTTTGGCAGCCCGGCCGTGTCCGTGGCAGCCCGGGGATGGCCCAGGCTGTCCCTGTGCCACGCAGGGACAGGATGGGACACGGTGGACACTCCGGCCGTGGCTCTGCTCTGCTCCCGGGGCGCGGGCAGCGCTTGGAGCTCCACCTATTGCTGCTCATGGGATGAGGTTGGACTCGTGTAAAACGGGCATTTATGGAGCTCCTCGCACGTGTGAGCAGGAACACGGGTAAATCAGGAGTTACTTGCTTTTCCCAGTAATGCAGGGAAGATGAACGCTGTGGAGAGTGACTGCTGGCTTTCGGGCACAGCTTTTGCTGCTCAGGCTGAACTCCCATTTGCAGTCAGGGTTTTTCCATTCCCAGCAGCTGCTTCATTCCCCTCCCGGGTCCTGTGCCCGCTCAGCTGTCACAGGTCCCATCCCGCCAGTCGGGCTCGGAGCTGCTCCCTGGGCTGCAGCTCTCCCTCAGCTCTTGCAGAAACAACTTCGGCCGCGGGAAGGATGCCCCAGAGGGGAACACCAAAGAGCCTGAGCCTGCCTGGCCTCGAGGGCTGTTCCTGCGTGCTCTGGGGGAGCCCCGAGTCCGGCACAGCCTCATCACCTTCCCCGAGACCCGCAGGGCAGCTCCTCTGCGTCCCCGAGCGCCTCACTCCCCACTGAGAGCACTTAATTACCTTTAATTACCCCTGACTTGGCTTTAAGTGTTCCCCAATAACACATCCTGATTAGGGAAGGAGGAGCATATCCTGCCAGCGCTGCAACACCCTGAACTTTTCATCCCTGGATTCAGTTTTCAAGGTGGAATTTTGGTGGGTTTGTGTCTGTGCTGGCAGCCCCTGGTCACTGGGAGCATCTCTCCAGTGCAGCCTCAGCCTCAGCCTCAGCAGCTCGGCGGCTGCTGCTCCAGAGGCTGGGGAGGAGATGGAGATGGAGATGGATTATCCAACGTTCTGCAGCAGGCTGGGACAGCTGCCATGGGACCTGTCCCTCCTGAGCTCCATCCTGCCCAGACCCCTTCTAGATCCTTCTGCCCTCTCTGTCACTCCTGTGGTTTTTCTCTTTTCTCTCCATACATTGATATAATGGGGTGAAATTAAGCATCAGGAAGGAAAAAAAATTCTAATGGCAAAATCTGTTAGACCATGGAATAATCTTCCAGGGGAAATGTGGGAGCATTATTACGTCAGTCATTTACAGCTGGGCTGGGCAGAAACACTGGGAAAGAAAATACTGGGGGAAATGCTGTAGATGCAAGAGTGCCTGGGTTTAAGAGGGCTCTTGTACTGGGAGATGTCTGACCTTGTGTATCCTGAGATGCCAGGGCATGCTGAGAGGTGGGAAATCCACTGTTAACGAGGGGCTGCTCTGTGATAAGGAGGTGAGATTTCTCATAGCCCCAGGTACCACAGTGTTTAAAGGAATCCCAGCTGCCTGGGTCTGCCAGCTCACCTGTGGGTTGCCCAGCTCGGTATCCAGCCTTTATTTTTATGGAAAATCGACAGTTAGGAATTGAAGGCTGATTTTAGCTGCTGACATTTATTGCTGATATAAAATGCGGTCTCTCCTCTCCTCGGGCCGTGCAAACACAGCTCCTGCAGGACTCCCTGAGGGGCGCTGGGCTGGCAGAGCTGGGCTGGCAGGGCTGGAGCCTTTGTGCCGTTGTTAGGGGAGATCAGAGATAAGTTCCTGCTCCCAGAACTACTCCAGTGCTGGCCACTTCCATCCCGCAGGAATCCCTCCTGCTCCTTCCCTGCCCCTGAGAGCTCCGGGGCTGCTCAGGGGCTGCTCCCTCCCCAAATGCTTTGGGATTATCCGAGGTGGACATGCACAGCCAGGCACAGGCAAACAAACCCTCGCAGCCCCTCTGCAGAGCCCTTGCCTTGGTTTTGTTGGCACAAGGCAGCACAGGAGGGATTCAGACCACCTGAGGAATCTCCTGCTGGACCCCACGGAAATATGATTATACTGTGAAATGCTATTGGCTGGGAAGTCTTTCCCAGGAGCTTCGGTGTGATGGCCAAGGGAGGGCAAACATCTCCTTCAGCCTCTCCTTTTGATTTTTTTGGGTGATTCTGTACAGGGCAGCCCCATTTCCCTCCAGATTCTCTGTGCAGAGGGCAGGGACTGGGACTGGGACTGACTCCTCTCTGCTCCTCCCAGAGCAGCTGGAAAGGCAATTGCTGCTCTTGAGTGGAGGAAACCAGAGAAAATAATTTGAAATATTCCTGTGCCACAAATGTTTTATTTTGAGGAGCAGCAATAACCTGGCAGCCTCAAATGAAATATTGAATTTTAAGAGAGATGCAAACACATACAAATGAAAAATGTCTCTGATCATAAAGAAAGCATTTGCTAAAATTAAAATGGAATGCATTACTGTCCAGGCTGGAGACAGAAATGTCAGCAGAGCTGTGGAAGGGGAGGCTGACTCCTTAAGTGACCAGATGCAGCTATTGTTTTCTTTCCACTAGTGCCAGTGGCAGTATTAGAGAGAAACAAAAAAAGTTATCAAATTGTCTGACAACAGTTTAGAAGTGAATTAAGTCCAGTCCTTGCAGAGGTCTCCACAACTTCCACCTCCGCAGGAACGGAGACTGGAAAACATCCACAGGAACAGGGGTGGGCAAAGAGGAATTAATTTTGCTGAGCAGAAATAATGTAGAGAATGCCACAATAATCATTGAAAGGACAAGTGAGATTGGTCTGGCCCTTGCAGCAATCAATAGGGCCCATTATCCAGTTGAACTGGCATTCAATGGGAATGGCTCAGGATTGCATTGGATCCATCTGTGTTTCACAGCACCATGCACAGCCAGGGCTGTATTGACATCAGGGCACTGCATCTGCAGGGAGTTTGTGGCAGGTCTGTGCTTAGGGAAGTGTCTCCTGGCTGCTCCTGGGGTGGATGGAGGGATTGGTCCCAGTGTGGATGGAGAAGCAAAGGAACGGCTGGGGGAAGCAGCAGAGTTTGCAGGACCTCCTTATCATAGGCAGGGCTTTCGCAGCTCAGGAAGGGCTTTCCCAGCTCAGGAAGGGCTTTCCCAGCTTCTCAGGAGCTGGGTGTGGAATAAAGCCCTGGCTGGGCCTCCCCACTGCACTTTGCATCGGTCATGAGGGAGTTAATTCCCATTTACCTCCAAGCAGGAAAGAGCACAGAGGTAAAAAAATCTGAGTGATTTCAGTTGATTAAACCAATGCCTACTGAGTTTGCTGCTTTTGGATTTATTTATTTATTCATTTATTTATTTATTTATTTTACATTTTTGTAAATCAGTCTTCCAGGGTCTTCGAGTGCTTCCCATAGGGAGTGACAATCACAATCCACTGCCTTGCCTCTCCCCACGCTGCCTCTCCACAGGAGCTCAAGAAATCTTAACATCCCATCAAAAGCTAATTACATTCTGACACAGCAACTGGGGGCCTCAAGAGCTGGGGGGAGAGAGCAGCTGACATAATGGCTTTTAAATTGCATGGAGCATGCAGAATATTTGGTACTATGAAGTGCCAATGGTTCACAGCACTAGAGGGAGAAAGGAAAAGGGTTATGGGAAAGGAGTTAGAACGGGATTTGTACTGGAAGCCCACTCCAGGCCATGGGTCCGAGACCTGATCCTGCACTTTGTCATTGCTTTCAAACACTGCAGGTCTTCTTTTCAAGGAGAAGAAGTTCCCAACCTTCCTCTTCCTGGGTCTCGTTCCCTCCCTGGCATCAAGGCACCCATGCAGCAAAGGGGTGGTTGTCTCCTGGCCTTTTTGGAACCCCCTGAGGTCCCACTGAACAGAGACAATCCTTGTCCTGTCTGCAGCCCCAGCAGAGAGGGCAGAGCTGAGGGCAGAGGGGAGAGGAGAAGTCTGGGAGCAACTGGGCAAAGGATCCAGCCAGGGCTGGTCACTGCAAAGCTGAAAATGGGAAAGGGCTGGAAGGGACTTCCTGGGAAGTGCTTGTGCGTGGTCATCCCCTCCATGTGCCCTTCCAGGGCACTTCCTGGTGGCTGCTCCTTGCAGGACACTGCTGAGATGAGGTGAGGCTGGAGCTGGAGCTGATGGAAATGCTCACCTGGAGAAGAGAAGGATCCAGGCAGACCTTAGACCCCCTTCCAGTGTCTAAAGTGCTCCAAGAGGTGGAGAGGGATTTTGGAAAAGGGCCTGGAGGGACAGGACAAGGGGGAATAGGCTGTGGGGCAATGGGGCTGCAGTGTCCCCCTCCTCACCCCCCATCCTGAAGAGGCTGCTCTTTCCCAAATTCCACTGACCAGCTGCCTCCATACCAATGTAATTCTTTCTTAAGATTATTGGTTCTGCTCAGGAGCATGGCAGAAAGGTTGTGGCTGACCAGGCAGCAAATTAACTGGAATTTCATTATCCAATAATTGATACGATGCCTATGTATTTTAGCAAGACACTTTCTTTAATAGAAGATGCCCTCTGTCCACTGACTATTTACACTGCTGGGCTCTCAGGGGCCTCATGTGATGTTTTCCTTTTTAGTGACCTTCATAGAAGAGAGAAGAGTGATCTCCGTTTCCCTCGATTTTTGTCATGAATTTTTTTCCCTTCTGCTTTTCAGCGATTTATTGCTCTGGATTTAAAGAAGTACAAGCTTAAAATTCCCTGTGTATATTGGTGTAAATCAGGGATTCACTCCCCAGCTGTGGCCAAAAGCTGCTGGGCAGCCCCAGGGAGTTGCCAGGGTGGCTCTGTCCCTTGGGTTTGGTGTCCCCAGGGCTGCAGGGCAGAGCATGGTGACAGAGGGTAAGTGCCAGCACATGGGTGAGAATTACAGCCAGGAATGTCACACTCTTCAGCTCCTCGGGCAGAGGCCTCTGGAGATGCTGTCCCATGTCCTCAGGCATGGTGGCACTGCCCCTTTGCCACCTGTCCCTCGTTCCCTCATGGAACCAGATCAGTGCAAGGCACAGGGGCTCACCTGCCTTGTCCTGTGAGGAGGGAGGCACGTGGCAGGTTCTGGTGAGGACAGAGGTGCTCTGGAGTGACCTGCATGTTGTCCCTGGGTCTCTGAAGCTCTCAGCCAGCCTGCTGGCCCCTTCTGCAGTTCTCTGTCCTCCTGTAAGGACAGAGACAGTGGCAGAGCAACCTGCTGGCTCCTCAGGATGCTGGAGACTGAGCCTCTTTGAGGTTTTTCTTAGCTGAGGAAAACAAAGGCTCATTAAATCCATCTCGGAGCTCCGGTGACGCGGGGAGGTGACATCAGTGATGTGACTCACAGAACCCAGCAGGGAGAAGCACCCAGGAGGGCAGGTTGGTGCTTTGTGCTGCTGGGATGGGGCAGCAGGGAGGGGGCATCTGAAGCCTGTGTGGGTGTCTGGGGGTGGGGGCTGTGCCAGGCTGTGCCACTTCCCCTCGGTGCTCTGCTCCCACCCAGATATCCCAGGAAAAAGCCCTGCTGCAGGTGCAGGAGCTGCTGGGGGACCCCTGGCACTTCCACCCCAGGGCTGGGAGCCCATCTTGACACCGTGGTGTTGGCACTGTCACCACAGCAAGCTTGGGTCCATCTCCAGGTGCCCAAACTTCCCAGCTGAGGTGCCACCTCTCCTCCTGAGCACAGCAGGGACAACACTCCAGCTCTGGGTGCTGGCAGTGGCTCCTTCCCTCCCAGGGCGAAATGGCCATTCCGGGCTGCAGGGAACTTCTGGCCAGGAAAGGCTGTGGATTTACAACCCTCCTGGCATGGATCAACCCTCAGGCCCCGTGGACAGTGTGACCCAAGCTCTCGGTGCCCCCTGTGCTGCCCGACCCACAGTGGGTCATTTATAGGCCAGAGCTAAATTTCTGCTGGTTTCCCATCACAGAAGCACCAATTTTGCCCAAGCTTGCTTGGGAATGAATCAGCTGTCACTAATGGAGGGCAAAGCCTCTGCGGGGGGACAGCCAGGGACGAGCTGTACCCCCCCTTGCAGAGCAGGATGAGTTGAGCATCTCCATTTCCCAGTGCTCAAGAGCTCAGTGAAAGCCTCTCCTGGGGAGATAAGGATGCTCCAGAGCACCACATCAGCTGTGCCAGATGGCACAGGGCATACTGAGGGCTGGCTGGGAGCAGTCCTGGCTGTCCCTCCTTGCTGAGCCTCCTCTTGTGCCAGAAAGACCCTCCAGCCCCCAGGAGGACCATGCCCTCGAGGGATGATTCATCCCAGCCCCGTTTCACAACAGGATTCATCTCCCTGCTCCGAGCCCTCACTTCCTTTTAATTAGAGCTGAGAGGAGCGAGGGTGTTCTGAGGGGAGGAGGAAGAGCGAGGTTTGACTCATGGTCTCTGTCTCAGAGGATGATGTGGGGGAGTCAGGGCTGGGGAGGTTTTTGTCCAGGTCCTGTCTGATCTCGTTTGCTGTTTTAGCCTCTTTGAAGGACACATTGTCCTCCAGAGCCCAAATCAAAGGATGCTGTAGTGAGGGATTGTGTTTCCTGGGCACTGACTGTGCCAGCACTGCTGCCCTGGGCTCGGGGCAGTGCCCACACTGAGCCCCTCTGCCCTGTCCCCAGGGGTGCTCAGTGCTGGTCCCTGCCTGGTGTTTGCTCAGCAAATAAAATATAAATTATGGCTCAGCCCACTCCTACTTTTCCAGTAGAGTGAACTGCACCCAGTAAAGGGGGAATGGGGATTTGGGGTCAGAAATAATTAGGGTGTGTATTCACTGGTCTCACAAGCTCAGTCACTGGCTCTGCTCTGTGTAAATCTGCTCTGCTGCACCACTCACTGCTTTTAATTACCATCAACAAAAGGACAGGGTTCAACCTGAAACACATCCACCTACAGTTCCCTTTGGCAGCTGGAGAACCCTTTGATGTCCCTGATGGACATCTGGCTGCCCTGGCTCCCAGTCTGGGGCCACACTGTCAAATCCTTTCTGTTCCCACCTTCCCCAGCACACAGTGGGAGTGGCTGGGCAGAATGGTTTGGGTTGGAAGGAACAAATAAAGGTTATTTAGCCCAACTCCCTGCAGTAAGAAGGATCATCTTGGACTAGATCAGCTCGTTGATGGTCCATGGTACAGCCAGGGACTTGAACTTGAGCTTGGATTTCCCCAGACACCAGGCCAGGAGGATGATGGGCAGGAAAAGCTGCTTTGTAATGAAATGAGACATTCTGGAGCACAGGGCTGCACATCCTAATGAGTGTGAGACTGAGGCTGTGAGCCCCTGAACGTGTCCTGATCTCTGCAGAACCTCGGGATGATCCTTTTGTGAGCTGTGGGTGGGCTCTGCCCCTGCAGCAGCGCAGCTGGAGCTGGCCCAGCACTGACTCCATGCACACATCTGTGGGATGGATGGACCCTGAGGTGTGAGGAGCTCCCACATGGGAGGGAATGGGCTCCTCATTGCCAGGAGCATTCCTGCTCCTGCAGTCCTGTGGCACAGGCTGGAGGGGTGGAAGCACCAAAGGAGGATTTAAAGGGGTGAAGAGGAAGCGTCCAAGGATTTCAGCTTGTCCTAGGGTGAGGTTATGATGCTGTATCCCCATTCCTGTGCTCTGTCATGCTGGATATCATGTTCTGTGCCTTCCAGACTGGCTCTGCAGAGCGAATGTTTTGTTTTGGTTTTGCTCTCAGCCGCTCCCCCATGGCTGGCGGGACACACAGACAGGGCAGTGCATGGTGCTGCTTTTGCTTTTTGCTTTGCTTTTCCCTTTGCTCCTGCTTCTGCTTTGCTCCTGCTTTGCTCTTGCTTTTTTGCTCCTGCTCATTAGTTAGTTTAGCTGAGCAGTCCAAATTTTCCCTGGACTGTTTCTCCTTTCCCTTTTTTGGACCTACTCAAACCTGCTCCGGGCTGGGACCTGGGGAACACCGAGAGTTTGCACCTTGTGGCTGCAGCAGCTGCCCCAGCACAGGAGGGACTGAGAACAGAGCGACCACCCCCAGAGAGACTTTCTGAATTTGTCATCTTTGTCAGAGTGGTGACAGAGTGGTGTCACCTGGTATTGTTCATTCTGCGTGCTGGGGGTGCTGTGCCTGTTAAATAAACAGGTTCTTTCCACTTGTGTCTGAGGAATCCTTCCTGACCCAGTTGTGGGCAGGGGCCGCGTGGGTTTGCTTTCTAGAGGGGCCCCTTTGGAGATTTTCTCCCAAATTTGCCCTAAACCAGGACACAGCTGCACAGGAAGCTCCTTCCCACTCTCTTGGGCACTTTTCTGAGGCTCCAGGGAGGCAGCTCTGCATTTGTGTTCCCTCGTTGGGAGATCCTTCTTGCTGTGGTGGGAGAAGTTTTGATGAGAGGGTTTTGGCAGCAAGGGAAGATCCTGATTTTTGCAGAAATCAAGTTTGTGAAATGTTGTGTCTCATTGGGAAATTAATCTGTAAACAGATAGGTGGTGACAGGAATTCACCTAGATCCAGATGCAGGGTGTGATGTGGGGAAAGCAGATGCTAAACCAAAGAAATGACCAAAGGAGTCAGCATCCTCACCGAGGCAGGACGGGAAACACGAATATGATGTTTGCATTTTGGCAATTAAAGGAGAATCAGATCTCCAGATTTTTAGGGGTTTTGTGGTCACAACAGTCTGGTTGGCCTGCTCCACATGGGCTGATTTCCACTAGAAGGTGAAGAGGAGAACTGGAAGCAATTCCAAGCAATTCCCTCCCTCCAGCTTACACATTGCAAATTACTGGCAATCAGCGCAGAAAAGTTTTGCAGCAGAATTGATGATGTTGTGAGGCTTCAAACTGGAGCCCTACTGGTGATTTGGAGAGAGCTGGAAATTGCTTATGATCTCATGGTGTCAGGTGTCTCATTTATAATAAATAAACACAGGGAATGCACCCCAGACAATTCCTGCCAGATACTGGGAGTCATCAGCCAAAGAGCTCCCTCGGAATTTGGTATTTCAGGTCAGCTGGGTTTAACTTATTGGAAACTGCAGGCAGATAAATATCAAGGACTTTCTGAGTCGGAGCTGTGGTATTCTGGAGATATTCAGTTGTTCATGCGGGGTTTGGGTCAGTGTGTAAATGAATAAATGAAGTGCAGAACCAAGCAAAAGCCACCTGCAAAATTTCCCATGAAATTAAAAAGCAAACCTTGGGTTGTTTTCTTTTCACTTCCCATGAATATCAAAGGCAGGGCTGCACCGGTGAGCCTGGCAGTGCATTCAGAGAGTTCCTGGAAGGGCAGGACTCATTTGCAGCAGATGAAATGGAGAAATCCCACTTTGTCCCTTGGTCCTGCAGGGCTGGAGATGAGACACGGTGGCAGAAGTGCTGCTGGGGGTGCCAGTGTGACACCCAGCAATTTCCCACTGCATCCCAGCAATTCCAGCCTCTGGTCATTTGTCAATATAATCTTCATGGTGGAAAACCTGATTTGCAGATCTCTGCTCATGTAATGAGAGGGCAAACAGGAACATCCAGCCTCTCTGTGCCTGCTCTGGTCGGGATGGCTCAAACCTGGAGCCCAAACCCTGGTGCTGGGAGGCTCAGGGCCTCTGAACCCAGCTCCTGCTGGCTCCAGCTCCACTGACGTCAGCACAACATCCTCGGCAGAGAATCTGCTCCCCAGAATTATTCCAAGCAATTGTTTAGTGAATAATTCTGAATAATGAAAATGCAGAGGGGAGGAATGGGGAAGTTGTTTGCTGTCGATTCACAAAAGAGGAGAAATGGAGGAATTTATCATGTCAATGATTTGCCTATGAATTATTCATTCACTTCACACGACAAAATAAAAATCCCTTTCCCCCCAAGCCCCCACTCCCCCAAGCTGAGGCTGCTGGCTTTGTTTAATGTGTTTTTGATGTGCTGTCGCTGGCTGTGCCCCCCACCAGCCGGCGTGTGGCACTGCACATGGCACGCGTGACACAGGTCCTGCTGCTGAGGGGACATGTCCCTGTCCCCAGGGCCGAGAGGGGCACAAAGCCAGGAATGCTGCCAGAGAAGCCAGAAACCCCTGGAGAGGCCTCTGTGTCTAACCTGCTGCTGCTCTCCCAGGAATGGCAGGGGACTGTGGCAGGAGGGACATCAGAGCTGTGTGTCACTGTCCCGTGTCACTGTCCTGTGTCACTGTTCCGTGTCACTGTCCTTTGTCACGGTGCCGTGTCACTTTCCTGTGTCACTGTCCCATGTCACTGTCCTGTGTCACTGTCCTGTGCCACTGTCTCGTGTCACTGTCCCGTGTCACTGTCCCATGTCACTGTCCCGTGTCACTGTCCTGTGCCACTGTCTCGTGTCACTGTCCCGTGTCACTGTCCCGTGTCACTGTCCCATGTCACTGTCCTGTGTCACTGTCCTGTGCCACTGTCTCGTGTCACTGTCCCGTGTCACTGTCCCATGCCACTGTCCTGTGTCACTGTTCTGTGTCACTGTCCCGTGTCAGTGTCCTGTGTCACTGTTCTGTGTCACTGTCCCGTGTCACTGTCCCATGTCACTGTCCTGTGTCACTGTTCTGTGTCACTGTCCTGTGCCACTCTCCTGTGCCACTCTCCTGTGTCATGGTCCCGTGTCACTGCTCTATGTAACTGTCCCGTGTCACTGTCCTGTGTCACTGTTCTGTGTGTCACTGTCCCCGTGCTCCTCAGCACCCAGGTGGCAGCAGGGGGGGAGGCTGTTGGACAAGGGGTGTTGAGGGAGGCAGGGAGAACAAACACGCTGCCGTGGATGGCAGCAGGTGAAGGAGGGTTGGATGGGAAGGACCAAGCTTGGCTTTGGCTGCTGGCTCCGTGCTGTGCTCGTTCAAAGAGGGGATCTCCATCCGAGCCTGGGACAGGTGAGTTGGATCTCTGCTCTCTTGGAGAGGCCTTCCAGCCCCAGCCCAGAGCCACAGCAGTGCTTAGCTGGCCCTTGACCATGTCCCTCTGGTCCTCCCTGGAGCTGGGTGAGCTGAGAGCCTGCAGCACCCCAGACTGGGCTGGGGCAGTGAACTGGGACAGGATAAATGGTCACGAGGGGCATGAATCTATTTTTTATACACTACTACTTACTCTTCCATTCGTTCAGCTAAAGGTGCTATTTAATACCCCATATAAGTTACCAATGTAAGAAATGTCCACATGAGGGCTTTCAGGGTGTTCACTAAATTGATTTGAAGCCTCAAGTAGGAAGTGGTGCAATTTAGGGGAAAAGGTAAGGTCTTCCTCTCATTTTCATAAAGTAGTAGTGCTAAAATAGAGCCAATCTCTTCTGAGTTTGGGAATAGTTGGACAGAGCTGAGCCCCTCTGCTCTGGAGCCAGGCTGGGAGAGCTGGGGGTGCTCCCCTGGAGAGGAGAAGGCTCCAGGGAGAGCTCAGAGCCCTTGCAGGGCCTGAAGGGGCTCCAGGAGAGCTGCAGAGGGACTGGGGCCAAGGATGGAGGGACAGGAGGCAGGGAATGGCTGCCAGTGGCAGAGGGCAGGGCTGGATGGGATCTTGGCAATTGGGAATTGTTCCCTGGCAGGGTGGGCAGGGGCTGGGCTGGAATTGCCAGAGCAGCTGGGGCTGCCCCTGGAGCCCTGGCAGTGCCCAAGGCCAGGCTGGACACTGGGGCTGGCAGCACCTGGCACAGTGGAAGGTGGCCCTGCCATGGGATGGGATGGCTTGAGATGGGCTTTCAGGTCCTTCCAATCCAAACCATTCTATGATTCCAGGATCTGGGGTGATTGTGTATCATGGATTGGATTCCCTGGGGGGAGTCTTGTGTCCTAGTGCTGCACACAGGGTTCAGTGGGGAGAGGGGAGGATCAGGGATGAGAGTCTGAAGGAAGAGCTGATTTTTCTGGAGTCTCCAGTCTCTTCCACCCCTTTCCACAGCAGTCTGTACATTCTTTTTATTGGCCCCATTAAAGGCAGTTGTCTGTGCAGGGATTGATTTCGGAGGAGCACGGAGTTAATTCATTCCCCAAATGAAAGGCTCTGTGTACATAAAGCAGTCTGTGTCTCTCCATGCCTCTGGATAGGTGAGCCTGAGTCTCTCAGCCCATTTCCTCTCGGCTCTGCAAGCCCTCACCGGGGCCATCCTTTTCCTGCATGGAGATTCAAGGATAAAACGACAGATGTCTTTCATTAAACATCTCCGGAACGAGCTGTTCAGCAGGCAATATGTATGCAGACACTATCAATATTTCATAAAGCTGTAATAGATGTTATCATAGATCCTCCATCCCATATTTATTGCACCATAATCACCGATCCGTTGCACCAGGGCTCTCCATCCACCTCCCCTGCCTGTCCCCACTCAGACACGCTCCCAGGTACATGGGGCTGCAGTGAAGTGCAAACCTGGTGCCACAATAAATCTGAAGGAGTTTGAAGTTGTTTGTTACTTCAGGCACTTTCAGGCCCGACGATAATGAAACAAATCTGTTTGCAGAAGGCGTTTTTATGGAAGGGTTTCAAAGTGAGTTGGCTCAGTGTAAATCTTAGGGTTGAGGCCATTAGGAAGCATTTAAGCTGCAGAGGCAGCAGGGCTGTGTCTCCAAGTCTGAGGGTGTTGGAAAGTTAAAGACTAAAATTAGCAACATGGAAAATATGAATCCTTTTGGGAGTCTGCTGCTGGGAAGGAGAGACCTGAGTGCAGCTGAAGATGGACCCTTCCCTCCCTGTCCCCACCAGCATCTGGATGAGGTTTCTGAGCAACTGCTGCTGCTAGGGGAGCTCTGCAGGGAAAGAATTGGGCCTGGAAGGTTCATAGCTGGGATTTTCAAAGGAGCCTAATGGCTGGAATTTTGCAATTATGCTGCACAGGGGTCAGACCCCTGGGTGTGCCAATCCTTTGTGTCCTCCCAGCCCAGCAGTCTCAGGCTCATCAGTCACCTCTATACTGGTTCTTACATTGGCCAAACTTCTCAAAAGCATTTGGCTTCATGTCATAGAACAATCCTAATGGATAAAGTGAGGCCATCCAAAATCAACATGGTGCACATCAAATAAATGGGGTTTGTAATTGGTTTCCAAATGGAGTCTTAAAAGGAGATTCCAGGCAAAGAGCTTTTTTTCTCCTGGAGACCTGAAATGGCTGGTCTTGACCCCACCCCATTTAATGGCCCCAGGAAGGAGCCAGGGGGAGAAAAGAGAAGAAGCTGTAAAATCTTCATGGGTAAATGTTGGAGTGACACAAAGACTGGGGAGGAAAAGGGGCTCTCTCAGAGCTCCGTTAATGACACTGAGCCTCGGGTTGAGTAAACACAGTATTTGATACGGCCAAATGTCAGATAATTCATCTGCCTGAGCTGAGGCCACTGAAAGGTCAGGTAGCAGGGGCACTGCTGGTCCTAGGACGAGTGGAGGCACCTCCAGAGCAGGAGTTATTCACTGGGCCTTAGATAACCCTGGGAGTGGGATGGATTTCTTCTGGGAAATGCCTGTTTCTGTTTCTCTCTAGCGACACAGCTTGGATGAGCAGCTTACACAACTCCCACATGGCTAAATCTAGGGAAGAATGTCCTTCTGTGGAGCCAGGCAATGCAGAGGATCATTGCAGGACTGGGTAACTGATGGTCCAGGAAAGCCCTGGGGACAGAAGGTCCCTGATGGGCAACTTGTGATCCACCAGCCAGTTCTGCACAGGAAGGCTGGGATAAACCTGAGCTTGACTCAGGATCCCTGGTTCCAAAAGGGCACAGAAACCTTGGGGGAGATTCAAAGAAGAGCTAGAAAAACACTAATGAATAGGAAACGACACCTTTAGGAGGGAAAATCAAGGAGTGTGATGGTTTAATTCAGCAAAGCAAGAGCAGTATCTGGCTGATGGCCTCATTACACCTGCAGAGAGGAGGAACATCCTTTCCCAAATCTTCCCATCCTGGCAGGGAGAGGCTGCAGGAGCAGCAGTGCCTGGGTGGCTCTGCCAGCACAGCCCAGCCCGGGAGCAGGGTGGCGTTTTTAACAGCAGAGGGGTTTTTGTCCAGTTGTATTTCTGGATTTCTCATCACTGCGTGTTTTTGAAGCAATTAACTCAAACCTATCCTTTTGCAGGGGTTTATGATGCATCATTCTTTGTTTCTCACAGGGGTTTAAACAGGGTCAAGAACTGTGGAAAATGGCTGAGAAACACCTACTTTACAGAAACTTTATCATCTCTTCAGGCCCTTGGGGCCCTGACGGGAAGCAAACCATAAGGAATGTGCACATGGGTGTGCAGGGGGAGGGATGAGATTGTAGGATGTGTGAAAAATATTACCCTTAATGCTCACAGTAGTCTTGAAATTTGGAGTCTGAGGCAGAGATGAGCTTCTCTTTCAAAGTGAGGTGTCCATGAAGACACTGGCTGCAGTGGGGTTACACTGGGTTGTGGGGAGCTGGGAGAGGCTGGAAGTTTTGGGGAAGGGGAGGTTTGGGCTGGGGTCTGGGTGGGGCAGAGCCCAGGCAAGGTGGGACTGAGGAACTCCTCGTGCCTCACTCCACTACATCCCTTTAAAACAACACCCTGGAGACAGGCATCACCTCGGTAAACAAATGGGATTTTAGCTTTGATTCCCCATAAATCACCAGAGCTGTTCCCACTGTGGAGAGCAGAGTGTAATGAGCTAGTTCATGGGGCATGCAAAGAACATTTTAATTTTACTCTTTTGAGCCATGTGAGCCCCCAGGTTTGACTTTGAGTTTCTGTGAAACAGAAAACATTTGCTGATGTAGAGGGGTCTGACATAAGCAGGCAAGCCTGGGGGCTGCTGACACTTGAATAAATCCCAATGTCCCGGTATTTGGTTAAACTTGAATCTGAATATTTGTGTATATTTTTTACAACAATTACTTGCCTCAGGGAGCAATTTGCAGAGCTGAAACAATCCAAGACTTTTTTTTTTTTTTTTCCTGCCTGGTATTTCCACCCTGCAGGAAGTGCAAAGCCTTGAGAAGACTGGATCCTGCAATATTTTTGCCATTGCAAATAGTTCCCAGATGCACAGAGCACAAGCTATGAAAAATGTACAGAGCAAGCCCTGAGTGTGCCCCAGCTCCTGAAATGCCCACCAGGGAGCTGAGAGTGGACCATTCATCCCATGGATAAAACCTCCATGGGGCCCAGCTGGGACCACAGTGCCTCGAGGTATTCTGGCAGAACCCCCATTTTTCCCAAACGTCACCCGCTCAAGGGGGAAGGAGCACCTTGGCTCCTGTGAGCTGAATTTCAGATTTCTGAGGAAACCTGGCTTCCTGACAACTTGGCTTCGAGTGCTTATTATATGTAACACATAACCTCTTTAATATTACACATGGTATGTTTAACTGCTTAATTTACTCCGAGAAGTATTGCCAAGTGCAGCTATTCTGTTGACATATCATTTGCATGATAAACTGGTGTATTTTAAGCCACAAATAGGATGTGTCTGTGAACTATCTGTCTGCACTTTTACAAGCTACAGCACTACAGCAGCTCCTTGAATCAGAGAATGGAGCCCCACATTGTGCCTGGGGAGGGAATGAACAATTCTTCCAGAAGAGAGCAGAGACTCCTGGCTGGTCTCCATCAGGGAGCCAGATCAGGTAGGTCTCACTAAATCCTTGGGTAGACATTTGCTTTGGACAAAAATGGCTTTTATCCCCCTTCAGAGCCCTATTCTAGTTTGTCTAAGATTGGAAATGATGTTTCTTCTGCCTAAACAAAGCTGTTCCCCTGCTGTTTGCCCAAGCCCCAGGGAATGAGCACTGCAAGGACCTGTGGCTGGTGGCTCTGACCTGGGCAGACCTGCAGGAGCATTGCACAGGTCCAGCCAGCCTCTCCTGGATCCCAGATCATGGAATCAGGATGGGCTGTGTTGGAAGGGACCTCAGAGCTGTTGTCCCACCCCTGCCATGGCAGGGACACCTCCCGCTGTCCCAGGCTGCTCCAAGCCCCAATGTCCAGCCTGGCCTTGGACACTGCCAGGGCTCCAGGGGCTGCCACAGCTGCTCTGGGCAGCCTGCGCCACGTTTCCATCTATGCCTCGGCCTCCCCAGGCTCTTTCCTCCTCTCCATCCATCTGTGGGTCTGTCTGCACCCTCTCCCACCTCTCAGAGCTGGCAGAGCCTGCCCTGGTGTTCCTCAGCTGCTCCCTCAGTGCCCCATGGGCAGTGCCACCTCCGGCTGTGTCACACCAGCCTGATGGTCACACAGTGCCCCAAGGGGCTCCGAGGCCTTTGGACACTCCATCTCAAAGCCTAATTTGACATGTTTCCAGCAGGGGAAGCATTTATTACATTAGACAAGTTGATGCAGCTCCCAGGTTGGGAATTGCACTTATTTGCCATAATAATGGTGCAAAGTCCTCTTCCTTTTATTGTGTTATCTCCCTTTAATCACGCAGAGACGCTCCCCAGTCATTTTAATCAAAGGCTCAAGCATCACTTATCTGAAGACTAATGACTCAACTCCATGAGAGGAGAAACTTTGAAGAGCTTCAGTTGAGCTGGGAGGAGCAAAAAAAAAAAAAAAAAAGAGAGTTTATTTTTCCCCTTTCTTAGCATATGTGGTTATTTCCCCTTATTTTAGGTGGAGATTTTTGTGTGTCTGGGAGCAAGGGCAAACCAAATCGTGCTGCTTTTCCTGAACATGGAGCACTTAGGAATGTGGCTCAGGAAATGGGACACACTTTCACGTGAAGGATTTTCCCATTGGTAAAAATATTGTGTGGTCAAAACTGTTCTTTTCTATAGAGAAAAGTGCCAGATTTCCTGAATCTTTTTCCTTGTCTGATGAGAAGATTTGACAGATCTTTATCTTGGAATGAGCACTTTTACCTTCAAATGCAGTTTCTAATGAGAAAAGATATTTTTGGCTGAAACCAGAAAGTCTTGTGAAAGTCCTCAAAACTTGTAAAATTCCCTCAAAGAGTGTAGAAAAGGAATTCAGGTGAGGTTTGTAAATGGAAGCTTTCTGGGGAGGATTTCTGCTATTTTCACAGAAATAGCTGAATGTCTAAGTTGGAATTGGGCTGCATTGCCTTGGATTTCTTCATGGGCAAATCCCCTGGATCTCCTGGATCAGAGAGCATGCCTTTCCAGCTGGCATGAAGGCTCTGCTGGGAATTTGCTCTGGTACAGTTCTCTGGAGGTCCAGATTGTCCAAAGGAGATGCCCAGTTTGCCATGAAGTGTTTCCAGCTGCCAGGATCTGGCAGGGCTCCAGCAGCCCGGCCAGTTTGGGGTGCTTTGGCTGCAGCAAGCCAAAGAGACTCCAAAATTGCAAGTGCTCCTTGAGTGCCTTCCCGGGCAGAGCAGAATTTCCTGCTGGCAGCAAACACATCGCCCCTGCCCTCCAGCAGGGAAATCACTGCATGGGATCAGGGAACTGAGGATCAAAACACTGGAAGGGAACTGGAGATTTCCAAGGCTCTGTAGAAGCCAAAGTGGAGATCCCAAGGCTTTGGTGGGTTGGTTTGGCTGCCACATTGTCTGTCCCCGCAGGGCCTCCTGCCTGAGGAGCCCAGATCTGCCCATGGGGATTTTCTGGAAGTCATTTCCTGCAGCTCTGCCCAACCACAGCAGAACTCCCATCCAGGGGCACTCAGGGCTCTGTGGGAAGCAGGAATGAGCATTAATCCTTTGCCAGGCTGCTCCTGAGAGCCGTGGTTTTCAGACTTGCTCTGCTGGGAGACCTCCTGAACAAGAGCTGGATGGAAATCCTGCTCAGGACACAGTGCTCAAGGCCAAAGCTCCTGAGATGCCACTGCTGCAGCTTTGGTGGCTTCTTCCAGAGGTTCCTTCCTGTGGGTTCCTTTCACTGGGAGAACAGGGACTGCTCTTCCTTTCACCCTGGAGCTCTTGCTTCGGGCACAGGGGGGAAGAAATAAGATCCAGTTTTGTGGTGTTTTTAGCCATTTCCAGCAGGCACTGGGCTCATTTGTGTGTCACCATCTTGTGCCACTGCTGAGCCCACTGGAGCAGAGCCTGGGCCTCCCTACAGATACATCGACAGATCCTGCCCTTTGTTCAGCAGTGACACTGATGGGGTGACATTGTGGGATGTGTCCCAGGCGTTACATTCATCCCTGAGATGCTGTGTTTGTGCAAGGGCCTCACAGCAGGGCTCCCAGGGCCCAGAACAACGGGGATTCCCTTCAAAGCCACTCCTGAGACAAGGTCACCTTAAGAAGTGCTTTCAATAAGTCTGTAACTGCTCTGGGAGTGCCTGTGTGCCCTTGCAGTGGGGTCAGTCCCTATATCACTGTGGGTGTGCAGTGGTGCCTGTTCCTATTTCACTGTGGGTGTGCAGTGAGGTCTGTCCCTATTTTGCTGTGGGTTTGCAGTGGAGTCTGTTCCTATTTCACTGTGGGTTTGCAGATCCCTCTCTCTCTGTTCATGCTGCAGTGAGAAGCTCTTGCTTCGCATCTTGGTGCTCCCTACTTCAGCCTGGGGGTTCCCATCTCCTCTCCAGGAGTGTCTGCAGTTCAGGAGGTGATTTAGGGCTGCTGGCAAGTCAGAACCAGTGGGAGCTGCTGGGATGGAGACAGGGCTGGCTGATTTGCCATCTTGATAAGCAGGAGCCAAGCACACCCAGCAAGGCCAGATGGCTGCGGCATTATCTGTCACCGTGGATCTCAGAGCAGATGGATGCTACATAAACATCTCACAACTGTGGTTATTATTGATGCAACTACTATTAATACTATTTGTAAGTGTTCTGTGAACCCAAACACAGAGCTGGGGTAAGGAACACAAAGCAGAGTTAGGGTGATTGCTGGGCTGCTAATTAAGGGTAGCTATCAGTAACACTATCTGCCATTACAGCTAATGATGCAATGGCAGCACATCTTGATTTCCAAGGGAGAGGGTTGGGGTGATGAGTCAGAGCCCAGGGAAAGCTGAGGGAGCTGGAGAGGATGGCCAGCTTCAGAGAAAATTGTCTCATGAGACTAAAAACCAGCGACATTAATGAATTATGGGTCTTGGGAGAAGCACTTTGGGCCTCTAGCTGTTCTGGGCCATCTCAGCTCTGTGTCTGACTCAGCTTTGCAGCTTTCTGGGCTCTGAATTCAAGGTGGTTGGAGCATCTGGGCCAGGGCATTTTGAACTGTATGGTTTGTGCCTTAGAGCCAAAGGAGAAGCTTTAATTGTGGGATCTCAGACCTGCTACTTCCCTGCTCTCTCATTGCAACTCTGCTCCTGACCTGCTGTGCGTCTTTCCAGAAATCTGTGCCTCCATCTGTCTTGTCTATTTTTACTGTGGGGTTTTTTGGGCAGGGACTTGGCTACGTGTCTGTGCAGCTCAGAGCACAAGAAGGGGCTGGGGCTGGTGGTCAGGACCTCTGGATCTTGGGACAATGCTGGTCAGGAGTGACTGGAAGTGCTGGGCAGGAATCACTGGAGATGGTCAGGAGTGACTGGAGAGGGTCAGGAGTGGCTGGAGATGCTGGTCAGGAGTCACTGGAGAGGGTCAGGAGTGGCTGGAGATGGTCAGGAGTCACTGGAGATGGTCAGGAGTGGCTGGAGATGGTCAGGAGTGGCTGGAGATGCTGGGCAGGAGTCACTGGAGATGGTCAGGAGTGACTGGAGATGGTCAGGAGTGACTGGAGAGGGTCAGGAGTGGCTGGAGATGGTCAGGAGTGGCTGGAGATGGTCAGGAGTGACTGGAGAGGGTCAGGAGTGGCTGGAGATGGTCAGGAGTGGCTGGAGATGGTCAGGAGTGACTGGAGAGGGTCAGGAGTGGCTGGAGATGGTCAGGAGTGGCTGGAGATGGTCAGGAGTGGCTGGAGATGGTCAGGAGTGAGTGGAGAGGGTCAGGAGTGACTGGAGAGGGTCAGGAGTGGCTGGAGATGCTGGTCAGGAGTGACTGGAGATGGTCAGGAGTGGCTGGAGATGGTCAGGAGTGGCTGGAGATGGTCAGGAGTGGCTGGAGATGGTCAGGAGTGGCTGGAGATGCTGGTCAGGAGTCACTGGAGATGGTCAGGAGTGGCTGGAGATGGTCAGGAGTGACTGGAGATGGTCAGGAGTGACTGGAGAGGGTCAGGAGTGGCTGGAGATGGTCAGGAGTGGCTGGAGATGCTGGGCAGGAGTGACTGGAGATGGTCAGGAGTGACTGGAGATGGTCAGGAGTGACTGGAGATGGTCAGGAGTGGCTGGAGATGCTGGGCAGGAGTCACTGGAGATGGTCAGGAGTGGCTGGAGATGGTCAGGAGTGGCTGGAGATGGTCAGGAGTGACTGGAGAGGGTCAGGAGTGGCTGGAGATGCTGGGCAGGAGTCACTGGGGATGCTGGTTGGAGCTCAGGGTATTCCAGGGGCAGGGTTTGTGTGTTCTGACCTGAGACTGGCTCATGTTCAAGCCTTTCCACAGCCTGCTGTTTCCCTTTGAGCTGGTGCAGCATGAGATGATTTGTTTGGGTTTTTTCTGCTGTAAGGATTATGGAGAGAGCTGGAGGTGTATAAATGTGTTTGACTTTGCTGTGTCTGTGTCAGAGTGAGTGAAACTCACCCAGAATCTGGCTCTGAGTGAAGGGCCCATTTCCCCCTCCAGGTGTAAAAGGAATACTCTCAGTTTGGAAGCCCCTAAATCTTCCCAGTATTCAGTTCCCTTCCCTGGAAGGTTGTGCAGCCCTGGGAGAGCTGGAGGGAGGAGCTGTCATCCCTGAGGTATTCAGAGGCTGCTTGAACAAGGTCCTGGGATAACAGTGAAGTCGTCTCAAGAGGGCTAGAGACCTCCAGAGGTCCTTTAAACCCCAAATTCTCTGCCATTTGTAAAAACCCCTTTATGTACATACCTGAATCTTAGATCATTTACATACCTAAAAAAATTAGGCCTAGACCTTTCTGCTCCAAAAAATTCTCTTTGAAAAGCCTGAGCTGGCCTAGGAATGGCTTTAGAAAAAATTTCCCATCTGTCTCTATCAAACACAATGAGGGAGTCAGTGGTTCCTGCCTGATACAACAACATGGAAAGATTCATGGTATGTGTTTTGCCCCCCAAAGAATTTCTTGGCTTCCCAGTGCTTTGTTAATGTGCATTGATTATGTTTACTGCGCTGTTAGAAAGTCATTTAGGGATTTATTGGGCTGGCTTTAAATACTGAAAGTGAGTCATTACCCTGACCCACTTGTGCCTGAGCCTAAAGTGAGTAAAGGAGGGTGAGACTTTGCTCCAGTGGTGAAAACCCTCCCAGGAAACTCAGTTTTGAGGACAACAAATGAAAAAGGGCCTGTAAAGGCACATCACTGCAAGTAGAATGCCTTAAATCCCTCTCCCATCCCCCTCAATCAGAGATAATAACAGGATAGCAACAGGAATTCCAACTGGATGATGTGAGAGCTGGAGAACAAATCCAGCCACGCAGGCAAAGCCTGGCTCTCCCTGCCAGTGAGGGAGCGAGGGATTGCTCACTGAGGGTTTCCACTGGAGATCAATGGGACTTGGCTCCCTGCCTCCTGTCAGAAATCCGAACGTCTCTCCCCAGATCCAGACGATTATGGGTGAGACATGTTGGCAGTTTCCCTTCAAACAGAAGGGAGATGACGGAGTTTTTCTTAGAATTTAGGATTTGGCTCAACAGGAATCATGGGATGGGCCATTAGCCAAGGAAAATGTGAACCCATTCTGGAAGGACCATTCATGTTTTTGTGGGTTTTTAAAATTGCGTTGCTTCAAGGCCATGCTGATAACAGCAACAATAATGATGGTAAAACCCTGAGATGTGCAAGGCCAGTTTGGTTCCTCCCAGCTCACAGTCCAAGCTGGGATGTTTGGCTTCTCCTCTGACAGCTCCTAGTGGTCCAGGGACCTGTGGTTGTGCTCTGAACACAAGCCAACCTTAACATTTCCATTTGCTTTTACATTCAGAATTGTTGGTTTTGGAGCAGGTGGAGTCCCCTTTTTTCACTGGTGGATCTCTCCACCAAGATGTGGCTGGGGCTGTGTGTCCTGTCCCCATGTGTCAGAGCTGGGCAGTTCTCTGCTGTTCTTGGGGCAGTTTTCTTGATCTCTCCCCCAGCCAATCCTCCCTGCAGGAGATCTCTGCTGTCCATGGCCACTGAGTGTCCCTGCAGGGCTGATCCAATTCCAGCATCCCATGGGAGATGCTGCGCCCAGGGCAGGAGCCAAGCATTCCTACCTGGATCCAATGTGAGCCTGGCACAGCACAGCAGCCTTTGCCCAGGGCATTGCCAGAGGAGCAGCTTCTGCTGCCCTGCATGGCCAGAGGGAGCCCAGGCCCATCTCCAGCAGCCCTGGAGCTGCAGAGGAAAACTCCCCCCTTGTGCAGGATCCCTGCTCCAGCAGAGCCACAGCTGGCACTGCAGGAGGGCTGAGCCCCCATGGGATGGGGCTGTGCCACCCCCTGACCCACAGCGTGCCAGGGCCTGCTCTCACTCTGGCACTGCTTTGTTTTGTATTAATGCATTTTTAAATATTAAAAAAATTCCCTAATAAAAAACTGTTATTCCTGCTCCCATATCTTTGCCTGAGAGCCCCTTAATTCAAATTTAAATAATTTCAAAATTACAATAATTCAGTGGGAAGGAGTTTACATTTTCCATTTCAAGGGAGGCTCTGCCTTCCTTAGCAGAAACCTGGCTTTTCAAGCCAAGACAATGTGGCATAAAATCCTGCAAACCTGGACAGGCTGAGCTGAGCTCAGCAAGTCCAGCACTGTCAGGGATGGCTTGGATGGTGCCTCAATCCCTGAGCCAGCACAGGTTTGGTGGCAGCTCTGCTGCAATCAGGCCAGCTGAGGGTCTGCTCTGAATTACAGCACTTGGCTACAGCCCCCTTTTTCCACCAGTGAGTTTGGAAGTGCTCCTGCTTTGCCATCCAAAATGCACTTTTTTTGCCAGGAGAAAACTCTCCACAAAGGATTCAGTGAAGTCCTGCAGCCCCATTGCTATGGGCTGCAGGGATTGCCCCTTAGTGCCTCACCCCACAGACACCTGGGCTGCCTCCAGGAACGAGGTGAACCAAAGCAGACTCGCAGGAAAAGCACAAGGCAAGTCTAATTGAGCTTTTCCAATGAAAAACAAAACAAAACAAAACAAGAAGCAGAAAAATAAAAAAATAATCTAAACTTCAGTAAAGAAGTTTACGCCAAGTCAGCAGTGTGAGAGGAAGGCCTGAACTTTAAGAGCTCTGAACCTCTCAGGTCTCTTTATCCTGAGGTCCTGCAGGAGCAGCGCCCCTGGCCCCAGCTCAGGGTGGTTTTGGGCACCATTGGAGCAGGTCTGACCTGAAATAAACAGAGCAGGAGATCTTTCTCCTTTTTAATGCCTTTATTAAAAATCAGCTTGGGTGCAGAGAACCGATGGATCACACGCATGCCACTGCTGCTCTGAGGAGTGGCACGGAGGAGGAGGAAGAGTGCAGCTGTGTCCCCTGGTCTGTGGGCAGGGCTGGGGATTCCGTCCTCACCAGAGCACCAGGAGATTCCCCGGTTTTTCGGTTTGACATTCGAGGTCCTCTGTGCGGCCAACATCTTTTTAGGTTAAGCGGACACTGGAGTCTGTTCCTCACCTCTAGACATCACTTTGATCTCTTAATTCCATGGTGGCTCGTTGTTTTAGGGGTTTTCCTGCTAGGGGTTTTTCCACATTTGCATACCTGCCCCGATGTCACTTCCTCCTCACAGTCCCAGGTGCTGCCTTCCCGGAAGCAGCAGGGGGATACTCGACAAAGGGGGATTTCTAACCATCAAGAACAGGCAATTAAAGAAAAACTATTAACAACAGGTGATTACATCATGAAAGTATTAACAACAAATAGTTAAAACTCCAACTTAGCGGCAATTGGTTTAAACTGTTAACTCTGCAACTTAAAAAAAAAAATGGACAACATTTCTACTCATAACATGACCCACCACTGGGAAGGCAGCGGCCACTCCTGTCACCTTGGAAGAATCCGAGGAGAAAAAGGAATTCCTTGCTCAGGAGGGATGAGTTCAGGATGGCTGTGAGGAAACGGGGCTTGCTGGTGATAAATCAGCTTTCAGCCTTTCACAGGGGCCTACGCTGCAGGCTGCTCCTTCCTGAGGCAAAAGGTGTGGCTGTGCACAGAGGTTTCCACCCCTCCTTCCATCCCATATGAGCCAACAACCCCTCCTGGAGGGGCAGCACAGGGTTTACCAGGGCTGTGCTGAGCTCAGGGAGGCTGCTCGGCTGCTGGAGTTCAGCATGGCACCATCAGTGTCAGGGGCACAGCCTGGACCGGGCAGCCCAGGGCATTGCAGCTCCCCAGGCTCTGCTCGGGCACCAGCAGTGAGCTCTGCATGTCTGGAGCTGGGAATTCTGCACCTGGGCTGGTGCACTCCACTCAGGGCTGAATTTTGGAGTGCGGACACCTTAAAACAGATGCTGCCATCTGGGCATGACCACAGGACACATTGGATTTGACCAAGATTTTTCCGGAGAAACATCCTTGCTCTACTGGGTTTCTGTAAAACTGGAGATTTCTGAAAAATATCTCCTGCAAGTGTTTGAAGTGTACATTTCTTTAGGGAAGTAAGAACAAAATACTTCCCTCCAGGCTGATGTTAAACTGTTTTGTCTGAGTTGCCTCAAGTGGAGATTTTGGGGTAAAAATTGTCACCTGAAAGGTTTCTGACAGAAAAATCAGAACAGATTTAGTCAAAGTATTTTGCAAATCCATGTTGAATTGTGACAATGAACAAAGGAACCTCTGCACAACACCTGGCGTTCTGCCTTTCAACAGCTTTAAATTGAAATGAGTCTTAATTCAAAGAACTTCTTTTTTTAGGTACTTAATTCCCTTTCACTCAAAACACACACTTGCATTAAAGGAAAAGATTTTCAGCCTAAAGAATAGATTTTATTCCTGTCAAAATGCTTTTTTCCTGATTATTTGTATTTTCTGCAGCCAAATGAGAATTCAGGTGTTTATGTGCCCCAAGGGAGATGCTCAGAACCATGAAGTTCTCAACGAAGGTTGGATCATTTTTCCTCTGTGGCTCCTGGGGTCCCACCCCTAGCCTTGGTGGCTGTCCCCAAGCAGTGTGGGCAGAGGCAGGTTGATGCTGTGCCAAAAGGAGTTGTTTTGACACATCCAAATGAAAATTGCATGGGATTCTGGTTCTCCCGTTATTTTTTTCTCCTCTGTGTTTTGAATTTTTCATCCTTGTTTGGGATGAGCAGATGCCAAACCAGCAGTTTGGGGTTTTTTCTGCTCCTGTCTCTCTGAGGCACTGTGAGGATGCTCTGCCCTGCTCCCTGTGCCCCCACGCTCGGGGCAGTGATACCATTGCTGCTCCCAGGAGGGCTTTTCCACACAGCCTGGAAATCTCCTGCTCTTCCCTCATTTGTGGAAGGCAGATGCTCTGCAAGCTTCTCCAGCCCAGGGCTGTCAGCTCAGCCTGCCAGGGCTGCCCCACTGGCTCCTGCTCCCACCTCAGCTGCCACACTTGGAAATGGGGGCAGGCACTGCCCGAGCAAACCCCGCTGCAAGGCCAGCAGGGGAAGGGGATGAAGCACTGGACAGGTCTTCCTCATGTGGCTTGACCTGGTCCATCCCCATGCCAGGGGGGCACAGAAAGAGGCTGAGAAAGTGGGGGCTGTGCAGCCTGGAGAAGAGAAGGTTGTGTGGAGACCTCAGAGCCCCCTCCAGGATCTGAAGGGGCTCCTGGGAGCTGGAGAGGGACTGTTCATCAGGAACTGGAGTGACAGGACAGGGGAGGATGGGTTCAGACTGACAGGGGAAGTTTAGGTTAGAAGTTCTTCCCTGTGAGGGTGGCCAGGCCCTGGCACAGGGTGCCCAGAGCAGCTGTGGCTGCCCCTGGATCCCTGGCAGTGCCCAGGGCCAGGCTGGACATGGGACCTGGAGCAGCCTGGGACAGTGGGAGGTGTCCCTGCCACGGCAGAGGTGGCACTGGATGAGCTTTAAGGTCACTTCCCATCCAAACCACTCCTGGATTCTGTGATTCTATGAAAGCCCCCAGCTCACTGCAAAGGACAGGCAACTAATTTCTTCCAAAAAACTTTCCACACATTTACCTCTGGCCCCAGTCAAGCCCAGACGCTTGGAAAAGCCACACTGCAGCATCTCATTCCCCAGATTCATTTCTGTTCCAGCTGGGAGCAGGTAGCCGTGGGCAGGAAGCTGCCTGACCTGGATTTCCACTCTCCCTTGACTGGGGAGTTTTGCTCTGCTGATGCCTAATTGCATCCAGGCCAGCGTTATTGGAGCCGGGCTCCAATCACAGCTTCTAAATAAAGCTGTTCGCGTGGTGTGGGGGAAGAGCAATGAGCGGCCCCTGCCCCGTTAACGCCGCGTTGGGAGCTAATGAGTCTGAGAGGAATCCTGCATTCCAGAGTGGACCTGCTTGGAACAGTGGTTTATCGAGCTGCATTTTTCCCTCCTCTTTTAAAAGTTACTAAATATTTTATGAACATCTGTAGGGCAAAACATTCGCTTCCCACTCCACAGCAGCCCTCGATAACTCACTCACTGCTTTTACTGCGCATTAAATTCTTTATGGGTGTAATTGTGAAACCTTCAGAGGTGCTGCCAGGGCACCCTTTGTCAGTGTCCCCTCCGCGCGGCGACAGCCAGCGCTGGCACCAGCGGCTCGGTGCTGTGCCTCTCCCTTTGTGTCGCAGGTGGCGATGATGGGGACCCGGTTCGGTGCAAACGCAGCCAAATCCCTGCTCTGGGGCACCGGCAGGGCTGGTCCTGCCCTGCTGCGGGCAGGCAGCGAGAGCCTGGCAGGGACGTGGCTGAGGGTCTGTGCTTGGGAAGGGTTTCCTCTGGAGGGGCAGCGTTACCGGCAGGATGTGATGGATGTGCACAGCCACGGCTCCTGACACATCTGCGGCTGCCAGAGCCTGGGGAGAGCCGAGCTGGGCTGCCTGGGGTGCCTCTGCTGCCTCCTGAGCCAGCCCAAAACTGGCAGTGATGTAGGAGGGAGGGAGGCAGGGACTTCTGGTTGTGACCTCCGTGTCTGTGGGGCTGTTCTGGCACTCCACAGGGAGCCCTGGGTTCCCTGCTTCGCCTTTGAGGTGTTCATAATCCACTGCTCTGGGACTCGAGGGGAGGGAATGGGTGTGTGATGGGGAAATGGACCAGGACAAATGGAAATGCCAACATCTGCCTTTAATTCTGCATGATAACTTGTTTGATTGCTCATGTCTCTCTGATTTCCCTTTCCAGCTTCAGGCATACACGGCAGGCAGGAGCAGCCAGGGAAAGAGGAGCTCTGAGGGAATGCTGAGAGAACACAGCAGAGTGCAGAATGGTTTTAAAAATATATAAACAGAGGTATTGACACTGGAAATGTCATCCTAGGAGCTGCTGCACTTCTGCCCAATGCTGAGAGTGACATGGACCAAACCCTACGTCCCACTGCTTCCACAGAGACCCTGCTGGCAAAGGGGAGTCACAAAAGGACCTGAGCCTGCAGGGAAGGGTCCAGGCCCCAACTTGTGGGCTCTGCCTTCTGGTGGCTGCTGTACCCCAAGTTTGGCACTGGGAATTTGGTGAGGAAGAGTGTGTGAGCAGAGCTGGGAAAGCCAATTTACTGAGAGGGACCCCGGCTGCTTCTTGTATCTGGCAAAACCTCCTGCAGCACCTCAGGGGAGACACAAGCTTGAAATCTTAATTAAAAAGCAGAAAGCAGGGTTTCATGCAAGGCTGATATTGTGACTCTCTTCCCTTTATGGACAATTCTTATGCAAGCTCCTACTGTGTCTGTGGAATTGCTAATTTAAAGGAAGTTACAGATCTGTGCAGTGCAGGGCCTGTGTCAGCAGTGTTTAACATCAGGAGACCGAGGTGTGTGCTGATCCCTTTCGTTGTTAGGAACTTTCTTTTTATTTCTTGCAATCCTTCCTTTCTTGTCATCCACTCCAGAAAACACCAGAAGGAACATTGCCACCACCTGGGGTGCATGGAGAGAGCATCAATAAACCAAAGTGTCACTGTTCAGCACTAAAACTCTGTTCATGGCCAAACGCTTCCAAGGTCTGGATCAGCAGGGAACGTCACCCATGGGCTTCAGTCCTCAATTCCCCTCTGGAAATTTTCAAGGAGAACAGCACAGCGTTCTTACATGAGCATCTCTGACCATGGAGGTTGAAAACAGGATTGGAGAGACCTGTGGTTTATGTTTTACTTCATCCAGGCCTGATGGAAATTTTGGAAAGCCAGACTGACATTATCTAATCAGAGCCAGTCCATAACCAGCCAGATGGGACAGAGCTGTCCCACCTCCAGCTGAAAATGAACCAAGGACATCAGCCTCTGGAGAGGGTTGGCTTTCTCTTCATGCCTGATTAGGGAAGTACAAGCTCCTCTCCTGAGGCACAACTTTGAAAAATGTAATTTAATTCCTTTTGCTTCTCCATCTTTTTAAGAAAATAATTTATTCTGTCCTGTTAGATCAGGAACCTGATAGTGATGGGAAAACTTATGAGGTCTGAAAGTACAAACCTTTGGGATGGTCCTAATAGGAGCACCTTTACTCAGATTTAGGGAGATTTTAGGGAGAGGCTGTACCTTATGGAGATGGATGACTCCAGGGGGATCCATTTGGGGGTCCCTTGGGCACCCGGACCCTGCCCCATACCAGATTTTGGCCAGGCATGACTTGCACTTCCTGGCAAAGATTTAAGAAAGATTAGAGTCAGACTGGTGCCAGCAACAGATGAAATGTAAGATAACTTTATCTGTGCCCTTCTGGAGGAAGGGTGTTCAGACAATGCCCAATCCAATTGTGAAACTCATGGCAGGGCCAGGGGACACCAAACAGAGATGGGTTTGGAAAATCATTAGAGAAATGTGGCCAGGAAAGGGCCATCAAGGGCTTTTAAACACAAGTTACTCACAGCTCCATCTGGCTCAGGAGGGCCCTGATCTGCAAATGCCCAGAACTGGGAATGGTTTATGGCCTGTCCTGTTCCTGTGCCAACCCTCCAGGAGATTGGCTTTGATGGACTTTTGATCTGATCCAGGAAGTTCTTCTTATACCCTTATCACAAATGGCTGCTCAGAAATGATAAGAGTTTGATCAAAATGGGAGCTGGGAGGAAATTCAAGTTGGATCTGACTTTGTTGCTAACTCCTTGCAGGAAGGCAAAGTTTGGACACAATTTGGGTCTTTGCCCTTGTCCCAGAGAGATTAAAACTCCATCCTTGTGACCCAGCTGGGAGGACCCAGCCCAGGAGTTTGCAGAGGGTGCAGCTCAGGGCATGGAGGGGAAACCTCTTCCTTCAGCTTGTGGAGGCAGTGCTGGGGGGTTTTCTCTGGGAGCTGCTGCTCACAGGGGTCTGGGAGAGCTGGAGCATCTCCAGGCTGCCCAGAGAGTGAGAGGACAGGCGTGGGCTGGTGCTGGTGCTCAGCACAGCTGCTCCCAGGCAGAGCAGGCCAGCGAGGAGCTGCTGATGGATGAGTCCATCATCTCACTGAGGCGAGGTTTGTGTCTGCCTTAGGGCTCTGGCTGGAAATGAGCCCCTAATGGATTCTGCTCCTGAAACTTCCCTGTAATACAGAAATAGCTGCATCCCCAGACATGGGAAAGGGGGGCAGAGATGGATACACAGAGGGCAGGGATGTTGGAGCCCTACAGTGGTTAACAGGGAGAGAAAACCCCTCCTGAAGCAGCCGGGGCGATGCTGAGACTGGTGAGACACTGGGAAATGGGAGATGTGGCCACCCCCTCCCTCACCCCCAAACTCTGCTTTGCTGCTGTAATAAACACCCCTGAGGCATCAATGCCTCCCAAAGGACCACCACGCTTGGGATCAGCAATGCACCTTCCCCTGCCCCTATTCCCTGCCCCTGCCACCCTCCCCTTGTTCCCACATCCCTGGAGCTCAGCACCCCAGTTTGGCTCAGATATGGAATGGGAGCAGGCGGTGGCTGTGGCACATGGGAGACCCCATCCTGTTCCACCAGGACTGTGCTCCTGGTGCTCCCTCCTCCACATCCCTCCCTGTTCTCCTGCTGGGTTAAACACAGGCTGACACAGCTCCACTGCTTCTCTGGCTCAGCACGGGAGGACTGGAAATGCTGAACAGCTCTGCACCATTCCTGTGTCTGCAAACAAACAAATGAACAAAGGCGTGGCATCTGCTCCGTGGGGATGTCAGCACCTCAAAGCTGTCCTTGATTGTGGAGCTCTGGGATGGACAGAGCTGATCCTGACTATGCAAAAGACCAGGCTTGGAGGAGGCTGCAGGAGAAGGTAGGAGGTGCTGGGAGGCACCTGGGA
Source organism: Molothrus ater (assembly GCF_012460135.2). Classification (NCBI taxonomy): domain Eukaryota; kingdom Metazoa; phylum Chordata; class Aves; order Passeriformes; family Icteridae; genus Molothrus; species Molothrus ater. Next base: position 561,152 of record NC_050501.2, read on the forward strand.
TAGTGGAAAGTGGAGACTTGGATGGTCTTTAAAGGTCTCTTCTGACTCAAATCATTCTTTCATTCTGTGATTCTCCTTATCCTGGTAATGCTGTGAAGCAAAAACCCCAACTCTGTTCAAGTCAAGCAGGAGAGAAATCCAGGAGCTGATTGCAAACCTGGTCTGGGCAAGAGGAAGGGACCCTGCGATGCAGCAGCTCTGGAGTTGCTTCCCAGACCTGCTCCCCTTTCTGCAGCTGAAATTTGCCTTTCGAATGCCAACCCCTGCAGGTGCAGCAGCTGCCCCTTGGCTGCTCTGCTGGACCAGGCTCAGCCCTGGCACTCGCCCCGGCCACACTGCCCTGCCTTGAGCCAAAACTGGAGTTCAACAGAGAAAAAACTCCTCTGCCTCTCACTGCAGATCACAGGGATGATCTTGGGTCTCGCACAAAGGCTGGCAGGCATTACCTTGTAAGCAATCTTTTTAATCTGCCAGATGATTCCCTTCCCTTGCCCTCCATCATTTTTACGGCCCCGCAGCATGCGCAGGGCCCGGCGTGTCCCGGCGGGAGGTGGGAACCCAACCCACGAGCGCTTGATTCATCACCGCTAATTCCGTTTGCCATTCGCCATAATAACAATAATCAAAATGAATTAATTCGGTATTAGTGGAGAAGGAACATTGGAACTGCATGGGAATGGTGCTGCAATCAAATCAGATACGTGTCAATTCAAAGGAAGATCTCTTTATCTCTTTAATAGATTTTTTACCTGCCTGGGACTGTGGTTTATTCTCAAGGACGGGCTCCCATATTAATATAACTTACAGCTGTTCTAAAATGTTTTCTATCTTTCACAGCTTGTTCTAAATATTTTAGCAAACATAAAGTGGGCTTCTTCCTTTCATCCTCCCTTGAGATGAGACAGAAGATGATAAAAACCCTAGTTTTCCCCACAGCAAATGTACCTTTTTATAGCTTATTGGGAATCAGGCAAAATGGATCAATTAGGTGATCGCGTGGAGCAGCTTCTTGTTTATGGGGTGATAACTCCAGGCAGAGAGGAACAAATGCTCTGGGTGTATGGCCAGGGTTTTTATTTAGAAGATGTATTTATACAAGGTTCATGGGAAACACCATCAATTTATTATTTGCACTGGATAAAGGTCAGCTTAATCAAGGACTTATTGAAAATGATACTTGGGCCAGATTTAGGGTCTTGTCCAGAACTCATCCTTGCACTTGAAGCTTTCCCAGCTGCACAGTGACCTGTGGATGTCCCCCCTGGACTGGGGGAAGGAGGGAGGGGGGACAGGATGCAGGGACTGTCACCTCCCCTGAGATGGGACCTGGAGCCTGGGCCATGATGGCGGACAGGGATGAGGATGCTGTGTCTGTCCTGGGCACGCTGCTGCCTTGGGTGCCTTCAGGCTCTGGTGGCTTTTCCCTGAGGCTCCAGGGTGTTTGCAACCAAGCCAGCTGCTGGCATTGCCCTGTCTCCTCTCAGTTTGGGGGTCCTGTCTCAGGAGGATGCTGTCCTGGTGACGCTGTCCTGGTGACCCTGTCCTGGTGACACCAAGCACCCAGCAGAGATTCCCCATCACTCAGAGGTGTGAAGTGCTCCTGGAGTGAAAGGCATTACTTCCACCCTGGAGCTTTGCAGGGAGGAGACACCAGGTGGGAAGAAGGGCTCTGACCACGTGAAGATGCCAGAGAATGCAGCACCCCAGGGACAGCTGAGCCAGAGCCCCTCTCTGGGGTGACAAACCTCCTCTGTGGCAGGTGACAAGCCCACCTGTGCTCCTGGTTTGCCCCCACGCTCTGCAGGAGCCCCTCTAGAGGCTGGCATTAGATCCCCATGAGCTGGCCTGGAGTGTCTCCCCTGTTCCTGAGCTCCCCATTCCCAGACAGTGACGCAGCTGCTGAAACTCGTCCCGTGCAGCCCCGAGCCATTCCTTGCTCTCGTCTCTATTTTCTCCCCGTCATCCGGAGTCGCACATCACGGGTGAAATATGAAAGAAACAAATTAGAATTACCTCGCTGGTGTGACAGCGAGGAGAGCTGCGAGTTGGGGAAGCTGAATGGAATGATAAATCTCATCGCTTAAACCGTGTAATGAATTTTCCTGGAGATTTGTCTCAGAGTAAAGAGAGGGAGAGGAGGGGAAAAATATGAAATTCTCCTCGGATTTTGCAGAAGGGTTGCAGGCAGCTCTGACTGAAAAGTGTAAATCTGAAGAGTTCGTGCCTGCAGTGCATCCAAATAAGTTCCCCTTCCTTAATAGTCCTGGGTGCAATTTTCAGTGAAATGTCAAATCTTCTTTTCCTCCACTGGCATTTGGTCTAATAACATTATTTTGTCCGAGAGGCCTGGAGAACTAATGTGTTTCAGGAGTAATTCTGCAGCTAAATATAGGAAAGAGGATTTTTTGCATTACAAGAAAATATTTTTGTGCTATGAGGGACTTTTGTAGGGGTTAGAGCATCTTTTGCCACTGATTTGTTGGGTGACCTTGGATAAATCATTGTCCTCTCTGGGCCTGTCTCTCCTTCCCTCTCTGAACTTCTCATGGATTTAGGTTTCAAGGTTTTTGGGGTAGGGACCAATTTTTGTTGGATTTTTATGATTTCTGAAAGAGTTCCTAGGAGTGAGCTGCACGTGTGAGCACAGCTCCAGCCAGGGAAGGAAAGATACCTTGTCACAGAGCCTTTCCTTGGAGGGTGTGCAGGACAACAGGCACATGAAAAAGAAACATGAAAAAGTCAGAGTTTTCCTCACAAGCAGAGGTCAGGAACCCACAGACCATGCCTGAAGCTACCTCCTTCCCAGTGAGCTCCAAAGAAACACAGATTTAGTGAATGGAAATCCCAAATGTTGACACTGCTTCTCTAAAATATGCATCCCAAGGCAGGAGTGAAGCTGTCTGTCTGGAGATGTGTTCTGAGGGCTGCAAACAGGACACCCCAGTGCATTTCTACCAAAGCTGTTCCTGGAGCAGGAGGCTGGGAAACCAACCGAGACCTTGCCAACCCTGGGGAGCTCCTGGCAGGATGAAGATCTTAGTTCACAACATGTAACTCAATAAAAATGGGGTCTCTGTGACATCCAGGCTGTTCCATCACTGCCAGCAGCTCCCACCCTCCTTTTCTCACTGGAATATTGAATTTATTTTTTAAAAATCCTTATTTTTTTCAAGAGAAGCCCAAAGGAAAAACCCTGCAATTTGCCTCCTGTGGGAACAGAGCACAGAACATGAACAAGCTACAAATACATGCCAGGAAAAATCCATAAAAAGTAATATCCCCTGAGGTAAAAGGAGAATATTCTCTGTGTTCAGACCATGCTGTCTCACCTCACTGCTGTTCAGAACAGGGTGTTGGCTGTCCCAGCCATACCCAGCCTGAGGGGGTGTGCAGAGACACAGCAGATTTTAAAAGAATTCTGAGGATTCTCTGCAAAAAGCACATTTTATTATTACCAAAAAAAGAGAGAGATTATTCTTACAAATTAGCCCCTCAGATGACCGGTGCAGCATCACTTGGCTAGGTGTCCCAAAGACAGGAAAGGTTTTCATGTGATTTCTCATTGCAGTATCCCCTCCTGCTCTCTCTGCATAAGGGATCTCCTCTGATTCCCAGACTGCACCAGGGCAGGCTCAGGGTGGGCACCAGCAGGAATTTCTCCATGGAAAGGGTGGCTAGGCCTTGGCAGGGGCTGCCCAGGGAGGTTTGGAGTGCCGATCCCTGGAGGTGTCCAAGAACAACTGGAGGTTGCACTCAGGGCTCTGGGCTGGGGACAAGGTGGGGATCAGGCAGAGGTTGGTGTTGGAGGGCATTTCCAACCTCAATAATTTTGGGATTCTGTGATTCCATCTCCCACCAGATGCCATCTCCCTCTTTGCCCCTGCCCCCAGCCAACACTCCAAGTCCATCCATCCATCCATCCATCCATCCATCCATCCATCCATCCATCCATCCATCATCCATCCATCATCCATCCATCCATCCATCCATCCATCCATCCATCCATCCATCCATCCATCCATCCATCATCCATCCATCATCCATCCATCCATCATCCATCCATCCATCCATCCATCCAACCATCCATCCATCCATCCATCCATCCCTCTCGCATCCGTCCATCACTGGACAATTTTGGATTTCCTGCACGAGGACATTGGTCACGCTGATTTGGCTGCACAGGCCCGGCCGAGCCCCCTGCAGTTCCAGGGAACATTGCTGGGATCAGCAGCCCTGGCACACTGAGGCACGGGGCCCTGCCAGCTGGGAAATGAACCTTGGCACTCGCAGCAAGCAGGAGGTAATGAAGGAGGTAATGAAGAGCAATAGGAGTTTTAAGCAATTCATTTTCCCCCCTCACCCCCCTTCCACCATCTCTTTTTCCTTTTTCCTTCACCCCTTTCCTTCAAGGCCGAAGGTGATGCCATGTGCCCATTCCCTGGGAGCCTGGTCAGTGCCCCAGAGCCCTCTGGGGGCAGGACTTGTCTGGGGCCCCCAGCCTGACCTCCCCTGGCGCAGCTCCAGCCATTCCCTCGGGCCCCATAAGCTGGAAGCAGATGTTGGGTCCATCCCACTGGGGAATTTTCTAGAACCTTCTCACAGAAGTCACCCCTGGAGCACCCCCCACCCAAACCCTGCTACCCCCCAGTGCAGCTCTCATCCACCCTTGTGTGATCCTGAGCATCTTCCCTCTGGAAAATGGAACCCACTGGTTTTGCATGGATTGAGCCATGGAACATGAGGGGGATTTGTTTGGGTCCAGCTGGAATTTGCCCTCCCAGGAAAGAGGCAGCATGGCACGAATGATTGCAGTGCAAGTTACACTTTCCTTTATTTGGGCTTCAGATTATGGAACTAAAATTAAACTTGAACTCTTTGCAGAAAGGTAATTTTTCCTAATCACTCACACTGCTGCACAGATCTCTACAACTCGATTATGTTCTAATTAGATTAATTGGGTGGAGAATAATTTCTTTCTTCAAGAAGATCAACTACAAACCACAAGCAATTCTATAGACTCTGTGTGTGTGGGGGGGAACCCACAACAAAATAACCCCAACACTCACTCAGAGCTTTAAAACCAAAGCAAAGAATGCCCAGTAATTAAATTGTTAAAGAATTTATGAGGATATCTGGATAAGCTCAGGTGTTGTTTTTCATTCCTTTCCCTCTCTTTCATAATTTTCCCTTGTGCTCTCCCTCTTTTTCTCTGGGCCATAAAATGAGATGTGGAATTCCAATTCCTTCATTGATTTCTGAGATAAAAATTTAAGAAACTCAAGTAACAAAAGGTTGCACTCCCACGTTCTGCATGTGAAATGGATTGTCTTTGTTACACGGCAGCAAATATTGAACTGGGTAATGCTGTGAGGTCTTTGGCCTGAATACTAATGGTCATTATTTACCAGAAATGAACACAAGCCAGGGAGGTTCAGCACCTCCTGATTGGCTTTGGCATCCCAACAAAGGCACGGAGAGAGGGACAGGGGACATGAAAAGTGGATGCAGAGCTCAATTCCTGTGCCTGGCCCAGCTTTATGAGCCAAGCTGCTGTGAATTAATGCCGAGCAGTTTTCTGCTGGCAGCATCTGGTCATAGCACACGTGGCTGTTCAAGCAGGCTGGAATGTGCTTGGAGGACGCTGCATTCCTGATGTCCTCGTTGCATTCTGTCCTTTGCCCTCTCCCTGGGCAGCGCTGCCCTTTGCTGGGCACAGGTCCTAGCTGAGCGGGGAGAATGGGGGCTGTAAATCCCGGCGAGTGGCTCCCGCGTTCCGCGCGGGTGGAAGGTGCTGAGCTGGGCACCCACGGGGCACCGGGGACGTGGCAGCTGCAAACTCAGCCTGGAAGCTCCTCACGGAGCTCTTGGTGCCAGGATGAGGCGTCAGGGCCCGTTAACTTCTGGGAAGGACACGGAGGCTCCTCGATTGCTCTCTGTTGTCTCTTAAAAACCCAGTGGTGATTAGAGCAGACAGGAAACTCGGCCACTTGACCTTCAGAGTGCCCAGGGAGGTTGGTTGTAAGGGCACAAATGGGCCAGATTTGCTCTGAAGACTCTCAGGTCAATGCTGCTCTTTTCCAAATTGTCACAGGATCATTGAGGTTGGAAAAGCCCTCCAAGGTCATTGAGTCCCAGCTGTGCCCAATGCCCACCTTGTCCCCAGCCCAGGGCACTGAGTGCCACAACAAGTTGTTCCTTGGACACCTCCAGGGATGGGGACTCCAAACCCCCCTGGGAAGCCCCTGCCAAGGCCTGAGCCCCCTTTCCATGGGGAAATTCCTGCAGTGCCCACCCTGAGCCTGCCCTGGCCCAGCCTGAGGCCGTTCCCTCTGCTCCTGTCCCTGTTCCCTGGAGCACAGCCCGGCCCCCCCCGGCTGTGCCCTCCTGGCAGGAGCTGTGCAGAGCCACAAGGGCCCCCTGAGCCTCCTTTGCTCCAGGCTGAGCCCCTGCCCAGCTCCCTCAGCCTCTCCTGGGGCTCCAGCCCCTTCCCAGCTCCGTTCCCTGCCCTGAACTCGCTCCAGCCCCTCCAGGTCTCAAGGTCCTGTGCCCAGGACCGTCCCACAAGGTCCTGAGCAAATGCACCTTCCAACATTCAGTGAACAGGAGAATTGTGCCAGCCTGGAGCTGTGTGGGAGGTTGTCACTGCCAAATGACCCCGGGCCCTCTTCCTTGTCCCTCCAGCCCTTTGTTTCCCCATGGGATGGTTGGCAGATTTATGTCTCAGTGGCTCCCGTGGTGTTTGGCTCCTTTGTGCTAAATGCAAAGACTGCCCAGAGTCTGAAATATGAAAAGTGTTTGGATGGGGCAGATAGGCCACCTGCAGATGTCAGCCCCAGGAATGATGATAGGGCCTGGCAGAGCCACAGCGAGTGCTGAGATATTATTAATAGCAAGAGATCTATTAAGGGATTAGACACACGTTTGAACACTTACAACTTTATCTCTTTCTGCTTGTGGCAGGGACTATTTATTTCCCCAACCCAGATGTCTGAAGGGTGATTGGTAGATTGGAGAAGGTGGAGAGAAAGTTTGCACACATGAATTCCCAAACCTCTGAGCTTTGGCTGGGGGTGAGGGATGGGGACTTGGCCCTCCTGGGCATCTCCACAGGACTGAGATATGTCTCTTTCAGTTTTGTCCACACTCTGGAGCCATCCTGGAGAGCTTGAACTGGCTCCTGTCCAGCTCCTGGATGAGAAGGATCTCTGGGAGCATCCCAGCCATGTCCAGAGCATGGGATAGGGCTGGGGCCACTGCAGAGCACCCTCCCAAACTCCGCTGACATTGGTGCTAATGCAGACACAGCCCAAGACAACCCTGCCTGTATTTCCAAAGGAGAGCTATGTTTGGAGGACCCTCCCTTTCTGGGGAGAAGGTTTTGGGGCAAGGCAGAGGGGTTGCTGCACATTTTGTGTCTGGTTTATCGTCTGGGAATGCCAGGAGCCACACCTGCAGGGGGGAGGCCCTGACATTTTGTCAGCACGCCATGGACAGCTGGAGTGCAGGGACATGCAGGTACCTCTCTCTGTGAGACTAGAATGGCAAATTTGAGCTCTCAGAGATCTGAGCGCTGGACTTCACAGTCTCACCTGGTTTGGATGTGATTGTGTGTGTGTGCTTTGTGAGATTAAGTGAAGAATAAAGTAGAAAATGGAAACCCCACGCCCAGGACCACCCAGCAGGGCTAGAACACACTCCTGGAGCTGCAGGTCTCCAATATTTAACTGGATTCCTCCCCAGATCTGAGTCAAGGGGAATGGCAAAGCTGCTGTGGGGGAAACCATGTTCTAAATCTAAATGTCTCTTTGATACAGGTAAACTCTGGGATGTTCACAGGCTCTTGAATCTCCTGGTTCACAGCACAGCCTAAGCAGGTCCTTTTATGTTCCCTGACACTCGTTAGAAAGTTTTAAGAGATTGAAGAGAATGGAAAAATCAGATTTAGTCATTTTTTTTACAATATGCCCCTAAAAGGAGCCTCATAAAATATGGATTCCACTGAATGTGCTTGTTTCTAAATTCAGAACATGTGTCCAAGTGAATTTGTAGCTCAGGAAATGAAGGACAAACTGCCTGGGACGGGAGATGAGCAGACAGGCAGCTGCCCTTTCCCTGCCCTGCCATGCCTGCCAGCCCCTCCTGCCTGCCAGGGCATTTCCCAAAATATTTTGCACCCAAGGCACACCCCTTGCTGTGCAGGGCTCCTGCCTCATCCAGCCGGGTGCTCCCACCCTCATCCCCTCATCTTTCATTAGCAGGATTGGTATTAGATGTGGATCTGGGAACAGGGGGATGCCTCAGCCCCTTCCTGGCGCTGCCCTGGGTTTTGCTCCCTGTGATCCCTCCACCTCCAGGGACTGACCTCACTTACACTGCAGGAGGGAAAATTTTCCTGCCCTGCCAAAGATTTTAGGTTCAGCAAACCTCCCCTGCCAACCACGATGGGCTGAGAAGAGGAGCTCTCAAAAACCATTTGCAACATAAAAGCTTGGCAGAGTAAATTGCTTTTGATCTGTGCAAATAATTCCCTCGGCAATTTTGGGGAGGTTTTTGTATCCGTTTCTACTGTGTTAACTTTCTGTTTGTAATAATTAATTTCACGATAATCAGCTCGACATTGTGAAACGCAGAATCATTTCAAACCAGAAATGTCTTTTATTTTGCAAATATCAAGGCTGAAACACGAACAAAGACAAAAATGTCCCAGAGGCAGCCAGAAAGGAGGGGGTTGGATGCAGCCTCCTCTGCAGAAGTTCAGTTTCACCAAATAGACATTTTCTAAAGCCCCAGTCTTGTGCTGAGGACTTCAGTGGGCTCCAAGTCAATATTTTTTTTTCCTTTAATTTTCTTGGTTTTTAAGGTGTGGTAAAGTCTGGCTGCAACCTTTTCAGGGCAGCAGCCCTCAGTGAGCTCCTTTCTCTCCGGAATGGAAGCAGGGATCCAGGGAGGGAAGAGCAATGGGAACGTTCCCAGCAGTTATGTTCTGAGCCATCCTGAGTTACCCAACACAGCCTGGAGACAGGAAGGAGCTGGGCTTAAATCAGCCCCACCTCCAGGTATCAGACCCAAATCTCCAGCCCTTCCTCCCCCGGGGGGTTTGCTGTTCCCCAGCAATGGATAAGCTGAGCCATCCCAATGGATGTGATGCCAGGGGAGCTATGGGGCTTTTATGAGACTTTTTGGGCTGGGTCCCTCATGTACCCCTCGCTGAACCCTGCCTGGCTGTTGGAATGCTGTTCATGCCTTCCTGGGGATGATTAAGCTGACATTTAATTGGGGACAGCACCTGGTATTTGCTCCTTCTCAGGCTCTGCTCCTCTCCATTAAAACCATAACGAACACAAGGAGTGATGCAAGTAATTTTATGGTGCTGAGAAGGGTCAAACACATTTGCTCTTTGATGAGAGGAGCTGTAAAATCCTTAACTGGGAGCTGGATGGATCAGGCTTTCTGAGCATAAACAGGCAGAGGAAAAATGTGGAGATGGTCTGATGGGTCAGTCTGGGAGAAGAGAGATGGATGCATTAAATAAAGATCCACTCAGCCATTTATCCATCTCCTCTCAGTCTTCATCTGGGAGGAGAGCTCGCTCCCCGCCGTGGGCAGGATGGATGGGTGCAGGAGCAGATGGATGGCTGGACAGCTTTCCCCCAATCCATCCCCATCTGTCCTTACACCTCAATCTTTATCTCATCTGGTGATGCACACACATGAGGAGCTGAAGGCCTCGGCAGGGAGATAGACAGGAACTGAGTTTAGGGTGGAGCAGAGAGACAGAGAGGTTTTGTTCAGCCTCAAAAGCTGAGTGTGGAGGGTGACAATGACAGGACATTGTTTTTGCAGCAGCCCTGCCCCTCTCCCTGCGAGGCCACAGCTCTGCCCAGGCCATGCCAAGGGCTCCTGATAACCTTGGCTGTGCTTCCCTGCCCGCCCAGGCTCTGCCTTCAGAGGTGAAACACTTCAGAGCAGGGAAATTAAAATTATTTTTTCATTTTTTTTGTCTTTCCAGCTGCTCATGTCCCCTTTCCTGGGGCCTGAATGCAGCATCATTCAACAGAAAGTTATTGTGAAAGTCACTGCATTGGCTTTTTCTGTGCAAATAACACCAGATTTCAGAGCCTCTGGAATTGCCACATGAATCAAGCTGGACAGATGGAATCTGTGCACCCCACTCCTCCCAGGGGCACACAGGGCCCTGCTGTGCCCCGAGATGTCTGCAGCCACCCAAAGGTGATGGGGAGCTGACTGCAAGGGGGAGAGTTCCTCTGCAAGGACCTCAGCTCTGCCTGGTTTTTGGGACGTGGGCAGCCCGGGTCCGGTGATCCAGGAGCTTTGGAACAGTAGGTTCAGCAATGTTTTAGAAGAAAGGATTGAATCATAGAATTATTTGAGGTGGAAAGGCTCTCTGACATCATCGTGTCCAACCATCACCCAGCACTGCCAAGGTCACCTACACCCAGCTTTTAGACCCCTAGATGGATGGGGACTCCACCACTGCCCTGGGCAGCTGGGCCAGTGCCTGACAATCCTTTAGATGGAGAAATTTTCCTTCAAATCCATCCTGAGCCTGCCCTGGCCCAGCCTGAGGCCGTTCCCTCTGCTCCTGTCCCTGTTCCCTGGAGCACAGCCCGGCCCCCCCGGCTGTGCCCTCCTGGCAGGAGCTGTGCAGAGCCACAAGGGCCCCCTGAGCCTCCTTTGCTCCAGGCTGAGCCCCTGCCCAGCTCCCTCAGCCTCTCCTGGGGCTCCAGCCCCTTCCCAGCTCCGTTCCCTGCCCTGAACTCGCTCCAGCCCCTCCGTGTCCTGAGGGACCCCACATGAGTACACAGTGCCAATGCAGGGACATTTGCACCCTGAGTGCTCTCCAGGCATCTCCAGCAGGTCCCTGCTGGGCACAGCTCTCCAGCTCGTGTCTCTCCTCTTGCAGAGCCCTTCCCAAGCCCTGCAGTTACCAAAATCCTGGCGCTTCCCTGTCAGAGCCGCCGTTCCACCCCGAGCCTGTGATTCCAGGAAGGGCCTGTGCTCCTGCCCGTCAGTGTGGAGCGGCAGTGGAGCGGTGAGCCCGGCCCGGCCCTGAGCCCAGCCCCGAGCCCAGCCCCGCGCCCTGAGCCCAGCCCCGAGCCCAGCCCAGCTCTGTCCGTGTGCCAGGATCGATGGGGATCGTGAGTGCCCCGTCAATAACAACGATCCCATAATGAATAGGGGCTGTACTGCAGGCTGCGATCCCGGCCCGGCCATTACAAGGTCCTGACCCGAGTGGTTGGATACCAGGAAATCATTGATTTAATAACCCTTGGCTGGAGTTCTGAGACAGAGCAGAGACCCAGAGGAGGAGGCAGGTGGAGTGGGGGTGAACTATCAAACCTTGTTTTTGTCCAGATTTATCTTATTCCACGCTTTTAGCCTCTTCCCTACCAAACTGCAGGGCCAAGCCTGCCAGTCGCTAGGAATTAGGGATCCTTTGGGGCCCCTTCCTCATCCCCACGGAATTTGTCCCAGGATGGGACCCTCCGTGACAATCACCAGCGTGGGCAGGCTGTGGGGTGGGGTCCTGGGGTGTCATCCTGCAGCTCCCACTGATCTTCCCAGCTGTAGGAAATCCCTGGGTGTTTCTCCCCGCCCAAGGGCTCTGCCCCGCGATGTCCACCGGCCGAAGCTGCTTTGCTGAGCCTCGGGCACAGCCTCTCAGCCAGAGCCCCTCTCAGCTGAGACACAGCCCCGTGAGCAGCTCAGCGCGGATGGAAATCAGCGGGGAGCTGAGCGGTGGAGGATTTGAACACATCCCTCTGCAAGGGCTCGGGAAGGGGAGGTTCAGTGGCTGTCGATATTGCCCTGCTGTGATAAAAGCTTAAGGAGCTGCCCACTGCGAGGAACACGCTCCAGCTGATTCCAGAGTGCAGCGATCCATCGCAGCTCGTGGCTCGTCCCGCTGGGAGGGATCCCAGCCCCGGGGAAGGCAATCTCCTGGCACAATCAAACACCCGGGAATTGTTCCCAGGTAGAGAATTTGCCGCTTCGTAGCGACTGCTTTGCTTTTGGGCAGCTCTTTGTGTGTTAGCCTCAAAGGGAATTCAACTAAAAAGGGTTTGGAATCTCCTGCCCTGCTTTCCAGCCCCACTCTCTGCTGTGTCCCTCACTGACTACTGGCACGCCCTCCTGGTGAGATCCTGCACATAATTTGTAAATTGGAAACTTCCTGCAGGTGCTTTGTCCGTTTTCTGAAGGCAATTGAGTTCTAAAGAAACGCCACGCTGTGAGTACAGGGTGTGGATCTCTACTTTCTCCCACCTCTGTAATTTTTGAATGTTTTAGTTATTTTCCAGCGAATTTGACAGAGGAATTGAGGTTCACGATGCTTCTGCCACCTTCTGTCAGCAGGAGCTGAGCAGAGGAAAAAGTCCCCAGGGGTGACCTGAGAGAAGCCCCATCAGATGTTGGAGCAGTGGCAGAGGACAGGGGAGGAAAACGAGATTTAATGACAGGAAAAGCCTCAACCAGAACTCCCAGTCCCCCATGAGACCCAAAGCTGCAGCAAACAGCCAATTTGGGTCTGATACTCGTGTTAATATTATTTTTTTCCTCCTGCTTTTTCTGAATTCCTGTGGTTGTGTGTGTGAAGGGGCGTGGAGGGGAGACTCCTCTGCACTGGGCAAAACCCACACAGGGAGGCTGGAAAAGGGGGTCAAGGCACCAGCCAAAACACCCAAATTTACATAAGGGCAGCTGAGATGAGACAGGGGCCCCTTCCCTCCCCACTGCCAGCCTGGACCTGTGCCCCTGAGCCTGGCCTGACATGATCTCACGTGGAATTGCATCAGTTTTCCCTACAAAACAAGGATTTGATGTAACCATTCGAGTATATCTCAGCTTAGATGTTCTGGAGCTGCAAATGAAAGCTCGAGAAAGTTATTTATTTCAGCCCATTTAAAGTGTTTTTGCTGATGTATTCTGCAGAGTGGGTTTAGCGTGTGAGCTCTTTAGTAAAATCATTTCTGTATTAATGAGACCTAACCCAAAGCCATTAAAAGTGGCTTTAAAGGCATACCTCAGCGAATGGCTCATATTGAGATGGATGGGAGCAGACAGAGAGTGTTTGTAAACTTACACATCCTCAAATCAAACTGGAACTCATTAAATACAGCAAAATTATTCACTGAATAATTCACTCGGCTTGAATATGAAAGATTTGGACAACCTTGGGTTGTTTGATTGAAAAACAGCTTATTTTTTATGCTCCTGTGTATGTGACAAAGTAAAAATATGAGCTGAAGGTGGGGAGCTCTGTCACCTTGGTGTTGAGGGCCTTCCTTGGAGGAAGCTTCATTAAAGCTAAATTCTGACAAATTCAGCCTGGAGGGAGGGTGGGCTTTGCTGGGGACAGTCAGCCTGGCTGACTCTGAGGATTTTTAAGTATTCCTCATGTTTCATGCCCTGGCAGGGCTGCAGCAGCTCAGGGGGCTCAGGGGGTCTGAGCTCGGGGTGTTGGCTGAGGGTGCTGGGTCAGCTCCATGTCCATGGGAGGCTGTTCTGTGTCAGGCCAGGCTTTGAGATGCTGGGGGCAATAGGAACCAAGCATTCCAGGGTTTTCCTTGTCCCCTAACTCCTGCCTGTCCCGGGGGTCTCCAGCTGTGTCAGGAGCTGCCCCAGCCCCATGTAGGGCCCCGCTACCGGCACAGCTTCTGTGCAAACTGGGGGCTCTGCTGCACCTTTTCCTGCCTGTAAAGCCAGAGAGCAGCTCCAGGGGCAGCTGAGGTTTGTGAGGGGGTCCAGCCTCGTGGCTGGATCCATGGCTCCAGCAGCCTCTGGGCCAGGAGAGCTGCTCCTGCTGGTTCTCCTTGCCCAGGCAGGGAGAGCAGGCAGGAAGTGGGAAAAAGCCATGATCCCACTGTGTGTACAGCCAGAGATGTGACTGGGCTGAGCTCCTCGGCCGTCCCTGTGGCTCAGGCTGTGATCCTCCTGGCTGCACACTGAGAGAACTCTGGCAGGAACTCTGGGAATGCCCCTTCCCTCTGTGTCCCCTCCTGCTCTAACCCCATCCCGCCACCGGCACGGCGGCTCCACAATCGGCTCAGGAACCTCCCAGCAGAAGAGAAAGCTTTAAACAAAATACAATTTTACAGTTCATTTCAGGTAATCACAGAGTCTATGTTCCGAAATGATCCTCTCGGCATTGCCCACGGAGAGCAGCAATGGCTGATTGGCATTCCATTACTAAACAGCTAAGCCATTCATAATGCAAAAAAACAGACTTGATGGAAAGATTTGATTCAGTTTTCAAGCTAGACTAATTCAAAACCCAGGGCTCTATAAATCAGAGCAAATGTTCTTTATAAAAAAAATATAGCCAGAGCCCATGTGCAGTATCAGATCTATGATTTATGTCTGTATCCCATTAAACTGAAGGACAAGCGAGGGGAGCAGGGCTGTCCCTGCACCCTGGGGTCCTGCCTTCCCCATAATAACCACCTTCAGTGACTGAGGAAATGACTCTGGTGTCCCAGGGACATTTGGGGACATTTGGCTTTCCCTTGGGGAGGGAGCACAGCTGAACTGTGCCCTCCTGTTGCTGTCAGCAGAGACAGGGACAGGGGGACCGGGACACAGTGACACAGGGGCAGGGGGACAGGGAGAGGGACAGGGGCAGAGGCAGGGACAGAGGGACGGGCACAGGGGCAGGGACAGGGGAACAAGGACAGAGGGGCAGAGGATGGGGCAGGGCAGATCTGGCAGCACCATGGCCAGGGGAATGAGCTTGCAGCAGGGCTCCTTCCAGGGCAGACTGTCCCAGCCAGGTACAGCCTCGTGCCCCAAGGGTGCCCCCCTGCTCCCCCAGACCCTGGGGTGCCTCTGGGGACTGTCATGGGATTGTTCTGTGTGCTCTTCGTAGAACCATGGGATGCCTTGGGTTGGAGGGATCTCGTCCCACCCCACCTCCCACTGTCCCAGGGTGCTCCAAGCCCCAGTGTCCAAGCTGGCCTTGGACTCTTCCAGGGGTGGGACAGCCACAGCTGCTCTGGGAGCAATTTCTCCTCAGTACAGATGTTAACTCTCTCCAACTCCACTGAAAACTGTGGGTTTTCCTTCCTCACTGCACCACCTCAGGTCCTGAGGAGTGTCCTACTTGCAGAAATGTCATGGTTTAACCCCAGCCGGACCCAGCCCCTCATGGCCTCTTGCTCACTCCCCACAGCAGGAGGGTAACATCTGGATGGCTCATGGGTTGAGATAAATTCCATTTAATAGGGAAAGCAAAAGCTGCACCCATAAGCCAAGCAAACCAAGGGAACAGTTCCCTGCTTCCCATGAGCAGGTGGGTGTTCAGGACCTCCAGGAGAGCAGGGCCCCATGCCATGGAATGGTGGCTTGACCTCCATCCCCCAGAGCAGGAGTTGAGGTACCCTCAGACCCAGCTGAGGTCTGTTGGAGAGGGAGGATCTGACCCAGGAATGCTCATCCTCAAGCTGCAGGACAGAAAATTCCCTAAATTGATTTCCTTCCCCCCAGACTTGCCAGTCTGCTGGCAGCTCCACCATTCTTTGAGAGCCCAGCCCCTGCTGCAGCCTTGGCACAGCAAGTGGTGCTCAGGCTGCCCTGAGTCCCTGAGCCTGGGTTTGTCCCTGCTCCCCAGGACAGAACCATCCCCAGAGCTCACTGCCTGGGCCTGCTGCTGTTTATTCCTCTCCAGTTCCTGGAGCTGCTGCAGCTGGGGCTGGGAACATCTGTTGGCAATCCAGAACTCACAGGGAAAAGGATGCCATCGTTCAGGAGCCGACAGTGACATTTTAAAAGCCGTGTCTGAAATCCCCAAACAATTAAGAGGCATCTTTTTTACATTCCCTCCCTATCTGAGGCATTGCACAGGCAAGGCACCAGCTGAGAAGTACATGTAGATCTTGACAGGAAAAGCTGCGATTAATGAATAATGGAGCACCAGCAATATATAACTTTCAGGCGGAGCCATCGTAATTCAATCCAAACAGTAATATCAGGGTCTTTTCTTGGAGGAGTCTAAGCAGCAGTTAAATATTAAATAAAAAAGATGACATTTTATTTTATTTTCCTTTGGCAATTCTGCATCTCCTGATTCAAAGAAGCAGAAGGCAGAAAGTGCCACCACGGAGGGGAAAGGAAAGTTTAAATGTAAATTCACCTGCCCCCAGCCTGGGCTATAAAAGTGCTTAATGAGGGAAAGGGAGGGCAGGGCTGCAGCACTGGGCTGCACTCTCCGGACTGATTTACTACCTGCACTTGTGCCCTTCATCTTTTCATCATCCCTCAGATCACTGGGACTCTTCAAGGAAATAGCTTCAAACTTTTGTCCCTGGTTTTGTGTGCCTGGGAAGATGTGTTCTTAAAAAACCCAATAATTCACCATCTGCATGGGAGCCTTGCTCAGTCATCCTGAGCAGAAGCAGATTTGATCCCATTAATGCAATGGGTTCTGCTTGCTCTCCATGTGGCCTTTTTTCCCCTTTCCTCTCACTTCCCTGGAGCTCTGTCCCCCTGCAGTGCCCCAGAGGCACCTCCAGCATTTCAGATCTGCTTCAAATCTCCCCTCGCACCCCTGGGCTGTGGCCTCTTCTCCCACCCCATATTCTCCCCATTAGAGCAAAAACCTCCCTTGTGGCCTCTTTGCACCTCATTAAATCCTCATTTCTTTCCAAATCTCACATCAGCCCTTCCCTCTCCCCTCTTCCTGGTGCTAGGGCTGAACGATTTCATGAATTCCCCCGAGCACTGCCCGTTCCAGTGCTCCCAGTAACGCCTCCATGGAGCAGCCCCAGCTGCTGGAGAGCTCCTCTGGCACCTCCTGCACACCGGGGATCGCTCCAGGCTGCCCGGGTCAGCCCTCAGGGTGCAACTCTCCGCACCCAGCAGCCCTCTGCCATCAGGAGTTACCAAACAACGGGGTCACTCCTCTGCCATCAGGAGTTACCAAACAACGGGGTCACTCCTCTGCCATCAGGAGTTACCAAACAACGGGGTCACTCCTCTGCCATCAGGAGTTATCAAACAACGGGGTCACTCCTCTGCCATCAGGAGTTACCAAACAACGGGGTCACTCCTCTGCCATCAGGAGTTATCAAACAACGGGGTCACTCCTCTGCCATCAGGAGTTATCAAACAATGGGGTGACTCCTCTGCCATCAGGAGTTATCAAACAATGGGGTGACTCCTCTGCCATCAGGAGTTACCAAACAACGGGGGTGACTCCTCTGCCATCAGGAGTTATCAAACAACGGGGTCACTCCTCTGCCATCAGGAGTTACCAAACAACGGGGATGACTCCTCTGCCAGTGACCACATCTCTCCTCTGTGACCTACAAGAATGGTGCTCCCAGCAAGGAGCTTTGGGGGAAGAGAGGGCAGACAGGGAGGATGGGGATTTGGGGTGGAGCAGTGGGTACCTGTAGGGCTGTGTGAGGATTAGGGTGGAGCAGGGGGTACCTGTAGGGCTGTGTGTGCAGGGTGCTCACACTCAGCCACTCTTCCTAAATCGCATCCAGTAAATGTTTGCCAATGTTGCATTAACTCTTGGTAGCTTTTCCACCTGGAGGACAAAACCTTTACTCCTTGTCCTGGCTCTCCTGTTCCAAGAGAAGCAGGGGGCAGACTGAGAGCATTCCTGGTGTGGAAAATAAAGTCCCAATTCACACAAAATCTGTCCTGCTGCAGGCTGAGCCTGGCTCCCCAGTGTTCAAGGGAGCGAGCAGTGACCCATGAGCTCCTCGAGGGGTTTGTGCTCCACACCCCTCACCGGGCTCAGGGCTCTCCCTGGAGCCAGGAGGCCATCAGGCCTGGCAGAAACACAGCTTTTGTCCCAGTGGAACTGGAACGAGGGGAGGAAGAAGTGCCTGAGCTAGCCCTGCAGGTGAGGGCTGGGTGGGGAGCACAGAGTCCTCTGGCTCACAAATGCAGCGTTCCTGCCGAGCTGGGAGCGTGGCAGCAGGAGCAGCTCCAGCCCCTGCAATAACAGAGCTGAGCCATCGGATGAGGCACAGAAACACCAACGGGGCAGGTTCAGATCCTAGGCTCAGCCTGACTGTTGGGTGTATCCCTGAGCCAGGCAGCAAAAAGCCCCCCATGGAGGGGTCCCAAACAGAGGTGTCCCCGTGGAAGGTCCTGGGGACACAAGAGCCCAGCCAAGAGAGGGCTCTGTGCTGGGGCAAAGCCTTTCCCCCATGGCCAGCAGTGAGACAGAGCCAGGCACAAACCAAGCAGAGCCAACCTGCAGAGCAGGGTTCCACAGACTTCCCTGAAGATCTGCCCTGGGAGCAGCTCTGGTTTCCTTCCTCATTGCTGTGCCAGCCACCCATGGAAGGTTTGTTTGCTTTCTGACCCCCCTTCACAAAAGAACAATATTATACCATCACCTCTTTTCTTTTTTCCTATTTTCTTTAATTATACTTATTTAAAGTCTGTAGTATTTTTGGAGGGCTGAGGAGGAGGGATACAGGGTACAAGCACCTTCTAAGACCTTTAATTCTGTCCAGATAAGAGAGCTGCACTAAATCATCTCCAAAAAGAGAGTAGAAGTTAAGATAAGACTCTGTGCTTTCAAAAGTATCCCAGTAACTCCATTAGAGACAGAACTGGTAGAAAGCAAGCAAGATGGAGCAAAACAGATCTTTCTGGGAGTTTGATTTTTGTCTCACTGGAATTAGAAGGAACTCTCTTAACAAACAGCCTTTTCTTCCCCAAGGAAAGGATTTTATTACCTAGTAAGAAGTGATGGAATGAGAGAAAATGTCTCCAGGAAGCACCAGGGAAGGTTTAGACTGGATGTTTGGGGACATTTCCTGATGGGAAGGGGTTGTCAAGCTCTGACACAGCTGCCCAGGGCAGTGGTGCAGTCACCATCCCTGGAGGGGTTTACAAGGCTTGTGGCACTTGGGGACATGGGACAGTGGAAGTTTAGAACTTGTACTGAGGAGAAGTTGTGCCCACAGAAGCTGTGGCTGCCCCTGGAAGTGTCCCAGGCCAGGTTGGACGGGTTTGGAGCAGCCTGGGACAGTGGAAGGTGTCCCTGTGTTGGAACAAGATGGTCTTTAAGGTCCCTTCCCAAACCATTTTAGGATTCTGACCTGAGAGGGAGCTGTGGTCAGGAGGTTTCCCTACCAAGGATGGAATTTGTTAAGCTTTTGGCAGAATGATTTTTATCTTTTTTTTTCCCCATGAGTTCTGCCTGCTTCCTGCTGCAAATTTCAATATTTCATCAGGAAAACAAAAGCTTCTTGGCTGTCAGTGGATGTTTTATGTGTTTTGAGCAGGATGTTGTGACACACTGTTGATGTGTTTCCAAGGGAAATGGGAGCTCCTCTTGCCCGAGCTCTCGGTGCTGTCGCTGCTCCTTCCTTCCCCAGCTCTGCCTGCCGAGCCTGACTCGGGTCCCACCCCGAACCCCATTTCCTCAGAGCAATAAAGGAAATAACTGCAGCCCACAGCTACTTAAAACTCTCTCCAGGAGGCACAAATCCCCCACAGGATGAGCAGACAGCACACGCTGCTCTCACATCCCGAGGGAAAACAGGGGAGGCAGGGAGGGAGGGCAGGGAGAGAGGGCAGGGAGAGAGGGCAGGGAGAGAGGGCAGGGAGGGAGGGAGGCAGGGATGGAGGGAAGGGGAGGCAGGGCCGCTCCCTCGGCGCCCGTGCTCTGGGATGCTCCTGGGGAAGGGAGATATCCCGGACCTCAGGGCCCTGAGCCAAAGCCAGCGGGTGCCTCACCAAAACAACATCGCTCATCCGTGCAGCGTTCCCAGGGAATCAGGTGTTAATGGGGTGTCACATTTGTCTTGCTGACAGCTGGCATCACCGATAAGAATTAATCAGCTATAAATAAATAAATAAGTAAAAGTGATAAAACCTCGCCAATATCTACTAACAAGGCTATTTGTGATTATTTATTTATTTATTTAGTGTTGCTCTTATCTTACACAGAGGAAGGGGGGAAAAGCAGCGAGGCAGATGAAAGCATTGGGTAAATCCAGCATGGCTGGATTATGCCATTGGAGCCGAGTGCTCCGTGCTGTGGAGCACACTCCTGCTCCTTGCTCCTGCCTGATAGCGGGCTCAGGCAGCTTTAGCACCTCTGGGCTTCCAGGCAAATGCTTTTCAAGTGCAAGCAGGGTCTTCCAGAGCCTTGCACATTCACATGCACACCCACCGTGCACCGGTGATGGCTTTGTGCAGGATTTGTGCTGGAATCAGGCTGGGCTGAAGGGAGGGGATCTCCCAGGAGCAGTTGTTAGCAAGCTGCAGGATAATCAATAATCTTGATGGAGATGCAATGGGTTCCTGGAGTCTGGAGTTTATGATTTTGCCATAAGTAGAAATAATTGATCACCCATTTGCTGGGGAGGGTATTGAAAATTCTGTGGGTATTTGTCCTTCCAGGGAAACACCTTTGTTTATAGACCCAGCCTGGAGCACACCAGGGCCTGTCCTTCCTGCCCTGGTCACACCAGGGATGACCAAGGCACAGCTGGTGCTTTAGAGACTTCACCAGAGCGGTTCTGTGTCCTGCCTGCTTTGGGGACCTCTGCCCCCACCCCAGGATGACCCAGCTCTGCTCTGACCCTTTTCCTCCCACAATTTCCCAAAGTAAAACCACGACTCTAAACACTCAGTGCAGCCACTCTATCTTCACAGAAATATCAATGGGATCTTGTCTGTTAAAATCCCATCTATTTGAGCATATAATTTTGCCAGAGTCAGAATCTATTAGTGAAATCTCAGCCCTGGTGACAAGATAACAGAATCCTCAAATTAAATAGGGTTTCCACAATTACAGCGTCTCCCTTTCTTTCCCAGCATTAACACCATAAATGCTGCTGTCAGACAAGATAAAATCTGAATTCTATCCTGACAAGGCAAATGTTATCAAAGATCAGTTAATTACACACTGGATTTCAGAGGAGGCAAATAAACCCCCTGCGGATTCGTGTGAAAACTGCTGTCTTCCCAGCAGCTCCTCCCTGGGCCACCAGGCACGATTCCCTCATCCCTCCCTCCCTCTCCAGCACGCTGAGGAAATGGAATCCACACTTTCTGCTGCTGTCAGACCTTGCCCCAGCCAGGGCAGGATGCTGACAAGGGAGAGATGCTGGAGGTTTGAAGTGTTTCCTGCAGGAAGGGACTTGTAAAAACCTGCTGGGTTTGTGAGGAGGCTCTATGGCTCTGCAAAGAGCTCTTTCAACCCAGCCCATTCTGTGTTTCTCTGATTTATTTCATTAAAACAATTGTTTCCCTGCAGGAATTGTCAGAATGGACACACATCTTCTCTTATCCAGTAGCT
This sequence comes from Molothrus ater, assembly GCF_012460135.2. Taxonomy (NCBI): domain Eukaryota; kingdom Metazoa; phylum Chordata; class Aves; order Passeriformes; family Icteridae; genus Molothrus; species Molothrus ater. Next base: position 582,444 of record NC_050501.2, read on the forward strand.
GCTTCCCTCCAGCTGGAAGTTTTTTCTTCCTGTTCTTTGTATTTGCAAATAAGGTATTTAAGCCTTATTTTGAGTGGCAGCCTGTGTTGGAGGGGGATGTTTTCCAGCTGCTGTGAGTTCACATGGAGCTGTATTCCATCCCTCTCCAGCAGCACTGCAGGTGGATGGGACATTCCCACTGCTCATCCCAAGATCCCGATGGAGGCATGGGAAGGCTGCTATTAAGAGCTGTCAGCCACAGGTGCTGCACAGCCCACAGCAAGAAACAGGCCAAATTCAGAAAATTATATGGAAAATCAGAGCTTGTGGATATCTCTGATTGCTGCATTTAAAATTCTCTTCAGCCCTGCAGGGTGACTGCTCCATTGCTGAATTTTTGATAAACACAGACACCACAAGTTCAGGACATGGCCCAAACCCCCTGGTGCTGCTTTGGTAATTCTGCCCTGTGCCCCAGCCCTGCCTGTCTCTCCCAGCTGGCTTTTGCTTCCTGCCTTGCATTCTCAGCATTCCTGGGGCTGGCAGCTCCATCCCAGCCCAGCACAGTGAGGGCTGTGTGCAATGAGCTGTCACAGAGTGTCTGGCACTGAGCAGGATAAATGTTCCTCCTGTTTTGTTAGGTGCCTCATTGAGAAGAGCTGGTGATGCTCCACCAGGGTGGAATGATGGACTCCTGTCCTGGTTTAGGGCAAATTTGGGAGAAAATCTCCAAAGGGGCCCCTCTAGAAAGCAAACCCACACGGCCCCTGCCCACAACTGGGTCAGGAAGGATTCCTCGGACACAAGTGGAAAGAACCTGTTTATTTAACAGGCACAGCACCCCCAGCACACAGAATGAACAATACCAGGTGACACCACTCTGTCACCGCTCTGAAATGATGACAAATTCAGAAAGTCTCTCTGGGGGTGCTCGCTCTGTTCTCAGTCCCTCCTGTGCTGGGGCAGCTGCTGCAGCCACAAGGTGCAAACTCGTGGTGTTCCCCAGGTCCCAGCCCGGAGCAGGTTTGAGTAGGTCCAAAAAAGGGAAAGGAGAAACAGTCCAGGGAAAATTTGGACTGCTCAGCTAAACTAACTAATGAGCAGGAGCAAAAAGCAAGAGCAAAGCAGGAGCAAAGCAGAAGCAGGAGCAAAGGGAAAAGCAAAGCAAAAAGCAAAAGCAGCACCATGCACTGCCCTGTCTGTGTGTCCCGCCAGCCGTGGGGGAGCGGCTGAGAGCAAAACCAAAACAAAACATTCGCTCTGCAGAGCCAGTCTGGAAGGCACAGAACATGATATCCAGCATGAACAGAGCACAGGAATGGGGATACAGCATCATAACCTCACCCTAGGACAACTCCCCTTCCTGCGCTGTCAGTGGGGAGGGGGGTCAGGCAGTGCTCTGCTCCCACCACGCTCCTGTGATCCTCTCCACCCCGACTAATCCCCTGCAATTCTCCACTTCTGCTCAGGGCAAGGTTCCTCATGGCCTTCACCCTGCCTGGGCTCAGTGCTGGGCACTCCACACCTGGGTGGGCTTCCTGGAGGCCAGGGGCAAGTTGGGAAAGCCCCACCAGCGTGGCAACAACTCGGCTGCATGGTGGGACTGGGAGAACCTGGTGGGACTGGGAGAATGTGGTGTGACTGGCAGAAACACAAAATTTGAGCTTCTTGACTTGTTCCATCCTCCCCCTTCTATCTCCACCTCCACCTCTCTTCTTCACCATCCTTTTCCATTTTCCCCCAGATCAGTCTTTCCTGAGGACACTTTGAAATTTGGAGTGCCAGGATTTGTGTCAAATGCTGTGTGACAAAGGAGCTCTACCCCACACCCAGGTGTGATTAATGTTACCAACAGTCTGAGCTCATTGTCACAGCTTCTATTTAATCCAGGAGGAAAAGAGCAAGAAAAGAGGAGGAAAAAAAAGGACATGGATAATTTATGGCTCCAGGGTGCAGAGAGGGGCCTGGCTGTGGTTTTCTAGGAGCAGTCCCAGCTCTCCTCTTGAGGAATCAGTGTCCCTGTGCTTAAGCTTATCCCAAGAAGGTCAGAGAATCATGGAATGATTTGGGTTGAAGGGCCCTTAAATCTCATCTCATTCCCTGCCATGGGCTGGAAGCTTCCTCTAGACCAGGTTACTCCGGGCCCTGGTCCTACATCTCTGTGCTAGAATTAAATACAAGGAAGCCCTGCCCAAATGAAGGTAAAAATTAAGATTCTCATTTGAACAGGAGCCAACTGCCTGAAAGTGAAAGATGGTGGAACCCCCACTGCTCATTCCCTTGGTTTCATGGCTGGTGACAGGCACTGCCCTTCCTGCTGGGATATGGGGGTTCCATCCAGCACAGCGGTGCCCACTGGGATATGGGATCTCCATCCAGCACAGTGGTGCCACTGGGATATGGGATCTCCATCCAGCACAGTGGTGCCACTGGGATATGGGGGCTCCATCCAGCACAGCGGTGCCCACTGGGATATGGGGGTTCCATCCAACACAGCAGTGCCCATTGGGATATAGGATCTCCATCCAGCACAGCAGTGCCCACTGGGATATGGGATCTCCATCCAGCACAGCAGTGCCCACTAGGACACAGGATCTCCATCCAGCACAGCAGTGCTCACTGGGAATGGCCCTGTGGCCACCTGGTTGCTCTTTCCCATCCCACACCCCAGCCTCCCTCCCTTACTGAGCAGGGGAAAAGGGCAGAACAAACTGGAATGTGTAAATTGCTCCTCCCTTGCATGTCCCACCTGGCTGGTCTCCCAGTGGGCTCCTTGGGGTGCCCATCACTGCTATCCACCAAAGGCACCATTACTGGTTTTGTCACTTCCTTACTGAACACGAAAATACTGAATTTCCCCTGCCCTGGGTAGAGTGGGGAGCCACTGCTTTCATGGTTAATGAGCTCCAGGTGATGCCGTACTGGTCTGACTGGTGTGAGAGCTCCTGGGCTGGTTGGTGGCTCCAAGGGACGTAGTGAAACCCTCACTCCTGCTTTGGGATGATGTATTTCACACAAAGGCACAGACACAGCCATGAAATAAAGCAGCACTTAATTGCAAAGAAAAATGCAGGGATGGGAATGTAGCAAAAAATTCAGGATTTATTTGCTTGTGGGAAGCAGCAGAGGTGGGGCATTGGCAGTAATTGACTTAGAGTAGGCTGCAGATCCGTTCCCTGCCTGGAATTTACACCAAGCCCTCTAAGTACATCCTCCACCAGGGCTTCCATCATGTCAGACTTGTCAAACGTGGGTAATGCAGATGAAACACTTTAAAAGAATCTCATTTTCAGGACAAGCTGATCACTCTTTCCTTGAAAATAAAGCCCTTGTAAAAGATCTTAATTTAAGCAGTCAAAGATTAAGCTGCCCAGAGTGATTGCCTGCTTTTGCTGCAGAATTTCCTGGCATTTAGCACGAGGCTGTTCATGGTGTGTCACGAGCTTTGAGCCCCATCCTGCTGGAAAACCAGCAACTGGGGGGCAAAAGGAGACCAGGGGGAGGCTGTGAAGACTGAAGTGACTCTGGCAGAAAAATAGAGGCAGGTACCAGTTTTGCCCTTGGCCCCAGTCCCTCTGCAGCTCTCCTGGAGCCCCTTCAGGCCCTGCAAGGGCTCTGAGCTCTCCCTGGAGCCTCCTCCTCTCCAGGGGAGCACCCCCAGCTCTCCCAGCCTGGCTCCAGAGGGGCTCCAGCCCTGCAGCAGCTCCGGGCATTGATCTTCACCTTTGTCCCTGGAGGTGACAGAGTCCCCGAAGGACCTTGGTGCAGCCTGTCACACCCTCACCCTGCTCCCTGACCTCTTGTGATCCCAGAATTGAAGGGAAATTAGAGATTTTGTCTCCTGAACTGTGGCTTAGGAGAAATCTGAGCAACAGCTGAGTCAGTGCTGGCCCATCTGGAGGGGGAGCTTTTTGTTCAGAAGGGCACAATGTCACAGCACACTGAGAGCTGGAGTAAAACGGGGAAACAGGGATAAAAGGAGCAGTCAGAGGAAGAAATCAAGTGAACAAAGCTCATTTCCTTGAGGTATTTGAGCTTCTGATCAACTCTAGTATCTTCAAGCAGCAGAAAGCCTTATTTATATATTATTTATCTTTGGCTTAAAAAGAATAATTCTCTCATGTGACAGCTTCTGCCTGGATTTTCGTGCCATCTTCTTTTCTTTTCCTTATGTTTGTTTTTTTTTTTTTTTTTCTTCTTTTCCTTTTGGGGGATCTTAACAGAGCTGCTCTGCCTCTGTTTGCTTTTGTAGCCACAACTTCAAGGCCTGACCTTGGTGTAACTCCTGACCATGGCCTCGGGCTCTGCCTTGGCCCTGCTTCCCCTCCTGCCCCGGCTCTGATCTTCCTGGAGCTTCACATCTGCACATCCAGGGCTGCTTTGTGCTGCTGACTGGGGAGGGCTGGAGGGAGCTTGGTGCTGCCTGTCCCTGGAGGAAAACTTCTCCTCATTGATGTGGAAAGCAGAAAACAAAGTAGACGCTTGCACTCTTTATCTTGGAGGAATAGTTTTGTTCTCCCCATCCCCTCCCTGCAGATATGAAAGCATCTCAGCCCAGGGAAGCCCTGGGAGCAGGGTGAGGGGAAGGCAATGCTGAGAGCAGCAGGCACATTTGTTTCCAGCACAGGAGACTTGGGACCTGCTTTGCCATGAGTGCTTTTGCTGCTCCCTGCAGCCCCTCAGTGCCTGCAGTGCCCTGGCTGTGCTGCTTTGCAGCCAGTAAACCTGAACTGGGAACTGGGAGAGGCTGCAGAAATGGCACATCAGGGCTGGGATTGAACCAGAGACACATCAAAGGGTGCAGAAAACTTTAAAAATGTTCCTCTTGGGGTCTCAGGAGCGCTCTGTACCTGTCCCCACTGCTGTGCCATGGCACCATCCCACATCCTGCGGGGCACAGCCCCTGCACATCTGTGCACAGCTGCAGGCAGCGGGGCTCCCCCTCGGCAGAGCTCTGGCCAAGTGGAAAATGGGCATTTGTAGGTACAAGGCCTTTGATTTTCCACTGGGAAAAGAGCACAGGCAGCCAGAGTCGGGAGTGTAAATCAGAGCTCACTGATATGGATCCAAGAACCCTTCCAGATCAATATTTAAGAGAGTGAGGTAGGAAAGGCAACCACACTCCCTCTCTCTCCATCAGCTCTGCACAGGGCTGCTTATCTCATCTATCTCCTATCCCCCATCTCCTCCAGGCTCTTCTCTCCCCATATCTGCATCACCATCGAGCCCTCTAATAATTCCTCTGTGTTCCAGCCTCACTTCTACAAGGGAAGAATCCCAATACTGAGACCTCTTCTCACTCTTTACTCATGTGCAGGAGACTTGGGAGTGAAATTAGGATCAGAGCTGCTGACACTGAGCTTTATCCCACCCAGGCAGGTCCCTGCTGCTGCTGGAGATTGTTGTGATCTGCTGGGAAAGATTTCATGCCCTGGCAGCTCCAGGTAAGAACCTGCTGCTGTTTTCCTCTTTGCCCTGCTGGAGTCAGGAGCAGGAGCATTTGGATGCTGTTGAGAGGGCCAATACATGGTAAATGTCAGGCTCTTGCAGCCTCTTGGGACAGCCCCCTTGGTGCCACAGCTGTCCCCTCTTGCTGTGGGGTTGTCCCTGTGGTGGCACCACAGCAGAGGAACAAAGGCCTATGAGGGGACCCAGAGCCAGGAGCTCCCTGCCCTGAGGCAGCTCCCACCTCACACAGCTGGCTCTGCCTCTGGGCCAGGGTTTGGCAGCTGAAATGCCCTCAGTGCTCTGCAGTCCCTTATCTCTCAGTGAGCTGAGATGTTCCTGATTTCCTGATTTCCACGGCACCCTCTGCCCTCTGTGGGGTCCTGTCCTCGTGGGGCTGGGGACAGGGATGTGCCATTATCTCTGCTGCAGATGGGAAGTGCCTCTCTACAGCTCAAATCTCCTCCTCCAGGTGCAGGATACACAGGGCAGTGTTTATTTATTAAAATGCAGTAGTCTGGGGAGGGATGGGCGTGGAATCCACCCTGTATCAGTGTGCCATAGGAGTGAGAGCCCTCTGCTTGGAGGGGAAGCAGAGCTGGAGGTGTGGATCATCCCTAAAGCAGCCCTCAGGAGTCACATCCTGGCAATGTCTGTGTGCCCACTGGCCGTGGAGGGAGGGCTGTCCTCTGCCCCCAAACCACCTGAAACTGGGTAAGATGAATGCCTCTGACACCATGGGAATGAGACTTGGGGCTATTCCCAGGATTTTTGGGGTCTGACAGGCTCGGGGGCAGGTTGGGAAGGAGAAGGCTGCTGAGCCCTGTTGGCTCCTCACAGATCCTCACCACTGGTTGCCCTTCCTGCTCCCAGCAGCTGTCCAGAGGGATGAAATGCCCTCTGGAAATACCTTTTCATGCCGTGGCTTAACTCTAAAGCCTGACTTTAAGGTGAGAAATCTGCTTTAATTAGGCAGGAAGTCCAACTGATACATTCACTTCTATCTCTCCATTCTGGTGTTTCCAGCAGCATCTTCCTCCCGGAGCTTTTGGGAATTATTTCAAACCAGCAGAGTGGAGGGCAGGCACAGGAGTGTGTGGGGAGGTGTGAGCTGAGTATTGATACAGAACTTTGGTGTCACTCAGACAAGTTTGTGCAGGCAGCAAAGTTCACATTTATGTGCAAATGAGGAGACAGTCACACTGAACTGGAGGGAGAGGATGCTAATGAATGTTCTGCCAGGCTTTAAGGAGAAGATATTGCCCAATGCTGTGGAAAATTAAAATTTGTTTCTAATATGTATGGTAAATTTAATGCTAAAGACCAAAGATAAATGGGAAGGGAGTTTAATCTGAGCTGCCCCCATTTTTGCTGGAATGTCATTTGCTGTGGTTTCTGCTTCCTTTCAGAAAGCAGGAGACACTCTAATTAGTTCTTGCATTCTGCACATCCATTATTGCTCCCAAACATTGAGAGGAGAACGTGAGGGATGCTGGGAAAGGAGCAAGGGAACCCTCCTGGACCCACAGAGTGCTCCCAGGAGATCACAAACAGGGGGACTGGGCTGCAGAGCCACTCCCGACGGGCAGGAGGAGGAGTTTGGGCTCTGAGGGCTCTTGCGGAGGTCACTGCTGTGAGATGTGGCCATGGCATGACTGGGATTAAATTCACTTTGGGATGGAAAGAGCTGCCTGACTAAAGAGGATCTGGAGTGTGCAGGGCTTTGCTGGTGTGAGGTTCCTTGAGATGGATCCAACTTCCATCTTTTTCAGAATTTAACATGCTGCCCACACTGCACACACAAATCCAAGGATCCTCCTTTGCATTAAGCTGTGAATTCACACAAACTGATCCAGCTATCGAAAAGCTGATTTGCAAAAATCCCTTGCCAGGCAAAAGATGAAACCAGAGGACCCCTTCTAGCCTTCATTCTCAGAGGAAAAGATTCTGAAATAACCTGATTTATGGAAATTCCCTAGGAAAAGATCAGAGTTGGAGCTTTATCTTCCTTAAGTAGTTCCCTGTGAGGCGTAGGGAAGCTTTTCCTTCAGGGTGGGTTTTCAGCCATGGCCAAGGTTCCCCCCAAGGCACTGAACTGCAAAGCTCAGGAGATGCAAAGGTGGTGAAAGCTGAGCTCAGAGAGCATCCCTGGCACGGAGGGAGCTCCCCCAGGGCCATGTCCAGCCCGGCCTGGCTGTGCTGACCCTCCCTGGCAGCTCCAGAGCTCAGAAATGAGCCTGCCTGCTGCTGCTGGGGCTCAGCAAACCCACTGGCAGCTGATCAAAGTTTGCAGCTCGCATGAGAGGCCTTGGAACTCCTCTCAGGGACGTTCAGGTCCTTCCATGCCCTGCTGAAGGAATTTAATTGGCTTGTGGCTGTGACAGGTTATAATCAACCTGTCCAATTTTAATTTCATCCTCGGCTATGTGGCAGATCTATGTTTATTTTTTTAATTGTCTGCTTTATTTGAATGGTGAAAATGCCCTGCTAAAAGAAAATACTCCCACAGCTGTTTTCTCCAGGCAACTGGAAAAGTTCCTCCTGTAATCAATGTGTTTCAATGGCAGTGCCCAGGAGTGAGATGCTAAGGGAGAAGGGCTCCTCCTAAAGGGTTAATTACTCTTTGCTGGACTGTCTAAGAGGAAATGGCATCAAACAGCCAACCCAGTTACCCGTGTGGAGAGCTTCAAATGGGAAATGTGATTTGGCCCCTGGTGGAGAATTCACAGCTGCAGGAGCTGGGGAAGGGTCCCTTGTGCCTGGCAGGAAGGACTTGGTCCCAAGAGATCGTCCACACAAAGCCCTGCAGGGAAAGAACTGACCCCAGTCAAGAGGAGATGGGCTGCAGATGCCTCACTGGGGTCACTGGGCAAAGCCAATCTTGTGTCTGGAGCTGGGTGTGTGATGTGGTTTCATCAGCCCCTTGTGAGCCCCCCTTGCTGCCCCTGACTGCCACAGGGCAGCCTGGCCACTCCAGAGGTGAGAGGGCTCATTTTGGTTAAAAGTAATTTTAGGAACAATTATAATTCCTGGCTTCTGTATGAATTATTGGGAAGAGGGACACCTGGACTGTGCCTGTGGCCATCAAGTGTATTTTCAAGGGGTCACATGAGTGTTGGTGTAGCTGCCACAGGACTCCTCTCCCTGAAAAGAGAGGCCAGTTGGATCTGGAGCTTTGGTGGGAATTGTCTTTGTTTGGCCAGAGAGCCCCTGGCCTGTGAGGAGGGCTGGGGCAGCAGGAGGGCTGGGGCGCGGGGCCAGCGCAGCTTCAGCTGCCCCCACATCGCTGCTGGGTTTGCTCCGTGCCAGCCCTCAGAAAGCTCTGGGGGCGCCAGCTCTGGGATGAGGCTTTGCAGGCGAGGATTTGGAGCTGTCTGTCACCATTACAGCACTTGGCTTCCCAAACCCAGCCTGACAGGAGCGTTTTGTCCCGGGGGTGAGGACATGATCCAAGAGGACACCTTCCCCAGCCACCGCCAGGCTTGGCCAGCCCTGCCCATCCTGGCACGGGGAACTGGGATTCATGCCAGGGGGAATTCAGAATCCAGCGTTTCCCCCATGCTGGGTGGGAGCTGCAGTGGCTGTGGGACATATGTGGGGTGGGCAGGGGATGGCTGGGGTGTGCTGTGTCAGGGCACCACTTCAAACCGTGGTGAGAACCAGCTCGACCCTACGGAGTTCTATGTGGTGTAATTACCTCTTCTGGGCACAGGAGATATTTTTAGCCTGCTTGCCTAAGGAAATTAAGCTTATATGATGATGGAATGAATGCGTGAGTGTTCCTGCATGTTTATTCTGACCTTAATAATTTTTGAAGCCATTGGCAGTTTCAAGCAGATTTGATGGGGGAGGAAAGCAGTCTCACATACAATTAAGGTTTTATCCACACTGCGAAAACACTGGTCAGGTTGAAGAGAGAAAGCCCCTAAATGCTCCCAATCAGCATTTCTTGTCTGAACAACAGGCCAGAGCGTGGGCTTCTACCTCACCAGTTATCAAAGACTCCACACCAGGGGAGAGAATTTAGCAAAACCCATTGGAACGGCAGGAAAGGATTTGATCGGAGCTCGCAATCAAGCATGAAATGCAGATCTTGGGGAAACAGGGCTTTGTTACTCCGTGTGCTGATGGGACTGCATATTAACTGCTGATTAGTTGTATCAGCACAAAGGCAAGAATGGATTTAGTTGGAGGTATAAAGCCGTTCCTGATAGCACAGCTTGTTCCTCTTCCCCACATAAGTGCATTTGTGTCAGTCAGGTTGTTTGCTGCACTCAGGGAGTTAATGCTGCTCTCACTTTGGGGCATGAACAGGGCTTCAAAGCCCAGAGTATTTCACATGGAGATTTCGGTGCCGGGGTAAACCCAACCAGCTGTCAGATCTGGTTCTCTGCTGTACTTAAAGTGACATGGATTAGGACTGCGGAAGGGAGCTCTTATGGCAAATCCTCTGTGTTGCTGTTCCTCAGAGGCTGCCATGGAGCTGTGCTGGGGACAGGCCTGGGGGGCTCAGCTTTGGGGGGTGCAGAGAGACCCCTCCTTAATCCAGCCCTGAAGCCCAGCATGGCCCAGTGTCCATGGCCACTGTCCTTCCTGCCCCCCTCACAGCTTTTCAGGGTGGGAAAACCACATCCCTCTCCCACATTTTGGAATGAGCAGCAGGCACTCACATCCCCCCAGCTCCTGAGCTTCTCCCCCTAGTTCTCCTCCAGGGAGATATCCAAGATGATTACATGTTCCTCAAACATGCACGGGAGCCTTCTTAAAATGAACATCGTCTCCATTTCATTTAGCATAACTCACACTGGGGCTTAATACAGTTTAGCTAATCCACTGGAAATTTCGGCTTTTGCTTCATTCAGATGAATTTTGTAATTTCGGCTTTTGCTTCATTCAGATGAATTTTGTACAGTCCCTGCATGGACAAATCTCCTGAGGTGCCTGACAGCAGCCAAGCCTTGCCATGTGTGGCCACAGGGACAAACTGGAATTTTGGAATTGGAATTGGCCGAGATGTGCTTTGTTTACCCTCTTTCCTGCTCTGAGCTGAATGATGGGTAAAGATCTTCCAGCTGCACCAACCCCTTCCAGCCTCCTGCCTTCACACACACCCCAGTGAAAGCTCTGGGCATCGCTGGGGACAGTGGGGTCACACAGCTGAGCCCAGAGCCGTTGGGGTGGGAGATGCTGCTGCATCTCTTCCTGATCACCTGGCAAAGCCACCAGAGCTCTGCGGTGACAAAGCTGCCATGAAATCCAGTGTCAGAAGGGATTTCATGGGAATGTTTCTGATCCCAGGCTGGAAACCATGGCACCTCCAAAGAAACAAGCCCCACTGCAGGGCAGTTCTGTTCCTCCTGAGCTTTGCCCCATTCCTGCCTCCAGGGTGATTTGTTTGCAGAGTGACTTTAATTAAGTCACTGGGAGCCCTGTGGATCTGTGTCAGCTCTGCTCTGCACACCCTGGCAAAGAAACCCCATGGAAACATCCCTTGTCCTGCTCCTGCCAGCTTGGGGCAGCTGCAATTACATTGATGGGATCCAGCACAGGCATCATCAAAGCTTTCCCAGACTGTTCTCAAGGCTGGGTGAGAACCACAGGGAATGCTGAGGAACAACATCCTTGTTGGACACTGGGGCTTGGAGCACTCTGAGCAGTGGGAGGTGTCCCTGGCCATGGCAGGGGTGGAACAGGATGGGCTTTAAGGTCCCTCCCAACTCAACCATCCAATAATTCTGTGATGATTTAGGATGGGAAAACTCCTCTCTCTGCAGAGGCTGACTCCTGTTGAATCAGAGCATCCCAGGATCTGTCTGTGTTCCAAACTAGCCTGGCTCTCCAGGTGCCCTGAAGCCCTGGACACAGCAGCTCCACTCTGGAGCTCCAGCTGCCATTTGAGGATGCCCAAGGTATCCTGAATGGCCCCACTGCTCCCCTGGTGCCCTGTGGGAGGGACCTGCCTGCTCCCTGCACACAGTGGGTTAAAGACACCGTGGGACTGATTCCAGAGCAGCTCCTCAGAGGGAGTCTGGCGGCCCTGGGCAGCCCTGGTGCTCACACAGCCTCGCTGGGAGGATGGAACGAGAGCTTTGGTGACAACAGCAGTTCCTTCCTGTCACATTTGGTGTTGTGGATCCATGGGGGATGTAGGAAGAGGGAAGATCAGATCAGGCTGGAGCTGTGGGATGTGCTGAGGCTGGAAAAGCTGACACCAGAGTGTGCTGGTGACAGATAGGGCAGAGCTGAGGTGGCAGTGGAGCTTTCCCAGGTCCCCTATAATGCTGTCACACTGACCTTTCAGAAATATATATTGGAACATTCCAGGTACCCTCTGCTCCCAGCAGCAGCTCCGAGGGTGGTTTAATGACTGGGGATGGTTTGGATCCTTGCAGAGCTGCCACTCACCATGGTTCCCCCAGGAATGTTGACCAGGAGTGCTGCCCATGCCATGGGGTGTCCCTCTGTGACATGGGGACACTGCTGGGACCCCTGGGCAGAGCTGGCACTGTTGTGTCATTCTCCATGCTCACTCCATGGCCTGGAGGAGGGCAGGAAGAGGGAAACCTCAGGGGATGGAGCCTGGAAGGGAGCCTGGTGCTCTCCCCAAAGTTTTAAGCCTGGGCTTCTCCCCCTCTTTCAGGCTGGTCGTAACCCAGGCAGTTTTCTAAATTTGTGCAAAGGGATAATCCATGATTAACAGCCATTTTAATAAATGGCTAATCAATTTATATGGGTTGCTATAGAGTTTAATAAATCAAGCTCAGGTTGATTATAACCATGGCTTGTGGCCATCCTGTAATGCCTTCCTCTGATGTGCTTCTAATAGTCTGGAACCTCCAGTGCTGCTGTCAGGAACTCATTTAAAACATCAGGCAGTGTTTTTTAACATGCTAAAAGCACAGGGTGAGTAAATATTCCCCTCTACTTGTAAGTCACATGACCCTTCATGGTGGCAATTTTGGGTCCCAACCAATGTCCATCAGGAGCCTTGGCAAGCAGGGACTCGTGGAGCTTGGAAGAGAAGCTGGGAGAGAGATGTAACTGTAGGGAGGGTGATGCTGAGCTGGGCTGGGGTCCTGTGGGGCCTGAGAGGGGCCAGGAGAGAACTCCTGGGGGGAGGGAATGGGGAAGGGGACAGCCAGACCCCCTCCCCAGCCTGCAGCAGTTCCAGTGCCCGGCTCGGCAGGGAGCTGAGCCCTTGTGCTCGTGTTCCAAAGTCACAGAGGGATTTATCCCAAACTCCTCGTGCCCTTCCCTCCACAGTCACAGGGCAGCTCCAGGGGCCTCTGGAGGTCACCTGCTCCCCCAGGGCCACCTTGCTCAGCTGTCACTGGGTCACCCTTTAAACTGCTTGTCCTTCAGCCCTGCAGCCACACATCTCTGTGCAGTCCCAGGGGAATCACACTGAGGGAATGTTTATGTCACTGCACACAGCAGAGGTGGAAAATGTCTCTCTGAGGGCTGAAACTTTGCCCACAAACACCCAGGAGGGGCTGGGGGCTATTCCACGGCCTGGATGTCCCAGCTGGCACCTCACTGTCCCCAGAAAGTCACCCTGGCTCTTCCCAAGTCCATGTCCTGGCTGCCAGGGGGAACAGCAATTTTCCACAGGAGAAACAGGAGTTCAGTACTTGAACTGATCCCTCAGAGAGCCAGAATTCCTGCTGCTCTCCAGCCCCTGTGTTTTCAGAGCCATCAAGACAAAAGAGGATCATGGTACATTAAAAAAGCCAAGCAAACTGTGAGCTTGAATGTTTAAAGCTCCACAGACGGTAGGGTTTGCTTTTTTTATATTCTAATTTTTTTTATTTCCAGCTTGATTCACACAACTCTTTGGAAGAAGCCCCATCTGCTAAATATAGTCTGAAACCTGTAGCTGCCTGGAAAGAGAAGTGTGGTGATTTCTGAAAAACTCCAGCCTATAAAAGCTGACACACAGCCACTCACACTCTCTAAAAACCATCTCCTGGTGGATTTATTAGTCTTAGGCAACAGCAGTTGGTCTGAAAAGAAAATGTATTTAACCTTTCTTTTTAATTGTCGCACTGTTAAACTGTCAGTTCTACATGGGGCTGTTAATAATTCTGCTTTAAATGTCTCAAAAGAACTTTCATGTTTAAATATTAAACACTAAAACTTGGGTACACTTAGCAGAGGATGGAGGCAGTGCTCGGAGCAGGAAATGTGGCTCAGTGCAGAGTCCACTGCAGTGCCTGGGAATTGTCACTCACAATCCAACAAGCCCAGACACAACGTGGGCTGCAGATCCTGATCCCAGGGTCAAACCCTCGGAGCTTTAACCAGGCTGAACTGTGGGGTTTAGCCTGGGAACCACCTGCTTAGACCTTGAGAGCTGGGCTTTACCTTCAGCTTAAGGTAAGATGCACATGGAGGGGCACAATTCATTAATTAGGCTGAGCTGACTGCACTTTAACTGCTCCTGCAAGAGGTGCACACAGATCACCTGGGCTTTGGAGGAGCTCTCAGCTGGGAATCAACTCCCAGTTTGTTTAAACAGGACTCCTGTGTTAAAGGCCATGGTTTGAACCATCTGCTGGACCTAAAGCCTTCCCCCCGTGGCAGAAAGGTGTCCCAGCCTGGCTCACACCCCTGGCAGCTCTCACCCTCCCCTTCCCATGAGGATATTCATGAGCCCTACCCAGTGGGGATATCTGGGGAGCCCCTTTCAGCAGGGGTATTCATGGAGCCCTTTCCAGCAGGGGTATTCATGGAGCCCTTTCCAGCAGGGATATCCATGGAGCCCTCTCCAGCAGGGGTATTCATGGAGCCCTTTCCAGCAGGGATATCCATGGAGCCCTCTCCAGCAGGGGTATTTGAGGAGCCCTTTCCAGCAGGGGTATCTGGGGAGCCCCTTTCAGCAGGGATATTCATGGAGCCCTTTCCAGCAGGGGTATTTGAGGAGCCCTTTCCAGCAGGGGTATTCATGGAGCCCTTTCCAGCAGGGGTATCCATGGAGCCCTTTCCAGCAGGGGTATTTGGGAGCCCTTTCCAGCAGGGGTATTTGAGGAGCCCTTTCTAGCAGGGGTATTCATGGAGCCCTTTCCAGCAGGGGTATTTGGGAGCCCTTTCCAGCAGGGGTATTTGAGGAGCCCTTTCCAGCAGGGATATTCATGAAGCCCTTTCCAGCAGGGGTATTTGAGGAGCCCTTTCCAGCAGGGGTATTCATGGAGCCCTTTCCAGCAGGGATATTCATGGAGCCCTTTCCAGCAGGGATATCCAAGGAGCCCTTTCCAGCAGGGGTATTCATGGAGCCCTCTCCAGCAGGGGTATTTGAGGAGCCCACGTTGCTGTGATAGAGAAGTCTGGTGACACCTCCACGCTTCCCCTGGCAGAAGCCCTGCAAGAGCCTCACAGGCTCTGCTCTACCCCCTCCAACCCCAGGACAAACTCCCAGAGGGTTTCTGAGCCTGGCCAGGACACCATGGACCGTTCACAGAGTCAGGAGAGCAGGACAGGGGTGCTGAGCACATCCATATCCTGTCTTGGCCCTTCCAGTCAGGATGTTTGCATCCCTGGGATGCCACAGGGCAAATTCAGCATTGCTGGTGAAGGTGGCATGATTCAGAGCCTGTCAGGTTTGCTGAGGCTCCCTGGGCACTTCTTACCCCTGGCTGCTGATGCAGAAAGCAACATAAATAAGTGTAATTTATGTACCAAAGGAAAGGTGTGAGTTAAAATAACTCCTAGCCTAAAATAACCCCTGTGTGGGGAAAGGGGGAGAGGAGGGGAGACTGAAATTTGTGCCACGTAGAGCATCAGCTCTGAATTTGGCCCTGGGCCTCAAAGCTTTTAAAAAGAAGGAGTAAGTTTAGTTTGGAGGTCCCTCATGGCTCTGCTCCCCTCTGCAGGACTGTGGCCGAGCAGTGGGACTGGCAGGGACAGGGCAGGGACAGCAGAAGGGGCAGGAGAAGGGGCAGGGACAAGGACAGGGACAGGGGCAGGAGAAGGGGCAGGGACAGGGACAGGGGCAGGAGAAGGAGCAGAGGCAGGGGCAGGAGCAGGAGAAGGGGCAGGAGAAGGGGTAGGGGCAGAGCAGGGGCAGGGGCAGGGACAGGGACAGAGGCAGGAGAAGGGGCAGGGGCAGGAGAAGGGGCAGGGGCAGGGGCGGGCCAGGGGCAGGAGAAGGGGCAGGGACAGGGACAGAGGCAGGAGAAGGAGCAGAGGCAGGAGAAGGAGCAGAGGCAGGGCAGGTACAGGGGCAGGGACAGGGGCAGGAGAAGAAGGAGAAGGGGCAGTGGCAGGGACAGGGGCGGGCCAGGGGCAGAGCAGGGGCAGGGGCAGGGACAGGGGCAGGGACAAGGGCAGGAGAAGAAGGAGAAGGGGCAGTGGCAGGGGCAGGGGCAGGGACAGGGACAGGGACAGGGGCAGGGACAGGGGCAGGAGAAGAAGGAGAAGGGGCAGTGGCAGGGACAGGGGCGGGCCAGGGGCAGAGCAGGGGCAGGGGCAGGGGCAGGAGAAGGAGAAGGGCCAGGGGCGGTGCTGAGCCGCTGGGTTTCCAGGGCTGCTCCCTCCCTGCCTGCTCCCAGCTCTGCCAGGCTGGGAGGAACCAGGGCCGTCCCCAGCCCCAGCAGTGCCCATTCCGTGTCCCCTCCCAGCTCAGCCTTTTCCTCTCGCTGTGTCCCCTCGGGTGGCTCCTGCAGCGGCCGCGATTTCTCGCTGTCAGCGCTCGGCGGGGACCGCGCGGGTGTCACCCTGCCTGATGGCCACTTAGTGCTTAATTGTCCCTGGAGGCAGCGCTGCCATCGCCGCTGCCCCCGGCACTGGGGAGGTGACAGGGCTGCGGGGCCGGTGCCACCGCCAGTGCCGAGTGTGACACCCCGTGCCTGTGACATGTCACCAACCCCGGGCTGCGGAGCTGATCGGGAATATAATGAATAAACATCCCCGCGTCTGAAGGGAGGAGGCTGTCAAAGGCTTTCTAAAAATAGTTGGTAATTGGCTTTGTATCAGGCTGATGATTGTCTGTGACGGTCTCTCCGAAGCCTGGAAGCCACAGCTCCCTCCTGGTGCATCCCTGTGCTCCAGGGCACGGGCACAGCCTCTCCCAGCTGCAAACACCAGCAGAGGATTTTCCTCAGCACAGGGCAGGGCCCTGCTCCCCACGGGATGGGAACCCAGCTCCTGCAGTGCTCTTCTGGAAGTGCTGTCCCTTGGGGCACTGGGGACAGCTCAGGAGGGTCCAGACCAGGAATCCCAGGGGATTTACTGCCCTGATCCTCATCCCCATGGTTTGGCTGTGCTGGCTCCCACCACGAACCTCTCAGCTCCAGAACTTTTCCAGCTTTGGAAAAAAAAATCTTAAAAGATCAAATTTCCTGGCTGAAGTGTTTGTGTCAAGGGCAGAATTTGATCCCAGAAATCAGTGGGAGAGGCCTGATGGAGACCCTGGTGAGTGGGAGAGCTGAGCCTGCTCCTGCCTCACTGATCCATGGAGACCCCAGGGCCCCCAGCCCTGCCCCGGTGCTCATCCCTGCTGCTGGATTTATCCCACAGGATAGAGCAGCTGGGCTGTGGGCTCAGAGAGCAGCAGCCTCTCCCACAGCTCTGCTCACAGCAGCACTGCCTGCTTTGTACCAGCTGGGAACTCTGGGGAAGGTTCCAGATCACCTTGGACCTTCTGGGTGTCCCGGTCAGGGCAGACATTTCCAGCCTGGCCCCAAATGTGAGGGTGACAAGGACCCCTCCTTCCCCCCCCAAAGCCACTCTGCTCCTCTCTGCTCTCTGATCAAACTCCTCCTGCCTTTGACAGGACTTGGATGAGGGGTTTCCTCCTCAGGCTCTTGCATGAAAGTTCACACACATCTTTGAGCACATGTGGAGGAAAGCCTTGAGCTCTGCAATTCACCCAGCCAAATCATCAGAACTCCTTTTATATTTACATTAAATGTTTTCCTTTATGAAAGGAATAAAAGAAGTCTAACAATCATGATGAAATAAGAAAGGGAATGCCTAGAGCTAACTACAATATAAAATCATATTCATCATATCATAATATTTTACATTTTGCTTGTTGTTTTTTGTGGATTAAAACTCACTTGAACCAGAATGTAACAACAGCAAGGAAAGCTGCAGAGGAGGAAGAGGAGAAGGAAGGTGCAGCCCAGGGAGCAGGGACAGCAAGAAGTGCCCCCAGACAGGCACAGGAGCCAGAATTAGAGAGAATTCCAGAATGGTTTGGGTTGGAAGGACCTGAAATTCCCTCCAGTGCCAGCCCTGCCATGGCAGGGCCACCTCCCACTGTGCCAGGTGCTGCCAGCCCCAATGTCCAGCCTGGCCTTGGGCACTGCCAGGGCTCCAGGGGCAGCCCCAGCTGCTCTGGCAATTCCAGCCCAGCCCCTGCCCACCCTGCCAGGGAACAATTCCCAATTGCCAAGATCCCATCCAGCCCTGCCCTCTGCCACTGGCAGCCATTCCCTGCCTCCTGTCCCTCCATCCTTGGCCCCAGTCCCTCTGCAGCTCTCCTGGAGCCCCTTCAGGCCCTGCAAGGGCTCTGAGCTCTCCCTGGAGCCTTCTCCTCTCCAGGGGAGCATCCCCAGCTCTCCCAGCTGTGTCTCCCCTCCCTGCCCAGCCCCAGCCTCTGCAGTGCCCGTGGTCCCCAGCCCAGGCTGGGTGTGGGATTGAGGCACAGAAAGTGGAATAAATGAAGCAGGAGATCCTTCCTGTCCTGGAGGCTCCAGCCCAGCATGAAACACCTCCCTGGGGCTCTGTCAGCAGCACGTGCTGGGTGAGGAGCAGAGCAGAGCCTGGGATGCACCAAGCAACCCCAAACGGGCTGGCCCAGCCCCTCCAGGGCTGAACACCTCTGGCTGCAGCAGCACTGGGTGGGAAATGCTCTCTGCTGGCAGCCACGCAGCTTCCAAGGTGCCTTTCCCCAAATTACTGCTAAAAGACCAATTTGTGCCTGGGATTTGATTGTGAGCACCAAGAGCTTTCTGCAAAGGAAGGGAATGAACAGAGCAGCTCTTGGTCCTGAGCAGAGCCAGAGCCCAGGCAGCTCCAATGGCTGTTTGCAAACTGTGCAGGCACTCAGAGCTGGGGAAAGCAAGTCCCACCCCTGGCAGGCTGCATGTCCTCTCCTGCATAAAATCCAACATGGCATTTACTACTCAAACCACTTTGCAATACATTTCCAGATGCTTCCAAAGAACACTTTAAATTATCCATGTGCCATTTTCCACATGTGGCACAAAGGCCCTGCGCTGCTTTTATTCCTGGGCAAGTCAGGACGGCTCTGGGGGGCTTTGCTTGTGTGAAACAGCAGAGTGTGTGTGGCAGGAGCTCTGCTGGGTGTGGGTGCCACCATGCAGCTCCTGCAGGCAGAGCTCTGCCAGGACATCTGCAAACCTGGCCTGGCATTAATTAGTGTATCGTTACAAACCTGGCCTGGCATTAATTATTCTATTGCTGCAATGGGCTCCTGGCTGGGTAATAATTAACATAGACTCCATGTATTTCAGAAGGCTGATCAATAATCTATCTTTATTAAGAAACCCATTGCTTTTATAGACAGTTATGATACAGGTGGACCCAATTGGTCCTCCAGTCCAAACACCATCACCATTGGCTAATTTAGAAACCACCCTTTGGTAAACAAATTTCCGTAACACATTCTACATGTTCACAGCAACATGTGCAGCAAATGAAGATAAGAATTGTTTCTCATTCTTTTCTCTGATCTTCTCCCAGGACAATGCCTGGGAAAGTTGTGCTGTTCCCTGTGGCCAGAGAGCTGCTGCCACATTGGTCATTAACACTCCTGCTGGGCAAGCAGGAGCACAAACACACCGTGGGCTGCATAGGAACGGGTTAAACACTCTGGGGTTTCCATTCCAGTGAACTCTGCTGGGGCAAACCCAGGCAGGTGCAGTGGGATCCTCTCACCCCTCTGAGGCCAGACTGGAGCCCACAGTGCTGCTCTGCCAGCCTGCACCCTGGCAGGGCAGGGACTGCCCTGCCTGACCTTCCCCATGCAGCCTGAGTTTCATCTCCTCCCTGCTGCCCCTCTGGAGCCTGGCTGGGTCTGGGCTCTCCCAGGCATTTCCATCAGACTGATTTTCCTGCTGCCCTGTGCCAGGGTGGGCACAGCCCTGAGCAGAGCTACGAAGAGCAGGGAGAGAAGACAAGATGAGAGCTGGAAATGAAGTTATTCTTCACCCTCGAGATCACTGCTGAGGATGAGACTGGAGCAATGAGCCCGAGCTGCTTCTGCCTTCCCTGCTCTCCATCTCAGTCCCACACAGGGACGATGAAAAGGCAGCATTTTCTGTTTGTGCTGCTAAAACGGCCATTAAATGCCAGCAGGGGAAAACCAGACATAAATACCTGCTCCCCTCTGTGCTTGAGGGAGGGAAGGAGCATCCCTCCTTCTGGAGAGCGAGCTGCTTCCAGCTGGGAAGGGCTGGGAAGGGGCCAAGCTGCCAGCCCTGCCCAGCACAAGAAAAGAGGGACCACTTTGATTTTGTCTCTGCAGACTTGGACCCACTGCATGTCTGAGCCCCTTTCCCAGCAGGAGCTGCTGGAAAGGATTTTCCTTCATGTCCAAAGCCCTCCTGACCTGTTGCAGGACCAGAGGTGTCTCACCAAGCTGGGCTCAAGCAGCCTTTAGCTGGGGCAGCAAAGCTGTGCCTCAAGGGGAGACCTCTGCATTGCTGTCCCTGCAAAGGGCTGGGGTGGGATGATGGGATGGGATGGGATGGGATGGGATGGGATGGGATGGGATGGGATGGGATGGATCCCAGGAGGGGCATCCCAAGTCCTGCCTGTGATGCAGGACTGTCCCAGCACTCCTCCAGCACAGGATCCAGGGGGGATTTGGGGAAAGGGAAAAAACAAACAACCAAGAAACTCCTTGTGGGTTTCTCAATGCCTTGAAGTGGATCCTGGACAATGTTATCCCACCTGGATGGGATGAGATGGATCCTCTTGGAGGGTGAGCCAGTGGTGGGAGACAATCTCCCCGTGGGAACCACCCAGGATGTGGCACTCTGAGGCCCTTTGGGGATCAGCTTTGGTGACCCCATCCTGTCCCTCCTTATAAAGCCCTTGAGAGCCCCTGAAGCTGGCAGGACCTGTCTCCAGCCCCATTTCCTGAGGTCTCTGGCCCCAGTTTCTGAGGATCTCCAGCCCCAGTTCCTTGGAGTCTCCAGCCCCAATTCCCGAGGGTCTCCAGCCCCAGTTCCTCAGCTTCTCCAGCCCCAATTCCCGAGGGTCTCCAGCCCCAGGCCCTGGGGGCAGCTCCGGGCAGCCGAGCTCGGTTCTGCAGCAGCGCTGAGCTGGGCAATGCCTCACCAGGGGAGCTGGGGGGGCTCGGGCGGAGCCGCCGGGATCAGATAAGCCGGGATCAGATAAACCGGGCTCTGTAATGCTGGGCTCTGTAACGCCGGGTTTCCAGCGCCGGCCTGGGGGCAGATTAGGATCATTGTGTTATCTGCTGTTATCTAATTCAAGGAAATAACCGTGTGCATGGCACATGTTATCAAACGCACAGCACTCCTCCGAAAATGATATTAAGGCAGGAGGTTCACGGTTCCAGCCCCACTTCATCTTTAATTCCCGTCCCACCCCCGCAGTCCTGCAGCGCAGCGGGGCCGGGATGCCGGGGGGGCTCCACAAAGCCAGGTGAGCTGCAGGGATAAGAGCTCTCATTCTGAGCTTTCATTCTGCAGCCCAGCCCTCGCCTGTCTGAGCAACAAGCAGTGTTATTTTAACAACTTGGGCTGTGTTTGTTTGGTTTCTGTGCTGCCCACGGGGAGGAGGAGGCCGGGCACAGCTGTGTGATGTGGATTTTGGAATGCTCTGGAATTGCTGCTGTTGTGCTGGGGATCAGTCCTTGCTCGGGGACATTCATCATTTCCATAAACAGGGGAGGGATGTGGAGCCCTGGAGGAGGGACAGGAGGAGTGGTTGGAGGTGGCCCTGGAGCAGGTGGGTGCAGCAGGGAACAGGGAGGGCCCACAGCCCCTCCATCCCATCCCATCCCATCCCATCCCATCCCATCCCATCCCATCCCATCCCATCCCATCCCATCTCATCCCATCTCATCCCATCCCATCCCTGCTGGATGCAGAGCACATGCTGATTTTAATCTCCCACTTGTGATCCAGCAGGGAAGGATTTTCGGCTGCCTGGGGACTGGAGGAGGTGTTTAAGCACCATCTCGAGTGACTTTTCAGCCTGACACAGCAAAGATTTAACGCTGCACCAGACTCCCTCTGGGGGAACCCATAAAATGCCTGCACAGCCAGAGCCTCATCAGAAAAAAGGGATGAAATCTGTAATGGGGGAGATGTTTCTGTTCATCTCACTAGAGCCTGAAGCCTTATCTGGGAAGCTGCTCTTTAACTGGAGATGTAAATTTAGGGTTTCTCTCCAGCATGAAGGGATGCATCCCTCTGGGACCTGGCTGCTGAAGGCAGGGCTTGGCAGCACTGAACACCACGGCTCGGTGCAGGGCTCAGTCAGGATCCAGGTGCTGGAACAGCCCTGCCTGGGCTGCAGGGGGACACCAGCTCCCAGCACATGGCTGGGGCACATCCCACTGCCAGCCTGAGCCTGTGCTTTGCAGTGATCCTGAAGGGGCAGGGGAATTGGGGTGGACTTCACAGCACCACAGAATGTCCTGAGCTGGAAGGGACCCACCAGGATCATCGAGTTCAGCTCTTCAGTGAATGGCCCACACAGGGATCAAAGCCACACTCTTGGTGTCATCAGCCCCTGCTCTGACCAAAGGAAGCCCAGGGTCGCACAGTTTCTCCCCCACAGCACTCAAACCCTAAAGCTTAACCCTTAACCCAGCCCCTTTGCTTCCTGGGCAGCCAAAGGACGCCCTGACAGCCCCAGCAGGAACCCTCCCTCGTGGCTCAGCTCCACCAGGGTGGCACAGCCAGACCCAGGAGCAGCCCCCAGGCAGCATTTTTGGGATCTCTCTGGGATTTCTTCAGAGATGGCTGTTGTGGAAGCTCCAGTTCCTCAGCTGATGCCCGAAGCTGCTGCCCCATGGCCCTGCACGTGCCCTCAGGCTGCCCAAGGACACCAGGGCTGGGCTTATGTTCCCCCACTGAGTTTTGGGCAGTTGCTGGTGCCAGTTTTAGCTCAGGGCCCTCATTCCCAGTGCAGCTCATGGCTCAGGCCTCAGCTTCCATCACAGGGGGGAGTTTGATCCGTGAACAGCGGCAGCTCCTGGGGCCAGGAGGGGAAGGGGACGCAGCTGGGGACAGGGAACTCTGCTGAGGGGACCTGGAGGTCTTCCCAAAGCACTGAGGGCATCCAAAGGGCTCACTGCAAGCAGGAAAACTGCAAAACCTTTCTCTTGGAAAATGTGAGTGATAGCCAGCACCAGCACTCCTCACTTGAGCTCCAAACCCCATGGAATATTCACAGCCATGGACCTGAGGATGGGAACAAAGTCATGAATCTCTCCAGGTTTCCCTGCTCTGGCCTTGGGGTGTTTGCACCATCTCTGGACATGGAGCTTTGCCATCTGGATCAGCTCTACACAGATTAGAGACACCAGCTGCAGGGAAATCCAAAGGGAAACAACTCCCTCCCTCCCTCCCTCCCTCCCTCCCTCCCTGCAGGGCCAGTGCAGAGCTCCTGGCTCTCTGCACCAGAGGTGACCCTTTGGATGTCACCCATCCTGCTTTCTCCCTCTTTTCTACCCAAACACCGACATGGAAATGAATGTTCCCCCTCAGAGGGAATATTTTCAGTTCAAAAAGTTCCAAAGGGGTTATTTCAAACATTTCCCTGCTTTAGAAGGGGGAGATCTGCAGAGATCAGCCCTTCAATGTGGCAGTGTCTGATGCTGGAAACGCAGCAGTCCTGCAGGGGGAGAAGGAAGGAGCAGCTACAAACCTCCTGCCTGAATGCCCCCAAACCCCCCCGTTCCCTGCCTGAATTCCAACCCCCCCGTTCCAGCTCCAGCCTGGAGTGGGATGGTGGCAGCAAGGCCAGTCCCAAGTGCAGCAGCAGAGCCCAGGAAGGGCTGCAGGGCACAGGGTGGATAACCAGGATAACCAGCTGTATCCAGGACACAGGGTGGATAACCAGCTGTATCCATGGCACAGGGTGGATAACCAGCTGTATCCATGGCACAGGGGTGGATAACCAGGATAACCAGCTGTATCCAGGGCACAGGGTGGATAACCAGGATAACCAGCTGTATCCATGGCACAGGGTGGATAACCAGCTGTATCCAGGACACAGGGTGGATAACCAGGATAACCAGCTGCACTGCAGGCACAGGATGGATAACCAGGATAACCAGCTGTATCCATGGCACAGGGTGGATAACCAGGATAACCAGCTGTATCCAGGGCACAGGATGGATAACCAGGATAACCAGCTGTATCCAGGGCACAGGGTGGATAACCAGGATAACCAGCTGTATCCAGGGCACAGGGTGGATAACCAGGATAACCAGCTGTATCCAGGACACAGGGTGGATAACCAGCTGTATCCATGGCACAGGGTGGATAACCAGGATAACCAGCTGTATCCATGGCACAGGGGTGGATAACCAGGATAACCAGCTGTATCCAGGGTACAGGATGGATAACCAGGATAACCAGCTGAATCCAGGACACAGGGTGGATAACCAGGATAACCAGCTGCACTGCAGGCACAGGATGGATAACCAGGATAACCAGCTGTATGCATGGCACAGGGTGGATAACCAGGATAACCAGCTGTATCCAGGGTACAGGGTGGATAACCAGGATAACCAGCTGTATCCAGGACACAGGGTGGATAACCAGGATAACCAGCTGCACTGCAGGCACAGGATGGATAACCAGCTGTACATTTCCCTGGCAGTGATGAAGTGGCTGAACAGGGGCCGGACCTGGCACACCTGGGACAGCTGAAACCAGGGAACATCATTAAAACTTAATCACCCAGGCTTTTATTTATTATTTGTGGACTGCAACACACACAAATAATAAAAAATGTAGCCTTTCAGCCAAAGTGCTTTCTGACCAGAATAATGGCTTTTTTTTTCACCCTTGGACTATTTACAAGGCTTGAGTAAAATCTGTAAAGCCCAGTTTGCAGCAGGACATGGCCAGAGAGCCACTGGGATATCTGGCAGCAGAGTCCCACAGGTTCAGCAAAAACCCCACATTGTTCCCCTACTTGTCCCTTCTCCCTCCCTCCCCAAACACAAACTGGTTCCATCCTCCTTTGGGTCCTTGGATCCACACATTTCATCACCCATGGCCCTGTAAACTTCTGGAGTTTGCATCCATCATAAATCAGGACCCTCAAACTTGCTGCCAGCTTCCTACTGTGCCTCTCACATATGGACCCAGAAAGTGATGTGAAAACAAACATTAATTCCCAAAACTGACTGGGATATCTCATCACTGAGGAAGGAACAGTTAAAAAAAAAAAAAAAAAGAGAGAATGGAAAAATCACCAAAAAAGAAGTTGGAGCTACTGAAAACCAAGCTTTACCTCTGAACTCCTGAAAATTTTCCAATCCATGACAAAAAGAAGAGACACCAGAGCAGGTGTTTGCTCTTGCTAAACAACCATTCCCACACAATGATAGTTTTTATGATTAATTACAAGATGTTGCCTCTGTATAGGAATTTTTCCCAGTCTTTGTTCAAATATGGATTTTTGGATGTGGGGAGAAGAAATCAACCTTCCTTCCCTTCCCTGCCTGAGGACACCACACTCAGGGAGGGATTTTTAGGAAGGACAGATGTCAACCAGGCAGTGAGGGGGTGCTGGGGAGGTGCTGCTTGTTGTCACCTCCTCACTTGGCCATTTGGGTTTGGGATGCTGCTCTGGGACAGATTCCCTCATTGCATCCCCCCTGGGATGTGCCTGGGATTAACCCTGGAGCTGGAGAGCTCCCCTGCATCCTCCTCCTCACTGGGGCACTGGGACAGCAGCAGGTTCAGCTCTCCCCATGCCCTGGGTGCTGTTCCCATGGGAATTCCCATGGGTTTGCCCCTGCTGGAGCCCATCCCAGTGCGAAGGACAGAGAAATCCTGGCCAGGAGCTGCCATTTGTTGCCACCCTGCCCTGCCCTGATCCCCACTTTGGTGCACCATGGAATGGCACAGCTGGGGGAGGGTTGAAAACGTTGGGGTTAAAAGATGAAACGAGGGAACGAAGGAAGCAGAAAATTGGATGGACAAGGGTTACAACAAAGGAACAACGTGACAACACTCTGGATGGATACAGCCCTGTTAACCCTTATCAATAATTGATGCCCAAGAACATGGATTTTCTATTATTCTGATGAGATCAGCTCTGTTGCTGATATGTTCCTTGGCACCAAAAATTACCCACGCATTAAAAATTACTAAAATGCTTTTTTCATCCCTTTTAGAGACAGACCCTCTGCATTTTCCTCTCCCCTCATCCCACTGAAGCATCCCAGAGCAGCTGAATTTTCAGGCAAATGTGCATGAAAGACAACCTGGAGAAAGCCTTGAGTGTTCCTGGCACGGGGAGGCTCCTCTGCAGCCAGCTCTGAGGGACCTGAGAACTCTTCAGTGCCAGCCCTGCCATGGCAGGGCCACCTCCCACTGTGCCAGGTGCTGCCAGCCCCAATGCCCAGCCTGGCCTTGGGCACTGCCAGGGCTCCAGGGGCAGCCACAGCTGCTCTGGCAATTCCAGCCCAGCCCCTCCCCACCCTGCCAGGGAACAGTTCCCAATTCCCAAGATCCCATCCAGCCCTGCCCTCTGGCAGCCATTCCCTGCTTGGTCACTGGGCTAGGGGAGAAATGGCCATCCCTAAAGACCCAAGGAGGGAGAACACCAGGAATCCTCTACACAAAAAATGCACCAACAGAGCCAGGAACAATTTCACCTCCAAAGGGAGTGGAGGAGCACCAGTGCTCAGGATTCATTTTTGTGACCAAGGGGCACCAAGCCTTCCCCCTGGAGGAGCCAAGATGGGCCCAGGATGTGCTCTGGGGCTGAGACTGGCCCCGTTCCACCTTGGGATCTCAGGGTGTCCGTCCATCCATCCATCCATCCATCCATCCATCCATCCATCCATCCATCCATCCATCCATCCATCCATCCATCCACTTTGGGATCTCAGGGTGTCCATCCAGAGCACCAGGATCTGTCTGGCTCTCTGAAATCCCAGCCATGCAGGGAGATAAATCAATGCTGAGGCAGCTTTGCCACCTTCCAGAGGCTCATTTTGGTTGGGTTTTCTGTCGAGTGTAACCACTTGAATTTATGCAGATTATGCACTCCTGCCAGGTGTTTATTTTATGTGGTTCTCTTCCCCCCTGCTACACTGTGAAAGAAAAATTGGGCAATATTTGCTAATGAGGCAAGTGGGATCCTTCCAGGCCCCTTTAACTTACTCGGAATAAAATATATTTTTTAAAAATTGCTGACCCTTTAAACCTCAACTGTTAGCTTATCTTGGGGACACATTTCTTACTCAGCAAAAGGCCTTTCCTGCAGGAGTTATTTGTAATTCATTAGCACTGGAGTAATGGCCACATTCTTAAATAATTCCTGTGCTTATAAAAGACCATCTGGCACATGTGCTGAGAGCCCTACACTCCTCTGGTGTAAATCAGGAGAGATCCATGGAGTTGAAGGAGTCCTAGAGGCTTTACACCCTCCTGCCAGGCTGGCCCGGAGCTGCTCTCCAAGGCCTCATGTTCCCAGTTGTACAGGATCAGCTTCTCTGTTCCAGCTCATGGCAAAAGCTCAGGCTGGTCCTGGCACCAGGAATGACCTGGGCCCGGGGCAGGTGCAGCTCCTTGGGCTGTATTTATGTATCATTATTATTTATGTATTTATGCATTATCCTGGATTTGTGTCCCAACAAGCAGCAGGTCCTCTGTGCTGAGCCACAACACCTGCCAGGAAACTCCCAGTGTAAGAGGGGGGGAAGGAAAAATTCTGACTTTGAAGCCACTCTAACTTGAGCTTAAGGACTTTGCTTAAGCACAGGGATGGATTTACATCAGTCAAAAGAGATTTGCTGGGGTTATATCCCACTTCCCTCGCCCCCCCCCCCCCTTTAAAAAAAGCAGGAGGGAGATTTGCAGGACACAGGCAGTGAGGAAATGCAGAGTTCTTGTAATCAACCCAAATTAAAAACATTCCCCACTCACAGATTCTGACTGCAAAATTTCAAAACTGCTTTGGAGCCCCTTGGGCTTTAAAGGAGGCAGATGCAGGGAGCCAAAGGGATGAACCCAAAGCAGCCAGCAGCAGGTGTGGATATGGGAACAGCTCCCTCCCCACCCTGTGGTGCCAAAGCACCCCAAAGCCTTCACAGATGCCTCCAACCCCCTCCTGGCTCCAGCCTCGGGCTCGTTGTTCACCAGCTGCTTTGGGAAGGTAAGAACAGCCCTCGTGTTCCTCAGGCTTCTCCATTTCCACGGGAGGCTCTTTGGAGCTGGGCCCCAGGAAAAGCAAATCTCCTGTGCTGTAGGCAGGGATAACATTTCAGCACAGCAGTGCAAGATTTCATCAGGGCTTTTGTCTGTAACAAAACCCCAGCGACAGCCAGAGCTCAGTGTCCTGGAAACTCAGCAAGGATGGCACATTATGGCCCCAGCCTTTGGTAGAATCAGGTCCTTTTTACTTTTTTTTACAGGTGTCTGATATCCCAACCCCCATTTGTTTAATCTGCCTCCTCTGGGATCAAAGCACCACCACAGCTCGGGGTGATTTGTGTGCTCCCCAAAACACTGACCCACCCATCTCCCCCAGGGAAACCAAGGCTTCCAAATAAATCGGTTCCAGTGGGGATTTTGGTCTGAATGCAGCTCTGGAGGAGCAGACCCCATCCCCAGCTGTTCAGCAGCTGACAGCCCTGCAGAGGCAGCTCAGTGTTCCCAGCAGGGCCTTCAGGGCCTTTTGGAGCTTTTCATTTCCCTCCCCGTGGTGCAGAGACAGCAGCTCCTGGGGTTCCAGTTCCTGCTGGCTCTGAGCATTCCTGGAGGGCCAGGCTGCTTCATCCAGGAGCCAGCACCACCCTGGACTGGCTGAGCCCTCCCTGGCTCCCAGCAGTGCTGGAGAACTCCCACCTTCACAGCTTCCAGAACTATTTTTGGGAAAGCATTTTCTCTTTGGTCCTGTGCTTATTTGAAATTTTTAAGACTCAGAAAATGTCCAGAATGAACTAGAGCCCCTGCAGACTGTTCTGCACAGCTGAGTGCTGAGCTGGCCTCCTCTGGCACTTGTAAAACCCTCGGTCCCTTCCTGCTGCCCAGCTCCAGCCTTGAGCAGACCCATTCCCAAACCACCTGCCATGGCCCCACGTGAGGGCATCTCCCATGGATGGACACGTCCAGGCAGCCCTTGGGCTCAGGAAAAGGCACCTGAGGTGGGGCAGGACCCTGAGAGGGAATTTGGGGAAGGAAGGCAATGGCAGAGGGAAGGAAGAAGGAGGAAACACAGATGAAACTCTGAATTTCTGCAGCACCAAGTTCGAGTGGATTCTGACCCAAATTAATTAATTGTTAATGGCAATTCGCACAGCTGAGAATAGGAACGGCCCAGGGAAGGTGAGCAGAAAGCAAAACAAGGGAGTTGAGCAGCAGGAGGAAAACAAAGCCCTGGCAGGCTGTTGTCAGTGGCAATAAAGGCTCCCAGCCCCAGTGATTTATCGGGGCTCTGTCTCTCTCTGCTGTCTCCTGGTGTTTCAAGACGTTGGTATTTGCAGAAAGTGCAGTGCAGCCTCTGGATAAGGGAAAGGAATGAATCCATCACAGCTTCCCCATGGGCTCCTGCCAGCTCCGAACCATAAAAGTGGGGCAGGCAAGGCAGGGACAGGGACAGGGACAGGGACAGGGACAGGGACAGGGACAGGCAGGGCAGGGGCAGGGCAGGGACAGGGACAGGGCAGGCAGGGCAGGGTAGGGACAGGGACAGGGCAGGCAGGGCAGGGCAGGCAGGGGCAGGGCAGGGACAGGGACAGGGCAGGCAGGGCAGGGTAGGGACAGGGACAGGGCAGGCAGGGCAGGGCAGGCAGGGCAGGGGCAGGGGTAGCGGCAGGGCAGGGCAGGCAGGACAGGGGCAGGGCAGGGACGGGGCAGGCAGGGCAGGGGCAGGGCAGGGCAGGGACAGGGACAGGGGCAGGGACAGGGCAGGGCAGGCAGGGCAGGGGCAGGGGCAGGGGCAGGGGCAGGGCAGGGCAGGCAGGGCAGGGCAGGGGCAGGGGCAGGCAGGGCAGGGGCAGGGCAGGGACGGGGCACGCAGGGCAGGGCAGGGGCAGGCAGGGCAGGGGCAGGGCAGGCAGAGCAGGCAGGGGCAGGGCAGGGGCAGGGCAGGGCAGGGGCAGAGGCAGGGGCAGGGGCAGGGGCAGGGGCAGGGCAGGGGCAGGGCAGGGCAGGGCAGGCAGGGCAGGGCACGGGCAGGGCACGCAGGGCAGGGGCAGGGGCAGGGCAGCTCCTCCGGGAGGCGGCGGGGCCGGGGCACTCAGCCTCGGGGCCAGCGAGGGAGCTTATCAGGGGTGCCAGCCCTGCACAGCCCACAGAAACCCAGCTCCCCTTCTCCCTGCAGCTGCTGTCAGGGCTGCTCCTGCCTGCAGGTTGGGCCAGGCTCCATCCAGGACACGGTGCCTGCTCTGCCTCCCCAGCAGGGCTCTCCTCTCCCACCCAGCCCTGCTCCACACAAATCCCAGGTTTCCACACAAATCCCAGGTGTCCACACCAATCCCAGGTGTCCACACCAATCCCAGGTTCCTAGCCAAATCCCAGGTTTCCACACAAGATCCTTTTGCACAGAGGTGAAAAGATCCCTTGGCCACGAGGCTGCAAAGTCAAAGGTGCAGAGGAAGCCCTGTGAGAGCAGCAGAAAGGGCTCCAGAGGGTGATTCCATCTTTGTCACCCAGAATGAACCTGCCTGAGTACACAGGATGGGTCATTCCATGCTGCTCATGATGCACCTCCCTGGCTACAAACAGCTCCAACACAGAATCCCACCAAAAGGCCTCTTAGAATTGTCCTCCCATAATAAAGAGCCTTTTACAGCAACAATGTGAACAGAAATGGGCAGCAGTAGAACTGTTCTGGTTTTATGGCCTGTTCACCTCTGATTCTGGTCTTCTCTAAGGTTCTGTGGCTCATTGGAACATTCCTTTCTTCCCCTATAGAAGCTGTGCTGGACTGGCACCCGTGCTCTCCCCAGCCTGTGGAATTCCAGTGTGCCCAGTGGGGCTGCTGGGGTTGGGAAGGAACACAAACCCCCACATCAGAGGTGTGCACATTTGCCAGCTTTATCCTTGCAGCTCCCCTGCTCCTCACTTCCTGTATTTCATACAAACATTTCAGAATGACAGACAGTTAAAAAAGGAAACTGCAGATGGAAGTGTGAAATTTTGCACTTTGGGGCTGTAATGAATCTTGCCTGGCTTCCCACTCCTTGCAATATCCTTGCTGGAAAGTGCAAAGACCTTAATTTTCCCTGCACACAACTTAAAATGTCTCAGCTCCTGGCTGAAATGTCAGGGCTCCATCACATCCCTAATCTAGAACAAAACCTGAGGGCAGCCAATGCATCTCTGTTGGCTGTGCTGGGAGGGGCTGGGCTGGGCTGCCCAGGCTTGGGAACTGATCCCTGCAGTGCTGGGAGGGACAGGATCACCCTGGGAGGGACAGAAACACCGCAGAGAGGGACAGGATCACCCCAGGAGGGACTGGATCACCCCAGGGAGGGACAGGATCACCCCAGGAGGGACAGAATCACCCCAGGAGGGACAGGATCACCCCAGGGAGGGACAGGATCACCCCAGGGAGGGACAGGATCACCCCAGGAGGGACAGGATCACCCCAGGGAGGGACAGAAACACCGCAGAGAGGGACAGGATCACCTCAGGAGGGACTGGATCACCCTGGGAGGGACAGGATCACCCCAGGAGGGACAGGATCACCCCAGGAGGGACAGGATCACCGCAGAGAGGGACAGGATCACCCCAGGAGGGACAGGATCACCGCAGAGAGGGACAGGATCACCCCAGGAGGGACAGGATCACCGCAGAGAGGGACAGGATCACCCCAGGGAGGGACAGAAACACCGCAGAGAGGGACAGGATCACCGCAGAGAGGGACAGGATCACCCCAGGAGGGACAGGATCACCGCAGAGAGGGACAGGATCACCCCAGGAGGGACTGGATCACCCCAGGAGGGACAGAAACACCGCAGAGAGGGACAGGATCACCTCAGGAGGGACAGGATCACCCTGGGAGGGACAGGATCACCCCAGGAGGAACAGAATCAGGTCAGAGCACCTGAGCCAGCCCAGAGCCAGCACCGACCTCTGAGACAGGGACAGGGACATGAGGATGGGGACAGGGACAGGGGGATGGGGACAGGGACAGGGGGATGGGGAATGGGACTGGGACTGGTACAGGGACAGGGACTGGGACAGAGACAAGGACAGGGACACAGATGGTGACACGGACAAGGACAGGGATGGGGACAGGGACACAGACAGAGACAGGGACTGGGACTGGTACAGGGACAGGACAGGGATGGGGACAGCAGCCAGGGCACGGCTGGAGCTGGGCCAGGGCAGCTCAGGCTGGAGCTCAGGGCAAGGCTCTTCCCCCAGAGGGTGCTGGGCACTGCCCAGGCTGCCCAGGGAATGGGCACGGCCCCGAGGCTGCCAGAGCTCCAGGGATGCCAGGCTGGGGTTGTTTGAGGTCTCTTGGACTGGGTGATCCTGGTGGGTCCCTTCCAGCTCAGGACATTCTGGGGTTCTAAGTGAACACAAAGTGCTGTTTTGGAGGAACACCCCACATTCTGCTCAGAACAGGGAGAAAAATATAATAATGAGCATTTTTCTGAGGAGGTTTCCACAATGCTGATTGTTCATTGTGCACTATGAGCCCCATCCTGGATCAGGCAGTCTGGGCACGCAGAGGTGCAGCTGCACAGCCCCACAGCCCAGCCTGTGCCAGGGCTGCACCCTGAGCTCACCCTGGGGACACCAGGGTGGAATGGATTGCTCCTTCTCTTCCCTCTGCTACTGCCAGTGAGTTTTAGTTTTATTCCAAGCTTGTCCTTGCAGGGATGGAAACATCCTGGAACACAAGCTCTGGTCCGTCCCTGCTGTCACAGCAAACCCAAACAATCCAAACCCCAAAACCTCACACCACAAAGCACCAAACCAAACGATCAAACCCCAGAAATCTCACACCACCAAACCAAATCATGCAATCCAAAGAAAGAAGAGCCTTGACCAAGGTGTCCAGAAGTCCTGAGAAATCTGGGATCCAGCCCCAGCTCTGCACATCCAGGCAGAGCTTGGGACAGACCTAAGCAGAACCAATGGGAATGTGAGTGTCAGCACTCTGGCCTAGTTCTGGTCTTTAGGAAGGTGAGAGACAAGACCTTCCCGAAGGAGGAAAATAAATCAAAGTGGAAATAAAGCCTTTGTTTCCCAACCTTTGCCTTGCACCCACACATTTACATTGACACAGTTCTGCATGAGCCCAGTCCTATGGGAAATGGCCTCTTTTAGCCCTGAGAGCATCCACGGGGCCATGTTCCTCTCCTGGGCTGTAATCAGCCTGTTCCAAACCCTGCAGCAGCTTTTACAGGTATTTACAGAACGTGCAATTCAGATGTCACTGGATGATTAACCTTGGCTGAGGAGCCCTAAATGTCTGCATTGGCACAGATGAGTTTGTTTCCTCCACTTCAGGCTAAAGAAGAGAGCAGGAACAGGGGAGATCAGGCAATGCTTTGCTACTACCCTACAGCCAGAAAGGCCAGGGAAGGGAAGGGAAGGGTTGGCAGCCATTCCCAGGGGCTGGAATGTGGGAGCTCCAGCCCCAGAGTGCTGAGAGGTGTTCTGGAAGAACATCAGGAGAACAAGACTCTGCTTTCAACAGGGAAAATTCAGATTGAAGTGGAGGGCAAACCCTGGAGCAGCCTGGGCAGTGCCCAGGCACCACCTCCTGCTGCTTCTCAATGCCCACAGCTCCAGGGGTGATCCCAGCCCTGCCTCATCCACTTTGGGACTTGGGGAAAGCAGCCCCTGCTCAGCCCCTCTCCATTGCTTGTCAAACAGGGAGCTGGGCTGTGCTGGGACATGATGGGACACGATGGGACATGATGGGACATGATGGGACATGATGCTGAGCTGGTGACAAATCTCTGCTGCTCTGGAGGCAGCAGGGCCGTGACATGGAGCTGTGACATGGAGCTGTGACATGGAGCTGTGACCCCAGGAGTGGCACAGACCATCCCCTGGGACTGTGACGTGGAGTTGGGTTGAGGAGCACTCTGGGCTGAGAAGCTCTGGGCTGGGCTGAGGGGAGCCCTGGGCTGGGTTGAGGAGAGCTCTGGGCACAGTTGAGGAGCTCTGGGCTGGGTTGAGGAGAGCTCTGGGCACAGCTGAGGAGCTCTGGGCTCTAGGCTGGGTTGAGGAGAGCTCTGGGCACAGCTGAGGAGCTCTGGGCACAGCTGAGGAGCTCTGGGCTGGGTTGAGGAGAGCTCTGGGCACAGCTGAGGAGCTCTGGGCACAGTTGAGGAGCTCTGGGCTGGGTTGAGGAGAGCTCTGGGCACAGTTGAGGAGCTCTGGGCACAGCTGAGGGGAGCTCTGGGCACAGCTGAGGAGAGCTCTGGGCACAGCTGAGGAGCTCTAGGCTGGGTTGAGGAGAGCTCTGGGCTGGGTTGAGGAGCTCTGGGCACAGTTGAGGAGCACTCTGAGCTGTTCCCAGCACCCCTGGGCATGGCTGTCAGGGGATGCCCATGGACCAGCTGCTGGGGCTGCCTCCAGGGGTGCTGCAGAGGGGCACAGAGCCCTGTCCAGCCCCAGGGTGGGTGAGGAGCCCTCAGGGGTGTGGGGTGTTACACAAACCCCAGACTGACTGAGAAGTGCCATTCCCAAGGCACTGGAAATGTCCTGTGCCACCACAGGAAGATTCCCCTTTGTCCCTGATCCCTCTCAGATTGCTGCTTTCACAGGGAGATGGAAGGAATGGGGAAGTGGAAAGCTGCTCTGAGTGAAGCCTCCCCAAGGTTTCCAGCTCTGCATGGGCTCCTCTGTTTATTTTTGGGTTGTTTTGCAGAGCTAACCCAAATGCACAGGCCTGTTCTGGCACTGCTGCTCCATGGCTTTCCTGACAGTAATCCATCTTATCCCAGAGAGGAGCAGCAGGAAGAGCTCCTGTCACTACCAAGAAAGACAAAAGAAAATCAGCTGAAAATTTTCTCTGACTATCAGGAAACTCAGTTCAGCCCCAAACATGGTGAACAAAATGCCATCAGTGATTTTCCCTTTGTAATTAGGTTTGCAAAGGTTGACTGGCAAGGAATTAAAACACGGGAGCATTTAAAATATCAGTGAGTTCTGGCATCCTAAGTAATGTGACATTTATATGATAATTTGGCAATTAAATATGCAAGCAAGGATGCTTTTTCTTTTCAAACGCGAAGGTACAACACTTCCACAAAACCCCTTCCAGCATTTTACAGGTTCAACTTCTTGCTCCAGTGGAAAAATATTATTTTCAGCGTGTGGGCAGGGGACACTTGCAGCAGAACAGAGCCAGCAGTGCATCCCCCAAAGCACCCATGGGGACCTGGGATCACTCCTAGACAGGGGCAGGTTCTGGTCTCACCTGGGGGATCACTCCTGGCTCAAACCCAAGGTGCTGCAGAAATAAAATCTCTCTCCAAGTTGCACAAATGAGGCTGGAACAGCTGGGACTGTTCAGCCTGGAGAAGAGAAGGTTGTGTGGAGACCTCAGAGCCCCTTCCAGGATCTGAAGGGGCTCCAGGGAAGCAGAGAGGGACTGCTCATCAGGAACTGGAGTGACAGGATGAGGAGGAATGGGGTCAAACTAAAAGTGGGGAAATTCAGGTGAGATACTGGGAAGGAATTGTTCCCTGTGCAGGTGGGGAGGAGCTGGGATGGAATTCCCAGTGGCTGCCCCTGGATCCCTGGCAGCGCCCAAGGCCAGGCTGGGATGGTGGAAGATGTCCCTGCCATGGCAGGGAATAGAATGAGATGATCTTTAAGGTCCTTCCAACCAAACCATTCCCTGATTTTGTGGCTGGACAAGACCTCCAGAATGAGGAGTTCAGCCTGTGCTGAACCCCCCCACCCATCACACCCCTCCTGAAGATTTCAGCAGCTCCCTTCCTGAGCTGATGAATAATTTGGAGGGCCTCAGCCATTATTAAATAATAAAGATTCTTTTCCTTGCAGAAATAATTGAAGCATCAGAGCTGAGAAATTGAGGTCGCCCTGAGCTCTGCCTCATCCTCTGCTCCCACCAGACCCTGCTTGGCTCCAGGGAAGGGGGGAGCTGGAGCCACAGGGCCTCCCTGAGGGGCTGCTGCCAAGGGCAGGGACATGCCAGAGCTGGCACCAAGGCTCTGGTGGCCCACAAGTGTAACTGGGGTTCACGGTGGCCCTGGCTGCATCACCCAGCTGGGAGTGAGCTGCTGCCAGCTCTGCACATCCATCAGCCCTCCCTAAAGCAGGAGAACACAGCCCCTCCTGGGTGCAGGGGTGAGCAGGCTCTGCTGCCAGGGTCTCCTAAAACCACTGACTGCTACAAGAGTTCTTCCTCATCAATGGGAACCTCCCTCCTCTCCAAAGGTAAAAGTTTTGATCAAAACCCCACTGTTACCCTGGGGCTTGGTCTTGGCTGCACTGAGAGGTCTGGAGAAGCTTGAATTCCAAAGTGCCAGCAGCAACACATACAGGGAAACCCTGCTGCTTCCAGCCCTCCCTGCTCCCGTGGTTCCTCTCTGTTGCTGTGCCTCAGGCACTGCACAAGGGTTGGCTCCAGGTGGATCCCAGTGGATGAGAAGCTGTGGCTGAGGTGTGTCCTGTCATCTCCACTCTTGTTATGCACAGGAGGAAAAGCCAACAGGAAAACCTCAGCAAAGCAAGTCCCCTTTAACCCAGCAATGTTCCCACATCCCCCCTTTTCCTCCCCTGATTTTCCTCCAGACCAGAAGGGAAACAACAAAGGTGTCACAGTTTTCTGTCTTCACACTCCTGTGCTGATAAATAAAGTCAGCCTTGACCAGTACATGATGAATAATGGCTCCTCCCAGGAGGAAAAATCCTGTTTATGGAGAAGGCAGCCAGGATGAAAGTGATGTGGGTTTAGAGCAGCTCCACAAATGTGGGAACTCAGCACATCACTCTGGATGTCCAGAGTTACCCAGAGAACCCTTGGGGGGCTCGGAAATCCTGGAATGTTGCCAGGAGCGTCTGGTGGCCTGACTTCGGTCCCTCTAGGGATGTGCCACCTGTTTGAGGTCATGAGAGTCACTTGGGAGTGAATGGTGCAGGAATGATGGATTTACAGGGTGAAATATAGATTTTAGGGTTTTGGTACAGGGGGGTTATGGAGACAAGATGGAGGGAACAGGGTGTGTCTTGTCCTTCTTCTTTCTTCTTCTTGTCATCCATTTTCTGTGCTGATGTTGGCACTTGGGGATTGGTTTATGGTGAAGGTGCACTTGCTAACATGGGTGAAAGGTATTGGGAAATGAAGGTAAATATCATGTACGTAGATTTTAGTATAAAAAGACACAACCGCCCTGTGGGTGGTCAGAGTGCCCTTGGCTGCCTTGCAGGTCAGACCTGTGTTGGGCAGAAAGAAAACTCTGTAGATAAGAAACAATAAACAATCTGAAGACTGAAAAACTGAAGAGTCCAGACTCGTCCTTTGAACCGCGAGCGGCCCCAGAACCACCCTACGCGTGTCTGGGCAGAGACAGACAGACGGCCGGACACACAAACACAATAAATGTGGAATGAGATCCTTTCTGCAGGGTTTTCATGAGCCACTCTCATGGTGCCAGCAGAAGGAGCTTCAGGTGACAGTGAGAGGTGAGCAGCCTGCCCAGAATGGGACTGGCAGTGCAGACATTCCTCACCGAGGAAGGATTCAGTCACTGCAGCACCAGAAATGTGAGGAATACCAGGACAGAGATATCCTCCAGGTTAGAGAGCACAGTGAAATCAGCTGTCCTGAACTCTGCAATCAAATAACAATGAAGACATTTGGAAAGACTTTCCCCTCCCTGGGGACTCCCTGTACTAATTAGGACAATTAACACTGCTGAAGGAGCACCAGTGGGTTTGCTGAGCACCTGGAAGTGTCATCTCCTCACAACCACCTCGGCCCAGAGTCCGCAACCAGGGCAGAGCTGCTCGGGCTGGGCTGGGCATCCTGCAGAAGGCAAAGCTCTGCTCCCTCCATCCCCTGCAGCCAGAGGTGTCTGAAAGCCCCATGGCCCTTCCTGAGGCTGTCCCTGGGCTGGTCAGGCTGGCCTGGGGAGCTCGGAAGGGGGAAAAGAAGGGACCATACCATGGATTTCTATTCCATGAAATAAAAGCCTGAATCCCAAATTCTGTACTCTGTTACCTTTCAAAAGTGTATGTGCAGAAACCTGAGAGCTTTCAGGGCAAAAAAAGTTCATTTTCCAGATGTCCATCCAGACATTTTTTAATTAGACTCATTTGTGCTCATGAGCTCCCCACTGCACAGGAGGGATGATGGTGGAGTTCAGGAGCCTCAGTACAGAGAGCTTTGAGAGCCCTCCTTGGCCAGCTCTTCAAAGGCTGAGCAGGTGCATTTGTTAATTCTAAATAGGATAATCCATAATTACAAGTAAAGTCCAAACTGAAGGTCTGAGCAGCTTATGAACTTTCTCTGAATCTCATTTCTATAGCAGAATAGTTTTGTTTACATGAGGGTTTGTTCCAGCTAATGTGACCTTGTTCATAAAGGAGAGAGAAAAATAGGAGAAAGAACCATGTACATACATGGGGAGAGGATCTTCCTCCCCTCATGGAAAAAGCACAACAAAAGCAGAATTGTTCTTGGGCTTGTTTGAACTTTGTCTGAAAATTGATTTCAGCTCTGAGCAGCCTGAGCTTGCTCTGTTCCTCAGCTCCACCTGCCAACAGGCAGTACTTTTGTCTCTGTTGATAAGGGACTTTTTAATTATTGCCATTATCATTTGAAAATTGGGTTCCTGCCACAAACAATTGAAATTAGATTCCGTGTTGCTTTTAATCTTTGGTAATGTCTTTTTATCGGGGGTTTCATTTCCTATCAGCAATAAAATGTGTGGATGTCTGCACACACGTGCTGGGTTTGAGGGCACACAGGAAGATCTGAGCACTCCCAAAATGTGAGTGTTTTACACAGGCTGAACAGGAGTGTTTTACACAGCTGCACACACGTGTTTCACTCAGCCTGGGCAGGTTTTAGAGCAGAAAGGACTCCTTGATCAGCCACTTCCATCTGTGATGGACCATGGCCCTGTGACTTGGCCCTGTGATTTCTGCACGGAGTCTCCTCTGCCAGAGGAGCCCCCAGCCCAGCCTGGAGGGTGTGTGCAGCACAGCTCACCCTGGGCCAGGACTGGCAGGGCTGACTCCTGATCTGCACTGAGCAGCTTGGAGGGGACACTCGGGTGAGAAGGTTGGAAAAGGTTTCTGATCCCAGGAGGGGCAGCCTTTGGTCCTTTTCTGCTGGCAGATACTGAGATCTTTTTATAGGAACAGGACTGAGCCCTCATGAACCCGTGTGACCCAGATGGCTGTGCTGGATGTATATTTATACATCTCTCATCTCTCTCTCACCCACCTGGCAGTAGGTGAGACCCAGCTGCCTGAGCTGCACAGCCCCAGTGACCTTGGCAGGAAGGTGGGGACAGCAGGCACGAGGGTGCTGCCACCTCCCTGCATCACAATCCTTCTTTTCATGCCATTTTTCAGCTGAAATCCAGCACTGCTGGCAGGTTTCAGTGCCCAGGAAATGGGATCTGTCCCCAGCTCTCCAGGCCACTCTAAATCCACCACAGCCTGTTTTGTTTGGGCAGAAACTCGGCTGGCAGCCCAGGTCAGGCAAAGCCTCCCCTCTCCAATGCACCAGGAAAACAGCTCCAATTACTATTTTTTTCTTTTTTCTTTTGTTTTCCCCTCTCCAACTGCCCACATTGCTCTGGGTGCTCTCACCAGCCCAGCTGCCCACAGCCATCCCCCAGAGCTGGCTGTGTTCCCCACAGTGTCCATCACTTCCTGCAGGGACACAGGCACACAGGGACACCGCAGCCACAGGGCAGGAGCAGCTCTGAAGGGTTCTCCTCTATGGAAAGGAGACCTGCAGGACACAGAGCTGGCTCAGAGCTTGCAAAAGGCTTCTGCCCCCAGCTAAGGGTGGGTGACTCTTCCTGAGCACACCTGGGCTCCCATCTCTGGGCCAAGGCAGTGGAAACTGCAGATCAGGGAATCCCACAATAGTTTGGGGTGGAAGGGACATAAAAGATCCTCAAATTCCAAGTCCCTGCCCTGGGCAGAGACACCTCCCACTGTCCCAGGCTGCTCCAAGCCCAGTCCAACCTGGCCTGGGACACTGCCAGGGATCCAGGGGCAGCCACAGCTGCTCTGGGCACCCTGTGCCAGGGCCTGCCCACCCTCCCAGGGAGGAATTCCTTCCAAATATCTGATCTGAACCCGCCCAGAGTGCTGCAGAGACCAAATCCCACAGGCAGCACCACAGTCTGTCAGGGAGGCTGAGATTACAGACATGAGCCTGGTTCTAAAATATCTGGAATACCTTTAATGGATTTGAAGCCATTCCTTTTGTTAAGGGGAGGTGACAAGGAGACTTTGCTGCTATTTCTGAGCCTCTTTACCAACCCACCCTCCTATTTTAGGTAGGATGGCACAGAAAAGCCTTCTAGGATGAGAGCAAAGAACCTTAAAAGATAAGAAATGAGCTTTGGAACAGTAGTCCTTCATAAGTTCACCTGTGCTCTACTTTATAGGAACTGTTTAAATCCAAGGAATAATCAAGGAGAAAGACAGCTGAAAAATAAAATTGTGGGTGTGTTGGATTTGGGTTTTTTTTTGTTGTTCTTGTGTGGTTTTTGTCCTTTTTTATTTAAATAAGAAAAGAAACTGAAGAGTTTTATTTGTTATATTCCATATTATGAATTTCATTCAAAGGAACCCCTCACTCATAGAAGTGGTGCAATAAACCCTCCTGGTTTAATCTGCCTGCTCGGGAAGGGAAATAATCAGATCCTGCCTTTTGCATAGGCAGAGTTTTAATTACCTCTGCAGCTCGCCTGGTCCCATCTGAGCAGCTTTTCAAAAGCAATCTATTAGCAAACAATAACCCTGCAGCTCCCTGCCTGCTGCTCAGCAGATGCTATCGCTGCCTGCCCCAGCCTGGAGCAGGGAGCCAGCCCCAAACCCTGCTCCTGAGGGGGACAGGGGCTGCCAGCAGGATGGGCCAGCAGGATGGGCCAGCAGGACAGCACAGCCCCGAGCGCTGAGTCCCACACGGAGCATTTGGGGCAGAAGATGAATTCCCACGGGAGGAGGAGGAGGAGGCCGTGGGCAGCTCCAGGATGGCCGAGCTCATTAGCTGAGCACTGGGGTAATGAAGCTGTGAGTCTTTGTCCTCCACTGCTGGGGATGAGGCTCATATTTGGGTCCCAGACCCTTCCCCCTGTAGAGAAGGGCCAGGAGGGTTTTAGCCCTGCCCAGAAAAGGCCATGGAGCCCTGGGCTGGCTGTGAGACCCTGAGTGGCCAGACCTGCAAACAACAACCACCTGAGGTGTCCAAGCATGGCCCAGCTCCCAGTGAGAAGTCAGAACAGGCTGGAAAGGTGAGTCCTGCCTCTTCCTGAGGAAAAGGGACACCTGTACAACCTCACAGGCCTTCCTGAGCCTCCATTTCTTCAGGCTGAACAACTCCAGTTTCCCCAGCTGCTCCTCACTTTTGGACTCTCCCTGTAACATTTCTTCCTGCTGAGCTGCTGCTCTGGAAGGATTCAAACCCAGCTTTTTTCCCCCAGCAAAGAGGAAACCTTTCCATCATCAGCCTTTCCTGGTGGCTGCACACCTGCCCCAGAGCTGTTGCTGTCACATGCATCACTTCAGCTGCAGAGTGTAAAGACCCTCAAATGAAGTTCCCTCACTGCACCATTACCCTCCTGATAGAGCTGCTGTTCCCAACCAAGCTCCAGTGAACCTTTCCCAGGCTGCCTTTCCTAAGCCCCAAACACTGGAATTCCTCTTGCAAACCAGCTCAGACACCACCAGGAGCAAATATTGCCCACTCCATGCACCTTTCCCCACTCTCATCTTTCTTACCTGGAAATTAAAAGCCCAGGAATGGCCTCCAGGCCTCCCTGCAGAGCCTGGATCCTCATCTCCTGTCCCCTCAGCTGCCTCTGCCTGTGCCCCAGGGTGGCCTGGAGCCCAGCAGGGCTGGTTTGGGCTTGGTACAGATGGAGCAGGGTGGCTCCTGGCTGGACTGGGCTGCTCCCAGTGCTCCTGGCCTGGGAAGGATGGGATGCAGAGCTCATCATTCCCAGCTCTGCAGCAGGAACAACCAACGGGGCTGCAGGAGCCAGGACTGCTTGGCTGCCTCCCTGGCCATAGAAATGCTCAAAATGTTGTGCAAAACTCGGGCTGCACCCTGGGGGTGGTGGTGATCCTTGGATTGTCCCTTGCCTGGGAATGCTGGGAGAAGCAGGAGATACTGGGGGCTGTGGTTGCTTCATCTCTGCAGAACAACCAGACCTAGGAGGTTCTTTTTGATGAAAAGAAAAAGAACATTCCCCCAAGACAGCAACTTTAACACCTCTCACCTCCAGGATCCAACAGTCCCCTCTCAAATGAGCAAAGCCCTGTCTTTCAGCACCTTGGAATGGCCCTGTGCTCCTGATCAGTGATTAAACGTGGGAGGCCAGGCTGCATTGAGGGATCTTCTTTTGGAATAGGAGAACTGAGGGATCAAGCAGAAAACAAAGCAGGGAAACCAAAGCAGGTGGATCCATCCCAAGCAGGAGCTGTGGGGGTGTCAAGGATCCCCATCCCAAGGGGCTGTGAGGACCCTGGTGACAGGTGACAAGCTCAGGGACGTGCTGGCTGTCACCCCAGGCAGTCTGTGGGTGTCTGCCATGCTGCTGCTGCTCAGGCTGGCATATCTGAGCTCCTCCTGCTTTCCATGGCCTGCACAAAGCCATCCCTGGATGCACAGAGCCAGCAGCATTTGGAGGTGCCGGGAGCAGAAACATCCTCCCCACAGCTTTGCTCCTGCTCCCTTTGCTCCCAAAGAGCCAAACTTGGAGCTGGGGCGAAGGCACTGAAAGGCTTTGCTGGATTCCCAGCTCAGGAAAAGCTCCAGCCCCTCTCTGGCAGTTCTGTGGCCCTGGAGGAGCAGAGCCAGGACTGAGGAACATGGAAGGAGAGAGGAGGCCTGGGCAGGTGTTAATGAGAAAGTGATTTGTCTCTCCAGGATGTCCTTGTGCTTCCCAGGAAAGTCACTGAGCAGAAATTCTGAATATTTAATACAACTTCTTAATTAAGAAAAGGGTAAAAAACCTGAGGGATGCCTTCCCCTCCTGCAAGGTCAGGGACAGAGCTTTAAATCCAGGATAATCACTGTAGGAAGAGGGAGGCAGCTGGTGGAGAGGGGTGGTCTCACAGTTTGGACCAGAGAAAGCCCCTTCTGCACGCTCTGCTGCTGGCACAAAACCTTTGCCCTATGGACTGAAAGTTTTCAGGACATTATAAATGTTTTTTCCCCTGGTCTGCCCTGCAAAAGCTGAATATCTAAAATAAGGCTCATATAATGAAGACTGTGACCAACTAATTAAAAAAAAAAGCCCTGTCTGGTTTCACAGAAACATTTCAGTTTGGTAATTTCCAAAGGTTTCATTTCCATTTCAGTCTTTCTTTTTGTCCTGTAGCTGAACTTCTATTTCAAAGCAAAGAGCAAATTTGAAGCAAAATAGAATACTTCCATTTCTGGAGTCATGGTGACCTGGGGATGATTCTGAAAACTTTTCTCCATTTTCCCCCAAATGTAAAATCTACTGAAATTGATCCTTTCCTATGAAATATGCTGGCTTTGATGAATCAACATGTTATGATGAGAATTTTTTTTGGCAAATGACTCCCAGGCACACTCATTTCTCCATTAACATCCTGCTCAGCGCAGGGCGCAGTCTGCGACTGGCTCGGATTTCAGGGATGCTTTCCCCACTCCCATTCTCCTGTGTCCCCTGTGGATTTTCTCCTGCCCTGAGGAGGGAGCAAGGCAGGGAGTGGGAGCTGTCAGCTCCATCCCCCTGCAGCCCAGCAGTGGATTTGTGTCCCCAGTCCCTGTGCCGTGAGCCGTGCCGCAGCACGCGCGGTGCCATCGCCGCCCGCCTGGCAGGTGGCACTTCCCACGCGTGCCACTGCACGAGCAGCCACTCTGTGTTCTCCCTTCCCCCTTTCCCCACGTCTGCTCGGGCCAAAAATACTGCATGCACAGGAAATCAGGCTGCAAAGCCCCCAGGAGTGAAGTGGTGTCTCAGATAAACACCTTGTGCCTGCACACGGGGCGCACCTGAGCCATCAGGAGTGTGGGGAGAGGGGTAAAAAATCCACCTTTGGGTCAATCTGCTGTTGAAACGTGAACTGAGGGAATCAGAGGGGCTTGGAGAGAGACTTTGGCCAAAGGATGGAGAGACAGGGCACAGGGGATGAATTCCCACTGCCAGGGTGCTCTTCCTGTTCCCACAGCCGAGCAGACACACCCTGCCAGTGCCGGCTGAGGTGGCACCAGCTGCTCCAGCAGCTCCTCCAAGGCAGCACCTCCTGGAGAGGGACTTTCCTTGCCCAGAGCTGCTCCTGCCAGGACAGCAGAGCTGAGTGCCAGGCTGTGCTGCCTTTGGATGTCATTCATGGACTCAGCAAAGTCATTTCCCCCGAGATTTGGATCCGAGTGCCCGGTGCTGAGCAAACAGGAGGAGACTCCTTAAGTCCTCAATTACATTTCCTTTCTCCTCTTCAATTCCAGCCCAGACAAGAGGTGATAATACTGAATCTTTCAAATATTTGATAAACAAAGAGAAGAGCTTGTTAAAACGAGACCAATTAATGCATTTTTAATCCACATTTAAACACATGCAAAGATCCTGAATACTAATGCTGTCATTTGAATTCTGGGCGGGGACGGCTGGAGCATGAGCCTGCATATCTTTCCATCTTTCCACCTTTCCATCCTTCCACCTTCCCATCCTCCCAACCTTCCCATCTCTCTCTGTTTTCATCCCTGCTTTGCTGCCTCACCTGGATGAGGCAAGGTCAGCTCAGCACTGCTGCTTTAACAAAAAGCTACACTGAGGCTCCCTCCAGGTTTTTTAACCACCTGGTGATGTTCTCCCAGCTGCTGCTCAGGTTGTTTGGGGTTTTTTCCCCCTCTTTATTCTTCTGTCTTTTATTCCTGAAGCTCAAGGACATTTTGAATCCTCTGGCTGTGCCTGCTGCTGGAGGAAACAACCACACAAAGGTGTTTGAATCATGGGATCCTGGAAAGGATGGGATTAGAAGGGACCTTAAAGATCATCTCATCCCACCCCTGCCATGGCAGGGGCACCTCCCACTGTGCCAGGCTGCTCCAGCCTGGCCTTGGGCACTGCCAGGGCTCCAGGGGCAGCCACAGCTGCTCTGGCAATTCCAACCCAGTCCCTCCCAGCCTGCCAGGGA
Source organism: Molothrus ater (assembly GCF_012460135.2). NCBI lineage: Eukaryota > Metazoa > Chordata > Aves > Passeriformes > Icteridae > Molothrus > Molothrus ater. The sequence goes on from NC_050501.2 coordinate 627,368, forward strand.
ACAATTCCCAATTCCCAAGATCCCATCCAGCCCTGCCCTCTGGGAGTTGGAAGCCACCAAGAATCCTCACGTGGAGAGACCATGGTCGTATGAGGTTCTTACAGAAGTTTTGCATCACTAGTGCTTTGATTGCTCATGCAAGTCTGAGTTAAAACCTGAATTAAGAAATAGTCTGTATCTCTAAACCTGAGCTTCCCCCCATGAGCAGAGGCTGCCCAGCAGGGCTGTCAATCCTGGGCTGAAGTTTGCTCATTGGGAAATTCTGGAGCATCCAGCCCTGCGCTGGATCTGCTCAGAGGACAGGGCTGGCAATCAGCATAAAACCCTGCTGCCCTGGAATTTGCATGTTGATGGCTTTCCCTGAGCCACAGGAACACACTCCAGATAATCTCTGCTTCCTAGGAGGCAGGGAAAAAAAATAAAAACCTTGAAATGCACAAGCTCAGAGCCCATTGCCATCCCTGGTGGAAGCACTGCCCTGTCTGGGTCATTCCTGTGCTGGGCCAGGTCTCTACTCCTTTCAGCAGGGTTTGGGGCTGCTTTAGGGCCCTCCTCCTGCTTGGCTGGGGTTTGGCAGGTGTGGGGGCTGATAACCCTGCCCTATCCCTGCCAGGATCTCTGTGCCCAGTGCTGATTGCTGTTCCTGAGAACTGAGATGCTTCTCCTGGGAGCTTTGGGAAAGCTGGACAGGATTTAAGTCACCCAGGTTTGGTACCTTTGCAGAGATTGATTTTCAGCTGCAGGCTGGAATATTTCCAGGAAAACTTGATGTACAATTCACTCCAAAACCCACATGGGAATCCAGGCTCATATAAAATGCTGCAAACTTTTTGCTGCCTCTGAAGCTGGAGGCATTGTTTCTTTTCCAAACCAACAAACAGCTGGGGTTTGCATTTTCTCCCCATTTTATCTATTTACAAACTCTGTTTTGTCCTACCATCCAAGCCCCCCAGACAGCCCTTGTGAGACTGGAGGGTCTGTAAAACCTATCCTGCAGGTGAGAATTGCAGCACAAACTCATGGATTTCAACTTTTCTGAGAAGAGCAGGGATTTCAAGGCTGCTTTTCTGAGTCAAAGGTTCACAGGGATGTGGTTTGCAGAGAGCAGCATGAGATGGAGTTTGTGCACAGACTGGATCAGCCCTGCTGCAGCCTGGAGACCCCTGAGGACACCACCCATCCTCGGGAATGTTCACCTGTCTTCCAAAAATGTTAAAAAATTCACCAATAGGAAAAGTGGGCAAAGCCAAGTGAAGATTTGTTATTTATTTGGGATTTTATTAAACGTGACAGACTGCAGTGGAAGTTGAAAGCATTTTCCAGCCTGGGTGTTAATCCTGAGTGTGCTGGAAAGTGGAGAAGACACTCAGGGCCTCAGAAAATGAGGATATGTCTCAGAATGGGTGTAATCCCCTCAGGAGATGGAATCATAATAACAAATACTTCTTTGACACTCCATCAATAATAGGAGATGTGTACCTGAACTCCTGGACTCATCTCATACACACTGCAAATTAAATGAACCTTAAGACAAAAAATCCCCTACAATATAAATGTGTGTAAGCAGGTGGGGAAGCACAAAACCAAGGGAAGAAATTACCTGGGTTTCCTTAGCGTATTGGCCATTGTCAGCACCTTGTCCCGCCCATCACAGAAATGGGAATTTGCTATTTGCCACCCCTGTGCCAAGGATGGCAGTGCTGAGGCAGAAGCCAGGCTGATCCAGCAGGATCCGTGCTGGGATCGGGGCACTGGGGTCCCAAACAAAGCTGGGAATGCAGCAGGTCCCTGCTCCAGCTCCTACACGCTGCATTCCCTTCTGGCATCACCTCAGCTGGAGAGATCCCTGCAGGACTCCTCCCCTGGGAGGTTTCTGGGGGTGATGAGGGGTGGCCAAGGGGGGACAGCAGCCAGGGACTCCCCTCCTGTCCCAAGGGGCAGAGCCTGGATCCTCCACCCCTGGGTCCCAGCTCCATCTGACTCTGATTTACACCATTCCCCACATCCCCGGGGATTTCTCTGGGGATTTTTATTTTCCAGAAAGCCTTTGGAGCACAAATTCAAATCAGTCATCAACTTCCCACTGAGTTCCAACCAGCTCTTTCCCCATTTTAAATGATTTTTAAATGCATGTGATGCACTCCATCTTCCAGCTGAAATAACTTCAGTATTATACTGTGAGCCTGAATTCCTCTCACCCCTTGCTCCCTGCTCACTTCAGATAATTCAGTGGGAATTTATTTGAGGAGAGGTGGTGGGTCAAAAATGAAGTAAAATGCTGACAGCAGGAGTTCCTTCCCATCCTCTGCTCAGGGGAAGGCAGGGAGCCAGCTTTTGGGAGCTCAGGGATAGCCATCATTAGGATGCTTGAAACCACCTCAGCAGAGGGGTGTTTTCCCTTCTTTTCCTATGAGAAGAGATTTCCTTTGGATTCAATGATATTTGATATGATATGTGTTTCCCCTTGCCCTGCTGGAAAACTCAGATGCCTGAGAAACCAAACCCTGAGCAGGCGCAGGCAGGGCCTGCCTAAGGCACTGCTGGGAAAAGCCTTGTGGGAAGCACAGCTGGAGTCAGGGAATCTCAGGGGCTGTGGGAAGGAAGGGGGGAGGCACCTGGGAGCTCCCAGAGAAGTTGCTCTGGCTGGGGCTGCGGACAGGAGCAGCCTCTGCACCCCAGGGAGGCTCTGCTGGAGGAAGGAAGTGCAAGCTGAGATTCCAGGTCTGTTCCTGCTGGAGTTCCCTTACTCCAGAAAATGCAGGATGAGCAACTTCTGCCCTGTGCCCCAGGCTGGGCAGGGCAGGGCAGGGCAGGGCAGGGCAGGGCAGGGCAGGGCAGCACTCCCTGGTGCTCTGGGGGGACTTTGAGGGGAGCTGCTGTGGGAGAAGTGTGGATGCAGCAATCTGTTGGTGTCAGGAGACAAGCCCGGACTGCCTGAGCCCCAACATGGCTCTGAGAGTGAATTTCAGATCAGGGGGTTTGAGAAAGATGGGGACAGACCTTTCAGCAGGGCCTGTGCCAGGACAGGGGGGAATGGTTTGAAACCAAGAGAGGGCTGGTCCCCACTGATTTATAGAGGGGATTCCTCCCTGGGAGGGTGGGCAGGCCCTGGAACAGGTGCTCAGAGCAGCTGTGGCTGCCCCTGGATCCTTGGCAGTGCCCAAGGCCACATTGGACATGGCTTGGAGCAGCCTGGGACAGTGGAAGGTGTCCCTGCCCATGGCAGGGGTGACACTGGATGGGCTTTAAGTTCCCTTCCATCCCAAACCATTTCATGATTCTTTTTTTGGGACCATTTTTTCCTCAGCCCCTGTGCACACAGTGCCCACCCTGAGTGCAGTGATGGAAGCTCCTGTTGGTGATTCCTACTGGGAACATGGGATGCTCTGGATGAATCCCAGGCTCTCAGGGGGTTCTGTGCCCCCCAAGGATCACTTAAACCCTTCAGAGACTTGGCCTGGCCAGGGCAGTCCCTGAGCTGGGACAGTTCAGATCTGAAGCAATTTTGGGTCTGTGCCACCTGCATGAGCTGGGCTGACCCTGACCCCACTGCAGATATTCCTCCCCCAACCCCTGAGGCCCCTTCCAGCCCCACGGCTCCCTGATCATGTTCTGGCTGCTCTGTTCATGACTTGTCACCATCAGAAGTGCCAAGAGATCACTTATTTTAATAAATCCAGAGGAGAACCACCCCCCACACTGCTGCCACAGCCCAGGGCAGCAGAACCTGACCTCTGGAGCTTTTTAAATGGCATTAATTAAGCGGAACTCATCGGTTGGAGTGGTTCCAGTCCCACCATGCAGTGATGGCTCCTCTCCTGACTTTGTCAAAGCCCTTTTGGATCTACTCCACCCAAACCTCTGCCTGCATCCTGCCCCCTCAGCCAGGCCAGTGTTGTCTTTCCAGACCCTATTGCCAACTTTTATTTACCCTAGGTGAAATCAGCCTGAAAATGCTGGGAGAGGGAAGGTGTTTGGGAGAGGGACAGCAGTGATGGCCCAGCAGAGCCACCAGAGGCTCATCCCTGTTTACTTCCAGCTGGGGATGTCACAGCACAGACCTGGCACACCCCACCCAGGGTCACCACGGGCCCTGCAGAAGGGGGTTAAACTGCCTGGAAAGGGTTAAATGCACAGAGAACAGGAGTTTTCATGGGGAAAAGAAGTTCTGTGGCTCCCTCTCTAGATGGAAAAGGGAAAACAAAGTTGTGTCCCTGCCGTCTGTTTAAGGGCTTGCTTACATGGGGAAATTAACTAGTGGTGTGAATTGCAAGTGGATTAGTTAAATTATATTAAACCTAGGCCTGGATACTTTCATTTAAAATTAAAGTGGCCTTAATTCAATTTGGCTCAAGTCACTTCAAAAGTGAATTAAGAAAAACTTAATTACGGACCCCTTAATTCCAAATGAGTGTGTCTACATAGGTTGCTTAATGTGCTTTCATTTATCCTTTTTAAAAATTAATCTTGATGAGCTTTTCCGAATCTCCCCTTGGTGGAGAGATCCAGATGTGGGAGTAAAAACCCTCTGATTCCCTGGAAAAGTAGGGGAAAAAGAAATAACAGGACAGGTGACTTCTGCCTGCAGCCAGCTCAGATAACGCTGCTGGGTTTGCCCTGCCTGGTGCTGGGGACCCCGGGCTCGGGGACTTTCCCCTCCCAGCTCTTCTCCTGGCAGCATTCCTCCCTGCCAGCTCCCAGCAGCATTTCCAGGAACTCTCTCAGCGCTATTTTTTCCCAGAACCACAGAAAACCTGCAAAGTCTCCACCTGCTGCACCAGGAGGTGCAGGGAGGGCTGTGCAGGGGATCTGTGCAGTTATTTATGGACACAAAGTGTGAGGAGCTGCCAGAGACCTGCCAAGGACTGAATTCCCACCCCTCCGCTGCCCCCTCAATGATGGAGAGCTCTTCCTGTGCGAACAGTCCCTTCTCCATCATCTTGGGATTCCTGCCTGGCGTGAATTTGCCATTTCAAACTGAGAGCCAAATGTTTCTGGCCCAGAAACCCCCAGGAAGCCCCCGGGACCAAGCCCCAGTGACAGCAGGAGCTCGGTGCTATTGAGATGCTGTGGAGAAGCAATGAACCATTAATGCCAAAACCTCCCCAAAATGAGATGAGACAAGGCCAAAGTTTCTGATTTTCCTCCCAAAAAATGATGTGAACACTGGAATCTTTCCTGCAAAGTGCTGAGAATTGGGCAGAAGTGCATTTTGGACCCCAAATCACAGCTTGGAAGCATTTTCCTGGCCAGCCACAAGGATCTGTCACTGCTGGGATGCTCTGTGTCCCCTCATTTTTTGTCTCCTTGGATGCTGGTGATCCCTGGTGTCCCTTCCAGCATATTCTCTAATTCCATTTGCATGCAAAATGGAGAAAAGGAACAATTCCTCCCCAAGCAGCACAATTTAACCTTCAGCATTATTTCCCTAAAACAGCTCCTCACTCTGGGGCTCCTGGATCCAGGCTGGAGACGAGCCAGGCCAACGGGCAGAGCACCCTCAGCCCAGCCCAGCTCCCAGTCCAGCCTCTGCTCCAGAGCTGCTCCCTCAGCTGGGTCATTTATCACTCCAAAAGGATTTATCTCAGTTTTTCCAAGGTGTGTTCAAAGCTTCTGAACAATCCCAAAGATTGGCTGGGAGGCTCTCCCAGTTCCCTGCTGCACACAGGGGCTCTGCTGCCTCTTGTGCTCTTTGGGTCTGCAGTGGCTCTTCCAAAATGCTTCCTGCTGTTTCCAGGCTGATTTCCCAAGGAAATGGAGTTCTCTGGGGTCACCCTATTGCTGGGTGTCTCTTGGCCTTTTCAGCCCCCTGACCATGTCTGAAGGGATTTAACAGAACCAGAGGATGGTGGAGGGAGATGTTCAGGGAGGATCAGAAGTGGAGGAGTCACAGAATCACAGAATATCCTGAGCTGGAAGGGTTCACAGGGATCATCAATCCAGCCCCTGGCTCTGCCCAGACCCCCCAACAAGCCCAGCCTGGGCATCCCTGGAGCTCTGGCAGCCTCGGGGCCGTGCCCATTCCCTGGGCAGCCTGGGCAGTGCCCAGCACCCTCTGGGGGAAGAACCTTGCCCTGAGCTCCAGCCTGAGCTGCCCTGGCCCAGCTGCAGGAATAATCAAATAATAACTCCTATAAATAAGAACTGATGTCCCTATTTTTATTTAATACAAATAATTGCCCCAGTCCTGTGTTCAGGTGCTGGGAGAATGATTTTGGCAGAGTTTGGGCTGTCCAAGACGCAGGAGAGAATTCCCTGGAAGTTCTGGGATATGTGCTCCCCTCCCAAGGTGTCACACAGGGTTAAGGGGCTCTGTGTCCCTCCCCCGAGGAGGAGCTCATTAAAGCTGCAGCAGTGAGAGGCAGAGTTTATTCTGTTTGGGAGTTCTGGTAGATATTAATCACTTCACATCCTCAAAAGGTGTCTGAGGAACTTAATTTGTCATGGAAATGTCAGATAAAAGAGACGCGGCGTCTCCAGCCGGGAATAGGCAGTGAATTCTGTGGAATGTTGTGCTAAAATGACCTTTTCCTTTCAATTAAAGCAAACAGGCAAAAATCAAAGTTGAATCCGCTGCAGAGGCCCCAGGAGTCTGTGTGTTTGCACAAGTGTCAGGGTGTTCCTTCTTCTTGGAGCACACCTGGGACTGCCCCTGCTCTGGGAGGATGAGGAGGGATGCTGAGGTGTCTCAGAAATCCTGGCTGTACAAAAAAAAAAATATAGGAATCTGCAGTATGTAAAAATGTATTGGTTTATATTACTTTCTATAGGGTTCTTTATCTAAATATAAGTATATTATTACAATATATATTATATAATATTTATATATTATATAATATATATTATATATGTTATATATTATATATACTATCTATTATTTATATTATTGTATTGTCAATATTTCACAGAATCAGCACCACAGGTGCTGAGCTCCTCACCCTCCTGTGCCTGTGTGAGGAGGCTCCATCCCCATCCCAGCATTTTCACTGGGGGCTCCTTTGCTTCTCCAGAGTTTCCTGGGAATGTGTCACAAACTGTCAGCGGAGGGGAGAGGTTGGACAGAAGGGCAGAGGGAGCTGCCTGCACTCAGAGCAGGAGCTCTGGGCTCACTCAACAGCTTTATCTTGAGATTATTGTGTATTTTGTCAATAGCTCAGAAAATGCCTTTAATTTCCTCTGCAATGTCTTTGTTTCCCTGCTTTGTTTGGCTGCCCCACCAACATCCACACGTTTTTAGGAGATGGAGATGACAGAGGGGGTTTGGTGGCAAAAGTCAAGGCTGGGCTTTGGAAATGAACCGTGGCTGGATCCAAACTGGGCTCTTCTGGAATCCCAGCTCCCCGCTGGAAGAGCTCAGCTCCAGCAGGCCCTGGGGAGTGGTGCTGGTCCCCAAAGGCTGCTGAGCCATGGGGGTGGCACGGGGGGCACCAGCACCTCCCAGTGACCCCTCACCATGCCAGGGAAGGACAAGAGAGGGGGGCACTGCAGAAAAAGGGAATGGCTGTGGAAGTTTGACTCCAGGGTGAAGCTCTGCAGCAGCAGTGGGGCTGAGGGGGGGGTCCTGCCTGCTGGGGGCAGGAGCTGTGGCAGTGACTCAGTTCATGACTCAGGCTGGGAAATCAGAAGGTAAAACAAGAGCATTTTGAGGTTTAGTTGATGATCTACAAGAGCAGCTATTCCAGGTCACAGCAAAGGCCGAGGTAACCAGGTTTCCATCTCCGGAGTGGTTAATGGGACACCAGGAGCTGTGTGCAGGAACAATGGGGGGCTTTGCCTGGTTATTTTCCCAATCTTTTCCAGCTTGCAGTTGATGATTTTGTACTTAACAGCTCTTCATGGATTCACTCCTTGCTGCTCTCCCCACTTGCCTTTGAAACCTGTAATATTCTGTGACAAAATTTCAGGGGGCAAAAATAGTTAATTCTCAGTCTTATCCCAAACAGCTCTTCCCTTGCATGAATCAGCACCTCCTCCAGCCACTCTGCAGCCTCAGAGGTTAAAGCTGGCTGTCAGCATTTGCCTGGCACAAAACAAAACCTCTTTATTTCAGTCTGAATTGTGTGATTATTTTTACTCTTTGCACATCTAAGTCCATTTTGAAATAAAAACAGTGTTTTTTGAAACAGTCAGAATGTTCTGGTTTGAAAATGGCAGATTAAGTGCTCTCGCTCTTTCATTGTTTCTTTATTTTATTTCTTTTTTCTGGCCCAAATCGTTTACAAAAGTTTCCCCAGAAGCTTTCATCCTCCCCATATCTGTGTAATTCCACCAGCTTGTGAAAAGCAGAGAGAGCCTGTCCCTGCTCAGGGCTGTGCTCAGGAATCACCTCCGAGCACCGCACTGCTGGCAGCTCTCCTGCCCTGGGGCTGCTCTTCTGCGTTTGCTTCGCTCATGGAGCCGCGTTCACCCCCGTTCTCACCCCAGCCCATTACGAGGTGTTTGCTCAGCTGTGAGCACTGCTGTCCCCACCACCAGAGCAGTAACTTATTGTCCCTGCTGAGCGACACGGCTCCCCACGGCCTCCCGGGATGAGCTCTACCCCTCAGGCCCGCTTTGCCCCACCGCCCTCCGGCTGCCCCTCTCCAGCAGCCCCGGGGCCTCTCGGCGAGGAGACCCTGCCTCGCCTTCTGAGGCCTGGCTGGGATCTCCCGGGGGAGCAGCGGGAGCCGAGCCGTGCCCGGGATCTCCCGGGGGAGCAGCGGGAGCCCAGTCCTAGATTGGATCTCCTGGGGGAGCAGCAGGGGCCGAGCTCTCCCTCAGGCAGCACCGGGCTCTCTCACAGGCAGCACCGGGCCCTTCCACAGGCAGCACCGAGCTCTCCCACAGGCAGCACCGGGCCCTTCCACAGGCAGCACAGGGCCCTGCCACAGGCAGCCCCGGGCTCTCCCGCAGGCAGCACCGAGCTCTCTCACAGGTAGCACCGGGCCCTTCCACAGGCAGCCCCAGGCTCTCCCTCAGGCGGCACCGGGCTCTCCCACAGGCAGCACCGAGCTCTCCCTCAGGCGGCACCGGGCTCTCCCTGAGGCAGCACCGAGCTCTCCCTCAGGCGGCACCGGGCTTTCTCGCAGGCAGCAGCGGGCTCTCCCGCAGGCAGCAGCGGGCTCTCTCACAGGCAGCACCGGGCTCTCTCACAGGCAGCACCGGGCTCTCTCACAGGCAGCACCGAGCTCTCCCTCAGGCAGCAGCAGGCTCTCTCACAGGCAGCACCGGGCTCTCCCTGAGGCAGCACCGGGCTCTCCCACAGGCAGCCCCGGGCTCTCCCACAGGCAGCCCCGGGCTCTCCCACAGGCAGCCCCGGGCTCTCCCTGAGGCAGCACCGGGCTCTCCCACAGGCAACACCGAGCTCTCTCACAGACAATCCCGGGCTGTCCCACAGGCAGCACCGGGCCCTTCCTCAGGCAGCCCCGGGCTCTCTCACAGGCAACCCCGGGCCCTTCCACAGGCAGCACGGGGCCCTTCCTCAGGCAGCCCCGGGCTCTCTCACAGGCAATCCCGGCCCCTCCGGAGCCGTCATGCAGGGGCCGTGCTGGAGCGGGAGGAGCGCGGTTCCTCCTGGCTGCTGCTCCTGGGGTTCCCTTTGAACAGTGCTCCATCCCACAGCTCTCCACGTCCATTGATGCCTCCCCACCGCCTCAGTGGGAAATGGATTGTCAGGAAAATTTTAACATTTGATAGAAAGTTTATATAGTGCAAATAAGGCTAGATACTTTGGAGAAATAGAACTATGAAAGATGCATTGTAGTAGGACCCACAAAGAGTAATTTTAGATTATTAGCTTTAAGGCATTTACAACATGGTGTAGCAAAAGCTGATAGGCCAATAAATGCTTATAGTGTATTGCAATTAGGAAATAGTTGGCTTCTGATTGTGATGGTCTGAATTATAACGTCTGTTTTGTCTCACCCTTCTCATGAGACTGTAAATGGAATAAAAGTTTTTTAAATGTCTCTCAGCCCATCTCTGGATCAGAAAAGGGCATAATCTGACACGCCCCCACATTTTTTAGGCACTGATTGAGAGCCCAGAGCGGTTCAAGGTGCCTCAGCCCCAGCACAGGAGCAGCTCTGCCAGGCCATGGATCCTTCTCTCCCTGGAGAGGAAACACATCACTGGGACTCAGCTTCGTGATGTGAAGGCCAGGGCGGCAGTGGAAGGCAGGTCTGGAGGTCTCTTGCCCAGCCTTTGTGACTGTCACCAACTCAGGAAGGTCTTGGAAATCTCTAAGGATTTCTAATCCCTTGATTTCGGGCTGGCTGTTCCCCAATACCCTCCCCATCCCTGCAGGGGTCAGGGAAGCTCCCACAGAGCTCAAACTACGACCTGTGACCTGGGATTTCTCTTTGGGTACAACTCAGTGAAAGAGGAAAGGATGGCAAAGCCAAACCTTTGCTAACAAGGAAACTTCGGCCTCCAGACCTCAGGTTTCTTCCCCAAACAGCAGGAGCTGCTTAAACCAACCACAATAGATATTTTTATGAAGCAGAAAACCAATTTACTTTCCTCCCTTTACTCCCTCCTCAGACACAGTCAAATACCTTGTACCCTCATTAAAGTTTGTTTCTCGTTGCAAAAAAAAAGAAAAAAAAAAATCCAGGAGAATGTGAGCCCAAATATGTCAGACTTTCCTGTGCTCTAACAAATTAAGCAAAGCAGGATTTTCTAATGAGCGATCTCCAGGAATCAAAGGGAAAGGCAACATCTCCAGCTCCCACTGCCTTGTGCTCACCCAGCAGCTGAGCTTTTCATGGCTGGAAGTGAGCAAACAATTCCTGCTGTTTTAGGGGAAATTTCCATAATGGCCACAGTATTGTTCCTGTGGGCAAAATCCAGAGGGAAAAGCCAGCTGAAAATGAAAAGGAAAGGTGTTAATCACTGCAGTTTTTTGGAAGTATTCCCTTTTTGTTTCTCTCACTTGTCTCTTCAAAGTCCCACCTTTTTGCCTATGTATCTGTGGCTGCTCCTCTGGCCAGCTCTCCTTGCTTTAATTAGCTCCAGGAATCCTGAAGGCATCTCCCCGGGCTCCCTAATCCTCTCCATGTGCTGACTAACCCGACCCCAGGAGATCCTTGCCAGAGAAAAACTGCAGGATAAAAGCAAATGATTCCAGACTTCTGGTTTTTTAATGAGGGCCTGTAAATCCAAAATCCAGGGAGGGACTGTCTGACAGGGAGCCTTCATGTTCTGAAAAGAGAGCAGGGTTAGGTGGGATCTTGGGAATTGGGAATTGTTCCCTGGCAGGGTGGGCAGGGGCTGGGCTGGAATTGCCAGAGCAGCTGTGGCTGCCCCTGGAGCCCTGGCAGTGCTCAAGGCCAGGCTGGACATTGGGGCTGGCAGCACCTGGCACAGTGGGAGGTGGCCCTGGGCTGCAATGAGCTGGCATTGAAGATCCCTTCCCACCCAAACCACTCTGGCATTCCCATTCCTCAATCCAGGATGGAAACCAGCACCAAAAACCATTGCAGCAAATGGAGAAAGGAAAGGAAAGAATGATTTCCTGCATGGTTCCAGGTGCCCCCAGTGCCATTTGCCACAGGGGTTTGTAGCCTGGCAAGGCCTGGTTGGAGAGGTTTGGTCTCTGCCAGGGTGCCCAGAGCAGCTGTGGCTGCCCCTGGAGCCCTGGCAGTGCCCAAGGCCAGGCTGGACATTGGGGCTGGCAGCACCTGGCACAGTGGGAGGTGGCCCTGCCATGGCAGGGGGTGGAACGAGAGATCTTTAAGGTCCCTTCCAACCCAAATCCATTCTGAGATTCTGGGATTCTGTTCCCAGAAGTGATGCAAACCCTTGGAGTTACACACAAGGATCCTTGGAGGCATCAGGACACTCAACTCCCCATCTACAAGGAGCACATCAGATACAACTGCCCCAGAATAATAATTGCAAATCTTTAACTGGAAAGGGACTCCCCACAAATCGCCAAAAAATGACATTTCATTCCAGATGATTGAAATGAAGTAAAATGCAGCCCTGAAACAAGTGCCTGGATTGCCTTTAAAACACATCCTTGTTTAGGTCTCTCTGTGAGGTCAGGTGCCTGCATCTGCCAGCCACATCTGGGAAGGAAATTGGGTATCTGGGATGCAAATTGGCACTTGCAGACTTAGAAATGATGACTGGAGCCTCTCTGTTGCTTTGGGTATCAGAATACCTTGGAATATCTGTGGTTACTTTTAGCTGGGGGACTTTAATGGGCAATTTAAGCCAATCTGTCAGACTCTGCTCAGGGTAGCTGAGTCAGAGCTGGGCCCAGCTGAGGCAGCTGCAGCTGGGGTTGAGCAGGGAACTTCTGAAACAGCTCCAAGAGTACGGCAGGAGCCCCCCTGCCTGTGCCCTCCCTGCTACCAGGATCAAACCCATCAGGGCTTTGGAAAGTCTCACAAGTGACTGGTGTGCCCCAAACTGGGCATGGGATCATCACTGGGGCTGTGGATGCTCTGGTTTAATTTACAGGGCTTTGCACTGTAAAAGGCATCCAGGTGGCCAGGCTCTTGTTAATGTGTCTTAAAAATGAGTGGTGCTCCTTGGCCCAAGTGCAGCTCCTGGAAATGCACACATTCTGAATTGGAGCTGGCAAGAAAACATAAAAAATGTCTGGAATAAACACAGGCAGAGCTTTCTGTACTTCACCCACCCTTCACATCCACACAGAGCCGTTCCAAGGCTGCAGGAGGGATGCAGTTTGCAGTGACGGACATCAGGTGCTCTCTCTGCTTCCAAGGCCAGCTTGTGTCTGAGCCCAGGCAGCCCTTGGGGATGGCTCAAGGTCCTGGCAGCTCAGGGAGCACCAGGATCAGCCTAGCATCACCTGAGCATCTCCAGTTGTCTGCTGTGGTGGAGGAACAACGTGCAAAGTTCAGTTTGTGTTGAGATGTGGGAAATCCTGGGTGAGCCTCAGGTAGTTCAGAAAGCTGCTGCCCTAGGTGAGGTGCTCATTTTCTCAAATGGGACTTCTGGGATCCATCAAACACCCTGGAAAGCCCTTAAAGCTGGATTTTGGGTACTTTCTGCTTCTCTCCAATGTGCACACCATGAGTAGACCATGGCCCCCTGGCCCAGGCCAAAGGGAGAAGCAAAGGTACAGGAGAAGGTGGATTGCTGAGGCAGGAGGGGAGCCCAGGATTCCCTGTCCCCGAAGGGCTCTGGCTGGACCTGGTTGGAGTTCGGGGCCAAAGGGATCAGGTTTCACTTTGCTTTGTTCCATCTCACCTCGAGGTGCTTGGGAGTTAGAAAATGACTTGAAAAATCTCCAGAGCTGTTGCCCTTTTTTGATAAGCTGAAGTATCAGCTTTCCGTGTGAAAACAACTCTTTGATTGAGGTTTTCCCTTTTTTATTTGGATTATTTTTTATGGATGTCAGATCAGCTGTTCCTCTTTGTGACTATAAAGAATAAAAAATAGTGGCAGATCCTGCCCTTCCCAGCTAAGTGCTTTTGATCACTGGTCAGTGCACTGATGGATGTTTTTCCATTGCATCCTTCATCCCAGGCTTTTCAAGGCTGGTTAGCAGTTGGAAGGCAAGACCAAAGAATGCTGCTCTCTGACGGAATTCAATTTCCTGGAAAAAAAAATAAATCTTTTTCTTTTCCCTGTGACCTAAATGGAAAACATATTGTTCTGAAAGTGCTGTTCAAACAGAATTACCCAAACCTTTTATCAACAAAGAGACCATCGTCTATCAGACATCTGGTGTGGATGTCAATTATAATAATTAATTAGACATCTCCCCAGATGCCTGACACTACATTCTGTCAGCAGATTTTTTTTACTTGAATCAAAAGTGCTTCTGCATTATGCATGAAACTCCTGGAGGAGCTGGGAGTGGAGGGAGCAGCCACAAATCCCAGCCAGGCGCGGGAAGGGCTCCTGGTTCTGAGGCTTCTCCTCCCCTGGAGCTGCCGAGGGAAGGTCGCACGCGGATCTCTCTGCCTCCGTCACAGCGCTCTCAGATGCTTCACATTGCTTCATGGGGACTTGGAACAAAAAGGGTGAGGGGGGAAGGATAATATATAAAATATATCAAACCAGGTGATTGCTGCTAGATCCTCGGGGCAGGGAGAAGAGAACTGCTCAGTGAGGGAATGTGAAAAACACCTTCACTGTCTTGTGAAAATTTACAGAGTTTAATAAAGGACAAGAGGAGACAAGGACCACAGAGCAAAGGTTGATATGGCTGGGTGCATCTTGGCATTCAACCAAGAACACACTGTTATCTTGGGGACAGCTCTTAAATACTTTTTAATTACATCATCCTGTTGCATATTCATAGACCCTATGCATAGTAAACTTTCCTCCAAACTGGTTTACATACTCCAAGAATTGTTTAGCACGGCTCCTCGGATCTGTCTTTTTAGAGCCTGTGAATTCCTTGGCTGTGGTTTCAGTCCATTCTCATCCCCTGCAGTTCTGGGCCCTGGCCCTCCCTGCCTTCAGCCAGTGAGTGCTGATGGTTGGCAGATCTGTCCAGGTGTGCTCATCCTGTGTGCACTGGGTGTGATCCCATCCCAGCAGGCATTTTAACACAGCACACTGATATCAGCTACTGCACTGAGCTTAATGAACAGCAGAAATAAAAACTATATAACAAAGTTATTTTAACTTCATGCATATAAAATCTATTTTAATATTTGCAAAAAGCCAATATTATGATGTGTATCTATAACAGGGATGCCAGCCTGGAGCACAACCATGGGAGATGCTGCATCCATCCCTCACCAGCAACATCCTCAGGAATGACCCTGACAGGCCCAGAAATGCTCCTTAAATATTCAGGAATTATCTTCAAAGGTCAGAAATGATCCTTAAATGTCCAGAAATGATCCTTAAATGTCCAGAAATGACCCTCAAAGGTCCAGAAATTACTCTCAAAGGCAATTGGAAAAGACAGAAGACAGAAGAAGACACCTTCTCTCCTTCTCCTTATTTTCTTCTTTCTTATGTGTATATTTTTTTAATTAAATTGAAAATAAATTAATTCCTGGAACATGTAATTCCAACAAACTTATCATTTTTTGTTGCTGTTTTCAGTTTTTCAAAAAGGCTTTCACGTTTCCTGGGCAAAACAATCCAATTATTTCTCCTCAGTTTAGGAAATTGCTGCAGTCAACCTCAATAATTTTTTTTTTCAGCAAGGAAGAGCTGAACAAATATATCAGCAACTTTATCAGTATTAGCAGGGATGGGAACTGCTTCATGCTTCAGACTCAGGACTCAAAACTGTCAGGTACGTGCTCCTACAGTCGGATTCCCTCAGATGGGAATTGGCTGGGATTCAGCTTGAGGCTGGAATTACTCTGTGGCAGGGACAGAATAAAATCCTGGTTGGAATTGCTGGGTTTTTCCTGTTCTCACTGGGCCAAAGATCTTTTATTGCTCAGTGGAGTTTGGCTGAGGCTGGAGCAGCATGCAGTGATCAATGAACATGGAACCCCCAAACGCTGCCCTTGCAAGGGGGGCAGTGCCTTTGGTTTGAAGGATTTGCCTATGGAAAGCCCAGTTACAAACACTCCATGCATTTGGGGAAGGAAAAATATTTGTAGTAATCCTCATGTTTCAATACTTCATAAAAGTGCCTGGGTTAGTTTCAGTTTCAATGCAAACAAAAAGAAAATACATTTAGATTGAAGTGGATTTGCACTGATATAAAACAAAGATTTTTTTTTTTTTGAGGTTTCTATTTCCTTCCTCTGTTTTTCCTCTCTCCTCACCGGCAGAGTCTGAGGCTAAATGAGAAGGGAGGCAAAAAGTAATTTTTTAAAATTCTAACAGTTGAGCTTTGTGTGATATCAAAATGAAAAATGAGGATTAAGTTACGAGTGTATTGTTCACATCTAAGTTTTTGAGAGAAATAATGATTATTTTGTAAGCTGTGGTGACAGCTAACGACGCCCTGGAACCAGCAGAGAGACGGGAGCTCTTATTAAACCTGAGGCTGTTTTCATGGAGCAGGAACAAGGCTGGAGTGTTGGCACCAGGAACAGGAGCAGGGGCTGAGGTGTGAGGGCAGCTAATTGGTGCTAACGAGTAACGAGAGGGGATTAACGAGCCCAGAGAGTAGCACATGGGAAAGCTGCAGGAGCTGCCTGGAGCTCAGTGCAGGGGCTGCAAACCCCACCTGCTGCAGATTTTGGGGGTCTTTGGCCACCCCCTGCCCAAAGCCAGGTCTGGCATTTGCAGGACAAACAGGACACCACTTTTCATGGAAAGTTCGTCTCCACAGGGGAGGCTGAGAAGTTTAATCCCCTCTTTAATAATTGCAATTAATGCAGGTTGGGGATTTAAGGAGGATTAGTCGGAGTGCACTAAAGCAGAGTGTAAACATTTCTTGTGGGGCAGAGCAGCTCCCAGCTGCTGCCCCGTCCTTGGGCTGCCTCAGCCCGAGGGGCTGAACTCCAAGTGCCCCTCTCTCCATGGCTGGTTTGGATGTCTGGATGATGGTCGAAGGTTTTGATGCGTTTTAGAGGCACTTTTGGCTGTTTACTCTTCTGTGGAAGCACAGAAGTTGCCCTGACTCTGGGGAGAGCCTGCAGGGAAGGTAATGTGCCAGAAATTCCTGCCTTTTGCTTCAATTTCATGGGGTGATTCTTGAGATTGCCCTGTGCAGGGCCAGGAGATGAACTTGATGATCCTTGTGGGTCCAACTCCGATTAGTTCTGTGATCATTTCACTGGGAGAGAAAAATGCTGGACCTGGAGGGTCCTGCCCTGATTGATGTCACTGCAGCTTGGAATAAAAGGGCTGCACCAGAAGAGTTTGGAAGAGTCTGAACCAGCTCAAATGGTGCACTTGGCATTGATGCAGCTCCTTCTCCCTGAATGTCTCCATCCTGAGTTCTAGGGCTGCTCCCTGGCAGGCACAAGCACTAACCTGGATGTGCAGTGGGGCTGGGTGAATATTTTCCTTTTCCTCTGAAAATGGAGTGTGGAGCAGAATTCCCCATTCGAGGCTCAAAAGGATCACTTCTATTTGGACAAAGGAGGCAGAAATCAAAGAAATGCATCATAAGAAGGGGATGATCAAGAGGGGACCTTGGAAGGCTTTCCAGGTCTCTGAAACAGGCTTCATTTATCTCCTGGAGTTCTTAATTACTGAGCATTTCTAATCTTGCTTCATGTTTAGATATAGAGCAGGAGCATTACAGAAACACCAAGCACATCAATAAAATAACAGAAAAACTGCAAGGATGAGTAATTACCTGGGATCCATAGAACAGTGAATTAACATTGAGGAAGAGGCAACACCAGCAATCACTGCACACTGCCACTGATAAGAGAACCAGATATATTTTTTTCTTTGCTTAAAAAAATAAAAAGAGATAATTCCCTAGGAACTTGTAGCCAAAAATCTCCCCAGTCAATTAATGACCTTTGCCTCTGCTGTGCCTCCCTCCAAGCTTTGCATGGTTATTATTTTCAGCACTTAATCTGTGAGAGTGATTTGTGTCTCCTAATAACTGACTGATTGTTTTGCTATCAGTCAGCTCCAGGACTGCCACAGCCTCTGCTCAGCTCAAATCTCGCTCCATTCACCTTGTGACTTCAAACACAGCTGTGTCTCAGGCAGGAGGAAAGGAAAAAGCCCCCAAATCCCATCTTGCTCCTTACAGTTTTATTGCTTAGGAAACTAAAGGCAGAAAATAAAGGTCACAAGAACTTTAAATCAACAGTAAAGTCTCAGGGACAGGAGAGTTTTAAAAGAAGTTACAAGCTGGAAATGACAGGCTTTTTTTTTTTTTTTAGGATGCTCCAAGACCTTTCAAAAACAGCAGAACCCCCATTATTCCTTTCCTCCCTCACTTCCCATGGGAGGTTATTCAGAATTCTCTCTCTGAGCCAAGAGAGAGAAGCTGGGGAAATGTCAAATATTCCCAAGGTTGGAAGGAGAGAGTACCTGAGGAGCCCCCAAGGGCCTTGACAGGACAGGGAAGGAGCTCCAGAGCCCTCAGATGTCTCAAGAACCCTTTCCTCATCTCATTGTTGATAAACATCTCCCAGGTGCCACGGAACAACCTTCCCCAGGTGTGGGCAGAGGGTTTCATCTGAGCTGGTCACCGTGGGCCACAGCCCCAGCTACATCCCCAACTCACTTTAGGGGTTGGGTTCAGAGGAGACCAGAATTCACCAGGATGAGTCCAGAGGAGGATGCAGCCCTTCTGGGATGCGTTTTCCTCCCAGGGTCCTGCCCTGTCCCTGCTGCACAGCCCCAGGAGCCCAGCCTGCTGTGGGGAGAGCAGCAGGACATCTCAGGCAGGGCTGAGCTCCTGGAGCCAAAGCTGCTCTGCTGCCCAGGGCCAGTGTCTCCTCAGGAGGCTCGTCTGGAAAAGCAGCTCAGGAGACTTTGCAGAGCTGCAGGGGATGGTTGGAGCATCCTCCAAAGCACCCTGGGGACCCAGGGGCTGTTCTGCTGCACAAATGCCATTCCCTGTCCTTAGAACACCTCATGGTTAAGCCACTTCTGAAAATAGGATGGCCTTGGATGGCTCCTGGGCACATCCTGTCGTTGCTGGGATCCTGATGGCACAGGCACAAGCTCTGGGCGGCTTTTCTGTGCACACACCTTGAGGAAGTGTCAAAGCTGCCCAGTGCCAAGAGAAGTCAAACCCCAGACCTTGGCCTTGATTGAAAGCCCCAGGCTCAAGGCTGTGCAATTTTTGTGATGTGTCATAAACAGGGAGGGGAGGATCTGAAACCATCAGAGCTCCTTCCTTTGCTGCCTTACCTGTGCTCACCTATCACTTCCCTCCAGGCTCCTTCTCCTTCCCAGCTGCCTTTCCAATGGAACCTCAACTCCCTGCTCCCCATATCCAGCAGGGCTCCCTGAACACCCCTCTGTGCTCCCACTGATGGCATTAGCCAGGCTTCTGAGTGGAGCTGCTCTGGATGGCCAGCCCTGGCCAGTGGAGTGTTCCATTAATTATCAGAATTGCTATCAATGGCATTAATTATCAGAATTGCTATCAAGGGCAAGTGGCAGAGCTAATGAGGGAGGAAAGCCATCGTCAGGAGATGCTGCAGGGAGGTTGTGCTCCAGCCCTGGGTAATGGAAGTGTTTTCTGTGGGTGTATTCCTGACCTACATCACTCAGGGAAGTTGGATGGTTTGGAGAGACCCTGGAGGAAGTGACAGGAACTCCCACCCTCCTGGAGCCAAGGGGGATCTGCTTGGTGGGAGACATTTTAACATCTCAGGGGTGTTGCTTGTTGAATTTCCATCCCTGCCAAGGCTGTTCCTAAAATGAGGAGGAGATTTGATAGGAAGTTTTCAGCCACCTGACCAGTGCACAGCAGAAGGAGAATTATGTGCCTCTGCAAACTCCTTTCGAACTTTCCTGAACAAAAAGTCACATGATAAACATAGAACTGGAATTGTTTTGGGTGATTTTCAGTGCATCCTTCTCTGGGCCAAATGATCGGATAACAGATCCTCCCGTGCTTCAGTCAGTTATTCCAGTTTTAGATCTGGCATAAAAATCTCTCCTGAGCACCCCTCCAGGCTCCCCCTCCTGCAGAACACACACAGGATAACCCTGGAACAAGGAGGAGATGGATCCCTGCACACATCATTAATGAAATAAATCCTCATCTAAAATCTTATCAGAGCTGGAGCAGTCAGGGCACTTGATCTCCTGTCCTGGGCAGCTCTGAAGCCTTTCATTACTGGGCTCACTGGACCAGAGAGGCTACAAGGCTGCACCTCTGGATGAGGTGATGAACAATTTATGGAGCTGTGGCCTACTCACTTAACCCAAGGCATTGGCCCATGGTGGGTTTGCCAACCTCGCTGTTTCCAGCAGGAACAAACATTTTATCTGCTGCCAATTTAGCAAATCTATTCCCCCCTGACCCCCTACATTGCCTTTGCTCATTAATCATCCCCCAATGTCTCTATGGTGAGATGTGTTAATTTTTACAGGCCTTGCTCAGCGAATTCCAACCCCAGCATGCTCCCTGGGCGCTGGAGCAGGGCTGAGCTGCTGAGCCATGGGAGGGTTTGTCCAAGGCGAGGCTCCTCTGTGCCCTTGGGGACCACTGATGCTTCTGTGGCCTTGAATGAGCTCAGGAGACCTTCCCTGAGTGGAAGGCAGTGAAGGCATCCCTTGGACTGCAGCATTCGGGGCTTCTTTAGCTCAAATCTTCACTTTTTGGTAGAGTTTGCAGCTCCCTGGCAGTAAAAAATGTTCTTGTAGATCAACACCAACAGGCAAATTTGTGTTCATGGCATTCTCCATGCTCTGAGGTGGCTTTGGGCAGCCTGCTCCCGTAAATTGATATCAAGAAGCTGTTTTATGAGGGTTGCATGCACCAGGATTTGTGTAAGCTGATCCCACAGGAGTTATACTGTGCTTAGGATTGGGGAAGAAGGAATGCTGTGTTATGGCAGGGGAGAGGGATACAGGGAAGGAGAAGGTAATGGAAGACCTGCCAAGAAAATCCATGGATTCTGGGATTGTCAGTGCAAGAGCCACAAAGCAACCAGGAAAACGAGGTTTCCTTCCATGGGGATTCCTGCCATCGCTTGGAGAGCAATCCCAGCTGCTGGAATGCAGGCCCAGGTCTGAGCTGGCTCTCTGGGAAATCCTGACACACCAAGGGCAGTTCAGCCCCAATCTCTAACATCTTTGTTGGAGAAGGCTCAGTCACTCCCTGGGGGAACTCATCCCTTGCTCCACTGCTTGCAGAGGAGCCCAGCCAGCCTGACCTGGGTCCTGCAGGAGCAGGAGGCTCTGGTGGGATGATCTGGGGCTGGAGCTTGGCTTTGCCCAGGCTGGTGGGAGGCACTGACAGCCCCTGCTCAGCAGTGATGGAGTGGCTGCATTCTGAGTCACTGCAGGGCTGGAGCCAAACTGGCAAAGCAATTGGGAGTGTGTGTGTGAGTGAGGCAGTAACTCTCCTGGCCTTGGGGACTGGGATTGATGGGCCTCTGCTCTTCCCATCTCTGGAGGATGCAGGGTTGATATTCCCTGCCTTGTGCCCAGCCATGCCATCACTGCAGTCTGGCACCACCCCCTGGGGGTGTAAATAAGGCTCCCTTCTCAGCTGCCAGCCCCTCTGCCTGAAAAACATGAAGCTTATTTTGGCTCCTGACATCCAGCTGGATCCTGCTCCCTTCTCCTGCAGCCCCTTGGTGCTTCCTCCCTCACTGCTCTTTTCCTGGGCACATTTCCATGGAGCAGCAGCTGGCTGAGCTGGGGAATGGATGCAGGATGGGCTCATCGTGCCCTGCAGATGCCTGGAGAGCAGCACAGGAGCCAGCCCTGCTGTGTGGTAACACCTGGGCATGGTCTGTCCATGGGGCCAGCAGGACACTCCAGGTCCTTCCCACTCTGGCTGCTTTTCCCATCCAGGCAAGTGTGGGTCTGCAGTTTAACCCTGGGATCACATTCCCTGTGCAGCCCTCCCAGCCTGGCTGCCCTGCTGCCATCACATCCACACTAAAGGATGATTTTTCCCCCTGGCATCTCTCAAATCAGCTGTGACTGCTGGGGACCAAACGCTGTGGCTGAACTGAACCTCCCTGAGCAGCAGTGCCTCGGCCCCAGGGCAGGGTCGCCTCTGCTGCTGCTCCAACACCAGCCCCTCCTTCCCTGTGCCACCTGCAGCTGGGCAGGACAGGGGACTGCAGGAGGGCCCAGGGTGGTTCTGTTACTCCAGACCAGGGCACTGCAGATCCACATTTCTCTGCACCTTTTGCTGAGCACTTTTTTTTCTATTTGGATTCTGTTTCCTTTCAGCAAAGCTAAAGGAGTTTTCAGCTTCATGTCTGTTACTTTGCCAAAACACTTTGAACCTGCTGAGTACATGAAACCAGAAATACTTTTTGTGTCCCTCTTCCCAAGCATTTTTAATTAATGAGGGGACCCCAACAAACAGAATCTCGTGGGTTTTCTCTTCTACCTCTCACTGCCCGTGGGCTGAGCTGGGCTGGGAAAAGAAGGCACCATCTGTGGGCTGCTCCTTCCCTGGCAGAAGGGACAAAGAGGGAGGAAGGAAGAGGCATTCTGGCCACAGATATCCCATTCCAGTGAATCTCAGAGGGTTGTGGAGGGTGAGCCAGAAGGGACCCGATATTTTACCCAGAGCTGTGAGGAATCATTGTTACATTGCTGGGAGTAGGTTCACACAGGCTGAGAAACTGATAAGTGAGTGGTGCAGGGAAGGAAAGGTCAGGCTGGAGAAGGCAAATTAATTGTGCTGAATGGTGATGGAAGATAAACAAGAGGATGCTCAGCACTGTCCTCAGCTCCCTGAGGGCCTGCCCAACACTCCAGCACTGCTGCCTCAGACTCCACAAACCCAAACTCCTCAAGCAGGTAAGCCCTGGGAGTGCAGAGTTTAATGCAGGCACTTAACTCCATAATAATATTCCTCTTATTGTTATAGCCCTGCTGTGCCTGCTGCAGGCACGCAGCTTTGATTCCAATTGCCACTGACATTTGGAAAGTGCTGATTCAATGGAACTGCCTCTCCCTCACTGCTCAGGAGAGCTGGGAGGAGCTGCAACTCTCCTGGGAGGGCTGGAGACTCGCCAGGGAGCTCCGGGTGCCCCTGGCTCTGATGTGGGCTGGCCTCTGGTACTCCTGCCTGTTCATTCTGGGCACAGGTGGTGTGTGCTGGGGAACAGGCAGCTCCTCCCTGGGTTTCCAGGCTGCTCCCCTCCATCTCCCGGAGCCCCCTGCTCCCTGCAGCTCTGTCCCTGAGCCTGAGCCTACACAGCAGCTCCCTTAGTTCAATCCAGGCCCCAGGTACAGATGGCAAACGTTGCCCGAGCCAAAGCCCAGAGCACTGGGGCCATGAGCTGAGCACAGAGAATGTTTCACCGCCCACGTCCAGCTTCTGGGAGCAGCCAGCTCTGGGAATGGCTCTCAGCACTGAAAACTCTTTGTTTTGCCTTGAGCTGCAGTATCATGCCAAAATAGTGTAAATAATCCCAGAGCCAGGCATGCTGGGCTGGCAGGCACAGGCTGCTCTCCTCCCTGGTTCCCTGGGCACAGACAGGGCCAGCACCAGCAGTGTCAGGGATGGGGACTGGGTCAAGGGGACCAGGTCAGGGCCCACACTGGTCCCACTGGCTCTGGGAGCAGCAGGAGGCACTGCCCCATCTTCCCTTCCCTGCTGTCTGTGCTCCCCTGGTTAGAGAATGCTGGAGAAGATTCCCCCCCCCACACACATTCTCCTTTTCTCCATTTTATCCATGTGTCCCCCATTTTTGCATTAAACTTTCATTATTCAATATTCTATATTGTTCTGTAATCTACATTATTCTATAATCTATATTATTCTATAATCTGTGTTATTGTGTAATCTGTTTTATTCTATAATCTATATTATATATTCGATATTATTCTATAATCTATACTATTCTATAATCTATACTAATCTATACTCTATATTATTCTATACTGTATATTTACCATATTTTTCTATCAATTCTGTCTTTAATTATTCTATCAACCCTCCAACAACCCCCCAGCTAAACCCCAGCCCTCTCCCACCTGCTTTCTTGCAGATTTTTATGCCTGTTATGTGGTTTTATTCACCATCTCAAACCTTCCTATTTTCTTCCCTTCCCTCTCCCGGAGTAGTTTTTGTGGGGGTGAATTGTGTGAGGCTCATTTGGAAATGAAAGCCACGAGCAGGATTGTGGCAATTGTCTGTACATTGCTCCTCGTATTTACCTCATTCAGCAATTCCCGACGTGATTTGACAATGAAAGTTAATGCTCTGATATATGTTTTTACATTTTTTATATATATATATATGCACATCTCTGTGTATTTTCCCTTTTACTCCTTGATTAGGGCTGTGAACATTTTCAAAGATTAAAGTGGAGTGAAGTGCCTGGCTGGGATCTTTCTGCTAGCTGCCACATTAGCTTTAATTGCCTGCTAATAGCTCCAAGCATTCGGCTCCATCTTCCCATGAAAGCCTTTCCAGGAGAGTTTAGTGGGATGAGGATCCCCATCCCTGTCACTCTCGCGGGAAGCAGCCACGCTGCTGGCAGTGGGATGCTGCCGGGTGGGCAGAGCTCCCAGAACGTCTCTGACATCTCAGGAGATGCTGGAGATGGATTTTTGCCCAGCCTGGTCCTTTCCTGATGTGTGGAACTTCTGACCTTCCCTTCCTCGTGTCCCAGCTCCCTCTGGCCCTGTGCTGTCTCCCCAGACTGGGTCTGTGCTGCAATACAGACACAAGGGATTGTCCCTAGTAGTGTCACCCCTCGAGGGCCACCTTGTCACATCTCAGTGTCTTTGTCGCTCTGGAGAGCTTTGATGGAGAATCCCATAAAGTCCTAAAAGGATTGGGTTGGAATAACCTTAAAACCCATCCCATTCCACACCTTGCACTATCCCAGGTTGCTCCAAGCCCCATCCAACTTGGCCTTTTTTAAGCAGTTTCCTCACTTTTGCCATCATTAAACCTTTCAGAGGACTCGCTTGCCACAGAATTTTAGGACCATTTGTTTCTGTGTTCTCATTTTGTTTCAAAGATGTCAAAGTGCTTTGATAAGTCAAGAGTTCCTCATTACAACTTTTGGGGTTTGTTTTCATTTCCTTTTCAACTTCCCTTCTCCAGGATTCCTTTATTGTTGGAGACACGTGGAATTTCAGATGTGAAGTCTCTGTAAGAGGCTGAGTGAGAGAGGGTTTGACTTCATCAAACCAGAATGACTCAACAGAGCTGGAGTGAGCAGCTTCAGCAACTTCACAGAATGGGGTCAGGATTTTCATTACTTTGGAACCTTACAGTTTGAGTTGTTCATGTGCATGTGGTCTTATTGCTCTTATTTTGAGGCTTGATGGCCTTAAAAGATTAAGGCAGAAATCGCAGAGTTCTCCATGGATCTCAAATCTTAAACCCCAGGTGATCCTACAGATTTCACCCCGTGCTGTTGGGGTAGGGGTTGCTGATATTGTAGCTGAAGTTAAAACCAGGCATTCCCAGAGTTTTCTCTGGAAGTTGAGGGTCTAAATACCAAGATCTGGAGCAGATTTTCATCTTCTCTGGATCCCCTGATCCCAGCTCTCAGTTTTTTATATTTCTATAGGAGAGGGGCTGTGAGGACCTGGGAGAGAGGCAGATCCCACCTGGAATTCCACAGGTGTCCTGAACTGGGAACAGTTCTGGAGCTGGGAGAGCTCCTGCCTTTGGCCATGTTTCTTTTTTCAGTGATTTGCAGCTGTGTTAGGAACTGAAAAGAGTGAATGAAGCTAAAGTCTGCAAAGCAAAATGAAACTCCTTTTCCTGTCCCCAAAGGACTGAGCAGCTCAGGAGTGAGGTGCAGCTCCCTCCCTGCCTGGCCAGCACTCCTGAGGTTTATTCCATCTGAACCAGGGGGCCTGAGCACCAGAGCTCACAGTGCCAACAAACCTCTCCCCTGGGCAGGTGACAGCAGGGGCAGCTGCATTTATGGCAGTTTGAACCCCAAATGAACCCATATTTAAGGCTCAGGTGTTTCAGGTACTGGGAAATTACCCTGGAATGCTGATTGTGCTCTGACAAACAGGGAAGAGCTGGACTTGTCCAGCAGCTTTGTCCAGGACTCCCTGGGAGAGCTGGGAAACATCAGAACTGAAACTGCACAAAAAAGGAAAGGGGCAGGAAAGGCTCTGGGGGGTCAGGGGGTCTCTCCTCTGCCTCAAGCCAGGAAATGCTGCCCACCCCACCCCAGCAGGGCTTGGAGCCACCTCCCTGAGCAGCACAGGCTCTGCCCCTAACCTGGACAATCAGCTCAGCACTTCCCAGAAACAGCCTCAAACACAGCCTGGCTGCTGTCAGACCAGAATCCTTCCTGCTGCAATTTCAACCCATTTCTTCTTCACTTTTCATCAGGAGCACGAAGAATAAATTCCTCTCTTTTTCTTTTCCTTTCTCCTGTTTGAAGGTTGTTATCTCACTGTCTCTTCCTCAGGCTAAACAGTCATTTCACCTTCAGGTTGTGTTTGCAGGGCTGCTGACAGTCCCTACTGCTGGTCTTTCAATTTTCTTAAAGAACAATATTAAAACCAGATAATTCCTGATTATGTCCCAGTTAAGTGACTCAAGGTTTATTCAGTGAAATTTTCAGGCAGGTCTGCACCTGATTGTTTTTTCTTTTGGGTCTCCCATTCCAGGCTTTGAACTCCAACCTTCATCCAGACCCTGATTATTATCTCTCAGTCCAAAGCAAACCTGGACCTTCATGTCTGAGGAGTCCTGGGCCTCATTTCCTAAGCCCGAGCCCAACTTCCTCAGAAAACACTGGGTTATAAATAAACATGATATTTATCATCATTTGATCGCAGTTCCAGGTTCTCTGGGAAAGGTTTTGACTGTAGTGAGAGGAATCAATCCTTAGAGGTCTCAGTTCCTCTTCCCTCTCTGCAAGGGGTGACTGGCTCAGAGTTCATCCCTCACTTTTCCAGCCTGATTTCAGGCAGGGGATTCCCAGAGGAGCCCAGAACCATCTGCCAGGCCAACCCCAAACTTCCAGCCTGCCCTGCTCCTTGCAGGAGGCCAGCACTGGAGGCCCGGGGCTCCTCTGCCCCACAGATCCCCTTGGACCACATTTTGTGTATTTTCATTATTTATTTGGTGGAGCTGTTCTAATCCTGTTATCCCTCCTCTTCCCCTCGGTGGGCAGGGTAAGGCTCAGGTCAGGCTGTTCTGGAAGCAGTGAGGACCTCACTCAGCCTGGCAGGGAGCAGTGGGAACTCTGCCCTGCTGTGCAGCTGAGTTTCCCCTGGAAATGTCACCAGCCCATCAAGGGATGCCTGCAGGAGGTCTTGATTTAAATTCTGGATGGAACTCCAATAATTCTGCACTGTAAGGAAGACCAGGTTCAGAGAGGGGAGGGCTGGGAAAGACTTGGGAGGGAGGGTGCTGAGGGGAGTTTGAAAAGATGGATTTACTGACAGGCAAGTCCCAGTGGTTTGGGGTTGGTTTTTTGTTTTCCTCCCAGCAGCAGGTTTAGGCTGGGGGCAGATGTAGGAACCAGGATTAAAGAGAGCAACCCAAATCCAGCTCCTCCTGCCCATTCCCACAGCTGGATCTGGGTGCAAAACAGGTTTTGCTTTGGGCTGAGTGGGTCCCATAACTTCAGGAAAAGCAGAAGCAGAATCTAAGAAGGGTTTCATCCACATTTTTTTTTTGCACCAAACATGGTACTCTCAAAATCCTGAATTAAATGTGGTTCATGGGGATCTGGAAATGACATGTTTTGTTTTGCATCCTCGTCTTTTGATGACAGATTAGGGAAATGTGAAGCAATTTCTGAAAGGAAACTGAAGAAGCGAAGCTCTGAGAACACTGAATTCCTAAATGCTCTGGAATATTTTAAAGTGGCAGACTCAGGGACATCAATATGGATTGACCAAACATTTTGGTGTAAGGAAATCTGCAGTTTTGGCTCAAGAACAAACCAAACACAGGAGTGGGAAAGAATTCCCTGGGGCCTGCTCTGCTCTGCCCCCACTGGGAGATGTTTCCAAACCCAACTACCTCATGGAGAGCTCCAATAATCAGAACTGAGAGATTTTTCCTCAATTAATTGTCTGCAGGGATCCCCCTGGGAGCAGCAGTGCCAAATCAGGAGCAAATGGGGTCCCACCAGGGATGTGGGACCAGCTCTCAGCTGAGCTGGACCCCCCTGTCCTCTGAGCACAGACCATTCTGACCTGTGCGAGGCCCAGCCAAATCCCCACCACCTGGCAAAATCACTTTGGGCAAAACTTGTTTTTCTCCCACTACAAACCTGTAGGCTGGGAGTGATGAAACAGGCTCTGAAACTTCCACTGAAAGGAGCTGGAAAAGTAATGGAACAGAAAATAAAAAGAGGCTGAAACAAAAAGCAATCTGCCATTAATTTTTTTTTCAACTTTTTGCTTGACTGGAAAAATTGAAAAAATTTCAATTCAGGTTAACTCAAAATGTATTTTTTCTTCCATTTGGCCATTGAACCAAGAAAAGTGTTGTCTCTTAGCTCTTGCTGGCACCTCTCTTTGTTCAATGCTGTGGTTCATTGCCCCTGTTTTCAGGAGGCAGCCCCAGCTCTCTAATTGTGCCTCTGCGCTGGGGAGGCCGTGGAGCAGAAGCTCCACCGGATGATTGTGGGTTATTTTGTTGTAGTGGAGGAGAGGAGAATAATCACTGGCCCACACTATCATTTGTGTCTCCTCTCCACAGTCAGAGCCACCAAGGACTCACATTTAATGTCATTACCCTGGGATCCCAAACTGAGAGCTCATTTCAGGGAGAAAACGTTGTTCTGTCAGTAAATGCCACTTTTGATGAGTGAGATGTTGCTCAGGAACATGTTGACTTCAATCATGTTTTATTTGAGGGAAAAAAAAAAAAAGCCACAGAGTGGAACTGTTTTGATTTTCCTTTTGAAGAGATTTTTCATTTTAGCTTTTTTTTCCCCATTGGTATTAAAATTCTATTCAGTTTTAAAAAGTAGAACAGGTGGGAGACATTTCAGTCATTAAACCCAAGAGGTTTACGTGATCCCCAAAGCTTTTCCATCTGCTCAGAATTTTACAGGGGGAAAAATCCCATCCCAGAACCAAAGAAAATGAATGAGAAATTGTGAAATCTCTCAGGAGAATTATAAAATCACAGAATGGGCTGGGTTGGAAGGGACCTTAAGGGGCATCCAGTCCCTCCCCTCTGCCCTGGGCAGGGACAACTTCACCTGGACTTGAAGACTAAAATAATTCCTACAAAGGCTTAAAATTCCCTTGGAGGAAGAAAATCTTGACTCCAAACTTGATCTAAGATCTGTATTGGGTTCTGCTAGTTTATATAAAGTATTTTGGGAGCTCTCATTTCCCAGGTGAATCTGGGGCACTGGTGACATCCAAGTTAAATGAGAGACTTCCAGCAGCTCAGGGATCCCCATGCTGGGGTGGATCAGAGCTTTGGGGATCCCACAAACACCTCACCTTCCATTCTGTGCACCACAGGTGGGGCTCTTTGTGGGGTCCCCAGTGCCTGAGGGGAGCTGACACAGCAGCCCTGGGCTGGGGCACAGCACCCTCCCATCCCCTGAGAGCAGAGCCTGCAGGGGGAATGGGATGGGGGAGTTTCCTGCACCTTTCAGCAGGGAATGGCTGAGCTGGGCCAGGGCAGCTCAGGCTGGAGCTCAGGGCAAGGTTCTTCCCCCAGAGGGTGCTGGGCACTGCCCAGGCTGCCCAGGGAATGGGCACGGCCCCGAGGCTGCCAGAGCTCCAGGGATGCCCAGGCTGGGGTTATTTGGGTCTTTTGGCCCTTTGTGGTCACCAGAAACTGATGCCGTGAGCAGGCTGACCTAGAACAGACACTAGACAGAGCTAAAGAATAAAGCAGGGAATGATTAAGAGGCCTCAATGGATCCACCTTGGGCAGCACAACCCAAAAAGGTCCTCATATGCACAACCAGTCACAGGGTCTCTCACTTTTATCAGTTCTGCTCCATTTGCATATTGGAGGTAAATGTCCAATTCCAGCTTTAGCCCATGCAGTCCCACCCTGCTTGTTTTTCTCTCTCCAGCCCACGGGGTTTGTGCTCTTGGGCCTGAGATTTGGATCATTTGTCCTTGGTCCCCATCTACAGCAGGAATTGTTTTGTCTCCCTGCTCTGTGCACAGAGCTCACCATCCCATAATGTGAAGCCCAGACCCACACACTAAAGCAGAACAAAATCTGAAAAATATAAAAGCTAAAACCTGAGGGGGGTCTGGGCAGGGACAGGGCCTGGACTCGATGGTCCTGTGGGTCCCTCCCCACTCAGGATATTCTATAATTCTGGGGTTTTTCTTCCTTCCCCCCTGCTCAGACCTTGTGCTCTGCTTTATTCTGAAGCCACCCAAATTCCTCTGAAGCAGCACCAGCTCCACCCCAAGTCTCCCCACACCCCTGTGGCTGCAGCTCCCAGCTCTGCCTGTCCCACAAGGTCCCATCACTTCCCTGGATAATAAATCCCCCGGTTCTCTCCCCAGCTCAGCTCTGTGCCTTTCCCCTCGCCTTCAGGGCTTTGACAGCCGCTCCCTCCCCACCTTTTGTCAAAACAGGGCTCTGATGTGAGCCCAATCAGCGGGGACTGAGGTGTGATTGATGTGTGGTTAACAGCAGGGCAGGGGCAGGGGCAGGGCTGGCAGCCTGGGGTCGCAGACAGGAGCGAGGGAGGGAGAGCCCGGCCCTGCCACTCGTGTCCCTCACAGTCGGGAACAGTTCCTGGGGATTTAAGGTTCCATTGGCACCCTCTGATCCCCAGCCAAGGGACCCTGGCAGGTTTCAGTGCCACGTTTCCAAATGGCTTCAATGCCCTGGGTGTTCCTTCTTGTTGATCTTAAATTTGCCAAGCACTTGGAGCAAGGTGTGGGAGTGGGGCAGAGCAGAGCAGCTGAGGGTTCTCTGCTCACACCAGCTCCTGTTTCCCTCCTCTTCTTAGGTAGGCTCAGTTTTCCAAGGGATTCTGCTCCTGCTGGGGGGACACCAATAAATTTGTGCAAGCATTGGTGGGTACAACCTGGGGCTCCTCCTGTGCTGGAGAGAACAAAGGCATTGGAAAGCTCAGTTTTCTCCTTCCTCCTCCAGAAAGGGAATGTGGAGACAGACAGAAATAATTACCCATTCCATCTTAATTACCAGGAGTGGAATTTCTTCTTTTGATTCATGGCACATTAAAGCCATTCAAACAATTCCTTGAAAATGATACTGCTGGACTGAACCTGAG
Organism: Molothrus ater; assembly: GCF_012460135.2. Classification (NCBI taxonomy): domain Eukaryota; kingdom Metazoa; phylum Chordata; class Aves; order Passeriformes; family Icteridae; genus Molothrus; species Molothrus ater. The sequence goes on from NC_050501.2 coordinate 658,051, forward strand.
CAAGTTATCAACCCGTGACCACAGCAAAACCTGGGGAGAAAAGTCTTTCTTCTGCTCTGGCACTGCCAAGTGACAGCTCCAAATGGGCCTGTTTTAGGAAAGAACTGACATTTTTCATCCCCAAATAGCCCCATTCAGATGTGTTAGGAGAAGAATTCTTTCAGCCAAAGGGTGACCCTGAAAAGCTCTCACTTCAAGCCTCCCTGTGAGGTTTAACCCCAGCCAGCAGCACAGTCCCACCCAGGCACTCCAGTGGGATGGGAGAGGATCCAGAGAGCAAAAGGGCTGAACCCAGACTCTGTGCTGAGTTTGGGGCCACTGAGAGCCCCAACAGGCCGGGGGCTTTCTCCTACAGGCACAAGCTGATGGAGAACACCAATCCAAGCCTGGGATCTCACTTGGCTGCCCATCAAAAATGGGACCCAGAAGCTGCAGGGCAAACCCCAATCCCATCCCTCTGCCCTGGCACTCCCAGGTGCTGCCAGGGAGCAGCCAGTGGGCACCTCCAGCTCCCTGCAGGCCCTGCTGCTCCTCCTCACCCACGGCCCTGGTGTGCAATAATCCATCAGATCCCTCTCCCTGATAATTGCAGGGATTTGTTTGGCCCCCTGAGTTCAGGGAGGCCTTGGGTTTCTTGTTGTCACTGCAGGTTTTTTACCAAGTGTATGACAGAAACTCAAGCTGTGCTGCTGAGTTTCAGAGCCATGCAGGGCAAGGCAGTGCCGTGATTTCTGTGCTCCAACCCCACTCCCTGAGAAAGCTATTTGTGGAGATGCTTTCAAGCTCCAAATCAATGTGCAGTTACTGTTTACCATGAAAATGAACATTTCAGTCTCTTCCACTAAAAGGGAGAGAAATTTTTGAGTCACCTGCCATTTAAATGGCATCTCGCACACAGTCACTAATTTAATGCAAATCCCATACAGTTCCCTTGTATTTGTCATTTCTGAGCATTTTTGTGCTTGTAGTTTTATGCAAATATTGCTGCTCCAGTGCTAACTGGGTCTGTGCAGTGATCACTTCAATAGCAGTAATTCCAGCTGGGGTGTCTGTTCTGCCTCTCCAGGCTCTCTGGCACCTCTCTTTTATTGCTGGGAGAGAAGTGAGACCTCACTGTCAGCGGGGCTTTGTTTGCAGTGCCTTTCTCCACTCCGACTCTGATCAATATCAAACTCAGCAAATGTTCCAGGTGACAATAAACAGAACCCTGTGGATCTGGGGAAAAACAACAAAACCTGAGGATGGAAGAAAAGGACTTAAAGCCTTGTTCTGCTATCCAGCAGAAATGGCTGCTCCGACCCCAGTCCCCTGTCCTGGCTGTGTCCAGGGGGAGTCACTGAGGGCCTCAGGGATTTATTGCTCACAAACCATTTGGCCAAGGGGAGAATGGCTGAATCTGGGGAGTTTCCCAGGCCAACCAGGAAGAAGAGAGGAGCCTACCTGATTTTTGTGGCTCCCTGAGGTCCCTCCTGAACCCTCAGCCAGCACAGTTTGCTCAACACCAACTGCACTGCTGCTCCTTCCTACAGAATTCCAAAATATTTCCTCCCTGTGGTAGCAGAGCAATCCCAACCCCAGTTTGCACTGGTCCATCTGGAGCCAAGCCCAATTTGTTCAGCAAACCCTGCCAAGCCAGGGTCTTGCCCTGGGTCCTGCTCCCACCATCAGCCACATCCCAGCTCTCAAATCTCACAGGTTGGCTCTGGGATGGGGACAGAGTGAACTCGGTGACAGCCAGAATGAAACATGACACACAATCATTGTCGAGAAGAGATTAACGGGCAGCCTTGGGGAAAAAAAAAAAAAAAGAAAAAAAAAAAAGAGAGAGCGTTTCATTTTGTCCTCAGTGCTCTTGACAGGAGAATCGTCTGCGAGTTACTCAAAGTGCAATGAAAGCTGAGCTGAGCGCGGCTGGCTGCAGCTCCTCCAGGATCCGGGAATGAGGATGACTCCCCTACCCTTCTGCTTTGATAGAGATAAGGTTGAAATACCGAAATACACTTCAGATTAGGAGGTGCTCGGGCTGCGGGAAGGTGATGGGCAACACGGTGGAAGATGTGAGTGCAGAATGTAAACAGCAACATGGGGAGAAGGTAATTGAAAAGAGTCTGCCAGGCAGAACGAGGGAGCGGGAGGGGTCAGCGCCATCCGCCGCCTTCTGCCGGGGCGTGCGGAGAAACCGCCGGGATCTGGCAATTAAATCCTGGCACGGAGGAGCTGCTGCTGCTGCTGCTGCTGCTGGAGACAGCTCAGAGCTTGGAGCAGAGTCGGGCACCTTCTGTACTTGGCACTGCATGGACCAGCAAGGGGGGAGAGCGAACAAAGAGCTTAAATCGGCAAAACCTGGGGAAACCGAGGCACGGGGCAGCAGGTGATGTGGGCAGGGATTTTGGAGCAGCACGTGCTTTTTCCTGCTTTTTAAACCACAGTCTCATGTATTTGTTTGTCCTGCTCCTCAGAAGGGCTGGAAGAGGCTGGGAGGGTCATGGGGACCCCACAGCACGAGGGACACCCACAGGTCCCACTGCAGGACAGGTCAGGGAGCAGAGCAGGGAGATGCTGAGGTTTGGGATTGAGGACAGACTGCTCGTCCAGGGCCACGTGGGCCAGGAACAGAAGTTTCTGGTCCTTCAGAGAAGCTGAGTCCTGTCCAGGGCACAGCAGTGCAGTTCAGCTCATTCTTCTTCAGGATCCTGCCCCCTGACCCGAGTTCAGGCACTCTGATGCCAAAAAGCCAGGAACCATCAGAGCCACGTGTGCACATGACAGATCTCTGAGCCCACCGTGGGGCTGCTGTGAGCCTGGAGAGAGGCAGGGACTCCTGATGGGAGCTGGAAAGCTGCCAGGGCCGGGCTTTGGGCTGATTTGCATGAAATGCAGATAAGCACCATCAACCCCTTTTAATTCTGATGAGGCACTCACTCGAGCAGCTGGATGGCAACTCAAGGGCTGCAGGGAGAAGGCAGCAGGACGTCCCCAGGGACTGATGTCCCCAGTTCTGAGTTTTCCACTGTTCAGGCTGTGCTGACCCATCCACAAGCCTCAGGAACGACCCTCATTTGTCATTTCCAGGTCAGCAGGCTCTGATCCCTCCCAGAGTACTTTTCTTGCAGACAGGATCCAAAACATGCCTGGTGGAACTGGAGTCCTGGAGTGGTTTGGGTTGGCAAGGACCTGAAAGCCCATCCAGTGCCACCCCCTGCCATGGGCAGGGACACTTTCCACTGTCCCAGGGCATTCCAGCCTGGCCTTGGACACTGCCAGGGATCCAGGGGCAGCCACAGCATTTTGCTGAGTGTTCCCCACTGTCCTCTGCACAAGTTCAGGAATGTTTAGGAATGCGAGCCACTACCCAGCTCTGGGCTGCTCCACTGGTGGGGTAAAGGCAGAAGGAAAAAGGTAGAAGTGAGGATGGATTATTATGAGTACTGCAAGAGGCAGATTATTACAGCTTTACTGAATTATTGTATCACCAAAAGGTTAAAAAGGAGGCATCTTTCCAATACCTCCAAATTGTTCTTTCTGCTTTCTTGAAGAGGAGACAAAGGAAAGAACTAAATACAAATGAAATTAAATCAAATGAGTTCCTGGACTGCTTAATATGGTATTTTACCCCATTTAAAACCTCCCTCAGGAGACGAGGCTGATTTAATAAGCCTAAGAGATGTTGCAACGACGACTAAAATGCCTTGATGAAAGCACAACTTGGCTGGGGCTGCATTAGCCTGGGAAACTTGTTCCAGCTTCTTAAGAGGAGTCTTTTAATCCATTCTCGAGATGGAAAGAAAGGATCAGGCAGAAGACATCCATAAAGGGAAAAAAAGCTCCATGCATTTAACACAGTTCTGCATGGAAACTGCTCTAATTGCAGTGTTAATTGCCAGGTGGGACAGTTTAACTGGAGGATCCAAGGGGAATGCACTGGAGGCCAGAAGCACCTTAGTTCTGTATGTCCAAAGCTGCAGTTTGCAGTGTGACACCCTGATGGATTTACAGCAGCCAGGATGGGGAAGAGTTTCCTCCTTCAGGATGGGGGGACAAGTCCAGCAGTTCAGTGCTGCCATCCCAAACTTTCCCCAGGGGCAGAGTCTGCTGGGACAAATCATCAGCTCTGCCCAGAGTCACTGAGACCTGGAGGGACGTTCTGGGCCTGTGACTGGGAGCCACCAACAGTTCTCCAGCAATGACAGAATTATGGAATATCCTGAGTGGGGAGGGACCCACAGGATCATGGATCCAACCCTGGCCCTGCCCAGATCCCCAATAACCCCAGCCTGGCATCCCTGGAGCTCTGGCAGCCTCGGGGCCGTGCCCATTCCCTGGGCAGCCTGGGCAGTGCCAGCACCCTCTGGGGGAAGAACCTTGCCTTGAGCTCCAGCCTGAGCTGCCCTGGCCCAGCTCCAGCTGCTCCCTGGGTGCTGTCCCTGTCCCAGGGATCTGTGCCCAGCCTTTAACTTGTCCTGCCCTTGGGGGACTCAGCAGCTCCTCACAATTCCATACCACTGCAAAACCAACTTCATCCTGCTCTGAGCAGAGCCCAGGCAGGGAGGGGTTGAGGATGAACCACCCACCTGGAGATCAAGGCTTGGAGATCAAGGAGCTTCCCAGCCCTTATTCCATCCAGCCCTGCTGATCCCACCCCAGATGCTCTCAGCTGTGATGGTTGAGCAGAAGCTGCCCCAGCCCCGCCTGTCTTGCACAACACCCGGCTGGAATTTGGGATTTATGAATGTGTGGAGGGAGGCAGAGGATCCTGATCCCACCCATCCTGCTTTCCTGCAGCAGTTGTGGCTCTTTGCCTAAATCTGCCTGTGTGGAGCTCAGGGAATGCTCTGGAATTGTTCACATCCAATCTTTCCCCACTGAGGGTGAACACAAACCTCTGCACTCGCTGGTGAATTCCTGACCTTGGAATAAAACCATGGGAGCTCTTTCCAGCAGCTGGGTGGCAAAGCAGGTTTTCCAGGTGTTGGACGATCTCTGTCACTTTGTGACTGCAAAGAAACCCTGACAATGTGTTTTTATTTCACCTCAAAAACACCAGAGAAGCTTTCCCACTCTGGAGCCCACTGCTCAGGAGAAGGAGCTCTCACTCTCAGAACTGATTTCCTGATTATTGTATGGCTTGGCAGCATTCTCAAGAAAAGCCTCCTGCAATTCTTCTGTCACAGGTGCAGTGACAAAGGCAGAAGATTTGGTGTTTAGAGCAAAAGGCACAGGGAGAGGAGGAGGGAGTGACTTCAGGCCTTGGCTTTGGAGTCTGGGAGAGCTCAGCCCCTGCACAGCTGGAATCTGTCATTTATCTTGGTGGCTAAATGGAGATTTAGCCAAAGATACCTTTTTCCCCCTTAACTTTTGCAAATTTTAGTGAAACGTGGGATACTCCACATGTATCCACACTTGCAGACCTTTTTGATTTATTAATCAAACGTCTTCACTGAAAAGTTTGACTGAAAAAGTAGAAAAGTTGTGCCTTGATTAAAATTTCCAAAAAAAAAAAAGTCAATGTCTGTTTAAACATCTTATTTTTAAAAAAAACAAAGTCATCAGTAAATCTGGCAGCAATAACAGCAGCCAGCTCCTAAAAGGCTTGGATTTATAAATCCACTTACAAGAAATATTTCAATTCCTAGTCAACTTTTGCAAGGCACAATCCCATAGCCAAAGCAAAGCCAGACATGCCATGAAAAAATCAATGCCTGTTTCAGGCTCCAGACTTTCATGAGCTGCACTGAGGTGAAATGGAAACCCGTGCCTGCCCACGGTGAGCTCTGACAGCCCTTTCCTGCAGCAAATGCAAAACCCTCCAGCAGCTGCTGCGAGGAGCTGGTTTGAGTGTCACAGGCACAGCTTGGCACAGCAGCACCGTGTGACAGTGGGACCTGAGGGGACAGGGCAGGTGCAGTGCCCCCAGCAGGAACAGGGGACGGTCTGAGCAGCACTGATCCTCCTGGATGGAGATGGAGCAGATGGGCTCTGTTTAAAGGAGATCTTCTCAGTGCTTTGTGCCCTGTGCAATGCCAGTAAATGACACTGGAGCACAGGGCAGCAGAGGGGCTGGGGTTAGGGTGGAATCCCACACAGGCTCAGAACTCTTGGCATAGAAATCCCAGCTCAGCTTCGTTTCACTCCAGGAACACACCAGGAAAGGCAAACCCATTCTCAGGGAATGCAAACCCCTTCTCAGTGACTGCAAGAATGCAAACCCCTTCTCAGTGATGGCAAACCCCTTCTCAGCTGGGGCTGGGGCTCATTTGGAATCGAGCCCCAGGGGTGGCTGATGATGCTCTGGGTTGGGGAGGGCAGGGGAGGCTCCCAGGCTGTGCTGGCAGAACCAGGACATTCTTTGGTAGCTTTGTCCTTGAGCTGGTTGGGGTTTGTCCCTCCTCTTCCCCCTCCAGCTCAGATTCAAGACAAGCTCAGATGGTGCAGCCCCAGCTCTGCGCTGTCCCCTCTCTGCCCTCTGTCCCCATCCTGAATTGAAGACAGCAGGACAGCCAGGATCCTGTCTGTGCTCCCCTCTCTGCTGGCTGCATCTTGGGAGTCCCTCCTTATGTAGTTTAGGCCCTCAAAGCTTAACTCTTATTTAATTTCATGAATAACTTGGAGTGTCTGTGGCCTGGGTCAAGATGCTGGGCCCTGTCTGTTGTTTGGAGCATGAAATGGGTGAGGTTTGGATGCTGTTGAGAAATGGGAAATGGGGAAGGTTTGGATGCTGTTGGGATTCTCATAAGCATCCAGGTCCACCGGGCTCTCAAAGGAGAGAGCCTTTGGTCTGCACAGCTCCTGGGTCACCTCAGAGAGAGATTCCCGATTTCTGCTGAATTTAGGGGGCAGCAGGAGGGACATGGAGCAGCACTTCCCCATCCAGTTTCAGAATTAGAAACCCCTCAGAAATCCCTGTCTGCCTAAAAAGCCAAATTACCCTCAGCAGGAACAAACTGGGCTTGGTGACCATAAATGATCAGAGCTTTGTAAAGGCCGAGTCTGCCTGTGCGAACTGGTGATTGCACAATGCCCTGTGGGACGAGGTTTCCTTCCAAGAAGTGACCCTGGCACACCTCTGGAGGTGGCAGGAGCTGCCCTGGGCAGTGACAGGGACAGCCCAGGCTCCGTGCTGTGCCAGGACCTGCCCTGGGCAGGGACAGGGACAGGGACAGCCAGGCTCCGTGCCCTGCCCTGCCCAGCTCTCCGCAGGCAGCCCCGGCTGAGTCCCGCGGCAGGGGCAGGAGCGGTGCGGGGCAGGAGCGGGGCCGGGGCAGGAGCGGGGCCGGGGCCGGAGCGGGGCCGGGGCAGGAGCGGAGCGGGGCAGGAGCGGGGCCGGGGCAGGAGTGGAGCGGGGCAGGAGCGGAGCGGGGCCGGAGCGGAGCGGGGCCGGAGCGGTGCCGGGGCCGGAGCGGGACCGGGGCCGGAGCCGGAGCGGTGTGGGGCAGGAGCGCTGCCGGGGAAGGAGCGGTGCCGGGGCAGGAGCGGGGCCGGGGCCGGAGCGGTGCCGGGGCAGGAGCGGGGCCGGGGCAGGAGCGGGGCCGGGGCAGGAGCGGGGCCGGGGCAGGAGCGGGGCCGGGGCAGGAGCGGTGACGGGGCCGGAGCGGTGCCGGGGCCGGAGCGATGCCGGGGCCGGAGCGGTGCCGGGGCAGGAATGGAGCGGGGCAGGAGCGGTGCGGGGCAGGAGCGGGGCCGGGGCAGGAGCGGTGACGGGGCCGGAGCGGGGCCGGGGCAGGAGCGGGGCCGGGGCCGGTGCGGGGCCGGGGCAGGAGCGGTGCGGGGCCGGAGCACCACCGCAGCCCCAGCCCGGTGTTCATTGCCCGAGGGTGAGTCCTGCCCTCCCTCCGGGCCGGGCGCTACTCGGCGCTGCCTGAAAGGTCGCTTCTGGCTTTCCGCTCGGTTTCCAGAGTCACTGCAGGCCGAGCCCAAAGGGAAGCTCTGGCCAAAGGCAGAGGGTCCCTCCCGCCATGCTGCTGTGACATTCCTGCTCGGGAGGGAGCTCCGGGGACAATCGGAGCCCTAACGCAGGGCCCCGAGCATGAGACACGAACCAGAAGCCAGGCAAGGAATTATTACTTCTGCTTCTGTTCCATTATGCTTTATGCTAAAAGACTTAAATGATCAATGCTGTGTTAATAAATTTCATTTGGCTCATTTAATAGATGACTTAGTAGAGGAGTGAGTTTGGCTACGGCCAGTAATGAATTAATAACTATGCAAGGAGCACATTCCCTCACAGAAATACTTCATCGTGGCATAATTCTTTATTCCAAAGGAAACACAGAGGCTCTGCTGGACCGTGCTGCCTCTCTGGGAGCGCAGGTGTCACTCGGATCTGGAGACTGGATTGAAATGTTCCTTTAGGACACGGGTTAAAGGAGTTGCTTTCCCAACTGGCCCAAGTGCTCCCATTGTTTCCTCACTAATGGCACCAATTTCCCGGTGCATGGAGAGCGAGGGCCTGATAGGAGAACTGGAAATGGAATTTGTCGGCTTTGCTCAGCTGCATCCAGGAGTTAATGCCCGGCTGGGCTGGGGTTTGCAGTGCAGCTTTTGCAGCTGCTGGCCCCAAACTCCTCCAAAATCCCCTGTGGACGATGCAGCAAATGGAGCATAGACTGGAGGTTCCTTACAGGTCCCTTCCAACTCCAGATATTCTGTGATTCACCCATTTGAAATCTCTCTGTTTTGCTCAGAATGAAAATGTTTCTTTAGCACTTAAGCTGCGCTTTCCCTGCGCAGCCCCAGCCTGCTCCTGCTCACGCTGGCAGTGACTGATGGGGATAATTCCTCCCCATTTGCCCCGGCACAGCCTCTTCTGCAGCTGCAAACAGCTCTGCTGTCTCCACAGAGCCATCTCCCCTGCAGCCCGGGCCTGTCTGGCTCTCCCAGGCCCAATTCTCCAAACCTTTCCATCATTTTGATGGCTCCCTGGCCGCTACGTGCTGCTGGAGCTTTGTGATGTGCATTAGGCTGATGGAACACCTCGAGCAGGCGGGGCTGGGCTCACCTGGGCTCTCTCTGGGCAGCCCTGGGAGCTGCAGGGACCCACGGATGATCCCCCTGAAGGGGGCACCACACAGCTGGACAGGCAGAGGGACAGGCAAAGGAAGCAGCTGGAGCAGCAAATGCTGTGCAGGAAGCTCAGGGAATGCTCACAGATCACAGAATCCTGGAATGGTTCAGGCTGGAAAATCTCCCACCATTCACCCCAGAGAGTCCCATCTGTTGGACACTCCCTGTGTTTTATCAGGTCCTACCCAACCCTCACAGCTGGAAACAGCTGGAAGCTGAGGCAGCAGGTCAGGGCAGCTTCTGGAAGTGTCCTCTCCCAATCCCAGGAGATCCCAAGGCATGGAACCCAGCTGGTCCCCTCTCCCTCCCTGCACTGCAGTCACTCATTTGGCTGGTTCTGTTCCTGGGCTGCTTCTGGAAGGAGAACAGGAGCTGTGGGAGGAACCAGGAACCAGGGAGGAACCAGGAACCAGGGAGGAACCAGGAACCAGGGAGGGATCAGGAACCAGGGAGGAACCAGGAACCAGGGAGGGATCAGGAATCAGGGAGGGATCAGGAACCAGGGAGGGATCAGGAACCAGGGAGGGATCAGGAACCAGGGAGGGATCAGGAACCAGGGAGGGGGTCAGGAGCCAGGGTCTCTGCACACACTGCCTAACCCTGGAGATCTGAGTCTGCTCCTTGCCAGCTTTGTGTCCTGGGACACCAGCACTGCTCAGGGGTTTGGGATGCTGAGAGCACCACACCAGACCTGCTGATATCCAGCAAATATCCTGGATGTGCTGCTTCTACACAAAATGAGGCTGTTTGCCTAAAAAAAGACAACCCAAAACCTGCTTGCAGGATTAAAATTGCTCCTAATAAACACCACGGTTCCCTCTGCCTCCAAACACAGGGATCAGAGCTCCAGCAGAGATGGAGTGACTCCACCAATTCCATGATTCTGTACCTTGGAGCATCTGGGTTCTGCCCCCAGAGCCCTTTTTGTGCCTTTGTCCCCCAGGAGCAGGGCAGGTTTTACTTGAGATGCACAAACAGCTCCCATTGCACAGCAGAGGCAATGAAAGTGCTGAATGCAATCACTGCCAGAGCTCGTGGCTGCTTTATGGGGCTGCTCCAGCAGTGTGAAACCTGCCTGCTGCTCATTCTGAGATGATGGAAATGCCAAAGTGCCAAACAAGGTGTGCAGGGAACGTGGCCTGAGAGCTGCAGGGGGAATGGAGCAGAGGGGGCAGGGATCCCTCACTGCCCTGGCTGCAGCCCAGAGTGACCCCAGACCCCTCAGAGCCCCCAGCCAGGATCACTCTGGTGGCGGGAAGGACCAAAGCTCTGTGCCAGCCCTGGCTGCAGCCTGGGGGCTCTGACCCCCAGGGATGGTTTTTATGGCTTTCAGCAGAAATTTTTCCTGTCCCCAGACCATGGTGGGAATTCCCTGCTCAGGAGTGCAGGAAATGGGATTTTATCATCAGAAAGCCTCGGGTGCCAACCAGAGCTGAGGAGCAGCTTTGCAAAGGAGCTGCCTTGGGCATCGTACCCTGGAGTGGAAAAAATCCCTGTCAGGAGTAAAACCCCACTCCTGTCCCATGGGCAACCAGCAGGAGCTGTGTGTCCCTGTCATTAATGTCACTGCCCAGCTCACATCCAGGCTCACCTTGGCTTGAGGTCACCCAGCTGAAACCTGGACCCTGTGGATGTGCAGGTGCCAGGGGAGTCCTGCTGCTTATCTCCTGCTCTGGGGCTGGGCCTTGTTTTCCCTGAGCCTGCTGAAAAAACAGAGATAAAATCCCCTGTCCACAGCCCCAAACCTGCCACAAATAGAGATAAAATCCCCTTTCCACAGCCCCAGAGCTGCCCCCAAGTCCTGTGTGCAGCAGGCCCTGCTGGGGCTTTCAGTGGCTGCTGAGATAAGGAGGAGCTGCAGCCGTGGAGCACTGAGATAAGGCACCACACGCAGATCAGGGATCTCTCCTGCCTGGCATCGAGGTGGACACACAATTGACCATGAACTGGTGGCTGCTGGGACCTGGCCACTGTCCCCTGCTGCCCCCAGGCAGGGTGGGCACTGTGAGAACCCTCTGTGTTCAACAACTGAGAACAGAGAGCAGATAACAGAGAGCAGAGAGCAGAACAGAGAGCAGAACAGAGAGAAGAGAGCAGAACAGAGAGCAGAGAGCAGAACAGAGAGCAGGGAGCAGCCCTGGGGCTGGTGGAGGCAGAATGACCAGGGACCCTGACACTGAAGGGCTGTGGCAGGAGAGGTTGTGGAAGTAACTGGAACAGAGTCCTGAGGAGGAGCTGGGTTTGGAATTGTCCTGGGAGCTGAGCAGAGGCTGCCCTGGCCCTGGGGTGAGGCTGAGCAGCCTCCCAGCTCTGCCAGGGTTTGTTGTTCAGGGCTTTTCCTTCTGCTCCAGGGCCTTCTCCTGGGATTGGGATGCCCCTGTCCCCAGGGAGGAGTGCCAGGCTGTGTCATGGAGCCATGGAGTGGTTTGGGCTGGAAGGGACCTCAAAGGCCACCCAGTGCCAGCCCTGCCATGTCAGGGCCACCTCCCACTGTGTCAGGTGCTGCCAGCCCCAATGTCCAGCCTGGCCTTGGGCACTGCCAGGGCTCCAGGGGCAGCCACAGCTGCTCTGGCAATTCCAGCCCAGCCCCTGCCCACCCTGCCAGGGAACAATTCCCAATTCCCAAGATCCCATCCAGCCCTGCCCAAAGAAGTGACAGGAATGTCTCACAGATCACGATTCCTCCTTTCAAAAGACTGACCTTCCAAATTCCCCTCATTTTAACAAAAAGGAAGAAAACTCTGAGCTTTCAGCCACCCCTTCCCCCAAAACACACCACTTTTTTGGCTGGGATTGAAGTGATTTTAGTTTCCATTGTGGCTGCTGAGCCAAAGAAGTGCCTTTCTCTCTGTTCTGCAGCTAATTTAGAATTGCTGCATAAATTGTCACTCAGCTCCGTGCCCAATATCTGACTGCAGCTCAGCTCATATTAAAAATTAAGACAGGTGCTAAATGCAGCTTTAATGTTTCCACTTATAAGATGATCCTTCTCCCACTTCTTCTGTGATCCCTCCCTTTCCTGTGCCAGAGAGAGGAAAGGATTCCCAAAGAGCCTGGTTCAGTATGGCTGGGGAAAATCCCCCTTTGCCTTCCAGCTCCTGCCCAGCCTGGGGCCTGCTGGGCTGGGAACATCCCTCACCCATCCCTCATCCCAAATCTCTCATCCCAAATCCCAAATCTCTCACCCCAAATCCCTCACCCCAAATCTCTCATCCCAAATCCCTTACCCCTCATTTCTCACCCCAAATCCCTCATGCCAAATTCCTTCACCCCTCATCCCTCATCCCTCACCCCTCATCCCAAATCCCTCACCCCTCACCCATCCCTCACCCCAAATCCCTCAACCCACAGCTGGAGCTGCTCCTGTTGCTGTGGGTATGAGAACAGAGCTGGGAAGGGGCTGGAGCCCCAGGAGAGGCTGAGGGAGCTGGGCAGGGGCTCAGCCTGGAGCAAAGGAGGCTCAGGGGGCCCTTGTGGCTCTGCACAGCTCCTGCCAGGAGGGCACAGCCGGGAACAGGGACAGGAGCAGAGGGAACGGCCTCAGGCTGGGCCAGGGCAGGCTCAGGGTGGATTTTTGGGAAGAATTCTCTCCATGGAAAGGGTGCCCAGCCTGGCACAGCTGCCCAGGGGGTTTGGAGTGCCCGTCCCTGGAGGGGTTTAACAGCCCTGGATGTGCATGTGGCACTTGGGGACACGGGGCAGGGCTGGCCTCAGCAGTGGGGAGAACAGGGGGCTCTGGTGATCCCAAAGGTTTTTCCCATGGTTCTGTAGGAAATGTGCCAAGGAATGGTGGCAGCCTGTGCGGGTTCCTGGGCTGGGCAGGGCTGCTGTGAGCTCTCTGTACCAAAGGAGGGATGGGCAGTGAATTCCATGGCAATTCAGCTTGGGGGTTTGGTTACCCCTTTATTCAGCTGGGTAAGGAAGTCCAGAGAGCCCCTGAGGTTACTGGGAAGGGATGTTCTGGGGTAAACTGCTGCAATGAGAGGCCTTGAGGGTCCAAACATTCCTCACAGATGTACCTGAACCCTGCAGGATGCAGCAGCACCTCCTCAGAGAGGATTTATCCTCATGCCCTTTATGCACAAACCCAAATCATCCTAACGTGGAACCAGAATTATCCCCAAAGTTCTGAATATCTTCTTCCTCTCCTTCATCCCCCCTGGTTCCTGACCCTTCCCTGATTCCCTCTGTGCAGACTCCCCTGAAGAAAAGCCCTGAATTTGACACCAAATTCCATTCACCAAAATACACAAGAACCCCCCAGAGTGATCTCCAAGTGCCACATGGAGCAGATGCTGTGGATAATCCCTATAAAAATTAATGCCTCAGAAAATGTTTGCTCCTGGAGCCCAGCCCAACACCACGAACCATCTGTCAGCTCCAGGACAGTGCCACAGGGCCAGGGGCTGCACGGGGCACAGAGGGGATGGGATTGGCACCGAGCTTGGAGCCAGGGCACGTCCTGCAGCTGCAGCCCCATCAGGGAATGGGACCGTGCTCACAGGGGTCTGAGGATGAGGGAAGAGACGAGGATCTGACTCCATGTTCCACAAGGCTGATTTATTATTTTATGATATATATTACATTAAAACTATACTAAAAGAGTAGAAGAAAGGATTTCATCAGAAGGCTGGCTAAGAATAGAAAAAGAAAGAATGGTAACAAAGGCTTCTGGCTTATACTCTCTGTCTGAGCCAGCTGACTGTGATTGGCCATTAATTAGAAACAACCACACGAGCCCAATCCCAGATGCCCCTGTTGCATTCCACAGCAGCAGATAACCATTGGGTACATTTTGTTCCTGAGGCCTCTCAGCTTCTCAGGAGGAAAAATCCTAAGGAAAGGATTTTCCATAAAAGATGTCTGTGACAAGGGACCAGCCCAGGAGAGGAAAAACCCCACAAATAAATGCAAGGGGAGGGGGCTGGAGCAGAGCTTGAAGGGGTTTCATGCAGCTCAGTGAGGCTTTTAGAGGGATGGGTTATTCCCAGCTGTGGGGTCCTGCAGCAAAGACCTCATTTGCCATGAGGGCTGTGCTTGGCTTTGCCAGTCCCACGGGAAGGCTCTGGCTCCATCCCAGAGCTCTCCAGAGAGCAACAATTCCATCCCACATTCCTCAGCCAGAGCTCAGGGAGGCTTTTCCCAAAAAGAGAGAGGCTGGAGCTGCTGGTGAGCCATGCATGGGGGGCTATGGGGACATGAGGGGACAGGAGGGGACACGAGGGGACATGAAGGGATACAAGGGGACACGAGGGAACATGAGGGGACACGAGGGGACACAAGGGGACAGGAGGGGACATGAGGGGCTGTGGGGACACAAGGGGACATGAGGGGACACGAGGGGACACGAGGGGACACTCCTGGAGCCCCAGAGAGGAGCAGTGCAGGGGCTCAGGGTTCATGGGGACACAGAGCATCCAAGGACTTCAGCAAAGCTCCTGGGCCAGCTCCAGGCACAGCCAAAGGTCCCAAAGCTCAGGGTCACTGACCCAGCAGCAGCCACAGAGCAGCAGAGGAACAGGAAACGTGACCCCAAAACCAGAGGGGGCAGATCTGCCTGGAAAGGGTTGCAAAAATCCTAAATCCATGGCCCCGTGCACTGGAGCTGGAACCTTGTGGGCTTGGCACAGCTTGGGATGTGTCACAGGCACCTGCAAGGACCTGGGGTTTCAAATCCCCACAACCAGGATTGCAAGCACAGCCTTATTTGGGATTTTCAGCCCTCAAATACAGGGACAGGCCAACCCCTTCTTCTGCAGCTCACACCAGGAACCTTTGGCACCGACCTTGGAGCCAGGGCAGATCCTGCAGCTGCAGCCTCATGAGGGACCAGCCCAGGAGAGGAATAACCCCATAAATAAATGCAAGGGGAGGGGGCTGGACCAGAGCTGTGCAGCACTGGCTGCTTTGGTGGGAATGGGAAGTTTTCTCCATGAAAAATGCTGAAACAAAGGTTCTGTGGGAACTTTGGGGTTTTGAGGAGAAAAACCCGACAGCAAAAATGCAATGTCCCAATATCATCTCCTTCTCATTAAGAATTGTAACTTAATTGATACAAAGAGTTAAAACTGAAGCACTTCTAAAAGCAGCTGTGAGGTGATTGTTACTGTGTTTTGTGGCAAGCTAAAATTAAGGTGTTTTGTTTTTTTTTTCCTTTTTTGTGCATAACCAATTTTCAGGTTGTGCTTCTCCCCTGAAGAAGCAGAGCCTGGGTGTCTGGGGGATCACTGGTGATGGAAGCAGGGACATTAATAATCTCCTGTTATTTCCTGTCTGCTTCCAACTCCCCAGCTCTGCTGGAAGCTCCAGCCTTGAGCTTTCCCTTGGAAAAGAAACAAACCCAAGCTTCAGGAGTTTCTGGAGTAGAATAGAAAGTTGGAAATTGTGTGGAATCCTGGAATGGTTTGGGTTGTAGGGACCTGGAATCCAATCTCACTGCACCCCTGCCATGGCAGGGACACCTCCCAGTGTCCAGCCTGGCTTGGGCACTGCCAGGGATCCAGGGGCAGCCACAGCTGCTCTGTTCTGAGCCTGGGGCTGAGCTGAGTTTTGTGAAATCAGCTGGAGAGCCCAAACCCAGCCCCAGCACGGAGCATCCCTGCAGCAGCACTTCGGGGTCTGCTGGGAGGAGGCTGGGCTGGAATTGCTGCCCCCTGACAATGGCAGCCACAGTCTCACTGCTCAGCCCCCATTCATGGCCCACTCCAAGATATCGACAGAACTGTTGATATTTTATTTTTAGTTCTCCTTTCAGATGCTTGTTGAGAGTAATTCCAGAGAAGCAGGTGTGGAAAGGGAAGGTATTGTGAGCCTGAACACTCTTTTTCCATTTAGGGTTGCTGAAAGTGCTTGAAAGTTTCTGCAAATGGAAAAGAAGATCCACTTATTTTCCAACCACAGTGTTGGCATGAGAAACCCAGCAGGAAGTGGCTCTCAAACACAAAGGAGTTGTTTCACCCAGCCCCTCAAAAGGGCACTTACAGCACGAGCTGGGGGGGCTGGGGGTGCAGGGGAACTGAAACTTGGGAACATCTGAACAGCCACGAGCTCTGCACCAGCTCAGGACATGGAATAGGGCTGGGATGGGCTGGGAGGGACCTTAAACCCCTCCAGTGCCAGCCCTGCCATGGCAGGGCCACCTCCCACTGTGCCAGGTGCTGCCAGCCCCAATGCCCAGCCTGGCCTTGGGCGCTGCCAGGGCTCCAGGGGCAGCCCCAGCTGCTCTGGCAATTCCAGCCCAGCCCCTCCCTGTCAGAAGCCAGGACATCCCTCTGGCTGTCCTGGATGGCTCCAGCCCCTGCCAGGGGGCTCCCAGACCTTGGCACAGAGCCCAGGACACACCTGTGCCTTTGATTTTGACCCTTGGAGCAAATGACCACCTTTATATGAAGAATTACAAGTCAAGAGAGTCTAAGTAGAATAATAGTAAGTTTGTCACAGGTGCAAAGTAGATTTTTGGGGTTTTTAGAATGGGGGTTCAGAAGGCAAGTTGGAGGAATTTGGGTGTGTTTTGTCCTTCTTTCTCCTTCTTCCTCCTTCTTCCCAGCCTCCATGTTCTGGGTGATGTTGGCACATTTGGATTGGTTAAAGGTAGGAGCTCACTGTCTAACATAGGTGATAGGCATTGGGAAGTTATTGTAAATAATGTACATGTAGTTTTTAGTATAAAATGATAACACTGCCTCTGAGGGCAGTCAGTGTGTGCCTGTCTGACCTGCTGAACAGACCTCAGCAGGCCAGAGAAAGAATGTTATAGGTAAGAAATAATAAACAACCTTGAAAACTACAGCTGAAGAACTTGGACTCCTTCTTCAACTGCCAGGCTGGGAAAAGAGACTTTTACACACTCAGGGTCACTGTGACCAGCAGGGATTCCGAGACCTCCCCACTCTCCCAGGGAACAATTCCCAAGATCCCATCCAGCCCTGCCCTCTGGCAGTGGGAGCCATTCCCTGGGAGGAAGGAGGGAGGAAGGATGTGGGTTTGCTGTGCCCACTCTGCCAGCAGGAGCTCGCTCCCCTCCACATTCCCCAGCTCCCAGCGCATGGAATGCTCTCCTCATTTGCTTTTGGCCTGGACAGAGTTTCCAGAGCTGTTCTGGAATGTGAATGAGAGCACCAGAAATGTCTGAAATCCTTGATCAGAGGGGTCCTGTGGGCAGAGAGCCCCGAGCAGAGTCCCTGGGGCAGCTCCTCACAGCCTGGAGTTCATTAGAGCCTGGCTTTGTAAGGCTGCAGGAGCTGGGTGCTGATGGGGCTGGTTTAGTTTTGGTTCCTTGTGCCTCAGAACGTTCAGTGAATTCCTGCAGCAGGCTGTGAAATGCTGTGCACCTTCATCCCCTCCTCATCTCTCCTTTTGTTCTCTCCCAAGGAGCCTTCTCCCCCAGTTTTCATGGCAATTTTGGTTTTATTCCAGCGTGCCCCTGACCCCTGGGGCTGTGAGCACCAGCTCAGGCTGGATGGGGGAGGCTGCAACGTGGGGGGAGAGGGGACACTGCCAGTGCTGGGTGGCCGCTGGGAGGGGCTGCCAGGGGGGCTGCAATGGAATAGTTTGGTATTTACAGGGAAGAGGAGGAACCCTCCAAACTGGAACAGCCTCCCTGGTGGGAGTAGGAGCGTGAGCTTTAGGAGAGTGATCAGCCTCCAGGTGCCAGTGAGCCCAGGCAAGCCCTGCATCCAGGGCTGAGGAGTGGCCATGGAATGGGGGAGACCACCAAAGACCCCTGAGGTTTTCCAGCCTATTCCAGAAAGGTCCAGAACACTGGACATGGTCATTGACTTGCATAGAAAGTGTGAAACTTCTCTCCAGGGAGAGCAAAGCTAACCTGTGAAAAGGCCAGGGACAAGCTGACCCCAATTTCCACACCAAGTGTGTCACAAACCCCTGAGTTTCACTGAGCCTCTGACGTTTTCTGCTCCTTTTGACCACAACATCTCTGAATCTTCAGTGCTCCCTTCCCCTTAAGGGAAGATCTCATTTGCCATCAATATTCTCCTCCAAGCAGCACAAAGGAAGCCACAATTCCTACTTTGGAATGTTTTGTTGATCACTAAACACCTGAGGCTGACACAAAGCACAGGCCCAGGAGATTGGGGCTGGGATGGAGCATCATCCCTTCAGGGATGGAGAGCAGGATGTGTTTGTACAGGCACAGCTGTTTCTCTGTGTTCTGCCCAAGTGTTTTGTGCTCCTGAAAGGCTCTTCCCCGGGACAATTAACGAGACAGATTAATTCCTGTGGCTCCTTGCAGCAGGGCTGGGCTGTCACCGGCAGGAGAGGGCTTTGATTGTGTTATTCCCCATTGTCAACACAGGCACTTTATAATAGATTTATGGCTAATAAAATCTTTTAGTAGGAGAGGGTCCTTGAGTTTCAATTCTGAACCTTTGGCCCTTGCTCAAATCACCAGCAGATGCAGCATTAATAAAACCACCAGCACGTGGGTGCTAAAGAGGCATCTGGCTGGGTCCTGGAGAAAGGCAGTGAAACACAGCACAGGGACCTTTACAGGCTCTTTGGCCTGATGGAATCGTTCTTTCCATGGCAAAATTACTCTTTCCAGACATGACAGAGCATGCCTCACATCCACAGAGCCATTCCCAGAAAATTCAGGGGTTTGGGGTTGGTGCTGCTTGATAGAACATTTTCATCTGAAAACCTGGGCTGAATTCACAAACAGGGAGTGATGAGGAGAGAGCTGAGCCACAGCCAGGGGAGCAAACAGGTGCAAAATAAAGGAGAGACATAGCTTTGGGAAAGCTGCCTTTTAAAGGATCTCTTTGCAGCCTGAACTGCAGGATGGGCTGCCAGGATGGACCAGAGATCTGTCAAACTCTCCCTTAAACTCAGCCCAGACACCTCAAACCAGACACTCTGGTACAATTTAATCTCATTGTGGGCTCTCTGCTGATCTGCTGTCAGTGAGCTGAGGCAGCAGCAGAGCAGGGACAGAGCTCCTGCACTGGCAGGGCTGGAGCTGCAGCCCCTCTGCTGCATCCCCCCAGAGCATCCCAGGAGGGCAGGGAAGGATGGAAAGCAGCAGGACTGGGCAGCACAGCCCTGACCCTGGGCAGGAGACACGGAGCTGGAGGGGCCTGGAGCCCCAGGAGAGGCTGAGGGAGCTGGGCAGGGGCTCAGCCTGGAGCAAAGGAGGCTCAGGGGCCCTTGTGGCTCTGCACAGCTCCTGCCAGGAGGGCACAGCCGGGAACAGGGACAGGAGCAGAGGGAACGGCCTCAGGCTGGGCCAGGGCAGGCTCAGGGTGGATTTTGGGGAAATTCTCCATGGAAAGGGTGTCCAGGCAGGGCAGTGGTGGATCCCCATCCTGGAGGGATTTAACAGCCCTGTGCCTGTGGCACTTGGGGACATGGGCAGTGCTGGCCTTGGCAGGGCTGTGTTAAGGTTGGACTCTGATCTCAGAGGGCTTTTCCAGCCTCACCAATTCCATCAGCCCAGAAATCACAGGATGTGTGAGCCCTGTTCTTTCCCCTGGTCTGGGGCTCTTGGGGTTGGTGCTGCCCAGCAGCACTGACAGGACAGAGCTGTCCCAGCACAGCCAGGCCACCAAACCCTCCCAAAGCACAGCTCAGCTGTGGTGCCATGGGCAGGGAAGGGAGCAGGGCTGGCAGTGACAGGGGCACGTGAGGCACTTTGAGATGAGAGGCACCCACATGAACCCTGCAAGTGAGTTCTGCTGCTAATTAAATCTGTTCTCCTGATTATTTATAGCCCTCTATTTACTGGCTCATTGGCTTTAGAGGCCATGTTAGTTTTCCTTTTACATGTCTGTGTGAGCAGGCAGATTATCACTCACTGCATAGAGAACAAGTGACTCAGTGCCAGGATGATCTGTTAAGAGGGGCAGCGAGCAAAGGGCCCCTGTCTCTGCCTTGGGCACCTGGAGAGACAGGGAGGGATGCTGAACCCTGCTCATTTGGTGCAGAGGATGTGTCACCCCTGCCAGTGGCATTTTGGGGAGCTCAGGGCTGGATCTGTGCAGATTCTTCTGCTGGGGGAGGGTTGGAGAGGAGACAACTGAGGATCTGCACCCAAAGGTGGCTGTGAAATGGAGATGGAGAGGAGAAAAGAGTGTTTGCTGCCCATGGTGAGAGAACTGTGGCATGTTATTTGCAATTAGCAGCCTTGCAAGGCAGCTCTTCACTGGTGCAGCAGGGATGGGGAGCTCCCAGGAGGTGCTGGAGGGGCTGGAGGTTTGTGTGGTTTCAGAGCACACAGCCCAGCAATCACTCTGGGTTAGGGAAGCCCATGGATCCCTGTGGGGTGTTCAGGGACCTCAGGAGGAGCTGCCTGGATTCTCCTCCTGCTCCTGGCAGCTGCAGTCGAGCCCTGCCAGGCAGAGAAGAGCCTGAGCCAGGGGAGCTGCTCTGAACTGCCCTGCCCTGAGTGACAGCTGAAAATCAAAGCTGGGGCTGGCAGCAGAGTTAATCCAGCCCCCAGGCAGCTCCTGGGGCAGCAGCTCCTGCTCTGCCTCTGCTGAGGCTGCTCCTCACCCTGAGAGCCACCACAAACCCCGGAGGAGCACTCAGCCTGCACCCACCTCAGCTCCCCACAGGAGACACAGGGCTGGCTCTGTGCCTCCCCAGAGCGTGGCTTTGAAGGGTTCAGATCCATTTTCCAGGGTGAATGACCCTTCCATGGTGTGGTTATGGGGCCCTTCAGCATCAGTAACTCCACATCAACATCTGCAGCTGTGACTCCAGAGCTGGGTCTGTGTCAGGCTGTGCCTGGGGCGATGTGGGGTCCCCAAGGAGCCCAGAGGAGCCCAGCAGTGATGGGAGGCTGAGGCTCAGAGCCCACATCCATCACTGCAGCACTGAGGAGGAGCACCAGGAAAAGCAGGCAGGAACAGCCCCAGGCTGAGGCAGCACATGGATCATTCCAGGGGTTTCTGCTGCACTCCAAGGCCAGGGAACAGGGACGTGGTGGGAGCTGCACTCTGGAATCAGGAGGGGTTGTGGGAAGATCACAGAACCACTGGTCACCAAGTCCAAGCTTTGAGTGCCACCATGGAGTGGGACTTGAGCTTGGTTTGGGTTTTCCAGGGAAGGGAACTCCCCCACTGCTGGGATTTAACCCCTCCCAGAGAAGGAATTTGTCCTGATAGCCAGCCCGAGCTCCCCTGGCTGATGCTGGGCTGCAGCTCAGGCTGAACCCCTGGCCAGGTTTGAGGCCACCCCAGTGCCTGTCCCAAGATTTTGGCCAAACTTGGTGCTCCACCTGTCAAGTGGCACCAGGGCTCTGGCTGTACCTGCTGGGGGTACCTGAGGGGCTCAGAGCTGCCAAACCAAATCTGCCCCAGGCCCTCTGAAGTCAGATACAGATAAAAAACAGTGATTCTGTGTGCCTGCAAAGGCACATTTTTGTTGCTATTCCAGAAAATTCTCCCCAGTGTTGATTCACCCACTGCTGTGTCAGCTTGCACCTGACCTTTGAATTTACTGTATTTGCTAGAAAAGAAAACAAGTTCCTTCCCTCTCTTCCCCCAGTTGTTTTGTGCTTAAAGGAAATAGACTTTTGTTTCAATAATCATAAACGCAGAAGGTTCCCCAGAGGGCTGTTTGAGACTCTGAGCTAGTTAAAAAGAACATTTGCATGAATTAAAGAGCAACAACGAGTCACCACTGATCTAAGCTGCTTTCTGGTGTCTGGAGGTGGGGAGAGTGAGACAGGCCTGGAGGAGGTGGGAGAGCTGAGAACGGGGCTGTTTGTTCTGCTCAGAGCAGCAGCTGGGGACAGTCCCTGTCCCTCACAGCCACTCTGTGCTCTGCCAGGACAGCCAGGCCCTGCCAGGTGTTACAGATACACATTATAATATTGGCTTTTCTCAAATATGAAAATGGATTTTATCTGTGTGGTGTTAAAATAACTTTGTTCTAAAGACAGAGATTTTGTTTCTGTTGTTCGTTAAGCTCAGTGCAGTAGCTGATATCAGTGTGCTGTGTTAAAATGCCTGCTGGGATGGGATCACACCCAGTGCACACAGGATGAGCACACCTGGACAGATCTGCCAACCATCAGCACTCACCGGCTGAAGGCAGGGAGGGCCAGGGCCCAGAACTGCAGGGGATGAGAATGGACTGAAACCACAGCCAAGGAATTCACAGGCTCTAAAAAGGAGCCGTGCTAAACAATTCTTGGAATATGTAAACCAGTTTGGAGGAAAGTTTACTATGCATAGGGTCGATGAATATGCAAAGGCTGATGTCACTAAAAGGTATTGAATGGGTACCCCTGAAGATTACAGTGTGCTCTTGGCTCAGTGCCACGATGCACCCGGCCCTAACAACCTTTGCTCTGTGGTCCTTGTCTCCTCTTGTTCTTTATTAAACTCTGTGCATTTTCACAGGCAGTGAAGGTGTTTTTCACAAAGGGCTCCCGTGTCCTGTGTGCCACAGACAGCCCCGAGCTCCAGCAGGGACTGAAGGGACTTCCCTGGGGCTGCTGCAGCACACGGGGTGCAGGAGCTGGGCTGGAGCTGCAGGGGCCAGGCTGGGCCAGCTTCTCCAGGGGCTTTTCCTTGGTGGTCCCACTGCAGACCCTGCATGAGCCCTGCACGAAGCCCCCAGACTGCTGAGGTGGGGCTGAGGTGCACGGCAGGAATGAAATCCCAAAGTGTGCAAATCCCCAGCTCTGAAACACCCTGCAGGGCACACAGAGAACATCCTGCTCCTGCCTGGGCCTGACTGACTTTCTCTTGTTCACTGCAGCTATAGATGTTATTATTTGTTAATTAATAATGGCTGGAGCTGGGCCAGGGCAGCTCAGGCTGGAGCTCAGGGCAAGGTTCTTCCCCCAGAGGGTGCTGGGCACTGCCCAGGCTGCCCAGGGAATGGGCACGGCCCCGAGGCTGCCAGAGCTCCAGGGATGCCCAGGCTGGGGTTGGTGGGGGTCTGGGCAGGGACAGGAGCTGGACTGGATGATCCCTATGGGCAGATGAGGACAAATCCCTCCAGGGACTGACTGAACCCCCAGTGATCTGTTTATAAAGCTGACACACAAAATGGGTGTGAAATCACAGCCTCTGAAGGTCCTGCTGTAACTGCAGCTCCAGAGCCAGGCCACTGTTAAAATCCTCGAGTTTGGGAAAGTCAACATCCCCTGAAACAGCCCAAAGAGCCCCTTGGACAGGGACTCAAATGTAAAACCTGTTTTTCTATGAGCAGAGCTCTTGCTGAATGCAGCCCCAGCACTGTGAGACACAAATGTAACAGAGAGATTTTCCAGGGATGATGCAGAGTTCAGGAGCTCCAGGAGATCACATCCCAAACACCCAGGAGCTGTGTGGCTCTGGCATGCCTGGGTTTAATGCCTTGTGCCAGAATGAGACTTGGCTCGAAGTTGTGTTCAAGCCTCTGAGGCCGGGCTGGGTTTGATCAATGATTCACAGCCCAAAGTCTGTTAATCTGCACAAAAACAAAGTCAGGTGAAGGGCAGGGCTGGGGCAGAGCAGAGAAAAGCCAGCAGCAGGGCAGGGGCAGTGCTGGGGCAAGGTTACATCTGGAATTGGCTGTGAGGCCACACAGAAGTGTCTGGTACCAGCCAGTCCTCACTCATGGATGGGGCAGGATGGAGAAAATGTGGGCAGTCCTTGGAGGGCCAGGCTGGGTTTAGTCCCACCAGGGTTTTGCAGAAGGGGAATAATGTCTTTACTCGAGATGGGGAAGTTTATAATTCCCTGATAGGGGGTGGGATCCTTCTCAGCAGGGGTTGATCAGCCACACTCCAATAAACAGAATTAACAGCTCCAAGGGCACGAACAACAACTGCTGTCAACATCCAGGATGAGCTGGCTGTGACCCAGTGACCTGCCCCACATCCCAGCCCGGATCCCGTGTTTTCTGGGATGGAGGAGGTGCTGTGCTCGGGATCCCAGCCCAGCAGAGATCACCAGAGCCCTTCCCTGGCAGCTCTGTCCTCCTGCCCTGCTGGCAGCACTCCCTGGCCAGAGCTGGAGGCAGAATTTCATTCCAAGCCCGCAGTGCAAACGCTGCAGCAGGAGCTGAGCTCTGCTGCTGCTGCCCTTCACAAGTAAATATTTATTTTCTAAGACAGGCCACGTTGCCTTTATCTGGGAGAACAGCAGCATTTTCCCAGGGGCAGGGCAGAGCAGGCTGAGGTTTCCCAGGCTGGAGGTGGGATTTGGGGAGCTTTAAGCTCCAAGGAGCAGCTCCAGCAGCTCCCTGCTGGCATTCCCAGCATGGATCAGAGCCCAGCACCTGCCTTCAGCAGTGCTCCAGCTTGTCAGCCCTTGTACCTCCTCAGCCAGGAGCCAGAGAGCCAAACCCCCCCAGGTGGGAGCTGTGGGGCTGGTGGAGCAGTGCTGGGTTGTGGGATCTCAGCACATCGTTCCCGATGTCCAGAGATGCCAGGAGAACCCTTGGGGGTCTCGAAAATCCTGGAATGTTGCCAGAAGTGTTTGGTGGCTTGATTTTGATCCATCCACAGAAATAACAAGAGTTTGAGGACAAGAGAGTCACTTTAGAATGAAAGGTGTAAAAGGGACACATTTAGAAGGTGAAATATAGACTTTAAGGTTTTTGGTACAGGGGGGTTATGGAGACAAGATGGAGGGATCAGGGTGTGTCTCGTCCTTCTTCTTTCTTCTTCTTGTCCTCCATCTCCTGTGGTGATGTTGGCACTTGGGGATTGGTTTATGGTGAGGGTGCACTTGCTAACATGGGTGAAAAGCATTGGAAAATAAAGATAAATATTATGTACGTAGATATTAGTATAAAAGGACATGACCGCCCCGTGGGTGGTCAGAGAGTGCCTGTGACTGCTTGCAGATCAGACCTCTGTTGGGCAGACAGAAAATTTTGTAGATAAGAAATAATAAACAACCTGAAGACCGAAAAGCTGAAGAGTCCAGACTCGTCCTTTAAAACGCGTGCCACCCAAGAACCACCCTACCCGTGTCGGGGCAGAGACAGACAGCCGGACCCGACACTGGGTCACAGGGACACCCCCTTGGTCACTGCTGCTCCTGACAAGAGCTGAGCAGGGCTTTTCCTCAGCTGAAACATCACCAGGGTGGAACAGCAGCAGCCCTGGCCCTGAAGCTGTGTCCAATCCTGCATCCCCTCCTTGCCTGCATCACTGGCACCATCTGCCACCCACCTCGAGCCACAGCAGAGGCATTTCCTCCTTTCCACCAAAGAGGGGTCTCCTCTCAGGTGTTTTACACCAGAGCCAGGTCTCCTCTCAGGCTGCCCTCCCTCAGCCAGGCAGGAGGCAGAGCCCTCCAAGGTTCAGTGGTTTCTCTGGATTTTAAACACTTCCCTCTGCCCACTCTCCAGAGCTGCTGCTGGTGCCTGGGATGAGGCAGCTCCACCCCGATCCCCTGCAGGGAGCTCGGAGCGCGCGGGGCTTTGTTCCTGCCCTGGGATTCACTCCCAACCACGGGGAGCTTGGCACAAAGGAAAAGCACTTGCAGAGTGTGCTGGGGAGGAGAACAGTCATGCTCCCTAACTGAGACAGTTCTGGCTCAGCCAAAGCCCACCTGGACAGGGCTGGGATGCTCTGTCCCCCTGTCCCTCTGTCCCCACAGGGATGCTCTGTCCCCCTGTCCCCCTGTCCCTGCAGGGATGCTCTGTCCCTCTGTCCCCGCAGGGATGCTCTGTCCCTGCAGGGATGCTCTGTCCCTCTGTCCCCGCAGGGATGCTCTGTCCCTCTGTCCCTGCAGGGGTGCTCTGTTCCTCTGTCCCTCTGTCCCCTCAGGGGTGCTCTGTCCCCCTGTCCCTGCAGGGATGCTCTGTCCCTCTGTCCCCTCAGGGGTGCTCTGTCCCTCTGTCCCTCCAGGGATGCTCTGTCCCCCTGTCCCTGCAGGGGTGCTCTGTCCCTCTGTCCCTGCAGGGGTGCTCTGTCCCTCTGTCCCTGCAGGGATGCTCTGTCCCTCTGTCCCATCAGGGATGCTCTGTCCCTCTGTCCCTGCAGGGATGCTCTGTCCCTCTGTCCCTCTGTCCCTGCAGGGATGCTCTGTCCCTCTGTCCCTGCAGGGATGCTCTGTCCCCCTGTCCCTGCAGGGGTGCTCTGTCCCTCTGTCCCCTCAGGGATGCTCTGTTCCTCTGTCCCCACAGGGATGCTCTGTTCCCCTGTCCCTGCAGGGATGCTCTGCCCCTCTGTCCCTGCAGGGGTGCTCTGTCCCCTCAGGGATGCTCTGTCCCTCTGTCCCCGCAGGGATGCTCTGTTCCCCTGTCCCTCTGTCCCTGCAGGGATGCTCTGTCCCCCTGTCCCTGCAGGGATGCTCTGTCCCTCTGTCCCTGCAGGGATGCTCTGTCCCTCTGTCCCCGCAGGGATGCTCTGTCCCTCTGTCCCTCTGTCCCTCTGTCCCTGCAGGGCTCCCGGCAGGCACACAGGGAGGGCAGAAGGTGCCAGAGCAGGAGGATCCAGCTCTGTGGTTCCCATCCCGAGCCTGCTCTCGAGCAGATCCCTGGGTTTGTGTTGGAAGGAGCCCAGGGTGGAGCTGCAGCCCCTGAGCCATGGGAGGCTCCTGGCTGCAGCTGGGCAGGGGACAAGGGACACTGGTGTGGGGGCATGGACGTGACAGCACACAGCCATGGAGTGGCTGGCTTGGAAGGGACCTCAAAGCTCATCCAGCCCCTGGAAGGATGATTTCTGTTTTCATGGAATCACAGAGGTTGGAAAAGTGCTCCCAGACAATTGGGTCCAACCCCACCTTGTCCCCAGCCCAGAGCCCCCAGTGCCACATCCTGAATCCTTCCTTGGACACCTCCAGGGATGGGCACTCCAAACCTCCCTGGGCAGTCCTAAGACCTGACCACCCTTTCCAGGAAGAAATTCTTCCTGAGAATCAGAACAGAATTCCTTCTTTTAGTGCAGTCTCAGATCCCACCAAGTTCTGGTGCAGGTGTGACCCGGCTGTGGGGGCAGCCAGGGCAGGGGCTGAGGTCCAGGCAGGGATAAAGTGTGGGCTCTGAGCAGCAGGACCCACACCTGGATCTCGAGCTGGAGCCTTTGGCAGATGAGCAGCAGGTTGGGATGGGGAGGCACAAGTGACTCATGTGGGAAGGGGCCATGATAGCACAAAGGAAGGTTTTCTCTTTGAGGAAAACATGGAAATACCTGGGATTACAAACTGCCTACCTGGAAAAAAATAACAATGCTGAGAGTTCTTCTATTCCCAAACTCTTGTTTGATCCTGTAAGAGACAGGGGAAGAGGAAGAGGCAGCATTGTGGGTCTCTGATCAATACACCCAAAGCCCACTCTCACTTTGATCTCACACCAGGCCTGGGCCTGGTTTTGAAGTGTAAATCGGGCTTTGGAACACTTAATCTTCCCCTAAAGCCTGACTGAGGGGGAAGACTCAGCCCTTGAAATAATGGAGGGCAGCTGAGCTGATCCCAGACCTGATGGCAGCCAGGATTCAGCCTTCCCCTTCTCCCATCCCGGGCTGCCCCCAGCCCCAGCCATCCCTGCAGCCAGGAAATTGTCCCTAAACCTCCCCTGGCACAAGGTGAGGCCGTTTCCTCT
The DNA here is from genome assembly GCF_012460135.2 of Molothrus ater. Taxonomy (NCBI): domain Eukaryota; kingdom Metazoa; phylum Chordata; class Aves; order Passeriformes; family Icteridae; genus Molothrus; species Molothrus ater. Next base: position 685,621 of record NC_050501.2, read on the forward strand.
TGCCCCCTCTTTTATTGCCTGAGAGAAACAGCCAAGCCCCAGTGGCTGCACCTTCCTGCCAGGGCCTGTGGAGACACCAGCGTTTCCTCCAGTTCTGAGAAGGAGAATTCAATAGGAAATGAGAGGCACTTCTGCAGGAAGAGGCTACAAGAAATGAGCCTCTTTAATGAGACAGACAAGTTATAATCAGCATTTCCAATTGTGAAAAATGCCCATCACTCTTTTTTAAAAGTTTAAAAGTTTAATAGCAATAAAACGGTTATGAAAATAGTAATATAATTAGAGTAATAAAAATTTGGACAATTTGGATTTAGGACAATACAAGACAATAAAAACAAAGAGTTACAGACAGTCCAGGTACCTTTTCTGGGCAAAATAAGCCCCAAAAGGGACACATGTTAACAGAGGATTAACCCTTAAAAGCAACAGCCTGTTGCATATTCATACACCTCATGCATGATGCAGAAATTCCATTCAAACGCAGGATTCTGTGTGGGCAGTGTCAGCTTCTTCCTCTGAATCCTGATGGCATCTTCAGAGCTGAGGAGGTGGGAAGAAGTTCATTTCTTCTGATAAGGGAGCAATAAATTCTCTTTCTCTGAAAGATTGAGGTGTCCTGTGGCTGCTATCTCAGTGAGAGTACCTCAGTCCTCTCTTTAGAAAAAGTATCTTACATAGCATAGGTTCTATTTTAACATTTTGTTATAACCTAAAACTTTATTTAGCACACCACTGAAGAAAGTTAATACAGCATAAATTTCTAACATAACACATATAATATTCATTTGAATATTTGCGAAAAGCCAATCATAAAATACCCATTTTTCACACCAATCTTCTCTGGGGTTTGCTGGTGCAGATGGACAACAGCACCCCTGGGACTGCAGGGGGGACATTCCCTGACAGGGATTTGTCCAGCAGCTGGCACAGAGACCAACACACAGCCACAGTTAACTGAGATCAACACACAGCAAAGGGAACAACACACAGCAAAGAGACCAACACACAGCAAAGGCACCAACACACAGCAAAGAGACCAACACACAGCAAAGGGACCAACACACAGCAAAGGGAGTAACACACAGCAAGGACACCAACACACAGCAGAGTGAACAACACACAGCAAAGAGACCCACACACAGTAAAGGGACCAACACACAGCGAAGGGACCAACACACAGCAAAGAGATCAATACACAGCAAAGGGAACAACACACAGCAAAGGGAACAACACACAGCCACAGTTAACTGAGACCAACACACAGCAAAGGGAACAACACACAGCAAAGGGAACAACACACAGCAAAGGGAACAACACACAGCAAAGGGAATAACACACAGCAAAGAGACCAACACACAGCAAAGGGACCAACACACAGCAAAGGGACCAACACACAGCAAAGAGACCAACACACAGCAAAGAGACCAACACACAGCAAAGGGAACAACACACAGCAAAGGGAACAACACACAGCAAAGGGAACAACACACAGCAAAGGCACCAACACACAGCAATGGGAATAACACACAGCAAAGAGACCAACACACAGCAAAGGGAATAACACACAGCAAAGGGACCAACACACAGCAAAGAGACCAACACACAGCAAAGCTCCTAGGGACTTCTGAGGATCCAAGGAGGGACCTCCTCTCTCGGGTTTTGTGTTGCTGAAATGGCTCCCGAGGTATTAAAGAGTCTTTTTTCTTAGCTTTGTCACCGAAGAAGAAGTCGGGATTCCTCGCCTCTGCTTTTCAAGGTTGTTTATTTTCTCTTATCTAATACATTCTTTCTCTGACCTGCTGAGGTCTGTCTGTCAGGTTGGTTCATGGCACACTGACTGCCCTTGGGGTGGTGTTAGTTTTTTATACTAGAATTTACTATACTATTATTTACAATCATTTTCTAATATCTATCACTTATGTTAGACAGTCTGTCTCTACTTTAAACTAATCTAAAAGTGTCACTATTACAGCAGAAGATGGAGGAGAAGAAGACAGGACACGTTTAGATTCTTCTATTTTGCTTGAACGCCCATTCTAGAAACCCCAAAATTCTACTTTTTCACCTTGTGACAAATTAACTATCATTCTACTCAAACTCTTGTGGCTTGCAAATCTTCTACCAACACAAAGTTGGTAATTGTTTCTATGGGTTAAAATCGAAGGCCCAGGTGTTTTTTGATGTCGTGCTAAGTTCTCTGAGCCTCTTGCTAGGGTGTCAAGTCTTCTAGGGCAGTTAGAGGAATGTCTTGGGTTCTGACACTGCTCAAGCCCAAACTGCAGGGATGCATGGGATGGATCAGCAATGCTGAGCTGAGAGAGTTTCCAAGGTGGAAGCCAGAAGTTTGCAGGTCTGTGCCCTGCTCAGAGCATGTTGGTGTCCCCTTGGTGTCCCCTCTTTGGCAGGGCTCTGAGGAGCTGCCCAGGGGTCAGAAGTGCCAGAAAATCTCCCTAAACTTGGGCAAGGGCTGTTCCTGAGCTGGGATTGAGGATCCTGAGCTGGGGCTGTTCCTGAGCTGGGATTGAGGATCCTGCAGGGGGGCTGGGATGGGGCTCAGGACCAGGGAGGCTCCTGTTGGAGAAATCCCAAACTCTCGCCTGCTCCTGTCAGGGGAAGGCAGAAAGAATGGTAAAAGGTGAAAACCTGCACCAAAAATTGTGGCAGTTTCTGGTGACATTTGCAGCCACTGTTCCTGCTGGATCTGCAGACTCTCTGTCCTTCAATGGGCTGGTGGGACTCAATTCTCCAAACTGGGAGGGTTGGTTTGTTTTCCCTGCTGGAAGCTGGGGCTGGGCCAGGTCCTGGTGGAATCCCCACTCTCCACCTGAGGCACCAGAGCCCTTTCTCTCGTGTGACCATGGGGCAAGGCCAGCCTGCCCTGACCCTGCTTTCAGAGCTCTCCCAGCAACATCAGAATTCCAGGCTGTCCTTGTTTGTCAAGGAAGAGAGGGAGGGAAGCTTGGACAGCTATGCCTGCATCAGCCCACCTGGGAGACAAATAAAGCAGTGTGTTAACCATCACCATCCTCATCATCACTATCACCATCATCATCATCATGACCATCATCATCATGACCATCATCATCACCATCACCACCATCGTCATCACCATCATCACCATCATTATCATCACCATCATCATCATCACCATCATCACCATCACCATCACCATCATCATCAGCATCATCACGGAGCTGTATCTCTCTCTTTACAAGGCCTTTTAAGGATAAACTGTCCAATTAAGAAATGACACCTAAATTATTTTAGTTTTAACCCAATAATCAACCACCCATGGCCTTCAATGGGGACTTTTTATCCAATTACACAAAACCACCCAAACCCATGGAGGAGAAGAAGAAGGGGAAGGAGAAGGAGAAGGAGAAGGAGAAGGAGAAGGAGAAGGAGATCCAGCCTCCACCATAAAACCTCCATCTTGCTTTATATCTATTACTACATTCTAAAACCCCAAACTCTGAGTTTCCCACCCTGTGATCTCACACACTTCTATCCAAACTCCACACCCACAATCCCAGTTCTGTCATTCCATTCTGGAAGCTTCTCCACAGCCTCAGGTCAGTGCAGTGTTCTCTGGGGGTCAGTGCCTGGCAGCACAGAAAGTCTGGAATTCTCAGTGACCAGGGTTCCAACAATTACCATCATCATCATCGTCATCATCACCCAGCTCCTATATGGGTGTGATCTTGGCCAGAGTGGCCTGGGGAAGGGCAAGGCAGTGAAGACTCTGTGGGTCAGAGGCTTGGGCCACCCCTGGGGAGAGCTGATACTAGCATCCAGTGCAGGGGAATTTCCCAGGGAGAGGCAATAAAGTCTCCTCCATTTAATCCCATCGAGGTTTTGGGAAGAAAATCCCCATCACAACTCAGTGCAGAGCTTTGGCTTTGTATCCTTGGGGCAGAACCCACCTGTGAGTAGTGGAGTGGTCACTGAACACCAACCAAAGCACCAGGAAGCCTCTGCAGCCTCCTCTGCTACCTCCAGGGACCTCTGGTTCCAGCAAGGACAGAGGTGTCCCAGCACCCTGGGTGTTGGGACAGCACAGCTAGAGACACAGCTAAGGAGCAGAGGGTCAGAGTGACACAAAGAGATGGGTCTGGGGGCACCAGAATGTCAGAGGCACACAAAGAGATGGGTCTGGGGGCACCAGAATGTCAGAGGGAAACAAAGAGATGGGTCTGGGGGCACCAGAATGTCAGAGGCACACAAAGAGATGGGTCTGGGGGCACCAGAAGGTCAGAGGGACACAAAGGGATGGGTCTGGGGGCACCAGAATGTCAGAGGGACACAAAGGGATGGGTCTGGGGGCAGCAGAAGGTCAGAGGGACACAAAGGGATGGGTCTGGGGGCACCAGAAGGTCAGAGGGACACAAAGGGATGGGTCTGGGGGCACCAGAATGTCAGAGGGACACAAAGAGATGGGTCTGGGGGCACCAGAAGGTCCGTGGTTCCAAGCTGAGCTGAAGGTCACCCCTGGATCCCGTGAAGGGCTGGGCTGAGCCTCAGCTGAGTGCCAGGTGTCCCCTCTGAGCTGGCAGTGAGTGACACACGGGGCTGGTGTTTAATGTGCCCAGCATTACAGGAGGTGCTACAGCTCATTTCTGCTCAGGCACCTCGTGGGGATGATGAATGTGCTTTAATAGCTGCAATATTTAGTGGTTAATGTAAAACCACTTGCTCCAAACGCTTGGCACTTGCGAGGTTACAGAGCTCGATTTATGGCTGCTGACAGACCCACCCTGCCCCAGGGGGTGGGGAGGAGCCCTGCCACCCATCCCACCTTTGTACCCTCCACCAAGGGTTCTCTGAGCCCCAAACCGCTGGGGTTCTCTGAGTAACAAACCCTCTACACCTCCCCAGGAGTGTTTTCTCAGCAGCCAAACCCAAAAATCCTGCAGCAAAACCCTCCCTGCTCCCAATTCCCAGCCACACCACAGCCATGGCTGGAGCTGCTCCCTCCACCCCTGCGAGGAGCCGCAGAGGGGAAGCACCTCAAAGGAAGAGGGGAGAAACATCCCAATGAGCCTGGGCTTGGGCAGAGCAGGGAGGACAGGGCTGGCAGCTCTGGAAGGCACCAGGCACAGGGGGTGCAGCTCCTGGGGCAGGCACAGGCACAGGCACAGGCACAGGTGGGATTTCTTGGAGCTGCTGAAAACCCAGCACTGGTGTTGAGAGCACAGCCATCCCCTCCTGTGGTTTATTTTGTGCTGCTGCTGGTTGCCTAGGGGAAATTTGAAAGACAGTGCTAATTTAATTTGTCAGAATGGATAAAGATAAGGCTGCAAAGCTCGTTAGTGGAGCTCCAGTGTCACATCATCCACAGGCACGGGGACACTGCCAGGCTCAGACCCCATTGTCTCCTCCATGTTCTGATTAAAGCAGGATGAGGCTCTTTCATTGCACGGCCTCCAGGAAAGGCAGAGCTCTGCCAGGGGCTTTGGGCACAGCCAGAAGGAGCTGTGGCAGCAGGAGATGCCAAGTGCCACCATCAGGGGAATGCACAGCTCCAGGTGCACCCACCACACCTCACACCTCCCCTGCTCACAGCGGTTCCTCTTGGCTTTACCCCTCTGTGCCATTCTGTTTCTCTCCCTGTCCCTTTCATTTGCCAACTCACAAAAGAAAATGGCCAAATGATGTTTTTAAAAAAAAGCATTACAAACCCCAGGGAGCAAATTATGCCCCTAGAAGAAGGTGAGAGATTTTCTTCTCAGTTAAGCAAATTAGGATTTAGAAAAATCCAAATCCTCTGCTGCAGATGAAAGTCCTGGTGGGCTCCCTGGAGCACCTGTGAGAGCTTCCAGGCAGGAGTTTTCATCAGGGCCTGCCTTCAGAAAGCAGGAAAGGTTCATTCAGTGTCTGTGAAGAGAAGAGAACCTGCTCCTTGCAGATAGGAACGCTTGTGCTGCTCAGTGGGATCAGTGGGAAATTGGCTCCCAGCTCCAGAAGGAGCAGCCAGGCAACGTCTGCAACTCAGAGAGAAGAAAAGCATTACTATTAAAATTAATTACCTCTCAAGCCCCCTTCATCTTGATCTAAGTGCATGAGAAGATGGATTTGCTGCTCTAAGCAGAGGGGTGGAGGAGAATTTGAGCAGATTTTCCAGCAGCAGTAAAAGCCTGAGGTTGCTGAGCGGGGAAGGCTCCACAGGCACTTTGGGAGCCTTGTCTGAGCTCCTGGCCTGGGAGCCTGGGGCTGCGCCTTGTGCTCAGTTTTTGGGCCACTTTGCTGCAGTTGAGCACAAAGTCTCAGCCCCAGAGGGTTGGTCCAGTGTGGGTCACCCCCTCTGCTCCCTCAGGTGCCAGGGGCCTCTCTGAGGCTTCCCTCAATGGCCAGAAGTGCCCAGGCTGAAAGTGCTCCTTGGAGGAGGAAATCCAGCACAAACACCACGCAACTGTTCACTTTCACAATAAAAAGGCAAAAATCATGGAATTGCAGAATCACTGAGGTGGGTAAAGCCCTCTGGGATCAGGGAGTCCAACCACCCCCAGCACTGCCAAGGCCAGCACTGACCCGGTCCCCAGTGCCACATCCACAGGGCTTCAAATCCCTCCAGCCATGGGGACCCCACCTGTGCCAGGGCTGGGCAGGTGGGCATGGAGAATGTATCCAATATCCAATATCCAATATCCAATATCCAATATCCAATATCGAATCTGAACATCCCCTGCCACAGCCTGGCGTCATTTCCTCCTCCTGTCCCTGTTCCCCGGGACTGCCTGAGCGCCTCTCAGGCCCTGGCCAAGGACTTCAGCCCTGCTGCAGGGCAGGATTAAGGAGCTTGGCCATTAAAGGCCTCAAATTTCAGCTCAGGTTCCCAAAATCCCTGGGCAAGGCTGGGAAACGGAAGAGGTGATAAAGCAAAGTGATATTTATTGAGTGTGTCATGCACTTATCCCAGCTTTTATTTCCAAGCAGCTTTTGGAAATCTCATCTCTAAGGATTTATTTTTTCCTTCTGCCTCAGCTGCCTGTGCCTCTCTCCCTCCTTTCAGCAGCAGCTCCTGCACCTTCCTCCATCCAGCAAAGGGCCGTGAATCCAGGAAATTCATGAACTCCCAGAAAGTTATAGCTCTTAAAAAAGTCCTCATTTGCAAAGTGAAAAATGGTGTGATGTATATCTAGAGCCAGGTGACTTTATGGGGCCATTTCAGAGCAGGCTGGAGCTGTAAGCACACAGATCTGTCCGTAATTGCTGGCTCTGAGCCCCACTCCTGCCTGCCCTGGGCCTCCAGGGATGCACGTGGGAGAGCTCTGGGGTTGATCAGCTGAAATCCAGGCAGTGGGTGCAGCTCTGCAGCAGGAGAATGCCACAAAGACCTGGGCTTCACAAAGCCATCAATTATTTGAAACAATAAATATTGTACACACTCTGCATTTCTTTTGGTTTCTGAGCCTTTATCAGGCTGAGTGGGGCATTCAGGCTCTTTCCCTGCATCCTTACAAGAATGCTTTGTGTTTTCTGTTTGTTTTTTTTTTTTCCTTTTAATGAGAGAAGAAATTCTCCTGTAATCCCATTCCTTCAGGAGCAAGGGCTTTGTGATATGAGACGTAAAAACACTTGTGAAATTCAGCAGAGGGACCCAGCCAGCAGCTGCTTCTTCCAAGCCTGAGTTCCATCTCCTTCATGGAGGTGCAGGTCTGGCACAGACCAGAACCACAACCAGGCACTGCCTGAATTTCCTCCAGAATAAAATACCAGTTCCAGCACCCAGGGGATCATCAGTCCCTCCAGGATTTGGCTGAGCCATTGTTTGCTTGCTTTACCTCCTGTATGCCCTCCCAAAACTTGTTTTTCTTCTAAGTGATGACTTTTACCTTTACTTGATACAAAGTGTTGATGCATTGCTGGGGGAAACTGAGGAAACTAGGACCATCCCAGTAATTCAGAAAATTCTGTTTCCACGGGTGCTCGTGCCAAGGAGTTGTGAGGAGCATTTCACCTCACCCAGGCTCCTCCAAATGTGGAGGTAATTACAGATCCGCAGCACATCTGATTCCAGGCCAAATATTTGATAAAATAAAAAATACATCTGTCACTGCTTTGGCAGAATTCTTCTTTCCTGGCAGGGAATTTGTCTTCAACTTTGTCTAACTTTCTTTTCTTTTCTATTTTTATAGAAAAAACTGTGTTCTTTCTCCATTGGTGTTCGCACCCTCAGGACTCAGAAAATTGGTTTTGGCAGGAGTTTTTCCAGGGTCCCTCTTTATTTACCTGATGTCAGGGGAGTAAGAGATAAGGCTGGGTGTGTGAGCACTGTCCTGGCCAGACCCCCGTCTCGGTTTGCAGAGACAGGTGACTGCTAAGGAAGGCAGGAGCCTCCCTTGAAATGGAGAATGTAACCCCCCTCCTTCCATATTGCTATAAAATTTAAATTGAGGGGCTCTCAGGCAAAAAAATATGGAAACAGGAAATAACAGTTCTTTAATAGGGAAAAGAAAAAACAAATGATAAAATAAAGAATGCAACGAAAGCAACAGTGCCAGAGTCAGAACCCAGCCTGACACCCTGTGGGTCAGGCTGGTGGCAGCAGAACCATTGGAATTGTGGCTCAGCCCTCCTGCAGTGCCAGGGCTGGTTCTGCTGGAGCAGGGATCCTGGAGAAAGGTGCAGTCTCTGCCTCTGCAGATCCAGGGCAAGAGGCAGCTGCTGTTCCTCTGGGCAATCCAGTGCAGAAGCTGTGCTGGTGTTCCAGAATCTCCAGATTCTATCCGGGTAGGAATGCTTGGCTCCTCCCTCTGGGCTCCCATCTGCCAATGGGATGCTGTAGTTCTTATCAGCCATGCAGGGACATTCCATAGCTGTTATCAGCAGGTGTGTCCCTGGAGGGAGGAGTGATTGTGGTCACTCAGAGAGACAGAAGGAAAACTGCCCACTTGACAAAAGACAACTACAATACAGATGGCAATAGAATACATCCTGCCTTGCAATTTGGAACACCCTCCCAGCTCTGGAGTTCCCTGCATTCCATCCTTCCCTGCATTCCCTGCCTTCCTTCTCCCCTTCCCTCAGGTCAGCACGTGCCAATAGGGAGTTGGAAAAAAAGGGAAGCTCTCAAAAATGAAGATATTCAGTGGAGTAGCCAGCCCTGTCACAGTTCTTGGGAGGGTTTGTTCCCTGTTTGCTTTTGAAGGATCTCCTGGAGGTACAGGTGCTCTGATCTCTTCCTCTTCAGCCCATTCAGCACCATCCTGCCCCAGCCTTTCCTGCAGGTTTGTCTGGATGAATTCTGGCCATGGGAAGGGCCAGAATTCCAAATGCTTCCATTCCCCCTGTGATGGTTTCAACCTGACAAGAGTCAATTTAGGTGGAATGGAGAAGTTTTTTACAGTGAGGGCGGGCAGGCCCTGGCACAGGGTGCCCAGAGCAGCTGTGGCTGCCCCTGGATCCCTGGCAGTGCCCAAGGCCAGGCTGGACACTGGGGCTGGAGCAGCCTGGGACAGTGGGAAGTGTCCCTGCCATGGCAGGGGTGCCACTGGATGATGTTTAAATTTCCAGCCCAAAGCATTCCAGGATTCCCAGTGCTGGGATTCCAGCCAGCCCTGCTGGCTCTGCTGTGGAGGAGCTCTGTGGCCCCTGGCTGGTTGTAGCTCCAAATGTTTCCCCTTATTCTTGCCAGTGTAAAGAGCAGCTCCAGGCCTGGGGGAGCAGCTCCCAAGCAGTGCTGACTTCCATAGGCTGAGTTTTCCTCCCCCTTCCCTCCTGTTCTGACCATTTCACTCCTGACACTGCCTGGTTGGACAAGCCAAGCTCCCTTTCAGTGCTGGCCACCAAAACCAGCCCAGGATGGAACGAGTTGGGGAGTGAAACTCCCCAAGAGAAAAGAAGGGAATCATAAAAACCAGCTGAGATTTGTGATGCAGCCCCACAAGGCAGAGCTCAGGCATCAGTGACTCCATCGGGCCCTGATGCAGAGTCTGGAGCCTCATGTTTATAACTTGCAGAGTGTGAAAGGAAAGGGAATATTTATGACTCCAGAAGATATTTATGACTCTTTCTCCAGCTGCTGTCTCAGACTGAAGCTGGGGCACATCCGAGGAATCGCTCTCATCCTCAGCCTTCATCACCAGCCCAATCCCAACCTGTCAGGCCAGCGTTATTTGGGTTTATTTGCAGAACAATTCCACAGGGTGATTAAGAGGGAGCCTCACTCCTTAATGTTTTTGTGCTTGGAGGCAGTGGGAAGAGCAACAGACAAAGCCCTCAGCACAAGAACACAAACAAGAGCTGCAGAGGAGCCAATACCAATCCTTCACCTCCTTCTTTTTGTTTTAACTGTTTTAAATCTTTTTGTTTTAAACCAATTCTGGTTCTCTGGGAAATAATTTATGCACCGAGAAGGTTCAGCAAAACACCATCCGGCATTCATCTGTCTATTGAGAAACCCAACCGTTTCACAGCTGTAAAATTAAATTTAGAATAAATGAACCAAAGTTAATTTTGGAGGGAATGAGAAATACTGGAATGCCAAAAACTTCCCTTCCCCTCAGTGAGGTTTTAGTGCATTTTATAGACATGGCTGAGTTTTGCAGCTGAGCTTGGGGTGGAGCTGTACTAAGCAAATTGGGGTTTCCAGAGATTCTCATCACCCTGAGCAGACTCCAGGAGATTCTGATGTCCCTTCCCTCCTCAGCTTTGGATGTCTCACTGCAACAGGACAAGAGCCAAGGGGGTGGCACTGAAATTTTCAGATATCGTTAAATTAAACACTCAACTGTAATCAACAGAAAATAGTGGCCAGGTCTGTGCTGGCACCTCTGAAGCCCCATCCGAGCTGCACTGAAAACCTTTCAGGTCATCCCACAAGGGGCTCTGAGACCCCACTGCACTTCCTCTCCCCCAGCTCTGGTGGCAGCCCCGTGCTGGCTGCAGATGTTGATTTTCCTTGCAGAGATCCCTGCATCCATCCTGGGATAACCACGTGGATGAGAAAGTTGTCCCCATAGCTCAGCCTTTCACAGCGAAAAAAGCCTCATATTCCTTGTATTCCTCACCAGGAACAGAAGCTCTGAGTCCTTTGATTCTGGTAAACACCATTTATGAGACACATGAAACGAGAGTCAGTCGGGAGGAGATGTGACAGAACCCCTGCCTGGGAAGGCGGCTCCTGCCTCGCTCCTCTGCTCCATGGCACCAACAGCCTTTGAAGGGATCAGAGGGAAGAGCTGCTCTGTGCTGGGGCTGTGGCACTCCCAGGGACAGGGAGATGAAAACAGGGAGTGTTTGGAGATAAGTGATGTCAGGAAAATTAATCCACAAACACCAGAGGTTTGTGTCCAAAAAGGAAAGAGAGGAATCCTGTAACGTCATTCACATAAAGGGAGAGGTCACCGGGCATTTCCCATGGGGTCTCTCACATTTTTAGAGGATGCAGCCTCCTTTTTATCCTTGTCTCCCTGCTGCATTTCCCTCTCTCTTTGTCCATTGGCTGAGGTACTTGAGAGGTACAGACTTCCCAAATCACCTAATACAGACCCCCTTCTAATGTATAGCCCCTGTCCTGGGTTGCCAAGCAAATTGTATCTGTTTGCCATCTGCATGGCAGCTGTCTCCTATCCATGGGCAGTTTTCCTTATCTCTTCCACACCCACTCCTCCCTCCAGGGACACACCTGCTGATAACAGCTATGGAATGTCCCTGCATGGCTGATAAGAACTACAGCATCCCATTGGCAGATGGGAGCCCAGAGGGAGGAGCCAAGCATTCCTACCCGGATAGAATCTGGAGATTCTGGAACACCAGCACAGCTTCTGCACTGGATTGCCCAGAGGAACAGCAGCTGCCTCTTGCCCTGGATCTGCAGAGGCAGAGACTGCACCTTTCTCCAGGATCCCTGCTCCAGCAGAACCAGCCCTGGCACTGCAGGAGGGCTGAGCCACAATTCCAATGGTTCTGCTGCCACCAGCCTGACCCACAGGGTGTCAGGCTGGGTTCTGACTCTGGCACTGTTGCTTTAGTTCACTGCATTGTTTATTTTATCCTTTGTTTTTTCTTTTCCCTATTAAAGAACTGTTATTTCCTGTTTCCATATTTTTGCCTGAGAGCCCCTTAATTTAAAATTTATAGCAATATGGAAGGAGGGGGGTTACATTCTCCATTTCAAGGGAGGCTCCTGCCTTCCTTAGCAGAAACCTGTCTGTTCAAACCTAGATTATCCCCCTTTTCTTTTCCTTTTGTCAATCAGTGGATTTCCCATGGAATTTTTGTTCTTCCCATTGCTTCTCTCACCTCTCAGTATCTGGCTTTATCTATCAGCAGACCCACAGTTTGGAAAGACAAATCCCTCATTCCTTTCAGTGACATCCAGAATTCACATCCCCACACATCGCCCCTGCTAAGCTCCTGTGACAGATGACCAATGCCATGGCTGACTCTCACAATTAAAGGCAAATATCCTGGATCTCTGTCAGGAGCAGTTTTATAGATTTATAGTTGTGTTTTACCCCCCTGTGCTGTTCTCAGGGGTGCTCTGGGTTTGGGACATTTGGGAGGGTCGCTCGTTACCATGGCAACAGCTGCCCCCCCCTCAAGGTGTCAGGCAGGGATCTCCACCCTGGGCAGGGAAGGAGGAGTCCATGGACAGAACTTTGGGGGCAAAGGGTTAAAAGGTGAAACCTCCATGGTGTGGGAGAGCACATGGTGGGAACATCCTCTGCTCCTGGTGCTGTGATGTTTTCTCTCTTCAGTCTGCAGTTGTATTTTTGATAAGGCTTTAATAACCCTTTTACATTTTTGGAAGTGAGGATCATTTCTCACACTCAGGACTGCTCTGTGTTTGCCTCTCCCCCAGGACATGAACCCCCAGCACCAAGGGAAGATGTTCCAACCCAGGGAAAGCTGTCCCCAGAGCACGGAGCTGGGGAGCTGCAGCAGCCCATGGGGATTGAGAGGAGGAGGAGAAATTCACCTGGTGTGGGCTGCAAAACCTCCCAGAGCTGCTGCCTGACAGAGCCAGGGGCAGGCATCACCAGGAGCCCACAGGCCTCATCTTGGTATCATTGAAACCCAGAGGGGTTTGGGCTGGAAGGGATCTGAGGGCCCAGCAAGCCCCTGCTGGGGGTTTAACTATTCCAGGGTTTAACTATTCCCTGTCCAGCCTTGCCCTGGACACTTGCAGGGATCTTTATCAAGCTCTTTATCAGTGCCTGACCTGCTGTGAGGACACCTTTGGGGTGGTATCTCCTGAAGCTGAGACTCCGATATCTGATCACACCTTTCTTGCACACCCACCCCTCCGGTCTCCATCTGACAAAATCCCATCTCCAGAGAGGTGTTCTGTAATCCTGCCCTGTCCCTGATAAGGGACAGAGGTTCAGTGCCACTGTCCTGGCTGGGCTGCTGAGGTAAGAGGTCCTGGCCCTCCTCAGGGGTGGCATTGGATGGGGCCAGGGCTCACCTGCCCTGCTGAGCGCTGTTATCAGCTGTTCAGCCAGGAATTCACAGCTGAGGGACCCCTCTGTAACCACAGCCTGCTCTGACCCCGAGCCCTCTGCACTGGGGCTGGTGTTTCCAGAATAAATTCCCATTTTGTGTTCAGGTAATGTGAGGAGGCTGAAAAGGGGGACCAGGAAATGCTGCTGGAATCCAGCCCCAGCCACCAACCCAAACAATAAAAACTCTAATGGTGCCCAGGCACCCTCCAAGAGCTCACTCTCATTCCAGATTCAGGGCTTCAAATGAGCTGAAGATCCCTCCTCAAAAGAATCCAGGGGCTGCATTCCCTAAATCCTGATCCCATGGTTGCCTTGAAGCTGCAACTGGAGACATTTGCAATGGTTCCTGTGCCATTGATGTTCCTGAAAAAGGGTGGAATAGAGGCTTCCAAGCCACTTTGGAGAAACATCTTTTTAAAGAAAAGAAGGAGCAAAGGAAAATCTGCAAATTGGACGCTACAGTGAGATTTATATGGATTCCTTTTCCTTTCTGTACAAAACAAGGACATGCTGGGATGGCATCTCATGGGCCACCAGCCTGCTTGGACCGCCGGGGGTCACAGACAGGCCTGTGTCCTGCAAGGAAATTGGGATTCTTTGGGACATCTTTTCCACTTCCAGGCTACTGAGCAGCCTGGGCTGGGTGGAGAAGTCCCTGCCCACATCAGGGGGCAGAAATCCCTCCCAGCCCAAACTGTTCCCTGATCCTGTGACCCCCCAGGTGCTCTCTGGGGTCACTGCCTGGTGTCTTGACCCCATATTGCATGGAAGTGAATCCCCCACACTTTGCTGGCACTGAGCTCCCTGCAGCTGGGAGTGGCTTCTCCATGGGGAAGGAGCAGGGCTGGATGCTCCTCCTGCAGCTGGAACAGCACAGGCCACAGCGCTTCCCTGCATCCAGGGAGCAGCCCCAGCCTCAGCCCAGACATCCTGAGCCCTCCCTGCTGCTCCCTGAGTCTGTCATGGAGCTGGTGCCATGGATTAACCCCTTCAGAACCAGGAGGGCAGAGCACCCAAAGGATCCCTTCTCTCCCAGGAAAGGTCCCTGACCTGGAGAGCTCTCTGAGAAGGGAAGAGCAGGAGCTTCCTGAGCAATCCAGGATTTGAACCCAGCTCCTAAATCCTTGTGGCTGCTCTGTGCTGGGAGCAGGGGAGGCTGTCAGGGCTCAGAGGCAAAATTCTCTGTGTGTCCCCTCAAAAGTGCTCCTGAACGGGGAACTTGTGGCCATGGAGGTGCCTTGGAAGGAGGAAGCTCCTCTGGAGGAGCAGCAGCCCCAGGCAGCAGCAGCTCCTTGGGCTGTGGCTGGGTTCCCTGCAGGGAGCAGGGGAGGAAGGGCAGCCAGGGCACACCAGGACCTTCCTGCTGTTCTCATGTGAGGCAGGAATGCTCAGAGGGGCCAAGGAGGCAACAATAACCATGGGTGAAAATGGATCAGCACCGGACTCCTGTGTCAGATACCACCCATCCTAAGCTCCAGAGGCACCAGGTTTCCTTGGAAACTACAGGAATGCCAGCAGGCAGCAGGGTGGGGGATGAGGGATGGGGCTGGTGGGTCAGGGATGGGGGTGATGGGTCAGGGATGGGGCTGGTGGGTCAGGGATGGGGCTGGTGGGTCAGAGATGGGGCTGATGGGTCAGGGATGGGGCTGTTGGATCAGGGATGGGGCTGGTGGGTCAGGGATGGGGGTGATGGGTCAGGAACAAGGCTGGTGGGTCTGGGATTGAGCTGATGGACCAAGGGATGGGGCTGAGGGATCAGGGATGGAGCTGGTGGGTCAGGGATGGGCCTGGTGGGTCAGGGATGGAGCTGATGGGTCAGGGATGGGGCTGGTGGGTCAGGGATGGAGCTGAGGGATCAGGGATGGGGCTGGTGGGTCAGGGATGGAGCTGGTGGGTCAGGGATGGAGCTGATGGACCAAGGGATGGGGCTGGTGGGTCAGGGATGGGGCTGGTGGGTCAGGGATGGGGCTGGTGGGTCAGGGATGAAGCTGAGGGATCAGGGATGGGTCTGGTGGGTCAGGGATGGGGGTGATGGGTCAGGGATGGGGCTGGTGGGTCAGGGATGGGGCTGGTGGGTCAGGGATGGAGCTGATGGGTCAGGGATGGGGCTGATGGGTCAGGGATGGAGCTGATGGGTCAGGGATGGGGCTGATGGGTCAGGGATGGGCCTGGTGGGTCAGGGATGGGGCTGGTGGGTCAGGGATGGGGCTGAGGGATCAGGGATGGGGCTGGTGGGTCAGGGATGGGGCTGGTGGGTCAGGGATGGGCCTGGTGGGTCAGGGATGGAGCTGAGGGATCAGGGATGGGGCTGGTGGGTCAGGGATGGGCCTGGTGGGTCAGGGATGGGGCTGGTGGGTCAGAGATGGAGCTGATGGGTCAGGGATGGGGCTGGTGGCCCCAGAGCTTTTGGTGGCCACTTGGGTCTATCAAACCCACGCAGCCTTGAGGGTCCTTTGGCTTGCAGATGCCAGGGCCTGCCAAGAGCTTTGGGAGCTCTCTGCCACCAGGACTGCAAGCCCAGCTCTTCTGAATCCCAGGGAGGCTGTGGAAAACACAGGCCTGTGCTGGGGAGGGGCTCAGTGGCTGAGCTGCTGCAGGGCTGGGCCAAATGCACCTGAGGGGCATTGGGGTGATGTAAATCAGGACCAGGAGGGTCCTCTGGGGTGGGATCCTGACACTCCTGTCCCGTGGAAGGGCAATAAAACAAAATCCATCAACCAACACAGGGCAACCTGCTGGAATTCCCCCCAGTACAGTGAATTTCTGATGGATTGCCAAGGAAAAATGGCACCATTTCCCCTCCGTTATGAAGATTTGTGTCATTGTTTTCCCTACATCTGAGCAGCTCTCTAAGGGCCCAGCAATCAAAACCAGAATGAGAGGTCTGAGCCCTCTTTAGTCTCAGGTTCCATCCACAGACAGAAGAAAAGCCAAATGTCGATTTGCCAGGTGCAGAAAAGGCAAAACATCCAGGCTCTGATTTCCCAACAACCCTTCCTAACCCTTCCTTTCTCCCTCTGAAAAAGATGGGAAGAAAAGCTTCCCTTTTATTAAGATGCCATTTGCTGCAGAGAAAAGATATTAGGGAGGAAAATAAGGGAGCAGTGCCCACTTGATGACCTTGTCCATATGAAGATGAATGACCCAGAGCTGCTCAAACCCTGATTATGCAGAACCTCCCCTGGAGAAATGCGTTTGGCTGGGTGGACATGGCAAAGGAGCTCATCAGACAGAGCAGCAGAGAGGGAGAGATGAAACAGTGAGCAGCTGCCTTCCAGGAAATGCTCTCAGACTCACATTTTCATTAGCCCTAAATTCAATCACAGTTTAAAGGAAGCAAAAGATAAAGAGCAAGGGAACATTTAAAGGATTCTTCAGAGAGGGAGGCAGTCTCGGGTCCCCATTAAACCCTGACTAAAAGTTATTGTTATTCCTCCCATCCCTGCTGTGCCCAGGCAGGGGGAGAGTCCCAGAGTGGCACAGGCTGGGCTGAGCCCGAGGGGGGCACAGGGTGGGCTGGGGATGGGATGGGGATGGGGATGGGATGGGGATGGGATGGGATGGGATGGGGATGGGGATGGGATGGGGATGGGGATGGGGATGGGGATGGGATGGGATGGGATGGGGATGGGATGGGGATGGGATGGGGATGGGGATGGGGATGGGGCTGGGGATGGGATGGGGCTGGGGATGGGATGGGGATGGGGATGGGGATGGGGATGGGGATGGGATGGGATGGGATGGGATGGGATGGGATGGGATGGGATGGGATGGGATGGGATGGGATGGGGATGGGATGGGGATGGGGATGGGGATGGGGATGGGATGGGGATGGGGATGGGGATGGGGCTGGGGATGGGGATGGGGCTGGGGATGGGATGGGGCTGGGGATGGGATGGGGATGGGGATGGGGATGGGATGGGATGGGGATGGGGCTGGGGATGGGATGGGGATGGGGATGGGGATGGGATGGGATGGGGATGGGGATGGGGATGGGGATGGGATGGGGATGGGGATGGGGATGGGGATGGGATGGGGATGGGGATGGGGATGGGGATGGGATGGGGATGGGGATGGGGATGGGGATGGGGATGGGGATGGGGATGGGATGGGGATGGGATGAGGATGGGGATGGGATGGGGATGGGATGGGATGGGATGGGATGGGATGGGGATGGGGATGGGGATGGGGATGGGGATGGGGATGGGGATGGGGATGGGGATGGGATGGGGATGGGATGAGGATGGGGATGGGATGGGGATGGGATGGGATGGGATGGGATGGGATGGGGATGGGGATGGGGATGGGGATGATGGGGATGATGGGGATGGGATGGGGATTGGGTTTGGGAATGGGGATGGGGATGGGATGGGGATGGGGATGGGGATGGGGATGGGGATGGGGATGGGGATGGGGATGCAGCTGCTGGAAGAGGCTGCTGGAAACGCTGAGCTGGGAGAGGAGCTGAGCCACCCTGGGGCTGGGCAAGGGCTCTGCTCCCTGCTCTGGGCAGCCTAAACACAAACCAGGGCCAGGGGCTGGGTCAGGACCAGGGGCTGGGTCAGCTCAGCAGCACTGGCAGCAGTGACAGGAGAAATATCAATGTAATCACTGCCTTTGCCAGAGAAAGGTGCTGAGCAGCTTTCCAGAGCCTGAAGGGGCTCCAGGAGAGCTGCAGAGGGACTGGGGCCAAGGATGGAGGGACAGGAGGCAGGGAATGGCTGCCAGTGGCAGAGGGCAGGGCTGGATGGGATCTTGGGAATTGGGAATTGTTCCCTGGCAGGGTGGGCAGGGGCTGGGCTGGAATTGCCAGAGCAGCTGGGGCTGCCCCTGGAGCCCTGGCAGTGCCCAAGGCCAGGCTGGACATTGGGGCTGGCAGCACCTGGCACAGTGGGAGGTGGCCCTGCCATGGCACTGGAGGGGATTTAGGTCCCCTCTCAGCCCAAACCATTCCATGGTTCTGTGTTTCTATGGAATACAGAACAGCTGGAGGGAAGAAGGAATTGAGGGAATGGCCACTCCAAGGCTTTGCTGCAGGTGCTGGCAGGGACAGGAGGTGCAGGAGAGCAGCACCATCCCTCTGGCACAGAGCAAGAGTCACCACTGCCAGCAGAGAGTGCTTTGGGAAGGGAACAAACTGCTTAGTGATGTATTTTCCTGGGCAAAATTCATGATTTCTGTCCTTGTCCCTTTACCTTTTTCTATTCTGTTCCATTCTGGAAGCACCAGGTCCATGGGAGGGAGGGTGAAACGATGGGAGTGAGAGTAATGCCAGATCCTGGTAGAATAAACCCAACTGCAGAGCTGAGACCCCGGGTCTGGGCAAGGGGAGCCCTTTCTGTTCGCGTGGAAAGGAGCTACATTGTGAATCTGCTTTAAAAACAGCCAGGGCAATTGGAATTCCAGGCTGCCACACAACAGGCTACAGTAAAGCAGGAATGTGAAGTGCTGGGTCTTTATTACAGACAAATTGTCAGAGCTGGTGGTGGAAGCCTGCCCTGAGGGCGATCAGAGAGGAGCTGGGCAGCACCTGCTGCTCCCCTGCCAGGACTGACATGAAAGCAGCTGGAGCAGGAGGGGTTTGTGGCTCTGCCTGCACAGAGCTCTGAGGGTGTGAATTCTCCTCCCTGCTGTGTGCTCAGTAAATGATGAACTCATTTGAGGCACATTTGAGGCTGCAGTCCCAGCTGACCTTTCCTGGAGCCCGAGCACCAGGGCTCCCTTTCCCTGTGCTTTCAAGTGCCACAGAGTTCCAGAGGAGCTGGATCTTCCCCGGATCCACCAGCTGAGCCCAGGCTGGGCTCTGAGCAGCCTGGCCAGACGCCCCAGGCCTGGACAGGGGCCCTGGTGAGGCCAGGGAAGGGCTGGGTTTGCTCCATGGCCAGCCCCCTGCCCAGCTCCTTTCCATGTGGGGATCCCTCAGGGGATGCACCCAGGCCCTGCCCAGAGAGCCCCAGCACTGGGAGCCCTGCAGCTGCTGCAGGAGACGCCTGGGCCCACCTGCAGAGCAAATGGGATGTGGGGTATGGGGTATGGGGTATGGGATGTGGGGTATGGGGTATGGGATGTGGGGTATGGGGTATGGGATGTGGGGTATGGGATATGGGATGTGGGGTATGGGGTGTGGGGTATGGGGTATGGGGTATGGGATGTGGGGTATGGGGTATGGGGTGTGGGGTATGGAGTATGGGATATGGGGTGTGGGATGTGGGATAAGGGATAGGGGGTGTGGGATATGGGATGTGGGATATGGGATATGTGATATGGGCTGTGAGATGTGGGATATGGGATATGGGATGTGGGATGTGGGATATGGGATGTGGGATATAGGATAGGGGATGTGGGATATATGATAGGGGATATGGGATGTAGGATATGGGATGTGGGATGTGGGATATGGTATATGGGCTGTGAGATGTGGGTTATGGGATAGGGGATGTGGGATATGGGCTATGGGCTGTGGGATGTAGGATATGGAATATGGGATATGGGATGTGGTCTATAGGATGTAGGATATGGGATGTGGGACAGTGGATGTGGGCTATGGGATATGGAATATGGGCTATGGGATATTTGATATGGACAGTCCTGGAATAGGGACAGTCCTGGAATAGGAACAGTCCTGGAATAGGAACAGTCCTGGCCTCCTGGGCACCCATCATTTCCGAGCCAGGCCTCTGGCCATGAGAGCTCTGTCCTGGCAGCTGCAGCCGCCTGGGAGGGCCCAGGAGCGGTGGATGGGCTCCCTCTGGCAGCTCCTGCCTCCCTCTCTCCCCGAGCAGGCTTCCAGGGGGAATGTCCAAGGCTGCAGGGAGGAAAGCCATCCCTCTGCCTATCTAATTAGCCTGCTGTAATTAGGCAGCTCCCTTGGCTCTGGTGCAGGTTTCACTTGCACACCACGTCAGCTCTTGGCAGGTTTTCCTCAGCCACCTCCCAGGGAATGATCATTCCCAGGTTATTGCTGCTGTGGATTCTGGGTCCCAGCAGGGCCCAGGGTGCACCAGGAGCTCCCTGGAGGCAGGAGATGATCCTGCCCTGAAGTGCAGGAGGGTGAGCAGGGCTGGGTTAGTGCATTCACCATGAGTGTCTGTGGGTGCTGTTGTAGATGGATAATGAGGTGATTGGCTCTCACAATTAAGGGATAACTATTGTGTGAATATTCAGAAAAGCTTTAGTGATGTACAGTTATGTTATTGTAGTTTAGATGTCCTCTCTTCTCCCCACGGTTCCCTGTCCCCCTGTATTGTTGCCATCAGACAGCCTGGGCTGTCCAGGACAGGTACAGAGAAGCTGCACAGGTGTCCCTTGCATGGGGCAGGTGGGAATGGAGAAGCTTGGGGGTGCTCAGGGGGTGGGCATGGCAACACCTGAGCTCCAATGCAGTGACAAGAAAGCAGTTTGCACTGATAAATGGCACAGAAGAGCTGACTGACAGCCTTTGGGAGGGGCCAGGGCTGGCTGATGCAACCCCAGGGGTAGAAAAGCCTGAGCATCCATCTGGAAGATGAACCTGCCATGTGGTATCCACGAGGGCAGCTCCCAGTGCTGTGAATTTTTCCTTATGTAGTCCTTTTGTTGTATTTTTGTCAAGGTTTAATAAACCTTTTTAAATTTTTAAAATGAGCAGTTGTTTTTCACAGGTACCTTCCTGAAAGGGAGCTCAGGCCTTGGAAGTGCCCAGGGAGGTCTGGAATGCCCATCCCTGGGGATGCTCAAAGGCCTGGATGTGGCACTGAGTGACAGTGCAGAGATTGGGCACAGCTGGGACTTGGTGATCCTGGAGCTCTTTTCCAGCCTGAATGATTCCATGAAAACTGAGATCACCTTTCCTGCAGGAGCACTGCCACTGCCAGGCTCCAGCTTCACCAGCAGAGCCCACAGTGCCCCTCTCCAAGGGCTGGTGCTGCAATCCCAGATCTGCACTTTTCCCTTTTGTTTTTGGTGGCTTCCTCCCCTAGAACTCTGTTCCATGCAGGAGGGAGCTGCTTCCCCTCCCAGTGCTTCCCAGGATAAATCAGGGATTTTATTTGGAGTGTTCAGCAATTCATCAGTGCCAGGTTATCTGAACATCCCCATTTGTTGCTGCTTTATTCCCCACTGCAGGAGCACAGAGGGACATCTCACTGCAGCCATTAATCCTCCTGCTCCAGGCCAGGCCACACCTGGGAGCAGAACTCCACCAGTGGCTCTCAGGAGGGAAAAAGGCTGTTTGGGAAGGTGGAGCTTTGCTGGATACCAGGATGGACTGGGGAAAACCAGGGGGGTTCTCTGGGACCCTGCATGGGGTTGGGCTGAGGAGAGGGAGAACTCTGCCAGCAGCTGGACACAGGAAAGGAACTGCTGGGAAAATGATTGTTCCTCTGCAAGCTTTGAGCTGAGTTCATTAAAGGGTTCTTGGAATATTTCTTTCCAAGTTTCTTTCCCAAAGCAAGTGACCGTGAACTTGGCACCCGTGGGCTCTCTGCTCGTTTTCTCTCTCTGATTACTGAGCCAGGCTCTGCTTTTAAGGTGAGAATATTGAACCTGTAATTTCCAGGGCCACAGATTCTCCTTCATTACATCTACAGAATCTGTTTTTGAGGAACACTGTGTCCCAGAATGGTTTGGGCTGGAAAGGACCTTAAAGATCCCTCAGTGCCACCCCTGCCATGGCAGGGCCACCTCCCACTGTGCCAGGTGCTGCCAGCCCCAATGCCCAGCCTGGCCTTGGGCACTGCCAGGGCTCCAGGGGCAGCCACAGCTGCTCTGGGCACCCTGGCAGAGCCCAAACCTCTCGAACCAGGCCTTGCCAGGCTACAAACCCCCTGTGGCAAATGGCACTGGGGGCACCTGGAACCATGCAGGAAATCATTCTTTCCTTTCCTTTCTCCATTTGCTGCAATGGTTTTTGGTGCTGGTTTCCATCCTGGATTGAGGAATGGGAATGCCAGAGTGGTTTGGGTGGGAAGGGATCTTCAATGCCAGCTCATTGCAGCCCAGGGCCACCTCCCACTGTGCCAGGTGCTGCCAGCCCCAATGTCCAGCCTGGCCTTGGGCACTGCCAGGGCTCCAGGGGCAGCCACAGCTGCTCTGGGCACCTGTGCCAGGGCCTGCCCTCCCTCCCAGGGGAGAATTTATCCCCAATATCCAATGCAAACCTACTGTCTATCCTCTTAAATCCATTTCCTCAGAGCCAGTCCAAGCTCAGTTTAAGCCCTAGGCCTCACTGCCAGCACTCAGTGATTATAAGTGAGACTTCCAGAAGGTTTTGCACAGTTTAGTTCCTAAGTGACATTTAGAAAGTTCCCTTTCTTATCCAAGCTTCTCCTGCAGCTGCCAACCCCAGGCTTGTGCCCTGTGCTGGCTCCCAGGGCTTGGAGTTCCTCCTCTGATTCCCAAGATCCCATCTGCAAGGAGCAGGGGAGTTTCCATGGACCAGGTGGTCTCTCCTACTCCCCAGCTTTTTCCTAATACTCCACACATGTACAGGAAAAATGGATTTGTAGGACCCACTGCTGGGTGTGCATGGGTTTGCTGCCAACCCTTTCCAAATTAGCCCAACCCCCTTAATTACTCAGGTTTCTGCAGCAAGTGTTCCTCAAAACCCTGGAAAAGAGATCCGTAATGAATAATTGCATCTCATTGGTCTCCTTAACTGGAATCACTTATTTGCTTAAAATTTGAGAATTTGCTGCTGTCCCTCCGGTCATTTTGTTTGGAGCTATGCAGGCTGCTAGGGAGCTAATTATGTAAAATAGCAATTAATTTCCCACAGCCATGACAAATATTTGACTTAAAAGATGTCTCTGTCTCCTGATGAGCTGCAGCCCTTTGGGGGCTGTTCCCTGCAGGGGCACAGGCCAGGGAAGGGGGCTCAGGTTGGGTTTTCAGACATGGGTGGTTCCTTTGTGCTCTACCCCTGCTGCTCTGTCTGCACCCATGAAGGAGGAGTGCATGCATATTCCACATTTTTGGGATTTTTAGGCATTGCAGGAAGACACAAAGTGCAGAAATTCTCTTAAATCTGCTGGGCTACCTTCTGAGCTCTGTCCTTCTGCCCAGATTCAGGTGGTGGAACACAAAGTCATGGAATCACTGAATGTCCTGAGTGGGAGGGACCCACAGGGATCATTGATCCAGCTGTTGGCCCTGCCCAGACACCCCAAAAACCCCACCCTGTGCATCCCTGGAGTGGTGTCCAGGCCTCTGCAGGTGTTCCATGCACCCCTGCAGGTGTTCCATACATCCCTGCAGGTGTTCCATGCACCACTGCAGGTGTTCCATGCACCATTGCAGGTGTTCCATGCACCTCTGCAGGTGTTTGATGCACCTCTGCAGGTGTTCCATGCACCACTGCAGGTGTTCCATGCACCATTGCAGGTGTTCCATGCACCACTGCAGGTGTTTGATGCACCATTGCAGGTGTTCCATGCACCCCTGCAGGTGTTCCATGCATCCCTGCAGGCGTTCCATGCACCCCTGCATGTGTTCAATGCACCCCTGCAGGTGTTCCATGCATCCCTGCAGGTGTTCCATGCACCCCTGCAGGTGTTCCATGCACCATTGCAGGTGTTCCATGCATCCCTGCAGGTGTTTGATGCACCTCTGCAGGTGTTCCATGCACCCCTGCAGGTGTTCCATGCACCTCTGCAGGTGTTCCATGCATCCCTGCAGGTGTTCCATGCACCTCTGCAGGTGTTCCATGCATCCCTGCAGGTGTTCCATGCACCTCTGCAGGTGTTCCATGCACTTCTGCAGGTGTTCCATGCACCCCTGCAGGTGTTTGATGCACCTCTGCAGGTGTTCCATGCACCCCTGCAGGTGTTCCATGCACCTCTGCAGGTGTTCCATGCATCCCTGCAGGTGTTCCATCATCCCTGCAGGTGTTCCATGCACCCCTGCAGGTGTTCCATGCATCCCTGCAGGTGTTCCATGCACCTCTGCAGGTGTTCCATGCATCCCTGCAGGTGTTCCATGCACCTCTGCAGGTGTTTGATGCACCCCTGCAGGTGTTCCATGCATCCCTGCAGGTGTTCCATGCACCTCTGCAGGTGTTCCATGCACCCCTGCAGGTGTTCCATGCACCCCTGCAGGTGTTCCATGCACCCCTGCAGGTGTTCCATGCACCATTGCAGGTGTTTGATGCACCCCTGCAGGTGTTCCATGCACCATTGCAGGTGTTCCATGCACCCCTCCAGGTGTTCCATGCACCTCTGCAGGTCTGGCTGCAGGCTGTGGGGCAGCTGTCCCTTCCCACCATGAGCCTGTGGGGAGGAGGGAAGCTCCAGAAGACACAAATCCATCTGTGTCTGTAGAAGGAGCCCAGGTCTGAGCTCTCCTGGCACAGCAAAGCCCTTGGGATGGATGCCCTGAAGGACTGCAGGGCCCAAGGACTGAGAAATGGGGAAAGAGTGAAAAATTCCAGCTGGGACAGCAGCTGCCAGTTCTGTAGTGTCTCCCTGTTCTTCTAAAGTTCTTCTAAGCCTTCTGATGTTTACATTTTTGTAATGGAGTTTCTCACTCACCTTTCATGTAAATAATGATTGACTCCTTTCTGGAAGAAGAAAAGATTGATGGACTGTTGGTTTAACCAGTGTGGTTGGAGAGGTGGCAATTTCATCCTCCAATCCATGGTCAGTTGTAGAATTCTATAAATATCAAAGTCCAGAAATAAAAGTGCCTTTTTTGCCTTGGACATCTCAGTGTGAGTGTTGCTCATTTTGGGTTGTGTTCCAGCACTGCAGAGCCCTTGGGACAGGGGCTGGGGCTGAGCCCTGCTCCGAGCTCAGATCCCACCTGCACCAGCTCCGTCTGAAAGCAGTGGGGGCTGTGAAAGAGCTGGAGCTGTAGGAGATGTCTGTGAGCTGGAGCCCCCTGGCAATGAGGGGAGAGCCCCAGGGAAGGCACTGCTGCTCTCTGAGGCTGAGCCTGGGGATCAGCTGCTCTGCAGCAGAGTCAAACAATGCTTGGAAGCAAAATCTTTCCAAAGCTGGTGGGTTTGGGGAGAGATGTTTTGTTTGTTTCTGTGTGAGAGAGAGATTTATAAAAGCAGTGTGGTGTTCCTGCAGCCCAGCAGGCCCATTCCTGCTGCCAGGGCTGCACAGCTCCCTGTCCCACAGCCCCCCTGCTCATTTATTTCTCTTCCAGCTGCTATAAAGGCAGTGACTGAGCCATTTTTCCTGTTTGTGGAAACCTTGATGCTGCCAGATGGGAAACCCAACCAATATTCAAAGTGTGGCTGCAGGACTGGTTCATTCAGCAGGTTTTACAGAAGGAACTGGCTGAATTCCCTGCACAAGGAATGGTGGCTGGGAATCAAATCCTGGAGTTGCCATGGCTTAGTGGGTTCCTGACCTCCAAGACAGACACAGAAATGAGCTGGCTGGGTGTTCTTTCCCATCTCACTGCCATGGAAATGTTGTAAACTCCATGAAATGCAGGGAAACCAAGAGAGAGCTCCCAGGGAGGCCCCTGACCTGTCCTGGCTCAGCAGCTCCCAGGAATGTGTCAGCTCCAGGCTCTCTGGATTCATTTGTTCTCTGCATTGAGAGGAATGTTGGATTTGTCTTTCCAAACAAGCTGTGGGTCTGCTGGTGGATAAAACCAGCACTGGGAGATAAAAGAAACAATGGGAAGGATTCCACTGATTGGTGAATGGAAAAAGATATTTGCATTTACAAATAAACTTTAGGTTTGCTGGTAAATGACATTAGACATTGAAAGATGAAAGAAACAATGGGGAAGAAAAACCCTGAATTCCATAAGAATAAAAAATTAAAAGGGAGGGTTGTACATTATAGGGGAATCTTTGGTATCAGGTGTTCTGGGAAGTCGGAACCTCTCAAGTGCCTTAGAAATGGGGAAAGAGAGAAGGGAAATGCAGCTGGAAATTGGGATAAAAAGGAGGCTGTGCCCTCCAAAAATTGGAGAGACCCCAGAGGAAAGCCCCATGGCCTCTCCTTTTATTGGAATTAAGTTCCAGGACTCCTCTGTCTCCTTTCTGGACATAAACCTCTGATGTTTGTGGATTAATTTTCCTGACAGCATGGAGCTGAATTCTGCCTTTTGTGAACACAGAATGTCCTGGCCCAGCTGCATCCTTACTTCCACCCTTTATTCCATTGGCTTTCCCAAAGCCCTGGGCACCTTCTCCCTGTGCACAGCCACGGTGCCAGGGCTGGGGTGTGAGGTGACATCCCAGGGAGCAGCAGGCAGGAACAGAGGGCTCTGTTCAGGCTGGGATCTTACTGAGAACACAATTCACCCTCCCCAGAGACTCAGAGATGAAAATGATCCTCTGGTTTTATTCTGGCCTCACTTCCAGCCCGTCTCTGTCCCGGCCAGCCCTGGCAGGGCAGCAGCAGCAGTAAAAGTGCCATTCCTGCTGTGTTTAGTTGTTCCAGGGGAACACAGGAGCAGGAGCCTGCCATGGGAAGGCCCAAGGCAGAGGAACTGTCAGCCTTTGAGTTTGGGCAGAGAAACCAGGGGCTGGTGGTGAAACCAAACACCTGAACGCTGGCAGAGCTGCCCTGCCCCACTGGCACTGCCAGCCTCTCCTGCTTCACTGATCCGTGCCTTCAGCCAAACCCATGCCTGAATCACCTGCATCCTGCTGCATCCTCCCGGCCATTTGCACAAAATCGCCCTGATTATCCCAAACTTCCCCAAATGCCGCTGGAACAGGAGCTGCAATTACCTCATGGCAGTGCAAATTTCCCTCCCCATAATCACTGCCCATCACAGGGGACCTCAGCTTCTCCTGGGAGATTCCAAAAGAAAGATTTACCTTATTTAACTCTTTTAACTATTTTCAGCTCGGTTTAGAAAAACTTTGTTGGGAGGAGTCTGCAGGAGCTATTCAGAGGCCCTTCCTTCCTTCCTTCCTTCCTTCCTTCCTTCCTTCCTTCCTTCCTTCCTTCCTTCCTTCCTTCCTTCCTTCCTTCCTTCCTTCCTTCCTTCCTTCCTTCCTTCCTTCCTTCCTTCCTTCCTTCCTTCCTTCCTTCCTTCCTTCCTTCCTTCCTTCCTTCCTTCCTTCCTTCCTTCCTTCCTTCCTTCCTTCCTTCCTTCCCTCCTTCCCTCCTTCCCTCCTTCCCTCCTTCCCTCCTTCCCTCCTTCCCTCCTTCCCTCCTTCCCTCCTTCCCTCCTTCCCTCCTTCCCTCCTTCCCTCCTTCCTTCCTTCCTTCCTTCCTTCCTTCCTTCCTTCCTTCCTTCCTTCCTTCCTTCCTTCCTTCCTTCCTTCCTTCCTTCCTTCCTTCCTTCCTTCCTTCCTTCCTTCCTTCCTTCCTTCCTTCCTTCCTTCCTTCCTTCCTTCCTTCCTTCCTTCCTTCCTTCCTTCCTTCCTTCCTTCCTTCCTTCCTTCCTTCCTTCCTTCCTTCCTTCCTTCCTTCCTTCCTTCCTTCCTTCCTTCCTTCCTTCCTTCCTTCCTTCCTTCCCCTCATCTTCACCTCATTAGTGACCCTAAAATTGACAGAACTCACAAAATTAATTAAGGCACGTGGATAAATCACTTTTCCCCACAGGTAAATACAAATGTATATTATATTCTCTCCATTGGAACTAACAGGAAGAGCAGCAGAGATAAACATGGCCAAAATAATGAGAAAATTGGGTATTAGGTTTCTGTCCTGGCAGAGTTTTCTTGGAAATATCCATCTGGATACTTCAGGAACCTTCAGGTCCCCAAATGTGCTTTAAAAATAGTAAGATTTCATAAATACCAATCAATAGTGAGGCTCAGTTTTGCCTTTCCAGCAGGTTCCTTGGCCTTCCTGTGCTGTTGATCTCATTCCTCAGTCCTGCGAGTCCAAACCCTTATTTTTTCTTTAAAATAAGAAGCTGAAATATCTTTTACCCCTGAGTCTGGAACTCAGAGCTTCCAGAATATTGAATATTACCAGTCTTTTAATCAAACAGTCTGAATTTTTACATTTTCTCTATTTTCAGCAGTTAGGGCTTGCACAGTGAGTGAGTGAGCAGCTCTCAGGCTCCTTCCCCTTCTCCCTCCTGCTGCCTTTCAGGAGTTTATTTTTAAAAGTACCACCCAGGGCATTGGAATAGCAATAAAGAATAGGTTAAACCTCTGATGTTTCATTCCAGGAAAGCTGAAAAGATTAATGCACTTGTCTGCAACCTGAGCCCGTGCAGTTCCCACTGCACAGAGCCGAGCAGCAGGAGCAGCAATTCCTTTGTTCCCCCAGCCCTGTGCAGGACTGGGGCACTGCCTGGCCAGCAGAACTGCCCTGGCTGCTCAGAGGGAGGGCTGGGGAACCCTGCTGGCTTCAGGGGACAGCCTGGCAGCTGTGTGACATGGGAGCTGCTGTGGGATGGGCTGCACCTCGCGGTGAATTGGGAATTCTTGTTACGGAATCACAAAATCGCCGAGGTTGGAAAAGATCTCCTGGATCATGGAGTCTGAGCTGTGCCTGACCCCCACCAGAGCCCTGAGTGCCACCTCCAGGCATTCCTGGGACACCCCCAGGGCTCGGCACTGCAAACCTCCCTGGGCAGCCCCTGCCAAGGCCTGAGCCCCCTTTCCATGGGGAAATTCCTGCAGTGCCCACCCTGAGCCTGCCCTGCTCCTGCTTGAGGTTCTGTTGCTTTGCATGGGACAAAGGCTCATCCTGGCAGTTCCTAAAGGCTCTCAGAGCCTCAGCTGCCCCAACTGGGCCTGGGAAACCTCCCTGACCCCTCAAACACAGCCCAGGGCAGCCTCTCAGGGGGCTACACCTGTCCAAGTGTTGCCTAAATTTCTCTCCTTCCAGAGTTTTCATCCTTAGACTCACAGATCACAGAATGCCAGAATGTCCTGAGCTGGAAAGGACCCCAGGGATCCTGGATCCAACCCTGGCCCATCCCAGACACCCCTATCATCCCACCTTGGGCAGTTCTGCACCCCAGGCGTGTCCCAGCCCCTCAATCCCTGCAGTTCTGTGTCCCAGGTGTGTCCCAGCCCCTCAATCCCTGCAGTTCTGCACCCCAGATTTTATCCCAGACCCCCATTCCCTCCCAGGTGTGTCCCAGCCCCTCAGTTCCTGACTCAGACACCAAAGATCTCAGTTTGCTCGAAGGCTGTGATTCCTGGAATGATTTTATACCCCACAAAAATGGGAATAAATGGGAATCACTGCACTGTCATCATTATTTGCACAGAGCAAACACATCATTAGGTGGGGAGTGAGGAGCAAGTTAATGGCATTTGCTAACTGATTGTATCAAATTTCAGATGTTTCAATAGACTTGGCTTTTTCATTCTTCTTTAATTTGGATTTTCTTGCTTTTTCTCCCCTTAACACCTTCTCAGAGGTTAGATTATTGCTGCTGTTAATATTTCTGGGTGCTCCTAATTCAGCTGTATCTGGCTTTTGAGATTATTTATGTGCTGAGTGTCTTTGTTAATAGAAACCAGACTCTTTAGGATGGCAAATGTGAGTGACAGCCAAAGAAATCACTTCATACAGGATTCCTGACACAATATTTTGACAATTTCATTTGAAGTAAGACACTGTGATTGTCAGTTCAGTTACAATATGGTTGTTGCTCCCTAGTGGGGAAAAAAAAATCAGAAAATTGAAGGAAATCAAATTCCCAGCTAAATGGTTTTTCCAGTAGAACATTCAGGTCTCGCCCTTGCCTCTCATCGCTCGTGTACAACACTTGAAATGCAGAAAGGAGAGCAAACACCCGGGAAGTATTGGAGTGCCCTTTGAATAAACACCTGGAAAATCCAGGTAATGCCTTGCTCTGCAGGCAGGGAACAGTTTCACCATTTCTGCTGCTTTTCTCCCCAATGCAGCACCCACAGCACCCCCCAGCACTGCTCATGGAAATGCTTTGGGGGTTCTTTCTATTCAAGAGCCAAGAAAATTCTCATTAAGTGGGAAGATGTCAGAACTGCCTGTGCCCAGCAGTGCTGGAAGTCAGGGAGGGCAGGAGGAGCCCTGGGAGGAAATGAGGTGGCACTTGCTGGGAATTGTTGGAGGAACTTTATTTCTTTGGGAAAATGGGAAGGTTTGGAAGTAGAAATGTGCCAGGAAATGCATTTGTAGTGGATGATAAAACCTCCTCTGCTTGCAAGGACTTTTCCCCCAAAAAGGGGTTCTTGTACCAGCAGGTGCTTTGGACAGAGGGCTCAGGAATCATTTCATGCTGCAGGGGGCTCTCAGCCAGGATTATTTCTTTATCTTTCACAGTAACCAAATAACAGCAAATAACAACCACTCCATCTGATCCTCACATTCCTTTGGAGTTGTGGCGTTTTTTTAATCTTTCTCCAAATTCTTGAAGCCTGGAAGTCATCAGCAGGAGAAAACACTGAGCTGGTTCAAGTCATTTTAGTTGAAATCCCTCTCTCCTGCTCTGTGTGTTTTTGATCATGGAACAGCTTTTTAGGCAGAGTGAGAATTTGAGCAGAAAGCTGTTGTTTGGGTTAAAATATCTCCCATTTTGATCACTGAGCATTTTGATGCTTTGCATATCCTCCTCATTTTCTGCCTCCCTCCGCCTTGGCTCTAGTCCAATGGGAAAAGAAGGCAGGGTTGTTTTTTTTTTTGGCTGGGTGGGTTTGTGGGGTTTTTTTCTTATTTCAAGTTTGGAGAAAGAAAAAAAAAAACCCAACAACATTTAGATGTATTTTGATGTTTTTAGGGAGTTAGAAAACACTTTTGCCTCCAACAGCTGTAACACACCAGATGCTCCTGTCTCTCCTTGCTCGTCTGAATTCTTTGTACTCCTCTCCTTTCCTCACTAAATTCCCTTTACCAGTCTCAGTGCCTGTTGTCTGGTGATGAGCTGGGGGCTGCTGGAGGGGTGCCTGAGCCCAGCCTGGCCTAAAACAAGCCCTGCCTTTTGTTTCTGCCTGGGTTTTGTTGGGAGGGAGCCTCTGGACTGGGAGCTCTGATGAATGAAACAGAGCCATTGTCAGCACGGGCCTTGTTTTCCTTTTGGAAGTGCTCACTGTGACAGAAACGCTCATTGTTGTGCTGGGAAACATAATCTGCTTTCTTCCTAAAGAATACAGAGGGGACGGATGCAGCCAGGCCTGGAAAAACTCGGAATTAGCTGGACTGGAGTTGTTTCAGCTGGAGAGGCTTCTGTGGAAGGAGGAACAATCTCATCTCTTTGTCCATCTTGTGCAAAGCAGACAGCAGTGGATGGGAATTCATGACACAACAATTTGCTCACAGACTCTGGAACAGGGGGCTGGGAAAGTGGAATTTCCATCACAGATATTTCAGCATGGGCTTGTGGGTTGAGCAGTCTTTTGTTGCAAGTGGTTTATCTATATCTATATCTATATCATCTATATCTATATCTATATCTATATCTATATCCATATATATATCTATATCTATATCTATATCTATATCTATATCTATATCTATATCTATATCTATATCTATATAATATATCTATATCTATATCTATATCTATATCCATCTATATCTATCTATATCTATATCTATATCTATATCTATATCTATATCTATATCTATATCTATATCTATATCTATATCTACATCTACATCTATATCCATCTATATTTATATCTATATCTATATCTATATCTATATCTATATCTATATCTATATCATCTATATATCTATCTATATCTGTATCTATATCTATGGATATATACACACCCCAATACTGTTCTGGGCTAACATCTGGATTAGGTTTTAAGCGGCTTTTCACAGAATGACAAGGTTGGGAAAGGCCAAAACCTGAAAAAATTCCATGAACCAACTGAAAACTGGGGAAATCACCATAAATGTTGTGTGATTTTGTTCATCTCTCTGCCAACAGTTAAAACTCTGGATATTTTCCCCAGTAACTCTGACCCTGGTGTCAGGACAGTGTGGAACTGGCCCTGGGATGGACTGAGGGATCAGGTCCTGCCAGACTGGCTTGGCACAGGTGGAAATTCTACAAACTGGGGCTTGAACTGGCCCCCCTGCCAGAGTGAGCAGTAATTTCTGCTTTGGGAGGGCAGCTCTTAGTCTCTCTATTGAAATAATCCTCTGCAGTGTGGCTGGAAAAGGTTTAATTTGTCTGCTGAGAGAAAAAAGAGAGAGAGGAAGAGGCTGCAGAGAGCAACAGGCAGCACATCCAAGCTGAAGGGCCTCTGTGGATTAGAGCAGTGCAGAGAAGGAAAAAAAATATTTAGAGAGTGTTTGTTATCAATGCTGACTGCAGTGAGGGTGGGGAGAGGCCAGTGGGACCCAGCTCCTGCTGCATTCCAGGCTGCTGGGATTGCAGGGCTGTGGGGAGGGCTGGGATGTGCTGCACCCACAGGAGCCAGGGCTGCAGATTGCAGCTGGCAGCTGAGGGTTTGCACAGCCAAACAACCACGGCCCATCTCACTCCTCTTATCTGCAGCTCACAGAGTGGGAGCAGCTCACACAGGGCTCTCTAAAAATGTTCTTGGCTCGGAGCTGGGCTGGGTCAGAGCCCTGGGCTGGTTCCAGCCGCCTCCATGCAGGAGCTGAGCTCCTGCTCTGTCCCTGGGTGTCCTCTCCGTGGGTCCTCACAGGGCTTTGTTTTCCAGGAGACTCCATCTGCTCCTGCCTCTGCAATTCCTGCAGGAATGCCTGGCTACAGCCCTGCTGCTGGGAGGGACATTTTTCATGGAATTACAGAGTCAATAATGTTGGAAAGACCCTCCAAGATGAAAGAATCCAACCTTTAACCCAGCACTGCCAAAGCCGCCCCTAACCCAGGTCCCCAAGTGCCACATCCATGGGGGCTTTAAATCCCTCCAGGGATGGGAATCCACCACTGCCCTGCCTGGACAGCCCTTTCCAGGAAGAATTTTTCCAGTTTTACCCTGAGCCTGCCCTGGCCCAGCCTGAGGCCGTTCCCTCTGCTCCTGTCCCTGTTCCCGGCTGTCCCCTCCTGGCAGGAGCTGTGCAGAGCCACAAGGGCCCCCTGAGCCTCCTTTGCTCCAGGCTGAGCCCCTGCCCAGCTCCCTCAGGGATTCTCCAGTCCTTTCCTTGCTCTGTTCCCTTCCCTGGACTCACTCCAGCCCCTCCATGTCCTTATCCTGAGGGGCCAGAGCTGCCCCCAGGGTTGCTCCCCTAAATCCCAGGTCACAGGAAATCCTGAGGTGGAAGAGCCCTCGGGACCATCACATCCAGCACCTCAGGGAATGGCCCCTGCAGGGCTGAACGAGGACCTTGGGGTTTTCAGGCCCTGAGCAGCTGAGCAGTGCTTTGGTACGTGGTGGGAAATGGGCAAACAGGACTTTTCCAGCCTTTTCCCTGGAAAATGGGGAGGAGCAACCTTCAGTGTAATGTGACCTCCGGGCTGAGGACACAAGGGCTGCACATGGAGCTGGAGGCCCTGTGCCACATGGAGCTGGCCCAGTGGGACAGGGGAGAACCCTCGGGGAACTGGGACCACTTTTACCTCAAGGATCATTTCTGAGTGATCCCGAGCACTGCAGAGCCACAATCCCACCCTGCACACAACAGGGCCTCTCCAAACCCCATGGGCTGGAGCATCTCTGCTCTGAGGAAGGGCTGGGACAGCTGGGACTGCTCAGAAGGAGAAAAGGTTCCAGGGGCCTCATCCCTGTTCATCCACACTTGCAGGGAGGACAGAGCCAGGCTCTTGCCAGTGGTGGCCAGGGAAAGGACAAGGGGCTGTGGTCACACACTGAGCACAGGAGGGTCCCTCTGAACATCAGGGAACACTTGTGCTGACACAAATTGCCCAGGGATGTTGTGGAGTCTCCATGTCTGAAGATACTCAGACTTTCTCAGGACACATGGGGGTAAGAACCAGGCTGGGATTTATCTGACAAAACCCCACCAAGGATCAAGGCTCAGGAGAAGGCTCTGGCTCCTGGCAGCAGAGCCAGGCAGGATTTCTGTGCTGCTGGGGCTGCTCTGCACTGCTGCAATCCTGGGCTGATGAGAGGGAGCCCAGACTGAAGGGGAGATGCTCTGTGAAAAGCATGACCTGCCTGCAACAGGGTCAGCGAATTCCCAACATCAATATCCAGGCAGCACCTCCAGATTGTTTCCAAAGCTCATTATTTCAGGGAGCTGCTGTACGTGTGAGAGGCACTCATTACCTGGCAGCCTCGTTAGGTTTCCTGCTCTCTGACAAAAAGTGGGCATTGCTTGGCTCCCTTAATTAATGCTCAGAGCACTGAGAGGGAGCAGTTGTGTTCACATCAGGGCTCTGCTGCTGCAGACGTGGCCACTGAGATCATCCTTCAGAGGAGCCACCAAAGGCCAAGCAGCCTCATCCCACAAGGCAATTAAAGGTATTTTTCCCTGTTGGAGCAGAGGACTTTGGCTGAAGGATCCAGCCTGACTCCAGGCCCAGGTCAGGCACTGCTGGAGCAATCCTGCAGGACACTGTCACCTGATTGTACTGCTGGTGATGTTCTGTGTTGGTGCAGAGCCCGCTGCAATGGGGCCCTGTCACGAACAGTGATGATAAAAATAACAATGAATTAGCAACAATTACAAAAACAGGTCAAAGATTTATTTTTCCTTCAGCTCTGATAT
The DNA here is from genome assembly GCF_012460135.2 of Molothrus ater. Taxonomy (NCBI): domain Eukaryota; kingdom Metazoa; phylum Chordata; class Aves; order Passeriformes; family Icteridae; genus Molothrus; species Molothrus ater. The sequence goes on from NC_050501.2 coordinate 720,563, forward strand.
AATTCTCCTGTTCAGCTTGCCAAAAGTATTTCCTTTTCCATGAGAAATTTTAGCTTCTCATGAAAGCATTAAGAGTTTTTAATTCTTTTTTTTTTAACCTGTCAGGATTTAAGAGGAGACTAAAAGAAAAAAATCAAATTTCTTTGTTCAAAGACAGTGAATAAACTCCAACTTCAAATTACAAATAGCCCCTGGGAGTGAGGTCTAAGGAAGGGGAGTGGAAGTTGAGGTAATCGTGTTAAGCTCCTGGTGTGTCACTGAATCCTGCCGAGCTTTGAAAGGCAGGAGGCTCCTGAGTGCAGAAAACTCAAGGACAAACCTTTGTGAGCAGAACTGAGCCACTTCCAGGATCAGCTGTGCCACATCCCCACAGCCCAGGCACAAAATCCCTGCACAGCAACGTGTGGGGGCTCTGCTGGACAGTCCCAGTCTGGGAGGGAGATGGCACCAGTGCTCCAGATAGGGGCATTCCCAAATGGGAGCATTCCCAAGGGCTGACTGATCACTTTTCAGTGCTTGATTTTCTCCAGGAACAAGAAATAAACAATATTTCAAGGGGAGGGAGAAAACTCTTCAATGACTTGACCCTGTGCAGGGTTCAGGGAACTGCTGGGATGGTGCAACTGGTTTAACTGGTGGATGGTTTAACTGGTTAGAATGTTTAACTGGTTTGATGGTTTAAGTGATTAGATGGTTTAAGTGGTAGATGGTTTAACTGGTGGATTGGTTTAGCTGGTGGGTGGTTTAAGTGGTTAGATGGTTAACTGGTTAGAATGTTTAACTGGTGGGTGGTTTACAGGTTAGAATGTTTAACTGGTGGATGGTTTAAGTGGTTAGATGGTTTAACTGGTAGATTGGTTTAACTGGTGGGAAATTGAACTGCTGGGATGGTTTTGGAGGATGAAGCTGCCCCAGAGCAGCAGGTCCTGCCTGGTTTCCCCCAGCTGTGAGGAGCCCCAGGCAGAGCCCCCACTCCCAGCAGCTCCTGGAGAGCCCCTGCAGGGCCCAGCCAGGGCTGCTCCTGTCCCACCCTCAGCTGGAGCAGGGCACCCCCAGATCCTGCAGCCCCTGGGGCTGTACCCCCCTCTGCACCAGCAGAGCCCTCCCAGCTGCTGCAGGAACGGAGAAGGGATGGGAGAGGAAGGTGGAGAAGCAGCTTCAGCCCCTGCTCCATCCCTTTGCAGGCTCTGTCAGGGATAAGAGCCCTGTATTTAGTGTGATTTACAGGAGCTGGGCTCTAATGGCTGTTGGGGGATCTTTAGCTTTCTTAGGAAAATCCTCTTAGGAGCAGCAGCTCCTTTAATAACCCAGCTGAGGCAGTGCCTCCCTATTTACATCTATTTGCATGTATTTGCATGCAGGCAATTTTGAGAGAAACATCTCAAAAGCTCTGATGACTTCACATTTTTAAACCTGCCCATAATCTGAGGGGCTGGAGAGCAGGATTGTGGGGACATGTGGGATATTCCAGATGGGGAGGTGGGGCCTAGGAGGGAGCAGGATTCCTTGTCTGTTTTGGATGCTGCCCAAAGGATTTGGGGTTGGAAGGATCCTGAGTGGATCCTCTGAAAGCCCTGGGGTCACCAGTCCCCCTGAACTCTCTGTGCCTGCGTTATCCAGGTTCCACTGCCAGATGGGAAAATGATGGAAAATGAAGGTGCTCCAGCAAAAAAAGGAAAATAAAAAGAGCTTTGTCAAATCCTGCCAAATGCTTCACCTTGGGAACAGCACTATCCAGGACAGGGAATGTGGGAGATCCCAGGGATCCATTCCCAAACCTTCCTGATGCTGCCCTACAAAATCCCAGACAAACAAACTGCTTTGGAAATGGAGTGTCCATTTGTGGGGAAATGGTGCCACTTCCCATTGGAACTGCTGGTCCAGGGAAGAGAAAATCCTGAATAATCATGGAATGAGAGAATCACTGGAAAGGTTGGAAAAGCCCTCTGGGATCAGTCACTGAGTCCAACTGCCAAGGCCAGCACTGGCCATGTCCCCAAGTGCCACATCCACACAGCTCTTGAATCCCCCCAGAGATGGGGACTCCAGCACTGCCTGACCACCCCTTTCAGGAAGAAATTTTCCCTAATATCCAATCTAAACCTCCCCTGGAACAACCTGAGGCCTCTTCCTCTGGTCCTGTTTTTCCCCGGGGGCAGAGCCCAACCCCCAGTTGGCTGCACCCCGATGTCAGGGAGTTGTGAAGGGCAATACTAATACTAATACTAATACTAATACTAATACTAATACTAATACTGAAGTCAGGAACTGGGAGCATTTTCCATAGTGGACATTGAGAGAGTTTGTTTCAACACAGCTCTATCCCCTAAGCTCAATCATTTCAAACCTTCTCATTCTAATGGAGTAAAAATGTTCTTTAGATGATCCTAAACATTGTAATATGAAATGTGAAGGGTGAGACAATGTGAATTATGGGATAATAAAATTGATCCAGAGAAATGAAGCACAACAAGAACACAGGGGAAAAAATTGCAGATTTACTGTCTTGATACAACAGATTTAGGACAGCACTGAGATGAAACAATTCCACTTCCTACAGAAAATGCCATGGAAATTGGTGGGTTTGCACAATCCTTCAGTCCTTCCATCCCTTTTCTCCAAGGTCCTCCTGAGCCAGCCCATCCCAGCTTAGTTTGTGAGCAGCTCACAGGAGCAATATCCTGTCCCCAGCAGTGCCACCCCCAGGCTGGTGGCACCACCTGAGTCCTTGGGGTGGCACCTTCAGTGCTCTGAAGGACAAGGAGCAGCACCAGGGTCTCTGCTCATCCTCCCCCCATGCAGGTCAAAGCCCTTGCTGAAGACTCCTCTCTCTATTTCATTAATTCCCAGACATCTGCTGGGGGAATGTCAGAATGTTGGGATCTCCTGGAACGAGCCGATAAACAGAACTGACACGGAATTAATCCCCGAATCACCTAGAGAGCCAATATCCCGTGTCTGAGCATGTTACCATGGCTGCAGCCCTTCAGAGGCACCTTCAGCCCCTGCCTCCACCCAAAGCAGGAAATGAAATCCAAAATGAAGGAAAAATTAACTGGAATCATGTCAGGAAGAGCGTGTGTCCTCCCTGCTGCCGCCAGGCTGTGCCCGGCATGGGCGGCGAGCTGATTCCAGCTAATTATTTTTGTGTTTATATTTATTGGCTGTGATTAGTTATGCAACAAAGACTGTGGGAGAACAAATCATATCAGTGCAGTTAATTGGAGATAACATGAGCAGCAGTGAAAGCCCTAATTTTGATATTTTCCGCATGAAAAGGAGACCTGATCCTGCTGGTTGTTAATCAATAAAGGGCTGGTGAGGTCTCCATCAGAGGGGATGAGCCCAGGGATGGAAAGCAGCACACTGGATGAGTTCCTCCCGATTCTTCCTTTGCTTTTTAAATAAATCTACTGGAAGTCATCGATTTTGGTGGAGTAAAGCTGGGGTTGGGGTAATAACTGAGCTGATCCTGCAGAAAATGAAACATCTGGGCTTTGTTCCTTGGGAGTCAAGGCTGGTGTGAGGCCACCTGGCCATGAATTTTAGCAATTGAATATGACCTTTTCTGCTCCTCTCTACACCACCAGAAATGTCCATTTCCCAAACCTTTCAAGCTCTGCTGGACAGATCCCAGCAAGGCAAGGGCATCAAATGAGCCTGTCAGGAGTCCATCTCCTGTCAGGAGTCCATCTCCTGTCAGGAGTCCATCTTCTGTCAGGAATCCATCTCCTGTCAGGAATCCCCCTCCTGTCAGGAGTCCATCTTCTGTCAGGAGTCCATCTCCTGTCAGGAGTCCCCCTCCTGTCAGGAATCCCCCTCCTGTCAGGAATTCCTCTCTTGTCAGGAATCCCTCTCCTGTTGGGAGTGTCCCTCCTGTCCCAGCTCCTGCCTCCTCCCCTTTCCCTGCAGAAATCCGTGTGCTGCTGGTGCTGTGTGGGGATGGGTCCCTGCTGTCCCCACTGCTCCTGTCCAGCCCCAGGCTGTGCTGCCAGCCCCTCCTGCCCCCTGCTCCCATCCCCAGCCCCGCTCTGGATCAGGGCACTGCTCCCATCTCCTGTTCCTGGTGTGGAATCAGCCCCTGGAGTGTTGTCCAAGGTCTGGCAGGGTCTGAGGCAACTGCAGGTGCCAGCAGATGCCTGGTGTCCCCCCTGGGCTGGGACTCACCTGGCAGCTGGCAAAGGACAGGTGAGGTGTCACATCCCCCATCGTGGGACAGGTGAGGTGCCACATCCCCCATCGTGGGACAGGTGAGGTGTCACATCCCCCAGGCTCTTCTCCCCCAGCTGAAGGAGCTGAGCGTGCCCAGCTCTGATGTAGAGCTCTTTGTCTGTGGGGTGAGGAACCTGAGCTCTGCTGCTCCCTCGTGCTCTGGGCTGGCCCAGGGGCTCAGGTCCATCCTCCAGCACCTCAGTGTCCCCATCCTGTGAACCACTGAGCCTCTGGAGGGGCTGGATGCAGCATCCCAGGGTGGCAGAATGAGAGGAAACAGCCTCAAGCCACAGCAGGGGAGGTTTAGGGGAGATAACAGGAATATTCCTTCATGGAAAGGGTGGGCAGGCATTGGAGCAGTGGTGGTGGTGGAGTCACCACTGCTGAGCGTGGCTGTGGCACCCAGGACCTGCCTTAGGGGTGACCATGGTGGTGCTGCTGGTCCATGGTTGGACTCGATGACCTCCAAGTGTTGAAAATAGATTTGTAGAAAATTCTCAATGCCTTACAATGTATTGTAATTGGAAATAGTTACCTTCTAAGTGCAATAAACATTCATATTATTTCACCCTTCACATAAAACTAAAAATAAAATAAAAGTTTTTAAAACACCTCTCAGTTACTCCATCTCTCAGTCAAAAAACCCCCATAATCCAACATCAAAGGTCTTTTCCAACCTGAAGCATTCCATGGCTGTGATCCCCTCTGCTGCCCATGGCGTTTGCAGCTTCCTGACTCTGTGAGGGAACACAAAGCCCTCCAGCCCTGCCCTTCATCCCTGCAGTGCTCCTCCTTTGCTTGTTCCTGCAGCCCAGCCCCAGCTAATTGGTGTCAATTGGACTTGTACAGGTATTTTCCTCCCCTCCATGTGCCCTGCTCCTTCTGTGAACTCCAGCTGGTTTGTAATCCCTGACAGCAGCCCCAGCCTGTGGAACAGGAGCCTGAGGAGGTGGAACATGTGGAGGAGTTGCCTTTTTATCCCACTTGCTCTTTAGGAACCTTGTGTATTTGGGTGATTTTGAAGGCTCACTGAGCCAGGATCAGAATTCCCTTTGATTGATTTATTTATTTAGCAAGGAAAACCCACTGAGGAGCCTGGCTATGGCACCATAACAATGGGATTTTCCCTCCCCTTTTCCAGTCTCATGGGATGTTTGGGCAGCTAAAAAATAAGGGAAGGACTTTGTCTTTTGGGCTCTGCTCTGGGTAACATTTGTGGTTTGGTCTGGGGGGTTTGAGCTGCAAGTCCAAGGTGGAGGAGCCAGGAGGGGCTTTAGGGTCTGTTTGTCTTTGAGAGACTGAAAATGGTCTGCTCAAACTCCTTTTTTCCTTAGAGCAGGCTTGGGGATGATGCCTTGAGAGGGTGCCTAGAACAGAGGCTGGACAGTGTTAAAGGAATAAAGTATGGATTTATTAAAAGGCTTCCTTCAAAGGACACACCTTGGGCAGTACAAGAGCCTGGCCCAGGGTACACCCAAGATGACCGTGGGTCACAAGTTTTCACACTTCTTTAAGTTCTGTTTCCATATTGGGGTTAATTGTCCAATTGTTGCAGTGTGATGCAATATTCTGTTTTAGCCGTACCAGTTCCTCCCTCAGGTGTGCCAACAACAACCTCTCCCTTCCCCTCCCCCTTGCTAGGTGCTGTCTGTCAATCTTAACATTCCAGCAAGGCCATCGTCTGCTTGGCAAAAGTTCAAAAGATGCTTCTCAGCCCTGGGGTCACTGGCCAGTCTTGGTGCCCCTTCTCTCCTGAGCCTTCCCCCCCCCTGCCTGGTTTGTGGCATGCCTATCCCTTCCCTCCCCCTCCCCCTGGGCTTAAAAGACACGGGACCACGCGGTCCTGGATTCTGTTGGAGCTGTTACAAGATTCAGAGATCTGTGACCCTGGAATAAAGCTCTGGATTAAACCCTCTGGCAGAATCTGTCTCCTTTTCCTCTTCACTGTCGCCTAAGGCCTTTCCACCAGAGGTAAACCTGAGTTCCTGCTTGCCTGGACTTGTTCCAAGTGCCAGCTGCAGCATCCAGCCAGCCAGGGGTGTCTCTGAGGTGAAACACCACAGCTGCCGCCTCTGGTCAAGCAGCAAGGGCCAGAAGAGCCCAGGCACGTTCCACCTGGTAATACTGGGATCATATTCCAATATCCACTTACAGTCCCATCCTCCCAGTTTGCTCTCCTCAGTTTGCTGTTGTTTGCACTTTCTGGGCCTGAAGCTGCAGCGGTGTCCTTGGTTCTGGGGCTGGAAAAGGATTGTTCTGACTGAACTGTGAGGAGAACTTGCTGCCACTTTATATGAAGTTCAGAGTTACACACTAATGCAGTTCAGAATCTGGAAAATATGAAAGCTCAGACTTAAGGCATAAGGGAGAGCACCCTCCTTTCTCACAGGGATGAAGGAATGGGATCCAGGAACTTCCCAAGGCTCCAGGGAAGGTGAGGTCACCTGGGGAGGGGTGGCCTCTGCCCTGCAAGGTCCCACCACCCCACTGCTGCTTTGACAGCTCAGCAAACACAAACCCCAAGGGTTTGGGAGGCTTTGATTGCTAAGGGGGTTGTTAAGGGCTCTATTCTGCCATGGAAGAACTTGTTTTCCCCTGCAGGGCCAGCAGGAGCTTTTATCTTTGCAGGGATTAGCCCAGCTGGAGATTGCTGGACCAGAGCTCAGAACCCGAGCACACAAATCCCCTCACCTTGAAAAGTTCCCTGCTTCAGTTCTGTCCAAAGGATATTTTGCTTGGGTGCTTCCATCTTTAAAACACTACACTCCTCCACAGCCAAGCTTTAATGTCATGTGGGAGTTGGCTTTCTTTGAGGAGAGGGAAATGCCACACACGGTGGCATATGCACAGCCCTGAGTCACCAGGGAGAAAATAAACAAGGTTTGATCCGCGTGTGTCTGTTTCCTGGGAGAGAGGTGCCAGGGCATGTTTGCTTGGGTGAGTGTTGCAAGCAATCAAATAAAAAATGATCTGAAAATTAACCCAGGGCTGGCCTTCCTATGACAAACTGGAGGTTTGGGGTATGGAAAGCATAAAAGAGCTCCAGCCTTGGGCACTCCCAGGGACGGGGCAGCCCCAGGTTCCCAGGGAGGGGCAGGATCCCTGTTGGATCCGTGTGTGATTCCAGGAGCTGCCGGGCCCAGCACGCCCCCACAGCTCGGAGATGAACTTTGGAGGAACTAAAGCAGGACACAAATGGGCAGCTTTGAGGCAGACAGGGGTTTCTCCCTGCTGGGCTCGCAGGGCTGGGGCTCTGCTCTGTCCTGGTGTCTCTGGAGCAAGGGGGGGGGCCTCAAAGGCTGCTTCAAACCCGGGCTCAGGAAAGGAATTGCTCAGGGACATTGGAGGGCAGGAAATCAGACTCAGTGTTGGAATTGTGCTCCTCCCTGGCCCTAAAATCCATTAATCTGTGGCAATAATTGCCAGAGTTTACTGATTTCCCTGACTCTTTGATGGCAGGTAAGTAATCTGTCTGTCTCCTGTGGCTCAGCTGCCCTGGAAGTTTCCTCTTAGCAGGAATTGTTAAAAACCAAAATCGATCCAGCAGAGCCAAAGACAATTCTAAAACAGATCTCTGTTTAGTTGTTTGATGTTTTGTGTACTTGTTCAATGGATTCTGGCTGTCAGACTCCTCAGCATCCTTCCAGGGCTGGGCCTGGGAATGCTGGGATGTGGAAAAACACCAGGAATTATTTGACTTCATGGCAAGCCCTCACTTCCCTCTCACTCAGTGACTGCTGAAAGTCCTGGACATACCCCAAGCTCTGTCTTAATCGAGGCTGGAGAGTAAAATTAGAAAGCTGATTTGACTCCATGTTCCCAGAAATGCCAGATCATGTAGAAGAGAAGGGATTTAAAATTTTTTTTCCAGGAAATCATCCTGCTCCTGCCAGGAATTGGTGCTGTCAGGCTCTGCTGAGGGAGCTTCCCAACACCAGGGTACATTTCCTGGGTGTAAACGCTGCAGAAATGCTGCAGAGGCTCTGGAAGTACCAGGGAATTATTTCTCTCTCTAGCACAGGACCCTCCCACCACCCTGAAGTGCCCCCTCTGAGTCTGGCAGGTTTTAGAGGAGCTGTTCCCCTCCTGTGCTCCCAGCCTGCTCCTTCCTCCTGCCAAGACCTGCACGTTTTGTCTTTCCCGTTATCGCTGCAGAAACTCAAACATGATATTAGTTTAATTAGAGATCAGCTCCTTTTATGGCATGCAAATGCCCTGTCTGACTAAATCCCCTTCTGAAGTTGGCAGATGCAAATTAAATCCTGTGCACTGAAGTGTAATTTGGCTCTGAACACTCTTCAAGGCCCTCAGTGATTGAGGGGGTGGAGGGGAATTAGTCTTAAGCTGCATTTGTTGCTTTCTCCTCCCTTAATTTGTTTATCTGAACGCTACTGAAGCAATATGGGATGGAGACAAATTGCCAAGCGACACACGAGCGAGAGCCAAGGTTTCACTGCTAGGTTCTGGAGTTCTGGAGCTCGAAATAACCAAGGTCCAGTGTACCTGAAATAATGGCAAATACTGGGCCATCTGCCACTGCTGGCCCTCCTGCTCCCAGTGTCCAGCAGGCTGGAAATGGCCAGGCTGGCAGCAGGGCAGCAGGGCCAGCCTGGGGCCATTCCAGGCACTCACAGCCCCCTGTTCCCAGGGAGAAATCTCCTCTTGAGCTGCTGCATTCCCATGGTGAAGGGTGACCCTGCCGTCCCCATGCTGCTGGAGCTGGCCCTGCACTGAACTGGTTCCTCCACACCCCCTCCTTCTCTAGGGCTCAGGGAGAGAGAGCTGCAGTCACTGTTTGGGATTACAGAGGAAGGGTCACACTGAGGGTCTGCAGGACACTGTCCCATAAGGAAAGCCTGAGGGAACTGGGATTGTTCAACCTGGAGAAGAAAAGGCTTTGGGTCACCTAATTTGGGGCTTGCAGTGCCTGAAGGAGCCACAGGAAAAACGGAGAGGGACTGGGGACAAGAGATGGAGGGACGGGAGCCAGGGAATGGCTGCCAGTGGCAGAGGGCAGGGCTGGATGGGATCTTGGCAATTGGGAATTGTTCCCTGGCAGGGTGGGCAGGGGCTGGGCTGGAATTGCCAGAGCAGCTGTGGCTGCCCCTGGAGCCCTGGCAGTGCCCAAGGCCAGGCTGGGCATTGGGGCTGGCAGCACCTGGCACAGTGGGAGGTGGCCCTGGGCTGCAATGAGCTGGCATTGAAGATCCCTTCCCACCCAAACCACTCTGGCATTCCCATTCCTCAATCAAGGATAGAAACCAGCACCAAAAACCATTGCAGCAAATGGAGAAAGGAAAGGAAAGAATGATTTCCTGGATGGTTCCAGGTGCCCCCAGTGCCATTTGCCACAGGGGTTTGTAGCCTGGCAAGGCCTGGTTGGAGAGGTTTGGGCTCTGCCAGGGTGCCCAGAGCAGCTGTGGCTGCCCCTGGAGCCCTGGCAGTGCCCAAGGCCAGGCTGGACATTGGGGCTGGCAGCACCTGGCACAGTGGGAGGTGGCCCTGCCATGGCAGGGGTGGCACTGGGTTGGATTTAAGGTCCCTTTCACCCCAAACCCTTCTGTGATTGTTTTATTTTAGGTCCTGGCATTGCCCCAGAGGCTTTCCCACAGTGCAGGTGAGCAGGTCCCCCTTGCAGAGTCCCCTTTCCTTCATCCCTTGGGAGCTCTGTGGGACTGTGCAGGCCCAGCCCAGGAGGGGAATGTGCTCTCACTCCCTCAGCCCCATCCATCCTCGCACTCCACGCGCTGCAATTGAAGCCAGAAGTGCTTTGAGGCAGCCCCAGCAGATTAATTACAGCCCATAATCAGCATTTGTCTTCATTGCTCTCAGCTCAGGCAGTGAAGCAGCCCCAGTAGTTTTGCTCCCGGTGCCGTTTCCCGGCTCTGTTCGCTGCCCCTCTCTCCTGCCCCCGGGGTTTATTCTGCACTCGGAGCGGTGTTCGCGCTGCTGCAGCGTCTGATCACACGGGCGCTCCTGTGCCACCTCCCCACACGCCTTTCAGCCACTACCTGCAGCTGCTTTCTTCACCAGGAGCGGTTTTAGAGCCTCCCCTGCGCTGTTCTGCGGGAATGAATCAAGCGGGGGATCTGGAGGTAACGCACTCCAATCCCTGCCATTGTGCTGAGCAGCTGAGCAAATAAGTGCCTTTCAATTACAGCCTCGTCCAGACACTCTCTGCTTATGTTTTATAACAATGATTTGGGATCAAGAGGTTTGCAGCTAAAGGGATAAACATTTAGCCCAGATAAGCAGATTTGTAGAAATTATTGTTATCCTGAGCTGGTTGGATTCATTAGGTCCCAGTCGCGGCCGGCTCTGAAATCTGACGGGGATAAATTTATCCCACCAAAGTGAAATCTGCTCAGGGATGAGTCTGAATTAGGGTATATTCATAATAGCATTTCTTTCCAGTGTTTAACATGGCAAAAATAGCCAGGGCAGAGAAATTATTTTCTTCCCCAGACTCCCTCAACAAAACATTGGAGGGGGGGGTTGGGTGCTGCCAGCAGCAGGAAGGGGGGAGGAAGGATTTGGAACAGAAGTGAAGTGAGATCCTGGACAATGACCTGTGAAGGGACAGCAGGAAAAGAGATGTATAAATCCATGCGTGATGCTGATCCCAAAGCACTTGGATTGCCAGGGCATTTGGGGAACAGTTTTACCCCTCTGCTGCACCCCACGTTTGCACAGAGACCTCTCTGACCCTCCAGAGCTCCTGTCTCTTGTTTGAGGGCTCTGTCGTAGAAATTCTGACCAGGCAGCTGTTCTTGTTTACACCTCTTTATCTGCTCCTCACTCCTCCTCTCCACCTCCCTTCCTTCCTTCTCTTTTCCCAGTGATGTTTTTGCCTAGAGGAGCATTATTTTGGGAGAGGGGTGAGATTTGCCCGCTGTGGGGGGTGCCAGCTACCAGGGCAGAAAGTCACCTGGAAAATCCTCATCCATCACTCTGCTCCCATCCTTCAATCAGGATGGGGCAGAGGAGCAGCCTCTGGAATGAAGCCCAGCCAAGGGTGGGCAGCAGAGCACACACTTATCCCAGGATTAGTGCCAGAACCGGGCAGATCCATCACGGTTATGGCGTGTTCTCTTCGTGGATAATGCCCCAATCAATAACTGACGAGAGGGGAGAGGAGAAAGCCTTTGATTTAAGGTTTGCCCAGGCTCTGTAGAGAAGCAAGATTTATTGCAACATAAAAATCCCAAATTTAGCCTGTGGCTTAATAGGCATTGGTGCCTGTGCTAATATGGGCTGGTATTTACTGTGCATCCCAATGCAAGGACACCACATCCGTGTGCCTGCCCAGCCAGGGGCTGGAGTCAGCCAGGGAGGCACAGCCAGTCCTGACTGAGGATAACATGATTTCCTTTATTGCAGCAAACATTTGGAATCCAGCAGGGGTTTGCAAACAACCCTCAGTGTCAGCACAGGGATCCCAGGGCCTGCATTCCTGGGAATTCAGGGAATTACATCCAGGGCTGCAAAAACCTCTGGAAGATCCAGAGCTGGCAAGAACTGCTGGATGTTTCTGTTTGCCCCCTGCTCTTGCCTTGGAAACATCAAATTGAGGAACCACACAGGACATTTCTGTCTCTCTTGCCTTCCTGGATCCATCAGGTCCAGGCCCCTCCTATCCTGGGAGCTCGTGGGGACCTGCACGAAACTCACACCCAGGTCTCTTGTTTGCCACAGCTCCTGTCCACGTGCTGCTGGAATGATGCTGTGGTGAGAGAAGGAAATGATCAGCCCACAATAAAACTGTTTTCCAGAGGCTGAGCAGAGCCTTGAAGATTTGGGCCTTTTTCTGCACAATCAACTAAAGCTGGAGAAAACCAAGCAGAGCTTTTAAGTCCAGCTCCTAATCCCCGTTCTTGGCTGAAAAAGGGTGAAAAGCTGGAAATGTTGGAGAATTCCAACCTGGGTTACAGCAAATCCTGACACAGGGCATGTCACCAGGAGGTTTGGGGCTGATTGCAGCAGTCACAGGGATTTATCCAGAGATGGAGCTGCCCCAGACCAGGTGTGCTCTCAGCTCTCAGCTCAGGGCACCTCTGCTCCAAACCCTTCCCATATTCCCAATGGATCAGCTGAACCTGCAGAGTCTGACCCAAATTCACAACTCTGAGCTTCTTGGTACTTTCTTGTCTAAGTTCTAGTCAGGTCAAAGAAAAGCACAAGGTGACAACCTGAGGGTATTGACACACTTGGATTCCCAACATCCACCACAAATCCAGGAAAAATGTGTAGAGACCAGCACTATGCATTCCCATTTGACAGGAAAATTACCAAGCAGCTCGCCTTCAGCCCTCTGTCCTCCATGGACAATTCCCATCCTCCTAAACCCCTGCAGATCTGGCTCAGAGAGGGGAATGGGCTCCAGCACAGAGGGAAATACTTGGATTTGTAACACCCAGATCACAGAAATATTCTGGCAAAATCCCAACATTTCCTCCCTCCTTGCACAGGACACAAGAGTGAATTTTGTTCTTGACCTAGCACACCTTGGCCAAAGAGGAGACTGATGCGCTCCAGCCTAGGAATTACTCCATGAGTGACCCCAGCCATGGAGGAAATACCTAAATAATCATCTGAATAATTCCTGGGACATCTTCTGGCCTTCTGCTCCACTGCCCCCAGCATTCACTGGCAGCAGGTAAACAGGAGCAAGCCGTGTGGGTAAACAGGAGCAAAGTACATGTGGAGTTTGGGATAACACAATTTATGTCCCCAACTTGTGCAAGGTGAGCCCAGACCTCCAGGGCTGTCATTTAGCAGCTTTTGATACCAAACTTGGGAAAGTCCAGGTGAAAATCCGCAAGGTAGAAAAAAGTCTCAGACAAAATGGGAGACTTGGCTGGAATTTACTCCCATTCTACTGGCAAAACCAAATATATCCACAAAGGAAAATATTCTGTGTATCCCCATGGGTCACTGACAGATCCTTCACAACCACACAAATCATCTCATTTTCAGACCCTTCACAAGACAGGTCAGCTCGTTTCCCCTCCCAGAAAATGTCAGATGTTTCAGGAGTGGGTTGTTCTGTTGATCATTTCTCTTAAACGAGTCCCAGTCTAATTCCAGAGCTTGTTATCCAGAGTTAATCCCTGGCTCCCACCTTCCCAGGCTTGGAAAGAATTGTTGATCTCAATCTTGGCGCTGAACCTTTGTGTTCAGCCTCCTAAAAATTCAGCTCCGAGTAGACAAAGCTCCACCAGCGTTGCTGAGGTCGAAATGAATGAATATTTAAAGCAACAATGGCTGCATTTCCAGCTTTTCACAGCTCCAAAAGCAAAACACAAGAGTTTTCTGGGAATTGAACCAACCAGTGTCCCCACTGGACACTGCTCTGGTACTGGCACGAGTCCTTTCAGTAATCTCCCTCCTAATTAATTTTCTTCTTATCACAGAAGCCGTTTCAGACACTGGGAAGAAAAAAGACCTTTTTCTTGGGATGTCAGCCTGTCTCATCCAAAGGCAGTTCCCAAAGGAGAAGTCACCTGGGACACCTCTCCTGGGCCGTTCCCAGCAGCTCCCTGTGTCCTCCTGCAGGGCCAGGGGTAAAACCATGAGGGCTCTTCCCCAGAAAAGCCAGTCCAGAGCAGCCATTCCCTGGAACAACAGAAGCCAGCAGGTAAACAGGAGCAGAGTACATGTGGAGTTTGGGATAACACACCAGCAAAGGATTAGAATTCATCCATTTCTATGGAAAACAACGTTAAAATGGCCGAGCCCTAAATGAGTCTGAATGAAAGGGATTTATCTCCTCACCCAACTCAGGCACACCCTTTATCAGTGGGGATGCTTCGCTGGAGATGTCCCTGCCCGAGCCCCTTCTGTTCTTCCAGCGTCTGAAAGAAACTTTCTCACTGCTGCTGTGGGTGCTGTGGGTGGTGGAGCTGCCTGGGGAGGGTGAGCTGAGGGCTGGAGGGTCCCTGCAGAGCTCCTGGAGCTCCTGGAGCACCATGGTCCCACATGGAGAGAGCCTGACCTGGAGATGTGGAGCCCCAGCAGGGTGGTACCAATCCCCTGTGTCCTCCTCACTTCACCTGGCTGAGCCTTTCTGTTCCCACAGGGCCTTTACCAGGAGAAAATCATCCCTTAAATCCAGACCAGCGCTGAAATAAACCCTTCTGGTCACAGAACCACAGAAACATTAAAGCTGGGAGGGATTTCCAGGATCACTGAGTCCAAACTGTGCCCAATGCCCACCTTGTCCCCAGCCCAGAGCTCTGAGTGCCACCTCCAGGAATTCCTGGGACACCTCCAGGGATGGGGACTCCAAACCTCCCTGGGCAGCCCCTGCCAATCCCTGACCTCCCTGTCCATGCAGAAATTTTTCCCCAATATGCAAAAATGGGACTTTAAGGACTTTCATGGCTCCTTTTCTGTTGTTGGTGTGAGGGGTTTGGAGCTGTGGGGAACAAGAAATGTTCCCTGCCAGAAGGGGCTGGGGTAGGGCCACCTCTGCTGCTGGGGCTTGCATTGGATGGAGATTCCCTTGTGGGAAAAGCCTTTGGGATTCTGGTGTTCAGGATGCCAGAGCTGAGGTGGGAAAAGAGCTGCAAGGACATCGAGTCCCAGCTGATCCCCACCTTGTCCCCAGCCCAGAGCTCTGAGTGCCACCTCCAGGCATTCCTGGGACAGCCCCAGGGCTGGGCACTGCAAACCTCCCTGGGCAGCCCCTGCCAAGGCCTGAGCCCCCTTTCCATGGGGAAATTCCTGCAGTGCCCACCCTGAGCCTGCCCTGGCCCAGCCTGAGGCCGTTCCCTCTGCTCCTGTCCCTGTTCCCGGCTGTGCCCTCCTGGCAGGAGCTGTGCAGAGCCACAAGGGCCCCCTGAGCCTCCTTTGCTCCAGGCTGAGCCCCTGCCCAGCTCCCTCAGCCTCTCCTGGGATGGGTCACAAAGCCCTTGCAGAAAAGCCCAGATGGGGTTTATGGGATGCAAAGTCTGCCCAGGGACTGCCAATTCCTCCCCAGCACTTTGGGCTCATCTGCTGCTTTGCAAAGACAGATGGATCACCCAGCTCAGGGGACAGACATGAACTGATGGGGCTGGGGAAGAGGAATCCAGACCAGCCCCTCACTCTCCATCTCCCTTTGAGCAGCAGCGTTTCAAACATCGCTCCTGTCATGGCACCAGCACAAGACATGGATTGGCTTTTCCCAGTGGGCTGAGGGCTCACAGAATGCTGGATGGAGCTGGAGAACACCCTCAGGTGTGGGGGGATTGCCCTGGACACAGCCAGGGCTGAGGGCTCAAACCAGGCTCTGGCAATGCAGGGCTCAGCTTCCCCATGTCACAGAAATGCCCTGATTTCTTTATTTCTGATGGGCACCCCTGGGTGTTGGGTGCCTGTTGCTGATTCCTCGACTTCGGGATCTCAGTCTGGGCTCTCCCAGGGGGCTCCCCTGTTGGGGGAGACCCTCCTGGAGTGGGTTTGTGTCAGAAAAGAGAGACACACTGGATCTTTTTGGTCTGTAGGTTCTGGTTTATTGTTATCTTATCTAGAATTTTGCATGCTGTCCACACCAGGCTCAGGAACTGGAAAAGCACAAAAATGGCCAACAATCTCTTGTTACAAAGTCTTTTAAAGCGAAACTATACAATTAAGAACTGACACCTACGTTATTTTCCTTTTTAACCCAATAACTGATCCCTCAAAGCCTGCAATGTGGATTTTTCCCCAATTACAAAATGCCACCCAAACCCATGAAGAAGGAGGAAGAAGAAGCATGAAGAAGAAACCCAGGACAACACCCTGTGCCCTCCATCCACAACATACTAAAAATCCCAAACCCCAAATTTCTCACCAAGTGATACACGTGCACTGCTCTCTGTAATCTATTTCACACTCTTGTGGATTCCAGTGTATCTTGAAGTCTGGGAAACTTTCTCCATGGATGAGGGTCAAAGTCAGTGCTGCCCTGGGGGTCAGGGCAGAGCAGACAGAGAAATATTCCCAGTGCCCTGGGTTTCTGCACCTGGGCTGTAATTTGGCCATTCCATTTCCAAGTTCCAAGCACTTGATGAGTCTTTCTTTTATAATTGGGGCCTGTAGCCACATTTCTCTTCACAGAGAAAGGCAAGGCACAAATCTTCCCAAGAATATTTCTGAGTTTCACCTTCTCTGAACATCAGAGAAAGAAAACACAATTCTTATCTCATTTGCTGTTCTGTGTTTGTGCTAAAGCAGAATGCAATGTGGAGATTGTTCACCCACAGTGATGGGGTTTGGTTCCCTTGGCCTGTCAGGGCCAGGTGTGTGTGTGTGTGTCAGGACTGTTGGGGGACAGTCATGGGATTCTGTGCAGTTGTGTGCAGAGTTGAGTGCTTGGCAGATTCAGTTTTAGATGTATAGAATAATATAGTATAACAAAGTAATTAATTAGCCTTCTGATATCCGTGGAGTCAGATGCATCATTCTGTCTCCCTCACCAACGTCGGAGTCACCTTTGATTTGCTATAGGGGCCGAAAATAGTAAAAGAGAAAACAACAGGATTTTGCTCACAGAATTCAAAGACACAAAGCAAATAAAGGCCCAGGAATGATGAAAGGGATCAATCAGTAAGAAATTCAGCCTGAGGGTTGGAAACTTTGGGAAGCAGTGGAGCTGGGAAAGGAGGAGGCTGGAAAGACTTCTCTGAGCTTGACATCTGGTCAGATAGAAACACTCTGATATTCATGGGATGAAGTTTTCTTTTTACAGGGGACAAGGATAAACTCCCTCAGTGTCCAATGTGCACATCCATTCCCAGAGCTACACTCTGTCCTGTCAGAGGGTTTAAAATGGGATTTTAGTGAGGTTTTCCCACCTTATTTTAATCTCTGCTGGTGCTGTTGGTGTGGATGAAGGAGCTCCAGAACTGTGTAAATCTGTGTAAAATGGTGTAAATCTGTGTAAAACTGTGTACATCTGTGTAAATAGCTGTGATCTCGCCGAACAGAACTGAGTTACACCATTCTCCCCAGTAATAAACCTCCCCTCCAGCTCAGCCTGGCAAAGGGCACAGCTGAGCCCTGGGAGCCCTGACCTGTGCTCCCAACAGGAATGTTCACAAGCTCTTCATTTATTAAGCTCATTCCACAGAAATGCCTAAAATTGAGTTATGTGCTGAAAATCAGTAGTTCCACTTTGAAACAGGGCCAGGGAGGTTGTACCTTCCCTGAATCCTGGAACAAAGCCCTTTTTTTTTTTTTTGATGGATTTGAACATGCAGATGTGGCACATCCCTGTTATTTCTCCAGCTGCAACAGGAAAATACCAGGAGGTGAATTTTTATTTTTTTTAATTACTTTTTTATTGGCATTTTCATTTTTTTAAAAGATAAACATCATCTGGTTCCCGTTACTCAGGCAGCCACACAGGAAATGGTAATCAGTTCTGTTGATATTATTTTCCTCCGAGGGATTCCCAAGGAAAATATTTATGTAGGAATTAAGGGATTGGTGCAGTCCCTCAGGCTGGGCACAGGGCAGGAGCAGAACAAGGGGCAGGAGGGTGGAACCTGCAGCACACCAAGGGCAGGGACAGGGCATCACCCAGGGCATCAGCCAGGGCACAGGGGGCTCTGAGTGAGTGCCCCCGTGCAGGGGATGTGTTCCAAGAGGGATTCCAGCAGAGTTATCCCTTAGACCAGCTGGAGGTCACTGTGCTGAGGAGGGGGAGTGTCACACACATCTTTTATGAGAAATCCTTTCCTTAGGATTGTTCCTCCTGAGAAGCTGAGAGGCCTCAGGAACAAAATGTAACCAATGGTTATCTGCTGCTGTGGAATGCAACAGGTGCATCTGGGATTGGCCCATGATGGTTGTTTCTAATTAATGGCCAATCACAGTCAGCTGGCTCGGACAGAGTCTGAGCCAGAGCCTTTGTTATCATTGCTTCCTATTCTATTCTTAGCTATTCTTAGCTGGCCTTCTGATGAAACCTTTTCTTCTATTCTTTTAGTATAGTTTTAATGTAATATATATCATAAAATAATAAATCAGCCTTCTGAAACATGGAGTCAGATCCTCATCTCTTCCCTCACCCAAGAACCCCTGTGCACACCATCACAGGGCAGCTGAGCTTTCCCTTCTCCCCCTGTGCCCCCTGGTCCCTGGGGCTGCTGCCCTCGCCCAGGAATTCTCCTGGGAGCAGGAGGGAGCCCAGGCCTTGGGCTCTGGCTGCTGGGTCCATGAATCACCTTCATGGAAACCTCTGGGTCAGGAGAGTAATCAAATAAGGGAGGATGAGCCCACGCTGCCTCTTGGCACTTTCCACCTTTGCAGTCATTTTCTCCTCCCTTCCCACGGAATCAGCTCCCTTTGGCCTGACCTTGCCAGTGACAGCTCTGCTCAGCCTGCAGAAATTGAGATTATTTGTCCCCCTCCACGTCCCTGGCTCTGCTCTCCCGGAGCTCCTCGGATGGCTTTGCTCCCAGCCCAGGGCTCCCTAATTGTGTTCCAGCAGAGACAAAGCTCCCGCTGAAAACTGCATCCCGAGGCTGCCCGGGCTGCACAGCCCAGGTGTCAGGGCCCCTGGAGCTGCAAACTCCATTTTCCTGATGGATTCCAGGGGGGCTCTGCTCTGCCACCCCCGCCCCGCCTGCGCCTCCTCCCCCTGCTCCCCCGGCAATCTCCTCATTGCTTAAAAATATTCAGCGAGGCTCCATCAAAGCGAATATTGTGTTATTGTTGCCAGGGGTGACATTAGATGAGAATTATTTGAAACAATAAGGGCGCTGGAGTATAATCCATTTGACACTTGGAACATGTTCCCCGTGCTCCGTGCTCCTCGCACGCTCACCAACAGAACCGTCTGCATTTTCACACAATATTTGTGTGCATCAGGAGATTTGTCTCCCTTTATTCTTCTGTCTGGTCATTCTCCACAGGAATTTGGAGGCTGCAGCCCTGTTCAAGCACCAATTTTGCTGTTTGTACCCACAGGAGGCAGGGTGGTGGATTGGTGTCAGCACAGGGTTTGGTACCCTTAAGATTCCGGAAGGGTTTGGGTTGGAAAGGACCTTAAATCCCATCCCACCCCCCCTGCCATGGCAGGGCCACCTCCCACTGTGCCAGGTGCTGCCAGCCCCAATGCCCAGCCTGGCCTTGGGCACTGCCAGGGCTCCAAGGGCAGCCACAGCTGCTCTGACAATTCCAGCCCAGCCCCTGCCCACCCTGCCAGGGAACAATTTCCAATTCCCAAGATCCCATCCAGCCCTGGGGAAGCCAGAACCTGTGTCCTGATCTCTATTCTAAACCTGCCCTTACATTTCCTTTGTGCCATCCGGGCCACAGCCACCAAACTCCTCTGAATTTCTGAAGGCTTCAGTAAAATGTTCAGCTTCATGGCCAGAGTTCATCCAGAGGAAGCGTTTTGTGATTCCCCTCTGCAGCCCTGTTATCCTGTTTGCACAGGAGGCAGAGCTCCTCCCCAGGGGCTGCTGGTGATGTGGGCACCGAGCTTTGCTCCCTCCTCAATTCCACCTCAGCTGTGGCTCTATCCCAGTACACAGAGCCTGACAATTCCAGGGCTCAAAGGCTCCTTCAAACCCCCTCCCCAGGTCCAGCCAGGCAGTGACTCAGCTCCCGTGTTCCTGTCTCCACAAACAGAGCCACAGCACACACAGAGAAGCTGCTCCTCCCAGAAATAGCCATATTCCAATTATCTCAATGACTGATTCCACAGGACCAGCTCCTCAGTCTGCCAGATTCCCCACACACAACATCCCTCCCTCACGTCCGTCTGCTCAGCCCTGGCAGCTGACGTGGTTTCCATTCAGCCCCGAGATCCCTGTGCAGCACCAGATCACTTTTCACCTGGAAAAGGTGGAATATTGCACGTGGAAGAGGTAAATCCAGGACACAGAGCATGGGCTGGGATGTGCAGAGGGTTTAAAGCACTTGGGGTTAATTTTAGTGAGAGTTGGAGGCTTTTGGTAACTGGGGTGTGAGACAGAGAAAAATGTGGGGACTCTGATCAGAGAGGGCAAACTGACATTGCAAGGTTCCAACAGCGAAGTCTTCAGCATAACTGCATAAAAATGTGTTTATCCCACATAATCCCCCTGCTCTGTGTTATTTTCACTTCAGGAATCATTATCTTGCCCTCTGAGCTGCTCGCTGGGAATTATTTCCTATGAGAACTCTGCGTCCATGCTGAAGCCCCAGCCCGGGTTTGTTTGACGTTTCCTGAGGGTTTGTGAACTTGCTGGAGTGTCTGAGGTGATTTGTGGGGCTCACATGAGCACAGGTGAGCCTGGCTGGGCTCTGCTTGGCATTCTGGGCTCGTTCCTGCTCCAGTCTCAAAGCAAAGCTGGTGGAACATGAACCTCCCCAAAACAGCCCCTGAATCAAACATCTGCCAAAACTTCTGCAGAATGAAGCAGTGAGAGATCTCTGTACCAGTGGCATTCCCATCCTGCCAGGCAGTGATCCTGCTGCAGCTCCCAGGATGGGAAAAGGCAGCTTTGGTCATTTGGGATGGGCTTTACTTTGCTTCAGAAGCTGTGGGTGAACAGCAGGAGTTTGGGAATTGTGTGCCCTGCTCTCCTGGCTCAGGGGTTTGGGAATTGTGTGCCCTGCTCTCCTGGCTCAGGGGTTTGGGAGTTGTGTGCCCTGCTCTCCTGGCTCAGGGGTTTGGGAGTTGTGTGCCCTGCTCTCCTGGCTCAGGGGTTTGGGAATTGTGTGCCCTGTTCTCCTGGCTCAGGGGTTTGGGAATTGTGTGCCCTGCTCTCCTGGCTCAGCAGCTTGGGCTGCTCTGCTCCCTCTGGCCAGCTCTGGTCAGCAGCACCAAGGTAAACCCAGCCTGACTGAGTGACCCTACACAGGAAAATCAATGCTGCTCACAGGGAAAAGGGTGTAAAGAACAAAAAGGCAAAATAAAAAATCCTTTGGAACAAAAGATCAACAATTCATGGGTGGGGCAGCGCCCAGCGTTACTGGGTGCTTGTAACATTTTCTTCCCAGTTTGGAGTTTTTGTTAATGTGGCTCCTTCCCTGGCAGCAGCCCCAGAATGACAAATCAGAGCTGGCCTAGGTCAGAGGGGTTAAAAGGGACCTCAAAGATCAGCTCAGCTCATGTTAAAGCCCACGCCTGCCATGGCAGGGCCACCTCCCACTGTGCCAGTGGCTGCCAGCCCCAATGCCCAGCCTGGCCTTGGGCACTGCCAGGGCTCCAGGGGCAGCCACAGCTGCTCTGGCAATTCCAGCCCAGCCCCTGCCCACCCTGCCAGGGAACAATTCCCAATTCCCAAGATCCCATCCAGCCCTGCCCTCTGCCACTGGCAGCCATTCCCTGCCTCCTGTCCCTCCATCCTTGGCCCCAGTCCCTCTGCAGCTCTCCTGGAGCCCCTTCAGGCCCTGCAAGGGCTCTGAGCTCTCCCTGCAGCCTTCTCCTCTCCAAGTGAACCATGAGGTTGAAGATTTTCCTATGAAGAAGTGCCTGTGGAGCTCTTGGCACTCCTGGGAAGGATCTGGAAGCACAGGACAGGGCAGAGCTCAGCGCTCCAAGGTCGGAGCAGCAGGAGCAGCTCCAGCCCTGGCATCTCCAGCAGTCCTGGGACTGAACCCTCTGTCCTGTCCTTTAACTGAGCATGGAGATAATTAAATTTTGCACTGTGGTTACACCTCAGTAAATATTGTCTATAAAAATCAATTGGCATTTACTGTACTTAAGGTATAATAACGATTCTTATAAATCTAAATTATCCCAATAAATCTAAATTAAATGCCTAGGTTTAAATGTATTTAGGACATTTAATTAATAAAGTGTTACCAAATAACCATTACTAATCTGTTTACTTCAAGCCTGATTTCCATTTCCAAAGGATTTATTTCTCAGCAGTCTGTGTGGGAGGGTGAAAGGATGTGAAAGGGTTTTAAACAGCTACTGCAGGTACCAGAAATATTGGGAAATTGCCCAGGAAATTCCCTCATCTTTTCCCCCGTGGAGAAATGCTGATGTGCTGGAGCAAGAAGTTTTTAAAGGAAAAAGTCCATTTTGATTTATATGGAGTTTTAAGTGTTCAGAAAGTTCTGAAGTCTGAAACATCCTCTTTCAACATTCTCTTGATTCAAAGCTCTGGTTTGCGGTTAAAGCTGATTTTCCAATTAAAAATATAATTAAACTTATTAAGACAAAAAACAAGTAAGGATGAAAAGTTCAAAATCCAGATGAATGGATCTAAATAAAGCCTCAGATTAGACACAAACACTTCATGGATTATCCACCCACTGGTGAAAACCAGGGATTTTCACTCCTTTTGCCTTGGCACTCCTCTTGGGAAGGCCCCTCCTCGAGGTCTGGAGCCAAAGCAGCTCCAGGGGAGCCTGGGACAGGCGAGGCTGGAGGTGACCCCAGCCCAGCCCAGCCCAGCTGGGCCCAGCTGCTCCTGCTGGAAAACCCAGATTCCCTCTGTCAGGAACATTAATCCACAAACACCAGAGGTTTATGTCCAGAAAGGAGACAGAGGAGTCCTGGAACTTTATTCCAATCAAGGCAGAGGCCACGGGGCATCCCCTGGGGTCTCTCCAATTTTTGGAGGGCACAGCCTCCTTTTTATCCCAATTTCCCTTCTCTCTTTCCCCATTTCTGAGGTACTTGAGAGGTTCAGACTTCCCAAAACACCTGATACCAAAGATTTCCCTCCAATGTACAACCCTCCCTTTTAATTTTTAATTCTTATGGAATTTAGGGGTTTTTCCCATTGTTTCTTTCATCTTTCAATGTCCAATTCATTTATCTGCCAATCTATACTTTATTTGTAAATGCAAATATCTTTTTCCATTCATCAATCAGTGGAATCCTTCCCATTGTTTCTTTTATTTCCCAGTGCTGGTTTTACCTCCCAGCAGACCCATGGCTGGTTTGGAAAGACAAATCCCTCATTCCTCTCAGCTCATTCTGGGAATCCTCAGGAGCCAGAGCTGCTTCCTCCCCTCCTGCTCGGGGTTCCTCCCCCACTGCCAATTCCCCATCACAACACTGGGACATTTCCTCTGGAAATGGGATTTTATTGCTCAGTGTTTTCCTCAACAACTGCACAGCAGAGGCTCCACAACTCCCCCAACTAAGCAAATCTTCGTCTGGGCTGGAACTGTTTTTATGCCAGTTGTGTTTTAAATTTTTTCAGTAAAAAGCTGCAGAAAACACAATTCTTGTCAAGCCAATCCCCAAATATTTTTGCTGTTTTTCCAGCCAGCTCTGCTGCAGAGCCCCAGCCCCATTAACCCCTGGATTATTCCTCCCTCCCCCCATAATTAACATCATTAGGCTGAGCTCACGCAAAGCCAGAGGGTCAAACTCAGCCTGGTGCAATTCTGTTGTACCAAACCCAGATCTACCCCAGTGATTAATTTAGCTAGAAACACATAATTATAGGCAATAAAAAATGATTTCTCATGCTACTGGAAAGTGCCTGAGTCTGTTCCCTGTGTGAGAGCAGCACCTGCCTCAGCCTGGCCGGGCACAGTCCAGCTGCAATGGAATTATTCAGGTAAATGCAACAGGGAGGGAGGGGAGGGTCCCAGCCCAGCTGTGTGGGGAGGGGTCGGGACCAGAGGGAGCTGGAGATGCCACCTGAGGGGGGCTGGACTGAGGAGGCCAAGCAGGGGAAATTCACAGCTTTGTGCAGGGACTGATCCGGGTTTGTGTGGGAAATGAGCCAGAGGTGAAGTTAAATCAGGGATTTCCCGTGAGAAAAGGCTGGGAGAGCTGGGGGTGCTGCCCTGGAGAGGAGGAGGCTCCAGGGAGAGCTCAGAGCCCTTGCAGGGCCTGAAGGGGCTCCAGGAGAGCTGCAGAGGGACTGGGGCCAAGGATGGAGGGACAGGAGGCAGGGAATGGCTGCCAGTGGCAGAGGGCAGGGCTGGATGGGATCTTGGCAATTGGGAATTGTTCCCTGGCAGGGTGGGCAGGGGCTGGGCTGGAATTGCCAGAGCAGCTGGGGCTGCCCCTGGAGCCCTGGCAGTGCCCAAGGCCAGGCTGGACATTGGGGCTGGCAGCACCTGGCACAGTGGGAGGTGGCCCTGGGCTGCAATGAGCTGGCATTGAAGATCCCTTCCCACCCAAACCACTCTGGCATTCTCATTCCTCAATCCAGGATGGAAACCAGCACCAAAAACCATTGCAGCAAATGGAGAAAGGAAAGGAAAGAATGATTTCCTGGATGGTTCCAGGTGCCCCCAGTGCCATTTGCCACAGGGGGTTTGTAGCCTGGCAAGGCCTGGTTCGAGAGGTTTGGGCTCTGCCAGGGTGCCCAGAGCAGCTGTGGCTGCCCCTGGAGCCCTGGCAGTGCCCAAGGCCAGGCTGGACATTGGGGCTGGCAGCACCTGGCACAGTGGGAGGTGGCCCTGCCGTGGCAGGGGTGGCACTGGGTGGGGTTTAAGGTCCCTTTTAACACAAACCCTCCCCTGAATCTCTGATTCACCTGCAATTATAGGAGAGCACTTCAATTAGTGAATCCCTCATCCAGGCTGGCTCCCAGTCCCACTGGAGGCAGGGACTCATCCCAAGGGGCTCATCCCAGGCTCATCCTGGGTTCCTGCCAGCAGAGCTGGGCTCAGGGTGCAGCACATCCAGCCCCAAAGGGCCTCAGCTTCTGTCCAGCCACTGAGGAGAGCAGAGCACAGAAACCCCTTCCAGGGAGATGAGGTATTTTGGAGCCTGTCTGTCTCCTTCTGCTTGATTCAGACTGAGTTTGGCAGATGGAAACAAGCTCAGTCCTAAAGAGGCTGAGAAAATCATCCTTAAAGGGGCCTGGCGTGTGTGCCGGAGCAATTGCTCAGCCCTGGGAGTGACACTTGACTTCATCTGTCTAACAAGTCTGATGGGCTCTCAGTGTCTCTTCTGATTGGGTTAATTTATTTGTTTTCATGCTAAGTTTTATTGTTTATTGATTTCCCGAGTCGCCCTGAGCCCGTGTCAGTTTTTATCTGCTCCCAGTAATGGAAATCGTTCTGTGGAAGATGCACCGTGTAAAATCTTATTGCAGCTAGCCCAGGACCTACAAACACCGTTAATTACCATGATTACGGCCCTTGGAGATGACAAATCCAGGCCTCTTGTCCCTGCACTGCTCCACACAAGTCCCAGTTTCCCCATTCCGTGTGCTCCAGGCTCCCGAGTGCCCAAATCCCTCGCTGAGGACACGGCGGGAGCAGCATCCAAGCTGTCACTTCCCCAGTGTCCAGGGCTCTGGGCTCCCCCAGCAATCCTTCCAGGCAGCCTGGGGGAACGTGACAAACTCCTCATGCCATGATCCTCATGCTCAGATTGTCCCAAGATGCTTTTTTTAATGATTTCCAGAGATTTCAACCCGGTTTAAGTCAGGAGAGGAGGAGGAGCAGCAAATCTCAGTGGGGTGATGGTGACTGGGGCCTCATTGGGCTACTCTGTGTCACCCTGGGTGTTGTTTCCCTGTGGGATGTGGAGACTGGCATGTGAGAAACTGCTCTGAATTACTCAATATTACTCTTAATAACTCAGTCCTGCTCTTGTACCCCTGGGCATGGCACCCCTGGCCTGTCCTGCATGGCAGGTGTGGCAGGTGGGACATGTGACACCTGAAGAGCAGGAAACCCCTGGAACAAGGGGCAGGAAAGGAGGAAATGCCCTCAAGTTGCAGCAGGGAGGGTTAAATTGGATACTGGGGGAAATGTCTTCCCTGAGAGCGTGGTCAGGCACTGGAACTGGGAAGGAGGTGGAGTCCCCAGCCCTGAGGGCAGCACAGGACAGGGCAGAGCAGGGGAGTAGCTCCCAGTTCAGACAGAAATAACGAGGTGTGAGTGCCCCAGCAGCGCCAGGCAGCCAGGGGAGCCCTGCTCATGACCCTGCTCCGAGGATGGGACAGGAGACAGGAGAAGGCTCCTTCAGCAGGGGGGAGAGGGACCAGGGGCGGGGGGAGGCTTCTGCATCCCGTGCTGAGGTGGGTGGGATGGAGAGGGAGGCTCACAATGCTCAGGTGGGATTCCAGTGCACCCCCAGGGGGTTGGGACAGCACAGGGCTCTGTGTGCTCCTGAAGGGAGTGGGGGAAGAGGCACGGAGAAAAGGCCTGGCTGGGAACGGGGCCAGTGCAAACCCTGTCAGAGGGAGAGGGGTGGGTGGTGAGGGGAGACCCTCCAGGCACAGCCCAGTTTGAGGTTCCTGCCCCTTCCTGCAGCCCTCCTGCCCCCAGGCTGTGCCTCCGGCCCCAGAGGTGCCCAGGTCACTTCTGGCTGCCCTGGTGGGACCTGACCCTGGGGTCTTGGCCCAGCAGGGACTGATGCACACCCTGAAGCTCTCAGCAGCTCTGCCTCCCTTCCTCTTCATCCCTCCTGCCTCATCCCCTCCCAGCTCCCAGCCGGGGATGGGCAGCTCTGCCTGGGGCGGGTTTATGTATTTCCATAACAACTGAGCCTGATTTTCATGGGCACTGAGATCCCTTTCCACCACAGAGAGTGCAGAAAAGGCAGAAATAATTCACATCTGCCTTGAAACTCCTTCCTGCTGGCAGAGGGATGTAAGAGAGTCCCCACCTAAGTGCCCAGAAACCCCTTCCTTCCCTGTCTTCTCCCTCAGCCTGTGATGCTGGCATCGCTGATGAGCTGACAGCCAACACTTAAACGCTCCGAGCCTTTATTATTTATTTCTTGGGCAGAGAATTACCACTCTGGGTTATTTTTATTTTACAGATCCAGCTTCTGAAACTACTTTAAAAGCTTTCGATCAAAGCTTACAGTGGTGCTGACAGAACACCAAGGGTTTGCGCTGGGGAGAGCCATCATTAATTATCAGCCTGTGAGCAGCACTGATAGTGCAAGCATTTGATTTTGATTTAATGTCTAAATAAGCTCGCTTACAATGGCAAAGAGCTTCCTGTTTAATTGAAAAGCACTAAGTTTTCTATCTGCCCTTCTTCTTTTTCATTCTGGCCACGATCCAGGTGTAGAAATAGAAAGAAACACGAACAGAATGCAAAAAGTCAGTGTGAAAATGCATCAGAGGCACGGGAACCTGCTGAGCCTTCTGCCAGCACCACTGCTGGCCTGTCTGGGCCAGCTCCACTCTTGCAGGCTGTCCTTGTCCTTGAGCTCCCCTTCCAGCCCAGCCCAGTGCCAGCCCTGCTCTCTGTGCCCCCCTCCATCACCCTGCACAGCTCCAGGTCTTCCCCCACCTTCCCCAAAATGGCATTTTCATCTTGGAAAACGCCTTTCCTGAAAGGCAGCGGAGCAGGAACATCTCTGTGCCAGGAGAGGGGAGAGACCCTGGGGGCACCGGGGCTGCCCAGGGCGCCTCAGCCTGGCAGAGAAACCGTGGGTGTCTCAGCGCTGCCAGACACCCGACACTGCCAAGGGCACTGCGAGGGTGACGGAGAGGCTGACCCAGCGTGGCACTGTGTGCCAGCCCTGCCCTGCCCCTGACCCAGCGTGGCACCGTGTGCCAGCCCTGCCCTGCCCCTGACCCAGCGTGGCACCGTGTGCCAGCCCTGCCACCCTCCCTGACCCAGCGTGGCACCGTGTGCCAGCCCCGCAGTGGCTTCAGCAGCCACCAGCCAAGGGGCACGCATTTTGTGCCGTACACACGGACACACAGATTGTGGGGACACACAGACTGTGCCAGACACATGGACTGTGGGGACACATGGACTGTGGGGACACACAGACTATGCTGGACACACAGATCATGGGGACACACGGACTGTGCCAGACACACGGACTGTGCTGGACACATGGACTGTGCCAGACACACGGACTGTGGGGACACATGGACTGTGCCAGACACACGGACTGTGCTGGACACATGGACTGTGCCAGACACACGGACTGTGGGGACACACGGACTGTGCCAGACACATGGATCATGGGGACACACGGACTGTGCCAGACACACGGACTGTGGGGACACACAGACTGTGCCAGACACACGGACTGTGCCAGACACACGGACTGTGGGGACACACGGACTGTGCCAGACACACAGACTGTGGGGACACACAGACTGTGCCAGACACACGGACTGTGCCAGACACACGGACTGTGGGGACACACGGACTGTGCCAGACACACGGATCATGGGGACACACAGACTGTGCCAGACACACGGACTGTGGGGACACACGGATCATGGGGACACACGGACTGCTCCCTACCCACAGCAGTGACCGCCCCTGCCCCGTGTCCCTGGCCAGGCTGTCAGTCCCCACAGCCGGGAGCTGCAGGAGCTGCAGGAGCTGCTGGACAGCAGGGGGGCAGCCTGGGGGTCCCTGAAGTTGCAGTGAGGGCTGCCAGCCCCATCTGTGACCCCTCAGTCCCCCCACCCCTTCCACAGGGACACTGGGGTCAGGGACCATGGATGGGGACATGGATGGGGACATGGACGGGGACATGGACGGGGACATGGACGGCTTGCCTGGCTTTGCCCTGAGCCACCTGTGGTGACCAGCACAGAGCTCAGGAGTGGTGTTGTTATAACTGGGAAGGAAAACCATTCCTCCTTTTTTATAAGGGAAAACCATTTCCCCCCTTTTTTATAAGGGAAAACCATTTTCCCCCTTTTTCATAAGCGAAAACCATTTTCCCCCTTTTTCATAAGCGAAAACCATTTCCCCCCTTTTTCATAAGGGAAAACCATTTCCCCCCTTTTTCATAAGGGAAAACCATTTCCCCCTTTTTCATAAGGGAAAATCATTCCCCCTTTTTTATAAGCGAAAACCATTCCCCCCCTTTTTTTTTTTTTATAAGGGAAAACCATTCCCCTCCTTTTTTTATAGGGGAAAACCATTTCCCCTCTTTTTAATAATGCAAAACCATTTCCCCTTTTTTCCCCCAGTCCCCAGAGGGGCTCAGGTCCCAGCAGTGTCACCAGGCTGGGCTGGGGTGGACACAAGGTTTGTTGGAGTCAATGATTTACCCCAGTTCCTCCATGGACAAATCTCCTGCTGGGCTCTCCCTGGGATCTGTCTGAGCCAGCTCTGGCCTAGGGGGCTCTGGGGGAGCTCAGGCCCTGCTCAGAGCCACACGGGGGGTGACAGCTCTGGTGCTGTTTGAGGGTCCCCAGGACGAGGGAAGAGATGAGAATCTTGACTCCATGGTTCAGAAGGCTGCTTTATTATTTTATGATATCTATTATATGAAAAGAAAATTATATATTAAAACTATACTAAAGAAAGAAAGGAGACATCAGAAGGTTAGCAAGGAATGAATAATAAAAACCTGTGACTGCTCACAGCCTCGACACAGGTGGCTGTCATTGGTCATCAAGTAAAAACAATTCACATGCTGGGTAAACAATTCTCCAGATCACATTCCAAAGCAGCAAAACGTGGAGAAGCTGAAGCTTCCCAGCTTCTCAGGAGAAAAGATCCTGGCAAAGGGATTTTTCATAAAATATGTGAGTGACAGACAGGTCCAGGGGAGCTCTGAGCTGCTGTGACAGCTCCTCCCCACCACCCAAACCACGCGCTCATAAAGGATTTTCCACCTCAGGTGCCTTCTACAAGAGTTAATGAACTCACCCTTCCCAGAGCCTGCCCAGCCATGGAGGAGGGGAAAGCAGGGATGTCTGAATTCCCAGGAGGAATCTCCAGCAGGGCAGGAGTGCCAGGCAGCAGAGGCAGCCACACTCCTGGGCCTGGGGGTTTGCACATGTGGCAGTTGTGCTCCTCTGCAGAAGCTCAAACACCTGCCAAGAGCTGCACTGCTACTTGGGAAGTTACAATAAAATACAGCAAAATGAAACACAGCAAAAATTAGAATAAAAATCAGGTTCTTCCATGAAATGAGTAGGGGAGAAAGGTAAACTGAGGCACAGAGCCATGACATGAAGATCTTACAGCCTGAGAGCTGAAAACAAGTGGCACAGACCAGACAGATCCACCCAGCTGCAGACAAAATGTCTTTGCTAAGTGACTTTAAAGCTAATGACATGTGACATGCCGAGATCAGGCTGCTCAGCATGGCAGGACAGCAGAGATAATGATCCTTTGTGAAAACCCGACCTCGGGAGGGGCCAGGGCCACCCAGCAGAAATGTGACTTTGGCTGGCAAGGGATGGGACAGCACAGGGAGGTCACGGCATTGCCACCGTGCCAAAGTTGGCCTGGCTGCTCAGGAAGGATCAACAGAACCAGCACATCTAGACAGGGGCTGGGCTGGCTCAGGAAAACAAGATTTGGACATTGAAAAAGTCATTATTTCAAGATGAAACTACAGATTTCTATCTCAGCTCTCATTTTCTCCGGGTGTGTGATTGTGTGGAGCTGACAAAGCTGCCGATTTCTGCCGGCCCTGGGAGCAATTTGCTTAATAAAAGAGTTTGGGTTTGGCTAAATAACAGCCCCTGAGCAGGGGCAGTGACTGCCCAGGCCTGCTCTGAACACACCTGGCTGGGACTGGGAGCAGTGGGAGTGCAGCCCCTGCCCTGACAAAGGCCTGGGCAGAGCAGGGAAATCCAAACTGGAGAGTTCCTGTGGCAACCAGAGGGGCCTGGGGAGCACAGGGAGAGCTCAGAGTCCCAGACTGGGCTGGGCTGGGAGGGACCTTAAACCCCACCCAGTGCCAGCCCTGCCATGGCAGGGCCACCTCCCACTGTGCCAGGTGCTGCCAGCCCCAATGCCCAGCCTGGCCTTGGGCACTGCCAGGGCTCCAGGGGCAGCCACAGCTGCTCTGGGCACCCTGGCAGAGCCCAAACCTCTCCAACCAGGCCTTGCCAGGCTACAAACCCCTGTGGCAAATGGCACTGGGGGCACCTGGAACCATGCAGGAAATCATTCTTTCCTTTCCTTTCTCCATTTGCTGCAATGGATT
The DNA here is from genome assembly GCF_012460135.2 of Molothrus ater. NCBI lineage: Eukaryota > Metazoa > Chordata > Aves > Passeriformes > Icteridae > Molothrus > Molothrus ater. Next base: position 751,548 of record NC_050501.2, read on the forward strand.
TTGGTGCTGGTTTCCATCCTGGATTGAGGAATGGGAATGCCAGAGTGGTTTGGGTGGGAAGGGATCTTCAATGCCAGCTCATTGCAGCCCAGGGCCACCTCCCACTGTGCCAGGTGCTGCCAGCCCCAATGCCCAGCCTGGCCTTGGGCACTGCCAGGGCTCCAGGGGCAGCCACAGCTGCTCTGGCAATTCCAGCCCAGCCCCTGCCCACCCTGCCAGGGAACAATTCCCAATTGCCAAGATCCCATCCAGCCCTGCCCTCTGCCACTGGCAGCCATTCCCTGCCTCCTGTCCCTCCATCCTTGGCCCCAGTCCCTCTGCAGCTCTCCTGGAGCCCCTTCAGGCCCTGCAAGGGCTCTGAGCTCTCCCTGGAGCCTTCTCCTCTCCAGGCTGATGCAACTGGAATGGCCAAGGATGGAAGAACCATCTGACAGCTTTAAAGGCTGAGCCATGAGGGCTCATTTACTCCCCCAGGTTTTCAAAGCACCCCCCCCTTTCTGGAGCTGCTCTTCCCTGCAAGGGCAGGATTTGTCCTTTAGCGTAGGAGAAAGCAGAGACCTGTTTGAATAATTGGTTTCAAGGCTCTTTGGTAATGCTGCATAATTTAAAATACAAAATCAAAGATTCTGTTGAACTAGGTTTAAAAAAAAAACAACCCAAAAAACCAAAAACCCCCAACTTTTTCTTTGGGAAATTGGATGAAAAAATGTAATTGCAGACCCAAGGGAAAGTTTTACTTCCAGCCTGAGCACTTTCAAAAGTGATCATAAAAATAATGGTGAATTCTAAGCAAGGCTGCTGCAGGCTGGAAAATGGAAAAGTTTCATTTTAGCACTTTCCAAGGGGACACATCAAATTCTTCTTAAGCACAGCCAGCACAAGCCACTTAGCAGGAGAGGGATGGGTTTGCTCAAGGTATCAATCAGGCACTCGGTGTTTTGTGCAAAAAATGGGAGTTTTTACTCCATCAAATCATCTCAGAAGTGCCAGAGCCCACTGTGCCCAGCATGGGGCTGTGCCTGCCAGGCTGTGCCAGGATCAGGCTGTGCCCAGGATGGGGCTGTGCCCGCAGGGCTGTGCCAGGATGGGGCTGTGCCCAGGATGGGGCTGTGCCAGGATGGGGCTGTGCCAGGATGGGGCTGTGCCCAGGATGGGGCAGTGCCAGGATGGGGCTGTGCCCGCAGGGCTGTGCCCAAGATGGGGTTCGGGCTGTGCCAGGATGGGGCTGTGCCCAGGATCAGGCTGTGCCCAGGATGGGGCTGTGCCAGGATGGGGCTGTGCCCAGGATGGGGATCGGGCTGTGCCAGGACCGGGCTGTGCCAGGATGGGGCTGTGCCCAGGATGGGGCTGTGCCAGGATGGGGATCGGGCTGTGCCAGGACCGGGCTGTGCCAAGATGGGGCTGCGCCAGGATCAGGCTGTGCCCAGGATGGGGATCGGGCAGTGCCCAGGATGGGGCTGTGCCAGGGTGGGGCTGTGCCAAGATCGGGCAGTGCCCAGGACCAGGCTGTGACCGCAGGGCTGTGCCAGGATGGGGCTGTGCTCAGGATGGGGATCGGGCAGTGCCCAGGACCAGGCTGTGCCCAGGATGGGGCTGTGCCCAGGATGGGGCTGTGCCAGGTTCAGGCTGTGCCAGGACCGGGCTGTGCCCAGGATTGGGCTGTGCCCAGGATGGGGATCGGGCTGTGCCCAGGACCGGGCTGTGCCAGGATGGGGCTGTGCAAGGTTCAGGCTGTGCCAGGTTTGGGCAGTGCCCAGGATGGGGCTGTGCCAGGATGAGGCTGTGCCCAGGATCGGGCTGTGCCCAGGATGGGGCTGTGCCAGGATCGGGCTATGCCCAGGACCGGGCTGTTCCCAGGATGGGGATCGGGCTGTGCCAGGTTCGGGCTGTGCCCAGGATGGGGCTGTGCCAGGACCGGGCTGTGCCAGGATGCGGCTGTGCCAGGATCAGGCTGTGCCCAGGATGGGCCTGTGCCCGCAGGGCTGTGCCAGGATGGGGCTGTGCCCAGGATGGGGATCGGGCAGTGCCCAGGATGGGGCTGTGCTCAGGATCGGGCAGTGCCCAGGACCGGGCTGTGCCCAGGATGGAGATCGGGCTGTGCCAGGATGGGGCAGTGCCCAGGACCGGGCTGTGCCCAGGATGGGGCTGTGCCAAGTTCGGGCTGTGCCAGGTTCGGGCTGTGCCCAGGATGGGGCTGTGCCAGATTCGGGCTGTGCCAGGTTCGGGCTGTGCCAGGTTCGGGCTGTGCCCAGGATGGGGCTGTGCCAGATTCGGGCTGTGCCAGGTTCGGGCTGTGCCAGGATCGGGCTGTGCCCCCACTGCCCGGCCGGAGATGGCTCAGATCGGCTCAGGGGCGAGGATGGAGCTCGCCGGTGCCAGCGGCATTCCCGAGCCTTTCCCGGGGCCGGGCACTGCGGGCAGAGGGAGCCGGAGCTTCCTGGGGCATCTCCCCCTTCAAGGGAACGAAAAACACAGAGTCATTATTTTCATTTGATAAAGTGGAACACACTTAAGGCGCTTAGGCGTCGATGAGAGGCTTTGATGTGGGAGAGGGCGATTAGTGTCCTTCTGTCGGGGGCCGCTGATGGCGCATAATCCCCGCTAATTCCGTGTCACACTTCGTGTCACTGCGGGCGCACAGTGAGCCTTCCTCTGCTCTGCCTCTGCCTCTTCCTCTGCCCCTGCTCTGCCTCTGTCCCTGCTCTGCCTCTGCCTCTGTCCCTGCTCTGCCTCTGCCTCTGTCCCTGTCCCTGCTCTGCCTCTGCCTCTGTCCCTGCTCTGCCTCTGCCCCTGCTCTGCCTCTGCCTCTGCCTCTGCCCCTGCTCTGCCTCTGCCTCTGCCCCTGCTCTGCCTCTGTTCTGCCTCTGCCTCTGCCTCTGCCCCTGCTCTGCCTCTGCCTCTGTCCCTGCTCTGCCTCTGTTCTGCCTCTGCCTCTGTCCCTGCTCTGCCTCTGTTCTGCCTCTGCCTCTGCCACTGCTCTACTCCTTCTCTACCCCTGCTCTGCTCTGTTCTGTCTCTGCCCGCTCCGGAGCCGCTCCTGAGCCAGCGCCGCTGTGATCCCGCCCCAGCCCCGCTGTCCCTGCCCTGCCCCGTGGAAGGAGGTGACAATCAAAGCGTGGCTGTGACACACCGGGCTGAGCTCGACACCGAGTGACACAGAGGGGCTGGCACAGCTCCTCTGCAGCCTCTGGAAGAGCCTTTTGTGGCTCTGCAGGGCACAGCGAGAGCAGGCAGGGCTCAGCTCCAGCGTTTCTGGATGGATGTGCCTCAGTTTCCCCACCTGCACAGCAGAGAATCTCAGACCCATCATAGAATCCTGGAATGGTTCGGGTGGGAAGGGACTTTAAATCCCATCCCATGTCAGGGCCACCTCCCACTGTGCCAGGTGCTGCCAACCCCAATGTCCAGCCTGGCCTGGGGCACTGCCAGGGCTCCAGGGGCAGCCCCAGCTGCTCTGGCAATTCCAGCCCAGCCCCTGCCCACCCTGCCAGGGAACAATTCCCAATTCCCAAGATCCCATCCAGCCCTGCCCTCTGCCACTGGCAGCCATTCTTTCTTGTCCAAAGTCCCTTTCCAGCCTCTTTTCCATTGGCTTTCAGATCAGAACAGTTCATTTCTGCTTCCGAAGTTCAAAGGGAGTTGAAGGAAGCAGCCACAGCGAACTGTCCCTGCAGCTCTGAGGAGCAAAGGCAGCCAAAATGAACTCAGGGCTTCACATCCCTGCAGTGGAGTCGCTGCTGCAGAGTGAACATCTGGGTTTATTGTCTCACATCACATCACAGAAATTCATTCCCCATTAATTTCAGATGAATATTTGAAGAGGCATTTAGCAGAAAGCAAACCCTGCACTGGAACCTCTGGAGTTACAGGGCTGATGATCTTTGCTTTCTTTTGACAGCTCTGAAAAACCATGGGAAAACTGAACCACAAAGGACGTCTAGAACTTTTTGGCAAATAGAAAATGGAAAATATTTCTGCTTCGAGTTTAACAAAAGCTACCAGTGATGTGTGGCAGTAAATAAATGATGTGGTCCTTCTCATGCACCCCTGGCTGTGGTAGGGTTTAAGGAATTCCAAATTCTGCAAAGGAATTCCAAAGCCAGGGATTACTTCACATTCCCAAAGTGATCCCTGTTGCCTGGAAGCCCTGGCTGGGAAGCACCTCAGCTCAGAGGGAGGCTGCTGTCCCCTTCCCCATGGTGAGCACAGACACACCAAGCCCAGAGAACACTGAAACATTCCCAGAGCACCAAATCTGTGCTTTTCTCCCTCTCAGAAGGTCCCAGCTCGGAAATGTCCCCGGTGCTCTGAGCAGCTCCCCACTGCAATGCCTTTCCCTGAGGGGAGGGGAAGGTGTGGGGTACACTCTGTGGGGCCAGAGACATCAGGTGTCTCTCCAAGGAGCTCCCTGAGCTCTAATGCAGCCCTGGCCGCCTGTCCCAGCCCAGCTGGGGGAGGGCTGCACCTCCAGCGTGAATTTCCCGGCTCTTCAGAGACTGATGGGGAGATTGGCCGTGATTGCCTCACTCCCGCTCCCACTCCAGCACTAATGGGGGGAAGATTTAATGCTGTGATATCACTTTGATGTGGAGCCCATAAATAAAGCTCTTCTAACTCCCTCATTACATCTGCATTGTTCCCATTAACCATTCATTCCTCACGAGGCTCTGCGCAGTCACAGCCCCATTCCAGAGGGCTTCCCATGCCCCAAACCTGTCTTGGGAAGTGGGGGAAAAGAGAGGAAGGGAGGTTTGAGACTGGCTCCAGACCTGGGCATCTCGTAGGGATCCCGTGCATAATCCAGGAGCTTCCTGGCACTTGAAAGCAAATGTGTCTGGCATTTTTTTTTTGTGGGAAATAAAAGGTTCCATCCATTGCCACTGTCCGTGGCACCACATGAAAGTACAGCTGATCTGGGCAGTGCCGTGCATCAGCTCCAGAGCTCCCTGAGCCCCAAAAGGATCTTTGCATCCTCACCAAAGTACAAACAGCTCAGTCACCCGGAGCAGATAAAAGCAGCGTGTGCTGCCTGGGTTTAACTCGGGGGCATTCCAGAGGAGGAGGATTCCTGCTCCCCGCGGATCAGATGGAGCGCTGATAACAGCGATGGGAACGGGACTGTGCTAACAGCTCCTCCGGAGCTCTTTGTTGTTGGAGCTGAGCGGGGTTTGCTGTGCCCAGAGGTCTCTGTTTTCACACTGGTTTCATTCAGCGTTGCAGGGAACACAAGCCCCACATGGCAGCTTTGGCTGCGGGGTGTCGGGCTGAGCCGGCCGGGCTGATGTAATCCGTTAGCACTTGCCAGGCAAAAATACCTTTTCCAAAGGAAAAGAGGTGTCAAAAGGAGCGAGTGAGAGGCTGGGTGTAAAAATACCAGCGCTCTGACTCTGCCTGAACTTTGCTCCAGTTCTCTGCAATGACAACATCCTGGGGAAATGGGGATGAATCCAGCCAGTGCTCCCATGTCCACAAGGGCTCAGGGAACTGGATCTGGCCGGGCTCTGAGCCAGCATTGTGGGTTTGGAATCAGAATTTCCTGAGCTGGAAGGGACCCACCAGGACCATGGAGCTCCTTTAGCCTCCCCTGGGCAGGGAGGTGCTCCAGACCCTCCGCATTCTCACAGCCCCATTGGACCATCCTCGCTGCGCCTGTCCCCAGCTGAGCTGGGAGATGAAAGTGAACCAGTAGAGGGACGAAGGAGAACCTTCAGGGATGAAGGAGAACATTCAGGGATGAAGGAGAGCATTCAGGGATGGGAGTGAACCACCAGAGGGATGAGGTGAACCCTCAGAGATGAAGGGAGACCATCAGACGGATGAGGGTGAACCATCAATGGGAGAAGATGAATGATCAGAGGGATGAAGATGAGCCATCAGAAGAACAAAGATGAACCATCAGAGATGAAGGGGAACTGTAAAGGCTGACCTTTCCAGGGCCTTTGAGGGTCCAGTCCAGCTAGCTCTGGACCCTCACCCCTCACAGCCTTTACAAGGACAAAAGTAAAAGACTTGAGGTGCTCTTTCCCGTTGGGACCAAAGTCCTACTTTATTCCTTAACAGGAGTCACCTGGGGTCAAGGTGATGCCCCAGAGGAAAAAGAGAGGGAATGCCTGATGCTGGGGGACTTTCAAACCCAGGGAATGGGGCTGGAGGAAGAGGACCACAGCCAATGGGATACCAGTGAGGAGGGGGCAAGGGGAGGAGGAAACCTGGGACAAATCACTGCCAGTGGGGCTTGGGGGGGAAAGGGGACAATGGGACAAACCATGTGATCAGTGCAAATTGCCAAACACCCAGTGCAGAAACAGCAACTAAAGAAACCACTTGGTGCAATACAACAGGGAACCATCAGAGATGAAGGGGAGCCATCAGAGGGAGGAGGTGAATTGGGCTCCTCACTCCGTGCGGGGTTTCTGAGCAGTTCTAGGCTCTTTAACTGGGGTAACTCAGGAGAACCCCACAGGCTTCTCTACAGCCAGAGAGAGCCCAGGCTCAGAGATGGACCCAGGGACCCACGGATGGAAGATATAGATGCTGATGTTTATACTTTCAATATTAAAACCTTGGGTTTGAATAGGAAGGCAGAACTAATGTGAGCCAACCCCCCAAAGCTTCAGCCAATGGGGAATTCCACCAAAGGCTGGGATGGCTGTAAACAATTAGGGCCAATGTTCCTCCCTAAGCAGCACCACTGGAGCTGAATGCAGTGAATTTCCAGCTGGGAAAAGGGAAGATGGAAAAAAATGGGATTCTAAGCACACAGCCAACAGAATTAAACTGAGAATTAATTTCACCCATTATAACTGATTGCTGTAAATTAAAACTAGAAGGAAATAATTGGTCGCATGTAGCTTTTAGTGTTTCCTCCAGATTAGGGGAATTTGATTTTTTTTATTAGGAGCACTAAACTCCTCTACCGTGCTCCCGTGTCTCCAGCAATTCCTGATTCCTGATTCCAGCCTGGTGGCACACTGGGCTTTGGGAGCAGCAGCATTTCCTTCACGGGGGCCCAAATCCTGAGCCAGTCCTGCGGGGCTGAGCTGGGTTTGAGTCTTCCCAGGGCACAGGGAGGTGCTCTCTGATCCTGAGATCCTGCACAGCAGGATCATCATTCCCACTCTGCTCCCTCCAGAAAGGCTCCTCCGCTCCTCCTGCTCCTCTGCTGGAGGGGCTCTGCAGCCCCAGGGATGGGCAAACACCCAGGACAGCAATCCCTTGTTCCCGGGGACGAGGAGCAGCTCCTTGGGTTCTGTTTGTGCTGCAGAAGCTCCTGGCAGGTTGGGGTGGTCGTGGGAGTCCCTTCAGCTCCTCACTGGGCTCATGGAGCAATCCCAGGAGAAGCTTTGCTGTGCTCTCAGCCCACATGGAGCAGGCAGGGGTTCTGGATCCCCCCTGCTGATCCAACCTCCCTCTGCAAAATCCCTTTGGGGCTCATTCCTCCCTCCTTCATCCCTTCATCTCCAGGAATCCAGAGAATGAAGCTGCCACCCCAGCAGGGAGGGAGAGCAGAGCCTCGGGGGTTAAACTTCCTCCCTCCCCCCTCAAGGGGGATGTTTCCTACAAGGAGTAAAGCCTTGGAAAGGCCCCACTTGGTGCTGGAGCCAATTTCAGGAAATTGAGATCTGGGCTGGCTGTTCTGTTTTCCTCAGAGGATATTTTTGTGCATTTATTTAATTAATTCCTTCAGCTTACATAAGGGTAATAAGATTTTATTTTTTTTTTGCATGTCTGCAGTGCTCCCTTCCTCGAGAAGCTCCAACCCCTTTGGCAGGAGCAGGAGTAGCCCAGACAGAGCTTGGTGAGGCCACTTCCCACCCCAGCTGGGCACGTGGTGCCTTCCTGGGCCAGGATCAGAGGCCACCAGCTCCAATTAGACCTGCAGGGAGCTCGGGTGACACCATTCCAGCCAGGAATGAGCCCTGCACTTGGGTTCTACACCTTGGACTTCTCCGAGTGTGCTGAGGGATGCTGGGTGAGCACAGGAGTTCAGGGCATCACATTCTCACCTCCTGAGAGGCATCAGCTCCAGGAAGGCAAAACCCTGGTGGAGCTGAGGGAGAGGGAGGAGTGCCACCTACTGCAGTATCCCCACTCACTGCCTGCAGCTCGCACGGCGGAAATAGAAACTTCTTGTTTTGTAGTTGGAAACATAAAGGAAAGGGAAAAAGGAGCGGGGAGGGGGTGTGGAGAGAAGCAACCTAAAAAAAGGAATTTGCTGAATGGCATTTTGTGCCAGCTCCATGTTTATAAATAGCCCCAATGACACTGCTCTTTGCACGATGAGTTTCGGAATATTTCTGATCAGCAAAGAGTTTGAGCTGCAAATAACAATAAATGGGGGAAATGTGGATAAATAAAAGGCATTAAAAACCCGCTCTGTGTGGGATCAGCAACACATCTTGAGAACTACATCAAAGGGACTCAATTAGCAGACACATTTTCTAATTACATGTTCTAATTTACAACAAATCCGGGTTTCTAATGAAGCCTTGATTGTTGGTGCAGATGGCAAGGACCGGACCCAGCGTTCCGCGCTCGCTGCCACTGCCAAGGCAACCACCTGATGCTCCAGACTGGGCTCCTTCTCCTGCTCTGCCAGACACCTCCATTTTCCCAATTCCCCAGGAGCTTCCCCGAGCCCAAAGGTACCTGAGTGAGCAGCTGGTGAAAGCAGATGTAGGAAATGGTCATTGTGGGATGGAACAGCAGCCAAAGCTCCTCCCCTGGCAGTCAGTCCATGGGCTGTGGGAATTTGCCCTTTGCAATCCTGCCTGTGCACACACAGGGACAGGGATTTTTTCCAGCAGAGCCCTCGGGCGTTGTTTTCAATTCCAGACAGGGATCCTTACCTGCTTCCCCCAGGCATTATTTGCAGCTTTGGGGCATTAATCACTCCAAATGAGATGAACATTGTGCCCCAGGGTTGACTTCTGAGCTGAGACAGCTCTGAGGGAAACAGGGAACCATTGCCAGGAGAACAGGGCTGGGAGCAGCACAGTTGAGATCAGGGAATCCCAGACTGGTTTGGGTTGGAAGGGACCTGAAAGCCCATCCCATCCCATCCCATCCCATCCCATCCCATCCCATCCCATCCCATCCCATCCCATCCCATCCCATCCCACCCCTGCCATGGCAGGGCCACCTCCCACTGTGCCAGGTGCTGCCAGCCCCAATGCCCAGCCTGGCCTTGGGCACTGCCAGGGCTCCAGGGGCAGCCCCAGCTGCTCTGGCAATTCCAGCCCAGCCCCTGCCCACCCTGCCAGGGAACAATTCCCAATTCCCAAGATCCCATCCAGCCCTGTCCTCTGCCACTGGCAGCCATTCCCTGCCTCCTGTCCCTCCATCCTTGGCCCCAGTCCCTCTCCAGCTCTCCTGGAACCCCTTCAGGCCCTGGAATTTGGATGGATTGAGTTCAGAGCCATTTCCATGCCCCCAGCCAGACCAGGGCAGTGTTGCCCCTTCCAGCCCCCTCTGTCTCTGCTCTGGAGATGTTTCAGTCCAAACAGACACAACAAAGTGCTGGAAAAAGGGGGAACTGAGGCTGGCAAAGAGCACAGCCAGCCTGGACCTTTGGGACATCAGCAGGAAAATCTGCTCCCCTTCCCTTCAGAAGCAAAGCAAAGCAAATCTTTCTTCCAGAGCTTAAAAAAAATTATTTATTTTGCTTAAGATGCTGTTATGGCACTAACAGAGTGACACTCCACTCTCCAGGGCTGGATAGCTCTGTGTTATCCTGGATCTATCCTGTATCTCATCCTGGATCTATCCTGGATCCCATTAGCTTTTAAAGCTGCTCAATCCAAAATTCATCCCAAGTTCAGCCTGCCCAGAACTTCACCAGAGCACAGATCCAGACTGGGTCTCCAGCCCAGGAGCTGATCCCACCTTCAGCTCCTCCTTCCCAGCCAGGATGGACCTTCCCAAAATCCCAATATTACAGCTGTATTTATATTTTTTAATGCTCCACTGACCCGTGCCAAAGCCCCAAAGGAGCTGAATATTTACAGGTGAGAGTGGGAGGTCTGGATTGAGGCAAAAGAGAAGAAAACCCTGCAAGACCCCTATTCCAACATCCCAACCCCTGCAGGAGTCTTCTTTAATAAGTCAGCCTACAAGCCAGGACATAAAATCACAGAAACCCAGGGTAAACTTGAGCAGAATTGAAGTGGAAGTGAGGAATACCCAGGCAGGGTGGGGGCTGCTGAATCCCATCCCTGCTGCTGCAGCCCTGCACTAACAGCTCACCCTGCAGGAGCTGATATTGCTGAACCAGCTCCCAGGGAAATCTCTGTCCAGCACCAGCCCCATCTGCACTGAGCTGATGCTGATAAAAAATAATGTCAGTGCAGGACTAACTCCCAACACGAGCAGGACTTTTCTGCCACCCCAGAGTCACCTCCTACCCCTCCCAGGCAGGATCCATTCCCCAGGTGTGGATCCTGCTCCTTCCCACAGTCCATAAAGGGCTCAGAGAAGATATTTCACTTGGGGAAGCTTCAGTTCAGCAGGATGAAGTGGCTGCTGCCACAAAATAAAGGTCAAGCTGAAGGAAGCTGCAAGTCTTCTGCAGGCTGAGGGACATTTGTGTGCCCTTGCCAGCCAGGAACCCTCCTTGCCCAAGGGATTTCCCCTGACCTGGCCATCAGTCCCTCTTCTCCCTCAGCTGGAAAACAAGCCCTGCTGGATGAGCCTGAGCTGAGATTCTGCCTCTCTGTAAATGAGGCAATGACTAGGAGAGCAGTGACTGGAAATGCTGCAAGGGTGGACTAAAGCAGATGAATGGAGAAAGAGGAGCTGGGACCATCTCCTGACCAATGCAGAGCTGCTGGCCCTGAGGGGCTGCACTGCCCAGGCTCGAGCAGGGCAGCAGCTTTTAGAGAAGGGATGGATGGATGATGGATGGATGGATGGATGGATGGATGGATGGATGGATGGATGGATGGATGGATGGGGGATGGATGGATGGATGGATGGATGGATGGATGGATGGATGGATGGATGGATGGATGATGGATGGATGGATGATGGATGGATGGATGGATGGATGGATGGATGGTGGATGGATGATGGATGGATGGATGGATGGATGGATGGATGGATGGATGGATGGATGATGGATGGATGGATGGATGATGGATGGATGGATGATGGATGGATGGATGGATGGATGGATGGATGGATGGATGGATGATGGATGGATGGATGGATGATGGATGGATGGATGGATGGATGGATGGATGGATGGATGGATGATGGATGGATGATGGATGGATGATGGATGGATGGATGGATGGATGGATGATGGATGGATGGATGGATGATGGATGGATGGATGGATGGATGGATGGATGGATGGATGGATGGATGATGGATGGATGATGGATGGATGGATGGATGATGGATGGATGATGGATGGATGGATGGATGGATGGATGGATGGATGGATGGATGGATGATGGATGGATGGATGGATGGATGGATGGATGGATGATGGATGGATGGATGGATGGATGGATGGATGCATGGATGCATGGATGGATGGATAGTGGAGGGATGGATGGATGATGGATGATGGATGGATGGATGGATGGATGGATGGATGGATGGATGGATGGATGGATGGATAGTGGAGGGATGGATGGATGATGGATGGATGGATGGATGGATGGATGGATGGATGGATGGATGGATGGATGGATTGATTTTACAGCTAATGATCACAGATAAAAGGCTCCAAGGAAGTGCAGCATTAGCACAGGGTCAGAGTTGCCAGCCAGAGAATGCTCCCACACTCCTGCCTCTCCCAACACAACTGGCATCCCTTGGAAACCTCTCCTGATGCCAAGAGACTCTTGAGAGCTGGGAGCTCTGGCTTGGGTCACCAAAATGGGGTCCCAAAAAGGGGAGGGGGGGGGGGCAAAAAAGGGATCCCAAAACAGGGCCTCAAAAGGTGAGCGGGGATCACAAAAACCTCCCCAAAATTGGGGGAAAAACACTAAAAAATGGGATCCCTATAAAGCCCCAGGCTCTGCCTGCTCTTCTTTTAGCAGAGCTGAGTGACAGAGCCCTGGGGACACAGAGGGACCCCTGAGGTGGGGCTGGAGCACCTGAGGGACCTCAGTGCTGCAGATCCATCCTGGTGTCCTTCCAGCTCTGCAGGGAGGAGCTGGAGCCTGGCCTGAGCCCAGCCACAGGGATTCAGGGATTCAGGGATTCAGGGCCACTGGCAAAAGAAACTCCATGTGCAAGACTGCACTTTATTCCTCATCTGAATTATTTTTCACACCAGGAGGGAGTCATTGCTGGGAAATCTCCCAGGGTAGGATCCAAGACACCCCGGGGGATCCCCCTGGCATTCCTGAGCACAGGAATGGCCCTTTCAGGGACTTCAAGGTAGGACAGGAGAGAACAGGCTCAGGGGGTGAATCCTGCTCTGGCTCCCTCCCTGCTGTGCCCAGGTTCCGTTTCCCACCCTTTCCCAACCTGCTGACAGCGCCAGGGCAGCGCTGCTCTGAGGAGGGGGTACAGAGGGGACACAGCGAGGGATGCTGAGCCCCAGGGTGAGGCACCGGTGAGGGCACAGGTGAGGGCATGGGTGGGACCAGGATGATGCTCAGGTGAGGGCACAGCTGGGCCCCCACCCCTGTGCAGACAGACCCACCCTGCACAGCTGGAATTCACTCCCGGGCCCCTCTGGCTCTGGAATTTCAGAATTCAGCCCAGCCCTAATTAGTGCCAACTCTTGTGCAGCTTTTTGTCCTCCAGGAGCTGGGCTGAGAATATCAACTCCTTTTCCTGGGGTTTTTCTCTGGCTGCTGCCAGGGCCTGGATTTAAACCTGAGGAATGGGGCTGGAGAAGCTCTGTAGCTCATTAATAATCTGTGAAACCATTAAGGGCACTCCACAGAGATTTCACCACCATCTTTTTGCCATTGCAGAGTGAATTACATGACCTTCTTCCCTGCTTCAGGGGAATGGCACAAGTGGCTTTTCCTGCACTTAGTTAAGGAAACAGCCAAGGATCCCATGCCAAGGGCACTGTTTAAATAACAATTATTAGAGAGTAGATGAGAAACCTCTTTTATCTTTGGCCTTGATAGAGTTTTAAAACTGATACCTTTCTCCCTCCTTATTTACATATCAAAATAATTGCCTCCTAAATTCCACAGCTTGCTGCAGTCCTGGAGATAATCTGCCTTTCAAAGGCTGCTGAGGCCCTGATGAGCCCTGGGCACTGGGAGCTCCGTGATGAAGCACAGAAATCCTTCAGGAAGGATCGATATCTCTGAGTGGCTGTGGATGTCATTACCACAGTGACACGAACCCCCACAATATCCTTTGCTTTTCATCGCCCCAGATCAATAGCAGAAAAAAAACCCAAACCAAATCAACCAGTTTTTCCCTTTATTCTGGAATGAAAGTCGATTTTGATGTGTTTCATTTTTCTTTGTCATGGGGAGAAGTTGGATCTCGGCCCTGCCTGCCCAGCTCATGTGAATTCTGGTCTGTGAGGCTGCATCCAGGTCACCAAGGAGATGCCAGGGTGTCACCCAGCCTGTGAGGCACAGGGCACCAGAGGGGCTCAAATCCCACCCAGAGAATCGTTTGGGAGTTCCAAGCTACACTTCAAATGCTTCCCACTCTGCTTTTCACTTCTGTTCAATACAAAAATGGGAAATGTAGAAGGGCAGGGAGAGCAAGGCTCTGGAAGATGGTGCTGTGGTCTGAGGAAAGGCTGGGACAGGTGGGATGGCTCAGCCTGGAGAGGAGAAGGCTGCAGGGAGAGCTCAGAGCCCTTGCAGGGCCTGAAGGGGCTCCAGGAGAGCTGCAGAGGGACTGGGGCCAAGGATGGAGGGACAGGAGGCAGGGAATGGCTGCCAGTGGCAGAGGGCAGGGCTGGATGGGATCTTGGGAATTGGGAATTGTTCCCTGGCAGGGTGGGCAGGGGCTGGGCTGGAATTGCCAGAGCAGCTGTGGCTGCCCCTGGAGCCCTGGCAGTGCCCAAGGCCAGGCTGGGCATTGGGGCTGGCAGCACCTGGCACAGTGGGAGGTGGCCCTGCCATGGCAGGGGTGGGATGGGGAGGATCTTTAAGGTCCCTCCCAACCCAAACCCTCCCAGGATTTTGTGAGGATGAATGAACTGTGGGAGAACAGAGGGACACACGAGCATTTCACAACACTTCCACATGATTCAAGCTTCCCATAAACAGAAATATTCCCAACAGCTGGAAAAATGAACACAACAGCCTGAACCCCTCAAGGATGAACCTTCTCATTTCTTGAGCAATAGCAGGAAAAAAACCCTTTTTCTGTCTGGGGTTTTGGAGTCCTTATTAAATCTTCATTAAAAAAAGTCAAAACAAACCAAAGATCCAGACCCAAAGGCCAGCAGAAATCCTGGGCTGGCTCTCATGGCTCAGGGACAGCCTGTCCCTGGGATCCAGGGGGAAATGCCCAGCACTGGCACAGCAGGACCCCCCTGCCTCCCTCCTGCTCAATCCATCCCTTCTTCATAGCACAGAAATCATCTCCTCCTCTCTCACATCCAAGCTTTAGGCACCAGAAGAATTTACAAAGGTACCTGAGGAGAGGAAAGGGAGGTCTAAGGGGTCTCAAAAGTTCAATCAAATGGCATTTTCTCAGCTATGGTTTCTGTCCTTGGTCTTATCCCATTCCTGTCCTCAAAGGGAATCTGGACACTGAGCTCAGGCACAAATCCACACCACAGACAGACAGAAATCCACATCATGGACAGACACAAATCCACACCACAGACAGACAGAAATCCACATCATGGACAGACACAAATCCACATCATGGACAGACAGAAATCCACACCACAGACAGACAGAAATCCACACCATGGACAGATGCCTGGGGACAGCACAGGCTCCCTCCAGTCATATCCTGCTTTGCCAGATACACTTCAAACTCAGGAGGAGCCCAACTTTGGGCCTAACACAAACTGCAGATGTAGATATAGATAGATACAGACACAGATACAGATATAGATATAGATATAGATATAGATATAGATATAGATATAGATATAGATATAGATATAGAATAGAATATAGATATAGAATCTAACCCCTGAAGATATAGATATAGATATAGATATAGATATAGATATAGATATAGAATCTAACCCCTGAAGGAAGAAAAAGTAATAATGTAACAAAAGTAACCAAAAGTAACCAAAAGTAACAAAAAAAGGTAACAAATATCTCTTTGTGCTGCCGAGGAACGCCTGGACCTGAGGACAAACTGCCCCAGAGTTATGGATCAGCTCCAGTGAAAGCTGTGAGGAAAGGGCTCTTCCCCAGCCTCAGGAACACCAAGAGCTCCTCCAGCTCAGGAATAAAATCCCCTTGCCCTGTTCTGCCTGCTGGAAAAATTGCTGCAGCACCAGATCTCCATGGAATTCCAGGAGAAGGGAATGACAGAGGATGGAGTGACAGACCTTGCTGAGTTACATCATCTCCATCTGCAGAAATTCAAATAAAACATTTTATCTAGTTTCCCTTCCAGGAATAAAGAACCAAACAAACTCAAAGAAACAACCCCCCTCCCTCCCCCGCAAAAACCCCAACAAACCCAACCAAAAACCAGGAGAGAGGAGCCCAAGGCCCAGGGCAGCCCTGAGCCTGCAGCAGCTCAGTCTGCACACCCAGCTGCCTCCTCCCCTCCCGGCCCTGCTGTGGGTGACAGGGAGAGGGATGGCCCAAGTGACAGATTCCCCTGATGGCACAAGTGACAGATTCCCCTGATGGCACAGGCTCGTGTAATAAAGTGAAGAAAAGAGAAATCTTTCATTCTATCCATTTTTAAAAGTGTTTCCCCTCCCTCTCCATAAACTGTGTGAGACAAATTGAAGGTAAGGCATCTTCTCCCTCCCAGCTCCTGCTGCCATGTCCCCGTCCCTGTCACTGCCACTGTCACTGCAGCCCCATGGGGAGAGGGGTGGATTTGTCACCACCCTGTGCTGGGACCCCTGCACTCCTACAGCCCCCAGGAGTGCTCAGCTGGTGAAAACCCAGCTCCTCCCTCAGCAGCAGGGCTCCTTCGTGGGGCTGAGCATCTCTGGGGGCAGCCCCAGACACTCCAGACACTCCTTGATGGATTCCCAACTCTGGCAGCAGAGATTTTCCACTTTGGACCCTCCAAAGATGCAGCAGCCCCAAAGCTGGGCCTGGAATGTACAACTCCCATGAAAAAAGAGGTGAACGGAGTGATCAGAGAGAACCTGCTGCTCTGTGCCACTGCTGCAGGTGGCCCTGGCTGTTATGGGGGCACCAAAGGAAAATGTTCCACCCTGTGGCCCAGGGGCTGTGCAGGGATGGGGCACAGAGGGACTCTGCAGGGACTCACAGAATTTCCAGAATTCCCAGAATCACTGGGATGGAAGAGACCTTCAAGACCATCCCAGCCCCAACCCCTCAGCTCAACCCTGGCACCCAGTGCCACATCCAGGCTTTGTTAAACACCCCCAGGGATGGGGACTCCACCACCTCCCTGGGCAGAACATTCCAGAACTTTATCACCTTTCTGTGAAATCCTTTTCCTGATATCCACCCTGTATTTCCCTTGGGGCAGCTCGAGGCTGTGTGCTCTGGTTCTGTCAGTTCTGGAGAAAGAGCCCAGCCCCAGCTGAGCACAGGCACCTTTCAGGAGCTGCAGAGAGCGATGAGGGCACCCCTGAGTCTCCTTTTCTCCTGGCTGAGCACCCCCAGCTCCCTCAGGGGTTCCTCACTCGCAGGGTTTGTGTTCCCAGCCCCAAGCCCAGGGATGGGGCACGGGGGGATTTGCAGGGATGGGGCACAGAGGCTGTGCAGGGAATGTCTCCCCTGCCCAGCTGCACTTCATTGAGATAGGAGCTGTTTTTCTTCCTTTTCCTTCACTGCTCCCTTTCAGGAGCTGCCAATAAAACTGAATGTGGTTTATGGCACAAATCACCTGTTGTGGAATAAATCAAATGGTGACTGCTTTCAGTCCTCTCATCAGAGAAATAAAACCTCCAGGTGCAACCTGAGTGTCAGAAGCTGTGTCCCAGTGACCAGTACCACAAACATCCAACCCTGCCCATTTCCTCGAAAGCCACTGCTAATGGTGCCTTGGGAAGACAATCCCAGCCCTGGATTTCTTTGTTCCTGGGGAGGCAGAGCAGCACACACAGGGTTCTGTCACTGAGGAGGAGAGGGGAGCTGCAGGGCTGAGCACACCCAGCCCCAGATGAGATCCAGGCAGCTGCTCCCTTCCAGCTGTCACCCGGCCAAGCCAATTGCCTCTGGAGGAGCTGGGACTGCACACGGTGTAATTGGAGGAAAATAACACCATGACCTGCTCCAGACAGCAAAGCTGAAGGGCTCCGAGGCCACCAGATAAATGTGAGGCAGAGCTATGGATATAATCATTTAAGACCCGAAAGCGAGAGTAATGAATGAACACTGGATTTCAATTATCCTGAGATAATTCAAATTACTTTAAATAGATAGCTGACCTACTAAAAACTGCCTGGGCTCTCATCCTGCATTTGCTGCCCAATTCAGCTAATGACAGTTTGATCCCATTCCTCCCCTTCCAAGGAGCAGCAGGATTGTTAATGGCAGTCCTGTGGAGCTGAGCCTGCGGGCACTGCTGCTCCCTGTCAGAACCCAGGACATCCCTCTGGCTGCCCTGGGTGATGAGAGACCCTGACAGGGGGCTCAGAGACCTTGGCACAGAGTCAAAAACACCTGTGCCTTCGATTTTAGCCCATGGAAACAATTACCAACTTTGTGTGAAGGTTTACAAGCCACAAGAGTTTGAATAGAACGATAGTGAATTTATCACAGGGTGAAAAAGTAGAATTTTGGGGTTTTAGAATGGGGGTTCAGGAGGCAAGATGGAGGAATCTGGGCATGTCCTGTCCTTCTTCTTCTTCTTGTCCTCCATCTTCTGCTGTGATGGTGGCACTTTTGAATTGGTTTAGAGTAGAGCCAGACTGTCTAACATAGGTGATAGGTATTGGAAAATTACTGTAAATAATGTACACATAGTTTTTAGTACAAAAGATAACACCACCCCAAGGGCAGGGACTGTGCCACAACCCGACCTGCTGGACAGACCTCAGCAGGTCAGAGAAAGAATGGAACAGATAAGAGAAAATAAACAACCTTGAAAAGCAGAACTGAGGAATCTCAACTTCTTCTTTGGTGGTGGGGCTGGGAAAAAAGAGATTTTCTAATACCTTGGGAGCCATTTCAAAAACAGAAACCCGAGAGCTCCCCAGCTCCCTGTGCTCAGCCCCGACCTCTCAGCTCTGGCATTTCCAGCTGGGAAGTTCAGGCTGGGCTGGTGGCATTCCTGAGCATGAGCAGGTCATTTGTGCAGGATTTGCTGCTTCAGGACAGCTGGGACACCCCTTTGCCATCACGGTGCTGGTGATGAACCCTTCCCCAGCCGCTGCCAAATCCCAAATTAGAACCTCTGAGCTCCTCCCCAGCCTGGCCTCAGTTCTCAGGGCAGTTTAATGATTTAATACTCAGGAGGGCTCTCCAGCTGTCACATCAGGGCTGTTCGGGTGGCCACAAAATCAATGACCCAAACATCCTGAGGTCCTCCCCACACCACCAAACTTGGCATTCCTCCTGCCTGGGGGGTTCTTAAGTTCCTGCTTTTCCCTGGATGCTGCCAAGGGGCTCAGACACTGAGTTCTGAACATGGAACTGCCCAAACACTGAGGGCAAACCTCTTTTGGGGGTGTCACCATAGGGATCCCCCTGGTTCAGCATCATCCTTGGTGCTCTAGGGAGGGTTATTGGTGCTGGAACCTGCACTTGGGAAGGTTCCAGCTGCTTTCCATGCATTTCCTGGGTGCATGGGGAGCCACAGCTGGGCTGGAGCTGCAGCATCACCATGGGGACATTCTAGGACAAGGAGATGTGTGAGAAATGATCCTCACTTTCAAAAATGTAAAAGGTTTATTAAAACCTTATCAGAAATACAACAGCAGACTGAATAGAGAAAACATCACAGCACCAGGAGCAGAGGATGTTCCCCACCATGTGCTCACCCACACCATGGAGGTTTCACCTTTTAACCCTTTGCCCCCCAAAGTTCTGTCCATGGACTCCTCCTTCCCTGCCCAGGGTGGAGATCCCTGCCTGACACCTGGAGTGGGGGGCAGCTGTTGCCATGGTAACGAGTGACCCTCCCAAATGTCCCAAACCCAGGGCACCCCTGAGAACAGCACAGGGGGGTAAAACACAACTATAAATCTATAAAACTGCTCCTGACATAGATACAGGATATTTGCCTTTAATTGTGAGAGTCAGCCATGGCATTGCTCATCTGTCACAGATGGGATGCACCTGGTGATGACTCCTCCAGCTGCTGCTCTGCTAATTGTCCCAACAATCTGCTCCAGATGAGGGGTTCCAGCAGTTCAAGGAGCCACAGGAGGTGTGTGGAGACAGGATGGGCCTTTGCTGAATTTATTTATCACTACTAATTACGGGGCAAATGATGGGGAAAGGTGCTCAATATTCACCTTCACTTGTGAGCCCCTGAAGGTGCAGGGTTCACTGGCTGATGGAGAGCGAGGTGGGGAGAGATGAAGAGATGGAGAGCAGGTCTCAGGGAACACGGAGGCTGGAATGCTGTTCCAGCCTGCTGTCTCTGCTGGAAGGGTGGCACTAAAGCTCACAGCCAGCCAGAGCTGGGCCTGGACCAAATCTACAGAATGGGCATAGAAAAGGCTTCCCAGAGGGAAATAAATTCCTTTATAAACACCCTATACCTCCCAAATCTTGCTGCTTATGTTAAGATGCAGATGGACAGAGAGCATTTCTGCAGGTTCCAGTGCCTGCATGGCCACTGAGGGATGGGCTCTACCACCAGAGACAGCTCCACCCTGGGCTCTGCTCCAGCCCCAACCCTGCTTAGGGAGATTTCCCACATTTTCAGGCCTCACATGGAGCTGCTGGGTGTGGAACTGTGCTCTGCCTGTGCCACACAGCCCACACCATCCCTGAGGGGCTGAGCTGGGTTTCATCCAGCCCAGCCTGACAAAGTTCACTGGAGCCACAGACCAGACACCAGTTACTGTGTCAAATAAACCAGCACAGGAGGGGAACCTCGCCCAGGAAATCCCATCCAAACAAACATTGCAGCAGATCTTCCTTGAATTACAGCAAAGGTGTGAAGGTTTCTGCCCATCAGGGTTATTGCTGGAACAAAACTCAGCACTGCCATTCCCAATAAAACAAGGAGAGCTCTTCCATAGTGTCTCGGTTTGGACAGACAGGTACCTCCTGAGGAAGGCAGGAGCCTCCCTTGAAATGCAGAAAACGAACCCCCCCTCTGAATTGCTATAAATTTTAAATTAAGGGGTTCTCAGGGAAAAAATATGGGAGCAGGAAATAACAGTTCTTTATTAGGGAGGAAAATAAAAGGATAAAATGAACAATGCAGTGAACTAAAGCAACAGTGCCAGAGTCAGAACCCAGCCTGACACCCTGTGGGTCAGGGTGCTGGCAGCAGAACCATTGGAATTGTGGCTCAGCCCTCCTGCAGTGCCAGGGCTGGTTCTGCTGGAGCAGGGATCCTGGAGAAAGGTGCAGTCTCTGCCTCTGCAGATCCAGGGCAAGAGGCAGCTGCTGTTCCTCTGGGCAATCCAGTGCAGAAGCCGTGCTGGTGTTCCAGAATCTCCAGATTCTATCCAGGTAGGAATGCTTGGCTCCTCCCTCTGGGCTCCCATCTGCCAATGGGATGCTGTAGTTCTTATCAGCCATGCAGGGACATTCCATAGCTGTTATCAGCAGGAGGAGTGGGTGTGGAAGAGATAAGGAAAACTGCCCATGGACAGGAGACAGCTGCCATGCAGATGGTGAATAGATACAGTAGGATACATCTTTGCCTTGCAATCAGGACACATGGATACACATGAGGGGGGGAGCCATTGCACCACATTTCTCCAGAAATTAATTGAATAACTGAATGCTGTCAAACCCATTTTTGCAGCACAGCAGGTCTGAGTGGGGCCTTTCTGGCAGGGCTTGGTTTCACCCTGGCCACTGAAGGTGCCCATGGCCCCTGCAGAACAGATCCTGGGCTCAACCCCCCCATCAGCACCAGATCCAAAGCACAAACCCAGTTTGACATTGAAAGCCTTAATTAACTAGCCCTAATTGCACTGCAAATTGCTCTAAAATTGCATGTAATCATTTAAAACCCAAACCAGCAGTGCTGCTCTGGGTATGGAAGCATCTGGTGCCCCTTGGAAAAAGATGAATGGCACTGTTTGCTCCTGATCATCTCTGGGTAAGCAGAGGGGCCTGCCAGGCTCCTCCTGGTTCATATTAATGTGGTGTTAATTGACTAAGAAAAAGTGGAATGAAACTAGTCCAAGAGAAAATGATTCTTGATGCCTCCACGGGGGTACCTTCAGCTTGGCCTCAGCCATTGAGTTACACAGGATTTTATTTAGCAGCCCACCCCAGGAACCATTAAACCAGGGGCTCCTCCTGAACCCAGCTGAAACCATTCCTGCTTTTGCCCCGGGCTCTGCAGCGTCCCTCCTGCCACATTCCAGGGCATTCCATGGAAATTTTCTTTCCCTTCCGTGCCTGAGAAGCCGTGATGCCGAATGATTTTTGCTGTTTTCCTGTCTATATTCTCTGTATTCTTTACACATGTTTGTGGCTCTGTGGCTATTGCTGGCTCTTTTCCCAGTACTTTTCCCTAGGCAGAAACACATCCCAAGGGCCCTGTCCTGCCTTGGTTCTTTAGAGCCAAGGCCCCAAACCAGCACTTCAAGACACATTTTCATAAACAAAGTTTAGTTTCTGTCTGAGGAGGGAGGATTTAGAAGGGGTGACATTACCTCACCTCCTATGTCTCCAACTGGTGATTTTTGTCAGTTATGCAAATTTGTTAAACTTATAAAACTGTGCTCACCCTGTTGGGGTGGGCATTTTGTGGACATTTTCCATGTCTGCCCCTGGAGGCCTCCAATAAAGAGCAGCCTTTGTATTACCTCCTACAGCAATATTACCTGGTGTCATGGTTTGACACTGGCACAATGCCAGTGCCCCCATGAGGATACCCTCTCCCTGGTTTCTGCTGTGAGATGTGACCAGGAATAAGCAAAGCAGGCTCCTACTTAGGAAAGAAAAGAGAACAAAACTTTATTAACTACACTACAACTATATATATAAAAAGGAACACACACAGGAAAAAATGAAAACCTTACAAATCCATTTCCTCCTCCCCCCAGCAAATTCCCAACACAATACATCTATTCCCCAAATCACCAACTCTTGGTCCAGCACCACCCTTCAGACAATCAATCCTCAGTTCATCAAGAGGAGAGGAGTCCTTCTTGTACCATGGGCTTCCCCTGGAAACACAGCTGAAGCCTCGTGTGTTTCCGTGTCACTCGTGGCACTGCCCGGAGAACATCTGCCGTTGTGACCTCTTCCTTTCATGTCCAGTGCTCTCACCACTGAACACGGACCAGAGCTGCTCCTAGGGTTGTCTTTTTAAGGATGTTTTGTCCTGATCCAAAAAAGGCACAGTCTCTCCTTTGCCAGAAGCAGCAGCTGGACGGGGGAGAGACCCGAACTCTTTCCTCACCGGAACCCAAGAGAGCCTCCCAGGGGAGAGCTCTGCTTTTAACCCCGTGTTCTCAGAGGCAGATCCATGTCCTAATGGCCATATTAGATGGCAATATTAAAATCTGAATATCCATTGGCCCAACCACAGCATCCCAAAAAATACATTTCCTGTCAAACCACCACACCTAGAAAGTGAATTGTTTCATTTCTAGGCTCTTTAGGGCATGAGCAGCACCTCCTGGACCCTCCCTGCATTCCTGCTCCCAGCTGTTCCTGACTCTGTGGCTCAGTGGTTGTGAGAAATCCTGCTCACTTCCAAACAAATGTAAAAGGTTTATTAAAACCTTATCAAAAATACAAAAGAAGATCGAATAGAGAAAACATCACAGCACCAGGAGCAGAGGATGTTCCCACCATGTGCTCACCCACACCATGGAGGTTTCACCTTTTAACCCTTTGCCCCCCAAAGTTCTGTCCATGGACTCCTCCTCCCCTGCCCAGGGTGGAGATCCCTGCCTGACACCTTGAGGGGGGGCAGCTGTTGCCATGGTAACGAGTGACCCTCCCAAATGTCCCAAACCCAGGGCACCCCTGAGAACAGCACAAGGGGGTAAAGCACAACTATAAATCTATAAAACTGCTCCTGACAGAGATCCAGGATATTTGCCTTTAATTGTGAGAGTCAGCCATGGCATTGCTCATCTGTCACAGTGATGGAAAGACGAGGAGCAGCAGAGAAGGGACACAGCAGAAGGGACTGAAAGAAGATTTTAGCTTTGCTCTTTGGGTTCTCTTTGCCCTCCTGGACCAGGCAGAGCAAAGCTGCAAATTCCTCTCCCCTCGGATCCTCCCTCCCTAGGGCACGACCAGCAGGGGTAAAACCTCTGACAGCTCTGCAGTCATTAAAATCTGATATTTGTGCCCATAAATCAGCCAGGGTGGGCAGCACCAGCAGCACAGAGGCACCGAGGGCTGCTCTGGCAGCAGGGGCATGAGGGGCAGGCACAGCCCAGGGCAGGTGTGTGCCCAGCAGTCCCATTTGTGCCGCTTTTCCTGGCTTTGAGTGACCTTTGGAGAGGGAACTGCTCGCTCCGTGTTTCTCTAGAGCAGCTAAATGGGAGCAACCACGAGTCTTTCACAGCTCACTGCCCTCAGAAATGGTCCTGCCGGAGCTGTCAGGAGACACATCCTCCTCCCCGGCCCATTAAAGAGGATATTTAACAGCTTTTCTTATGTCTCAGACGGAGCTGTCTCAGAGCTGCTGGTTTCTTTGTTTCCAGATGCAGCAGTCACTATTCTCCATTAAGTAAATTCACTTTTTGGGGTTTGATTTGGGGTATTTAAGCCCAGGAAGGGCAGTAAACAGCACCGATGCTCTCAGGGATGGAGCATTTATATTCCAGGGGATAAAATAACCATTTCTAGGACCCTGGAACCCTGTCCTGGACCTCCTCCTGCAGTGTGAGGGGTGAGGTGCCCCCAGTCTCCAGGTGACCACATTCCACCACTGACTCCTCCTTGGGATGGACGGGGACATGCTCACCTCCCAGATGGGTCTGTCAGGCTGTCACTCAGCTCTGCCAGTGCCATCACCTGATAAACCTTCCCTTTGCATCAGGAAAATCTGTGATTTTATCATGAAAAAAATCACATCATCTTTGTGTGTTTTTATAGAAGAGATTTTAGGCATAAACTGATTTTGCTTTCAGACCTTTCACAGGGTTTGTTTTTTGGTTTTTAGGGTTTTTTTTTGAGGCCGACAAACCAGAAGCCAGTTGACTGATCTCACTTTCAGGCCTCAGTTGAACTTGAGATGTAGGAAAAAGTCTCATCATCCCAACAATTCAGAATTGCAAAGTTACTGATCCCCCCTTTCTCCAAAAACTCCCCTGTAGTGGATGAATTCACAGGGATAAAGAACAGCCTTCCCCTGCAGCCAGAAAATCACTGCTCTCTTCCAAGCTGGCAAAAGGCAAAGTAAAGACAAATCACTGCTCATTTAACCCTCATATCCATAAAAAGTGGTGAAGAGAGAAGAGGCTTTCAACCTTAAAAATGAGATTTAAGAGGTGAGTTTTACCCTCTTGCAGCTCTGTGAAATATTCCCAGCAGAATCAGCAAACCTTGCAAAAGCAGCTTTTGCATCTCTCATTGGATTTTGTGCTAAAAGCACTGAGAGGTTCCCCAAATTTCCTTCACTGCAGGAGGATCCTTCCCAAGCCAGCTCCTCCAGCCCTGCTGGAATTCCCTCCTGATCCCAGTGCCCTGAGCAGAACCCTTGATCTCCCCTGGGCCTGCTGCTCTGGGCTGGAACTGAGCACAGAACCATGGAGTGGGCTGGGTTGGGAGGGACCTTAAATCCCATCCCATCCCATCCCATCCCATCCCATCCCATCCCATCCCATCCCCATCCCATCCCATCCCAAACCATCCCATCCCATCCCATCCCACCCCACCCCACCCCTGCCATGGCAGGGCCACCTCCCACTGTGCCAGGTGCTGCCAGCCCCAATGTCCAGCCTGGCCTTGGGCACTGCCAGGGCTCCAGGGGCAGCCACAGCTGCTCTGGCAATTCCAGCCCAGCCCCTGCCCACCCTGCCAGGGAACAATTCCCAATTGCCAAGATCCCATCCAGCCCTGCCCTCTGCCACTGGCAGCCATTCCCTGCCTCCTGTCCCTTTGCGCCCTGTCCCTCCAGCCCCTCTCCAGCACACAGCCAATGCTCCATGGCACAGAACTTCAGCTCCTTCCAGGACCTGGATTTGAAACTCCTGCAGGATCCAAGGGCTCTGCAGGGAGCCCCAGCTTTTCCTGAAGTTCTGCTCCTGCCCCTCAAACCTCCCCTGAGCTGGATGGATTCCCCTCTGCCCAGGGGAAAGCAGGAGAACATCCCTGCCCTGGCAGCAGCTCCACCTGAGGCATGCCGAGCTCTCCAGGCACAGCTGCTCCTCTCTTGACTCTTTCTTGGTTGTCTTGGCTTTCCCTGTGATCAGCAGAATGTGTCGAGTCCTCTGACAAGATCTAATCTCCCTGCTGGCTGCCCTGACTCAAGCACTCCTTTGCAGAACAATGTTTCTTCCCAGAAAAATGTAATTTTATTCCGGCTGCCGTATCAGGCCTCTGATATTAGTGCTGAGCTTCTCAGGAACCTCCTCAGCCAGAACATTCCTGTGCTGGCAGATCCTATCAGGGAAGAGGGAGAATATGATGTCTCTGTGGCGTGGCTGTTGTGAATAAAGAGAGATATGGAGAGAAAACACAAGATAGAGGCACAAACAAACAAACCTTGGAGCAATATCTTACAGGTTTTGTGGAGGAGCCTCCTGACTCCGGGGGGAACAGTCTCATGGCCCAGCCTTCCGCTCTTTTCTCCTTTTTTCCCTGAGCCAGGGATGTATTTTCCAGTCGGGCAGCGCTGCCTCTGCTCTGTAGAACAGGATCTGATGGGCAGAGTGAACGTGGCACTAATGGGGAGGAGACAGGACAGAGCCTGAGCCGAATGCAGGAATGGCTTGGGAAGCTGAGGGGAGGCAGAGCAGGACAGGAATTCCTGCCTGTTACACACCACCAGCAGGCTCTGGTATCAATCACTGCCCTGCTCCATGTGCTGACTGATGATCCTGCCCTGTCTGCAGCCAGAATTAATGGGAATGAGCAGGAAAGCCTTGGCCAGGGCACGGCAGCCACAGGAAGGCTGTGAGGAGCCCCAGCAGCGCTGCTCCGGGGGGCTCGGGGGACTCAGACATCATTTATTAGTTGCTTTCCTAATTAATTCTTCTAAAATAACACAGCTGACTGCTGGAAAGAGCAGATTTGTCACAACGGGGCCCTTTTGCCGGAACAGCCTCGTTTGAAAGTGCCGAGGATTTCCTGAGGGCCGGGAAGGGCTCGGCCTGCCCAGCAGCACATCCAGGCTCCCTCTAGCCCTGTCCTGGCTCCTGCCCCAGGAACAGGCGTGATCCAGGCTGAAGAGCTCTGATGTGCATGGGAAAGAGCAAAGGACACCTCCCAGGAGCAGATCCCCCACCTGCCTTATCAGCCCTGGCTGTTTCCTCAGCACATGTCTGAACCTGGAGCTGCAGGGCTGTGAGGGAGCACATCCACTTGTTTACCAAAAAAAACCCAGCCCAAGGACTGATCTCCAATTCACAAACATTAGAGAAAGCTCCAGAGGTCTTTGTTTGCCTAACAGAGCAAAACAAGGAAAAAAAATCCTTCCCTCCGTGCTCTATCTGCACTCTGATTTATCAGAGCTCACGGTGACAGGAGGAGTTCCCCCAGAGGTGCCCACACCTCAAACGGATCAGAGCCTCGAGTCAGAGACACTTTTCTGGCTTTAAGTCCATTGTGGGAACCTGGTTAAAACCCTTTTTTCCAGGCTAAATAAATAAATAAATAAACTTCCATTCCCAGTGCTGGAGCCCCAGAGACACAAATACCTCCCCTTCCCCGCTATCCCCAATCCAACAGCCTGGATCTCAGGATCAGTCACAGCCTGGCCTGCCTGAGGCTCTGGGCTCACAGGATTTAGGGCCCAGAGATCCCCAGGATTTAGGGCCTTGCATAGTGCAGGCAGAGCTCATTTCTCTGCCTCAGATTTAAAGCCTTCAGTGATTTCTTGAAGGTGAATTTCTCACCTTCCCTGTCAAAGGGAAAATACTCGTGGAGACAAATGGCTGGGATGAGGTGGAGGAGCTTCTTTAAAATCAGACTTTGTCCCTTTATCAGTGCAAAATCTCTGTGTGGCTCTCACTCGGTCACTTGAGGCCGTAATTCTGCCCCAGGGCTGCCATCCCTGAAAAGCATCAGGGATAAATATCCACTAACAGGCCAGGAGGATGGCTGGGGAGGGCTCTCCATGGGAACCAGGAGCTGGATGGGAATTCAGATTCCACCACCAGGTCATGTCTGCAGTTCAGATGTTGGAAAGGAAAGAGAAACACTGAGGGTGACAGTGCCAAACCAAACCAAGGGACGGCGATCTGCCTGATCACCCTGGAGCCAGCACTGGGCTCTGATTGCAAGGGCAGCTCCCAGAAACAAATTAACTGGATGCTCTGTCTTCCTGGAGAGGGATGGATGGATGGATGGATGGATGGATGGATGGATGGATGGATGGATGATGGATGGATGGATGGATGATGGATGGATGGATGGATGGATGGATGGATGGATGGATGGATGGATGACGGATGGATGGATGGATGGATGATGGATGGATGGATGGATGGATGGATGGATGGATGGATGGATGATGGATGGATGATGGATGGATGGATGGATGGATGGATGGATGGATGGATGGATGATGGATGGATGGATGGATGGATGGATGATGGATGGATGGAGGGATGGATGATGGATGGATGGATGATGGATGGATGGATGGATGGATGGATGGATGGATGGATGGATGGATGGTGGATGGATGATGAATGGATGATGGATGGATGATGGATGGATGGAGGGATGGATGATGGATGGATGGATGATGGATGGATGGATGATGGATGGATGGAGGGATGGATGATGGATGGATGGATGATGGATGGATGGATGGATGATGGATGGATGGATGGATGGATGGATGGATGATGGATGGATGGAGGGATGGATGGATCATGGATGGATGGATGGATGGATGGATGGATGATGGATGGATGGATGGATGGATGGATGGATGGATGGATGGATGGATGGATGATGGATGGATGATGGATGGATGATGGATGGATGGATGATGGATGGATGGAGGGATGGATGGATGGAGGGATGGATGGATCATGGATGGATGGATGGATGGATGGATGGATGATGGATGGATGGATGGATGGATGGATGGATGGATGGATGGATGGATGATGGATGGATGGAGGGATGGATGGATCATGGATGGATGGATGGGTGGATGGATGGATGGAAGGGAGAAGGGACACACCATCTCACAGCTGCCTTTGGAAAGGGATCCACCCTGTGCTAAATAAAATGTGCCTCACCCCAATGCAGAGTTAGAGAAGAATAAACACAGTCTCTAGAGGGAAATATCCAGCTGGGACAGATTCCCAAGGAATTCCATGGCCCCAGCTCGGCTCCATCCTGCTGAGGGAACACCCCCATCCCATGCACCCAGTGAGCAAAAATCCCTTGGAATTTCTCCCTGTCCCACCCCTCCAGCTGCCACCAGCTGTCCCCGGGGTCACACTGCTCTGAGAATTCAGTCCTCAAGTGCAGCCCCTGATCCTGCCAGAGCCCATCCCTGCCCTCCCACTGCCCCCCAAGCGTGGCTGGCAGAGTGATTTCCCCTCCCAGGAGTACTTCCTGCTCCTCCCAGGAGAAGCAGCGATTTCTGCGAGGCTGAGGCCGCACAGTTCAGCTGCTTCCATCCCAAGCGAGGACAGAACTGTTTGCTCTGTGCTGGAGAAGCAGAGCGTGGCAGGAGAGGCTCTGATCACACAATGCCCCTTTCCTGCAGAGGTTAGGTTTGGTTTTAATCAGTGTTTGCCCTCTTTTCTCTCTTGTTTCAGTCTGAGTTGCGCAAGGTAAAAGCTGAAGTCAATTTGCTGCCTGTGCAGAGCTCCCAGAGTTGGAGCTGCACCCCAGGGAAGGTCCTGGCAGGGGAGGAAAGAGGTGGCAAAGAGATCACCAGCACCAGCCCCTCAAAGTGGGCAAGAGACTGCACAGAGAGTTGGGCTCATCTTGGGGAGGAAGGCCCAGGGCCAGCTCAGCACAAAGGTCTGGGGGCATTCAGACAAAATCTGGGACTGCACCAAAGCTCTTCCCTGAGAAATGGGAAACTGGGGAGCTGGGGCAGGGGCTCTCCCAGCACACACTGACCCAGGGCTGCTGCAAACCACAGGAGTGCCTGCAGCCTGGCAATCTGGTCATTTAAAATATCTCACCTCGGGCGAGTTTCCTTTTCCACTCTCCCAGCACATCCCGGTTTTATTTTCAGGGAGCTGGGAGCCAGCAGACACCAGAGCAGCAAAGTCAGAGGAATGGAGCCAGGCTGGCCCCGTGATGGATTTGGCCTCGAACAAGGATCAGGTGCTCCAGCAGAGCACCGAGGGGTTGGGAGGAGGTGGAGGAAGAAGCTCCTCAGCTGAATTCCCAGTTTCCAGCTCTATCTGCAGTCTGCCCCAGCTTTTCCCTTCCTTGCAAATCCCGCACAGCTCCTGCCCCAGCAGCCAGCCCGGCTGCCCACGGCTCGGGATGTCCCTGCTGCCAACCCCAGAGCTCGGAGCAGGGCTGGAAGAGCTGCTGATCCCGGGACTGGGGCTTGAGAGATGCTGCAGTGCCATCTTCAGACGGGAGGGCAGCACCCGCGGCAGGACGGGAGGGGAAAGGAAACCGACCCCAAAGCGCCCCCAGACCCAGAGACCTGGCAAACATTCCCGGCTGGAGTGGCTGGAGCTGGGCAGCTGAGCCCAGGGATACAGCACAGATCCATCCCCACGGAGCCTGGGAAGGGCTGGGATCCATCCCCTGGGATCCATCCCCTGGGATCCACCTCCCCTGGGATCCCTCCCCGGGATCCATCCCCTGGGATTTGGGATCCATCCCTGTGATCCACCCCCTGGAATCCACCCCCTGGGATCCATCCCCCGGGATCCATTCCCCGGGATCCATCCCCCGGGATCCACCCCCTGGGATCCACCCCCTGGGATCCTTCCCTGAGAGCCACCCCCTGGGATCCACCCCCTGGAATCCACCCCTGGGATTCATCCCCTTGGGATCTATTTACTGGGATCCATCCTACTGGGAGCACTGGGATCCCATTTAATTCCATGCCACATTAACAACGGGCAGCTCTGTGGGCAAACAGGGCCTGCAGCTGGGGCTTGGTGCCCAGACAGCTTCAGACAGGGTTCCTCTGAAAATCAGCCCCCTTACGAAAGCTTTTTTCCAGCAGCACTGCTTATTTGGGCCAATTTTTAGCAATTTTAGTCATTTTGGCCTCCTCCACACGTCACTACTGCCGTGAGTGTCCCTGGAGCCCAGGGAACAGCAGCAAAGCTTTAGAGGAGAAAAAGCAAATGTTCCTTGGGATTTCAATGGGATGAAATCACTGCATGGCCTTTTTACAGTGGCCTGGGGGGACAGGAACAGCTTCAAACTGCCAGAGAGCAGGGTTGGATGGGACATTGCAGAGAAATCCTTCCCTGGGAGGGAGGAGGTGCCCAGAGCAGCTGTGGCTGCCCCTTGGTCCCTGGCAGTGCTCAAGGCCAGGCTGGACATTGAGGCTGGGAGCACCTGGGACAGTGGGAGGGGGTGAAATCAAACCATTCTCTGATGCTAAAATTCATCCCATCCCCGAGCCTCCTCTCTCTCATGGCCCCCAAGCAAACTCAGCTCTGGAGAAGGAGGATTTGGTGAGCTGGGAAGGATTCCTTCACTAGAGATGAAAACAGAGCCATTTTCCAGGAGCAGGGTCACAAAAGCTGTCCCCTCCTGGAAGGGCACTCACCCCCACCTCGGCTCAGGAGTTACAAAGCTCAGTTTTAAACGTGAGCTGGGGAATGGATGAGCCTGGCAGGAGGAGCTCTGGGGGCTGTCAGCTGTGCCTGCTCACGAGGGGAGCTCTCTGCAGAGCCCTGGCAGCACCAGGGCCAGCCCTGCAGCCCAGCCTGTCCCCACATGTGTGCCAGCAGCCTGCCAGCCCCACACAGGGCCCTGCTCACAGCTGGGTGACAGAACTACCCCAGGCACCCCCCAGTTCCTGAAAATGCCGGGGCTGGGAGCTGCTGGGCATGGATGGTGTGTGCCAGCAGCCAGCACTGCGCCAGCCCAGCCTGCAGGGACAGCTCAGGAGCTGCAGAGCTCAGGGAACTGTCACACACATCTTTTATGAAAAAGCCTTTCCTTGGGATTTTTCTTCCTGAGAAGCTGAGGCCTCAAGAACAAAGTGTAAACATTGATTATCTGCTGCTGTGGAATGCAACAGGTGGATCTTTGATTAGCCTATGTTAGTTGTTTCTAATTAATGGCCAATCACAGTCAGCTGGCTCGGACAGAGAGCCCGAGCCACAAGCCTTTGTTATCATTCTTTTTCTATTCTTAGCTAGCTTTCTGAGGAAATCCTTTCTTCTACTCTTTTAGTATAGTTTTAATATAATATATATCATAAAATAATAAATCAAGCCTGCTGAAACATGGAGTCAGATCCTTGTCTCTTCCCTTATCCTCAGACCCCTGTAAACACCATCACAGGGAACAGCCCTGGATCAGGCACAGGCAGCTCCTGCCTCAGCCCAGCCTGCAGGGACAGCCCAGGAGCTGCAGAGCTCAGGAACAGCCCTGGATCAGGCACAGGGACAGCCCAGGAGCTGCAGAGCTCAGGAACAGCCCTGGATCAGGCACAGGGACAGCCCAGGAGCTGCAGAGCTCAGGAACAGCCCTGGATCAGGCACAGGCTGTTCCTGCCTCAGTCTGACCTCCCTGCTCCCACTGCCCAGAAACTCTCCAGGAGCTTCCAGGCAGGGTCGAGGCCAATTTGCTCAATTCCCAGCTTGGCAGGGAAGGGATTACACAGCAAAAACTGGATCTGAGGGTTACACAGCTATCAAAGCCCTTCACTCCCTGTCCCCCGGGCCAGCTCTAAGCCTTGCTTCTTCAGAAGCTCCTTGGCAATTAGCTCGTTTTAATTAATGCCAACTCCACCCAGCGGAACCAATGCCTCGAAAACGTTGGGAGAGAGGAAAAAAAGCAGAAAGGAGGAGGAGAGCCAGGCTGTAGGTCTGTGCTCACCCACATGGACGGGGGTGGTGGAGCCCTGAGGGAGCCTGGTCCCAGCTGGGGACAGGGGAAGGAGCTGAGCTGTCCCCACACGCCTGGGGGTGGCACAGGGAAAGGGGCATCTCCCAACCCCTCCCCTGCTCCCACCCCTCATCTGCGACCCCAGCACCCCCAAAGCCACCACAGACACACAGAGCTCCCCCAGCTCGCCCCAGCCCTGGGGAGGGAAGGATGGGAGCAGTGCTGGGAGCCTGCAGAGCCAACTCTCCTTACCCAGCACCTCCTTCCTGCCTCCATGGCAACTTTCAACAGCCTTAATTGCTTCTTATTTTAACACTTGAGGAACGAAACCTCTGTGATCCTCCATCTCCTCATTATTAACGCTCCCCAGCACAGACCCCACATGCAGCATTCCGTGTGTGTTTGTATTTGCAGCTTGAATTTTCTGTAGAATCCCTGACTGTGGATCTGCTGCTCCTCCAGCCCCGATCCAAAGGCTGTCAGAAATCCGGAACATTTGTTTGCTCAGGGCTCTGCCCTCCCTGGGCTCTCTCCTGCCTGGTCAAAGTGGAATGGAACATCTCTGGGGGCTGCCAGTGCCAGCACTGAGATCCCTCTCTCCTGACACAGCTTTTCCCCCAGGAATTCAGGATTGCTCCCAGCCACACACACATTTCATGGCAGGGAGCAGCACAGCATGGAAAGTGTTCCCAGTTTCATCCTGCCCCTCGTGCTGTGCTCACCAAACCCTTCCCTTGGCAGCCAAACTGGGCTGCTCGGCCCCAAACTGGTGACACTGGGAAAATTGGTTGCATGCTGTGTCCCACATGGAGGGGACATCAGGGGCTACCAGGGGCTGAGTCCAGCCCAGAGCTTCATCCCACACCTGATGGGGGCTGGGAAACCCTCTGGGATGGAGAAGCAGCAGCACAGCTCAGCTCAACTGCCCACGGAGCCACCTGGGGGGAAACTGGTCCAGGGGACCTGAATGGGCTGGGATTGGTACCAAGGGGACCTGAAAGAATCCACGGGGTCACCCAGGAGGTGAAACTGGTCCAGGGTGACCTGAATGGCTGGAATTGGTCCACGGGGACTCTTTCTGCCTCTGATTCTTTCAGAGGCTGCTGAAAGCACCTAAAGGGTCCCCCAGGGAGGTGAAACTGGTCCAGGGTGACCTGAAAGAGTCCAGGGGGTCACCCAGGGGCTGGAATTGGTCCAAGGTCACCTGAAGGTCAAATTCCTCCTCATGGCCTCTCCCGGCCTCTCCTCCTTCCCAGGGACAGCGCCTCAGGGCCTTGTGTCTTGGTTTGGAAAGCCAGGAGTCTGCTGAGGAAGGCAGGAGCCTCCCCTCAAATGGAGAATGTAAACCCTCCCCACTCCTCTGAATTGCTATAAATTTTAAATTAAGGGGCTCTCAGGGAAAAAATATGGGAGCAGGAATAACAGTTCTTTAATAAGGAAGAAAATAAAAGGATAAAATAAAGAATGCAGTGAACTAAAGCAACAGTGCCAGAGTCAGAACCCAGCCTGACACCCTGTGGGTCAGGCTGGTGGCAGCAGAACCATTGGAATTGTGGCTCAGCCCTCCTGCAGTGCCAGGGCTGGTTCTGCTGGAGCAGGGATCCTGGAGAAAGGTGCAGTCTCTGCCTCTGCAGATCCAGGGCAAGAGGCAGCTGCTGTTCCTCTGGGCAATCCAGTGCAGAAGCCGTGCTGGTGTTCCAGAATCTCCAGATTCTATCCGGGTAGGAATGCTTGGCTCCTCCCCCTGGGCTCCCATCTGCCAATGGGATGCTGTAGTTCCTATCAGCCATGCAGGGACATTCCATAGCTGTTATCAGCAGGTGTGTCCCTGGAGGGAGGAGTGGGTGTGGTCACTCAGAGAGAGAGATAAGGCAAACTGCCCACTACAAAGGTAATCTGCCATACAGATGGTAATGGAAAACAACTTGCATTGCAATCTTCAGCACCTTGGCAAGGCTCCTTCTCCTCCCTGGCAGTGCAGGGCAGTAAAGGCAGTGCCCTCCCTGCTGCACAGCTCTTACCTGCATGGACACACATAAAAATACACAACATTTTACAGGCTGCTCCCTATTCATTAGGCCCTGCTGAATACAATAAAGCTGCCACTGGACCAGCCCCTGCTGGAGCTCTCAGCTCATGCTGAAAGATGGAATTATATTGCAGTGAGGCTTGTAAACACTGCCAGACTTGTTTATTATAAACCCTGCTCCAAAATTCAATCAGATTAATTTATGTGGGACTTAAACCACTGCTGCTAATTGGAGGTAATGGGATGGACACAGCTCCTGGCTGCTCCTGCAGGGGCCCAATCCCTGCAGACACTGGCCTTGGTCTGAGGGCTGGAAGGGAACCTGGAGCACCCAGAGCTCCCCATTCCTCGGGAGAAATCACATTTCCAACATCCTGGGCCTGTCCTGACCCCCAGGGACTCCCTCACCCTCCCCAGGAGCCCCTGTGGGTCTCTTTTCTTCAGGAAGGATGTGCTGGGTACAGCAGGGACCTGATCCAGGGGCTCCTTCCCAGGCAGGAAGGTTTGCTCTGATCCCAGCCCAGCATTTCTCCCAGCCCTGCCCTTCCCTCCCTGCTCAGCCCCAGTCTGGGATCACAAACAGCAAAGTCAAGGTGGGCACTGAGTACAGACGTGGATTTAAAGTACTCCTTAAGCACAAGAGCTTTGCTTCTTTAAAAAGGTGAAGGGGGGTGGGGGGAAGGAAGATGAAGTGAATTTATCCAGAAATTGGTCAATCCCTTAATCCCAGGAGGTGAGAGCCATCCCATCTGGAAATCAGCTGGATTTCCCTCTCCCCTTGCTGGGGAGAAAAATCTCATTTTGAGACATAAAGAGCCAGGTCATCTCCGTTCTGGATTCTGGGAGATGAAGTGGGACAGAGAGGATTTGAGGCAATCCTGGCTGGGAGCACTGGGGAGGTTTCCAGGGCCATGGGGCAGGGGCTGTGCCTGTCCTCTGTGAGGGGGGCAGAGGGAGGGCTGCTCCAGGACACACAAAATCCTCTCTCCCTCCAGTCCCAGGGGCCAGAGCTGCTCCAGCTCTCCCGGCCCCAGGAAGCAGCATTTGAAGGCCCTCGCTCTGCAGCAGCTTGTCACTGCGTGCCAGATTCCCAAAGGGCAGTGTTCCCAGAGTTTCCAACATAATTCCTGTGCCTGCTCTGCCTCCCTCCCCATCAGATGCCAGATCTGACTGGGAGATGGAAGAGCTCCCACAGGGAACCTTGCAGCAGGTGGATTTCTCCCTCCACCTTCCTGAATTATCCTTCCAAAGCAGATGCTCCTTCCCTTTCCAAACTCCAGGAGCTTTTTGTGTCTCTGGGTGCTGGAGAAAACACAGAAATTCTCCTCTCTGGCAGCTTCAGCTGCAGAGCCGAGGGGCACAGGCTGGCACTGGCCATGGACCCACATCCGGCTTCCACAGGCCCAGGCAGCAGCCACAGATCCTGCTGGAAGCACGGCCCACAGAGAGCTCACAGCCCAGAATTCCAGCAGAATTTCACAATTTCATGGCTCTGCCCTGGCACAGGAGGGAGCTGGGCAGGAAGGGCCTCCCCACCAGCAGGAACCCAAAGCCACAACATCCCCAGGACCAAAGTGAGAGGAATAGCAGATTTGTCTTTCCAAACCAGCTGTGGGTCTGCTGGTGGATAAAACCAGCACTGGGAGATAATAGAAACAATGGGGAGGATTTCACTGATTGATGAATGGAAAAAGATATTTGCTTTTACAAATAAACTTTAGGTTTGCTGATAAATGACATTAGACATTGAAAGATGAAAGAAACAATGGGGAAGAAAAATCCAAAATGCCATAAGAATTAAAAATGAAAAGGGAGGGTTGTACATTATAGGGAAATCTTTGGTATCAGGTGTTCTGGGAAGTCTGAACCTCTCAAGTACCTCAGAAATGGGAAAGAGAGAAGGGAAATGCAGCTGGGAAATTGGGATAAAAAGGAGGCTGCACCCTCCAAAAATTGGAGAGACCCCAGGGGATGCCTCATGGCCTCTGCCTTGATTGGAATAAAGTAAAAGGGCTCCTCTGTCTCCTTTTTGGACATGAACCTCTGGTGTTTGTGGGTTAATTTTCCTGACAAAAGGAACCAGATTTGTGTCCATTTTCAACAAATTACAGACAAATGCAGGGAGAAGGACAATTTGATGGAGCAGCTGGGAAATATCTCCTCAGGATGAATCCTGAATCCATCAGAGCTGGAAGCACTGGGGAGTGAGAGGCTCTGATTGGGGAGCCAATGCTGCCCCTTCCAAAGCTCAAAAGCCACAAACTGCTGGAGAATCAATCCTGGGTCAGGGCCAAGGCTCCTCTGCTCCATTCCCTGGCTGGCTGCTGAACAGCTCCAGGCCAGGAGGCAGCACCAACCTGGGGGAAGGAGCAGCTGCCAGGGGGGTAGAGAGGAGTGGAGGCTCTAGGGAGAGGGAGAGATTTTGCACCTGACAGATTTTGGGCTTCCTCCCCTTCACATGTAACCTTTGTCCTCATGCGAGGTGTCCTGACAAGGATATGGCTGCATAAACACCTGTGGTGTTTAATATGTAAATTAAATAAATAAATTTATTTAATTAATAAATAAAGGAGGGGGAAAGAGAGAATCAGCTGGGTCTGACAGATCTGTCTGTGACACGGAAAGAGGAGGAAAAGCTCTGGAGCAGGACTTGGACCGTGCCAGGCTGCTGGCTCAGAGCAGACAGGAGCATTTTTGCAGCCTGGAGACCTTCAGCAGCAAACCAGGAGAAGTTCCCCTCCCCAGGCTCTGCATTTTTATCTTTACTTTTCCCTCCCCGCCCCAGAAAATCAGCTCAGGTGCAGCTCCTTGGGGCTCCCATCCCTGGGAATTGCTGCCATCCATGACTTCCTTGGATCTCCCCCCTCCAGGAGTTTTCTCCTCCAGCACGGAGCAAACACAACTGAGGAGGGAAGAACCCACGGAGCATTTGCAGGTTCTGTGGGAAAGGTGTTTCCAAACCTGCTCTTCACCCAATCACTTGGGAACTGCAGCTTCTTCAGGGATCAGAGCAGCTTTTCCCCATCCCAGCACAGCCTCATCCTCCAAGGTGCTGAATGGAGACACTGTGAGCTCAGACAGGCTGGGGATGTGGCACAGCTGCAATTCTGCTGGTGTGATTTTGTTGGTGTCCTAGGGTGGTGTTACAATGCTGTATCCCCATTCCTGTGCTCTGTTCATGCTGGATATCATGTTCTGTGCCTTCCAGACTGGCTCTGCAGAGTGAATGTTTTGTTTTGGTTTTGCTCTCAGCCGCTCCCCCACGGCTGGCGGGACACACAGACAGGGCAGTGCATGGTGCTGCTTTTGCTTTTTGCTTTGCTCTTGCTTCTGCTCATTAGTTAGTTTAGCTAAGCAGTCCAAATTTTCCCCGGACTGTTTCTCTGTTGTCATCTTATTGTGAAAGCTCCCATACATTGTTTGTGATTTCTCATGGGCATCTCCTTGCAGCACTGACTCCTTCTTCACAGCCAGCAACTCCAACTCTCTCCTCAGCCACCTAACCCACTCTTTTGTAGCACTCGTCTCCTTATTGGACACAGCTGTGGCCTATTAAGGGCAGGCCTATTCCTAATCTGTGGGGATTAGTACAGCTGCAACTCCTCAGGGGTGAGACTACCCTCTGCACTATTTTCTTACATTCTATCCCTCCACATTTCTCCTTTCCCTTTTTAGACCGACTGGGACCTGGGGAACACCGAGAGTTTGCACCTTGTGGCTGCAGCAGCTGCCCCAGCACAGGAGGGACTGAGAACAGAGCGAGCACCCCCAGAGAGACTTTCTGAATTTGTCATCTTTGTCAGACCAGGTGACAGAGTGGTGTCACCTGGTATTGTTCATTCTGTGTGCTGGGGGTGCTGTGCCTGTTAAATAAACAGGTTCTTTCCACTTCTCTCCAAGGAATCCTTCCCAATCCGGTTGTGGGGAGGGTCCCCCTTGGGAGGTTTTCTCCCAGATTTGCCCTAAACCAGGACAGTTAGGAAATGGGAACTTGCAGCCTCTGTGCTGCTGCTTTGGGGGCGAGGAGGGACCTGTAATGCAGAAATTGTGGCTGCCCCTGAACCCTAGGAATGCCCAAGGCCAGGCTGGATGGAGCCTGGAGCTCCCTGGGACAGGGGCAAGTTCCCTGCCCATAGCTGGTGAGATTTAAATCCCCTTCCCACCCAAACCATGCCATGACTCCATGAAATTCTCCCTCAGCCAGCTGCATTACCACTCAGTGTGGGCTGATCCTGACTTTCTGGTCCAATGGAATGAATTCAGCAGGGTCCAGCCACATGGATTAGATGGGAAGTTTTAGGGAAAACAGAAACATGTGGAAGGATTATGGAGAGTTTTTAAAGAAAATACTTTCTCAGTGCCTTCAGAACATGAAAATAGAATTGCAACTTTGAGGCAGCTCAAAAGCCCCGTTTGGGGTTGTGTGTCTGTGTTCACAAACCCTGGATTTGCTCCTCACAATCAAGAAATGAGCTTAGAATCAAGCACTTCAAAAATTGTGCTCTCCTGCTTTTAGGGATTTCCAGCACTTTCAAGTGGATATGGATGCTCACAGAGCTTTCCTCTGCATTGGCCACAAACATTAACACTTCATTTGGTTTTAATGAGCAACTTGAAACTCCAAAAAATCAAGAAAAGGCCCTAAAGCGATTGAGAATAAAACTTGACAGCAGCACAAAAGCAACCAGGCTTTCTGCAGCCTCTCCCGACCAACCTGTGGAAAATCTTTTCCTGCCTCAGCACCCAGATGAGGAAAGCAGCCAGAAATGATGGGCAGCCAGGCTTTTAAGCACCTTAAAAATTTAAATGAGTTCCAGGTGCAAATTCCAAGTGGTTCCTCCGACTGCATTAAGGCACTTTCCATTCAGAATGGGAACAGCACTGATTTATTTTGTGTACCTGTGCTGAGTGTGGAGATGCAGGGAATTGGAGCCCTCTGCTGAAAGCCTGCACTGGGATTTGATGCATTCCAAGGTGATCCCAGGCTGGGGTCAGGCTGTGGTCAGGGACTTGCCCTGGGTGCCAAAGCCTGGGGAGGAGGCAGCAGCTGAGAGCAAAGAAACCCCTCTGAGGGCCTGGGAGCTGCTCCCTCCTCCAGCCTTGCCTTGGAGCAGGCTCTGAGCAGCAGCCAGCAGCAAATCCCATCTGTGCCCACCCAAATCCCTCACTCCTGGGCACTTCTGTGCTGCCAAAACCTCATCAAAGCAGAGGGAACCCTTCAAAGGTCACAGTGCCTGGGCAGGGACACCTCCCACCAGGCCAGGCTGCTCCAAGCCCTGCCCAACCCGGCCTTGGGCACTTCCAGGGTGGAGCAGCCCCACAACCTTCCCATGCTGTGAAAAATGCATGTTTTATGATTGGCTGTTTGCAAATATTCAAATGAATATTATATGTGTTACGTTAGAAAGTTATGCTTAACTTTCTTAAGTGGTGTGTTAAATACAGTCTTAGGTTATAACATAATGTTAAAATAGAACCTATGCTATGTAAGATACTTTTTAAAGAGAGGACTGAGGTACTGGCACCAGACAGCAGCCACAGGACACCTCAATCTTTCAGAGAAAGAGAATTTATTGCTCCCTTATCAGAAGAAATGAACTTCTTCCCACCTCCTCAGCCCTGAAGATGCCATCAGGATTCAGAGGAAGAAGCTGACACTGCCCAGACAGAATCCTGTGTTTGAATGGAATTTATGCATCATGCATGAGGTGTATGAATCTGCAACAGGCTGTTGCTTTTAAGGGTTAATCCTCTGTTAATGTGTGCCTTTTTTCGGGCTTATTTTGCCCAGAAAGAGGTACCTGGACTGTCCGTAACTCTTTGTTTTTATTGTCTCCTATTGTCCTAATCCAAATTGTCCAAAATTATTATTACTCTAGTTATATTGGTATTGTTATAGCCATTTTATTACTATTAAACTTTTAAAATTTTAGAAACAAGAGATGGGCATTTTTCACACGTGCTCCAATCCCTGCCCTGCTCCGCCAGCACAAACCTCCATTAAAATCAGCAATGTGCAGTGAAAGTGCCCAGAATTGTCTGTGAGGAATAAATGGGACAGGAGAGCTGGGGCTGCTCCACCCCTGGAGTGCCCAAGGCCAGCCTGGACAGGGCTGGGAGCAGCCTAGGACAGTGGGAGGGGTCCCTGCTGTCAGGAAAATTAACCCACAAACACCAGAGGTTTATGTCCAAAAAGGAGACAGAGGAGCCCTTTTACTTTATTCCAATCAAGGCAGAGGCCATGGGGCATCCCCTGGGGTCTCTCCAATTTTTGGAGGATGCAGCCTCCTTTTTATCCCAATTTCCAGCTGCATTTCCCTTCTCTCTTTCCCCATTTCTGAGGTACTTGAGAGGTTCAGACTTCCCAGAACACCTGATGCCAAAGATTTCCCTCTAATGTATAACCCTCCCTTTTAATTTTTAATTCTTATGGAATTTAAGGGTTTTTCCCCATTTCTGAGGCACTTGAGAGGTTCAGACTTCCCAGAACACCTGATACCAAAGATTTCCCTATAATGTACAACCTTCCCTTTTAATTTTTTATTCTTATGGCATTTTGGGTTTTTCTTCCCTATTGTTTCTTTCATCTTTCAATGTCCAATTTCATTTATCAGCAAACCTAAAGTTTATTTGTAAAGGTAAATATCTTTTTCCATTCATCAATCAGTGGAATCCTCCCCATTGTTTTTTATTTCCCAGTGCTGGTTTTATTCACCAGCAGACCCACAGCTGGTTTGGAAAGACAAATCCACCATTCCTCTCACTGCCATGGCAGGGGTGGGATGGGATGATCCTTAACGCCCTCTCCACACCATT
The DNA here is from genome assembly GCF_012460135.2 of Molothrus ater. Taxonomy (NCBI): domain Eukaryota; kingdom Metazoa; phylum Chordata; class Aves; order Passeriformes; family Icteridae; genus Molothrus; species Molothrus ater. Next base: position 792,744 of record NC_050501.2, read on the forward strand.
CCTTGGATTTTAAGAGGGAAATCCCAAAGCCTCTGTCAGGAGCTGCCTTTGAGCAGCACAGGGGGCTCAGAGCAGCCCAGCTCAGGAAAAGCTTCACTCTCCACTCCTTCCTAAGTTCTTTTCCTTTTTAATTCCACTTGCTACAGCAAAGCACCGCAAAGCTGTATTTAAATTAAAACAATCCTCCAGCCTGCAGAGAAAACACACAGAGCCATCCATTTCCATGAGCAAACGGGGCAGGAAATCCAAGCAAGATTTATACAGTTATTGCTCTGTAATTATCCAGAAGAGAGAGAAAGCTCAGGGGTCAGCAGTATCTCATTCATTATCACACCCCAGCAGCTTCTTAGGCTTTAATTTTGGTTTATTTTTTTGCAATCCCCTGCCTACATCCAGATTAAGGGTGATGTGCTGAGAAAATAAAGCTCTTTGTTGATAATGGGTGAAATAAAGCTCCCCCTGCAGCAGAGTCCCTCCAGGGCCCAGGTGTGGCTGTTGCCTGCTGCAGGCTGACCAGGCCATCATCTGATGTAGGGAAATAAAAAGTAAAATGAAAAGTAATTCAAAGGGAAGAGGGAAAATAAGGAGCCCTTTGAGAGCTGATATTTTAATTTGCCTTTTGCTGTAACAGCTCCATCCATTCTTTTCTTCAGCCCCTAAAACGCTGTTGGTGCTGCTGTGGTTTATGGCAGGAGAAGAACCCTGAGATCCTGTGCTGGTGGCACTAAATCCCTGTGGCACTTCAGCAGGGCCACATCCCTCTGCTTCCAGAACAAAACTCTCCTACGCAGAGGGAGACCCCAGAAATGCAGCAAAGTGGGGGAGAAGAGCTCCAAACCTGCCAAATTTGGGCTCTCCAGGCCTCCTCCCAGTGCCAGCGCCAGTGCCAGGCTGGTCAGGCTGCCCCAGCTCCAGCCTCACCCCCATGGTGGCACCTGCAGGTGCCCACGCTGCGGAATTGTTCTCCCCACAGCCCAGTTTGGGATTTCTCCATCCCAGAGGGAGGGATTTTGCTCCAGCACCTCCCCAGACCTGGCTGAGAAGCTCAGGAGGGGCTCAGCCCAGGCTGAGGGAGGCTCCAGGGGAACCAGGAGGGATCAAAGGCTGCTCCGGGGCACAGAGGACAATCCATGAGGACAATCCATGAGGACAATCCATGAGGAGGGGTCATCAGGAGAACACTGCTGAGGGGAGCCAGGGAGCAGCTGCAGGGATTAACCTGGAAAAAACCCATTTTCCACCTCCAGGAGAGCCAGAGGTGCTGCAGAAGCTGCTGGGGCAGGAGAGGCTCAAACCCCACCCCGAGGTGACCGACCTGAGGCACTTTGAGAACAAAAGGTGCTGATTGGGGAAGGATTTTTACAAGGGTGTTTAAAGCTCATTAGAAGAGCTAATGGGAGTTTTTAATTTAGGGCCTGGGACTTCCTGGGGCACCCTCACACGCTCAGACAGGGCTCAGATAAAAGAGGTCCATAGGAACATCTTTATGATCATGATTTTCTGCTTAATTAAAGATCCTCCTCTTCAATTACTGCAGCTTAATCTGGGCATACAGGCCTCTAAGTGGCATCAGCTGAGGACACAGCCCCGAGCAGATTGAAGCTCTGACACTGATTTAGGCCCTACTTGGCTTTTTCTGACTTCTTTCCAAGGCGACAAAGGTTTATTTATTTATTGGAAGAGTCAGAGCTGCTATCCTTGTGCCTCCAGCTGGGTTTCACTGACACCCAGGGGCTGATGGCTCCCAGGTTTCTTTTATGCTTTTAAAACCTTCAAACATTACAAAAAGCTGATTTTTTTCCCCCAAGTGCTGGACAGGAACAAGTCCCAGCACAGCCCCACAGCTCCCAGGCTGAGTGGCCACAATCTGAGCTAAGTTCAGCTGAGAAAACACAATAAATCAGTATTTTTAATATTCTTCTATCTGGAGAATCACGCTTCAGGACTTATTCCCAAAGTAATTAATCACACTGCAAAGTAAATCTGCAAAGCTTTGTGTTCTCCTGGATTTTGGAGATGGAATTCCAAGAGTTTCAAGGTGATACCTTTGGAGCTGTGTGGTTTCCATGTCCATAGTGACATCGAATATCTTACAGGACATTTATGGCACCCCTCAGCTGGGCCCACTCTGCTTCCTCTCCCATTCTCCAGGGGGGAATTTAAACAGAGGACTCTGGATTTTTTATCTCTGATGGGAAGATTACAGAGTGGACTGCGAAAATGATTCCATCTTAAAGCTGTTCTTCACAGTCCAAACCCCAACAAACAAAAGGAACTTTGACTCCAATTCTCTCAGAGTGAGGCAATTTTACAGAAACCATGCAGGTAATTAATGATCCCATCAGGAATTTTCATTCCCAGAATGGGGTGTGGGAGCTTTGCTATAAATTAATCCATCCAAGTTTTTATTGGATTTTTGTACCATAGTTCAAAGTCTTAAAAAGCTCCAAGAATTCGCTCTCCTTTTTTGCCATGATAGAGATGGAAATCTTATAAATTACATTATTCTAATTTCCCTATTATCTCATATACACCCTTACATTCTGATTCTGCACAATCTTCATAACACCTTCAGATCCCATAAATTGGGTCTTTAGTATGGAACAAAGCAGTGAGGAGAGAGATACTGGGGTGAAGCGGGAGGCAAAGGAATCAGTCAGACCTTTTATGTTCATTAAAAGTGTTGCTGGAGCTGGATTTATTATTATGTTGTCAACTAAATTTTGTTGGCACCCAAAAGCACCTCGGAACACTTTAAACACTTGGGCAATAACTGCCTCAAGTGTCACTGTGAGCGTGTGAGCCCGTGACACTTTTATAAAAACAGTGACAAAATAGAACCATCCCAGAGGGAAAAACTGCAGCAGCACAGGGGGAGGGGGAGCAGCAGCCTCAGAACATCCAGCAAATTCCAGGGCTGGGGAAGGGCAGGGAAGGAAGGGGACACAGGGAGGGGAAGGGACACAGGGACCAGGCTGGCTCATCCCAGGGCTGGGTGACCTCCAGTGTAAGAGCCTGAATGAGAGATGTGGGACTCCAGGCTGCTCTCCAAAATGCAGTTTATTGTATCCAAAATGCAGTTTATTGTATCCAAGAGGTTCCAGCAGTCCAGGGTTGTGGGTGACAGAGCTGTGCCTACAGCTGTCAGCTCCAGCTGCAGGCAGGCCTGGAGACCCTTTGGTTTTGGTCACAATGCATTCTAGACTTTTCTTTTGGTTACATTGCATTCTATACTTTGCTGAGCATCTCAATACAGCAGAACCAATCTACACCTTAACTATTATCTATAGCCTATCATAACTGCTATCATTACCATATTCATGTTACTGTTCTCCAATCACTAACAGTCAGTACATTACAGTTTAAGCTAGAAGTTGCTTTTCAGTTTTCTTGCAGTGGAAAATTCTGAGACCTTTTTTCTACTTGCCACATTTGCTGCCTTGTTTGCCTGTGGAATCTTTCAGCTTGGTAAAAACATCTTCTTGTTTGGGGTGGGTTTATCCTTTGCTCTAAGCCATAAAAACCCCTTCTAACTCACACACCCTTTGCCTCCTTGGTTAGCCAGTAAGGTTAATAATTGCTAAGCCATTATTTTTTCTATATCAAAATAGCAATTTTTTTCTTCTATATCAAAACTTGCTTCCATCTCTATTCTCTCATCAGACTCTACATTCAAAAATCTTTCTTCCAAGCATAGATACCTGTGAGACTTCCTTGTCAAACTTTCATCCTGCCCAACATACCAGGGCCTGAGTGCAAACAGCAGCTGGGTTTTTTCCTTGGAGCAGGGATGCAGCTGGAATTTAGGCTGTTTTAGGGCGGAGGCAAGGGTCCCCCTTCTCCCTGTCTGCTGCTCAGAGTTCATTGGAATCTCAGCTCCACAGGAAACAGGGTGGGAAATCCACGGAGCACAAGGTGCCTTTGGCACAGCCAGGGAGCCAGAGCTGCCCAGGGCAAAGTCCCAACACCTGGAAGGATCCTGGGCCTTTCAAGCACCCCTGCAGCTCAGAGGAAGGGTTGGGTTGGAAGGGACCTTAAACTCATGGTGCTCCACCCCTGCCATGGCAGGGACACCTCCCAGTGTCCCAGGCTGCTCCCAGGCCTGGATCTGCCAGGGATCCAGGAGGATCCATCTAGGAGCCGAGCAGGTCCTGCAGCCTGTGCAGCACTGGCCTGAGAGAGCAGTGAAGGTTCTCACTCACCTCCCACTGAAAATCATCTTCATCATGCTCATCATCAATAATTACCAGCTCCCTGACCCGCAGCCTCCTGCTGTCCCCAGAGCTTTGGGCAGACTTCAAACATCCCCACAGCCTCTCCAAAGGCACCCTCAGCACCAGCAGCCACTCCCAGGACTAAGGGACAGCGACCTTTAAGGAGCTCCAGGCCCTCCAAGGGAGCCTTGGCTCCCTGGGGACCCACTCGCCCTCCCAGGGCTCAGAATCTGCAGGTTGTGACTTCCATCCTCACACAGGGCACCACCAAATGTTGATTCTTTGCTTCTCTTCTGCCAAGGTTGGGGTTAAATTGTGAGATGGTGTTTCTTGTTCAGACTCAGATGTTTGTTAGTTCTTATCTCTGTCACAGTCTCACAAACCCTGAGTTCTGCAGCACTTCACTCTCACACACTGAAAATGGAGCCCCATCTCTCTCTCTACGAGGCCTTTTAAGGATAAACTGTCCAATTAAGAAATGACACCTAAATTATTTTTATCTTTAACCCAATAACCAACCACCCGCGATCCACAATGGGGACTTTTTATTTATCCAGTTACACAAAACCACCCAAACCCATGGAGGAGAAGGAGAAGGAGAACGGGAAGGGGAAGAAGGGGAAGGGGAAGAAGAAGAAGAAATAGCCTCCATCCCAAAACCTCCATCTTGCTTTATAACTATTACTAAATTCCAAACCCCAGACTCTGAGTTTCCACCCTGTGATCTCACACACTTCTATCCAAACTCCACACCCACAATCCCAGCTCTGTCATTACATTCTGGAAGCTTCTCCATGGCCTCAGGTCAGTGCAGTGTTCTCTGGGGGTCAGTGCCTGGCAGCACAGAAAGTCTGGAATTCTCAGTGACCAGGGTTCCAACACAGGAGCAGCTCCCCAGATGAATCCCAGGAGGCTCCAGGTGCCAGCATGGAAATTCAGGCTCCCCCAACCCCCTGGGTGCCTCAGGAACAGGGGGCACCCCAAGAATGGGGCTTGTGGCCACAGCAGAGCGCTCCTGTGGCCAAAAGCCACCCAGGGACTGGGCACAGGGAAGGTGACACAAATCCAGGCTCTGGCTCAGCACCTCACCCTTGGCCCCCTCTCTGTGACCCTCTCTGGGAACAGGGAGGAAAATAAAGCAGCAGAACAACTCCTGAGGAGTCCCCTGTGCCCCACAGCAGCAACTGCACAAACCCAGGGCCACCCTGAGGGGGAAAATGGCTTTTGGGAATAAAAGCTCCCAGGGAAATCATGTCCCCTAGAAATGTGTCCATTATGCTAAACAGACATTTTAAGGACAGGACTTGTGGCCTTTCCCTAGTCTGTTTTCAAAGCTTTTACACATCATTTTACTTAATAAAAAACCTTCCCACCTTGCTTTTACTGTTTAACACCTCAGATTTCTGCTTTGTTTTCCAGCTGATGCATTGCTACCAAAATTTTCCTTGTTATCTCAGCCTGGAGCCCATTTGCAGCACAGAATAACACTTTCACCCTCAAAAGAAGCAAGTGAAAGGCAGAGAGGGCAGAAATAACCTTTCCAAATGACCAAATGCAGCAGAGGCATCCAATCTGCTTGCCTTGCAAGTTGAAAATCTGGGGAGTTCAAAGTCCTTATGTGCTGCAGAATGGGGGAAATTAAGTTTGACCTTCAGCTTTTCAATTCAGGAGGGGATTTGGGAGCCTCCAGCAGGTTCTGTCCTGCTGTGACACATCACAAATGGACCCTTAAGTGTCCCAAACACCAATTTCCCCCTGGCTCCAGCCTGAAAAGAAAAATGTTTCAAATTGCGGCATGTTAAGGAGCAGGAATCTGTATTTTGCTTCCTTCTAAGAGTAAAGGTCAGAATGTACAAAGTGGATTTTTTTGAGAAATACAAACTCTGTCACTGACTCCTGCAGAACTCCACCTGTGAGGGTGTCCCTCTGCAGGGACTGGGGGTCCTTAAATTCACAGAACTTCAGTTTTGCTCTTGAAGTGCTCGATAAATGCTCTGTAAAAGGACTCAAGTGGTTGAACTGGGAGTGGGTTTTGTTGACTCCAACACCTTCCATGTCTCAAATCCTTCGTGTTTGGGCCTGAACCCACTCCCACTGCAGGCAGGTGATGGAGGGGAAGCTGCAGCTCCAGGGAATAAGTTGGGAATTGTCCTCAGGAGGCACCTCCAGCATGGGAGGTTGGAACCCAGCCTGGCAGGACTTAGGACAGGCTGGGAGAAAGAGCTTTCCCTGATTGTTAGGGAAAATCAGATTTATTATTATTATTATTATTATTATTATTATTATTATTATTATTATTATTATTATTATTCAGCCTAGAGAAGAGAAGCTTTGGGGTCAGTTCACTGCAGCCATCCAACTCCTGAAGCAGCTGCAAGAAAGGCAGAGAAAAGCTTTTTACAACTGCCTGGGGTGGCAGAAAGAGGCCTTGCACGGAAAGGGGGAGGTTTAGCTGGAATATTGGGAATTCTGGTGGGAAGGCCCTGGCAGAGCTTGCCTGGACAAGCTCTGAGGGGTCCTGAGTGACTTCCCAAGATGGACAGATTGATGCCCACAGAAGTCTCAGCCAAGAGGAGCTCAACACCCAGATGGAGGCATTTAAATCCCAAATTCCGAGCTCCAAGGAAAAAGCTCTCCCGGCCCACTTGGCACCAAGTTTTAAAACAAACTTTTATGATCATCATCATCACCTGCCCTCCACTGAAATCATCCTTTCCCCCCACACTGCTGAGACCTTCCCTGCTTAATAAATCATCACATGTAAAAAAAGCCACAAAAATAGCAGAGGGAAAAGGCAGCCCAGTAAAAACGGAATAATTTCTTTGCAATCATGTAGCCTTGGGACATCTTCCATAATTCCTCTCTGTTTGCATTTTAACTACCTCAAGGATAACTTTCTATCATCCCCTTGAGCTTTTAACCCTTTGATGGTACCCAGCAATGGTTAAAGGGCTTTAAGAATTCAGGTTTTTTTAAGAGGTACAGCTCTGCCTCCACTCCAGTAAGCTCCAGCACTGCAGTTTAACCACTCTGCTGAAACATTTTAGCTGTGGCTCTGCTAAGTGGTAAAAAATCCACTCTGAACTGTGGCATTCACATTCTCTGAAAAATTCTTTCACCCACGATTTTTCTCCTGGGAAACCTCAGAGAAACTTCTTCCTTCAGAGATAAGGAAAACAATTCTTCTCTCATTTGCTTCTCCTGTGTTGTGCTCATGTGGAATGTGTTTGGAGCTTGTTTACCCACAGGTGATTGTTTTTATTAGTTTTTACTGTGAGTTGTTTTCACTCTTTGGCCAATCAGGGCCAAGCTGTGTCAGGACTCTGGAGAGAGTCACGAGTTTTCATTATTATCTTTTTAGCCTTCTGTAGGTATCATTTCTGTATTCTTTAGTATAGTTTAGTATGGTATTCTTTAATATATGATAGTATTATAAAGTAACAAATCAGCCTTCTGAGAACATGGAGTCAGATTCATCATTCCTGCCTTCATCAGGGCATTCCCCACAAATGCAATACTGAACTGCTCACAAGACATCTCTAAATACCTCAAACCTGCTGTGAGCCTCCTGCCCCGCTTCCCTTAAAGCTTCCTCCACGTCCAAAACCAACCCCACATTACCGGCACTCCCCTAGTGGGTTTTTGGCTGTTTCATGGCTATAAAGCTCTAAATGTGAGTACATTTGGTCTCCACAGCTGAGAGGCTGCTCCAGAGCTGCCCCTGGAGCTGAGTGCTGTGCACAGCTCACAGCCAGCTCTGTGTCCCTGCTGGGTTTCCTGCACTGTCCCTCCTGGTGCCCAAACACATCCAAACAAATCCTCACGGCATTTCCTCAGCCCGGGTGGGGCAAACCACAGCCCCTGTCATCCCTGAGAGCAATTCCAGGGCCAGAGCTCATGAAACCTTGGCCCCTCTGCCAGGCCTCTCTCAGCTCCCCCTTCCAGGGAACTTTTCTGCTTTTACATCATGTCCTGGTTTGAACAGCCAGGTGTCTGCTAAGGAAAGCAGGAACCTCCCCTGAAATGGAAAATGCAAACCCCCTCCCTCTGAATTATTGTAATTTTGACATTAAGGGGCTCTCAGGCAAAGATATGGGAATAGGAATAACAGTTCTTTATTGGGGAAGAAAATAAAAATAAAATAAAATTGCAGTAATACAAACCAACCCTGGCAGAGTGAGAGCAGGCCCTGGCACGCTGTGGGTCAGGGGGTGGCACAGCCCCATCCCATGGGGGCTCAGCCCTCCTGCAGTGCCAGCTGTGGCTCTGCTGGAGCAGGGATCCTGCACAAGGGGGGAGTTTTCCTCTGCAGCTCCAGGGCTGCTGGAGATGGGCCTGGGCTCCCTCTGGCCATGCAGGGCAGCAGAAGCTGCTCCTCTGGCAATGCCCTGGGCAAAGGCTGCTGTGCTGTGCCAGGCTCACATTGGATCCAGGTAGGAATGCTTGGCTCCTGCCCTGGGCGCAGCATCTCCCCATGGGATGCTGGAATTGGATCAGCCCTGCAGGGACACTCAGTGGCCATGGACAGCAGAGATCTCCTGCAGGGAGGATTGGCTGTGGCAGAGATCAAGAAAACTGCCCCAAGAACAACAGAGAACTGCCCAGCTCTGACACATGGGGACAGGACACACAGCCCCAGCCACATCTTCCAACCCAGGACACATCAAGAGTCATTTTTGGACTGGTACCTCCCACTTATTTCCCTTGCTGTGCTACTGTAGAAGCAACATCCAGGGACAAAACCCAAATTCCCTCTCTCCCTCCTCCTCATCTCCCTGGGAAATTTGTGTTCCTGAGCCTCAGCAGGCCCAGGCCGTGGCTCCTGAGCAGGAGGAGATGTTTGCTCACACCCCTACAGGCCTCTGCTTACATCTCCCTCCTTGTTTTCCTGATCTAATTAGTGGTGCAGAGAATTAAACCTCAGCTTTCAAGGCCAGGAGCTCCCCAGGAGAGCAATCCAGCTCTAATACCGTTTAAATATGAAATAGCTCCTGTCCCGGCTGGAGCTGGGGAGGCAGAACCCACAGAAATTGTAATTACTGGGGGTGATTAACAACTGCAAGTTAGGGAGTCCAGAGCTGCTTTAGGAAATCCTTGAGGGACAGAGAGAACAACCCCATGGTGGAAGGGGAGAAGTTGGTTCTGGAAAATGTTGTTGATCAGATTTGCCAGCACAGCTGTGGCCCAGGGGTGACAAAAGGGACAACACCCAGCAAGGGAACCACATTCCCAGGTTATCCCTGCTGCATCCCTCAGGAAGGGCTGAGGGGATCCCAAATGGATCCCACTGCAATCCCTGCCCAGGTGAGGCTCACACAAACACCTCCCCACTGATCCCACATGGATCCAGCTCCAATCCCTGCCCAGGTGTGCCTCAGCCCGGCTGCAGACTGGGTCACACAGACCTTGTGGTCCCTCCCCAGGCCTGGCTTTGTGTCCACTGTGAACTGGCTCGCACTAAGCCTGGTTTGAGGCTCCCAGCTCAGTGCCAGGAGCAGCTCCTGCTGTGCAGCAGCCCCAGAGCACCCCCGGCCATGCCTGGACCTCCCTCCCTCCTCCTTTTCCAAGCTGAATCCACACCCAGATGCTCTTGTAGGATGAAGCCACCACAGGCCACGATCCCCACTCTTGCCCTTCCCTTCCTGAGCTAAAATTCCTTTTTAGGAAGGAATTTCAGGCCATGAAGGGGAAGTGCACCTGTGTGAGCAAACCCCAGATTTCCCAGCAGCACCAGGGTGAGTTGTGTTTGATTATTCATTCCCTACTGTCCAGCATTCCATAACCTTCAACTTCTGCTGGACATAAAAAATCTCCTTCACCTCAGGCAGTTTAGGATTCAGATTTCAGACATAAAAGTGAGCAGCAGCCACACAATCCAACACCAGTAACCCAAAACCCACAGAACAAAGCTCATGGCCATTTTCAGGAGTCTGAATCCCTCATTCCCAACTTTACCTGGGAGTCAGGGCTGCCCAGCCCTTTTATGGACATGATCCAGACAGGTTGGGAGTGCTGGATTCCACAAATCCTAGTCTCCAGGGGAACTGCCTGTTTTTTCCAATTTTCTCTCCTCCATGCCAGCAATACAGAGCCACCTGAGTGAGCATTAAAGCAACAAACAATCCTGCAAAGCTTCCAAAACCCCCAGGAAAACTGCTGGCTGCTTTATTCCCAGATTTCCCCCTGTAAATCGCAGCTAATCCTTGCAGATTTATTTAGATTACAGCCTCCTGAGGCTGAGGGCTGCTTACAGGGAGTATTTACAGACCAGCACAGCACATTCACCTCCTGGGAACTGGGAAATAAGCAAAGGAACATCCCCAGCAAGGATAGGGCATGGACAGGATTTATGGCAGGGGTCTGGATGGGATCCATTGCCCTGAAAATGCTGCGGGTTTGGTCACATTAAAAAAATGCAAAAAAAACCCCAAACAAACAAACAAAAAAAGGCTTTGGATGTGTTTCCCTAGCTTGGACAGAAGGGATTCAGTGGAGCTGGGAAAGAATCCGTTTATATCCCACTCTCCTGCCTGGGAGCAGGCACAATCCCCCTGATTCCAGGGGATTTGCATCCTTTGGGTGACTCAGGCAGCAAATGCAGTGTAATGCAGACCAGTGTGAAACACTGAGTCCAGAGGGACAAAGCAAGGAGTGAGTGCAGGGATGCAGCCAGAGAATGATGAGGATGCTGAGGATGGGGATGAGGGGGATGATGGCTAGGAGGGGATTTATGGATCAGTGAGGAAAAATCCTGCAGTCACTGACACCGTCCTTATCAGCACAGAGCAGGAACTGAGCACTGGTATTGCAGCTCTCCTCCAAAAAAAGGACAGTGTGATACAAGATCCCTGATCCCTCTGTGATACAGGATCATTGATCCAGTGTGATATAGGATCAATGATCCAGTGTGATAGAGGATCAATGATCCCAGTGTGATACAGGATCAATGACCCAGTGTGATAGAGGATCAATGATCCCAGTGTGATACAGGATCAATGACCCAGTGTGATACAGGATCAATGATCCCAGTGTGATCCAGGATCATTGATCCAGTGTGATAGAGGATCAATGATCCAGTGTGATCCAGGATCATTGATCCCAGTGTGATACAGGATCAATGATCCAGTGTGATCCAGGATCATTGATCCCAGTGTGATACAGGATCAATGATCCAGTGTGATGCAGGATCAATGATCCCTCTGTGATACAGGATCATTGATCCAGTGTGATAGAGGATCCCTGATCCCAGTGTGATACAGGATCAATGATCCAGTGTGATCCAGGATCATTGATCCAGTGTGATACAGGATCAATGATCCAGTGTGATAGAGGATCCCTGATCCCTCTGTGATACAGGATCAATGACCCAGTGTGATACAGGATCAATGATCCAGTGTGATTGAGGATTCCTGATCCCTCTGTGATAGAGGATCATCGATCAAGTGTGATACAGGTTCCCTGATCCCAATGATCCCAGTGTCCTGCAGGAGGTCTTCTCTGTGATTCCTGTCCCCTAACCATGGCTGTTTGCCCTGCAGGAAGGGTTCTGGGGTGACCCCATTGTGGCTTCCAGGGCCTGAAGGGGCTCCAGGAGAGCTGCAGAGGGACTGGGGCCAAGGATGGAGGGACAGGAGGCAGGGAATGGCTGCCAGTGGCAGAGGGCAGGGCTGGATGGGATCTTGGGAATTGGGAATTGTTCCCTGGCAGGGTGGGCAGGGGCTGGGCTGGAATTGCCAGAGCAGCTGTGGCTGCCCCTGGAGCCCTGGCAGTGCCCAAGGCCAGGCTGGGCATTGGGGCTGGCAGCACCTGGCACAGTGGGAGGTGGCCCTGCCATGGACCTGGATGGGCTTTCAGGTCCTTTCCAGCCCAAATCATTCCACGGTTCCGTGATTCTGTGGCTCCATCCACACTCTCACCAAAGTACATTTTTTGTCCCTTTCAGACAAACAACCCCATTAGCACCCCAAGCCCCCAGTTTGAAGTTCTCCCTTTGTTCAGACCCTGCAGCACAGGTCTGGAGTGTTTCCTGATTGGGGCCAGCCTGTCTGCTCCTCTGCAGTTAAGGACAAGTGGTTTCCATGATTTTGTGCTTTCTGAAGGAGGAGGATGAAATCAAATCAGAGACTGCAGCCTGAAACACTCCCTGCCAATCACTGCCAGAGCGGCTCCAGCAGCAGAAAATGCCTCCTTTCTCTCTCCAAAGAGCCCTTGTAGAGCCTCCATATAAAAATCAGACCTGGAAAGGGAACAATACCAGGAAAAGGTTAGGGGAGATTAAGGCACAAACTGAAGAGCTCCAGTGTAGAGCTGATGTTGAGAAAAATGTGAATAAGGGGGGGAAAATGGAGTTAAATGTGAGTTTTTTGGGGTTTGTTAAACCACAGCATCCAGAGGGTGAATTTCTGCACAAGTTCACCCTCAGAATAATCCTGCCAGAGGTTTCAAAGCATTCCCAAATTTAAAGGGCAGCCAGGTCCTAACAGGAGCTTTCTGGGCAGGTCACAGATGGGGAAGGAGCTACAGGAATCACCTGGAGGGACAAGGAACCCTTGGAGATTCCTCTGAGCAGGAATTTGACTCAGCTGCACTTCAGCAATGATTCCCTTGTGGAAATCAGAGTTTCCAGAGCTGCCTGAGCAGCTGTGACTGCTCCTGAGCTGTCAGAAACTTCCAGGGATTTGTGCTCCAATGTCACCCTGGCACCTCCCAGCAGAATCTCCTGCTGCATCTTGGGTTAATGATTTGTAGCCGGTTTTTATCTGCCAATAGATCCATGCCACAGAGATGGAAAGTTTTATGGGCTTTCATTTTCATCCTGCTTTATGGAAGGGACAAAACAATAATGAAAAATTGGAAAAATGATTGAAAAAGAGAGCAGCTGCTCTGAAAAGTGAACAGGGGGCTCAGGAGTGAAGGGGAAAAGTTGCTGTTGTGCTCAGAGCTGCAGGAGAACCAGGGCTGCCTGATCTCTAATTTCTTCTCTAATTTGGTTTAGTATGATGCAAACAAGGGTAAAAATAACACCCTAAGTGATGTTTCCCATGACTTCCCTCCAGAACAGTGCCAGGGAGTGGGAATAAATCCTTGTGTCCTCCTGTGAAGCTGAGCCTGCCAGAACACATTTCCTCTACAGCCTCCCCAAAATCTGCTTTTGGATGGGCCAAGAGAAATCATGGGGCTCCAAAATGCCCATTTTAAGGAGTCATCTGGAGAGAGAGGGCAGGAAAAAGCTGGGAGGGTTGGGATTGTTCAGCCTGGAAAAGCGAAGCTTCAGGGTGACCTGATTGTGGCCTGAAGGAGCCTAAAGAAAGAGGGAGGAGGACAGTGGGGCCAAGGATGGAGGGACAGGAGGCAGGGAATGGCTGCCAGTGGCAGAGGGCAGGGCTGGATGGGATCTTGGGAATTGGGAATTGTTCCCTGGCAGGGTGGGCAGGGGCTGGGCTGGAATTGCCAGAGCAGCTGTGGCTGCCCCTGGAGCCCTGGCAGTGCCCAGGCCAGGCTGGACATTGGGGCTGGCAGCACCTGGCACAGTGGGAGGTGGCCCTGCCATGGCAGGGCTGGCACTGGGTGGGGTTTCAGGTCCCTCCCAAAACAAATAATTCCATAATTCTGGGATTTCTGACTCTGCCATGACAATTCACCCCAGCAAAAGCCAGGATGAGAGGGAGCGCTCTGGCTGCTCCCAACCCCCTGCAGCCCAGAGCTCCTTTAGGAGATATCTCCTGCTGGGGGCACACAGGCCCTGCAGGTCCAGTTCAGATTTATTTCCCTGCTCAGTGGGGCATCCACCCTCCTGCAGCCACTTCAGCCCCGTTTCTGAGAGGTGACTGCACTCCCATGATCTGCCACCACCTGGGGCTGGGAGAGGTCACATCACAGCCCCTTCCCTGACAGTGACAGCCAGTGACAGCTCCCAGGAAGGGCTGGCTGAGCTGGGAACAGCCACAGCAGTGTGGGATGGAGGGCAGGAAGGGCTGGCTGGGCTGGGAACACCCTCAGCAGTGTGGGATGGAGGGCAGGAAGGGCTGGCTGGGCTGGGAACACCCTCAGCAGTGTGGGATGGAGGGCAGGAAGGGCTGGCTGGGCTGGGAACACCCTCAGCAGTGTGGGATGCAGGGCAGGAAGGGCTGGCTGAGCTGGGAACAGCCCAGCAGTGTGGGATGCAGGGCAGGAAGGGCTGGCTGAGCTGGGAACACCCACAGCAGTGTGGGATGGAGGGCAGGAAGGGCTGGCTGGGCTGGGAACACCCTCAGCAGTGTGGGATGGAGGGCAGGAAGGGCTGGCTGGGCTGGGAACACCCTCAGCAGTGTGGGATGCAGGGCAGGAAGGGCTGGCTGAGCTGGGAACAGCCCAGCAGTGTGGGATGCAGGGCAGGAAGGGCTGGCTGAGGTGGGAACACCCCCAGGAATGTAGGAGGGTGAGCAGGAAGGGCTGGCTGAGCTGGGAACAGCCCAGCAGTGTGGGATGGAGGGCAGGAAGGGCTGGCTGAGGTGGGAACACCCTCAGCAGTGTGGGATGGAGGGCAGGAAGGGCTGGCTGAGGTGGGAACACCCTCAGCAGTGTGGGATGGAGGGCAGGAAGGGCTGGCTGAGGTGGGAACACCCTCAGCAGTGTGGGATGGAGGGCAGGAAGGGCTGGCTGAGGTGGGAACACCCTCAGGAATGTAGGAGGGTGAGCAGGAAGGGCTGGCTGAGGTGGGAACACCCACAGCAGTGTGGGATGCAGGGCAGGAAGGGCTGGCTGGGCTGGGAACAGCCCAGCAGTGTGGGATGGAGGGCAGGCTCAGCCCAGGCTGCACCAGCAGCACAAGGCAATGATTGCTCCATCTGTGAGCTCCCTGCTGCTCCTCCCTGCACTGCTCCCATCACAGCCCTTTGTCTGCCTGTCACGATGGCCATTTCTGAGGCAGGGAAATGGCTTTGCCTTCTGGCAGACATTTCATTTATTCTTTCATTCCATTGGAGTTTTAAACACATTGAACATGAGAACTTCTGAAACTTCATGGGGCCTGACTGCTCACAGCTCACATTAAACATTTAATGTGTGGAAGGGGGGAAAGATAAAGAGAACAACACCAAATGTTGGAAGGAGACTCAAACAGGAGGAGAAGAGTTCAAGGCAAAGCCTGATCAGGGCAGATTTGTTATAGATGGATAATGAGATGATTTGCTCTCGCAATTAAGGGATAACCATTGTGTGAATATTGAGAAAAGCTTTAGTGATGTATAGTGTCCTGGTTTAGGGCAAATTTGGGAGAAAACCTCCAAAGGGGCCCCTCCAGAAAGCAAACCCACACAGCCTCTCCCCCCAACCAGGTCAGGAAGGATTCCTTGGAGAGAAGTGGAAAGAACCTGTTTATTTAACAGGCACAGCACCCCCAGCACACAGAATGAACAATACCAGGTGACACCACTCTGTCACCACTCTGACAAAGATGACAAATTCAGAAAGTCTCTCTGGGGGTGCTCGCTCTGTTCTCAGTCCCTCCTGTGCTGGGGCAGCTGCTGCAGCCACAAGGTGCAAACTCTCGGTGTTCCCCAGGTCCCAGCCCGGAGCAGGTTTGAGTAGGTCCAAAAAGGGAAAGGAGAAACAGTCCAGGGAAAATTTGGACTGCTCAGCTAAACTAACTAATGAGCAGGAGCAAGAGCAAAGGGAAAAGCAAAGCAAAAAGCAAAAGCAGCACCATGCACTGCCCTGTCTGTGTGTCCCGCCAGCCGTGGGGGAGCGGCTGAGAGCAAAACCAAAACAAAACATTCGCTCTGCAGAGCCAGTCTGGAAGGCACAGAACATGATATCCAGCATGAACAGAACACAGGAATGGGGATACAGCATCATAACCTCACCCTAGGACATATAGTTATGTTATTGTATTTTACATGTCCTCTGTTCTCCCCACAGTTCCCTTTCCCCCTGTATTGTTGCCATCAGACAGCCTGGGCTGTCCAGGACAGGTACAGAGAAGCTGCACAGGTGTCCCTTGCATGGGGCAGGTGGGAATGGAGAAGCTTGGGGGTGCTCAGAGGGTGGGCATGGCAACACCTGAGCTCCAATCCAGTTACAAGAAAGCAGTTTGCACTGATAAATGGCACAGAAGAGCTGAGTGACAGCCTTTGGGAGGGGCCAGGGCTGGCTGATGCAACCCCAGGGGTAGAAAAGCCTGAGCATCCATCTGGAAGATGAACCTGCCATGTGGTATCCACGAGGGCAGCTCCCAGTGCTGTGAATTTTTCCTTATGTAGTCCTTTTGTTGTATTTTTGTCAAGGTTTAATAAACCTTTTTAAATTTTTCAAGTGAGCAATTGTTTCTCACAAATGGGGCTCGTCTGGGCTCTAGGATGAGGGAACGTTTGCTCTTCCATGCTCAGGTGCTCCTGGCAGCTCCACTTGGGGCTGATTCCAATCCCTGCCCTGCACAGAGGCACCTGAGGTGATCCAAAGCCAGGGAATAACAGGAATCCTCCCTCAAGGAGCCTCTGCCTTCACCTGGAACCCCAGTGCCTGTCTCTGGCTGGGCAGAGGGGACCCAGCTCTGTTTGCTCCATGTGCAGCTAGAGGGGCTGCAAAGGGACAGGGCACGGCAGGGAGGGCAGGGGACAAGGACAGAGCAGCTGGGAATGGTGGGAAGGGTGGCCTGGGATGGGGACACCTGAGGGTCACCTCTCAGGAATCCCTGTGCTAACAGGAGAGGCAGGAGGGGATTCTTCCTGGAGCTGCAGTGCACAGGGGTTGCAGGGAGTGCATAAACACCCAGGTTCCCTAAACATCCTGAGTGACCCCAGGGTGTCCCCAGAGTTCAGCTGGGCCTGGCAGTGCTGGTGACATCCTGGTGACATCCCTGGCCACTGTGGGCCCATGAGAGTTCTGGAATCAGTGGCAGCAGAGCGTGGAAGTGTGAGCACACCCCACCCTCCATCCCTGCACAGCTGGAAGTTAAACAGATCCCTGGAGCCAGAGGCTTCTCCAGGAAAGGGCAGAGGCTGCTGGATCCAAGCAGAGCAGGACAATGTGGAAGGAGCTGATCTCTCCATGGCTCTGGGTGGTTTTAATTGACTCTTCTTCATTAAAGAGAGCCACGGGTACCCAATGGGGAGGAAAATTCCAGTTCAGGACAAATCTGTCCCCATCCCTGAAGATGGCTCTGTGGCAGTCCCTGTGCTCTGCAGGCTCTCTGCTGGGCTCATCCCACACTTCATCCCTGGGGATCTCAGCACGTGGGAAGCTGCTCCAGGACTCCCACACAGGACAGCAGCTCAGGCTTTTACTTCCCCATCCCATCCAGGCCCTTTTCATTCATCCCACAGTGGAATTTCCCCCTGGCTCCATTGGGGATGCTGGGAACTCCATGATAATATCTGAGCCCCTCAAGTATTTGACAGTCCTGACTGGCAAGAAGGGTAAAGGATCTGGGAGTTCCCACTGGGATTTACTGGAGCTGTGGCTGTGCACAGCCAGCCTGTGCTGAAGTGCCCAATCCCTCAGACTGTGGCTGATCCCTGCTGGAGCCTTTTCAGCAGGAGGGAGCTCGACCCCAAAGGGCTCTGGAGCTGCTCTAAGGCACAGCTCTCCTGTCAGCACAGGGACCCAGCCTCCTGCACACCCCAAACCTCCGGGAGTAACCCCCACCATGTGCCAGCCCTTGGACACCACAGGGAATCCTGGAATGGTTCAGGCTGGGAGGGACCTAAATCCCACCCAGTGCCAGCCCTGCCATGGCAGGGCCACCTCCCACTGTGCCAGGTGCTGCCAGCCCCAATGCCCAGCCTGGCCTTGGGCACTGCCAGGGCTCCAGGGGCAGCCACAGCTGCTCTGGCAATTCCAGCCCAGCCCCTGCCCACCCTGCCAGGGAACAATTCCCAATTGCCAAGATCCCATCCAGCCCTGCCCTCTGGCACTGGCAGCCATTCCCTGGCTCCTGTTCCTCCAGGCCCTGGCACAGCTCCAGCCATTCCCATTTAAATCCTTTATTTTGGACCTGCCACGGATTCCAGCCTCATTTGTTTATCGAGGCTGAGCTTCCTGGGTGCAGGGCGAGGGCAGGGATCTGCTGGCAGATCCCTGATCCTCCCTGGATGATTTTTCCAAGTAATTGCTTTAAACTGAGCTACCATAATTGGTTTGTGTCCAGGGGGTTTCCTGGGGAAAGCAGAGCTGGGGCTTGAGGTGGCTCATGATGGAATGTCTGAAACTTGTAATTAGTTGAGTTTTCTGCTCAGTGTTCAGCTGTAATGTAAAATCTGCAGTGAGCTACCTGAGTTTAAAGCCTGGGGGCTTGCAGGGGGCTAGAGGGTTGGGTGGAATGGGGCTTCTCTCCCTACTTGAGGAAAAAACTGTGGCTCAGCAGGAGGTGGGGTCTTAAAGGAACACAAAGAGTTTAAGGAATAAACTCCAGGATTGATGGGGAAGTGACATCTCAGGTTGGAGGGTGTGAGCATTGCAGTGTCACCCCAGGAAGAGGATACCTGTCCCTGTAGCTCCCCTAAGACCAGGTAATGCTGTTTGCTTATGATCATGGGGCACCAGGGAGGTGCAGGGACCCCATTTTTGGGTGGTTTTAACCTGTTTTGGGTGGGGAGCTGTGCCTGAGGCTCTTGCAGCCCCATTACCCCCTTCCTTATTTTCTGCAAAGAATGAATTTCCAAGGAAGATTCAGAGCAACCTTCCCTGTTCCACTTGCCAAAGTTACACCTGAATCCCTGGGATTTATTACCCTGGAATTTGCTGCCACACAGCCCTGGGTGTCCCTGGGCCAGGAAATTGGGATATGGGTGAGCCTGGAGCTCTCGTGTGCTGGGAAGAGCTGCAATGCATCCCAGGGAGCTGCACCCCGTGTGGGATCACACAGTGAATAAACCACTCACTGCCACTGGCACTGCAGCCTCCAGAAACCCCAATGACCTGGACAGGGACCTCCCATTCAGCAGGAGCAGAACAGCAAACTGTGCCCTGAAGCTCAGCACGTGGCAGGGCTTCAAGTGGCCTCTTGTGTGGGAAGGAGAAGTTGCTTCTGTCCTGCAGTCTTTGTTAAATGGAGTCACTGGAGCTCTGAATTCCTGGAGCACAAGATCAGGGTGGGCTCTGAGCAGTCTGGGCCACATCACCCAGCTCTTCTCTGTCAGAGCTGGGTACAGAACAGGATCACCCCTGAGCAGTTCCCATGCCCTGTTGGGGAAGATGAAACAGGAAAGCCTTATAAATATGATTGTCTGGAAAAACATTTTGAGAATATAGAAACTCTAAGTGAGATTGAAATGAAAGCAAGCTCTGAGATCCCTCAGTTCCTGAACAACTGGAAAACAATGGCATGGCCAGCTGAAGGTGATCCCCTTTTGATCAAACAATCCCCTCTGCTTGCAGACAGGCCCAAGGCTCAGAGCAGACCCTGCCAGCTTGGCAGAAGGGGCCCAAAGAGGAGTTTGTAGGGTTTAAAATGTAACCCAGTGTGGTAATGTAATGATTCTTATAGGCTGTATATAAATGCTGTAGGATTTGTATCTTGTATTTGATTGGTTAGTGAGAATCAGAATATTCAGCACAGAAGAAGATTTATGGTATTGTAACGGGAACCTCTCCCTCTTATCCTCTCTTTTAATCTCTCATCCTCTTTACCAGGTTCTTGCCTTCTCTCTCTCCCTCTCTCAGGCCTGCTCTGAGCTGTGTTTGGCAGCTCCCAGCAGGGCCCTGCACCCAGGCCCTTTGCAATAAACCCCAAGTTCCCAGCCCTGGCTGCAGAGATCTCTGCTCTGTGTCCATCCTGACCATCCTCCCTGTCATGACACAATGCCCCTCTCCTCCTCCTCCTCACCCCTGTTTGTTCTGCCTTACAGTCCCGTGAGGTTCCCTGCTGTCCCTCAGAGCTGTCCCTCCCCATCACTGGTCTCCTGTCCCTTCACCAAACTCAGGCAGGTGCTGTCACAAAGTCCTGGGCTCATGGAATGGTTTGGAAGGGATTGGAAGCCTCACCTCATTCCACCCCCAGCCCTGGGAATGGAGGAGAGTGAGGGAGTTGGGCAGAGCCAGAAGGACCCCCCTGATCCCCCTTTTCTGCAGGCCGAGCCCCTTCCCAGCTCCCTCAGCCTCTCCTGGGGCCCCAGCCCCTTCCCTGGCCACTCTCCAGTGCCTCCATGTCCTTCCTGTGAGCTGGACACATCCCCAGCACCCCCAGGACTTGTGGAGCCGTTCCTGAGCAGTTCCTTGGAGCCCCTGATGGCCACGAGCAGGGTCCCTCCTCCTGGTCACTGCCCCCCAGTTAATGCAGTGTCACCGGCTGGGCCACCCCGCTGTCCTGGGCCACCCCAGCCCTGCTGCCCCAGCCAGGGCCCCTGCCTCTAACAGGGCTGGGACATTTCCCCTTTCTGGAGCAGGTGGGACACAGATCCTGTCCCGTCCCATCTCTGCACCAGCCCCTGTCCTGCTCTCCCAAACCCTGCTGGCTGTGGGCACAGGGAAGCTGCAGCCTGGGAGGGGATTCTGCTCCTCTGGGACAGCACAAACCCTTACACAGTGTTTTTTGTGGAGCTGTCCTGCCTTGGGAAGGAACTTGGTTACTGAGGTAGGAAGTGTGAAAATCTCATTTTAGGGAGCTGCAGCGTCAGACTCCGACATGTCCCATCGTGTGACCACTTGATGTAACTGATATTCCATTTCTGGCAGCCACATGGTCTCAAAGCTTCTGTTCTCACAAATAAATAAATAAACCCCAGCCAGTTTTCTGGATCTTTGGGAAGAGAAACTGGAAGGCTGACCTGGAAGCATTCATTTATGGTTGTTGTCAAGGTGACAGAGTTTATCAGACTAGCAGAAATCCAAGTATTTAAAATGTAGTTTTAAATTCTCACTGCAATAGGGTAAGGTAAGCACCAATTCTGTCAAACACTAGTTATCTTTCATTAGTATGGAATTGAATTTATTCTTAGAAGAAAAAATATACAAATATTGCTCTGTCATGTAATAATGGACAGATTTCCTTCAAAGATAATAATAGACAAATGTTTAGTAATTTAGCAAGTCTATTTACAACACTGTCTTTAAACTTGAGTTGTCAGTTAACTCATAGTCAAGATTCCTGCTTGCTTAAAAAGGAAGAACACCCTTGAGTATAGCAGTGAAAACAAAAAAGAAGAAATGCAAATATTTGTTTGTGTTCCCTGATTTTTAGCCTTAATTTTTTCAGCAAGGCCTGGCTCATGAATTTTGACTGCTTGTGACTAAAATTTCTGCTCTGTGCCATTCTGGAGGCTCAGGAGAGCCTCACAGTGAGCACCAAAAAATGAAACTTTTCCTTTAAAACAGCCTCATATTGTCAGAGTGATAAAACCCTGTCAGTGATATATTTTTATATATATATCTAAATAAGCAGCTGGTCAGCTGTACTTAAAATATTCAAAGTAATTCTCCACTTAGCACTTCTATCTTGGTTATAAAGCAAGGTTGGCTGGCTGCTGACATTATTGAATTTCAAATAAAGAGACTCTGGAAGGATGCTGGGTTGGGTTTTTTCCTGCATTCTCTTAAAAATGCCTTGACAAATTAAACCAAGTTGTTTTCAGGCTCTCAGCTCAACCCAGCAGAGACAAATCTGAGCAGCTCCTGCTGATGGGGTTACAAATAACACTGAGGTTCCTGGTTTGAGCTCAGACTTTGCACTCACCCAGGCAGCTCAAGGAAACCAATATCAGATCCACAAATATGTGATTTTTAAAATAAGTACAGATACGAGACGAGGAGAGATGAATTAATAACTGAGTGATATTTGTGATGAAATTGATGGATATCAAGTTTTCCACCCTGGGGAAGGAAAGACTTTCATGTTGGTCATGTCATGGGGTCAGAGAATCGTGGAATAATTTGTGTGGGAAGGGATTTGAAAACTCATCCCACCCCTGCCACCCCAGGGCCACCTCCCACTGTGCCAGGTGCTGCCAGCCCCAATGCCCAGCCTGGCCTTGGGCACTGCCAGGGCTCCAGGGGCAGCCACAGCTGCTCTGGGCACCCTGGCAGAGCCCAAACCTCTCCAACCAGGCCTGGCCAGGCTACAAACCCCTGTGGCAAATGGCACTGGGGGCACCTGGAACCATCCAGGAAATCATTCTTTCCTTTCCTTTCTCCATTTGCTGCAATGGTTTTTGGTGCTGGTTTCCATCCTGGATTGAGGAATGGGAATGCCAGAGTGGTTTGGGTGGGAAGGGATCTTCAATGCCAGCTCATTGCAGCCCAGGGCCCCCTCCCACTGTGCCAGGTGCTGCCAGCCCCAATGTCCAGCCTGGCCTTGGGCACTGCCAGGGCTCCAGGGGCAGCCACAGCTGCTCTGGGCACCCTGTGCCAGGGCCTGCCCACCCTGCCAGGGAAAGATTTATCCCAAAATCCCACCTAACCCTGCCCTACCTCAGCCCAGCCCCCAGAGGCGTGGAAGCAGAGACTCTCCATGTGTCCCATTGTGTCACTGTGATATTTTCTGAAAAATCCCTTCGCCAGGATTTCTTCTGCAAGATGAGAAGCCTCAGCTTCTCCATGTTTTGCTGCTTCGGAATGTGATTTGTTTACCCAGCACATGAATTGTTTTTAATTAATGGCCAATCACAGGACTCTGGTCTGTCACGGGTTTTTATTATTTTCATTCTTTTCTAGCTTTCTGATGTATCCTTTCTCTATACTTCAGTATAGTTTTAGTATATAATATAATATAATATAATATAATATAATATAATATAATATAATATAATATAATATAATATAAGTATTGTATTATATATATTATATATATTAAAATATAATATATAATATATAATATAGAATATATTATATATAATATATATTATACTTATATATTATAATTATGTATAAATATTATATTATATTATATTATATTATATTATATTATATTATATTAGCCTTCTGAGAACTTGGAGTCAAATCCTCATCTCTCACCTCGTCCTGGGGACCCTCACAGCACCCCAACACCAGTGTCCCCATCCCTGCTGGGGACAATGCTGGGAGCAGGGCAGGGACAGATGGAGCTTTGTCCTGGCTCAGCTTCCAGCAGCCCTCAGTGGCTGCTCAGGGTTGGAGGTTTCAGAACGCTGCTGTTGTGTCGACATTGGTCACAAAGTTCTCCAGGCCTTTTATCCATCTCCCTGCAAGCTCTGACTGTGGCTGATAATGGATTCCAGAGCCTGGCTCTGCACCCAGGGAGCACAAACAGCTTTTTATGAGTTTTACATTTCCCAGCCGTTAATTTCACGAGGCCGCAGGATGGAGTAAAACACCAGGAGGCCTCAGGTTTTGTCAGGCTCATCACAGCCATAAACTCCTCTAACAAGTCCATTGTGCATCTCTTATCTCATTTGCCTGCTCCTCTGGGGGTCCCTCCCTGCCTATTCCTTGTCCCCTAAAGGAGGAGAGGATTGAGAATTCCTCTTTCTGCCGAGGTGCTGGATCACCATCCTCAGTGTAACAAACCTCTTCTTTTCACTCTTCTTTCAGTTTAAACCATCGCCCTTTGCCCCTTTGCAACAAGCTCTGCAAAAAACTTCCTTGGAGCCCCTTTGGGCCCTGCAAGGGCTCTGAGCTCTCCTGGAGCCTTCTCCTCTCCAGGGGAGCACCCCCAGCTCTCCCAGCCTGGCTCCAGAGGGGCTCCAGCCCTGCAGCAGCTCCGGGGGCTCCTCTGGGCTCTCTCCAGCAGCTCCAGGTGCTGCTGAGGTTGGGGGCTCAGCACTGGGGCAGCTCTGTGGGTGGGTCCCACCTGTATGGAGCAGAGGGGCAGAACCCCCATTATCCCATTATGGAACCTGCAGGGTCCTTGGGACAAACCTGCCAGACCCAGGGGACAGACGGAGCCAGTGCTGGAGCCCCCAGCAGCTGCAGGGAGCAGATTTTGGGAGCAAAGTCCTTTCACTGGCTGGGGATCCCACACATCCAAACTGACCGTTTCTGCCTGGTTTTGTCCTTCCTTTCCCATTTGTTTTTGTTTCAATGAACAGCAGGGTTGGCTCCTGGCCACTGTCTCCTGCCTTTCCCAGCCTGTTACCCCAACAGCTCTGCAAGGGGACTTAGGACAAGCAGCCCCTGAGGTTTTGACTGATGTGCTCATCACCTGCTCTGTGAGGAGCAAATTTGGGCTGGGAGGGTGGAGAACCCCTGTGGAACAAGTGGCCGGGAGGTTCAGCTTGTGCTTTAATGTCTATTTGTTCCTTCCCAATTGGAATGAATAATTCCAGATTAATGGCCCATGGCCCAGCCCTCACTGCCAGGTGATCCATGGAAAACTTCACTCCAGCTCAGCAGCTGGGCATGGATTAAAAGGGCTCATGCCACATTACAATAATATTTAATCACTAACAGCAAATGAACTGCCCAGCTGAGGCTGAGGGATCTGCAGGAGTGCAGGTGAGCACAAACCTTCTCCTGGAATCAGCTCGTACCAAGGAGAGAGGTGAAGATAAAATAAGGGAGAAGAGTCCTTGTGGGGTCTGTGATGGATGTGAGGGGACCCTGGGGGTGTCCAGCCCCTGGCCAGGGCAGCTGGTCAGTGACATCTCACAGCCAGGGCAATGCCACCTGGACTGAAGTGTTTGGGCAGATTGAGGGGCAGCAGGCAGAGGGGAGAAACCAAGGCCTGGGCAGACACTGGGGGTGAGTGCTGCCTCTGAAGGGACACCCTGGGGACAAACAGGGCACCTGCTGCTGCTGCTGGCACTCCCAGCACACAGTGGGGAACAGGGAATCAGCCCTTCCCTGGGACTCCTGCCCTGGCAAATTCCAGGGGCAGAGGCTCCCAAAGCCACAGGTCTTGGGCAGACCCTTGTGCTGGGGACAGATCCTTTTGCTGGGGCCAGACCTTTGTGCTGGGACAGACATCCCAGGAGCTCCACTGAGACCACTGCAGCACTCCCCTGAGGATCACATCCCTGCCTCCTGTCCCTTGGAGGGGAGAAGCATTCCCTGCGTTTTCCATGGACATTTTCAGAGCTGTCCCTGGGGAGAGCCAGGGGTGGAACATTTCCAGTTCATCAGCCACGGCTGGGGATGGGAACAGCAGGAGGGTGGCCCAAGGTCACCATCTGTGCCTGCTCTGGGGTCTGCAGCACCCCAGGGAGCCCTGGGGGTACTCCAGCTCAGCAGGGACAGCTTGGGTTGGGGGGACAGTTTGGGTTGGGAGGATATTGGGAAGGATGAACATTTGACAAGAAAGTCTCACAGATATGTGTGCTTGGCAGAAAGATTTTTGAATGGAGAATATGAAGAAGGAATAGAGATGGAAGCAAGTTTTGATATAGAAGAAAAGAATTGCTGAGCCAGTCTGACTGGATAACCAAGGAGGCAAAGGGTGTGTGAGTTAGAAGGGGTTTTTATGGCTTAGAGCAAAGGATAAACCCACCCCAGACAAGAAGATGTTTTTACCAAGCAGAAAGATTCCACAGGCAAACAGGCCTGCCAATGTGGCAAGTAGAAAAAAGGTCTCAGAATTTTCCACTGCAAGAAAACTGAAAAACAACTTCTAGCTTAAAGTGTAATGTACTGACTGTTAGTGATTGGAGAACAGTAACATGAATATGGTAATGATAGCAGTTATGATAGGCTATAGATAATAGTTAAGGTATAGATTGGTTCTGCTGTATTGAGATGCTCAGCAAAGAAAAGTCTATAATGCATTGTAACTAAAAGAAAAGTCTAGAATGCAATGTAACCAAAACCAAAGGGTCTCCAGGCCTGCCTGCAGCTGGAGCTGACAGCTGTAGGCACAGCTCTGTCACCCATGACCCTGGACTTCTGGAACCTTGGATACCCTTTATTGGATACAATGAACTGCATTTTGTACACAATAAACTGCAGTTTGAGGAGCTGCCTGGAGTCCTGCATCTCTCATTCAGGCTCTTACAGGAGGGGGCAGCTTGGCCTCCCTCTGCCAGGGCTGGGAGACCCGGGGCAGCCCGGGCTGTAGCCGAGTTCCTCAGGGCAGGAATGGGGCATTTTCCATGGGCACCCCGAGGGATGGACCTGGCTGCCCCTGCACCTTCAGGAGGAGCAGCTCTGAGGTGCATGGAAGGGCTTTTCCGGGGGATTGGATCCCTCAGGACCCATCAGGGCTGGAGGTAAAAGCCCCCCAGTGGTTCCTGTGTTAGGAATGAGGGATAACAACGCTCCAGGTGAAAGCGTGGGGCTCTGACCCTGCTGTTTATTCAAATTTCTGGGTTTTTTCCCTTGGTTTCCTGAGCAAAGGAGGTTCTGTGGTGGTTCTGGGTCCGCAGGTCACTGTCCCCAAGGCTGGCAGGGGACAAGGGCTCAGAGAGTGCCTGGTTCCTACAGCCCCTGGAACAGAGGGGAGAAGGAAGGGGAGAGATCCTCTGTGCATCTTATTTCCTTTATTTTCCTTAAATAAATAATTTCCCCTAATTAACACACTGCCTCAAATGACAAAATTTCCCCAAACTTTGGCAAGGGGACAGAAGCTCAGGAAACAAAATCAATTTCTTCAGCAGTGACACATTTCCTGAGCTATGCCGAGCTGCACGCTCTGTTTTTCTATTGCTGATCTTAATTGCAAACACAAAAGTCAACCCCTGACTTGTACGACAGCAGGAAACCATGAAAATCCTCAAATCACAACAAAAATAATCAGCTGTGTTGCAAAAATGTTTCAGAGTTGTTTTCTAAAGAAAAACCTTCAATTATAGGCTGACTATTGATTTTTTTTTTCCGTATAAAAATTAAATCCACTCAGGTCCTGGGAGGTGTCAGGGTGGGATGGGAGATGTCCAAAGGTCCATCCTGAGAGTTTTCCCAAGTCCTGTCCTTGCCCTGTTTTCTCTGCCAGGCAGAGCCCCTCTGAGCACAGCTCTGCTCCGGGGTCTCTCAGCCCTTCCAGCCTGGAATTGGGCAGGCTGTGCCGGCAGGGCTCTACCCTTCACTGCCACCATCCAGAGGGACAGAAATGTCCTTGGGAAGGCCCAGACTGTCGCCCCATTTCTCCTCTCAGAGAAAAGCAAGGCAATTTTCCCAAGAATATTTCTGGGTTTCACATTCTCTGAACCCCAGAGAATGATTAAAACAATTCTTATCTCGTTTGCTGTGCCTGTGTTTGTGCAAAAGCAGAATGCAACATGGAGATTTTTTACCCACAGTGATGGTGTTTTGTTCCCTTGGCCTGTCAGGGCCAGGTGTGTGTGTGTGTGTCAGGACTGTGGGGTGACACTCATGACATTGAGGGCAGTGTGTGCAGTTGGGTGCTTGGCAGATTCAGTTTAGATGTAATGTAATATAATGTAACATAGTATAGAATAATATAGTATAATAATGAATTAAGTAATAATTAATAATTAAGTAAGTAATTAATTAGCCTTCTGATAAGATGGAGTCCTCCTCATCATTTCTCCCTGCCATGGGGGTCATCTTGTTCCCATCCCAGACAGTGCCTCTGATCCCAGGTGTGAGGGAAGGCAGCAGAACGAGCAATCCTGGCTCTTCCTCCCTCTTGTGGGGCCGTGCCCATTCCCTGGGCAGCCTGGGCAGTGCCCAGCACCCTCTGGGGGAAGAGCCTTGCCCTGAGCTCCAGCCTGAGCTGCCCTGGCCCAGCAGTGCTGGAGGCTCTGGACATCCCAGGCACCAACCCCAGCTGCAGGGATGGACGTTCCTGTCGCAGACATCTTTTAATGAAAAATCTTTTATTTAAGATTTTTTCCTCCTGAGAAGCTGAGAGGCCTCAGGAACAAAATGTAACCAATGGTTATCTGCTGCTGTGGAATGCAACAGGTGCATCTGGGATTGGTCTCATGTGGTTGTTTCTAATTAATGGCCAATCACAGTCAGCTGGCTTGGACACAAGGCCTGAGCCACAAACCTTTGTTATCATTCTTGCTGATTCTATTCTATTCTTAGCCAGCCTTCTGATGAAACCTTTTCTTCTATTCTTTTAGTATAGTTTTAATGTAATATATATCATAAAATAATAAATCAGCCTTCTGAACATGGAGTCAACATTCTCATCTCTTCCCTCATCTGAAAACCCCTGTGAGCACGGTCACACGTTCCCATTGAGATCAGCATTCCCAACACCTCTGCCACGCTCTTCCCAAGGATCCAGCATTTCCCTGGAAGGCTGTGAAGTCTCTGTACAGATGATTCCCCAAAATCCAATGCCTGTGAAGCAGCTTCAGTGCATCGACTGCTCGGAGCTGGCTCAGCTGAAGGGAACTCGCTCGCAGGGATAACTGAGGATGGCTCCCTGCCCAGTCCCAACAAAAGATGAATTTTGTAAAGCCAGCTCAAATGATGCCATTCATTAGGAGAACTACAAAGCAGAACATTTTAAAGTTAATTGGTTTTGCAATTAAAAGATACAAAGAACATGTGATGCAATTAATTTTACATAAACATGGTCAGGAATTAAAGGCAGAAGAACTTGGTAACTTCTTCAGATGGAGCATCTGTTTGTTCCCAGCAGCAGCAGCAGCAGCTCCTCTGCATTCCAAACAGGAGCCAGGGAATGGCTCCCACCCCACTGCAGCTGCAGTCACTCCGGGTTTTTCCAGAGGCTGAGCTGGTTTGGATAGGATTCAATTGGAAGCAAGAAGGGTCGGTTTGGGAAGGCAGCAGGAGATGGAGCAGACCTGGCACTGGGAAGGAGGAGCCAGCAGGGTTTGTGGTCAGTGAAATGGGGTTTGTGGTCAGTCCAGCAGTGAGGTTGTCAGCCCAGCAGTAGGGTGGTCAGTCCAGCACTGGGGTGGTCAGTCCAGGGGGGTTGGTGGTCAGTCCAGCAGGGTTTGGTGGTCAGTCCAGCACTGGGGTGGTCAGCCCAGCAGGGTTTGGTGGTCAGCCCAGCAGGGTTTGGTGGTCAGTCCAGCACTGGGGTGGTCAGCCCAGCAGGGTTGGTGGTCAGCCCAGCAGCGTTGGTGGTCAGCCCAGCAGCGTTGGTGGTCAGCCCAGCGGGGTTGGTGGCCAGCCCAGCAGGGTTGGTGGTCAGTCCAGCAGGGTTGGTGGTCAGTGCAGCAGGGTTTGGTGGTCAGTCCAGGGGGGTTGGGGGTCAGTGCAGCAGGGTTTGGTGGCCAGCCCAGCAGGGTTTGGTGGTCAGTCCAGGGGGGTTGGTGGCCAGCCCAGCAGCGTTGGTGGTCAGCCCAGCAGGGTTGGTGGTCAGTCCAGGGGGGTTGGGGGTCAGTGCAGCAGGGTTTGGTGGTCAGCCCAGCAGGGTTGGTGGTCAGTCCAGGGGGGTTGGTGGTCAGTCCAGCAGGGTTGGTGGTCAGTCCAGGGGGTTTGGTGGTCAGCCCAGCGGGGTTGGTGGTCAGCCCAGCAGGGTTGGTGGTCAGTCCAGCAGGGTTTGGTGGTCAGTCCAGCTGTAGGGTGGTCAGTCCAGCAGGGTTTGGTGGTCAGCCCAGCAGGGTTTGATGGCCAGCCCAGCAGGGTTGGTGGTCAGCCCAGCAGGGTTTGGTGGTCAGTCCAGCACTGGGGTGGTCAGCCCAGCAGGGTTGGTGGTCAGCCCAGCGGGGTTGGTGGTCAGTCCAGCAGGGTTGGTGGTCAGTCCAGCAGGGTTTGGTGGCCAGCCCAGCAGGGTTGGTGGTCAGCCCAGCAGCGTTGGTGGTCAGCCCAGCAGCATTGGTGGTCAGTCCAGCAGGGTTTGGTGGCCAGCCCAGCAGGGTTGGTGGTCAGCCCAGTGGGGTTGGGGGTCAGTGCAGCACTGGGGTTTGCAGGTGATATGTGAGAGCACTGGGTGGTGCTGAGCAGCCTCGGGGCTCTTGCAGAGGTTCAGCTGCTGACAGAGCTCCAGGGCTGCACTGGCACTGCACCAGGAGCTGCTTCTCACCAAGGTACAGCCAGGGGAGTTCTGGCTGAGGGATCCAGCTCAGAACACACCAAGGAATCTTCTGCAGGTTGGATAATGGGATCTGGGAAACTCCTGCCAGCGAGTTTGTCTTGGCTGAACCCCAGGCATGGTCCTGGGCCCAGGGCAGTGGAACCAAGGGGCAAGGCTGAGTCTGCTGCTGCAAACTGGTGGGGACTGCGTGGTCCTTAATGTCCCAACCATTCTGTGCTTCCATCACAGAATCAGAATATCCAGAATTGGAGGGGACCCCCAGGGATCATCCAATCCAGCCCCTGGCCCTGCCCAGAGCCCCAGCAACCCCAGCCTGGGCATCCCTGGAGCTCTGGCAGCCTCGGGGCCGTGCCCATTCCCTGGGCAGCCTGGGCAGTGCCCAGCACCCTCTGGGGGAAGAGCCTTGCCCTGATTCTATGGAAACCTCTTGCAAGACTTATCTTCATCTCCATGTTCCTCTCTGTGGTAGGAATTGGGGTCTCCAGGGTTTGCACAGCATCCCCCACTCCCTGGAGCTTGGTTTGATTATGAATTTCATAAAGTAAAAAATAAAGTCCTGGGAGGTTTTGGCAGGGCAGCTCTTTACCTGTAGTAAACCCTGTTCAAGGAGCACAGGGCTGGACCAGGGATTAGATGTAGAACCCTAAAACCAGTCCTAAAATCGAGTCTAAAGCTTTCCTTTGTGTGGATTAGAGCCCAGCAGCCATGGCCAGGCTGGCACTGACCACACCTGCCTAGGCTGGGGGTGACACCTCATTAATCACTCAATCAAATGAACAACTCAATCCTGGCAGGCTCTGAAACCACTCTGGAACTCCTGCAGCTACTTCTGCCTTCATTTTCCAGGCATTCCAGCAAACAGCAGAATTAGGTCCAATATTATGGATATTGTGTGGACAAATTGGAGGTTTTCTGTGAAATCTGTGCCAGAATTGGTCTTCTATGAAGAGAGGATTTCAGGGAATGCTTTCAGGTCTGCAGGGTAGGAATTGGAATGGAAACATCCACACATCAACATTTCTCATGCTCTGTCTCTGTGGGAAGTGCTGGAGAATGCAAACATAGGAAAATCTGCTTTTTTTTAAAAGGGTATTACATAGGAACAGAGCCAGGTAAATTATTTCTCTGACACAGAATATTGGAGTTTCAGGGGAATCCTGAGTATTCACATGGTGGATCAAGTGAAAAGTCCAGGCAGGAGAACCTCTGGTGGCAGCTGGATTTCTGCTCAGTTTAAATTGCTGCTCCCACCCGCTCAGGAGAACAGCTGTCTTTGAAACCAAACCTGACAAGACCTCAAACATTCCCAAAAAGGGCTGAAATCCAAAGAGAATATTCCACTTTGCACTGAAATGAACCTTCCAGGATCCATTTGGGTTTCAAACTGAGAGGAATGAGGGATTTGTCTTTCCAAACAAGCTGTGGGTCTGCTGGGAGATAAAACCAGCATTGGGACAGAAAAGAAACAATGGGGAGGATTCCACTGATTGGTGAATGGTAAAAGATATTTGCATTTACAAATAAACTTTAGGTTTGCTGCTAAATGAAATTAAACCTTGAAAGATGAAAGAAACAATGGGGGAAAACCCTAAATTCCATAAGAATTAACAAACAAAAGGGAGGGTTCTACATTAGAGGGAAATCTCTGGTATCAGGTGTTCTGGGAAGTCTGAACCTCTCAAGTACCTCAGAAACGGGGACAGAGAGAAGGGAAATGCAGCTGGGAAATTGGGATAAAAAGGAGGCTGTGCTCTCCAAAAATTGGAGAGACCCCAGGGGATGCCCCATGGCCTCTGCCTTGATTGGAATAAAGTAAAAGGACTCCTCTGTCTCCTTTTTGGACATAAACCTCTGGTGTTTGTGGGTTAATTTTCCTGATAAAAGAAAACTTCACCTGATTCACTTCAGAAATTATGATTTCTGTGGAAGTTTGGACCAGATATTAGGGAAAATTTCTTTGGAAATTTTTACCCTAGGTGAGGAAAGAAAGCTGAGGCAGGGAATGTGGCATGGGGGTGCTGAGAGGGTGATGGGGCTCTGGGCCCTTGGTGTGACCAGAGCATCTCCAAACCCTCCAGGGCAGCATTCCAAAGCTGTTCCCAGCCTGCTGAAAGCCCTGGGAAAGAGAGAATGTTCCCTTCCCAAAAAGCACCTCCCATGTCCCCAATGGTGCTCTTCCATCAGCCTCATTAAGGAGCAATCTGCATCTGGGGTCTCTGAGGTCGAGATGACCCCGAGGGGTTGGAAAGTCTCTTTTCTCCCAGCCCTGAGATCGAGGAAGAAGACAGGGTTCCTTGGCTCTGGTTCTCAAGGTTGTTTATTGTTTCTTATCTATAACATTCTTTCTGTGACCTGCCGAGGTCTGTTTGGTTTGTGGCACACTGACCACCTTGGGGTGGTGTTATCTTTTATACTAAAAACTACCTGTACTTTATTTACAATAATTTTCCAATACCTATCACCTATGTTAGACAGTTTGTCTCTAAACCAATCCAGAAGTGTCACCATCGCAGCAGAAGATGGAGGACAAGAAGAAGGAGAAGGACAGGACATGCCCAGATTCCTCCATCTTGCCTCTTGAACCCCCATTCTAAATCCCCAAAGTTCTACTTTTTCACCCTGTGATAAATTCACTATCATTCTATTCAAACTTTGTGGCTTGTAACTAATCACACAAAGTTGGTAATTGTTTCCACGGGTTAAAATCAAAGGCACAGGTGTTTTTGACTCTGTGCCAAGGTCTCTGAGCCCCCTGTCAGGGTCTCTCATCACCCAGGGCAGCCAGAGGAATGTCCTGGGTTCCAACAGCTGAAAGCCCTGGAAAATCCTGGGAAAGAGAGAATATTCCCTTCCCAAAAGGCACCTCCCATGTCCCCAGTGGCTGCTCTTCCATCAGCCTCATTAAGGAGCAATCTGCATAAATTAGCAGCAGCTCCCTGTGATGACATCCCCCCCCTCTCTCTGGGCCGGATCCGGATCCTTGGAGCCCGGAGGAAGCAGAGCCTTGGGTTCATGAGGAAGCAGAGCCTTGGGTTTGTAATATGTGTTATAAAGTATTCATGCTTAAGGGGAGAATGTATAAAATAAAAACTGTAAAAAGGATCTAACATCCAACGAGCCTCTGACCACGAGCAACCTGGAGACAGATTACAACACTGAATTACAAAACTCCTGGTGGCAGCAGGAGAACAATGCCCCATTTACCAATGAAAGAACATGGCCAGCGCTCTTGGAATTATTACCAATATAGCCAGATGGGACATCCCTGAGCCTGTCTGGCCCTTGCTGCTGAACCAAAGGCAGCAGCTGTGGTGGTTTCACCTAAGAGACACTTTTGGCTGGCTGGATGCTGCAGCTGGGCACTTGGGACAAGTCAAGGCATGCAGGAGATCAGGTTTCCCTTTGGCGGAGAAGCTTTAAGGCGATGGTGAAGGAAGGGAGATGGTTCTGCTGGAGGGTTTCAATCCAGAGCTTTATTCTGGCCCTCAGGCCTCTGAATGCAGCACCAGCGCTAAGAGAACTTCCCCAACCGCGTGGTTGCTGTTAAAAGGAACAGCAACCATGGGGAGAGGGGGAGGGAAGGGGTAGGGATCCCACCAACCAGGTAAGGGAGGGGAAGTCTCAGGGGACAAAGGACACCTGGATGGCCCAATGTCCCCCAGGGCTGAAAGGCATCTTTTGAACTCTGCCAATCACTCACACCCTTCTGGAATGCCAGGATTGACAGACAGCACTCAGCAGCGGTCAGGGTGGGGAAAGGAGAGGTAATTGGCACCTGGGGAAGGACTGGGAAAACTGAGGCAAGCTATGACATCACAGCACAACACAGCGTGGAGATGGGCTTCCTCCAGAACCATCAGGGAACACCCAAGGGTGATCATCCCTTGGTAGATACCATCAATGAAGATAACCAAAGTGCCAAGGAACGTACATCTGAATATGCAACTTCCCCTGACACATCAGTGCCTGCCACTACTCAGGAAACAGTGAGTGTCCAGCCCAGCACAGTGAAAGAACCCTCATACATATGCGGGGTTACAAAAGAAATCGGGGCAGCTCTGCCTCAGGCATAAAAAACTGTATAAAACAGCCCTGCTGGAAACGGCATCGGTGAACAGAGGGGAATCTGATGTGATAGAGGTCGGATCCAGGTTCACCCAGCGCCGATCCCGGGCTCGATGCTCTCTTTGTCTGTGGGTTTTGAGGACTGTATTTTGGTCGGGGAAATAAAATCTTTCACATTTATTAATGTGGATTTCTGGCTGATCATTTATAACAGGTTCATGAGGAAGCAGAGCCCTGGGTTCACTTTTTTCACTCCACTCCCTCCAAGATGTTTTTTATCTCCCCAGGAGGTTCCCACAGCTGACAGGGAGGTTTTGTCTGCTTTGTGTTGGTGCCATCTGCCCATCATCAGCGTCCTTCATGGCACTCAGGCTCATCCCTGCCACCTTCCTTTGGAGCAGGGAAAGGGCAAAAGCTGGAGGAAAAAACAGCCCCAGGAAATGGCTGGGCTTGGATAAAATCAGGGTTAGAACCCACCTGGGGAAGGGGCTGATGCTGCAAGAGATGGAATTGCAGGAGCTGAGAAACCACAGCACCCAGAGCTGCTCTGCTCAGGCTTCCAACAGGGATTTCCAGGGGCAATTCCTGAGAATATTCCAGCCACAGGATCCTTTGGATTGGAAAAGACCTTTAAGAGCCCCAAGACGAGCCATGAACCAGCACCAGCACCATGTTCTGCACCAACCCAAGCCCTGGAGTGCCACATCCACTCATTTTTGGAATGTACCAGGGATGAGGTGTCACTCACATATTTTCTGAAAAATCCCTTTGCCAGGATTTTTTCCCCTGAGAAGCTGGGAAGCTTCAGCTTCTCCATGTTTTGCTGCTTTGGAATGTGATTTGGATAATTGTTTACCCAGCATGTGAAATTGTTTTTAATTAATGGCCAATCACAGCCAGCTGTGTCGGACTCTCTGAGTCTGTCATGGGGTTTTATTATCATTCTTGTCTAGCCTTCTGATGTCTCCTTTCTCTTTCTTTAGTATAGTTTTAATATATCATTTTCATTTTCATTTTCATTTTCATTTTCATTTTCATTTTCATTTTCATTTTCATAGAATAGAATAGAATAGAATAGAATAGAATAGAATAATAAATCAGCCTTCTGAACCATGGAGTCAAGATTCTCATCTCTTCCCTCGTTCTGGGGACCCTCAAACACCACCACAATGGGGACTCCCCCACTGCCCTGGGCAGCCTTTTCCAGGGCTGGACAGCTCCTTCCATGAAGAAATTTTCCTTACTATCCAATCTGAATGAAGACCAGGAGCAAAGAGATGGGGAGAGAAATGAAACCCAAGTTCATTTTCCCTCTCCAGTCTGGAGAGGAGGCTCAGTTCCCTCAGGCTCAGGGCAGGTCCCAGTGTGCTGCTGGATTCATCCCAAGGCTTTCCCACCTCCAGTGTCCCAGTCTGACTGTTTGGCTCTCCCTGCAAGGATCCTCCCACACTGAGGACAAACCCAGAGCTGCTGTTGCTGTCCCTCAAATCTCTGACTGCCACAAAATCCCCTCTTTTGTCCCAGCTCACCCATTCCAGGCCACATTCCCAGGGGGTTTTCCATCCTCCCTGGGTCTGAGGCAGTTTCAGGAGCAGCAGGAGAAGAGAAGCAGGAGCTGCTGTGGAGGAAATTGTTAAAAACCCCCCGAGCTGTCAGTGAGAGCTGGATTTTAGCAGCAGCCACTGGGGCTCCCAGAATTGTCAGGGTGGAGCACCAGGAGCTGGAATGCACAAAGATCAGGAATACACCAGGATCAGGAATGCACCAGGAGCAGGAATGCACCAGGATCAGGAATGCACAAAGGTCAGGGAGGTACCAGGATCAGGAATGCACAAAGATCAGGAATGCTGCAGTCCCAGGAGCTCTGGAGATTTACTACATAACAAACAGTTTAAAAATATATAAAATTAATCAGGCCAAGCAGCACTTGACAGCTGTGGTCTCTGAAACTCTCTCAGTTATTGACCTGGGCTGTGTTCATCTCTCAGAGCTCGTGGGCTGTTTTAATTTCTTTTTATTTTTGTTTGGTTTTGCTTTTCCCTTTAGTGAAATAGAAGAAAATATTATTTTTTAATCTTTCATTCTGCATTCAGTGGGGTGTCAAGAAAAGCTGCACAAAGAGGTGACGCAAAAATTCATCCATGCAGGAGCAGGAGAACAGGGAGGAGATGGAGCCAAGGGGTTGGAATGGTGGGAAAACCCCTCTCTGCTCCCCCTGGATGTGCCAGGCCAGGGGTCAGGGATCCACAGGCTCCTCCTCCCTCTGTGCAGGAAGGATCTGAGCACCCTGGGTATCCCGTGGTGCTGAGGGAACCATGGAATGGGTTGGGTTGGAAAGGACCTTAAATCCCATGGCCATGAAATTCCACTGTCCCAATCTGCCCCAAGCCCTGCCCAAGCCAGCCTTGAACAATTTTTTTTTTTTAATAACAAAAGAATTTATTCTTTCATCTGAATCTTTCAAGTTTTATCATTTAAGGAAAGACCCCAAAGTCACTCAGGATTGTTGTTTTTGGGGGTTTTGTACTTGAAAAGAAAATCTCTTTTCAGAGAAAATCTAGTTTTATTTTTTTAACAGAGAAAAATCACATTTTTCACTGGTTTGAGTAGAAAGTTATTGCTTTGCAGCAGTGCCAGTGCCTTGATTCAGCTCCCAGTGACAGCAGCTCCTCAATTGGATCCCAGAACTCTGGCTCCAAATGAAAGCTCCAGATGCTTTCCTTAGAGTGAGAAATAAATTCTCTGAGTTAAAAAACAACACCACCCCCATCCAGGGCACCAATTGGAAAAGATTTCATGATGGATTTGCTGGAAACTTCTTTCTTTGCAGAACAAGAAGTGACTGAGGGAGACAACTTCAACTCAGCCCAACTGCAGCCGTGTGGGGCCAGTGGAAATGAGAATATGAAAGATTTATGCCCTCAGAAAGTGCTGCACAAGGAGAAAATGAACTTTTAAGAGGGTGGCAAAACTCCTTAAATGCACCTGCCTGAAAATGAAGGTGCTAATGAAGAGTTCTTGCCTGTGGTCATGTTATAGCTCCGAGCAGTTTTCCCTTTCTCCTTCTCCCCCTCCTCCTTCCCTTCTTTCCCCCTCCCTGCTCTTGCTTTTATTTAAGAGGTTTCCCTTGAAGGAACATAAATCTGTCAGTTTTTGCTCTGAATTCACAGGACAGAAAAGAATGAATTCTTCAGTTATTGTCTCTTTGACTCAGTCTTTAATTTCCCTTCCCTGATGGTGCCTGATAAAATTTCCTTTTCTGTGCTCCAAGGGGAAGAGGGAATCCTTGATGGGTGAATTCTGGATTCTTTCAAAGCCTTTTGGGGTTCTGCTGGGGGTTCCAGCAGTGAGGG
The DNA here is from genome assembly GCF_012460135.2 of Molothrus ater. Classification (NCBI taxonomy): domain Eukaryota; kingdom Metazoa; phylum Chordata; class Aves; order Passeriformes; family Icteridae; genus Molothrus; species Molothrus ater. The sequence goes on from NC_050501.2 coordinate 830,177, forward strand.
AGAGATTGGGTCCCCAAATTCCTTGGAATTAAATGTTTTCCTTCCCTCCAGCTCCATATGGGAAGGGCTCCCTGGCTGGAGTCTGGAAGCTTCAGCTCCGGCAGGGAAATGATTCCAGGAGAATTTTCACTTTTCATCTTCCTAAAAGAGAGAGAAGAGCACCCAGGCAGAGCCCAGGCTGCTCCAGGACCAGCCTGGCTCAACACTTCCAGGAAGAAGATTTAAAAATCCAACAAAAAATAGGTCTAATTCCAAACCCCAAGGATTTCAATGTAAAAGGCCAACACAAAAATCCTAAATCTGGCTGAGAGAAAAAACAACCCACTCCTTGCTTAGCCAAGCAATAATGTTCCTGATTGGAATTAAATATGAAATTTAATTAGAATGAAATGCAGAATTTATTATATAATAAATGTAATAAATATCTGAAATGTCATTGTTGTCCCCTTGCTTTTGAAAGCAGCTTTCTTTGGGTTTGAGTTTCTTCCTGCTTTTTCACCTCAGATATTCCAAGCAGAGGGAAGCAAAGGCCCTGGAAGTGTCTGACCCTGCAGTTCAGGTCTGTTCTGGTTTCTGGCCTGCTGAACCCCCTAAATAACCAGGAAAGCTGACAAACCCCAGGGCTGACAAACTCCAGAGCTGGTGTTAGGAAAATTAATCCACAGACATCAGAGGTTTATGTCCAAAAAGGAGACTGAGGAGTCCTGGAACTTTATTCCAATAAAGGCAGAGGCCATGGGGCATTCCCCTGGGGTCTCTCCAATTTTTGGAGAGCACAGCCTCCTTTTTATCCCAATTTCCAGCTGCATTTCTCTTCTCTTTTTCCCCATTTCTGAGGTACTTGAGAGGTTCAGACTTCCCACAACACCTGATCCCAAACAAAGATTTCCCTCCAATCTAACCCTCCCTTTTCATTTTCATTGATATGGAATTTTGGGGTTTCCCCCATTGTTTCTTTCATCTTTCAAGGTCCAATTTCATTTAGCAGCAAACCTAAAGTTTATTTGTAAAAGCAAATATCTTTTCCCATTCATCAATCAGTGGAATCCTTCCCATTGTTTCTTTTATATCAGTGCTAGTTTTATCTCCCAGCAGACCCACAGCTGGTTTGGAAAGACAAATCCAACATTCCTCTGGCTGGCAAATCCCAGAGCTGGTAAACCCCAGTCCTGGCAGAGCCTGGCATTTCCTGCAGCCCAGGCAGGAGTGGGAGCACTTGGTGCACAGTGAGTTCTCTTCCTACTGAATCAGCCCCTTGGATTAATTAATGGTGAATTGATTGTGCAGGACATTAATTGAGATTTAAAACACATCCATTGAGGTGCCGGTGTGATTAACTCCGAATAACAGAGGCAATAAACCTGGAGTTAATCCAAGAACCTGGCGGGGGGTTTGGAGCTTTCCCCCACCCCTGCACGATCCAGATCAATTAACAACCCCTGAGATGATCAATTAACACCCCTGAGATGATCACCCCGGGTTCCAGGAGCTGCTCTGGCCCTGCCTGGAGAGGCTTCACTCCTTCCCATGCTCAGCTCCCTGCATCTCCTGCTCCCACTGCTGCTCCTTTGATCTCCAGAATTTGGGAATCTTCAGCTCTTTCATCACAGAGAGCACCAGGCTGGGAGCAGGCCTAGTTTGATTATCACACCCAGGCCTGGCCTTCAAACAAATCAATTCTGTTTCTTAGCCTGTCTGGAGACAATAAATGAGTTTTAATAAATAAACCTGAGGTTTTTCTGCTTACCAGGTGGCCCCACGTGGGCAGGGCTGGGGAAGGGAAACTCCTGGCACACAGAGCACTCTGAGGCTGCTTTTTGATGAAAAGGCCACTTTTTTTTTTTTTTTTTTTTAAATCAATATCTAACATGAAAGTCCCCCTTTGAAATCAAATTGTACGTGTGGCCCTTTGGGGCTAATTATCAGCTGCTCATCTGGATGTTATCTTTTGGAGAGGCTGTGAAAGGAGAAAATGCTAAGTCAAGGCAGTGGATTAAAAATATCCACATCATTTATCTGCCAGAGAGATGAGGGTTTGAAGTCTGGTTAATGAACATAAACCCTCCTGTCTCTCTGCTAAGGACCACTGCTTTCAGCAGAGTCAGGTGCACTTATTGCTGATCAGAAAAATGGGTTTCCCAGCCCAAAATAGTTCTAAGACTCTTCAAGGTGCTCCTACTTTGAAGGAGAAAAAAGCTAAAATCTTTCCATTTTTATGACTCCATCCTCCAGGATCACAGTGTGGATGGAGAACATGGAGTGTTCCTTAAATACACAATTCCAACATTTGTTAATGGAAATGAGTATTTCCAGCAATCAGTTGTATTGAAATAAGGAATATAAAATATCCCCACTCTCAGCACTGCACTCCAAGGCAGCACTTGGATTTCAGGTAAGTGATGATGCCTGGGCTCTTTTCTAAAAACACAGAATATTTCATGGGGTTAATTAACTGAAATTGTGTTCAGGTGCTGCTGAAGAACTGGTGAAACACTGCACACATAAAAAATACTGAAAGGAAACAGGATTTTGGAAAGGAACCCTAAACCAGGGATGTGTCCTTTATCTTGTGGGAAGTTCTGATCCAAAAGATCCCTCCACAGGGAGAGGCTGCAGGTGGGAGTTTGGTGCTGTGGGCTGTGCCCATTCTGTGAAATCCTCATCTGATGGGCTGGGGCTGTGATCCTGCTTCTGGAAGGACTCTGGCTGGCCACAATTCCAGGGGTTTATCCATAGACATGGACCTGTTACCAACCCTTAGCTCGAGGAGAAAGCTCCTCTTTAGCAGACACAAACCAACCCAAAGCACACACAGGATTTCTTCCCACTGAGGTACAGATCCATTTTCTGACCTCTCCCAGGTGCCAGGTTGGTCTTTGAGCAGCAACAATTCCAAACCCTGCTCGTTCTCCCAGCCCTCTCCCTGTTTTAACCCTTCCATCCCTGGCTTGCTGTGGGCACTGTGTCCCCAGAGCCCCATGGAGCTCCATGGAGCCCAGCCCCTGCCTGGCTGCTCAGTGTCCATCCCGGGCTGGAGCAAGCAGAACAGCTCTGCCCACACAGACTGGGCATTTCCAAAGCCAGCAGCAAGGCCTGGGCTGCCTGAAACCTCTGGGCCCTTAAATCCTTGGTCTCCAGCTCAAATCAATATGGGATCCTATCAATATATCAATCAAGATGATCAATGAACACCCCCTGAGATGATCACCCAGGGTGCTAATTGATCACCTCTGGGGGTGTTAATTGATCTGGGATCATGCAGGGGTGGGGGGAAGCTCCAAATCCCTCAAGGATTTTGGATTAACTCAAGGTTTATTGCCTCTGTTATTCAGAGTTAATTACCGGACACCTCAATGGATGTGTTTTAAATCTCAATTAATGTCCTGCACAATCAAATCACTGTTAATTAATTATTTTAGATTTGGGGTTCCCTGTCCCAGCATTGTTTTGACACCTGGTTCTCCCACAGGCAGGAGCTTTTCCTAAAGTAGGGGACACAAATCAGACCAGATTCCCTTTAGGAACTGGAGACACATTTTTGTGACACAGTTCTTTCTTTCCAACCGTTCTGTATTTTCCTGTAAAGTTTCTCCCTTCTCAATGTTTTATTTATTCTACTTATCCATAAAAATGGAACTCCTTAAAAAAGGGGGGGCTGGGGAGTGGCGCTCACAGCAGAGCAGCCCTGGTTTGTGAGATTTGAACCCAATCTGAGGGAACTCTGGTTCTGTGGGAGCTGTTCCCAGATCTCTGCATTGGGAGAGTTTTCCTGGTGGAAGAGGGAGCACTCATCCCAAAACATTCGGGGTTGCAACTTGAGGAGATTGGAGATGGAGCTTTGGGGTTGGAGCTTGAGGAGATTGGAGATGGAACTTTGGGGTTGGAGCTTGAGGAGATTGGAGATGGAACTTTGGGGTTGGAGCTTGAGGAGATTGGAGATGGAGCTTTGGGGTTGGAGCTTGAGGAGACTGGAGATGGAACTTTGGGGTTGGAGCTTGAGGAGGTCTCTTGGGAATCCCCTGATTACCCCAGAACAGAACAGAATTCTCTGCTCATATTTTTTCCAAGATGGTGTAAAAGGAATGAGAATCCTTCATTCCCTCACTCCTGAGCCAGGGAAAAGGGGGAAATCAGTCAAATCTCTCTCCAGGAACGGTTTGGAGTTGGTGCCTTGGATTTGCAGATTTATTTCTCGCTCTCCTCGGCTGCGTTGAGATTTGCTGGATTTGCATATCAGGGGAGATTATTTTTCCTGTCTCAGCCTCAGAGGAGCGGGCAGGTGTGGAGCAATCAAACCCCATTGAGCTGGAAATGCTCAGGAAGCTGCTCTGGCCCGGCAGCTCCCTCCTCTTCCTTCCCAGCTATTTTTATGTCTCTGCAAATCCCTGCCACTGCGCTGAGGACTCGCTTGTCCAACTCTGCAGCTGGGCAAGGGTGGCCTTTTGCTTTTCAGAGTGCTCTGACACCCTCAGGAGGGGCTTCAGCCCCTCAGCTTGGCTTTATTGCTCCTCTGCAGTGCAAGGCCAGGTCTAGAGACCTTCAGGATCCATGGGAAGAGCTTTTTATAGCAGGTTTTAAATAACTGGGAGCAGACTCTGTCTGTACTCCTGAGAGGATCAGCACCAACAGCAAACACTGCATGAAAATAGAGTGGGAAAGGCAAGGACAGACTGGCAGAGAAAGGGAGCCACTCCTGCCTTCCCTGACATTGTCATTGACATTAATCACTTCATAATTGCTTAAAAAGAAGGGCTCTTCAGCTTTTAAAAAACCTCCCTTCATGATTGTTGATTTCCACAGGTAAAAACGGCCAAATTAAAAGAGGCAGCAAGAGCAGGGTCCCAGTCCAGGGGAGTCTGGGGCTGCTCCAGCCCTGAGGCCACCAGGAACACCAGGAGAAACCCCTGGAGCCAGCACAGGACCCTCATTAGGGGGTGATGGATGGGCAAGGATTGAACACAAGAGGTTTTGTGCAGCACTGAGGTCCCCACGCAGCAGCCAGGGCTGAGCTCTGCTCATCCAAGGACAGATATCCATGGCCAGGAGGGAGGCGGGGCAGGGGCCAGGTGAAAGGATCCCAATCCAGAGCCCCATTCCTGACTGCAGCACTGCTGGGTGGGAGCTGGGGCAGCAGAGCTGGCCAGGCTGGCTCAGGAGCTTTCAGAGAGAGAGGAGATAAAGGGGATAACTCCCACCTCAGGCTGGGAGTGCTGGGCAGCAGAAATGGCTCTGAGTGTGGAGAGTCCTGGCAGAGACATGGAAAACTTCCCCCAGGGACTCCAGGGAAAATCAATTCCCTTGGGAAAGTGAGGCAGCTCCTGATGGAGGAGGAGGGAGGGGAGGAAGGTGACACAGCCCCGAGTCCAGGCTTGCAGACACCCCTCAGGGGGACTGGGCCATGCAGAGCTCCCTGGGATGTGCAGAGCCCCCGAGGTCCCCCGTGGCAGGCAGGGGGAGCAGCACAAGGCCCAGCAGGTCCCTGCTGACCTGGCAGGATCCAGCAAAGCCTTTCCTTCAGAAACATTTCAGTCCCCAGGACACCAAATCACCGCCAGTTACACCCCCTGTGCCCTGGGAGGGAGGAAGGGACCTTGTGCACTGAAATTCCCATGAAAGCTTGGAGGAATTGGAATTTGGTTGATGGAATAAACCCCCTTTTTGCCTTATTCCAAAGCTCCCTCTGCAGTGCAAGGGAGCAGCAGGTCATGAAACTGAACTTTGCTCTTTCCACCTGTTTAAAACCAGAGGGCTGGGTGGCACCACTGCAGGAACTCATTTTCCCTTTCCAGTCTCAGAACCTTTTCCTGCAATTCCAGCAGCAGGGCATGGGATAAACCAATCCATCTCCACCCCTGCCAGCAGCATCCTCTCCCTGGAGAAAAGCTCATCCAGAGCTCCTCTCTGAGTGTTCCTGCCCTGAAAGCTCATCCTGAGCATTGTCAGCTCTCTGTGGTATTTAAAAGCCAAACAATGATGTCCCCAGTCTGTCCATCCGTCATGCAGCTCTCCCCCCAGAAACCAGAGTTAACAATCCAATAATACCCATGGAATGTTTATTCTCCCTTTGCCAGCAGTGGCTCTGGCTAAGAGACATCATCCCCAGGGGCTCAGCCCCAGGTTTTAGGGATCCCAGCAGGATTCCCCAGCACTTGGTGCTGCTCTGTGACCTCCCAGCAGCCAGGAGCTTGCACAGGAGATGCTCTGGAGCTGTTCCAGCTCTGGATAAGCACTCCAGGAGCATTCCAGGAGCTCTGCTGAGGCTGTGGATGTTCTCTGTCACTGCACTATGGGATGTGCTCCCTGTAGGAGCGTGGGGGGTAGGATGGTTGGGATGGACAGAGAGCAGAGATCTCTGCTGCCAGGGCTGGGAACTTGGGGTTCATTGCAAAGGGCCTGGGGGCAGGGCCCTGCTGGGAGCTGCCAGCCACAGCTCAGAGCAGGACTGAGAGGAGCCTGAAAAAGAGACCCATAAGAGAGAGAGAGAGAGCAAAGAGCAAAAGCAAAAGGGAAAAAGAGATAAAGAAAGTGGTAAAGAGAAAGAAGGCAAGAGTGTGGTAAAGAGGATGAGAGAGAGCGAAGAATAAAAGCAAGAGGGAAAAGTGCAAAGTTCCCATTACAATACCATAAATCTTCTTCTGTGCTGAATATTCTGATTCTCACTAACCAATCTAGTCCAAGATACAAATCCTACAGCATTTACATACTGTAAGATATGTATATAACTATTACATACTATAAGAACTGTAGTTACTTATATATATACTTATACTACTTATATATAGTAATATAATATAAATTATATTATATTATATTTTACTTATACTTATATTACATATATATACACACACACTATATTTATTATAACAATCATTACCACACTGGGTTACATTTTAAACCCTACAAACTCCTCTTTGGGCCCCTTCTGCCAAGCTGGCAGGGTCTGCTCTGAGCCTTGGGCCTGTCTGCAAGCAGAGGGGATTGTTGGATCAAAAGGGGATCACCTTCAGCTGGCCATGCCATTGTTTTCCAGTTGTTCAGGAACTGAGGGATCTCAAAGCTTGCTTTCATTTCAATCTCACTTAGAGTTTCCATATTCTCAAAATCTTTTGCCAGACAATCATATTGATAAGGCTTTCCTGTTTCATCTTCCCCAACAGCTCCCAAGCTGGGAGATAACCCACACCCCCTTGCTCCTCATTTCTGCGTAAATCCTCCCCCCTGAGTCCCCTCCTGCCCCAGAGCTGTCAGAGAAATAAAACCAGGCCCTGTTTGCACTTCCCATCGCTGGGGTGAGGGGGAGGTGACAGCTCGTTTTCCTAACGAGCTCATCAGTGTAAAACAGCAGCAGGGAGATGGCAAAGCACTCAGAAACTGAGCTCATCTGCCAGGATTTTCTTTCTTTTTTTTTTTGCTTGGGCCACCTCAGCCCAGAGCTGCTGGTGGATGGTGCCAGCCACAGGGGCCTGCTGGACAGAGGCCTGGAATGGCCCAGGAGAGGCTCTGATGGGGCCCTGGGTGCAGGTTCAGCACTGCCAGGGGGGAACCTGCCCAGGGCCCCTTCATTCTGCAGGGATTGCCCAGGAGCTGGGGCTAAAGGGTGCCTGCAGCTCCTGGAAAGCAGGGGACAAAGCCAGGGCAGGGGACAAAGCCAGGCCCTGCCTCTGGCTGGGTGTGAACATTAAAGAGCCCTCTGGGCCCCTCCGCTCACACAAACCCACACTCTGCCCTCAGTGGGGATGGAATCAATTGAATTCAGGTGTCCCCTGGCAATTCCTGGCTGCCCGTGGGGATGGGGACAAAGCTGTGGCTGCTCCAGGTCCCCCAAACCCCTGTGCACACCCGGGATTGGGAGGACACAGCTGAGCCAGCAGGGAGCAGGAGAATTTGGTTTATTCTGGCTGAGGAGCAGCAGAATTTGGTTTATCCTGGCCGAGGAGCAGCGGAATTTGGTTTATTCTGGCCGAGGAGCAGCAGAATTTGGTTTATTCTGGCCGAGGAGCAGCAGAATTTGGTTTATCCTGGCCGAGGAGCAGCGGAATTTGGTTTATCCTGGCCGAGGAGCAGCAGAATTTGGTTTATTCTGGCTGAGGAGCAGCAGAATTTGGTTTATCCTGGCCGAGGAGCAGCGGAATTTGGTTTATCCTGGCCGAGGAGCAGCGGAATTTGGTTTATCCTGGCCGAGGAGCAGCAGAATTTGGTTTATTCTGGCTGAGGAGCAGCGGAATTTGGTTTATCCTGGCCGAGGAGCAGCGGAATTTGGTTTATTCTGGCTGAGGAGCAGCGGAATTTGGTTTATTTTGGCTGAGGCTTTGTGGGTTTGGTGTCAGAGTTGCAGGAGAGCTTTGCAGAGGAAGAGGAGCAGCTTCCAGAGCAGGAGCAGCCCTGGCTGTGCTGGGTCCCAGCCCTGTCCTGGGGCTGGCTGTGAACAGGGCACAGGCCTGGAGCCAGCCTGGGCAGGGCGAGGGGCTCCAGAAGCTGCATTTACTCAGGTAAATGAGTTCCTGCACTCATGGGCTCCCCACTGACACCAGACTCCCCCTCAGACCCCCCGAGCCCTCTCAGAGGGCCCACAGCTCAAACCCCACCCACAGAGCACACAGATACTTTCATTTCTTCCTCTGCCTCTCTTCAGCTTCCGACCTGTGAGGACAGAAACACCCCCAGGTCTGGCTGAAGTGCTGGATTTATAAATGCTCTCCCCTCCTTTCCCCCACGAGTGCCCCTTCACAGCCTTTAGACCTTTACAGCACATTATGGATATCGGAGTACACAAGACAGGTGATGGACTTTGGACCTGGTTAGCATGAGAGATTTGACAAAATGCCTTGGCAAGAGCAAAGAGAACTTTGAGGATTAAATCAAGCTTGGAAGAAGATTGGATCAGACTGGGACAGGGAAGAGGACTGAATCAACCTCTGCAAGCAGGAGATGTTTAAAATGTGTGAGTTTATTTATGTGATGATTCACCCAATCACTGCAGTGAAACATTACCAGTCTTCCTAGAATAAGTATATAAGCAGTTGTACTTCACTGTCACAGATACATTTTATGAAAAATCCTTTCCTTAGGATTTTTCCTCCTGAGAAGCTGAGAGGCCTCAGGAACAAAATGTAACCAATGGTTATCTGCTGCTGTGGGAATGCAACAGGTGCATCTGGGATTGGGCTCATGTGGTTGTTTCTAATTAATGACCAATCACAGCCAGCTGGCTTGGACTCTCTGTCTGAGCCACAAGCCTTTGTTATCATTCTTTCCTATTCTATTCTTAGCTGGCCTTCTGATGAAATCCTTTCTTCTATTCTTTTAGTATAGTTTTAATATAATATATATCATAAAATAATAAATCAAGCCTTCTGAAACATGGAGTCAGATCCTTGTCTCTTCCCTCATCCTAAGACCCCTGCGAACACGGTCACACTTCACAATAAATTTGGATTCTTTGACCATCTCACGAAGTCCCCAGTGACTCTTTTCATGGCCAATAATTGGTGCCCTGATAACAGACACTAAAATCACATTAAACTGTGCGTGTGGGGTCCACAGAGCACAATCCCAACCCTGCAGAGCCCTCAGGGACCACAAGGAGCAGCAAGTGGGAGTGCCATCACTTTGTCACCATCAACACTGGCTCTGGGCATGACTGAGCTCTCAGCCCTGTGTCCCCTGAGATCTGTCCAGAGGGATGAAGGTTCCGTCCTCAGGAGCCCACCCCTCCCAGGCAGCTCAGCTCAGGTGCTGGACTCTGGCTGGGTTTTATAGGATGGCCATAAAGGCCATAAAACAAAAGGTTAACTTGGCCAAGTTCATAAATCCCGTAGTCAGGGATTAGAACATTCCTGTTCATCTCCTCTTTGTGGAAAATTTCAATCCAGAGGTTGGGTTTGTCCTTGCACAGAGTCTCTGAGGCGGGAGGGGAAAGGTTGAGTCTCAGCAGTCAGGGTGGCTGTAGTAAGCTGGGGCAGGCTGGGCTGTCAGGGCCCTTAGAACAATTCCTAATTTGTGTAACACAGCAGAATCTGCTCCCAGCAGCCTGGAATGGCCCCTCCTGGACCAGGGCCCAGGGCTCTGTCCCCTCAGCAGGACAGTGACCCCTCACCTTACAGTGCCACCTTGTCCTGCTGAGCCTGGGGCAGCAGAGCCTGGCTGGGGTCACCCAGAGCAATCAGGGAGGGTTCAGGGGGATCTCAGGCTGTGCAGGAACCTGATCTGGGGCTAAACTGAGCCATTGTTCCCCCAGGCCAGGGCAGTGCCCTCCTGCCTGCAGGATTCAGGATTTTGCTATAGTTCTGGGGCCATTGCTGCTCGTTTGCCCTCCATGTGCTCCTGAACCAGTTCCAGATGTCTGATAATTGTCCTGGTTTGAACAGACAGGTGTCTGCTAAGAAGGCAGGAGCCTCCCCTGAAATGGAAAATGCAAACCCCCTCCCTCTGAATTCCTATAAATTTTAAATTAAGGGGCTCTCAGGCCAAAAAAAAAAAAAAATGGGTGCAGGAATAACAGTTCCTTAATAGGGAAGAAAATAAAAGATAAAGAATGCAGTGAACTAAAGCAACAGTGCCAGAGTCAGAACCCAGCCTGACACCCTGTGGGTCAGGCTGGTGGCAGCAGAACCATTGGAATTGTGGCTCAGCCCTCCTGCAGTGCCAGGGCTGGTTCTGCTGGAGCAGGGATCCTGGAGAAAGGTGCAGTCTCTGCCTCTGCAGATCCAGGGCAAGAGGCAGCTGCTGTTCCTCTGGGCAATCCAGTGCAGAAGCCGTGCTGGTGTTCCAGAATCTCCAGATTCTATCCGGGTAGGAATGCTTGGCTCCTCCCTCTGGGCTCCCATCTGCCAATGGGATGCTGTAGTTCTTATCAGCCATGCAGGGACATTCCATAGCTGTTATCAGCAGGAGGGAGTGGGTGTGGAAGAGATAAGGAACACTGCCCATGGACAGGAGACAGCTGCCATGCAGATGGCAAACAGATACAATTTGCTTGGCAATCCAGGACAATCAATAATATAATAGCTGTTTGCAGCTATTTTACCAGCTATTAGCTCTTCTATTTTTATTAGTTATTAGTTTTTAATTATTTGTTTATTTTTTCATTTTTAGCTATTTTATTTTTATTAGTAATTAGTGAATTTTAATTAGTTATTAGCTATTTTATGAGTTATTTCCTGCAGTTCTTTCCAGAGCAGAACACCTGAGTGGTCCCATAACAGTGCAAAATTCCCAGCTGGGATTTCAGAACTTCCCTAAATTGAACATCCTGCAGGTCCCAGCTCCACATCCAGGACTGCTCCTGGTGCTTATCATGGAGAAGACAACCAAATTCTGGGGAGGAAAAGCTTCTTGACCCCTGGGCAGGTGCCAGCTGTCTCCCTTCCTGCCTGTCCCAGGTATCCCAGGTGTTATCCACCATGGGGGGCTGACCTCCCATCCTCAGGACCCCTCAGAATTACAGCAGATTTACACTAAAAGGAAACGCCTATCAAAAGTTATCAAGATTATTTCAGAAAAGAAATAATTTATCTCATTTTCCAGGCACGTTGGTGTTGCTCTGCCCTCTCTGCCCACTCCCATTGTTTTTATTTTCTGCCGTCACTGTAAATATTTTATCTGGAGCCCAGATTAGTTCAGTGCCATTTACTGCTGCCGTTCCCATCTCCAGGAGAACAAACCCTGCTGGGTTTAATGCCACCTGCAGACGGTGACGGATGGCTCTGTCCCCTGATCTCTGCTGTTTGGTGTTTTTATGGGGCTGCCTCCTCTGTTTTCTCTCCATTTACGGCCTCGCTAACGTGGGGAAGGAGCAGAGCGGGCATCCATCACCTGCCAAGGGCAGAGCTGGGTGCAGAGCTGGCCTGGCAGGAGGGATGAGCTCCCAGGGGACAGCAGCGACGGCGCTGGCACTGCCAGGGGATGGCAGCTGCCCCTGGACACCGTGTCCTGTGCCTGGCACTCGGTGGCACTCGAGGCCACTCTCAGGGTTTGACTGTCTCCCTGTGCCCAGATCTCTCCTGACAGCGCTGATGAAGTCAAGGAGGGGACCAAAACCTCCCTCAAGGACTTGTTTTAAGAAGTACTGGGCCCAAAGGGCAGCTCTGTGCCAGGGCTTTGTCCCCTCAGCAGGACAGTGACCCCTCACCTTACAGTGCCACCTTGTCCTGCTGAGCCTGGGGCAGCAGAGCCTGGCTGGCGTCACCCAGAGCAATCGGGGAGGGTTCAGGGGGATCTCAGGCTGTGCAGGAACCTGATCTGGGGCTGAACTGAGCCATTGTTCCCCCAGGCCAGGGCAGTGCCCTCCTGCCTGCAGGATTCAGGATTTCGCTGCAGTTCTGGGGCCATTGCTGCTCGTTTGTGTTCCCTGTGTGTCACAGCACGCTCAGACTCAGTCACTGCCACACACCGAGCTTGGGAGTGATCTCAGCAGCACTGGGAAGGTGCAGAGCTCCTCTTTGAGCTCCTTTATCCTACACAAGACCAGAGGGTTTAAAGTCCTGCAGGCTCTCCTTGCCCATCACACCCAGAGCGGGTTTTCTGTGAAGAAATCAAAGCTTCAGCTCACAAAGTTCTTCCCGTGCTCCAAACAAAGCCAAACATTAACCTGGATAAAATGGCAGCCAGGTGAGGCACAAAATAGCCTGAGGTGGTTCAGGACATTAGGAGCAGGATGAGCTGGGAGTGATGTCCTCAGGAGTCAGCCCTGAAACAGCAGAGCACAAAGACTTCTGGTTGGAAAGTGAAATGTTCCTGGGAAGGACTGATTTAGAACGAGTGAGGTGGCTGGGCAGATGGGTCAGTAATTTTAGAACTAAAATTGTGATTAAAAGCACTTTGGCACCCAAAGCTGGGAAGCAGCTCCCTGATGGTGATTAATTCACACCACGGGGCTCAGGGGAGTGCAGGGACTGAACTCCTGCTCAATTCTTATCAAGTGAAATGTATCCAGCATAATCTGATAGGTCCTGAAAGGTTAATGTAAGCTAAATCAATGCTGTCTCCATCCCGATAAGGCGTGGGGAATTGTCCTTGAGTGTGAGTGTGCAGGAGGCTGGGGATGAGGGTAATAAAGGGCTTTCATCTCCTGCTGAGCCCTGCCAAGTCCATTGTGGTGCAGCAGGGGTTGATAAGGGCACTGATTTATCAGGCAGCAGACAGAGCACCGAGTCTGCTGCTGAAACATTCCATCTCCCTGCTTTAGTACTCTCTTAATAAACATTTTAAACACCCAAACACCTTTCAGACAGCCAAAGGAGGGGAATACAAAAGGCTGGAGTGGCACTGGCCTGGTCAAGTGCCCGGGTTCTGAGCACCAGGAGTGCCTCAGGGGTGGGGGAGGATCTGGAAACCTCACCTGGTGAGATGCTGTTAAAAACCGGTTCTGTTGGAATAAGGAGCTGCATGGAAGCAGAGTCCTGGTGTGAGTTTAAACTTCCAGCACTTGGTTAAAGCCCAGGGATCAAGGAGAGTTCCAAGCTCTCTCAAAGCCATGGAACATAAGGGGCTGTTTAGCTTTCACTCATATCTTTAAAAATACCTCTTGAAATTAATGACTAAACTTAAAGCCTTGGCTTGATCATACTTCTGCTGAGCTGAGAGGGGCTGAGAGCAGAGAGACAGGGGAGGAAGCTCCAAGTCTGCCCTGTCCCCAGCACAAATAAATAATTGATGGCTCTAATTCACCCTGGCTGTGCACTGCCAGACATCCTCTGTAATATTCATGTCCTGCAACATGGAATATGTCAGGATCAGGCTGGAAGCAGGCAGCAGGAGGGCTCTGGATCACACAGGCTCAAATCCCAGCTCCGCCAGCCCTCAGGCACAGGATTTTCCTGCGCTGCCTTTCCCAGCCTTGTCCAGCTCCAGCTCCCTCCAGAGCCCAGCCCCAGCAGCTCACAGACACTTTGATGCCACCACGACCTGGTGAGAAGCACAAAACGCGCAGATTTGACAGCCTGTGGCAAATTCTGAGCCTTACAAAGCCCAGCTGGTGCTCAATGCCAGAGCAGCCCTCTGCCAGCTGCTGAGGAGGATTTGCCTCCATCCAGGCAGGTGGGGCTTGGAGCTGCACTCAGCACTGACTCAGAATATTATTGTAACAGTTGATTAATACCTGAGCACTCAGTAAAGAGATAAATTATGATTATGCACACACAGGCACTCTATCCACAGACAGCAGATCCATTTTCCTGCAACGAGCTGCCAATTACTGGGTATTTCTACATTATGTTTACACAGCCTTTTATAATCAACACTCCAACCACTTTAGGTATTAAGTGCTTCAAACTATTGATTTGATTAATTCAGCATCTTCAGACAATCATCCTGCTCTGCTTTTCTTCCCTCCTGACGTGCAGCATCCCCCCTCCATCTGCTGGGACCTTCCCTTGTTTGAGCACACAGATCCAGGAGGGCTCCCAGGCGCCCCAGAGGAGCAGGGCTCACCTCCTTCAAACTGTCTGCAGGAAAAGACCCCTAAAAGAAGGAGGGCAGGGATGGATGGGATCTTGGGAATCAGGAATTGTTCCCTGGGAGGGTGGGGAGGGGCTGGATGGAGTTCCCAGAGCAGCTGTGGCTGCCCCTGTGTGGAGGCCCGTGAGCTCTTTGGGAAAGGGGCAGTGGCAATGCCCTGGAGGGATGCACCAGAGGCTCCAGCATCCCCCAGAGTGTGGGAACCCAGAACATCCCTCTGGCTGTCCAGGATAGCCAAGACCCCTGCCAGGGGGCTCAGAAGCCCTGGCACAGAGGCCCAAAACACCTGTGGGTTTGATTATGACCCCTGGAGCAAATGACCAGCCTGATATGAAGATCAGCAAGCCACAACAGTTTAGGTAGAATAATAGTGAAGTTATCACGGGGTGGAAAAGTAGATTTTAGGGTTTTTGGTATGGGGGCTCAGGAGGCAAGATGGAGGGAACCTGGTGTGTCCAACCTTTCTCCTTCTTCTTCTTGGCCTCCATCTTCTGCTGTGATGGTGGCACTCTGGATTGGTTTAGAGTAGAAGCTCACTGTCTAACATAGGTGATAGGTACTGGAAAGTAATTGTAAGTATCGTACAGGTAGTTTTTAGTATAAAGACATAACCCTGCCCTGGGGCAGGCAGAGTGCCTGGAACTGTCCTGCTGGACGAACCTCGGCAGGGCAGGAGAAAATTTTTTATAGCTAAGAAACAATAAACAACCTTGAGACTGAGACATGAAGAGCTCTGGCTCCTTCTTCAAGCACCGAGGCTGGGAAAAGAGACTTTGGAACTTTTCTCGGGGTCACTCTGAGCAGCAGAGACCCCGACACCAGAGGTCAGGGAGAGACAGACACAAGGCTTCCCCCAGGGTGCTCTGCAGCACTAGGCTGTTTTACCCCAGGTCTGTGTTCCCTGTGGTCATCCCTACCCTACCCCTGTATGGTCTTGTTCTAGAATATTCCCCACTCCGTTTCCCCATTGGTCAATGTAACCCTGCCTGCCCACCCTGGCACTCCCCATTGGCTCCTGCCCTTTGTACCACCCTGTCAGAAGCCAGGACATCGCTCTGGCTGTCCTGGATGGCTCCAGCCCCTGCCAGGGGGCTCCCAGACCTTGGCACAGAGCCCAGGACACACCTGTGCCTTTGATTTTGACCCTTGGAGCAAATGACCACCTTTATATGAAGAATTACAAGTCAAGAGAGTCTAAGTAGAATAATAGTAAGTTTGTCACAGGTGCAAAGTAGATTTTTGGGGTTTTTAGAATGGGGGTTCAGAAGGCAAGATGGAGGAATTTGGGTGTGTTTTGTCCTTCTTTCTCCTTCTTTCTCCTTCTTCCTAGCCTCCATGTTCTGGGTGATGTTGGCACTTTTGGATTGGTTTAAGGTAGGAGCTCACTGTCTAACATAGGTGATAGGCATTGGGAAGTTATTGTAAATAATGTACATGTAGTTTTTAGTATAAAAAGATAACACTGCCTCTGAGGGCAGTCAGTGTGCCTCTGTCTGACCTGCTGAACAGACCTCAACAGGCCAGAGAAAGAATGTTATAGGTAAGAAATAGTAAACAACCTTGAGAACAAGAGCAGAAGAATCCTGACCCCTTATTTCACTGCTGGGCTGGGAAAAGAGACTTGTATGGATCTCAGAGTCACTGTGACCAGCAGAATCCCGAGACCACCCCTGTGCCCTCAGTTGATTTTCCCTGATGCTTTGCTCCACCCCCTCTTTAGCATATTTATACCCTGGACCCTTTACTGCTGTTGTCTTCTGTCCCTGGCCCCCTTCAGCTCCAGAGCCCAATAAACCCTCACAGGAACTCCATGCAGAAGATGCCCCCGTGTCCCCCCTGGCTGCTGGCTGTGCTGTGCTGTGCTGGAGTGTGTGATTGTTGTGTTCCTGCCCAAACCTTCTCCCTCCAAGGACACTGCAGGGAAGGCAGCAGCACTGCCCCCCTCACCTCCACCCCTGGAGCCCTGGCAGGGCCCAGGGCCAGGCTGGACACTGGGGCTTGGAGCACCTGGCACAGTGGGAGGTGTCCCTGGGGTGGAACTGGATGAGCTTTAGTGTCCCTTCTGTCCCAAACCATTCCAGGATTCAGTGACTGCCTCCACCTCTCCAGGCTGTGCTGACTCGAGTACTTTCCCAGCACAGGATGAGTTTTTTGTTAAATCCATGAGATTCTCTCTTGCAGCTCCATGAAACCAAGGGGATTTGTAATTCCAAAGGCTGACCTGGAGCTGCCTGTAGATTTAACTGCTGGAATAATGTTCGATTATTCCCCCCTGTTTCTGATGCCTTGTGGGGCAATGAGGAGCCCTGGGATTTACCCAGGGGAGGTGTTGGGTTTTTGGTGCCTTTGGCTCTCCCCCTTGGCTCAGAAGCTGTGGGATTCTGCTGGCTTTAAATGCGAATTAACTCCCATCTCCCATCTCATTCCAAGGCCAGATCTCCAGAAATGGGGGCATTTCTGCCTCCAGTTGCCACTGTGCCCTGCACAGCTGGCCCAGGTGCTTCCCCTCACTCTCATTATTTGATAAATCAGTTAACACCAATCTGCTTCTCCCAGCTCTGGGTGCCCCCCCTTCTCAGGCACCCCAATTCCTGTACTCTGTGCTCTTCCCATCATTTCACAGCCCTGGGGTCTGGCTCGGGGACAAGAGGCAGAAAGTCCCATCCCAGGTGCTCAGAGTGAGGGATGAAGGGCAGCCAGATCCCAGAACGTTCTTTAGGACAGAACAGTAAATAACCAGGGCATTGCTCATGCAGGGTGATGGGTTTTTATCAGCACAGAGAGAGCAGCTGAAGGAACAGGGGCACAGGGAGCCAGGGAGCAGCTCCAAAGCCTGGTGACATCAGGTGTCTGCTGAAAAATGAGGCAGGGGAGGAGCAGGGACAGCCCTGGGAGAGATGGATGGTGCAGGTGCTGCTTTACTGCCCCAGCTCTGGGAGGGGGATGATGAAAAATCATCCCAGCAAACGGGAGCTCGGTTTTGCAGGGATAAATCAACAGTGTGGGGAAGTGCAGAGCAGTGGGAGAGGAGCCCTGCCCTGCTCCTTCCCACCCCCAGCCCTGGATTTGGGTGGGGGCACCGGGGGAGCAGGGCTGGAACTCCCAGGTCTGATGGGGAGCACACGAGGCTCTGCAGCCCCAGACTTTCCTGCCCCTGAATTTTGGCACCATTTTCCCACCCCTGCCTGTGCCTCTGGTCCCACTCAGATATCCCACCTGTATCCCAGGGGGTTTCCCAACAGATTTTAAAGGATCATTTATCAGAAAGTAGGGGGGAAAAAGTGCTTTTATTTGCAAAAAGAGGAATCAGTGCTCCAGCCCTGTCGGACTAAGTTCTTTTCTGACCCAGAGATGGGGCAACTGAGAGGCATTGTAAAAACTTTTATTTCATTTTCAGTCTCATATAAAAAGCAAGACAATAGAAATGCTATAATTCACATCATTACTATAAAAAACTGTTTCTTAATTACAAGACAATACATCTTTCATAATTCTATTTCTCTACAATATCTAATCTTATTTACAAAACCACGTTTTAAAACTTATTTCTAATTGCATTTCTCTCTCAACAATAGCTGTCCTATTCTATAACATTTCTAAACCAACATTTCTCATCTCAAAATTTGCATACAGATACACACTATATAAACCTGTCAAACTTAAAAAATTTTCTATAAATCCATTTCCCACACAGCCATTTGGATGAACAATTCCCCCCAAAAATGTTTAAGGAAAAGCAGCCAAAGGAACACTGGGCTGGGGATGCTCCAACCCCTGATGGGAAAGACCCATCCTGGTGCTCTGAGGAGTCTCTGCCTTATCAGAGAGCACAGGGGGCTGGGCAGGTGAATCCTGACAGGTAAAGGAGAGGTTTCAGCTCTGAGGCTTCCTTTGATAAGAACTCAGAAATTGTTTTTATCCTTGAGCAGTTTCTGCTGTTGCAGGGAGATAATTCACCTGCAGCCTCCTCAGGAAGAGCTGCTGAGATGCAGCTGAAAGCCCCCAGATCCAGGCTACTCCAAAAGCACAGCCTGGAAAATCCGGGCTTAAACCGAGACAAAATCTTCTCCTCGGAAATCGCAGTCCCAGCTAAGCTGGAGCTTTGTGAGTGCTTCTCGTCTTTTACACTGAAAAAATGCTGCAGGAAAAAAGGACAGGATGGAAACGCTTTCCAGGGAATGTGTAAAATCCCAGGGTGACAAAATGTGGGATGTGCATGGAGACATATCGTTCTTCTATGGGTTCTGTAGTCAGACCATAAAAACCACCAATATAGGGTGTTATATAGAACATATTTATAATATTCATCAAGAGCTGTGGGCATAGAACAAGGAGTAAGGGGTTCAAACTGAAAGAGGGGAATTAAAGGTTAAAATTGTGGAAGGAATCATATCCTGTGAGGGCTGTGAGGGGCTGGGCTGGAATTGCCAGAGCTGCTGTGGCTGCCCCTGGATCCCTGGCAGTGCCCAAGGCCAGGCTGGAGCATCTGGGACAGTGGGAGGTGTCCCTGCCATGGCAGGGGTGGCACTGGATCATTTTTAAAGTCCTCCCAACCCAAACCACTCCATAATTCTATGTGTTCTGCCCCAAAAATGGGAAAATGGAGGTGCAGGGCTGAAGCAATCTGGGATGTGTGCTGGCAGGAGCCGCCTCTCCCCAGAGCAGCACGGAAAACTTTGCAGAGCTCAGCTCCAGAGCTCTCCAATGCCACCATCCGTGAATAATAATGGCACAGCATTAAAAAAGAGGCCGGGATTATTCTTTTGAAAGTGTTGCAGCCTTCTTGAAAAATGACTGTTATTTATTTGATCGTCCCCCGAAGATTCCTTTGTCACAGGCTATTGTGTAAATTTGTGTTCAGACAATCCTGAAAATGTTGAATTATTCACTTGATTGGCCTTAATGTCTCCTGCTGAAACACCTCAATATGCTGCGATTATTATCAATATACGGCAGGGCTAATAAAAGTGTGGCAAAAATAACTGCAGCTGGAATTTCTGACGAAAAAGGATAATTTCCTAACTGCTCAAACATTAGTAGTTAAGAAAGTTAAGATAAGGGTAATAAAGCCTCGTGCTTCAGGGCTTTGCAAACGGGGTTAGGAAGTAATTATTTTAAATTCTTTTTTTTCAGTGTTATGTAATTTAAGTCTCGTTAATAAAAGACCCAGTTCTGAAAGGCAGTGAAAGATGGAGCTTGGAAGCAGAGGAGATTTAAAATACAGAAGCGAGTCCTCAACCTGCTTCAATGCTCTCCAAAAGCACCCTCCAGGCACTTATTTGCATTTTCTAACTCTTATAATAAAATATTTTTTCTTCCCCAAATGCTGGTGTGTTGGAACTCTGGCATTTCCCTGCAGTGGAGGAGCATTCCCTTGTTTTCCTGGTGTCCCAAATCCCTTGGCTGGAGGGGCTGAGTTGGATTCATTTGTGGTTTTTAAGTGTCCCTGGTGACTTGGAGCCATTTGGGGGTTGGGATGAGGCGATGATCTGTCACCCTGTTCTTCTAAAGTTCTTCTGAGCCTTCTGATGTTTACATTTTTGTAATGGAGTTTCTCACGCACTTTTCATGTAAATAATGATTGTTTTGCATTCCTTTCCGGAGGAGGAGAGAATTGATGGACTGTTGGTTTGACCAGTGTGGTTGGAGAGGTGGCAATTTCATCCTCCAATCCATGGTCACTTCTGGAATTCTATAAACATCGAGGTCTGGAAATAAACGTGCCTTTTTTGCCTTGGACATCTCAGCGTGTGAGCGTCGTTCCTTTCATGTCGTATTGTGACAATGTTCAAGGTCCCTTTCCTCGATTTCTGGGGCTCTTCCCTGCACATTCCCAGGGGTTGGAAGCACAGGGAATCTCCCTGATGTGGGGAATGACTCCGAGGTTTTGTCCCTGGGCTGGCTGGGCTGGAATCAGCAATGGGGGGGGGGGGGGGGAAATTCCTGCACATCCCACAGGGAGAGCCCCTCACTGGGACATCCTGGCCCATCCAGGACACTGCCAGGGACAAAGGGCTGGACAAGCCCTGGGATTCCAGATCCTCTTCCCCAAGGCACTTTCTCCCAGTGCTCCACCAGCTGTGCAAAGCTCCATCATTCCCACACCATCATCCCATTCCTTCTCCTTATTCCCAGGGCCTGAAGGGGCTCCAGGAGAGCTGCAGAGGGACTGGGGCCAAGGATGGAGGGACAGGAGGCAGGGAATGGCTGCCAGTGGCAGAGGGCAGGGCTGGATGGGATCTTGGCAATTGGGAATTGTTCCCTGGCAGGGTGGGCAGGGGCTGGGCTGGAATTGCCAGAGCAGCTGTGGCTGCCCCTGGAGCCCTGGCAGTGCCCAAGGCCAGGCTGGGCATTGGGGCTGGGAGCCCCTGGCACAGTGGGAAGTGGCCCTGCCATGGCAGGCGTGGAATGGATTGGGATGGGCTGTAAGATCCTTCTCACCCAAACTATTCTATATCTCTATGATTTTTATCTGCAATTTTGTTATATCCGTGTTTTTCCCTCTCTTTCCTATCCTGCTTTTGGCATCCTGTACCAAGTCACACACCAGGGAACAGCTTTACCTGAAATGTTTCTCATCCCTCCCTGCCCCTGCCTGGCCAGTGATCCTGCAGATTTATTGTCATTTCCAAATTCCCTCCATTCCCACTTTGTCCCCAGTCCTTGTCTCCCTCCCAGCCAGTTTGTCAGAGCCCTTTGGAACACCCTTCCCCAATTCCAGGTTTCCATGGTCAGTCAGATCCACGTGGCACAGCTGGGGGAGATCCTGCTGTGGCTGCTCCTCCTTCTGTGGGCTGAGACCCAAATCTTCCATACCCTTCTCCTTCTCAGGAAAGTTGGGATAAATGATAAGCCAGAACTTTGCTCTTTTCCCACAGTCCAGCAGCACTTCCTCAGGATGTGTTCCCTTCTCAGAGTCACCGGGGTGTTTCTGATGGAAGAACCCTGTATCCTGAATAATTGAGGAGCAGCCCAGGAGCTTTTCAGGAGCCGAGTGGAAGAACCGCCTGGGGAAGCCCCACCCCGAGTGATTGCAGGGCTGTAATCACCCCGCAGTTAGAGCAGCCTGGCCAGGGCTTGGGGGGAGCAGCTGGAGGTGATGGAGCAGCTGCTACATCCTCTTCATCCTCTTCATCCCCTCATCCTGCTCCCCTCTCCCTGCCCTGCTTCCCGCAGTGCTGCCCGTCAGGAGCACCGCTCTGGTTAAAGCCACTTCGGTGCATTCCCAGACAAAAACTGAGCTCAGTCCACGTCTGTGAGGAGCCTCACATGGGCAGGGAACAGGGAACATGGGCAGGGAGCAGAGAATGTGAGCAGGGATTGAGGAATGTGAGCAGGGAACAGGGAATGTGAGCAGGGAATATGAGCAAGGATCATAGAATGTGTGCAGGGAACGTGAGCAGGAATTGGGGAACGTGTGCAGGGAATGTGTGCAGCGATCAGGGAATGTGAGCAGAGAATGTGTGCAGGGATCAGGGAAGGTGTGCAGGGAACAGGGAATGTGAGCAGGGATTGTGAGCAGGGATCAGGGAATGTGAGCAGGAAACATTGTGTCATGGTTTGACACTGGCACAATGCCAGTGCCCCCATGAGGATACCCTCTCCCTGGTTTCTGCTGTGAGATGTGACCAGGAATAAGCAAAGCAGGCTTCCACTTAGAAATAAAGAAAACAAAACTTTATTAATTACACTACAACTATATATATAAAAAGGAACACACACAGGGAAAATTAAAACCCTACAAATGCATTTCCTCCTCCCCCCACCAAATTCCCAACACAATACATCTATTCCCCAAATCACCAACTCTTGGTCCAGCACCACCCTTCAGACAATCAATCCTCAGTTCATCAAGAGGAGAGGAGTCCTTCTTGTACCATGGGCTTCCCCTGGAAACACAGCTGAAGCCTCAGTGTGTTCTGTGTCACTCGTGGCACCGCCCGGAGTACATCTGCCGTCGTGACCTCTTCCTTCCATGTCCAGTGCTCTCACCACTGAACACGGACCAGAGCTGCTTCTAGGGTTGTCTTTTTAAGGATGCTCTGTCCCGATCCAAAAAAGGCACAGTCTCTCCTTTGGGACACCTGTCCCGTCCATATTTTTTCACCCCCTGGGGCCGAGGGGCATCAACACTGAGCAGTCTCTGTATCACAAACAATCTCTCCTTTGGGACACCTGTCCCCCCCATATTTTCACCCCCTGGGGCCGAGGGGCATCAACACTGAACCCTCTTGGTTCTGAGGCATTGCCTCCCCCTAGGATGCAGTCTCTGTGTCACAAGGAACATTGGTCTGTCCATGGCTATACAAAAAGAGTCCAGCAAAAGCCACTCCATCATCTCTTCCCACTAGGATTCTTCTCTACTCTTCCACTATCTCTCACTCGCCCAGACCTCTCTCACACTTGCCCATTTTCTTCTTCATCTTCCCCTCTATCTCTCTTCTAGGAAAGGTTAATGTTCTGCAAAGTTTTCATTGTCCAAAAAAAAGGGTTAAAAACTCGGACTCTGCCTTCTCAGGAACTCCCACAGCGGCCGGACACCTTCTCGCTGCATCCTCCCCCCCGCCTCCGCTTCTCCTTCTCAGCCATGCTGCCGGCACAGGTTATCAAGTTTCAAGGTTACAGTCCCAAGCACAGGCTGTACTCTCTCTCTCTCTCTTGAGGGGGCTGCCCGATGCCTCCTGGTGCTTCTCCCACCCTTCCATCCTTGGGGGCCTCTTCACCTCCCCTCTCGGTCCAAGCCTCGGCCTACCTCACCCGGCCGCATGGCTCCCCTCTCCCGCCCAGCAGCTGGACGGGGGAGAGACCCGAACTCTTTCCTCACCAGAACCCAAGAGAGCCTCCCAGGGGAGAGCTCTGCTTTTAATCCCGTGTTCTCAGAGGCGGACCCATGTCCTAATGGCCAGGTTAGATGGCAATATTAAAATCTGAATATCCATTGGCCCAACCACAACATCCCAAAAAACACATTTCCTGTCAAACCACCACACATTGGCAGGGAAGGAATGCAAGCAGGAGATGAGGAAGTCTGTGCCATTCCTGCCCCTGCAGGAGCTGTGGAACTCCAAACCCCATTGAGTGTTCCAGCCTCAGCTCCCAGCCCAGGGAGGAGGGCCCAGGTGGAGCTGGATTATCCTGCAGGAGGGAATGTTCATCCCTGGGGTGTCTGCACCCCCTGGCTGCTCCTTCAGCTGGGAGTGTTCCCTGAGAGCCATGGAACTGGAAAAAGCCTTGAGGATCCTCAAATCCAATCTCATCCCAGCCTCACCAGGGTCACCACTGATCCATGGCCCCAAGGACACATCCACAGGTTTTTGAGCACTTCCAGGCATGGGGACTCCGTCCAGCAAGGCCTGACCACCCTTCCAGGCAAGAAATTGTTGAAATCCAACCTGAACTTCCCCTGGCCTGACCCTGCTGGGGTCATCTTTTTGTCCCAAGAGACTGGGAATGAAATTTCCTGATCCTGCTTCACTTCCTGCCCTCAGAAACCTCCCATGCAAACACCAGCAGCAGGGATCCACCTTTTTTGTGTTAATGAAGATTTTTGGGAGAAAAAAAGAATTAAGAAGGTGTGAGGAGGGTGACCTTATTAATTCCTGACTCTTGAATGCCTAGAGTTTTAGTATCACCTTCAGGAATCCAAGTTTTCTCCTGGGGTGGTGCTGTGGAAAACTGTCAGTAATTAAACAATTTGAAATTGAACAAAACCCAGAATGTGCAGTACTGACACCAAACCCAGCACAAACAGGGCCTGGACAGAGCAGTAAATTCCTGCAATGATTTAAACCCATCTAGGTCAGTCCTACTGCCACAAGAAGAGAAAATTCCTCACCTGCACAAGGTGTTCCAGTCAAAGAAATCATTAAGAGCAGAATAATTCTCCCCATCCCACCCCACAGGGATAGTTATATTTGGTTCTGCCTTTCTTTGCCCATTTTGCCTCAAATTACAGGAGATGGCTGGGGGGGATTTCCTTCCCTTTGTTTCCCAGCTGTGCTGAGTTCAAAACTGCTGCACTTGCAAAGCTCACCCAGAAACTACAAAAGTGGGGTTTTCAGTGCTTGAAGAGAAACTTTTTGAGTTTTTCTTTGATTGAACCTCGCAATAACTGAGATATCAACCATTAACAAGGGTAAAAACTTCCCCAAGTGTCACCCAAAGCCCCAGTTCAGGGCTGTGAAATTCCAGCTGCCAGGGCTAGGCTTAAAGATGTCATTGCTGTGCTAAAGCCTCAGGAATCAGAATTTCCTGTGCTGTTTTGTGGGAGATGAATGAAGAGGAGCAGATGAGGGATTTCTGGGGGGTTTTGCTCTCAAAGTTCCCCAGGAAAAAAAAAACAAAAAAACCAGACAGAAAAATCTTCTGGCTGTAAACAAAGCAGCGTTAACTGCAGAGGTGTGGGGAAAGAGCAGGAAATGACATTGTGGGGCTGGTTTTACAACCAGGGTTTGGTTGGAACAACCTTGGGAAATCACAGGGAATATCAAATATCCACAGCAAGTGGGGATGAAGGGAGTCACTAAGGGGTATTGATACAGGGTGACCCCAATGTAGGGAATAATGTGCTCTGACTCCATGATTCAGAAGGCTGGACAAATGCTTTATTAAGCTTGTTATATTACACTAATACTATACTATATTAAAGAGATACTATACTAAAGAGATACTACACTAAAAAAATACAACAGAAAAACCTGTGAGTGTCTGAGACAGTCAGGACACAGCTTTGACCCAACTGGCCAATCAATCCAAACAACCATCAGCAGAGTCCAATTAACAAATCATCTTGGTAAACAATCTCCATAACACATTCCACATGTGCCAAACAAGAGGAGCAGTGAGTAGAGAGAGAATTGTTTTCTCACCGCCTTCCCCAGGAGAAATCTTGGGAGAGAGAATTATGTCTCTCTCTGTTGAGACAATGTGAATACCACAAAGGGCGGTTTTAATAAGACCCAGACTTTGAAGGAATAAGGGCTGGAGCAAAGAGAGCACCTACATGGATGGGTCATCCCTGCAATTCCAGATGGGATTTCCTAATGAGGAGTTCCACATTTACCCAACAGAGGCACTTTTCATCCTCCTGTGGGGAAGCAGCAGTTGAGCAGCTGCTCTGGGCACAGAGAATGCGGAATCCTGGAATGATTTGGGTTGGAAGGGACCTCAAAGTCCTCCTATCCCACCCCTGCCATCTCCTGATGCCCAGAGAGGAAAGCAATGCCTCACTCTGGAGTAGAAAATCTGGGACAGCCACTGGAATCACCTCATTCCACCAGCTCAGTACTGGGTAGGAGAGGCAGCCACAGGTGTGGCCATGGCTCTCTTCACAGAGAGCAGCAGGCACAAGATCCCAAGGATTTCTCCTAGGGAAAGGCAGTGAGAAACCTCAGAGAAGAAGAGAAAACAATTCTTATCTCTACTCGCTGCTCTTGTTGTTTCGGCACATGTGGAATGTGTTATGGAGATTGTTTACCAAAGAAGGGATTTGTGAATTGGACTCTGCTGATGGTTGGTTGTTTGACCAGCTGGATCAAAGCTGTGTTGTGACTGTCTGGTAAGGGTCACGGGTTTTTCTTTAATATCTCTTTCGTATAGTATTATTGTAATATAGTATAGCTTAATAAAGCTTGTTCAGCCTTCTGAAATCATGGAGTCAGAGCACATTATTCCCTATGTTGAGGTCACCCTGCATTGATACACAGGCACAAAGATTGGTGTTGAAAAGGACTCTCCACCTTCTTTTTTCCCCCTGCATAATGGAATCAAGATGTTTTTATTCTGATTGCAATTATTATTTTTCGGCCAGGGTGCAAATGGTGACAGCGTGTTGGATTATATTTTTTCCTGACTTAGAGTGTAGCCACTTAGAGATGGCTTACAGTGTATTGTAATTAGGAAATAGTTGGCTTCTGATTGTGATAATGTGAATTTTAAAATCTGTATTGACTCACCCTGCTTAGGAGACTAAAAATGGAATAAAAGTTTTTAAAATGCCTCTCAGTTGCTCCATCTCTGGGTCAGAAAAGGGCTTAATCTGGCAACAGAGATACTGCAAAAATAAAATCTCTGTGTTTGAGTGCTAGAACAAACCATCCCTGAGTGCAAACTGAGCCTCCTCAGCTTCTCCCACAGGAAAACCTGGCTCGGGTAAAAGCTTTCCTCCCATTTGCCATCCTCACACCCCAGTGGGGTTGGTGTTTCCCTCCCTGGAGCTGGCAGGCGGGCCCTGCAGTGGCAGGAGGTGACAATCCCAGCTCCTGAGCTCTCTGCCTGCTGCTCCTCCCAGCTCTGGGCTGATCCCATCGCGGCTGGGCAGGAATCACAGGAGATCCTAAAGCTGCATCCATCCCCATGGCAACGGCTTCCTGTGCTCCTGGGACGGGTGAGAAGGGGCTGGGAGGGACAGGGGATGGCAGAGCTTACACCGAGCCACGGCTGGGAGGTGACACCTCTGTCACCCCTCTGTGCCCCCACAGGGCAGCTCTGCCCCGTGCTCTTCACCCAGAGCCACACCTGGGGCTGCCCAGCACCCTGGAGGTGGCTTGGGACACCCTGGAGGTGTTTGGGGATACCCTGGAGGTATTTAGGGGCAGCTTGGAGGTGTTTGGGGACACCCTGAAGTTGCTGGGGACAATTTGGAGGTATTTGGGGGACAGCCTGGAGGTATTTGGGGACACTCTGCAGGTGTTTGGGACACTCTGAAGTTGTTAGGGGCAATTTGGAGATATTTGGGACACTCTGGAGGTGTTTGGAGACACCCTGAAGTTGTTAGGGACACTCTGGAGGTATATAAGGACTCTCTGGAGGTGTTTGGGACACTCTAAAGTTGTCAGGGATACTTTGGAGCATTGTTCCTCCCCTCCAGCCAAGCAGCTGGAACAATTCTGCTCCTTCCATGGGGGATTCAAATAAATTCCCAAGCCACTCATGATGGAATCCTGAATCCTCCTGAACCTGTGCTGGAGTTCCCCAGCTCCCGCTGCCTTCTTGTATTGCCATGGCCATTTCCCATTGTTAGCTGCAGAAAATCCCATTTCACCATTGGGCTGTTCCTGGAGGACTGTGAGGAGCATTTGCTGCTTCACTTTAGGGTTAAAGCCCCACTTTGCTTCCATCAATCCTTAATTACTGCTCTTAGAGGAGCAGCAGGGATTGAGCAGTGCTGCTTCGCAGAGTTTATCTGCAGATAAAACCCCAGCAGCACTTTTAGGAGAAGGGGCCACACAGGATCTCTGTCACACTGAATTTAATGTGAAAAAATCCCATTTTATTTGGGTAACACCTTGTTTTCCTCAAAGCTGTTTTGGTATAGCTTCTGCAGCTTTGTCCTGCATTGCCAAGCAAATTGTATCTGTTTGCCATCTGGATGGCAGCTGTCTCCTGTCCATGGGCAGTTTTCCTTATCTCTTCCACGCCCACTCCTCCTGCTGATAACAGCTATGGAATGTCCCTGCATGGCTGATAAGAACTACAGCATCCCATTGGCAGATGGGAGCCCAGAGGGAGGAGCCAAGCATTCCTACCCGGATAGAATCTGGAGATTCTGGAACACCAGCACGGCTTCTGCACTGGATTGCCCAGAGGAACAGCAGCTGCCTCTTGCCCTGGATCTGCAGAGGCAGAGACTGCACCTTTCTCCAGGATCCCTGCTCCAGCAGAACCAGCCCTGGCACTGCAGGAGGGCTGAGCCACAATTCCAATGGTTCTGCTGCCACCAGCCTGACCCACAGGGTGTCAGGCTGGGTTCTGACTCTGGCACTGTTGCTTTAGTTCATTGCATTCTTTATTTTATCTTTTTATTTTCTTCCCTAAAAAGAACTGTTATTTCCTGCTCCCATACTTTTGCCTGAGAGCCCCTTAATTTAAAATTTATAGGAATTCAGAGGGAGGGGGTTTGCATTTCCATTTCAGGGGAGGCTCCTGCCTTCCTCAGCAGACCAAACCAAGACAAACATTTTTCCTCCCTTGTTTTTAATTTCCTTTCCTTTCCCCTTTCCTTTCCTTCTTCTCTCTTTTTTTTCATCTTGGTACCCAAGCAGCTGTCTTTGGAATTCCCAATTCCCTGACTGGGAATTGTGACCATAGCTAAAGGGCTGGCAGGACAGCTTAGGGGTGAAACCATTGGGTTCCAGGTCTTCTGCCAGTTTTTAACCATTCCGTGTCCTGTTTCTCTGTTATCAGACAAGGATGAGCTCGGCTTTGCACGTTTTTGGCATAATTGTGGGTGATGTGTTCTCCTTGTCCCACACCCAGGTCCAGCCCATTTTCCATGGACAGCTCCAGCACTGCTCATCCTGCTGGGAATTACGAGCCCATGGAGCCTCAATCCCTCACACCAGGCTTTGCTCCCAGCTGGGCAGAGGGGCCAGTCCCTCCCTGGGAGCCCTCTGGGGATGTCCTTCTGTCACTCTGTCCTTCCTCGCTGGAAAAGGGGCACAGGGAGGGAGAGGCTCCCCTTGAGGGGCTGAGTGTGAGGAGCAGACACTGCCCAGCTCTGAGCTGCACTCCCATGATTTATTCAGGATCCAGGCTCTGGCCAGGCTGGGGATGGAGAGGAGGAGTTCAGAAACTGCAGGGAATGTTCATCCAGGGCTAAACAGATGCTGTGCAAAGCGAGGCCGCTGCTAACGAGCCAGCGAGAGATGCCAGATCCTCAAAGGCAGAACAGCAGCGAGAACAGGGAGAGGCTTTAGTGCCAACCTGAGCATGGAAAACATCTCACACCCTCCCTTCCTGAGGGTGGAAAGCTTCTCCCAACCTCCTTTCCTGAGCATGCAAAACCTCTGTCTTGGTTTGAACAGCCAGGTGTCTGCTAAGGAAGGCAGGGGCCTCCCTTGAAATGGAAAATGCAAACCCCCTCCCTCTGAATTATAATTTTGAAATTAAGGGGCTCTCAGGCAAAGATATGGGAACAGGAATAACAGTTCTGTACTAGGAAATTAAAAATACAAATGCAGTAATACAAACCAACCCTGGCAGAGTGAGAGCAGGCCCTGGCACGCTGTGGGTCAGGGGGTGGCACAGCCCCATCCCATGGGGGCTCAGCCCTCCTGCAGTGCCAGCTGTGGCTCTGCTGGAGCAGGGATCCTGCACAAGGGGGGAGTTTTCCTCTGCAGCTCCAGGGCTGCTGAGATGGGCCTGGGCTCCCTCTGGCCATGCAGGGCAGCAGAAGCTGCTCCTCTGGCAATGCCCTGGGCAAAGGCTGCTGTGCTGTGCCAGGCTCACATTGGATCCAGGTAGGAATGCTTGGCTCCTGCCCTGGGCGCAGCATCTCCCCATGGGATGCTGGAATTGGATCAGCCCTGCAGGGACACTCAGTGGCCATGGACAGCAGAGATCTCCTGCAGGGAGGATTGGCTGGGGGAGAGATCAAGAAAACTGCCCCAAGAACAGCAGAGAACTGCCCAGCTCTGACACACGGGGACAGGACACACAGCCCAGACACATCCTCCTACCCAGGACACTCTCCCAACCTCCCCTCCTGCTGTCACATGGATTTCCAAGGGGACCTCAGGATCCCCCTCCCTGCCCTGCACCTGTCCTGACAAACCAAGCAGCTCCATGGATGTGCTCCTGCCTTGTGGGATCAGAGCAGAGCCCACAGGAATTTCTGCCCAGCTGAGGAGCCAAATCTTCCCATTTTGTTCAACTCAAATCTCTCCCATCCACCATTTCTGAGGAATATTACGAGACCTCCTATTTTTTTTCCCTGTTTCTCAAATGTCAAGTAGATCTTTTACAGCAGCTCTTAAGAAGATAAAGGGGATTAAAGGATCATTTTATCCTATTTAAAGTTAGCTCTGAGACGATAGGAGTAAACAGGAACATTTTAAAGGATGTTAATCTCGGCTCTTTTTTATCCCCCCTCTCCTTTTCTTTTTCTTCTTCGCCAGCAAAATTTCACTTTGCTGGATGTGTTCCCTTTTGAGGGTGAAATGATTGCAAAGAGGCAAATGCTGCCACCCTTTCTCCTCACTTCAAAAAGCAAACACAAAATATCACTCCTGATTGCAATATTAAACATTAAGTTTAAATTAGGCTGTCAATCATGGGCTTAGAGTTTATGGAAAGAGATGGAGGGGATCAGAGGGGAACAAAAAGGTTTTGGGCAAGGGAGGGAGCCTGTCCCCACTTGTGGCACCCCAGAAAGTGAGGCCACAGCTTGTTAGAAGCAGAATAATGAAGATAACATTGTTTGAAAAGACCCAAGCAGCATAAATTTGAGCTTTAGAAGGTGCAGGGGGATTTCAGGATAAGCTGTCAGGAGGCAGAGCCAGACGCAGTAACATCTGATGGTTCTCTCACACCTCACTCACAGAGTCAGCTCCTCTGTCGGTGTTGGTAACCCAGCACAGCCCACAAGGACATCAGTCCATCAGAGCAACCAGCACCTCTGATATCAAACCCTGGCAGCTTTGATAAACCCAGGATCAGGGGCTGCCTCAGCTGCTCAGAGCCTGGCTGTGAGCTGAGGCTGCCCTTGGGGCTGGCAGGGAGGGCACCCCCTCCCCAGAGCAGCCCCCACACTGCTCCTGCCCCTTCCAGGCTCCAGCAGATCCAGCAGACAATTGCTGCTTCCAAAAACCCCCAAGCATCAGCTCCTCTACAGCAACTCTCATTTTCCTGGAGATTTTATAGACCCCAGTGGATCCAGGACATTTTGGGGATCCAGGACAAAGGGTGGTGCAAAAGGCAAAGTGTGCTTGGGGTTTGCTGAGATGTCTCCCCAAGCAGGGCCTTGCTGTGGCTTCCAGAACAAGCCCCTGGTTTTGGGACACATCTGGGGATGTGGGATCCAGCCCCTGGTTTTGGGACACATCTGGGGATGTGGAATCCAGCCCCATGGTGAGGAAGGGCAGCAGGAGGGGCTCACAGCAAAGGAGCCCTTGGGGTCTCAGCAGGCTCTGAATATTCAGGAGGAGCAAAGTCACCTCCTGGGTTTCATTTTTGGCTGGCTGTGAAAGCAGCAGAGCTGTTGCTGTAGCAGCTTTTGGCTCAGGTACCGATCAGAGCTTCCCCTCCCAGAGTGTTGAAGATTTTTCGTCCTTTGTTTATTTCCCTTAATCTAAAATAAAAGTCACAGAGCCTTCAAGTGCATGTTTTACTCTTTGTTTGAGCAACATAACAAAGAAAAACAATTGCAAAGGCAGGCAGTGCATTCCACTTCCAGGCTTTCAAGGGATTATTACCAATGGCAGGAGAGAAGGGAATTACAGCTTTGGAAACTCAGGGGGAAATACTGGGACAGCAGTTGCATTAAAGAGCTTCCGTCATTTTTAAGCTGCACTAATTATGTTCATTTAATACCAGACAGGAAAATATTGACAAACAATGCAGGAATTAAATGGAATTTCCAGCCATGGTGCAGCTGAACCTCTGCTGGAGCCTCTGGAGAGGGGCAGTTATCCCATGGATGGAATGGCAGGGAAAAGGCAGTTATTCCATGGATGGAATGGCAGGGAAAGGGGCAGTTATCCCATGGATGGAATGGCAGGGAAAAGGCAGTTATCCCATGGATGGAATGGCAGGGAAAGGGGCAGTTATTCCATGGATGATCTCCCATGGATAGGGCAGTTATTCCATGGATGATCTCCCATGGATGGGGCAGTTATTCCATGGATGGATCTCCCATGGATGGGGCAGTTATTCCATGGATGGATCTGCCATGGAAAGGGGCAGTTATTCCATGGATGGAATGGCATGGAAAGGGCAGTTATTCCATGGATGGATCTCCCATGGATGGGGCAGTTATTCCAGGTGTGGACATGCCAGGGAAGTGTCTGGGCTCAGGCAGAGGGTGTCCTGTGGGCCTGGCATGGCTCCACCAGAGCCCCTTGTCCTGCAGTGAGAGCCCTGCCTCCCTCCCGGCACAGCCCAGCCCAGCTCCCTCTCTTCCCCCTGTGTGGCTGTCCTGGGGCTCCAGTGCTCCATCCAGGAGTTTTAGGGACGCCAGGCTGAGCATCTCCTCTCCTCCCCTCTGCTCTCCTCTTGGAGCCCCATCAGTCCTCACCTGGCTCAAGGCACCCCAGTCCAGGAGAACCCAATGCTCTGATTCTCCTGTGCCAGAGGAAGATTAATCAAATCCATCCTCACTAATTGGTTCCCTCAAAAAGGACAGCCTGGATTGGTACCAGGTGCGGGGTCATTAATAGGGATCATCAGCTGGATGAGAGAGACCCTCTGTTAATAAGAAAATATCCTGGTTTTATGAGGGAGTCCAAGCTTTGATGGCCACAAAAGCGACACAGGATGTTCTGGAGGGCTGTCAGAGAGCAGAACCTGGCTCATCAGGGGCTGTCACCAGCCAAGGCCAGCCCAGCCCCTCCCTGAGAATGGAAAACGAGCGAGCTCCCGGCAGCACATCGATCCCACCGCCTGGGCCTGCCAGATAAACACTTCAGCAAAAGCTTCCAAAGAAATAATTTGGACATCCATTATCTCAGGCAGCCCAGCAGAGCTGCATTCCTGCATTCTCGTGGTGCTTCCAGAGGGATTTGGGCACAAGTGGCAGCGCTGCAAAGCCCAGATACAGGACTGGGGAGGGATGAAACAATGGGGCAGGGAGAGGAGGCAGCCTGTGGCTGCAGAGGGTTGGCTTTGAGGCTGGGGCACAATCAGAGTGGCTCTCCCCTTTTCTTCTGCTCTGAGTTGTGTGTATCAGCCCTGTGGAGATCCAAGCTCTCCTCTGGCTCCTTGGACAGACACGGTGGTTTTATCTTTTTTACAGAAAATAAACCCCAGCACAAGCCAGGAGATAATTCCTGGCAGTGCCAGTGCTCCTCCCGGTGTGCCCATGGCCAGGCTGGTCCCTCAGGCTGGGGGAGGCAGCTCTGGTCCCTCCCTGGGGACTCAATCCCAGCCCCTGTGCTCAGCTCTGGGGACACAGGTCCCTTTGTCCCAGAATTTCCTCCAGGTAGGGGCCAAAGGCTGCTCAGAAATCTCACCCTGGTGAGGTTTTGCTGCTCCTCTAAGATGGGGTGGGGTTGTTGGTCACTGATGCATGAAGTGGGGACAGACAGAGGGACAAACCAGTGACAGGGGGATTGAGGGAAGGAAGTTGGCGATTTTGGAGGGATTCTGCTGTTCCTGTTTCCTGGGGGTGAGCAGCACAACTGGGGGGCACCAAGGGCAGCCCCAGCAGCTGTTCCAGCTGTGCTGAAACTGGTCTGGCCCTCCCAGGTCTGTGGTGGAGGAGCAGAACAGAAGGATTGAGAGGGATGGAAGCACCAGGCATGAGGGGCCATGGAAATCATAAATCCCACCCCTGCCATGGGCAGCACGCCTTCCACTGTCCCAGGTGGCTCCAAGCCCTCTCCAGTCTGTCCCTTCCAGGAATCCAGGAGCAGCCACAGCTGCTGTGGGAGAGCACCCAGAGATGCCTGAGGGCCATGTCCCAGCCTGGCTGAGCAGGGAGCAGCACAGCCTGGGTGCAGCTGTGCCCAGAGTGCTGCAACTCAGACAGAAACAACTGAGAAATGGGGCTGGGAGCCACCTCTGGAGCACTTTGATGTCCCCTCACTGCCCCAGGCCTCAGCACAGCCCTGCAGGCTCCGTGT
Source organism: Molothrus ater (assembly GCF_012460135.2). Taxonomy (NCBI): domain Eukaryota; kingdom Metazoa; phylum Chordata; class Aves; order Passeriformes; family Icteridae; genus Molothrus; species Molothrus ater. Next base: position 864,193 of record NC_050501.2, read on the forward strand.
CTGAGCCGTGTCCCAGGCACAGGAGCAAATGGTGCAGTGCTCTGATGAAGCAGAGTTCAACTGAACTCAATTGAATCAAGCCCATTTTCACTGGGAATGAGCTGCTAATGTGGTTTAACCATGCACGGGAGAAGTTAATTTGGATTAATTTCCCTGAAAACTCCCGAGCAGGGGAGTCCTGCATCACCAGAGGCCTGGGCAGTGTTGGCACAGTGACCTCTCCTTTACTCAGTATCACCATGTCCTGCACTCTCCTACTCCAGCAGTTTTCCCATTCTGCAGGACAGCAGAACACCACGAGTGTCACAGACATATTTTCTGAAAAATCCTTTGCTAGGATTTTTCTCCTGAGAAGCTGAGAGGCCTCAGAAACGAAATGTAAACAATAATTATCTGATTGCTTGAAATGTGGCAGGTGCATCTTTGATTGGTCTCATGTGAATTGTTTTTACTTGATGACCAATCCCAGTCCAGCTGTGTCGGACTCTCTGGGCAGTCACAAGGTTTTATTATCATTCCTTTCTAGCTTTCTGATGTCTTCTTTCTCTTTCTTTAGTATACTGATATGACATGATATAATATGCTATAATATAATATGATATAATATGATATAATATAATATGATATTATATGATTAATATGATTGATTTGATATGATATGATTGATATGATATAATATGATATTATATCAGCCTTCTGAAAATGGAGTCAAGATTCTCATCTCTTCCCTCCTGGGGACCCTCAAACACCACCACACATGAGCATTAAACAGCCCTGCTCCAGCCATGCAGGTGGATTTGAAATCACCACACCAGGCTAAAGAGCTCTGGTGCAACAGGTACCTTGCCCATAATGGGAAATTCCTTTAATTCTCCACTGACTGATTTATTTATTGCCCTCTGATGAGGTGTAACACAAATCCACCATCAGGCCCAGAGGCTGCGGGCTGGGCCCAGCGCTTTGTGCCTGCTGAGAGGGGCTGGATTCCCCAATTGAATTACAGTTATTGTTCTGCTTGTGGCACTTGTCACGTCTCCTGGTGACAGATGGCTCTGCGAATGACAGCACATTTGTGTTTCATTAGGACACTTAGCCAGCAGATCGATCCTGCTGCACACCCCTCAGAGCGCCTGGCTGCCGGGCTCGGCGTGATTTGGGGGCTCCCTGGCACACAGATGTTGTGTTTGCAATAAAGCCTCACTGCTTCCCACACAGCCCTGCTGGACACCGAGCAGCTCTGACACTGCACCTCCTCCTCCTCCTCTGTGTGGTGCCATTTTTGGGTTCTGTCAGGGCAGAGCACCAAGGCCTCTCCCGCTTCCCTCACGGCCCGGGCACGGCCCTGGCTCCATTCTCCATTGCCCTCTTGTGGTTCTGGAGCAACAGCTCAGCTGAAAACCTCCCCAAACCCTGGCAATCCTCCGAAATCACAGCCTAACACATTGAGGAGACTGTCGGTGTCTTAGAAGAAACTCAAAACATTTCCAAAAGGCTTTGTTTTGTTTAACCTCCTCCCCCTCCCTCTCATTGTTCCATCCTTTCCCCGCTCCACTGGCATCATTGATTCCATCCAGGAGTTTCTCTGGAGTTCAGGCTCTATTGATGAGTTGGGTGCTAATGAGTCCTTCCAGTGTAGGCAGCAATGCATAAAAAATGCATTTTAAACCTCCTCCTTATGGAGCATTGATTCGGTGTGATTAAAAGTGGGTACCAGGCTTAAGTTACTCACTGCTGGATACTCAGACATCACCACAGGAACCGCTGGGAATGAAGTTCTGAAAGGGCTGGTTGTGCTTGGAGGGTGCAGATGAGCACAGTGTTGGTGTCAGGCTCTGGTTTCACTGAGGGGAAGATTCCTGCAGCAGATACTGGGGAAAAATCCTTCCCTGGGAGGGTGGGGAGGCCCTGGCACAGGTCCCCAGAACAGCTGTGGCTGCCTCTGGATCCCTGGAAGTGTCCAAGGCCAGGCTGGAATACTCTGGGACAGTGGAAGGTGTCCCTGCCCATGGCAGGAATGGGATGAAATGATCTTCCAAATCCTTTCCAACCCAACCACTGTGATTCCATGGACCCAACCACTGTGATTCCATGAACCCAGCCACTGTGATTCCATGGACCCAACCACTGAGATTCCATGAACCCAGCCACTGTGATTCCATGGACCCAACCACTGAGATTCCATGAGCCCCAACCACTGAAATTCCATGAGCCCAACCATTGTGATTCCATGAGCCCAGCCACTGTGATTCCATGAGCCCCAACCATTGTGATTCCATAAACCAACCCACTGTGATTCCATAGTCTCTGGGGAGGCAGGATGGGAATCCCAAGGAGTTCCTGCCCTGCTGGAGGTGCTCTCCAGGGTATGGAGAAGCACTTTTGAGATGGAATTTGTACCCAGCCCACCTGGTCTGTCTCAGCTGCCACTCAGGACACCCTCAGACAGGGGCCTTCACCCCAGTGCCCATGTCACCCACCTTAACCCCTCCCTGAGCTCACTGCTGTCACTCCTGACTCACAGCAGGGCCACTGGGGCCAGTCCCAGGCCTCCCCTGCTCTGTGCATGCTCAGCTTCGGGAGCCTCTGGCCCTTAGAGAAGGGGAATATCTTATAAACCCTCTCTGATGTTGAGCAGCAGCTTCATGAATTGCAAAACCACTTTAAAATCTGGGCATTACAGGAAGATCAGTTCTGGTTTGGTGCCTCTGTCACTAAAGCTCCCCACGTGCCCCTTGCCAAGGCAATTAAAGAGTGAGAACCTGAAATCATCAGGTCTGGGCCAGTCCCCACTGGGGACCCCTCTGACCGAATATTTAATCTTCCAGAGCCATTTGGGACATTGGAGGGAGAGTCAGGAGTGGGGGGAGTGTTTGTCAGGAGAAAAGCCAGAAGAAGCCCAAGGAGCCTCTCCTTTAAGGGATAAATCTCCTCAGTTTCATTTCCTCTGATCAGAGCGTGGAGTGGAAGGAAAAGCAGCAGCAAAGCCTTGAGGGCAGAGAACTCCTGACCCATCCCTGGCTCGCCATCATAAAGTCTCCTGGCCCCAGAGTCCCCATTAGGGGCTGGACTTGGAAGAGCAATAAAGAATGTCAGGCTGACAAATCTATGCCATCAGCAGAGATCTCCTCTGCAGTGGCCAGGATGATTGCCCAGCTTTATTGCCCCTCTCTGGGCCTGCAGCTGGGATTTCTCTGCTCCAGCTCAGAGACAGGAACCAGCAGCTCCACAGCAGCTCCGTGCCCAGCTCAGCTGTCACTCCAGGATTACAAATTTGGTTGGATAAATCTTCAAAGGTCAATGACTGACAAAATCAAAGCAGATTGCTAAGAAAGGAGGAAAATATAAATGATGGCATTGACTCAGGGTAATAGAGACACAAATGGATATCAAATCCTGGATGTCAGACTTCACATTCTGCCTCAAACCGATTTCAGGGTGGGGACATGCACAGCAGCTGCTCCAAACACATCCTGGACTGTGCCAAGGAAACATCTCAGCCAGGAAAAGGACATGTATTTATTTCTATGCATTTCTAGGTATATTTTTTTCTGTATTGTATTTCTATAACGACTCTGAATTTCTGGTGCTTCTGGAAATGCAGAATTCTGCAAGAAAAGTCCCATTCTACCTCATGGTGAGAATGATGGGATCATTACCACTCCTACTTGTTCTTGAAGTCCCCAGACAATAACCAGGACACTCCAATACACAGGGTTCCTTTCTTCCTCCTGGCCTTTAGCTCCCATAAACCTGGTGTGAATTAATGTGGGGTGAGAAATCAGATTGATGTGATAAGGGGGGAACTTCTGGCTCCCCACAACACCCTGACTGTCAGATTAATCCCTTTTCTGGCCCAGAGATAAGGAACTGAGTGGCGTTTTAAAAACTTTTATTCCATTTTCAGTCTCATGTGAAGGGTGAGACAATACAGAAGTTAAAATTTATGCCATTACAATCAGAAGCCAACTATTTCCTAACCACAATATGCTATAAGCATTTCTTTAAAATGCTTTTCTTTAAAACCATCCTTGAAATTCCATTTCTCTCTCAACATCTGTCTTATTCCATAACATTTCTAAATCAACATTCCTTATCTCAAAGTTTACATACACATACTATGTAAACCTGTCAAGATTTAAAAATTTTCTACAAATCCATTTTCCCCACCTGACAGAAGCCTTGGTGAGGTGAAGGTCGGGCTCTGCTCCCAGGGAACGGGGCCAGGAGGAGAGGGAACGGCCTCAGGCTGAACCAGACTCAGTGTGGGTTGGATATTGGGAACATTTCTCCACATAGAAGGTTGTCCAGGCCTGGCACAGATGCCAGGGCAGTGGTGGAGTCGCCGTCTCTCCAGGGATTTGAAGCCCTGAGGATGTGGCACTGGGGACATGACCTGCTGGGATGAAAAGTTTGGCAAGAAAGTCTCACAGATGTGTGTGCTTGGCAGAAAGATCTCTGAATGTAGAACCTGAGAATGGAATAGAGATGGAAACAAATTTTGATATAGAAGAATTGCTGAGCCAGTCTCACTGGATAACCAAGGAGGCAAAGGGTCTGTTAGTTAGAAGGGGTTTTTATGGCTTAGAGCAAGGGATAAACCCACCCCAAACAAGAAGATGTTTTTACCAAGCTGAAAGATTCCACAGGCAAACAAGCCTGCCAATGTGGCAAGTAGAAAAAAGGTCTCAGAATTTTCCACTGCAAGAAAACTGAAAAGCAACTTCTAGCTTAAAGTGTAATGTACTGACTGTTAGTGATTGGAGAACAGTAACATGAATATGGTAATGATAGCAGTTATGATAGGCTATAGATAAAAGTTAAGGTACAGATTGGTTCTGCTGTATTGAGATGCTCAGCAAAGTATAGAATGCATTGTGACCAAAAGAAAAGTCTAGAATGCATTGTAACCAAAACCAAAGGGTGTCCAGGCCTGCCTGCAGCTGGAGCTGACAGCTGTGGGCACAGCTCTGTCACCCACAACCCTGGACTGTAATGTCTTGGATACAATAAACTGCATTTTGAAGAGCTGCCTGGAGCCCCACTTCTCTCATTCAGGCTCTTCCTACTGTCAGTATTGGGGATGGTTGGACTCCATGATCCCAGAGAGCTTTCCCAACCCAGCTCACTCCAGGGCAGGATCCCTGCTGGGTGTTCTGTTGTCTTGATTTTTAAGTTTGTCTAAGCCTTCTGATGTTCACATTCTCGTAACAAACTTTCTCACACACTTTATGTAAATAACTTATTGTTTTGCATTCTTTTATGGAGGAGGAGAAATTTGATAGACTGTTAGTACCAGTGTCATTGGAGAGGTAGCACTGTCATCCTCCAATCCACTGTCACTTTTGGAAATCTAGAAATGTTAGAGTCTGTAAGAGCCTGAATGAGAGATGTGGGACTCCAGGCTGCTCTCCAAAATGCAGTTTATTGTATCCAAAATGCAGTTTATTGTATCCAAGATGTTCCAGCAGTCCAGGGTTGTGGGTGACAGAGCTGTGCCCACAGCTGTCAGCTCCAGCTGCAGGCAGGCCTGGAGACCCTTTGGTTTTGGTTACAATGCATTCTATACTTTTCTTTTAGTTACAATGCATTATAGACTTTTCTTTGCTGAGCATCTCAATACAGCAGAACCAATCTATACCTTAACTATTATCTATAGCCTATCATAACTGCTATCATTACCATATTCATGTTACTGTTCTCCAATCACTAACAGTCAGTACATTACACTTTAAGCTAGAAGTTGTTTTTCAGTTTTCTTGCAGTGGAAAATTCTGAGACCTTTTTTCTACTTGCCACATTGGCAGGCTTGTTTGCCTGTGGAATCTTTCAGCTTGGTAAAAACATCTTCTTGTCTGGGGTGGGTTTATCCTTTGCTCTAAGCCATAAAAACCCCTTCTAACTAACAGACCCTTTGCCTCCTTGGTTATCCAGTGAGACTGGCTCAGCAATTCTTTTCTTCTATATCAAAACTTGCTTCCATCTCTATTCCTTCATCAGACTCTACATTTAAAAATCTTTCTGCTAAGCACACATATCTATGAGACTTTCTTGTCAAACTTTCATCCTTCCCAACGAGAGTTAAAAAATAAAAGTGCTCTTTTTACCTTGGAAGAGCTGCGTGTGCACGTTGTGTTATTTTGTGTCCTGTAGTGACAGTGTCCCTGCAGCTGGGACAGCCCTGCCCTGAAGGAATCCTCTGCTCTCCCCACACTTGTGGGGAAGCGGCCTCAAAATGTGAATAAAATTCCTGGAAATGCCCAGGACTTGTGTTTGCTTTGGTGCCTCAGCTGTGCCCACACCTGGAGCTGCTTCTGCAAACGCTGAGCAGGGCACAGAAAGTGCCTGGGATCTGCCCAAAGAGCCCGAGCCAGGCTGGGCAGTGCCAGGGCTCAGGGCTGGCTCCAGCAGCACCTTTGGGATCTGCATCAGGAGCTCTTCCCTCTCCCCAGGTCCTCTGCACAGCATCCCAGCCCTGCTCTGCCCTGCCAGGCTTGTTTCAGGGGCAGGTTTTTGTGTTTGTGCAGGCACAGAGCCCACAGCAGCCCCTCAAGATTCCTTACTCACTTTTCCCACTGCAATTCCAAGCAGCCATTGCTGCATCCCAAGGACATCGACAGATTTGTCCCCAGTGTCCCCATTTCGGCTCCACACCTGGGCCTGGCCGTGCAGGGGACTCCACTTGTGGTTCACATCTTACATATTTATATCATAAATTGTGGTCTAGGTATATTTTTATGTATTATACAAAGCCAGGCCTTGTGGAGAGCCTGAAAAGCATTTTTGGGCCATTTTGAGGAATATTTACGCAGAAACAGCTTGGCACCGACTGCCAGGAGAGAAGAACTTCCAGAAAAATCAGACTGGCAAGAATTTAGTGGAAAAGGCTGGATTTTGGGGCCTGTTCCCCATGAGAGCCCAGCCCACGGCTGAGGGAGAGGAGAGGCCCAATTAGGTGAGTTAAGTACAATAACAGTGAAATGCTGCACACATTCCACTGCAATAAAAATGATAATGATTCTACTGAAAAATATCATTACTTCACACTCATTTAATTCTGGAAATCTAAATTCACAAAGGAAACAAGAAGCCCTTTAATCTCAGGGTAGATAAATAGCCCAATTTTATTCCTACTATTATTTTTTATCCGTTTCCAAGACATTTTATAAGACTTCGGAACACGAGAGCTTGGTTTAATTAACATTATCACATTAAAAAGCACAGCCAAAAATTTCATGGCATTTTAATTGAAATATAATACTGTCTCACTTCATTTTTATTCTTTTTTTTCTGCATTGAGCAGAAGATGAAAAACAGAGTCTGCACTGATTGCTGGCCTGGATGTGGTGGATTAGCAGTGAGGGGTTATAAAAGTGGCCATTTGCTCGGCCTGAGCAGGAAGGAATTTTCCCATTTCCTTTGTTCCCACCCCAAAACAAGGCTCTGCCTCCACAGGTGATGCCAATTCCACGCTCATATTTTTTGGATGGAGGTTTGTGCACCTGCTGCCCAGGACAAAGAGGCAGCTCTGGGCTCCAGCGACCCCTTCCAGCAGAGCACCTTGGAACCTGTCACATCCTGGCCTTTGGCAGCAGGGATCCAGCTGGGAGCCTCTGCTGGAAAATGCCCAAATTCCCCTTTTTCAGAGCTCTGGGAATGTTGCTGGCACCTCCCAGGGAAGGAGCAGAGCTGGAAGGGCAGGGAAAACATGGAGTAGGGCCTGTTCCAGCTGGGATGGGGCAGGAGGAGGTTTGGCACAGATTTTGGGATAGGGCAGGAGAATGTTTGGAACAGATTTTGGGATAGGGCAGGAAAATGTTTGGAACAGATTTGGGATGGGGCAGGAGATGTTTGGCACAGGATTTGGGATGGGGCAGGAGATGTTTGGCACAGGATTTGGGATGGGGCAGGAGAATGTTTGGCACAGGATTTGGGATGGGGCACGAGGAGGTTTGGCACAGGATTTGGGATGGGGCAGGAGGGTGTTTGGCACAGGATTTGGGATGTGGCACGAAATGTTTGGCACAGGATTTGGGATGGGGCAGGAGGGTGTTTGGCACAGGAATGAGCAGAGCTCGGAGGGTCCCTGGCAGCCCCTGCCCCCAGAGCTTCCCTCTCCTGTGCCAGCCCTGGGAATCAGAGCTGCCATTCCCATTTGCACAGACCAGGGAATCGCTGGGATGAGATTTTTTTGTGGGGTTTGGCACCACAATCTTCTCAGGCTGGGCAGGAGGTGTGTGTGTCCCTCTCCCTCAGGCAGGAAAAACCAGAGTTACCCTTCAGGGTTTGCTCAGGCCCTACCTGAGGCACCTCCCCAGGGCAAGGAACGGAGCTGGGCAGGGTCTGGAGCCCCAGGAGAGGCTGAGGGAGCTGGGCAGGGGCTCAGCCTGGAGCAAAGGAGGCTCAGGGGGGCCCTTGTGGCTCTGCACAGCTCCTGCCAGGAGGGGACAGTTCTTTTCCCAGCTTTAGTTCTGTACTCAATCTTGGGAAACAGAATTCCAAACAGAGTTTCACTCCCAGGTTTACCAGCTGGCAGAATTCCTCTGTTGGATTTCCCCTGAGGTTGTGGGCAGCATCTGGAATTTGCAGCATCTGGAATTTGCAGCATCTGGAATTTGCAGCATCTGGAATTTGCAGTGGGATCCCTGATGGCCAGAACGTTTCTGCTCTGCTCCTGTCACCAAAAGCTGCTGTGATGCTGCTGCCATCTTCTCCCAGGGAATCACACTGGCCCTGAGGATGGGGGGTTTCTGTGGCTGCAGAGGGAGAAAGTGCTGGACAGAGAGAGAGATGGCAGGAAAAACCTGCAGATTTTCAAAATTATATGTCAAGAAAATATCCTGGGTTTGTTCTTCAGTGGGGAGAAAAGAGAATTTGAAACTTCTATGGAACAAAGCCAGGGTTCATTTCTTTCCTCTGGACAGAACCCGGAGAGTTCCACTGAGGGCAGTTCCCCACCTGATGCTTTAATCCATCCTTACCCTTGACACAATTTCTTTACCCAGCCATCCATAACAGAAATCTTCCAGCAAATAATAACATTTTCTATACTGGATCAATACATTGGCTTGTGCTCTTTGATCCAAATAAATAAACTGCCCTGCAGGACCTCAGGGACTTTGATTGGAATCTAATCATAAGAGTTTTGTGTGTATATATAAATTAAAAGTCCGTATTTTTCTATATTAGTGGGTGGCCACACAATTCCTGAGGGCCTTAAAGAGGCCCATTTGGGAGCCTGTGCTGCTCTCCAGGTCTGCTCATGGCCAGGGTGACCTTACCCATGTCTGGCTGGCACAGGGATGGCTGTGTCCTTTCCTTGGGATACAAAAAGCATCTTTAATGAATTGCTTGGGAGCGTTCTGCAGCGTGCATTAGCCACACCACCCTGATAACTGCACTCAGAAATTTATAATTCTCCCTCAGAGCTCTCAAGCTCTTGGCAAACACAAGAAAGGACAGATCTGAAGGCCCAGCTTCGACTCTCCTTTTTGTTCCTGCCTGTCCTAAATCAATAGAGATATAAAAGTTGGAGATGAAAACAAATCATGGCCATGCTGCAGCTTTCAGGGGGAAGCACCAGCTACAAGCAAACAAATCAATAAAACTTCGTATTCTTGAACCTGGGCTTGGGTTTGGTCAATAAATGCTCAGTGCTCTGCAGTATTTCACAGCAGCCTGCAGGACTGTTCTGGGGCCTGGGCTGGGAATTTGGGCAGGGGATGAGATGGGAGCTCCACTTTTAACTGTATTTCTCAAATTCAATGTGCTTTGCTTCTGACTGGAGAGTTTTTGCCTCCCCAGCAGGTGGGAGCAGCCAGAGCCCAATTCCAGCACAGCCTCCTGCAGCTTCCTTTGTGCAGTTTGTTCCTCTAAAACAGAAGGACTTCCCTGTTAAGTGTTTCCTGCACAGTTTCAGCTGGGAAGGGCATTGATTTCAGCAGGTACACAGAAAACAAAGCAGGTTTGAAGGCTCAAATGCAAGCAGGTGGATTTGGTTCAATCCCATTGAATCCTGTCCTTAATGCTCAGACCCCGGTGAAGAAAAACAAATCTTTGTAAATGCTCAGCAAAGCCTCACCTCAGCATTCAGCCCCAGGATGGAGAGGCTGCTCTGGTCTCTGAGAGGAGGAGGCAGAGCTGGTTGGAAGCCAGGCATGATTCAGATGGAATTTCCTTAAGGAATAATAATGGAAATAGCACAGGTGGGGCTGCAGGAAGTGTTAAAGGTCAGTGTGCCCTGATGATGAAAAAATTCCTATTAAGAGGAGAAAAAGGTGTTTTTCCAGGGCTCCCCTGTGGTGCTTGGTCCAGCTCCTGGAGGGTCAGGGGGAGGGAGGCTGGGCTGTGCTCATCAAGGCAAGGCCAGCCCAGGTCACTCATTAACCCAGCCCCACCTGGGCATGGACAGGCAATCAGGGCTTAACGAGCAGGGAGTTTAATCAGGGGATGTCACTGGAGCTGCCATGGCCTGAGTGGGAATTCCCTCCCTCAGCAGGACAGAGGAGTGGGGACTCAGCTGGGTTTATCAGCTCCTGCCACTGCCACCATCACCACAATTCCAGGGACCTGGAGCCCCCTGGGTCGGAGCCAGCACCGAGGGTGCTGCAGACCCCCCTCCCTCCCTGGGGTGCCTCCCCAAAACCACTGCCCTCATGAAACCTGTCCCAGTTTCTCCCAGGAAAGATCTTCATTCTGCTGCCCCTCAGCAGCACAAGGAGCCTGTCTGTCACACCAGGCAGGAGCCCTCCCTGCTCCACAAACTGCTCACAGAGCTCTCTGCTCCAGGGATTTCCCTTCTGTAGGAGCACCGGGGGTAGGATGGTGGGGATGGACAGAGAGCAGAGATCTCTGCAGCCAGGGCTGGAACTTGGGGTTTATTGCAAAGGGCCTGGGGGCAGGGCCCTGCTGGGAGCTGCCAGCCACAGCTCAGAGCAGGCCTGAGAGAAGAGAGGGGGAGAGAGGATGAGAGGGGGAGAGAGTAAGGGAGTAAAAAAGGTAAGAGAGTAAAATGGGTAAGAGCGTGAGGTTCCTGTTACAATGCCATAAATCTTCTGTGCTGAATATTCTGATTCTCACTAACCAATCTAGTACAAGATACAAATCCTACAGCATTTCCATACAGCCTATAAGAATCATTCCATTACCACACTGGGTTACATTTTAAACCCTACAAACTCCTCTTTGGGCCCCTTCTGCCAAGCTGGCAGGGTCTGCTCTGAGCCTTGGGCCTGTCTGCAAGCAGAGGGGATTGTTGGATCAAAAGGGGATCACCTTCAGCTGGCCATGCCATTGTTTTCCAGTTGTTCAGCAACTGAGGGATCTCAAAGCTTGCTTTCATTTCAATCTCACTTAGAGTTTCCATATTCTCAGAATCTTTCTCCAGACAATCATATTTATAAGGCTTTCCTGGTTCATCTTCCCCAACAGCTTCCAGTGGAATATTAACACCTGGCTGGGAGGGCAGAGGCAGAAGATCATCTCAGAGTCAATAAAGGGACATGTGGACACAATCTGTCCAGCTGTCCTCTGCTGTGTCCTGATGGGCCAGCGAGCGATTCCACAAAGAGAAGAGTGGCAGGAGGGGATTCCCTCACCCCAAATTTCCCTGCCAGGCTTGTGCTAGGGCTTTGCTAAGCTCCAGGGGTGCCTTAAAGCTGTGCCACAGAGCGTGGGAGAACCACTGAGCTCAGCTCAGCTCAGCTGGTATTGGGGTCACTTCAGTGCTGAGGCTGGACATGATCCCTGGGAGAGCTGGGGGTGCTTCCCTGGAGAGGAGAAGGCTCCAGGGAGAGCTCAGAGCCCTTGCAGGGCCTGAAGGAGCTCCAGGAGAGCTGCAGAGGGACTGGGGCCAAGGATGGAGGGACAGGAGGCAGGGAATGGCTGCCAGTGGCAGAGGGCAGGGCTGGATGGGATCTTGGCAATTGGGAATTGTTCCCTGGCAGGGTGGGCAGGGGCTGGGCTGGAATTGCCAGAGCAGCTGTGGCTGCCCCTGGAGCCCTGGCAGTGCCCAAGGCCAGGCTGGGCATTGGGGCTGGCAGCACCTGGCACAGTGGGAGGTGGCCCTGCCATGGCAGGGGTAGCACAAACACAAATCTGAGCCAGTCCTGCTGCTCCTCAGCTGCCCTGGGCCCTGTGACCCCTCCTGCCTGCACAGCACCTGCCAGCCCCAGCACAAATCCTGGTGTTTTGGGGTCTTCCCAGCCAGAGAGAGGCAGAACAGACAGCAAGGAGTGCCTGGGCAAATCTGAAAGGATGTGCTCCCTGCCACCTCCTGTGCGCCCCTGAGACCCCAAATAACCCCACCGGAGCCTTTGTCCCTGTCACTGCCCCCTCAGCCACATGGATTGAGCTCAGTGCTTGTTCCTGCAGTTGTTTATGATTTTATGATCTGCAAATTTGCAGCTCATCACTCAAACCTGCCCAAATCCCCTCAGTCAGACAAACACTTTGGATTTATTGTGCTGCACATTTTCAAATGATTATTTGATTCATATTTCCCCGAATGTTTTCAAAGCTTCATTTTTATTTTCCAAATTAATGAGAGCTGACAAGAATCACCCACCCTGTTCTGTACCCATGGTGACTGATGGGTTTGTTGAAGGCACAGCCCTTCCATGGCCCTTGGAAAATTCCAGAGTCTGTGCAGCCACAGTGGGATTTTCTTCTCGTGGGTCACTGCTGAGAGACCTGAATATGTGAATCCACTGAAACGTGAGGAATACCTGGTTCCCAGGGACCAGGCCAAGGCACACAGCATCTCTCTGAGTGTTCTCTCCCCTTTATTAATTGGGAAGCCAAAGGAGGCAGCTGGGAGCTCCTTCAAGGCCAGGAATTGATCCCTCTGCCACCTTGAGCAGCTGCAGAGCTCCCTGGGAGGGTTTTTATTCTCCCTGACAAACACTGGGAGAACATTAAAGTGAAGTCCTACAGAGCATTCAGAAATTAAAGTGAATGGATCTCCTCTCATTTTAGGGGATGAGCAGCTCCATCTGCCAGAGACTCCTCTGCAGCCACAGAACATTGTAGGGTAGAAAAGACCTCCAGGATCATTGGGCCCAGGCTTTGACCCATCCCACCTTGTCCAGCACTCAGTGGCTGTTGGGAAGGATGAAAGTTTGACAAGAAAGTCTCACAGATATCTGTGTTTGGCAGAAAGATTTTTAAATGTAGAGTCTGATGAAGGAATAGAGATGGAAGCAAGTTTTGATATAGAAGAAAAGAATTGCTGAGCCAGTCTCACTGGATAACCAAGGAGGCAAAGGGTGTGTGAGTTAGAAGGGGTTTTTATGGCTTAGAGCAAAGGATAAACCCACCCCAAACAAGAAGATGTTTTTACCAAGCAGAAAGATTCCACAGGCAAACAAGACAGCAAATGTTGGAAGTAGAAAAAAGGTCTCAGAATTTTCCACTGCAAGAAAACTGAAAAACAACTTCTAGCTTAAAGTGTAATGTACTGACTGTTAGTGATTGGAGAACAGTAACATGAATATGGTAATGATAGCAGTTATGATAGGCTAGAGATAATAGTTAAGGTATAGATTTGTGCTAATGTATTGAGATGCTCAGCAAAGTATAGAATGCAATGTAACCAAAAGAAAAGTCTAGAATGCATTGTAACCAAAACCAAAGGGTGTCCAGGCCTGCCTGCAGCTGGAGCTGACAGCTGTAGGCACAGCTCTGTCACCCATGACCCTGGACTGCTGTAATCTTGGATACAATAAACTGCATTTTGGAGAGCAGCCTGGAGTCCTGCATCCCTCATTTCGGCTCTTACAAGTGGCCCCTTCCAAAGGAGGGGATTCTGCCCCAGCTGAGCTTGGCTGTGATGGCAGCAGCTCCTGCTGGGGGAGCTCATTCCTCCCCTCTGGCTTCACAAAGATTTGGTGGTGATGAGCTCACATTTGCTCACCTAAAATGAATCCATGCCTTGCAGAGGAACCCCCTCAGAGTGCTTTACATACCCTGGCAGATTGAACTGTGCTTTGGGCAGGAGCAGGGCACTCATCAGCTGATGGGAATGTGGCAGGAGGGGAATGTGACAGTCCCTGTGCTCCTGGATACCCCCTCCTGCACATTCCTGCTGCTCTGGGGCTTCCCAGAGGTGTCCCTTCCCTCCTGGAACACCAGAAAAACAAAACCCGGAGCTTTCCTCTCCCTGGAGCTCCTGCTGCTCCTGGCTCCAGCCCTGCAGCAGGGATGGGCAGGGTGGGTGGGGAAAAGAGCTCCAGGTGTGGTGGGAGTTAGGGGGAGGAGGAGGAGGCTGCTGCAGAACTCTGCTCATTCCCTGCCTGCTCCCAGAGCTGGACAAGCCCTGTGCAGCCAGGGTGACTGAGCAGGTCCTGGAGGATGGTTCTGTGATTTATGGGCAGGGAGATGGATCAGAGGGGATAAATCACCTTGGAGCAGTGATTTCCATCATCGCCCCAGCGCTGAGAGCCCAGTGCTGCTGATTTGTGGCAATATTATCCTGCCATGATTCATCTGCACTTCCTGGCCCTTCCACTGCCCTCCCAGCACTGGAGCTGGGCCTGGGCAGGGTTTTGGCTGCTGCTTTGGACACCCCAAATCCTGGTGGGTTTTCCTGGGCCTTGTCCTGCTCTCTCATCCCACCTCTCCTGTGTGTCCTCTGTGGCTGTCACCGTCATATTTTCTGAAAAATCTCTTTGCCCAGGATTTTCTCCTAGGAAGCTGAGAAGCCTCAAAGGAAAATGAAAACAATAATTATCTGATTTGCTTCTCTGTTGCAGTGTGATTTCAGGGTTTAGCTCAGAACCCCGGGTCCCTCCCCTGAGGATTCCCTCCCAGCTGTGTCAGTCACCTCTCCTTTCCCCTCCCAGCACTGTCTGGCACTCCTGGCATTCCAGAGGGCCTCGAGTGATTGGCAGATTCAAAGGATGCCCTCTACCCCTGGGGGGCATTGGGCCATCCAGGTGTCCTTTGTCCCTTTGTCCCTCCCCTCCTGTCCCTGCTTGGTGCCTCCCTGCCCCTTCCCTGCCCCTCTCCCCGGGGTTAAAGGAGCAGCAGCCACGGGCTCAGGGAGTTCTGTTGGAGCTGGTGCTGCATTCAGAGGCTGTGGGCCAGAATAAAGCTCTGGATCCAAACCCTCCATCAGAACCGACTCCTTTCCTTCACCATCCCCTTAAAGCTTCTCTGCCAGAGGGAAACCCCAGGAGCAGCCCCTGTTATGGGGGAAGCTCCATCCCAGCAGCACCAGAGCTCCTGCAGGCCTGGACTTGTCTGCACGTGCCAACTGCAGCACCCAGGCAGCCAAAAGTGTCTGTGGGGTGAAACACCACACACCCAGGCAGCCAAAAGTGTCTGTGGGGTGAAACACCACACACCCAGCCAGGCAAAAGTGTCTGTGGGGTGAAACACCACAGTGCTGCTCTTTGGTTCAGCAGCAGGGCCAGACGAGCCAAGGCACGTCCTGTCTGGCTCTATTGGTGATACCAATACTTCTCCTGTGTTTTGCTGCTTTGGAATGTGTTTGGACATTGTTTACCCACAGGTGATTGTTTAATTGGTTTCTGCTGTGAATTGTTTTGACTTAATGGCCAATCAGGGCCAAGCTGTGTGGGACTCTGAGGAGAGAGTCACGAGTTTCTCATTGGTATGCCTTCTGTCCATATCCAGCCTTCTGTCTATATCCTTTCTGTATTCTTTAGTATAGTATAGCTTTGTATTCTTTAATATATTATAGCTCAGAAAATAATACATTAGCCTTCTAAGAACATGGAGTCAGATTCATCATCTCCTTCCTCCAACGACGGGGATCTCAGAAAATACAACACTGGCAAGTACAGGGATCAGGAACAGCCTAATGTCCCTTCCCTGGCCTCCAGGAGTTGCCTCTGTGCCCATTCCCAGCCTGTTTTGGCCCCTCTGAGGGCACCACAACCTTCTGCTCCCTCAGCTCCTTCCAGTTCATCTTCACAGACTCAGAGCTTTCCAAGAGCTGCCCCCAGACTCTGAGAACGTGACAAATGGGAGGAGAAATGAGTTCATTTTAATGGAAATCACTCGGTGGCAGTTCCAGAACTGGGAGTGGAGTCCATACCCCGATGGATATTGGGTCATAGAGGCTGGACTGGTTTTCTGGGACAAAATGAGTGTGGAGTTTCCTGGTGTCAACCCAGAATTACAGAATGGTTTGGACTGGAAAAGCTTAAACCCCACCCAGTGCCACCTGTGCCATGGCAGGGCCACCTCCCACTGTGCCAGGTGCTGCCAGCCCCAATGTCCAGCCTGGCCTTGGGCACTGCCAGGGCTCCAGGGGCAGCCACAGCTGCTCTGGCAATTCCAGCCCAGCCCCTGCCCACCCTGCCAGGGAACAATTCCCAATTCCCAAGATCCCACCCAGCCCTGCCCTGTGGCCACTGGCAGCCATTCCCTGCCTCCTGTTACTTCATTCTTTGGAAATTGGCTCTCTCCATCTTCCCTGTCAGTTCCCTCAGGTCCTGGAAGATGCAATCAGGTCACCCTGAAGCCTTCTCCTCTCCAGGCTGAACAATCCCAGCTCTCCCAGGGACCCTCCCAGCAGAGCTGCTCCATCCCTCTGGTTGTCCTGGAGCCTCCTCTGGACTGGCTCCAGCAGCTCCAGCTCCTCCTGATGATGGAGTCCCCAGGGCTGGGGCAGAGCCCTGTGGCAGCAGCTCTCTGGCCACAGGGAACAGCACAACTTTGCCAGGCATCACCTGAGAAAGGCTGGGAGAAAAGATCATCAAAGAACAGAATGAGAAACAATTCTTATCTTCACCTGCTGCACCTGTTGCTGTGAGCATGTGCAATGTGGTATGGAGTTTTGTTTACCAAAGGGTGGTGTCTTAATTAGCCAGTGGTGAAGGGTTTTAATTGGAGGACCAATCAAGTCCAGCTGTATTGTAACGGTCTATAAAAACAGTAAGTTTCTTAATAATAACAGAATAAAGAGACTGATGAGCCTTCTATGAGTCATGGCATCAATGCTAATTATTACCTGGCCAGGGGCCCATGGCAACAGCAGAACCCCTGTCCCTTTTCTGCTGCCCGCTGGGATCAGCTCAGGGCAGGGGGAGGTTATTTCTTGTCTGTTTTTTTTTTTTTTTTTATTATTATTTTCTAATTATTATTTCTTGTCTGTTTTATTCTCAGCCCAGCTCTTCCAGGACAGCCAGGAGCTCCATGCAATGGGACAACACTCCCAGCATCCCAAACAGCAAAAGCTCCCATGGGATGCTGGGGTTTCACTGAAATAACCCATTTTTAAACTTTGCTGTTATGGGAAGATGTAATTTCTAATGAAAGGTTTCAGTCCTTCCCCAGATAATGTCAGAGCCAAGATCTTCATTTTCAGGAAATTTTGGAAATTGGGGATGAAATTACTCAATTTCAAAATTATTTCTTAAATTCTCTCTTCCATCTTTCTAAACTAAATCAAATTTTTAAAAATCAAATTACACGGCTCAGGAAAATGACAGCAAATTAACTCTCAGGAAGTTTCTGCTCAAGTTACTTTCCATCTTGTTTAGGGACCACAGAAAAATGCACACTGACATTTTAAATCTCAGCTAAAGGAAAACTGGCACTTGGGTTTGAAACATTGACTGGAATATTCGCCCTGAGCCTGAATTAACCCGTGGCTTTTGGTGCTCTCTGAACAGCACTGACCCATGTTGTGCACAAGAAAGGGAAGCACAGAACCCTCACACAAAGTGCTGAACTCGCAGAGCTGGCAGGAATCACGTGTGGAGCTCCCAGCCCAGACCTCCCCTGGATCCCCTGGGTTTGTTTCTGGGATTTCCCCTCCCTCTGGAGCCTTCCCTGCACAGGAATTGCCAGGTGCAGGTGGAACCTGAGATATTCTGTGGCTCTGCTGGTGGATGCCATGGTGCCTCAGGTGTCCCCCTGTTCTTCTAAGTTCTTCTGAGCCTTCTGATGTTTACATTCTTGTAATGAAGTTTCTCACGCACTTTTCCGTAAATAATTGTTGTGTTACATCCTTTTCTAGAGGAGGAGAAATTAGATGGATTGTTGGTTTGTCCAGTGTCATTGGAGAGGTGGCACTGTCACCCTCCAATCCAGGGTCACTTTTGAAAGTCTATAAATGTTGGAGTCAGAAAATAAATTTCCCTCCTTTTTACCTTAGAGGTTCTGGAGTGTGTGTCATTTTATTTTGTGTCCTATAGCAAGACTTCAGGTTCAGCTTTTCTATTTTTCACATTCTGTGGTGCTTTAGTGTGTGGGTCTGGCCTTCACATTATGGGATGGTGAGCTCTGTTCACAGAGCAGGGAGACAAAACAATTCCTGCTCCAGCTGGGCACCAAGGACAAATGATCCAAATCTCAGCCCAAGAGCACAAACAACATGGGCTGGAGAGAGAAAGACAAGAAGGATGGGACTGCATGGGCTGGGGCTGTAATTGGACAATTAACTCCAATGTGCAAATGGAGCAGAACTTACAAAAATGTGAATTCTTGTGACCAAGCTCTCTTTTGCTTCCATCTTGGAGCCATCTGGGCAGAGCCACGACTGTGGCTCTTGTTATGCCAGGGTGTGGCCTTTGAAGGCTCTGCAATAAATATTCACTTTATTCCCCTTAACTCCATCTGGCCTCTCTTTCAGCTCCTGAGGTAATCAGGCAGAGGAACCCCTGATGCTCCAGGGGTTCCTGTGGTCACGTTGGTGTCCCTGACCACGTGTGAGGGACACTGGGGTGACACCAGGTGGAACTGGTAAATCCTGGGGTCCCACAGGGCTCCATCCTTGGTCTGTTGACTTGGTTTGAACAGCCAGGTGTCTGCTGAGGAAGGCAGGAGCCTCCTTAAAATGGAAAATGCAAACCCCCTCCCTCTGAATTATTATAATTTTGAAATTAAGGGCCTCTCAGAAAAAGATGTGGGAATAGGAATAACAGTTCTTTATTAGGAAATTAAAAATCCAAATGCAAGAGTACAAACCACCCCTGGCAGAGTGAGAGCAGGCCCTGGCACGCTGTGGGTCAGGGGGTGGCACAGCCCCATCCCATGGGGGCTCAGCCCTCCTGCAGTGCCAGCTGTGGCTCTGCTGGAGCAGGGATCCTGCACAAGGGGGGAGTTTTCCTCTGCAGCTCCAGGGCTGCTGGAGATGGGCCTGGGCTCCCTCTGGCCATGCAGGGCAGCAGAAGCTGCTCCTCTGGCAATGCCCTGGGCAAAGGCTGCTGTGCTGTGCCAGGCTCCCATTGGATCCAGGTAGGAATGCTTGGCTCCTGCCCTGGGCGCAGCATCTCCCCATGGGATGCTGGAATTGGATCAGCCCTGCAGGGACACTCAGTGGCCATGGACAGCAGAGATCTCCTGCAGGGAGGATTGGCTGGGGGAGAGATCAAGAAAACTGCCCCAAGAACAGCAGAGAACTGCCCAGCTCTGACACATGGGGACAGGACACACAGCCACATCTTCCAACCCAGGACACCTGTGCTCCTCAACATCCCATAAATAAGCTGGATGTTGGAGGGAGGACACAGAGCAAATTGGCAAATCTGGGAGCTGATGGCTCCTTCGGGGGCAGAGAGACCTCAACAAACCAGAGCTGGGAAATCTCCCAGTGTGTGGAGCAAAGTGGGAAACATTCCGGGTTCTGCACCTGGGCTGGGACATCCTGGAAGTGCAGACAGAGGGGAAATGAGGGGTGGGAGAGCAGCACCTGGAAAGGGATCCTGGCTGATGACATTCCTGAAGGATCCTGGATGCTGCCAGCTCCTGCAGGGAATCAGGGAATCCCAGGATGGTTTGAGTTGGAAGGGACCTCCATTGCCACCCCTGGCATGGCAGGGCCACCTCCCACTGTGCCAGGGGCTGCCAGCCCCAATGTCCAGCCTGGCCTTGGGCACTGCCAGGGCTCCAGGGGCAGCCACAGCTGCTCTGGCAATTCCAGCCCAGCCCCTGCCCACCCTGCCAGGGAACAATTCCCAATTGCCAAGATCCCATCCAGCCCTGCCCTCTGCCACTGGCAGCCATTCCCTGCCTCCTGTCCCTCCATCCTTGGCCCCAGTCCCTCTGCAGCTCTCCTGGAGCCCCTTCAGGCCCTGCAAGGGCTCTGAGCTCTCCCTGGAGCCTTCTCCTCTCCAGGGCAGCACCCCCAGCTCTCCCAGCCTGGCTCCAGAGGGGCTCCAGCCCTGCAGCAGCTCCGTGGGCTCCTCTGGGCTCTCTCCAGCAGCTCCAGGTGCTGCTGAGGTTGGAATTCCCGGACCTGGTGCAGCTCTGCAGGCGG
Organism: Molothrus ater; assembly: GCF_012460135.2. NCBI lineage: Eukaryota > Metazoa > Chordata > Aves > Passeriformes > Icteridae > Molothrus > Molothrus ater. The sequence continues at coordinate 884,420 of NC_050501.2, forward strand.
GAATACATTCAAATATCCAGATGCTCAAACTCTGTTGCCACCAGGACATCTCCTGCTTTCTCTCTGGTCTTATTCATTGTAAGGAAGAAATTTTGGATGGAGGATATTCCTCTCTATTCAGGAAACAATAATTTCCTCTGTAATTATCTCTTCCCCAAAGATTCTGAAGCACCCAGGTGACTCTGGAGCAGATTTTTCATTTCCCTGCCCAGCCCAGGTCCTGTGCTCACAAACCCCAAGCACAGCAGTTTCGCACGTAAAAACTCCTGTAAAAAATCTCCATATAAATCTGTGAAATAAATATATAAATTTCCAGTCATGCAAAAACACATTCCCTAATTCCTACATAAAAAGCAGTGCATTGTAACAGTTTTATTATAATGGGAACTTGAGGATGCTTCTTGTTTATGGGCTGCAATAACCACATCATAGACAAAATAAATCCTAAAAGGCAGAGCTGGGGTGTTCAGTGCTGGGGTTTATCAGCTGGGGATGGAGTTATTTCAAGTCAGCCACAAACACACTCATCATCCAATGTTATGATTATGATGATGCTTTTAATTAAAATGTTAAAGGAGAAATATGAAAAGCTGTGGAAAAACACGTGGGGGAAGGTGCAGGCAGAAAGACACAATTTTGGTCCTTCCTTTTCCTGTGTGTTCCTATTTCCCCCCAAATGCTTTGCAGACCCTTCCTTCCTTCCTTCCTTCCTTCCTTCCTTCCTTCCTTCCTTCCTTCCTTCCTTCCTTCCTTCCTTCCTTCCTTCCTTCCTTCCTTCCTTCCTTCCTTCCTTCCTTCCTTCCTTCCTTCCTTCCTTCCTTCCTTCCTTCCTTCCTTCCTTCCTTCCTTCCTTCCTTCCTTCCTTCCTTCCTTCCTTCCTTCCTTCCTTCCTTCCTTCCTTCCTTCCTTCCTTCCTTCCTTCCTTCCTTCCTTCCTTCCTTCCTTCCTTCCTTCCTTCCTCCCTCCCTCCCTCCCTCCCTCCCTCCCTCCCTTCCTCCCTTCCTCCCGCCACTTCCTTCCTCCCTCAGAATGAATCCATGTCTGAGAGGCACCAGTGCTGCTCCCCAGGAGCTGAAACAGCAGCAATTGAAGCTGAAGGAGGGCAGGGCTGGATGGGATCTTGGGAATTGGGAATTGTTCCCTGGCAGGGTGGGCAGGGGCTGGGCTGGAATTGCCAGAGCAGCTGTGGCTGCCCCTGGAGCCCTGGCAGTGCCCAAGGCCAGGCTGGACATTGGGGCTGGCAGCACCTGGCACAGTGGGAGGAGTCCCTGCCATGGCAGGGGTGGGATGAGATTTAAGGTCCCTTCCCTCCCAGTCCAGTCTGCTCATCAGCCCTGAGCAGTGTGGACTGTGTTTGCAATCTCTGTGCCAAGAAGTGACAGGACAGAAAACTGTCTTGAGAAGAAATTCTTACTGACTGCTGGGGAAGGATCTGTAGTTGGGCATTTTCTCCTGTTTGTCCCCTTCTAAAGCTACCTTGGCTTTTTCTGTACTATGAAAACAGTAAGTTTTGCCATGTCACAAACATAACTCTCTTTTCTAGCCTGAGACTCCTCTTTGTTTCTTTCTTTGCACAATAGTTCTTCTTTTATTGTTTTTTCCCTGGATAAGTTGAATTGATCCTGTTCCAGTGACTGGGAATTTCCATGTCTCAGACCTTACCCTTATCCTTTAAGGCCTTTCCTGTCTGCCTCTCTCCCCCACACCAAGGTCCCTTTTCCCTGACAGAGCTGATGAGTTCCAGTGACAAAACTGTGAGGGACACATCTGGGTGGTTGTTGGAAAGAGACATTTCCCTCTGGCTCTGCATCCCAGTCTCTGCCATCTCCACAACAGCACAGCTCCTGAGACAGGCCCAGGCTCAGCTTTATTTCCCCACAGCTGAAGGGGCAGAGCAGCAGAACAAGTCCCTGGCAGTGCTCAGGGTGTCACCAGGGGCTGCAGAACAGCAAGAGCCCAGCCCAGGATTGTCAGAAGCCAGGACATCCCTCTGGCTGTCCTGGATGGCTCCAGCCCCTGCCAGGGGGCTCCCAGACCTTGGCACAGAGCCCAGGACACACCTGTGCCTTTGATTTTGACCCATGGAGCAAATGACCACCTTTATATGAAGAATTACAAGTCAAGAAGTTTAAGTAGAATAATAGTTTATCACGTGGAGAAAAATAGATTTTTGGGGTTTTTAGAATAGGAGCTCGGAGTTCCAAGAGGGAGGAATTTGGGCATACCCTGTCCTTCTTCTTTCTTCTTCCTTTCCTCTTCCTAGCCTCCATGGCACTTTTGGATTGGTTTAAGGTAGAAGCTCACTGTCTAACATAGGTGATAGGTATTGGGAAGTTATTGTAAATAATGTACATGTAGTTTTTAGTATAAAAAGATAACACTGCCTCTGAGGGCAGTCAGTGTGCCTCTGTCTGACCTGCTGAACAGACCTCAGCAGGCCAGAGAAAGAATGTTATAGGTAAGAAATAATAAACAACCTTGAAAACCACAGCCAAGGAATCCTGACTCCTTCTTCAACTGCTGGGCTGGGAAAAGAGACTTTTACACATCTCAGAGTCACTGTGACCAGCAGAGATTCCGAGACAGGATGAAATGGGAGCTGCAAGAGGGCCTGGATTCATCCAGGGGTTGGGCTCAGGACACAGGGCTGTCATTAGCTCTGCCAGGGCAGGGTTAGGCTGGAGATTGGGAAGAATTCCTTCCCAGAAGGGGTGGTTGGGCATTGGCAGGGGCTGCCCGGGGAGGTTTGGAGGTGTTTAAGGAAGGCCTGGATGTGGCCCTGGGCTGGGGACCAGGTGGGGTCAGGTCACAGGTTGGACCCAGTGATCCCAAAGATCCTTTCCAACCCCAAAATTTTGGGATTCTGTGTCACTCACCTTTCCAGAGGGCCATTCCGTGGTGCCTGGGATGCCATCCATTCTCTGGGATGTTCCAGGCTCTGCTCACAGGGATCTGAACCATGAAGAGAACATTGATTTATTTGAATTGCAGGAGAATTTGCCCCTTAGCTCCTCCCCTGGGCTCCTGCTCCTTCAGCACAATAACCTGATCCTGCTTTGCACAGAGCTGCCTCAGAATTTGTCAGCTCTGTTCCAGCTCAGGAATTTTCCAGCCAAAGGAGCTGTTACTGACACCTCGTTCACGTCCTGCTTCACAGCAGTGGGAATTGCACCAGGGCTGTCTCCAGCCAGGCAAATCATTCCCACCCAGCTCCTGAGGGAGGTGGTCCAAGCCTCAGCTGGGGGAGAGCTGCAGCTCGAGGGGTTTAACCCATTTCCAGCCAGTGGCTGCCCTGCTTGTTAGCAGCACTCCTTTCTAAGCTGAACGTGCTGGATTTGCTTTGCCTTTTGTAAGATCTTGCCTGATAATAAATAATAAAGTAATAAACACACTAAATACAAGGTTAGGCTTTGTCTTTTTCTCAGTGAGGGTGGGGAGGCCACAGAATGGAATTGCCAGAGCAGCTGTGGCTGCCCCTGGAGCCCTGGCAGTGCCCAAGGCCAGGCTGGGCATTAGGGCTGGCAGCACCTGGCACAGTGGGAGGTGGCCCTGGGCTGCAATGAGCTGGCATTGAAGATCCCTTCCCACCCAAACCACTCTGGCATTCCCATTCCTCAATCCAGGATGGAAACCAGCACCAAAAACCATTGCAGCAAATGGAGAAAGGAAAGGAAAGAATGATTTCCTGCATGGTTCCAGGTGCCCCCAGTGCCATTTGCCACAGGGGGTTTGTAGCCTGGCAAGGCCTGGTTGGAGAGGTTTGGGCTCTGCCAGGGTGCCCAGAGCAGCTGTGGCTGCCCCTGGAGCCCTGGCAGTGCCCAAGGCCAGGCTGGGCATTGGGGCTGGCAGCACCTGGCACAGTGGGAGGTGGCCCTGCCATGGCAGGGGTGGCACTGGGTGGGATTTATGGTCACTTCCAGCCCAAACCATTCCAGGATTCCCTGATTATCAATTAGGATTTTAATAGGAAGTTTTTAGAATTTTTGCTGCTTTCTTGTCCAGGATCACACATTCTTTAACCCCATGGAGGTGAAATTAATGAAAAGGAGCTGAGGCAGAGAATGGGATGGAACAGAACAATCCCAAATCCAGAAAATGCCACATTAAGTAGGTTCAGTCCAATCTAAAACACATTTAAAGCCATGTTGAAACTGCATTTTAAAGAATTGCTCATCCCGGACAGGCTGCAGCAGTGGATAAACCATTCATTCCTACATTTCAACAATCTTTAACTTCTCTGCTGAGCCCACAGTGATGTTTTGGGAGGAGGAGAAGGTTGCAGGCAAAACAAGGATGATTCAGAAGCTGGGAGGCCTGGAGGGCTCAGTCCTGTGTCAGCACTGAGCAGCAGAGAGGGGAATTTTTACAAGGGGGATGATGGGTCACTGGCTTTGGCTTCAGAGATTTGAGCAGCAGCAACAACAACGATAACAAAAAAATAGCCCGAGGTTCTGATCCTTGTGAAACAGAGAATTCAGCTCTGCCTCAGCCAGGCTGGGATTTCTGTCTGTCCTGCAGCTGGGATTTAATAAAACATCAGCTGGAGCACAGACCCAGCACACACCTGAGCACTGGCACAGGGATGTGTGTGACTGTGTTTAGAGGGGTCTGAGGATGAGGGAAGAGACAAGGATCTGACTTTATGTTTCAGAAGGCTTGATTTATTATTTTATGATATATATTACATTAAAACTATACTAAAAGAATAGAAGAAAGGATTTCATCAGAAGGCTGGCTAAGAATAGAAAAAGAAAGATGAATAACAAAGGCTTGTGGCTCGGACAGAGTCTGAGCCAGCTGGGCTGTGATTGGCCATTAATTAGAAACAACCCCATGACCCCAGTCCCAGATGCACCTGTTGCATTCCACAGCAGCAGATAACCATTGGGTACATTTTGTTCTTTAAGCTTCTCAGCTTCTCAAGAAGAAAACTCTTAAAGAAAAGATTTTTCATAAAAGATGTCTGTGACAGATTTGTTTGTTGTCCAGGTCTGGGCAGGAGCTGGAGCTCCACAAGCTGAGCTCTGTTTGTGTCCCTCAGCTGAGGGTCAGCAGCAGGAGCTCATCCCAGTGCTCCTCTTGGCTTGGAAATCAAATCAAACAAAAGCACTCTGCTCCAGCAGGCAGAGAGAGCCTCACCCCAGTGCTGTGCCACGTGCATGTGGAACTGGGAGCCAACATAAAATGTGTCATCTCCTGGCTGGAAAAATATCCCTGTTCTTATTTCTAAGTCAATGGCTCCAATGCAATTGTTGCTGTTATTTATCTTGTAAACATCTTCTCCAATCCACCACTGTCAGCTCCCATGATTCTCCTACAAGCCTCCTGATAATGATCCATATCATCATCCCCCGCTCCTCCTCATCTCTCTGTGTCCAGGGAAGTCACAGCTTTTCTCTGCAAAGCATCAGCTCCTCACAGCCCTCCCAGAGCAGCAGAAGAAATTATACAGGTGACCAGACAGCAGACGGTGAAGAAAAAAAATGAAATGCTGCAGAAAAATCCAATAAAAGGAAGAGTAAACTCATAATTCACTGTGAGGGTGGGGAGGGCTGGAACTGTGCCCAGAGCAGCTGTGGCTGCCCCTGGAACCCTGGAAGTGTCCCAGGCCAGGCTGGACAGGGCTTGGAGCAGCCTGGGACAGTGGGAGGTGTCCCTGCCATGGCAGGGGTGGAACAAGACTGGCTTTAAAGTCCCCTCCAACCCAAACCATCCTGTGAGTATATGATTTGTTAAAGCAAATTTGGGCATGAATTTTGAATGCATTCAGGAGCTGGAGATGCCCCTCCAGAATTCATCCCAAAATTTGTCCTTACACCTCTCACCCCTCAGGGCTGGGGAGGCCACTGGGCTGGAGGTGTTTCTCTCACTCTGCTGCTCAAGCTGGGCTTCAAACAGGGTGGCCCTGCAGGTCCCTGCGGTGGGGGTGATGAATCAGCATCCAAAATCTATCCAAAACCCATCCAAAATCCATCCACAACACAGCACTGGCAGGGCAGGCTGATGAACAGCCCGCCAGGGCTCTTTTCTCAGTGCTTTTGGACATGACACCCTACTGCTGAACAACTGTCAGAGTTTTAAACACCATTTCACCCCAGCCAGGGAGCTTTTGTGCAGACCAGTCCAAAATGAGAGCTGTTAATTAAACAAACCAGCGGTGAAGGCAGCAGTGATGCCAACATTCCTCCTGATCCCTCGGATATGGTTGGAAAAATCACCCAGAGCAGGGGCAGAAGGTCTGAAGGATCAGAAGCAACTCCTCAACTCCCCTTTAATCACCTCAACCCATCTTGGGGAGGAGCACGGAGGAGGAGCAGGAAGTTTTTCTGCTAATTCCTGGGATGAGAGGCAGCAGGAGGGGATTTATCACCCCCAGAGCACCAAATGGGGGGGACGGAAGGAAGGAAGTGGTGGAAGGAAGTGGTGGAAGGAAGGAAGTGGCGGAAGGAAGTGGCGGAAGGAAGTGGCGGAAGGAAGTGGCGGAAGTGGCGGAAGTGGCGGAAGGAAGTGGCGGAAGGAAGTGGCGGAAGGAAGTGGCGGAAGTGGCGGAAGGAAGGAAGTGGCGGAAGGAAGGAAGGAAGTGGCGGAAGGAAGGAAGGAAGTGGCGGAAGGAAGTGGCGGAAGGAAGGAAGGAAGTGGCGGAAGGAAGGAAGGAAGTGGCGGAAGGAAGGAAGTGGCGGAAGGAAGTGGCGGAAGGAAGTGGCGGAAGGAAGTGGCGGAAGGAAGGAAGGAAGGAAGGAAGGAAGTGGCGGAAGGAAGGAAGGAAGTGGCGGAAGGAAGTGGCGGAAGGAAGGAAGGAAGGAAGGAAGGAAGGAAGGAAGGAAGGAAGGAAGGAAGGAAGGAAGGAAGGAAGGAAGGAAGGAAGGAAGGAAGGAAGGAAGGAAGGAAGGAAGGAAGTGGCGGAAGGAAGGAAGTGGCGGAAGGAAGGAAGTGGCGGAAGGAAGTGGCGGAAGGAAGGAAGTGGCGGAAGGAAGTGGCGGAAGGAAGTGGCGGAAGGAAGTGGCGGAAGGAAGTGGCGGAAGGAAGTGGCGGAAGGAAGGAAGGAAGGAAGGAAGGAAGGAAGGAAGGAAGGAAGGAAGGAAGGAAGGAAGGAAGGAAGGAAGGAAGGAAGGAAGGAAGGAAGGAAGGAAGTGGCGGAAGGAAGTGGCGGAAGGAAGGAAGGAAGGAAGTGGCGGAAGGAAGGAAGGAAGTGGCGGAAGGAAGTGGCGGAAGGAAGTGGCGGAAGGAAGTGGCGGAAGGAAGTGGCGGAAGGAAGGAAGGAAGGAAGGAAGGAAGGAAGGAAGGAAGGAAGGAAGGAAGGAAGGAAGGAAGGAAGGAAGGAAGTGGCGGAAGGAAGTGGCGGAAGGAAGTGGCGGAAGGAAGGAAGTGGCGGAAGGAAGGAAGTGGCGGAAGGAAGGAAGGAAGTGGCGGAAGGAAGGAAGGAAGGAAGTGGCGGAAGGAAGGAAGTGGCGGAAGGAAGGAAGTGGCGGAAGGAAGGAAGTGGCGGAAGGAAGTGGCGGAAGGAAGTGGCGGAAGGAAGTGGCGGAAGTGGCGGAAGGAAGGAAGTGGCGGAAGGAAGGAAGGAAGTGGCGGAAGGAAGGAAGGAAGTGGCGGAAGGAAGTGGCGGAAGGAAGGAAGGAAGTGGCGGAAGGAAGGAAAGAAGTGGCGGAAGGAAGGAAGTGGCGGAAGGAAGTGGCGGAAGGAAGTGGCGGAAGGAAGTGGCGGAAGGAAGGAAGTGGCGGAAGGAAGGAAGTGGCGGAAGGAAGGAAGGAAGTGGCGGAAGGAAGGAAGTGGCGGAAGGAAGGAAGGAAGTGGCGGAAGGAAGGAAGGAAGGAAGGAAGGAAGGAAGGAAGGAAGGAAGGAAGGAAGGAAGGAAGGAAGGAAGGAAGGAAGGAAGGAAGGAAGGAAGGAAGGAAGGAAGGAAGGAAGGAAGGAAGGAAGGAAGGAAGGAAGGAAGGAAGAAGTTGCAGCTTGTCCAGGGCTCAGCACAGAGGAGGAGACAGAGCAGCAAAGCCGTTGTTAATCTTGAGCTGAGCTCCTGAGCCACAGGCACAGCCAGCCTGGCACTGCCACTTGGCTGCCCACCAAAGGGACTCGGCATTAAACAGGAGTTCTTTTCCTGATGGATGCATTCCTGAGAGTGGAGAGTCATAAAAGAGAAAAATAGACTGGTTGTGCTCGGGTAGCAACAACCTGTGCAGTCATTATCATCAGCTGCCCCTGTGGATCAGGATTCTGTGTCTGTGAGAGGCACTTTCCATGGTAATTTATCAGCACGTGGATTTATGGACTCCACAAACGCTGTCTGGGGCGTTGTTTTCCCCTCCAGTTCCCCAGAAATGTTTCTATTTAGGTTTTGGCAGATTGCTGCTCCTCTGTGGCTGGGAAGAGTGGCCTGGGCTGCAGCAGGGCAGGGGAATGCAGAGCCCAGGGTGGCAGTGGCTCTCAGGGGCTCCTGCTGCTGGCCTTGTCTCTGAGGGGGCGCAAAGGATCCCCTCCCATCTCTTCTCATTTCCAAGGCTGGGAAGTTCTTGTAGGCAAACACCTCCTCCCACCCCTGGATTCCCTGGTACCTCCACAGCTCCATTTTTAAATCACAGAATCTCAGAGTGGTTTGGGTTGGGAAGGATCTTAAACCCCACCCAGTGCCACCCCTGCCATGGCAGGGCCACCTCCCACTGTGCCAGGTGCTGCCAGCCCCAATGTCCAGCCTGGCCTTGGGCACTGCCAGGGCTCCAGGGGCAGCCCCAGCTGCTCTGGCAATTCCAGCCCAGCCCCTCCCCACCCTGCCAGGGAACAATTCCCAATTCCCAAGATCCCATCCAGCCCCACCCTCTGGCATTGGGTTAGGTTGGATGGGTCCTTCCATCGCTTGGAAAGAGTCTCTCTCCATCTTTCTTGTAGCTCCCTCAGGCGCTGGAAGATGCAGCCAGGTCACCCTGGAGCCTTCTCCTCTCCAGGCTGAACAATCCCAGCTCTCCCAGCCTTTCCTCGCAGCACAGCTGCTCCATCCCTCTGGTTGTCCTGGAGCCTCCTCTGGCCTGGCTGCAGCAGCTCCAGCTCCTCCTGATGTTGGAATTCCCAGGGCTGGGGCAGCTCTGCAGGAGGGGTCCCACCTGAGCACAGGGGCAGAGCCCCAGTCCCTCTCCTGCTGCTCGTGCTGTGGGACCAGCCCAGGGCTGGAATATTTTCAGCCTGGAGTGTGGTCAGCACTGAAGCACCTCCCAGTGGATGCATTGCTGGCTCCTTCTGAAACAAGGACAGCTCCACAGAGTGCCAGGGGCACCCTGGGATCCTGCAGTGGGCACAGAGTGCCCAGGCCAGCCATGGGCAGGCTCAGCAATCGTGCAAAGCCAGGCAGAAGCACGGGAAACAGAAGGGAGATGAAAAGCAGTGTTTGTGCAACAGAAATGCACAGAAACAATGGGAAGTGAACATTGTTTTGATGCTTTGACAAGAATGTTCTCCAGAAAGACATTATTTTTCCTGGATATTGAAGGGAAGGAGCTGAAATCACTGGAAATAATCCAGCTCCCCTAACAGTGTGAATAAAAATCCCATATGTACAATGTGTGCTTTGTACAGATGGCAGTGTGAGGAGAGATGAGAGATTGAGGAACAAAAATATCAGCCCCACATCACCTGATTCTGGGTGCTTTCCCCAGCTCCACGTCCCTTTCAGCCCTTTTTGCTCCCATCGGGTTTTTACTGGTGAACTCCAGTGCAGAACAGTGTGGGTGTGACAGGGCAGAGGTTTCTTGTCCCCTCTGTGCATCCACAGGCTCGTGTAGGCAGGTGAAATGAATTTCTTCCTTTGCCATTCCCAGAGAATTCTTCATCCCCAAGCCAATTCTGAGTGCATTTGGAATCAAGGCTGCAGGTAGACTGGGTAAAAAATTAAACTTCAGCTCTGCAGAAGGGACATTTACATGCAGCAGTGGTAAAAGTGGGCAGATATATTTTAAAAATTAATTGTATCATAAATTAATAAGTTAATTAATGACCACACTTAGCATTCTGCTTTCAACACGTCTGATGATGGTGCATTTTTTACGAGAAACTCAAAAACTCTTCAGTCATCTGAGAGGTTATGGTGAGGGACAAAGAGCTCAGGGTGGGGAACCAAATGTGGGAAAATCTCATAGGCTGCAAATCTTAAACTCCTCAAATCTTAAACTCCTCAAACAAGTGCTGTTTTTTCACAGGTAGAGACAAAAAGATTTGTTCTACAAATACACGCTTGTGGTCAAATGATCAGTGCAGTTTAACCAGGCTGGTTGCAGACAAGGGCTCGTGCTGCATCCCTAAATCTCAGCCCTTCCGTGTCATTTCCTTGCACTCCAGCATTCTCAACAATTCCTCATGAAATTTTCATCCCCCCTTGCTGCAGGTGAATAATTGATGGCAGCCAGAGGCACCCACTGGCCCATGGCCCTGCGGGGGAGCGGGTGTCAGAGCAGGGCTCAGCTGATGGAAATCAGCAGTGCTGAACCACTGCCAGGTGTTCTCCTGGACTGACAGAGCAGGAACAGCTCTGGAAATCCCCGTTTTCCATTATGTGATCTCCCCAGGAGCCACTGGGGATCCGCAGGTGGGGTTTGGGGCCAAAGCTGAGCTGAGCTCAGAGGGAGTTCCCCCCTCAGGAAAGATTTCCCTTTATCAGGTATAGCTCCTGCAGAACTTTACACTAATATTTACACAAAAACTTAGGGGAAATATAGCTCCTCTAGAATTTTACACTAATATTTACACTAAAATGTTTTTAAAGCAAATGAAATCATAATGAATTGGATCCCTTACCTTCCTGAAACACCACTGGTGGAACCCCAAGAACTAAAATTCCTGGGTTCTGTGAAATTGGATTTTTGTGTTCATTTTAAATACATGGGAAGGAATCAGTCTAAAAATGTTTTTCCCTATCACCCTGTGTATAAGAATCAAAACTTTTGGTACAATTGCACTTCTGGCAGCCTTTCTAAATCCAGTAATGCAGCTGCCATCAGGAATGTTTTTGGTTTATAAAGATCAAGCCTGAGCCTTTTAGTGGCTGGAGTTTTTAACTAAAATATTCTTTTTAGGATAGGTATGTATGTGGTAATTTTGATAATAATTGTATTAATCATGATACCTTTCAATGTGTGCAGGGATTAATTATTAAGGCCATTAAAAGAGTATTTTTGGTCAAAAGGAAAGGGGGAGATGTTGGAATGTTGGGGGACACAAGAGAGTTGATGGACTCTGGACCTGGCTGACAGAAGAGATTTGATAACAGGATGCCTTGGCAAAAGCAAATGGAACTTTGAAAATTAGACCTGGATTGCAAGAGGATTCAATCAGATGGATTTACCAGGAAAAGAAAATCCCAGTAAACTCTGCAAGCAAGGGATGTTGTTATATGCATAAGTTTGTGTGTGTGATTTTAACCTAATCACTGCAGTACACATTACCAGTCTCCCTGAAATGGTATATAAGTGTTTGTATCCCATAATAAAATCAGATTCTGATCTCTGAATCAGTCTCCCTGGCTCTCTCCATCACTGACAATCAGGGAACTGCCCGTGTTGGGGCTGTGACAAGAGGCAGCCAAACTCCATCTCATTTATCTCTGCCCTGAGCTCCTGATTCCAGCTCCTACCCTGGCAGGAATCAGCTGAGATCTTCCCAGGAGATATCTCTGCCTCCTACCTGTGCATTTCAAGGTGTGATTCCCGATTTTCCCTGGCCCAAACAAGCAGTGACTCAGAGTTTGTTTTGGGAAAAGCTCTTTGATCCGTGTTCCTTCCAGGGTGGATTTTCATTTTGCCCTAAAAATCAATGCACAGAAAGCCAATCCATGGCCTCACACCACACAGTCCTATCAAAGGCCTCAGGATTTGAAAAAGAGGGGGAAAAAAGGAAAAGAGGGATAACAGGCAATAGAAGAGCTTTTGCTGTTCACCCCACGGAGTAGCTGTTCCCAAATCAATCCTCTCTCATTTCAATTCAGGTACTCTGGGCACAAAGCAGAAGCCATCTGGATAAAGCTGAGCAAAAATTGGGATTCCTCCTCTGTGGCAAATCCCCGTGGCTCAATCCTTTATTTTCATTGAAACTGGGGTGGGAAGGGAATGTTTGTTACTGAACTCAAGCTCCAGAAGTTTCCACGAGACATTTTTGAAGTGAAGGGAACAGATTGACACATTTTGAGCTGAAAGATTTCTCTGCTTTTTGCTGAGCTGCTCTCAAACTTCCCTCAATTCTGGGCTGGATTTTCCCCTTTGTGGTGCAGTGTCACATCACAGCTGAAGATTTGCCACCAGTTCTGGAAGAATCCTGCAAAAAGTACTAGGAATTACTGAACAAGGAAAGAGTCCATGGTTCCTCATTCACAGAAGTAACTTTTAAAGGAAAAAAGCTGAATTTTTCCCCATTTTAATTGAAAGTTCCACGTTCAACACAAGACTGAGCTCTTCCTTGTCACTGCTGTTGGAGTTAGATGATGTTCCATGGAATTGTTCAGGTTGGAAAAACCCTCTGAGCTCATTGAGTCCAACCTTTAACCCAGCACTGCCAAGGCCACCTCTGACCATGTCCCCAAGTGCCACAGCCACAGGTTTTTAAATCCCTCCAGGGGCATGGGGACTCATCCACTGTTCTGGAGAGCTGTGCCAGGGCTGGACAATTCTTTCCATGAAGAAATTTTCCCAATATCCAACCTGATCCTCCCTTGGCACAACCTGAGGCTGTTTCCTCTTGTCCTGTCCCTTGTACTTAGCACTTGACCAGAGAAAACTCCAAGAAATCCCAACTGATCCCAAAAGCCTGGTCCCTGCTCTGCAGCTGGAAGGGATTTGCAACTTTGATGAGGGGAACTGACCAAGGTGCAAAGGAGTTAAGCCCAGCTCTGTAGAACATGCTCAGAGCAGAGCTTGAGCTTACAGAGACCAGGCCCTGGGCCCGGGTGACTTTCCCAAGGTCAGAACAGGAGCCAGAACTGACAGATCCCTTTGTGCCCTTGTTTAATCAAAGTTATTAAATTTAAGTGTGAATTCTACCACCCCTTTAATCCTTGTTCACAATAAGAAGCCCTATTAAATTCTTCATGTGCCTGCTTTAATTACAGCCTATCAAAGCTGGGATCAATTCTGGGCGGTAAACACGGAGCGCGGGGTTCTGGGGCAGGATGAGATCACACCTCTTAAAATGCAAATGGAGGCTGAGGCATTAAACCTGTAATGAAGCTCAATTAATCTTTCCCCCTTAAAACACACACAAAATATTTCATCTCAGTCTAAACTTGGGGGCTGTTTGAATCAGAGCCAGCGAAGGCAGCTTTGGTCATAGGGAGCTGGGATGTTTTATCTTCTAATTCCCACAAATTCAGGGTGGATGTGTGGGGAGGGGCTTGGGGAGCACATCCATTAAAGTTTGGAATGAAAGTGATGGTTTTGGGAGGATTATATCTATTAAAATATCCCATTATCTCACGGAGCTTTTAAAATCCCCTACCTGAAGAGTCATCCAGAGAGAAATGAGAGTTACCTGAGAGAGGACACAACAGCCATTCCTGTCTCGAGCTGGGAGGGGGAAATCCTCGGATTTAAGTGATTTACAGCTCTTTTCTGCCTGCCAGGGCTTAGAGGGAGCAGAGCAGTAAATCAGAGGCATGAATTATAGCAGAGATGCTCTTGTAGTCTCACAGTGCGGGAAGAGCAGAGGATGCTCCGTGTCCTGTGCCTTTCCCACCTCCCAGAGCACTCGAGGTGGTTTCTAAACCTCCTGTGCTGGGTATTGCAACCCCTCCCCTCCTCCTGGAGCACCAGGTTGTTCCGAGGCAGCACCTCCAGCGTGTTCCTCCTGGGCAGGGGATAAAAACATTGAGTTGACGTTAACATGATAAAAACATTCAGTGCCTGTGTTCACACTCAGCTCTGTTTGCTCCTTCCCAGGGCAGGCAGCACTCATGGATTTCATTAGCGAGTTTGTGTCTGCTGCTCCTGAGCAGTGCAGAGGGAAGAACAGAAATGCCAGTGCTGGGAGTGTTCATAAACAGGCATTTGGGGATAATGAAGATATTTCATTTGATGAATGAGAAATGTTTCATGCCGGTTGTGTATTTTTAAAGGAATATTTATGCTGGGAAATAAAGATACTTCTAAACAAAAAGTCACTCGGAATACAAACACAAATGTTCTGCTTTGGCAATGTGGGAACAGGATCCTGATATATTATTGAAGCAGCCTGGCTCTTTCTTTTCCCTGTCTGAAATATGAATACACAAAATCCAGCACGCTCATGTGGAACATTGTGCTGTAAAAAACTGCCTGGGTTTGGCTGGAAAAATGTTCAGTTGGAAGATTAGAGAGTGAGTCCATGTGAACAGAGTGGAGGGGGATTAAACCCGCCCCGAGGTTTGGACACTGCTCAGGTGCCTGTGTTGACACTGGATGCTCTGCAGGGGAGAGATATGGGTTTATTATCAGTGTTACTCAGCTCTGATAACAGGCTGGGCCCTGCAGGGAATATCAATGGAGCTGCACAGCTGGGCAAATAACGACAATATTTGTCTTCATGTCATTTTTGATGAGAAACCTTGGCCAAAAGCCCAATGAAATTTAGTTGTAATGAATTACTGGATAATTCAACAAATGAAGTCAGAACAGGCGGAAAACAGACAGAGGACAAGGCTGCAGCACCTCCCAGGCTGCTGGAGCAGCAGAAAACATGGGTGGGAAATGTCACTGGCACAGCTGGAAAGACCTTGGTGACTCCCAGCAGCTCCAGGGGCATTAATGGCAGTGCTGAGAGGGAATCCTGGAATATGGGATGTTAAATTCGTGGAATGGGTCAGCCTGGGAGGACCTCATGGGGTCACTGGTGCCACTCCCTGCTCTAGCAGGGCCATCTCAGGGCACAGGATTGTGGCCATGCGGGTCTGGAATGTCCCAGGGAGGAGACTCCAGCCCCTCTGGGAACCATCCATACACCAGCAACGTTTGTTCTGTTCCTAAAAACCTGTTCCTTTTTGCTTGGTGTTGGCTTGAAAGCCCAAACTGCCTGAAATGCCCCAGGAATGCACGAGGCTGGTACAAAGTATTTTGCACTGATTCCAAGGACAGCTGATTATCTCTGCCAGCAGAATCACCTGGGGGAAGGCAGGGGAGGTGCAACGTGAGCTCCCACAAGGGCCAGCAATGAAAACAGACTTGTGTCACCTCCAGGCTGTCGTTTCTCTCCAAGCAAGCCTGAACAGATTGATTTCCAGGTCTCCTTCAGCAGAACTTAATCAATTTGGAGTGGATTTAGCCGAGCATATGGATGATCATGTGGCTGGCACTGCTCCCTCCCCTCAGACGGTGACAGGAGTTTCAATCACAGCCACCGGTGGCTCCCAGCTTGGAACACAAAAGCCTTTAATGCATTTGGAGCAGTAATTCCTCCTGTCTGGTGCCTGGGATGGGGTGGGAACAGGGGCTGTGCTTCCAGAGGGTGTCTCAGAACCTCTGTGTCCCCTTGGGCTGTTCTGAATTCCCCCAGGGGGAAATGCTTCATGTTCATCCAGGAGGAAATTCCTCAGGTGGGCATCCAAAAAGGTTGGTTTGAGTCTAGAAGATCACTGAGAGAGGCTGCTTGAAGGGTGAACGTGTGTTCAAATTCCCAAGTGATTCCTGCTTGGAGAAGCACCAAGGAATGGAGAAAAGTGGGATGGATTCACTTCCATCAATTCAGGATGCAGCCCTGGCTGAGGAGCCTCTGGCTGCCCTGGACACTGCAGGGCCTGGGAGAGACCTGAGGCCTCTGGGAGCCACAGCTCCAGGATGTGCTGGGATTGTCACTGTGGAGAAACAACTCCTGCTTTAGGAACCTGGATGCAGACCCTCAAAGGCAGCCTAAACCTGAGCTGATTGTCCCAGACCCTGGAGTGGGAGCAGCAGAGGTGTCCTGGTTTGAACAGCCAGGTGTCTGCTAAGGAAGGCAGGAGCCTCCCCTGAAATGGAAAATGCAAACCCCCTCCCTCTGAATTATTGTAATTTTGAAATTAAGGGGCTCTCAGGCAAAGATGTGGGAACAGGAATAACAGTTCTTTATTAGGAAATTAAAAATCCAAATGCAAGAGTACAAACCACCCCTGGCAGAGTGAGAGCAGGCCCTGGCACGCTGTGGGTCAGGGGGTGGCACAGCCCCATCCCATGGGGGCTCAGCCCTCCTGCAGTGCCAGCTGTGGCTCTGCTGGAGCAGGGATCCTGCACAAGGGGGGAGTTTTCCTCTGCAGCTCCAGGGCTGCTGGAGATGGGCCTGGGCTCCCTCTGGCCATGCAGGGCAGCAGAAGCTGCTCCTCTGGCAATGCCCTGGGCAAAGGCTGCTGTGCTGTGCCAGGCTCACATTGGATCCAGGTAGGAATGCTTGGCTCCTGCCCTGGGCGCAGCATCTCCCCATGGGATGCTGGAATTGGATCAGCCCTGCAGGGACACTCAGTGGCCATGGACAGCAGAGATCTCCTGCAGGGAGGATTGGCTGGGGCAGAGATCAAGAAAACTGCCCCAAGAACAGCAGAGAACTGCCCAGCTCTGACACATGGGGACAGGACACACAGCCCCATTTCCAACCTGAGACAAGAGGGAAGGACAAGCCCAGGGTGAGAGATTCCATCCCTGGAGATGCTGCTGGAGAAAAAACGTGGTTTATAGGGGGGGGTGCAGGATTGACAGCACAGGTAGTGAATAAAACCCTTTGGGAATGAAATCCCAGCTTTTCCCAGCCTGTTGGGAGCTGGGAGCAGGGGGATGGGATTTCCTTCCCTCCAGGAGGGGCTGCTGGGCTTCCAAGCCCCCCTCACCCCCTTGGAAGCACCTGAGGGAGGGATGGCTCTGTCTGGAATTCCAGGGACCTCAGTTAACCCTGCAGCTTTCCAAAGCCTTTGGGATTCTTTCCTGATTAACTGAAGGCTCTTTGAAGCTCTGCCCTGGCAAAAATTGCTGCAAAATGAGATAATCAGAGGCTCAAGGAGTAGTTGTACTTATTGATTTTTTTTTTAACAAGTAGTGGCTCTTTTCCCAAAAATATGAGGAAAATATGGATTTTTTAAATGGCTGTTAAATTTCTTATGGTTTTTTTTTTTGTCTTTGAGTTATTATTTAGTATCCTATTGACACTTTCTATTTACTTATAACAAAATTTTCATTAAATGTAAAATCTTCAATGATTATTTTGGTATCTTCATACAATTATCAATGAAAATGTTCACAGACACTTCAAAAGAAGTGAAAAAATGCCCTCATTTTAAAAGATGCCAAATAGGAAAAGCTCAGAACTATTTGTTCAATTATTTGCTGTCTCTCTCTCGGGTAAAAAAACCCACTTTCAATAACAACAACAGAAAAAACCAACTTGTGAGTAATGCTGGAGTCAGCAAATGAGGTTTCAAAAGCATCTCAGAATTTCCCAGATTTATTCATTTATCGCTACAATGGAGAGGGAGATGGGAATGAGGAAGAAATCCACCATGGAGCTGCAAGTAGAGCATTGGTGTGGGGAGCAGCTGGAACAAATTCCTGCTGCAGAACAGAAATGGGAAATGGGAATTTCAGGGCAAAACCCCCACCCTCCAGTGGGGAGGCTGCAGCAGGGCAATCCTGGGATAAAGCCACCCTGACCCCACTGTCCCTGGTGGGGATGGCCAGGGAGCAGCACAGCCCCACCAGTTCCCCTCTGTCTCTCTCTCCCTCCTCCATGTTTTTTTCCCAGTGTTTCCTGAATCCTGGATGGATTTGGGCTGTTCCTGGTGTCACAGCTCCACTACAGGTACAATTTGCAATGCCTGCTGCTGTCGCAGCCCTTGGAAGCCCTGAGAGGGGCCAGCCTGGTCCCTGTGCTTTGCAGTTCAGGATCAATCCAGGCACAGTTTCCTTCCAGGACCTCTGGAGCACTCCACAGATCCCCAGGCTGAGCAATCAATTCCAGCTCTGGCTGGAATGGCCGTGGCTGACACCATCAATGAGAAATATTCCAGCTTTTACCACAGAATTGCACTTTGTGATGTCATTCTCAGCTCTTCCCAGCCCTGTGGGCTGAAAACTGAAAATGAGAAGGAGCTGCTCTCCGTTGGCACCAGGAAATGAAAACAAGAATGGAACAGGAAAGCAAAGCTCCTCTGCCTGTCTGGGGAGGGACTTTCAGTCCCTCCTTGTTCCCTCTCCTGCACTGTTAATTAAAACATGAATCCCACTCCAGACCTGTGAATCCCATTTCAGTTCTGGTGAGTTTTCATGGCACATTTCAGGAAGAGAGAGCGGATTCATTCCGGGAGCAGCCGAGGGTGTTGATGGCTGCTGTGCCAGCCTCGGACGTGTCCCTGCCCTGTCCCCTCCCCACGGGCTCAGGAGCTGTGTGCTGGGCTGGTCCCTTGTGGCAGGTGGGACAAGGGGCTCAGGAGGGGCCTGTGCTGCTCCTTTCCACCACCTGAGCAGAACGGTGGGAGCTGAAATCCCCTGGAGAGCTGAGAAATCCCAGGAGAGCTGTGGGCACCAACCTTTCCATGCTGCAGGGCTGCACCAGTGTCCCAGTCCAGCAGCAGCCAGGCCTGGCTGTGGGGAGCCCATCAGCCTCCAGAAACTGTGCTGGGCTCAGTCTCTGCTCCCAGAATGGCTGGATTGTGGCTGTTTGGGAATTTCAGTTTCCTTTCCCAGAATCTGGACTGGATTGTGGCTGTTTGGGAGTTTCTTCTCTCCCAGAATGGCTGAATTGGATTGAGGCTGTTTGGGAATTTCAGACCCTTCTCCCAGAATAGCTGGCTTGGCTGGTGATTGTTTGGGAATTTCAGTCTCCTCTCCCAGAATCTGGACTGGATTGTGGCTGTTTGGGAGTTTCCGTTTCCTTTCCCAGCATCTAGATTGGATTGTGGCCCTTTGGGAATTTCAGTCTCCTCTCCCAGAACGGCTGGCTTGCCTGGTGACTGTTTGGGAATTTCAGTCCTGCCGTCAGGCATGAGCCAAATTACAGAGAGCCTGGTGCAAAGAGCTCTGAGTCAGCCTCAGCATCTCCAGGGTCTCATTCACTGTCAGCTCCAGCCTCTCCAGGCAGAGCTGCGACAAACCTGACGTGGGCACTGGGCTGGAGTTCTCAGAGTGACATTCATTAACAATATCGTGGTGACAGATCTTCAAGAGTCCATAAGTGCTGGTAAACATCTTTCTCCCCAGTTCAGAGCTGCACTCCCACCCCGAGGACTAGCCCAAGGTCATGCATCACGAAATTGAGAGAGAACAAACAAAAAGCACTCCTCAAGTCTGCCAGACAAATTCCTTCTTGTTGGGACCATCTGCAGCAGCTGTGCCAAAAGAGATTGTTTGGAATGGCCTGGATATGTCCAAGTGCTGAAGTGCTGAGTGCCCCTGGCCACGTTTCCCTGCTGCCCAGAGGCATCTGTCAGCAGTGCTGTTAATCACAGCCTGGATAATGGCTCACAGCTCCCTGAGCTACCCTGCACTCCCTGCTACTGACTGTGTGTGAGAGCAGAGGCAGGGCGGCCGCTCCTCGGCTCTGGGGATCGCTTCTGATTTCCCCAATGCACAATTGCCCTGCCCAGGAGCTCCAGTGTCATCCCCCATCCCATCCCATCCCATGGATCCCATCCCATCCCATCCCATCCCACAGATCCCATCCCATCCCTTCCCATCCCATCCCATCCCATCCCATCCCATCCCATCCCATCCCATCCCATCCCATCCCATCCCATCCCATCCCACGGATCCCATCCCATCCCATCCCATGGATCCCATCCCCTCCCATCCCATCCCATCCCATCCCACGGATCCCATCCCATCCCATCCCATCCCATCTCATCCCACGGATCCCATCCCATCCCATCCCATCCCATCCCACGGATCCCATCCCATCCCATCCCATCCCATGGATCCCATCCCCTCCCATCCCATCCCATCCCATCCCACGGATCCCATCCCATCCCATCCCATCCCATGGATCCCATCCCCTCCCATCCCATCCCATCCTATGGATCCCATCCCATCCCAGGACTTTTCCTTGGAGCAAGCACAGGTATTCACACACTGGGAATGTGCCAGGCTGCTCTGCAAAATTCTGCACTCCTGTGGGAGTGACCCAAAGGCTCAGGTGTGGGAAGGCTCCACCAGCAATCCCAGGAAACTGGGACACGCTCTCTTATCCCAGCAGTAAAGCTCTTGGGAATTACACTGGTGCAAATGACACTTGTGTAAATTACACTTGTGCAAATTACACTTGTGGAATTCTGGGTGTGTGAGACATTCACATTCCACGTGGTGAATCCTGGAGTCTGTTGTTTACGTTCCAGTTGCTGTGGCTGGAATTCCAGAATCCCATCAGTCTCTGCCTTGTGGAATTCCAGAATTCCATCAGTCTCTGCCTTGTGGTGCCATCTGGGAGCACTGGGGTTTTCCCCTCCATTAAAGCTGCCTCAGAGGTCGCCTGGCTCTGCCTGGTCCCTGTCTGCTCCTCAGTTCCGAGGCACAGGCTGGCACAGGACCAGGCAGAGTGCAACAAACACCCAAAGAGGCTCTGTCAGCTCATGGGGAGAGAAAAGCCTCAAACCCCAAGTGAGGAACCCCACTGATGGCCTTGTCATTTATAGGACAGAGAGAAATGGCTTCAAACTTCCAGAGGGCAGGGCTGGATGGGATCTTGGGAATTGGGAATTGTTCCCTGGCAGGGTGGGCAGGGGCTGGGCTGGAATTGCCAGAGCAGCTGTGGCTGCCCCTGGAGCCCTGGCAGTGCCCAAGGCCAGGCTGGGCATTGGGGCTGGCAGCACCTGGCACAGTGGGAGGTGGCCCTGGGCTGCAATGAGCTGGCATTGAAGATCCCTTCCCACCCAAACCACTCTGGCATTCCCATTCCTCAATCCAGGATGGAAACCAGCACCAAAAACCATTGCAGCAAATGGAGAAAGGAAAGGAAAGAATGATTTCCTGCATGGTTCCAGGTGCCCCCAGTGCCATTTGCCACAGGGGTTTGTAGCCTGGCAAGGCCTGGTTGGAGAGGTTTGGGCTCTGCCAGGGTGCCCAGAGCAGCTGTGGCTGCCCCTGGAGCCCTGGCAGTGCCCAAGGCCAGGCTGGACACTGGGGCTGGGAGTCACTTGGACCCACCTCCCCACCAGTGGGAGTTCCCATGGCAGTGGTGGCACTGGATGGGCTTTAGGGTCCCTTCCCACCCAAACCATTCCATGATTTTGTGACTCCTCTGGAGCCTTTTAAAGCCCAGTGCCAACATTTGCTCCACATGAGACCAAAAGCCAGGCCAGCCCTGCAGTCTACTGGCAAATCTGTTCTCAGATTTGCTGCAGCACTGGAAAAGAACAACTATGACAAAAGGCAAAAAAAAAAACAAAGCTGCAAAAAAATCCATGAGTCACCAAAAAAAAAATCCCCAAACAAACAAGGGAAGCTTTAATTTTTATAGCAGCATGTTTAATTAGTTTCATTTATCTGGGAATTTGGTTTGTTTGTTTTAGGCATAGTAAGCACTGGGGTCTGTTGTTAATTCAAGATCTACAGCCTGTCCCCAATGGTGCTGGGATGGGCTCATGGCTCTCCTGCCCTCTGGGTTTCCTCCTGGAGAGCAAGCCTGGCTGATTCCTGCTTTGGGCTTTTGGAAAGCTCAGCATGGTGAAACCTTTCACCTCTACAGTTCTGCTCTGGATAGTGAGAGTAAAAATCAAATTAAAAGCACCAGGAAAGGCAGGATGTGCAGGTGAGTCCCCCAGGGACATTGGGCTGGGTTGGGCTCCAGCTCTTTTTATGGAGAAGGCTTTGCAGCCCTGTCCTGGCTGGACTTTGCCAGCTCTGAGTCATTATCTTGCCAAACTCTCAGTCCCTGCTTGCTCCCAGGAGCTGCTGATCCGACCTGACGGGACTCAACAGCTCCATTACAAAGGATAAAGGATTGTCTTCAGCAGGAGAGAGAGACAGGAAGAGACAGAAACAAGAGTCTTTAACCAGAACCCTGAATTAACCTTCCCAGAAGGGAATCCATGTGGACTGTGGCTTTTATTTATAAACCTCCTCCTTCCTCCAGGCCTTCTCTGCTCACAAGGAGACGCAAAGCCATGGAGAAAGGCAGGATTCTGAGGATATCTTTGCTGAGGGGATCTACTGGAGAGCCCAAATAATGAGAATTAATTAAACCCTGAAGCACAAATAGGCAAATGTGGCTCTTGTCCCACGAAACACAGGAGAAATCTCATCAACATCTGTAGAAGGTGCCCCTGCTGAGCTCCAAGCAGCCTGAACTCTCTTCTCAGGACTTTTGCAAATAGAGGGATTATTTCCCTTTTATTGTATTAGAAGGGGGGTGGAAGGGTGAGCAATTGAGAAACTTCATTATGCACTGAAAGAGGAAATGATTCCAAGAAAAATTTATTTCTCCATATGGGAAAAGCAGAGCTATTTGAGACTCACACTGTGTTCTTCTTCCCCTGCCACTTGCAAAGGCTTTTCATTCCACTTGTACTTCATGTTTCAAGTGGATTATTTCCTTCCATTGATAAGGGGATAATTCAGTTAGGCCTTGCAGATAGTTATTTCTTCGCTCAGAAGGATATTTTGCATGCAAGGATCAATTTTTTCTCTTTTTTTTTTTTTTAAAACACCACCTAGAGCCTGTGGAAATGAGATATATTAGCAAGGGCTGAGTGGCTGATCACAGGGAGAGCGAGGGGCAAATTAAACCATGCTGGGAGGAAAGCAGCACTCTGCCCAGCCACGAGCACTTGGGGAAGTCAGTGTGTAATAAAGTCATGTTGTGCCACCTCAGGCAGCTCCTCGGGTCCCTCAATCCTCTCTGCTGCTCAGGCAATGCTGCTTTGAAACCAAGGAAACAGTGCAGGACAGACAGCCCAAATATCCCCCTCCAAAAATCTTCCGTGGTATTTGCTGGGTCCCCAGGATGAAGGAGGAATTGAGAATCTGACTCCATGTTCTGAGAATAATTTATTATTACATCATCTATATTATACTATATAAAATATAGTATATAAAATATTATATTTTATATATAATATATATAATATATAATTATATAATTATATAATATATTATTTATATATTATATAAAATATATAATTCTGTATTATATTCTATATTATATCATCATCTACATTATATTATATACAATATATATTTGCTGGGTCCCCAGGATGAAGGAGGAATTGAGAATCTGACTCAATTTTAATAAATTATAAAAATAATTTATTATTACATAAATTATATTATATTATATTATATTATATTATATTATATTATATTATATTATATTATATTATATTATATTATATTATATTATGTTATATTATATTAACTATGCTAAAGAATAGAGAAAGCATACAGACAGAAGGTTACAAAGAATAATGAAAACTTGTGACTACGTCCAGAGTCCCGACACAGCTGGATGGTGATTGGTCATTAAGTAAAAACAATTCACATGAATCCAATCAAACATGTTGGATAAACAATCTCCAGACCACATTCCGAAGCAGCAAAATGGGGAGAAGCAATCAGATAATTCTTGTTTTCATTCTCCTCTGAGGCTTCTCATCTTCCCAGGAGAAGAAATCCTGGCTAAGGGATTTTTCAGAAAATACAACAGTGACACACTTCCCTTGTCCTGAGGTTTTGGCTGCTGGACTGGCTGCCCTGTGCCAGGGGAGATGCCAGAGTGGGGTGGAACAAATGCTGTCACCCAGCACTGGGGCCAAAAACACTCCTGTCACTCTGTGAATGTCCCGTGGGGACTGCCACAGGAGGAGCGCCTGGTTCTTCTGGTTTGGATCCCTGGGAAGGTGGAGGGAAGTGCTGGCATCAGGTGGCACCTGAACACAGCCAGGGGGTGCCAGGTGTGGGTCTGGCCCCTTGATCTGCACGGGGGGATGAGACCCCAGGGCAGGGGTCAGGCCCTTTTCCCAGGCACAGTTTGGGTACGGGCACAGCTTTGGAGCCACTTTAACCCCCTGGCATTTCCAGTCAAGGCCAGAGCTCAGCCTGGGCCTCTCAGGGTGATGGGCACAGGCAGTGGCAGCTCCCTGGGCACATCTGGGGCCCTGGGTGGGTTTATGTGAGACCTAAAGTGTGGATTTGACAATGTGGTTGGCAAAGTGTTCCCATGGCCGCTGTCCCCAGAGCCCGAGCCCCACTGCCTGCTTCAAACCCTCCAGGGGTGGTCCAGAGGGAAAATCCCAGAGGAGTCAGCCAGGGCTGGTCCTGCTGCTGCTCAGGGATTGATGTGACAGAGCCAGCAGCAGTTTGTCCCTGACTCAGGCCAGGTGTCCCAGCTCCATGGTTCAGTGCGGCCTGAGGCATGAGGGGACAGGAGGGATGGCCCTGTGACACCAGGCACTGTGGCACTGCCTCCACCCCCTTACCCAGGGTTTCCTGGAGTGCCAGCCAGGCCTCCCAGCTTGTTCAGCCACGTGGCTCTGTGGATTGGTGCTTTTGGGAGAGCAGAGCTCGCTCATGGCTCTGTGGATTGGTGTTTTTGGGAGAGCAGAGCTCGTTCATGGCTCTGTGGATTGGTGTTTTTGGGAGAGCAGAGCTCGCTCATGGCTCTGTGGATTGGTGTTTTTGGGAGAGCAGAGCTCGTTCATGGCTCTGTGGATTGGTGCTTTTGGGAGAGCAGAGCTCGCTCATGGCTCTGTGGATTGGTGTTTTTGGGAGAGGAGAGCTCGCTCATGGCTCTGTCATTGGTGCTTTTGGGAGAGCAGAGCTCGCTCATGGCTCTCCCTGGGAGGAGCAGCTGGGCCTGTGCCCCACAGTGGGCCCAGGGCTGTTTATTGTAGAGATCTCCCTACAGTGAGTCAGAACCACTCCAGAGTCCATTGCTGGGGTCACTCACCCCTCTGGCACCAGGGGAAGTGCAGATTGACATTCACACCTCACAGTTTAAGTGCTCCACACCCTCTGTGTTTTCCTGGTGTGCAGCTGTTGCTGCATCAAGTTTTGAGCCTGTTTTGTAGAAGGCTTCAATTAAACACCTCTGAGGACAATCTCTCGTTAGTATGAGGCTGCTGCTGTTGTTCTCTTCAGCCCCTCCTGGCTACTTCTCTCTCGATTTGGGTGAATTACAGGAGGTTTTCTGAGCTGCATTCAAATGATGTTGGGTTCAGAGCAGAGCTCGGTGTGAGGGAAGGAAGAGCTGTGGCCTGGAATGTTAATGTGGGATGGCAGCTCCACTGGAGGCACTCACAGTGTGCTCTGCCTGACCTGGGATTGCATCCTGGCTCGTCTCCCTGCCCAAACTGCTTCCCAAGGACACTCTGCAGGTCACTCAGGACATGGGAGCTGGCCTTGACCTCTGGGACACATCAGAGAATTTGCCTCACACTCTGAACTCTTAAAAACATTCCTGGCCCTGTGTGAGGTGCTCAGTTTTTCCCATGTGAGCAGCAAATCCGTGTCAGGAGAGGTGGGCCCAGCTGTGGAGGACAAGGAAAAGCCCGTCCCCAGTAAAGCCTTTTATACTGGGAAGCCTGGGGCTTCCCAGTCCCTTCACGGGGTGTTTCATGGAATCCTGGGATGGTTTGGGTTGGAAGGGGCGTAAAACCCATCCAGTTCCTGGGCAGGAACACCTTCCACTGCTCCAGGTTGTGAAGGGTAGTCTGGAACAGATTGGATCCCATTGTGAACACCTAAACCAAAGACTGAGAAAGATCCTTTGTAATGAGTGTTTGATGCTTGAGGAGGGGAAAAATGAGAAAAAAGCATCTGTTAAAAATCAAAAAATCTGTTAAAAAAAAAATTATTCTCTCCAACCACCTAAGAGGGACTGGGTAGATTTGTACAGCTCTCAGGGTTTGGGAGAAGCTCCTGTCTCCCTAAATCTCCTTCACCATGGGAATTAACAATGCAGAGGCATCACCCAGGGTCCTGCTCTCCCCTCCTCACCTCCCTCTCCCTGCAGTGAATTCTTGGCTGTGTGGGTGTTTCAGAGGGGCCCAAAACCCCTGAAACCTGAGCTTGGGCAGGCTCCAAGCGTGTTCAACAGAGTGGCATTCATTAGTCTGTTTGACATAAATACTGTTTTCAGGTAAATGTGTTTAACTTAATGAGGCATTTATTTGCAGTAAGAACTCTTTAAGAAGCTCTGTTTTCTTCCAGTGAGCTGAGCTGACGAGGGGATTAATAACAGGCTTGAACAAGCAGGCTAAGAAAATAAATCTACCAAAGTCCTCTGTGCAGGTTGTAAGGATGCTTGGATTGATCCCAGTAACGGCAATAATTTCTGACAGGATGGAGGGAAATAAAGCACATTCTCCTTGCCTGCACATCTCCCTCATTCCTGACAGGGGCTATCTGCTCCCCTGATGCTTTTCTCCCACCCTCAGGAAATGTCTGACCCAAGTACAGCCAGCAGCAGGACAAGGTTCCTCGGGAGCCAGAGGGATCCAGGATTTATTGAATGGAGCAAGGCCTTCCTAGCCACAGAAGGATTTTTCCCAGCCCTTCCCCAAGCAAAGGAATTGGGATATTCCCAATGTATGGGGACAAAACCCCAAATCCTTTCCCATCACAGGGCTGCTCCCTGGCCAGGTGCACTACAGATGCATCCTGTGCTGTGGGATGGCCCTGCTGGAGTAGGGAGTGGTGACCCTGGCTGCTTGCCCCACATTGCAAGGCAAGATGTATTCTATTGTATTCTATTACCAACTGGACGGCAATTGGCTTCTCTTCAATGGGCAGTTTTCCTTATCTCTTCCACACCCACTCCTCCCTCGGGAGGGGACACCTGCTGATAACAGCTATGGAATGTCCCTGCATGGCTGATAAGAACTACAGCATCCCATTGGCAGATGGGAGCCCAGAGGGAGGAGCCAAGCATTCCTACCCGGATAGAATCTGGAGATTCTGGAACACCAGCACGGCTTCTGCACTGGATTGCCCAGAGGAGCAGCAGCTGCCTCTTGCCCTGGATCTGCAGAGGCAGAGACTGCACCTTTCTCCAGGATCCCTGCTCCAGCAGAACCAGCCCTGGCACTGCAGGAGGGCTGAGCCACAATTCCAATGGTTCTGCTGCCAACAGCCTGACCCACAGGGTGTCAGGCTGGGTTCTGACTCTGGCACTGTTGCTTTAGTTCACTGCATTGTTCATTTTATCCTTTTATTTTCTTCCCTATTAAGGAACTGTTATTTCCTGCTCCCATATTTTTTTGCCTGAGAGCCCCTTCATTTCAAGTTTATAGCAATTTGGAGGGGGCGGGGGTTTGCATTCTCCATTTGAGGGGAGGCTCCTGCCTTCCTCAGCAGACACCTGGCTGTTCAAACGAAGACACTGGTCCCTTCTAGCCCAGTCCATTCCGTGGTTCCATGGTTCTGTTTTCTATGATGGCATTGCCCAAAAAACAACATTAACTCCTCAAGCCTGAAAGAGTTTTCCTTTTCCTTTAATGGTTAAACAGGGAGCTGAGAAACAAACTTGGAGAAAGTTCATGGGCTGAACTCCCCCACCAGGACATCTCCTGCTGAGTCTTTTAGGAAATCCAGAATTTTGCAGGAGTCCAGCCAAGAACGATTAAAAAGGGACCAAAACTTTGAAGACATCATAGAGGCCTGGCCTCAAACTGAGGATCTTTGTGGCTGTTGCTGAGAAGGGGAGGGAGGGTGCAGCCAAACTGTCCCTTAGGAGATCTCCCAGCTGCTTTTCTCTGTTTCCAGCTCATTGCCCTGCTCAGTGTGTAAATTTTCCTCCCTTAAAATGTCAGGTTATGTAGAGAGGAACGAGCACAGGGAGGCTGCTTGAATGTGCACTGGACATCCAAAGGCTCCCACAGGGGACCATCAATATTAACACGGGGATGACAGAGATACAGAAACTCCTTGTCCTAAATCGACTCTCAGATAATTTGCCAAATGCAAAAATCATTGAGGTTAATCTGCCATGGGAAAATGTCATCTTTTCTTCCTTACTGAGGCAAAGATTGCTGCATCCTTTGGGAATGGTCACCCTGAGGGGTCACAGGGCAGAGCCCCCCCCCCCCCCCCCCCCCCCCCCCCCACTGCAGGATTCATCTGAACTCCAAGAGACAGTGAAACATCTGCAGCAAGAGAAATGTCCTCTCCACAGAAGTGCCCTCAATTTGTTTGGTGACATCCTGGGAGGAAAGGCTGGGAGAGCTGGGACTGTTCAGCCTGGAGAAGAGAAGCTTTGGGGTGACCCCATTGCAGCCTCCCAGGGCCTGAAGGGGCTCCAGGAGAGCTGCAGAGGGACTGGGGCCAAGGATGGAGGGACAGGAGGCAGGGAATGGCTGCCAGTGGCAGAGGGCAGGGCTGGATGGGATCTTGGCAATTGGGAATTGTTCCCTGGCAGGGTGGGCAGGGGCTGGGCTGGAATTGCCAGAGCAGCTGGGGCTGCCCCTGGAGCCCTGGCAGTGCCCAAGGCCAGGCTGGGCATTGGGGCTGGCAGCACCTGGCACAGTGGGAGGTGGCCCTGCCATGGCAGGGGTGGCACTGGGTGGGGTTTAAGGTCCCTTCCAGCCCAAACCATCCTGAGATTCTGTGATTAAGCCACAGAGCTGTGGAGGTACCAGAGAATCCAAGGGTGAACCCTGTGGGATGTGCTGCTAACAGGAGACTGGGAAAGGCAAGAAATGCAACGAGAAAAGAAGTTCTTGGGGAAGATTTGCTGGTACCTCAGCAGGTACAAAATAGCTACATGAGAAACTTCCTGTGTTTTCTCATGTTTTCAAACTCTCCTCCTCATGTCAGGAGATCAGAGTTCACCTCTGCCCCTGTCCTGTGTTCACCTCTCACCTGGGGTCAGACCAGGAAGGCTCTGGCTTGATCTCCCTTCCCTCTTCCCAGATTTACAGACTCCAAATTCCCCTAAAATAAAGTGAAATATCAGAACCTCCCTGGCTGTGTTTGGCCCCTGGCACTCATCTTTTCCCTGACCAACCTGAATCCAAGTTATTTTCCACCTCGGAGTGCAGCTTTCAGCAAAGCTGCTCCCTGAGACCTCTCTCTTCATTACCTTCCTGTTGCTAATTAGATTTCTGCAGGTTTCTTTCTGCTCAGCAACCCTTTAACATCAACTTCCACATCTTTTGGTCCCTCCTGGGAACCTGCTGGCCACCAGGATTCAATCTGGTGGGTTTGGAAACATTTCAAACACTGCAGCGTGGCCAGGAGTCCATCTGTCAAGTGAGCATCTGTGGCTCACAATTCCAGCTGGTTTGTCCACAGAATACGGGAAATTTAAAACATGCTGCTGCTTTTTCAGAGCAAGGACAGGATAAAGCCTTCCCTGATCACCTGAAATATGGCTGGAGCTGTCACAGATCAGGGATGGATCAATGCAGGACTCCCTGAATGTTGGGCTGGACAGTTCGTGGATTGATGGGATTTGCATTAGAGAGATAAATAGCACTTCAGGGAGGAGGAATGGGAATTCTGCTACTAAAAAATAATAAAATATGCTCAAGAAAGCTTTTAGTCTTTCTTGGATGCTTTCCAGCTGAGAATCCCAGTGTTTTTTATGGAGCAAGGCTCTGTCTGACAGAGCTGCACCAATCAATGGGAGTGGAGCTGCTGCTGGAGCCCAGCAGGACTTTGGTACCACAACAGCCCCAGGACTGGGGCATTTCTGAAATTTGAGACAGAACAGGCCACAGGACTGGGGAATTCCTGAAATTTAACACAGAAAAGGCCACAGGACTGGGGGCTGTCCCAGACTGCAAGGCAAGGTGTATTCTATTCACCATCTGCATGGCAGCTGTCTCCTGTTCATGGGCAGTTTGCCTTGTCTCTTCCACACCCACTCCTCCCTCCAGGGACACACCTGCTGATAACAGCTATGGAATGTCCCTGCATGGCTGATAAGAACTACAGCATCCCATTGGCAGATGGGAGCCCAGAGGGAGGAGCCAAGCATTCCTACCCAGATAGAATCTGGAGATTCTGGAACACCAGCACGGCTTCTGCACTGGATTGCCCAGAGGAACAGCAGCTGCCTCTTGCCCTGGATCTGCAGAGGCAGAGACTGCACCTTTCTCCAGGATCCCTGCTCCAGCAGAACCAGCCCTGGCACTGCAGGAGGGCTGAGCCACAATTCCAATGGTTCTGCTGCCACCAGCCTGACCCACAGGGTGTCAGGCTGGGTTCTGACTCTGGCACTGTTGCTTTAGTTCACTGCATTCTTTATTTTATCCTTTTATTTTCTTCCCTATTAAGGAATTGTTATTTCCTGCTCCCATATTTTTTCTTCCCTGAGAGCCCCTTAATTTAAAATTTATAGCAATTTGGGATGGGCGTGGTTACATTCTCCATTTGAGGGGAGGCTCCTGCCTTCCTTAGCAGACAGCTGTCTTTCCAAACCGAGAACAGGGGCATTTCTGAAATTTAGCACAGACAGGCCACAGGATTTGTGATATTTCTTCAATTTATAACAGATCAGGCTCCAGGAGGAAGGCACATCTTCAGTTTACCACAGGAGGAGAGCCTGTCCTCGCGTGACCCTGGCCCAAGCTCCTGGTGCAGGACTTTGCTCACCCAAGGCAGCCCCTGGTGAGGTCAGAGGGGCCCTGCTCAGCCCCAAAGCTTTGCTCCCCCAGGTGAAACCTCCTGGGAGGAGTTACAAGTGCTCTGCGCTCCTCACAAATGAGAGTTGAGATTCTTACAGCAACCCCAATGCTTCAGAATATCCATTTGAAAGCTCCAACCCCCTCCCTGTGCTGGTTGTTTATAGCAAATGGGCCTGTACCTGTATCAATCAGCACAACGCACATTTGGGCAATTTTACCCAGGATTGTGGGAAGGAAAGCATTAATTCAGCAATGGATATTAATGATGGAAAAGAAGCAGCTCCTATTTGCTGCCTCAGTTGCAGACAAAATGCAATTCCTTGCAATGATATTATTCTGGATTACACGCTGAAGCACATTAACATATCCCCCAGTGTTTTGTGATCTCATAATGGAACTTCTATTACCAATCATCCATGAAAGAGACGCTATTGTGGGGAAAAAACCCTCACAGAGACTCCAGGCTGAGACAGCAGCACCAGCAGAGCTGGAGCTGCAGCTTTTGGTGGGGTCACCAAAGGACACACACGTGGGACAGGGAAAATTCCCCCCCCCCTCCCCTCAGGAGCCTCTTGCTCAGAGGGTGCTGGGAAGGGCTTTGCCTCTGCCTCCCTCTGCTGCAGCAGCTCTGGGATGTCTCTGCATGGAGGGGTTGGTGACTGGCCTGGGGTATTTCCACTCTTCCAGGTCCATCTGCAGGAGGGAAGCAGCTCCTGCCCTGCTGGGTGAAATGCCCATGGGGAACAGGGGATTTGGACAGACAGTGGGGATTTCATTGGTTTGGGACTGAGCTTGAAGTGCCAAACCCAGGCACTGCTCTGCAGCTGCCTCTGGTGGAGCTCCAGAGCCTGGGGATAAATCACTGTGACATAAAAGACAGCTGTAACTGGCAGGGAAAGGAGCTTGGTTCAGCCAGAGCTGTCTTCCTTGAAATGTGCTGTGATGCCTCAAGTTACAACCATTTCAGCTGGGTTTAATAAGAATCTTACTGCAGGTTAAACAAATACCAAAGGATCACTGCAGACAAGAACGAACTGCATTGTTAGAACTGTTCTGGAGAAGATAATTACCTCTTACGTTGTAAACCTCGCACATTTTTTTGTTAATAATCATTGTTTAAATACATTTACTGCCTTATTAAAAATTAACCTTTGAGAAGCATAATTTACTATAGAACACTTGCATGTTTGGAAACCCAGAAGGTGGAGAAATCTGCAAGTTAATGAGTCTGATTCTTCTCAGGTCTTGGCCACAGCCTCTCTCCTTGATCTAGGTAATTTGGCTTTCTCTTTTGCAATGAGCAGCACCAGAAGCTCTGAGCAGAAGCTGTGATTCTGTTCTGCTCCTTCCCAAAAGCAGGCTGGGACTTCCCAATGCCAAGGACAGGCATGGTCAGGCAGGAAGGGTCTGGGGACAGCTCTGGTCAGCAGGAGAAGGGACAGGAAGGAGTTGGGGACAGCTCCACACTGGGTGCTCCCCACCTGGAGGCAGGAACAGAGAAGGGCCGCAGCCCATGAGGAATTGCAGCATTAGAAGATCCCTGGGCAGTCATGGGAGGGGTCCCAGGTCTCTCTGACCGTTTTCCTCTCTGGAACCTGGAACACCCAATGGTAACTTTGTGCCAGGATGTGCCCCAGACCCGCAGAGGCAATGAGCTGATCCCTTCTAACTGTGCCCCCTGTACCAAGTGCAATCCCCTGGAACCAGCCCAGGGTATCACATCCTGCTCCTGACCCACCCTGGGATATCCATGGTCATAGAAAGAGCCAATCCTCCCCTCTGAAGGGAAGGGCTCCTTCCAGGGACTTGTTTTCCCTCAGTTTCCTGGAGCCTGGTGTGGCTGACACAGCAATTCCCTCCCAGGGGCACTGCCTGGGCCACTGCAGCCCTCAGATCCAAAGCCCTGGAAGGTGACAAAACATCTCCAGCTCCATGGGAAGATGGGACCATGGATTTGCCCTGTAGGATCCATGTTCAGGACGAGGTAAACGTACCAGCAGTGACTGAACTCTGAACATTCCTGCTTGGAAGAGGCTCTCCCACGCCATGCAAATGCTGAGTAGTTTTTAATGAAACCCATTTTTGCCTCAAAACTGCAATTATATTATCAGCAGTTAATTATCACCTGTCAAACCGAGCTCATGCTGCTGTGGGGGTTTGGCTGTCCCAGAGTTCTGTAGAGCTGCATTCCTCAGGGCAGGATGAGGAGCCCGTTTTGTCTGGAGCTGTTGGTGATTGAACTGCTCTGGTGGCTCCTGGGATGGCAGTGAGCTTTGATTTGCTGGGAGATGACAGGCTCAGTGTTCCTGGAGTGGCTCATCTGGAGATCAGGCAGCACAATGGTGAATATATCCTAATGACTGTTTACATTGTGCTCTCACATCGCTCAGACACATTTTCTCCTCAGGTGTTTCATAAACTGTTTGTAGTTGTGGCTCTGTGCTTGATGTTCTGAGGCACCTGGATCTCTGAGAGCTGTGTTTGAGGGAACAGCTTTTGCTACACCCAAGCTTTCTTCATTTCTTCCAGAGGAAGACAGAGATCCTCAGAGCATTTCAACACCTTAGCTCTGTTGCAAATTCAATTTCAGTCCTTTGAATGAGAACCTGAGTTTGGGTGTTCCTCCTGACACCGCTCACATTTCATAAACAGCCTTTTAAAACGGCTTTTCTCCTGCTTTTGGGGAAAAGTGAATGTGGAAAATTGGCAAAAGCATAATTGCTCTTCACCAGGGGAGGGTTAGCTATGGAGGGAAGGGAAGGGAAGGGAAGGAAGGGAAGGGAGCTCTCCATTAAGGACATTCCCCCCTGGCAGAGCAGACATTTCCCACAGGGATGTGCTGAGCTCTAGGCCAGAGTCAATGTCCCCACACACTCTCTGACCCCAAATCCACCTTTGGTGCTTCTCACTGAGCAGCAGATCAGCACCACGATCTCTGCAGCAGCTGGTGCTGTCCCACATCCCACAGTAAGGCAATAAAGGCAGAAGAAACCCATAAAATATCGCACAGTTACATTACAGGCTCTGAAAATCACCCTCCTCCTGCCGGAGTGCACCCAGCGGAGGATATTTTCTCTTTCCTTTGGCAGCCTTTCTTTCTTGCTGGCCCACAGCTCCCTTTGTCCACCTGCAGCCACTGAAGTGAAGGATTTTTGCAGCTCGCATCTGCTAAGTGCCTGCTCATTAACCAGCTGACACTCCCACTCTGCCGGGCAGGAATTTCTTTATCTGCCGTGATTAAAGGGAGCAGCACTTGGGAGACGCACCCATAAATTCTTGCATTCATTTGAGTTCGTGAGCACAATGGACAGACCGCGGCTGAGGCTGGCACAATAAAACTGCCACCAGGTATTGATGGAAGTGCCATCCCCCATCAGCACGGCTCAAAGGCGCTGTATCTGTGTTAGCACAGCCGCCGATAAACGCAGGAGTTAGGGAGGGGACGTTTAGGGACTGAGATCCATTGTTGGGAACTGAAATCCATTGTTAGGGACTGAAACCCATTGTTAGGGACTGAAACCCATTCTCCTTCGGCTGCGGAGGGGAATCAGGAGCTGCCTGCCCCGATTTGTGCTGCTGCAGAGCCCCAGCTCCTCCAGAGGCTGTTTGTCGTCCCCCAGCCAGGCTGAGCACGGTGCCACCACAGCCGGGGTGACCCAGGTGTCCCTCTGGTGCCAGCAATGAGTGCCCACAGCCCCTGGGCAGTGCCCGGTCCGAGCTGGGCACAGCGAGGCCACACCACTGGAGCAGTTCGGGAGCTTTCCTTGGGGACAACAAGGGGGACATCAGTGCCTGTGGGGCCAGCTCAGGCAGCACTGGCTGGGCCCCGTGGTCACTGCCAGGGGCGTCTCCTCTCTTTTTGTCCTGCTGGGTTTCCAGGGACTGCACAGGGAACTAAACCTGCACCCAGCCTGGCTGCTCCAGAGGAGACCCCAAACCCTCCTCTTGGAGAGGCAGGGAGATCCATGGAATCCCTGAACCCCTGAACCATTTAAGGTCTCCAAATCCACCCCAAACCCTCCTCTTGGAGAGGCAGGGAGATCCATGGAATCCCTGAAGCATTTAAAGTCTCCAAATCCACCCCAAACCCTCCTCTTGGAGAGGCAGGGAGATCCATGGAATCCCTGAACCATTTAAGGTCTCCAAATCCACCCCAAACCCTCCTCTTGGAGAGGCAGGGAGATCCATGGAATCCCTGAACCATTTAAGGTCCCCAAATCCACCCACCCAGCCCCATCACCGTGGTCACCACTGACCATGTCCCCAAGTGCCACACCCACGGTGTTTGAGCCCTCCCAAGGATGGAACTCCACCAGTTCCCTGCACAGTCTGTCCCGGTGATTTCCAACCATTCTGTGAGGAAATATTCCCTCACATCTCATCTAAACCTCCCCTGGAGCACCTTGAGGCTGTTCCCTGCCATCCTGGGCTGCTGCATTTCCTTTGCTGACCCCTGGATGAACCAAGGGGGTCCAAGCAGCCCCTGGCCAAGGCTGGGAGCTCGGAGCAGCTTCTGGTGCTATCCAAGCATTTGTCACTCATGGAGAGGCTGGAGCAGCCCTTCGCACACCGGGATGCTTTTCTGGCTGTTTCTGTTCATGGAAAACTCATTTAGAGCAAACTTCCTTTGTGAGAACTTTCCCTCCAGACTGGAGCTGTCCACACTAAACGATGACAAAGTGGGAAGAAAAACAGGAGAGAAACAGAGCAGCATGAGAATGGAAAGTGCTGAACTCCAGGCAGCTCACGCTTATTTTTCATAATTCCAGATCAACACCAGCATCTCCAATTTTCTGCATTGTGCTGTAATTTCCCTTAATGCTGAATTAGGTCCTAATCATTTGTATAATTTAAAATATTATTTCTTTGGGTGAGCACAAAAGGTTCTGCAGGGTATTTTGGGATTTTTTTTTTCCTTTTTTCCTGGAATGGTTTTATGAAAATTTTGCCTTTATAGGAGCATCCTTTAAAAAGGAGGGGAGGAACATTATTACTTACACAGAGGGCTAATGGGAGTGTAGCTATTCAGGCAATTTACTTTTTAACTGAGGATTACATTAAATACTTCCATTGTGGTGCCCAATCCAAATCACTCCTCCACACCTGCTCTCCCACAGGTGTTGGCACTG
This sequence comes from Molothrus ater, assembly GCF_012460135.2. Classification (NCBI taxonomy): domain Eukaryota; kingdom Metazoa; phylum Chordata; class Aves; order Passeriformes; family Icteridae; genus Molothrus; species Molothrus ater. The sequence continues at coordinate 920,063 of NC_050501.2, forward strand.
AAGTTTTGTTCCAGTCACTTCTCCCAGCTAAAATAAAGCCCTCCAAGAGCAGCCATCACCACACTGAGTGAAATTCTCTGCCTGGAAACTGCTGTAATTGAAAATCCTGCAGCCTCTGAGAAGCCAGCCCTGCATTCCTACAGAGGTTCTGCCCAGCCAGTGAATCATGATTTTAAAGGGTGAAGATTTGAGCTGGGGGTTAGAACCAATTAATATTGAAGTTAGATACACCAACAATAGGTTAATGATTATTAGACGCTAAAGCTAATTGTTATATCATGAGCTCATTTGTAGAAGGAAGTGGAGCAAGTGAACCATTGTAGGAACATACTGAAAGCAGTAGAACAATGCCCAGCACCTGGGCTCTGTCAATCCATCCCAAAGCAGGGGGCCTTGGATCATGCCAGAGGGTCACAGAGACCTGAAGACCTCCCTGACCTCATCCCTTGTCACGGACACATTTTCTGAAAAATCCTTTGCTAGGATTTTTCCTCCTGAGAAGCTGAGAGGCCTCAGAAATGAAAGTAAACAATGGTTATCTGCTGCTGTGGAATGCAACAGGTGCATCTGGGATTGGGCTCATGTGGTTGTTTTTAATTGATGGCCAATCACAGCCCAGCTGTCTCAGGCTCTCTGGTCAGTCACAAGATTTTATTATCATTCCTTTCTTTGCTAGCCTTCTGATGAAATCCTTTCTTCTATTCTTTTAGTATAGTTTTAGAATATAATTTTCTTTTAATATAATAGATATCATAAAATAATAAATCAGCCTTCTGAAACACGGAGTCAAGATTCTCTTCCCTTGTCCTGGGACCCCTGTGAACACCACCACAATCCCTGGCACCACTGACCCAATTCAAGACCACCGGCCCAATTCAAGAGAAGAATTGTGCACGTGTGAAGGACTAAAAACATCATTTTAATACAGAGTGGGATGGGAGGTGCTGGGGTTGTGCATATGGATTATTTTGGGAAATAAAGAGAAGGCAGAAATCCTTGTGTGTTGCGGTCATGCATTTTGGCAATGATCCCCCCATGCCGCCCGCCAGTGTAATAAACATCCCTGATGTTTATTACACTTATAAACTTTATAAACTTATAAACTTCATAAACTTTATAAACTTATAAACACGTATAAACGTTGTGGCTTTGACTAGTTGGAGAATCTTTGTCCGTGATTTTCGGGTTTAATGATTCAGTTGGCGAGCCAGGCAGGAGCTGGGGATGCCCCAGAGCTGCCTCTGAGCAGGGGCTGCACGCTGGGTTTCACCCCAGGGACTCTGGATAACCAGAAATGGGTGAGGCTTTGCACACCCACCATCACCAGAGCAGCACGGAGAGCTCTGCCAGTGCCAGCTCTGGGTGAACTACATTAAATTATAAGCTCATTTTAATACAGAGCAGGGATGGGAGGTGCTGGGGTTGTGCATATGTATTATTTTAAGAAATAAAGAGAAGGCAAAAATCCTTGTGCATTGCGGTCACACATTTTGGGGACGATCCCCACCCTGTGCCGCCCACCAGTGTAATAAAAATCCCACATTCTGACTTTGACTAGTTGGAGAGTCTTTGCCCATGATTTTTGGGTTTAATGATTCAATTGGTGAGCCAGGCAGGAGCTGGGGGTGTCCCAGAGCTGCCTCTGAGCAGAGGCTGCACGCTGGGTTTCACCCCAGGGACTCTGGATAACCAGAGATGGGTGAGGCTTTGCACACCCACCATCACCAGAGCAGCACGGAGAGCTCTGCCAATGCCAGCTCTGGGTGAGCTCCAAGGATGGGAGCTGTGAGAAGTTTTCCATTTATCAGTCCCAGGCATTTTTCAGTGAATTTTTTAGCACTGCCATGATTTTGTTCCCCTAGCCTGTCACTTCATTCTGCTCCAGAAAAAGTGAGAGAGGCTCCTGCAGGTTGGAGCCACCAGGAATGGAAATACCCACTCCAGTTTTCCCTGCCTTTAATGCACATGGATTGAAGGAATGGGGAATATCCCACCAAGGACAGGCCTTACCCAACCTGCTGCTTAAAGGAGATTTTCCTGCCCAGGGACGTGCTGAGGCAGCCTTCTGCTCTGAAATCCAGGATTGCTCATCCCCAGAGCATCGGGAAGGCTCTGCCCAGCGCTGATGGACTCTCAGAAGCAGCTCTGGAGGTGGCACCTCCTGCTTTGTGTGGCTCACCCTGGCAAAGTGTGGGCGCTAGGAAGGAGCTCATCCATGAACCTGCAGCAATCCCACCCATCCTGGTGTTCCAAGAGAAAAGGGAGCTCCCTCACCTTTCCCTGGAGCTGTTCAAGGCACCTCAGACATGCAGCCAAATGCCCAATCCCTCCCTCATCCTTTGGAATAAAGAGCATTTTTTCTCCATTTTACAAGTTTGGGAACAGCCACAGAAATCATGGGAATTGCATCCCTCACCTTTTTCTTCTTCTGGGGCATGATTTCTTCTCCACAGCTCTGCAGGAATTTTTTTTATATATATAAAGTGTAAACAAAATGCTGAGAGAGGATAAAAATCCCCCGGGAGTGAGCCCAAGCAGGGCACCAAACATCACTGATTCCATTTGGGCTGCGGATAAACTCCAACCTCATTTCTTATCTGGAAAGTTGCACTAATCCACCTTGGAGCCAACAATTCCAGTGGGGTAAGACCCTGAAATCAAAGGCACTCTGAGGATTTACACCAGCTCAAACCCACAGCAGACATGAGGTAATTGCAGTGAGAAGGGAATCAAAGAAATGCCTCTTTTTTTTTTTTTGTGCTGACAACTTTAAAACCACGCTTTTCATGTGTGAAATGGAAGATTTGTATAATTGCTCATCCTTTGAACTCGGGTTTATTAAAACTGTGACATGCACATTAAAATGAGATTATAGAGGAAGGGAGGAGAAACACAGAGGGAGTAATTGCCACACAATGCAGGGACTGGGCAGGGAACAGCTGGGTTTGGTGGCAGGGCTGCTGAGCAGGAGATGCAGGCCTGGGATAAAAAGTTCCACTAAGGGCACAAGGAAATTGGAGCTTTTAGTGTTGGGTTCCTACATCAGCCCCTGCCAACAGCCTCCCTGCCAGAGGAGCCTGAGCCCACAATTTTGGGGGGTTTGGTGCAGTCAAACCTTGTTTGGTTACAGACCTGGGAACAGCCCCTGAGGCTGCCAAGGCCCAGCTCAGGAGTCACTGCCAGGGGGTCATGGTGACAAGGGCATGTCCCTACAGCCCAGCCTCTGGTGACAGGGGCACAGCAGGCACAGGGATGTCCCCACCAGGGGCACAGGGATGTCCCCACAGCCCCTGGTGACAGGGGCACAGCAGGTACAGGGATGTCCCCACAGCCCCTGGTGACAGGGGCACAGCAGGTACAGGGATGTCCCCACCAGGGGCACAGGGATGTCCCCACAGCAGACACAGGGATGTCCCCACAGCTCAGCCCAGCCCTGCAGCTCTCCCAGAGCTCCCTGAGTCTCGCCAAGGCTGGGAAGCTCCGGGTGGGAGCAGCTCAGTGGGCCTGGGAGATGAGGAGCTGGAGAAGGGCAAGGACCAGGCTCCAGGCACAGCTGAACCTGCTCTGTGTGCCAGTCCATGTGTCTGTCTGTCTGTCTGTCTGTCTGCAGCCTCAGCTCCACAGGAAGCAGGGATTCACCCCTCCTAAGGATATGGAACATTTTTGGGCCCCTCAGGGCTATGGAGAGGGTCCAGTTCTTTTAGAGGCTGGGTCTGGGTCTCTCCAGGGACACCCCACTGCTGAGGCACCTCCTGGGGCAGCTCTGGGCTCCTCAAAAAAAGGACACTGAGGGGCTGGAGTGAGTCCAGGGAAGGGAATGGAGCTGGGCAGGGGCTCAGCCTGGAGCAAAGGAGGCTCAGAGGGGACCTGGTGGCTCTGCACAGCTCCTGCCAGGAGGGCACAGCCGGGGGGGACGGGGGTCAGGCTTGGGGTCCCACCCAAAACCTCAATCCTGGCCCCACAGCTGCTTCCCAGTGAGGAATTAAAAGATGCAAGGTAAATTTGGTGCAAGCAAAAGAAAACATGCCAGGGTTATTTGGGCTTTGGGCTCTGTGCTGCAGTGATGTCAGGGCTGGGAGTGTTTTTGCAATGCCTGCAAGGATCAGCTGGGGCTGGTGCTGGGACAGGCCAGGCCATTGCTGCAGTCACCCTCATTATTGCTGCACAGAATGGGATGGAGGCAGAAGAGGGAGAAAAAAGTGTTTAAATGACAAGCTCTTTCTTTAATTTGAAGTTGCTCTAAATCCCATCTCTCTGGATTTACATGGCTTATGAACAGCGTGTGCCACGGAGCAGAACAAAAGCATTAAACACTGGGGATAAATCCTGATTTATGCCCAGCAGGATGAATCCTGCTGCTGGGCTGGCAGGGCTGGAGCCCTGTGGCACCTCTGAGAGCCAAGGGGGACACAGAAACCAGGGAAAAATGGGGAGGAAAAGCCAACCCCTGCTGCAAGGCAGAGCATCTGGCAGCCCTTTATTGTGGGAAATTCAGGACTCCTGCACTGCTGACCAGTGTGATCCAGCAGAAGCCTTTGTTACATTTACACACAGTTTCAGAGACTCTGCAAACTGCTAAGTACACACTGCTTGATTGGTGCCTTGGTCTTGCTCTCTGTTTAGTGCCTGCATTTCTCACAGTGTGGGATTGGTTACAGTGCAGGTGTTTCACAGCCCTCTGTTATCCTGTCCTTGCCATCTTGGTATTTGGTTTCTCAGCCCCTTCTTTCTTCATTTGCACAATTTATGTTCCAACAGCCTTGAGGAGTCCCTGAGGCTTTGACAGCAAACTCAGGAGCAGGCTGGCTGTGCCACTATGGCCTAACCCTGCAAATCCATTGCAGCAGCCCCTCCAGCTGAGGGGTTTCTGTGACCTCTGGGACACCCCCCCTCCTTTCCCAGCTCGGGCAGGGGCAGCCAGGAGGTGCAGGGATGTGCTGGGCTGGCTCTGCAGAGTCGGGACAGAGAGGGAGAGGAGGAATGGGGAAGGCTGTGCTGGTGCAGACGTGTCAACAGTCCTGGAGACATGACTGGGCCAGGAAAGGGAAGGAGACACGAGGGAATTCAGCCTGGAGTAGGAAAAACTCTGGGGTGACCCCATTGCAGCCTCCCAGGGCCTGAAGGAGCCACAGGGAAGTGGAGAAAGACTTTGGAAAAGGGCATGGAGGGACAGGAGGCAGGGAATGGCTGCCAGTGCCAGAGGGCAGGGCTGGATGGGATCTTGGCAATTGGGAATTGTTCCCTGGCAGGGTGGGCAGGGGCTGGGCTGGAATTGCCAGAGCAGCTGGGGCTGCCCCTGGAGCCCTGGCAGTGCCCAAGGCCAGGCTGGGCATTGGGGCTGGCAGCACCTGGCACAGTGGGAGGTGGCCCTGGGCTGCAATGAGCTGGCATTGAAGATCCCTTCCCACCCAAACCACTCTGGCATTCACATTCCTCAATCCAGGATGGAAACCAGCAGCAAAAACCATTGCAGCAAATGGAGAAAGGAAAGGAAAGAATGATTTCCTGGATGGTTCCAGGTGCCCCCAGTGCCATTTGCCACAGGGGTTTGTAGCCTGGCAAGGCCTGGTTGGAGAGGTTTGGGCTCTGCCAGGGTGCCCAGAGCAGCTGTGGCTGCCCCTGGAGCCCTGGCAGTGCCCAGGCCAGGCTGGACATTGGGGCTGGCAGCACCTGGCACAGTGGGAGGTGGCCCTGCCATGGCAGGGACGAGCCTTGATGAGCCCAACCGAAACCACTCTGGCACCCCAGGATTCTCAATTATCCATTCGGGATAACAGAAATATCTGCTCATGTTTTCCCCCATATCAGCTCTCCTGAAGACCAATTTCCATTTTCAAATCCCTTGGGTGGAGTTTTCCCTTCCCACTTTGCCCAAGAGGGAGCTGCAGCCAGCAGGGTCCTCTCTTTGCCACGAGAGCTGTGGGGGCACCAGGCACCCAACATTCCCAGTGGTGTTTGAGGGGTGTGGAAGTAGTAGCACAACAAAAAATGTTCCTGGGTTTCCATCCTTGTCTTGCAATTCCAGCCCCAGCTCAAGTTCCCAGGAAGAATTTTTTCCTTCCTTCCAGCCCCAGCTGATCACAGACACAAACCCAAAGCTTCTGTATCAGTGACTCACAAAAGACCCTGATATTCAGGTTTTTTCTCCCAAAATGAACACAGAAACCAACACCAGGATGTTTGCTGCACCCTGGTGTGGTTATCAATTGTTGCAGTGTTGTTGTGAGGGTCCCCAGGACGAGTGAGAGATGAATCTGAGTCCATATTTCTTAGAAGGTTGATATATATATTATATTATATTATATTATATTATATTATATTATATTATATTATATTATATTATATTATATTATATTATATTATATTATATTATATTATATTATATTATATTATATTATATTATATTACTAAAACTATACTAAAGAAAGAGAAAGGAGACATCAGAAGGCTTAACAAGAATGAATAATAAAAACCTGTGACTGACCAGAGTCCTGACGCAGCTGGACTGGGATTCGTCATTAAGTTCAAACAATTCACATGGAACCAATCAAAGATGCACCTGTTGGTAAAGAACCTCCAGACCACATTCCAAGCAATCAGATAATTATTGTTTACATTTTGTTTCTGAGGCTTCTCAGCTTCTCAGGAGAAAAATCCTGGCAAAGAGATTTTTCATAAAATATCATGGTGACACCCTGGATCTTTGCTTTTCATCAAATAATATCATTAATTTCGTTCATTAATATCACTGATTATATTCCACCAGCAGAAGACTTTTCTTACTGAAATTGTCCCACAAAATGACATTTCAAAAACAGAAAAGCACCTGGAAAAGAGGGAAATGGAGAGGGAGAACCCTGCCCAGCACATCCAAACTCTTCCTGAGGGACATCCCAACATGGCACCGTTTCTTCATTTATCCAGCGCATGGAGGGCTCCTCTGACCCTGTGGGATTTCAGAGGCATAATTTGGAATCCAATTCCCTGGGACATCCTGCAGCCAGCCAGGAACAGGGCAGGGCTCTGTGGGACACCCCTCACTGCACCTGGGAAAATGGGAAAACCAAAGATCATTCTGCCCTGGCATCAATTTCCTCTTTGTTCTCTTACTAAACACTTCTCCTGTCAAATAAAGAACATTCTGTGCATTTATCCCACAGGTGATTTAGGATATTTTTGGGAGCATCATTTTCTTCATGCAACAATTTGGTGTTTCTTTGTTATCTTTTCTTCCATGTCAGATAATATTCTGCATGTTTTGGCATCTTTTATGTGGCTGGGGAGATGCTGGAGGAGTTTCTCTGCTGAGGAAAGGCTGAGGGAGCTGGGGCTGCTCCTCCTGAGAGGGGCATCAGTGATGGGCACAAATCCCTTCAGTGGTGCCCTGTAAGAGCCTGAATGAGAGATGTGGGACTCCAGGCTGCTCTCCAAAATGCAGTTTATTGTATCCAAAATGCAGTTCATTGTATCCAAGAGGTTACAGCAGTCCAGGGTTGTGGATGACAGAGCTGTGCCCACAGCTGTCAGCTCCAGCTGCAGGCAGGCCTGGAGACCCTTTGGTTTTGGTTACAATGCATTCTATACTTTGCTGAGCATCTCAATACAGCAGAACCAATCTATACCTTAACTATTATCTATAGCCTATCATAACTGCTATCATTACCATATTCATGTTACTGTTCTCCAATCACTAACAGTCAGTACATTACACTTTAAGCTAGAAGTTGTTTTTCAGTTTTCTTGCAGTGGAAAATTCTGAGGCCTTTTTTCTACTTGCCACATTGGCAGGCTTGTTTGCCTGTGGAATCTTTCAGCTTGGTAAAAACATCTTCTTGTTTGGGGTGGGTTTATCCTTTGCTCTAAGCCATAAAAACCCCTTCTAACTAACACAGCCTTTGCCTCCTTGGTTATCCAGTGAGACTGGCTCAGCAATTCTTTTCTTCTATATCAAAACTTGCTTCCATCTCTATTCCTTCTTCAGATTCTCCATTCAAAAATCTTTCTGCCAAGCACACAACTTTCTTGTCAAATTTTCATCCTTCCCAACAGTGCCCAGCACCAGGGGCACAAACTGAAACGTGGCATGTTCCAGCTGAAAATGAGGAGAAATCCCTTTATTTTGGGCATAGCAGAGCCTTGGAAGAGGCTCCCTGGAGAAGGAGTGGAGCCACCTCAGAGCCCTTGTGCTGCAGGTAGGGATGGGCTGGGACCAGGGGATTCCAGCCCCATCCAGCCTGGAATTCTGTGCCATGGGCACATTTTACACTCCATTCTCACTGATGCTGTCATTAGTGCTGTTATTTGATTGATATTTTCTTCTTCTTTAACCCTTTTGCCCTGAATGTGGACTATAAAAAGAAGCGTTGTAATTTTCCCTTTTTTTTTTTCCTGTAAAATTGTTCTGAGAAGCAAAATCATTGTTATTATGACTAAATGTCCGTGCTCTTTTTATGTTAAAAAAATCAAATCTTTAACAATAGCAGGGAGGGTGGAGAGAGGGCAAAATTACATTACTCTACAAAGTGGCTTCGGTATTTTAACACACTGATTTTCCAGGAGAAAAGCTTTGGGGATCATATCAAATGAATTTTGCCATCAGAGTAAGAGATTTGTCTTCAGATGGGGAAAATAAATTTTAATTTGACAGAGGGCTTCGAGGGACTGTGACAGAACCACAGAACTCATTTTGCTGGCAGGGATGATCAGGGATTTGAGAAAAACACATTTCTGCAGGAGAACACTGCTGGGGAGCTTTGGGCACAACCAGGAGTTGGTGAAGTGACATTTTCCTGCTGGTGAAGCTCTGGATCACCATTCCTGGTTGGAATGCCCTGTTCAAACATGGGGAGCAGGAACTGGGGAGTCCTTTTACACAGGAATGGATATTAGACAGGGATGAATATTAGAAGCCACCAAAACTTTTTGGCACTATCAAGAAGTGGTTTGGAGGTAGAGAAGGACTCTTATAGTAGAGGAAATGTATTGTACTTGAGTATCTGTATAGAGGCTTTGCCCCAGAGGTCCCAGTTGTCCTTGATGGGCTGCAGCTGTGACCATTGACGAGAATTGGGATAAAAGGGGGCGGGGTAACCATTCAGGGAGAGCCTTGGAGGGGCCCTGAACTGGGAAAGAACAGCATGCAGAAGAAGGAGTCTGTGCAGTGAAGAGCTGCAGTCATAAGAACACACCGAGGAGGTATGGACTTTAGAAATCTGATAACAGCATTATGGGACTCTAGAAATAGAATAACAACTGGTGACCCCGACGTGATAGTTAGCAGACGATGAGGCAGCCAAGAGCTGCGGTGATATTTGGTAGAAGATGAGGCAGCCAAGAGATGTGAGAGAGCATAGCCTTTGGGTCAAGGAGCTGTGAAAGAGTATGGCCTTTGAGCAAGGAGCTATGTGTGTAGTACATGGCCTCTGAGTCATGGGGAAATATGTGTGTTGTACACGGCCTTTGAGTCATGAAGAAATGTATGTATTGTACTTAAGTATTGTATGTAAAACCTGGTTCTGTAAGTAAAAGAAAAGGGGGAAATATAGTAGAGGAAATGTATTGCATTTGAATATCTGTATGGAGGCTTTGCCCCAGAGGTCCCGGTTGTCCTTGATGGGCTGCAGCTGCGATGTCCTTAATTGGGCTGCAGCTGTGATCAATGAAGAGAACTGGGATAAAAGGGGGTGTGTTAGCCATTCAGGGAGGGCTTTGGAGGAGCCCTGAACTGAGAGAGAACAACGTGCAGTAGAAGGAGTCTGTGCTGTGAGGATTGGCAGCCATGAGAATGCACCGAGGAGGTATGGACTCTAGAAATAGAATAACAACAGTATGGGACTCTAGAAATAGAAAAACAACAGGCTCTCCCCCTTTCCCAATGTCCTGATGGAAATGAAGGACACTTCTCCAGGCTGCTGCTGCCCTGGTGACAGGGACATGTCCCCTCCCTGTTTCAATGAATGTTGGCAGTTACAGAAAGCTGGGATGGAAATTCCCTTTCCATCTGGGTCCATCCCTCTCTAGAACAGCTATTTTCTTTGCTGTTTTCCCCCAGTTTCAGTTTTTCCCATCTCTCCCTTTTCCCCACATTTTTTAGTGCTTTAAAGCTGACTGAGTTGATTCTGTGCTTCTGCTCCCAACTCATTTGGAGAGGGAATGAGAAGAGTGTGGGTTCATTTGCTGAATCTTTTTAACAAACTTCTCCTTGCTTTGAGGAGTTGTGAGTGATAAATCACAGCCTCCATCGTTGTGGGTTCTGACAGCAACATGGAAATATTTTTAAACAAAGGAATCAAAAATTACATCTTTATCTAGTGAATAAATCACCCTTGGTGCAGAAACAGCCCAGGCAGGGCTTCACCATGGCAATGCAGACACATTTACAGTACCTGGGCCAGAGAACCACAGCCAGATCCCTGAATATTAAATCCCAGCCTGATCAGTGAATCCTTAAATCACAGCCTGATCACCAAATTCTTAAATCCCAACCTGATCCCTGAATCCTCATCTCCAGCACCCCAGAGCAGGAATGAGAGAACAGCAAATATTTCGCACTCAGCAGCATTGCTGGGACTTCCTGGGCTTTGGTGCATCTGGGCTGGGCCAGTTTGGGAAAATGGAGATCTCTGACACTTCCAACTGAAACTTCCAGGATGAATGTTGCCTCCAGGGTTGGAAGAGACATTAAATCCCATCCCATCCCCTGCCTTTAGAGGCTGTGTAGAACAGAGGCTGGACAGTGTTAAAGGAATAAAGTATGGATTTATTGAAAGGCTTCCTTCAAAGGACACACCTTGGGCAGTACAAGAGCCTGGCCGAGGGTACACCCAAGATGGACCGTGGGTCACAAGTTTTCACACTTCTATAAGTTTTGGTCTGTTTCCATATTGTCCAATTACAGTCCCATCCTCCCAGTTTGCTCTCCTCAGTTTGCTGTTGTTTGCACTTTCTGGGCCTGAAGCTGCAGTGGTGTCCTTGGTTCTGGGGCTGGAAAAGGATTGTTCTGACTGAACTGTGAGGAGAACTTGCTGACACTTTATATGAAGTTCAGAGTTACACACTAATGCAGTTCAGAATCTGGAAAATAAGAAAGCTCAAACTTAAGGCATCAAAGAGACACTTCCCACTGTCCCAGTCCAGCCTGGCCTTGGGCACTGCCAGGGCTCCAGGGGCAGCCCCAGCTGCTCTGGCAATTCCAGCCCAGCCCCTCCCCACCCTGCCAGGGAACAATTCCCAAGATCCCATCCAGCCCTGCCCTCTGGCACTGGCAGCCATTCCCTGCCTCCTGTCCCTCCATCCTTGTCCATGATTCCCACCAGCCTAGCCCATCCTGGGAACAGCAGGGGCTCATCCCAGAGGAGGAGGAATTCATTGTTACTGAGGAATTCACCATTAGTGAGGAAAGGAAGAGCCAGGAGGAGCTGCTGTGATCTGCTCCATGGAGAAGGTGCAGCCCCAGACAGAAGAGCTGCCGTGATCCCATTCCATGCTTGCCAGGAGCAAAGCAGGTGGAAAACAGGGCTTGGCCAGGGCTGAGGGAGAGGTGGGAGCTCAGAGAGAGGCCCCAGCCCCTTGCTTGGGTGATGAGGTCTCTGGTGTCGAGATGACCCCAAGGTGTTAGAAAGTCTCTTTCATCCAGCCCCAAGACCAAAGAAGAAGACAGGATTCCATGGCTCTCCTTCTCAAGGTTGTTTATTTCTTATCTATAACATTCTTTCTCTGACCTGCTGAGGTCTGTCCACCAGGTTGGTTTGTGGCACACTGACTGGCTTGGGGTGGTGTTATCTTTTTATACTAAGAACTACCTGTACTTTATTTACAATAATTTTCCAATACCTATCACCTATGTTAGACAGTCTGGCTCTACTCTAAACCAATCCAAAAGTACCACCATCACAGCAGAAGATGGAGGACAAAGAAGAAAGAAAAGAAGGACAGGACACACCCAGATTCCTCCACCTTGTCTCCTGAACCCCCATTCTAAATCCCCAAAATTCTACATTTTCACCCAGCGATAAATTTACTATTATTCCACTCAAATTCTTATGGCTTGTAACTCTTCACACAAAGTTGGGAATTGTTTCCACGGGTTAAAATCAAAGGCACAGGTGTCTTTGACTCTGTGCCAAGGTCTCTGAGCCCCCTGTCAGGGTCTCAAGTCCTCCAGGGCAGCCAGAGGGATGTCCTGGGTTCTGACACTTGGGGAGGTTATGCTGGCAGCCTGGTGTCTCCTCAGCCAGGGTGGAAGGGAAGCTCCAGATCAGTTATCCCCCGTTATCCCACTGAATTCCCATGTGGAAACTTGTGGAATATGAAGTGAGAGTTCAGGAGACCAGGCGAGCCTCTAGGATGTATGCTGGGCAACAATTAGCTAATTAACAGTCTCCTGCTTGGCTGCAGGGAACGTACAATCCATTCCCCATGGAATGGGGAGTACTGAACCTGTAATGGGTCCCAAACTCTCCCCTTCACTGTCAGACACAGGCGAGCAAGGGGAGCTGGCTCAGAGCTGAGAGCTTGTGTCAGACCCCAGAGGTGACCTGAGAGCTCTTCTCCAGCCAGAAAGAGTCTGGGATTCTCTGAACGAGGCCCTTAGGCAGCATTAAAGGGCTTTTCTGACCATGTCCAAGTGTCCAGGGCCAGGTTGGACGGGGCTTGGAGCAGCCTGGGAATAGTGGAAGGTGTCCCTGGCCTGGGTGGGCTTTAGGGTCCCTTCCAACCCAAACCATCCCAGGATTCCCTGATTCCCTGGCAGCAGCCAAGATCCTTTGGATGTGATTATCTCTGTGTGTTGTGGGGTCTGAAACCACTGATCAGTGTTGCCCTATAAATCAGAAAACCATGGATCATCCCAGAACAGCCCCCTGTAATATCAATGACAGCGAATGGGTGCCCCCATCCCTCCCCTCACGTTCATCACTGCTCTGGCACGGTGACACCGGTGACAAAGCCATCAGTTACTGCTGCTGCTCCCCAGCTCCCCCGGGCCTCCCAGCAAAGCCTCAGGAATGATTAATTAAAGGGAAAAACAAAAGACAGTAACTTAATTCAGAGGCACAACAGCTTTAGCAATGGAGTCTTGTTATTTGTCTATTTTTTAATGTAGTTCTTGTAGAAACTCTTCATTTTCATACGAATGCAGCAGGGAAACGTCCCCGTGTGTGCCACTGGGACTGGGATAATTAATGGATCTAATGTGAAAGTTTAAGGTTCATTAGGTTTGGAATTCCGGCAGGTTTTTAATCAAGCATGTTCCAGCAAATCATTAAAAGCTAAAAACAATTTGTAAAATCCTGCAGTGCTGGGAGCTGGCTGAGGGCAGGCACGGTGGCACCTCTGCCACCTGTCACATCAGGCAGGACAGAGACAGGTGACAGAAGCGATGTGTCCTTGGCAGGGAGCAGAGGGAGCTGGGAAGGGGCCGATTTCCCGATAATGGTGACAATTAAGGGACAGCCAAGTCAAAGTCAGTGGTGGCAGGGTGATGTTCCCTCCCTGCCATTAGCATGTCACTCGTCACAAGGTGTTAAGTATGGTACCACGGGCCTGTGGCAGCTCGGGCCATGGGAGATTCCCGGAATTCCCGATCCCAGCAGGATGGAGAGGATGAGCAGGGCCTGCTGTCCCCAGCCACGCCCTGGGAATGAGGCACCGAGGAACCCCAGAGACCCCTCGGACACAGCACGGTGCCCTCAGTGAGGCCAGCATGTCCTCAGCTGAAGGCTTTGGATCATTCCTCATTTATAAATGCCTGGGATCCCAAAGAAAACAGCTCCAGGAGCAGCTGTGCCATCCCTGTGTGGCACTGAGGGGGACTCTGAAGGAGGTTTGGGACAGGATACAAACCCACAGTTCCTAAAGGATCCTAAGGACACAAACACTGAGGAATTCTGTCTCCCAAAAGACCCATGGGCATGTGGGAAACCTTCAGTAGGGCCCTGATGAACCAGAGTCCCCCTCTCCTCCCAGTTATCCCTCCCTGTGTTCTCTGCACTGTATTCCTTAAGCTTCCTTTGACCTTACCAAGTTTTCTTCCCTATTTTCTTGTCCCTTTTCTCTTTTCTTTAAATGAAGAGATGCTTGGCCAATGTCAGATTAGGCTTGTCAGGAAAATTAACCCACAAACACCAGAGGTTCATGTCCAAAAAGGAGACAGAGGAGCCCTTTTACTTTATTCCAATAAAGAGAGAGGCCATGGGGCATCCCCTGGGGTCTCTCCAATTTTTGGAGGGTGCAGCCTCCTTTTTATCCCAATTTCCAGCTGCATTTCCCTTCTCTCTTTCCCCATTTCTGTGGTACTTGAGAGGTTCAGACTTCCCAGAATGCCTGATACCAAAGATTTCCCTATAATGTAGAACCCTCCCTTTTCATTTTTAATTCTTATGTAATTAGGGGTTTTCCCCATTGTTTCTTTTGTCTTTTAATATCTAATTTCATTTCTCAGCAAACCTAAAGTTTATTTGTAAAGGCAAATATCTTTTTCCATTCATCAATCAGTGGAATCCTTCCCATTGTTTCTTTTATTTCTCAGTGCTGGTTTATTACCAGCAGACCCACAGCTGGTTTGGAAAGACAAATCTGACATTCCTCCCAGGCCCTTTTCTGACCTAGAGGTGGGGCAATTGAGAGGTGCCATATTTCTTTAAAGCATTTAGTTTTATTTACAAAGCAATCCTTTAAAACTTATTTCTAGTTCTGTTTCTTCCTCAACAATATCTGTCCTATTCCGTAACATTTCTAAATCAACATTTCTTATCTCAAACTTTACATACAGATCCATACTTTATAACCTTCTATCAAACTTTAAAAATTCTCTAGAAATCCATTTCCCAGAGGCCAGCAGGAATTCCCAAGTTCCAGGTGCATTCCTGGTGATGACTGAGGACACAGCGTGGCTGAGAGCTCAGCTGGGCAAGAACCCAAGCCATGGACACTGAGAGTCATGCTCGGGTCTGTGGCCACATTTCTCCTCACAGAGAAAAGCAAAGCACAACTTCCCAAGGATTTTCTGGGACTCACATTCTCTGAACAACAGAGAAAGAAAAAACCAATTCTTATCTCAATTGCTGCTACTCCTGTTCACAAGTGGAATGCATTGTGGAAGATTGTTTACCTGAAGGGAATTGGTGATTGGATTCTGCTGTGAGTGCTGTGGTTCACTGACCCATTGGAGCCAGGGGTGTGTGGGGAGAGTCAGCTGATGGGCACGAGATGCTGGGCAGGGGAGTGCAGCTGGGTGCTTGTGCAGGCTCAGTTTAGATGTAGTGTAATATAGTATGATAAAGTAATTAATTAGTCTTCTGATAAGATGGAGTCCTCCTCGTAATTTCTTCTTGCCATGGGAGTCACCTTGATTTCCAGGACAGGTCATTAATTAACACCCAGCTCCCCATTCCCACTCCAACAGGGCAGCTCCAGCCCACTGTCCTGGTTTGAACAGCCAGGTGTGCTGAGGAAGGCAGGAACCTCCTCTGAAATGGAAAATGCAAACCCCCTCCCTCTGAATTATTGTAATTTTGAAATTAAAAAGCTCTCAGGAAAAGATATGGGAGCAGGAATAACAGTTCTTTATTAGGAAATTAAAAATCCAAATGCAAGAGTACAAACGAACCCTGGCAGAGTGAGAGCAGGCCCTGGCACGCTGTGGGTCAGGGGGTGGCACAGCCCCATCCCATGGGGGCTCAGCCCTCCTGCAGTGCCAGCTGTGGCTCTGCTGGAGCAGGGATCCTGCACAAGGGGGGAGTTTTCCTCTGCAGCTCCAGGGCTGCTGCAGATGGGCCTGGGCTCCCTCTGGCCATGCAGGGCAGCAGAAGCTGCTCCTCTGGCAATGCCCTGGGCAAAGGCTGCTGTGCTGTGCCAGGCTCACATTGGATCCAGGTAGGAATGCTTGGCTCCTGCCCTGGGCGCAGCATCTCCCCATGGGATGCTGGAATTGGATCAGCCCTGCAGGGACACTCAGTGGCCATGGACAGCAGAGATCTCCTGCAGGGAGGATTGGCTGGGGGAGAGATCAAGAAAACTGCCCCAAGAACAGCAGAGAACTGCCCAGCTCTGACACATGGGGATAAACACACACACACATCTTCCAACCCAGGACACCTCAGACACTGCTCCATGGTTCTGGGATCCCAAATGCAGGAAAGGAGGCTGCCCTGCCTGTCAGGAGAGAAGTGCTGCAGGAGATTGAGTCGTGGCCTCTGGGATTTAAAGGAGAGGCAAAGGCAAGCTGGGAGGGAGCCCTGAGGTGCCCCTGGACCCCTGGAAGTGCCCAAGGCCAGGCTGGAACACCCTGGGATAGTGGGAGGTGTCCCCTGGCAGGGGGAGTGGGGTGAGTTTGGATTTCCCTTTCTTCCTCTGGCAAGCTGTGAGGATTTACCTGGTGCCCTGCAGCACTGGCTTTTATCCTGCACCCTCCCAGTGCCAGCCCTGCTGGGATCCCTCAGGCAGCCCTGGCTGTCAGTGTCAACTTGCACTCAAAGAAGTTTGGCAACAACATCTGATCTTTCTTTTATCAATTTGCTTTATTCTTCCCTGTCTCCTGCAGATGTTGTCATCCATCTGCTGGAACTGGGACCAGAGCTCAAGTGCAATCCCAAATCTGATTGCCCCAGTCCCTTCTGGTGCTGAAATTTCTGGGACAATTCACCAGGCATGACAGAAAACCTCTTCTTGTGCCAAACAAATGCTGAACAACAATATTTGGGTTTATAAGGAATTATAAGGGGTGGGGAATGGTGAACAGCAATATTTGGGTTTCTAAACCAGGAATTATAAGGGGTGGGGAGTGCTGAACATCAGCATTTGGGTTTATATCAGCTGGATATCAACAGAGTGTCTTCATTCCCCACCTCGAGCATTTCATCTGCCCACAGAAGAGGAAAAAAAAGAGATTAAAAGGAAACATTTTTGCAAGCTCTGCTTAGAGGGAAAATGCTTTTTTCTTCATTGCTCCTCTGCTTCTAAACCTAACCCTCCCTAAAGCTCTGTGTGGCCCTGACACCCTCCTGGAGGTGCCTTTTAAATTGTGTTTCTTTCATGTCCCACTCTGAACCAAACATCTCTGGCCTTGTTTCTGTTACAGGAGATGAGAATTCCCGAGGATTTATTGTGGCAGGTGACCACCCAGGTGACACTGAGGAGGCAGCTGAGTTTATTACTGCTTTGAAGACCTTTTATTTCTTCTTTTCATGTCCAAAACATCACAAAATGGGTCGAATCCCTGTTCTAGAAGGGTCTGAACAAATCCCACTCTGCTTTTTGGGTTTGCAGCTCTCCATGGAAGGCCAAGCCCTGGCTCTGGCTCCTCCTGACTGCAAAGTGAGGACACTTTGGATGACTCTGAGTTTTCCAGGAGCCAGGGATTTGCTCCACCACTTGTTGGAAATGGGACAGGGAGTGGTGACTTTTGAGGGACGTGACTTTTCCAGTCGTGCTCATTCCATCACTGTGATTATTCCACAGCTTTCAGAGTGTTAAAACCCAACTTTACACATTTTTGGAGCTTCTGGAAATGGTCTGGTGTCCAATTCCATAATAAAAGCACATCCTCTGCCCCAAAAGTTCATGGCCTCAGCCATTTTCACAGCTCCTTGTTTATTTTCCCCTGGTTTAGGTCACGCTCAAGTCTCAGCTTTGTCCCGAGTGCCATCACAAATGTCATTAAAGTTCCCTCCCTGAGTCACATTCCACATCCACCCTCCTCCTCCCCACAGCACCTTCTCAAAATGTGAATATCAGCAGTGATTTATGGGGTACTTTCACTGTTTCTGACACTGTGTTGAGCATCTGCTCTTTGATGTGCACTTCAGCACCGGGGAAATTTAACTTTAACAGTCTCTGTAGCATTTCCAATTACTTTTGATTATGGAATAAGGGGAAATTCAGTGAACTATGCCAATCTGCTTTTGATGGGTTTCATGGCTTTTATATTTCTGTAAGATGGGAGATTTGTGGGAGGAAAAGATCTGATTCCTGATGGGGCATGGATCAGGCAGCGGGAATTATGGCGTTTGTCCTGACACAATGGTTGTTCCCCCTCTAATTGCACAGAATCAACCTCACTCATGATAAAACACTTTCTTCTCCTCCGACACCGAGCACACACAACCCTGGAAGTTTCTCTGTCATCCCAGACAGGAGATGAAAACACACAATGCTGGGAGCAGGGAAGGGAAAGATGGATCAGTCTGAGGGTTATTCCTCTGCTGTCCTGCAGGACAAAGGGACAAATCAGAATTAGGCAGAATAAAGCCCTAAAGGAGCCCCATTAAAATTGGCTGACCCGAGGCAGCTCCTGGTTCTGTGGGGCTGTTTGTGCCCTGGGAATGTGGCTGGAGCTGCTGTGCTGGGGCAGCGAGGGGACAGATCCCAGCCATGGGGACAGGGACGGTGTCCCCGAGCCAGGGGCACCCAGGGAGCTCCTTTTGGCACAAATGGGCCTTCCCCCAGGACTGCCTATGGTCATTGGCCATTTCTGTTTCTCCCAGAGGGAGAATGGGACCACAGAGCTCTTCCAGAGGCTCCAAAGGGGATGTGCTGTGTCAGGAAGGGCTGAAATCATCCCAGGACAGGAATTAAAATTCACAGAATTCCCAGAATTCCCAGGATCATTGGGTTGGAAGAGACCTTCAAGCTCATCGAGTCCAACCCAGCCCCAACCCCTCAACTCAACCCTGGCACCCAGTGCCACATCCAGGCTTTGTTAAACACCCCCAGGGATGGGGACTCCACCACCTCCCCGGGCAGAACATTCCAGAACTTTATCACCTTTCTGTAAAATCCTTTTCCTGCTATCCAGCCTGTATTTCCCTTGGGGCAGCTCGAGGCTGTGTGCTCTGGTTCTGTCAGTTCCTGGAGACAGAGCCCAGCCCCAGCTGAGCACAGGCACCTTTCAGGAGCTGCAGAGAGCGATGAGGGCACCCCTGAGTCTCCTTTTCTCCAGGCTGAGCACCCCCAGCTCCCTCAGGGGTTCCTCACTCGCAGGGTTTGTGTTCCCAGCCCCTCTCCAGCCTCGTTGCCCTCCTAATGTGCTGCTCTGCCTGTCAGGACAGGCTGAAGTCACCCCCCAGTCAGGATAGAGCTCCAAATGTGCTGTTCTGACTGTAGGATGGGCTGAAAAGACCCCACAGCCAGGAGAGAGATCAAAACGTGCTTTTCTGGCTGTCAGGACAGGCTGAAAACACCCACAAGCCAGGCCAGTCCTCAAAGGGAGTCGGCCCTACATGGACTGGGATGTTCCAGCAGCCCCAAATTCCTGCAGGAGCTCCTTGCTTCCTGCAGTCCAGCCTGTGAAAAACGCCAATCACTTGGATTTAAAATTTTAAAAGTTTAACAGTAATAAAATGGTTGTTAAAATAGTAATATAATTAGAGTAATAAAAATTTGGACAATTAGGATTTAGGACAATACAAGACAATAAAAACAAAGAGTTACAGACAGTCCAGGTACCTTTTCTGGGCAAAATAATCCCAAAAAAGGACAAACGTTAACAGAGGATTAACCCTTAAAAGCAACAGCCTGTTGCATATTCATACACCTCATCCATGATGCACAAATTCCATTCAAACACAGGATTCTGTCTGGGCAGTGTCAGCTGCTTCCTCTGAATCCTGATGGTGTCTTCAGGGCTGAGGAAGCAGGAAGAAGTTCATTTCTTCTGATAAGGGAACAATAAATTCTTTTTCTCTGAAAGATTTCAGAGATTTCAGATTTTTCAAGGCGTCCTGTGGCTGCTATGTGATGTGAGTACCTCAGTCCTCTCTTAAAAACATATCCCACATACACAGTTTCTATTTTAACTAGAAAAGCTACATTTTAACTACAAAACTACATTTCCCATACTACTAAAATGTTAATACAGCACTACTAATCAATATAACATAATACATATAGTAAATATCTGTGTAGAGCCATAAAATATGCACTTTTCACAAGCCCAAAAAGCAGGATAATCTGGGGAAAGCAACAGGAATTCCTCACTCCTGGCCTGCACACCACGGTGTGCACAGAGCAAACCCCAAAGCAAAGGCCCATGGAAGAGCCCCCTTGGGATATGTGAGAAGCCACAGAGCTCCAGGCCCCAGCAGCAAAACCTTCATTGCAGAGAGGGCTCCCCTGAGAGGCTGGGAACGGCTCCCAGGTGTGCCTGGAGCTGGATGCAGGGTCCCTGTCACCTGCTGGACACTGAGGCTCACACCCCATTTCCCAGAGCTGGGGAAGGTGAACCAGGAAAGCCTTATCAATATGATTGCCTGCAAAAGATTTTGAGAATATGGAAACTCTAAGTGAGATTGAAATGAAAGCAAGCTCTGAGATCCCTCAGTTCCTGAACAACTGGAAAACAATGGCATGGCCAGCTGAAGGTGATCCCCTTTTGATCAAACAATCCCCTCTGCTTGCAGACAGGCCCAAGGCTCAGAGCAGACCCTGCCAGCTTGGCAGAAGGGGCCCAAAGAGGAGTTTGTAGGGTTTAAAATGTAACCCAGTGTGGTAATGGAATGATTCTTATAGGCTGTATGGAAATGCTGTAGTGTAAGAGCCTGAATGAGAGATGTGGGACTCCAGGCTGCTCTCCAAAATGCAGTTTATTGTTTCCAAAATGCAGTTTATTGTATCCAAGATGTTCCAGCAGTCCAGGGTTGTGGGTGACAGAGCTGTGCCCACAGCTGTCAGCTCCAGCTGCAGGCAGGCCTGGAGACCCTTTGGTTTTGGTTACAAATGATTATATAGTTTTCTTTTGGTCACATTGCATTCTATACTTTGCTGAGCATCTCAATACAGCAGAACCAATCTGTACCTTAACTATTATCCATAGCCTATCATAACTGCTATCATTACCATATTCATGTTACTGTTCTCCAATCACTAACAGTCAGTACAGTACACTTTAAGCTAGAAGTTGTTTTTCAGTTTTCTTGCAGTGGAAAATTCTGAGACCTTTTTTCTGCTTGCCACATTGGCTTCCTTGTTTGCCTGTGGAATCTTTCAGCTTGGTAAAAACATCTTCTTGTTTGGGGTGGGTTTATCCTTTGCTCTAAGCCATAAAAACCCCTTCTAACTAACACAGCCTTTGCCTCCTTGGTTATCCAGTGAGACTGGCTCAGCAATTCTTTTCTTCTATATCAAAACTTGCTTCCATCTCTATTCCTTCTTCATACTCTACATTTAAAAATCTTTCTGCCAAGCACAGATATCTGTGAGACTTCCTCGTCAAAACTTTCATCCTTCCCAACACTATAGGATTTGTATCTTGTACTAGATTGGTTAGTGAGAATTAGAATATTCAACACAGAGGAAGATTTATTGTATTGTAATGGGAACCTCGCTCTCTCATCCTCTTTACCAGGCTCTTGCCTTCTCTCTCTTTCCCTCTCTCTCCCTCTCTCAGGCCTGCTCTGAGCTGTGCCTGGCAGCTCCCAGCAGGGCCCTGCACCCAGGCCCTTTGCAATGAACCCCAAGTTCCAGCCCTGGCTGCAGAGATCTCTGCTCTCCGTCCATCTCCACTGTCCCACCCCCTGTCACTCCTACACCCAGGTATAGGTTTGAATCTGACTGTCTCCACATTCTGAAGCAGGAAGGAAGATCCTGGCTCTTTTCTCTTCACAGCTCACCCCCAAACTCCATATCTCACTCCCTTTAGGGTCCTTCAGTGATCTCCCCTACTTAAACAAACACAGACTGAGCATTATTTTCCTGCAGGGGTCGGGAGCTGCTGTGTAAAATAGGAATTTTCATGTGCAATGGCACATGTCTGATGCAATTCAAATGCTTTTCACCCTCCTGGGCATAATTACTGGGAAGAATGAGAAAAAGGTTCCTTGGAACCATGGCACAATTCACACCCCGAGCCCCTCCTGGTGCCAATGAAAGCAATTTCATTACTGTTCCAGCACTGATCAGCATGGAGCAAATCAAACATCCATCAGCCAAAGCCTGGGTGATCCAGGAGATGACTCCAGAGTGACACTGCCTCGGTAATGAGCCCCTGTGTGGCACAAAGGAATTGGAGTTATTGAATCCCAGGAACGGGCAATCTGTCCCTCTCAAAGGCACTGCAGTCCCGTGTCCCTGCGTCCCCGGGTGCCACCGGCTGGAGCTGGGCTCATCCCGGTTTGTTCCTGGTTCTGCCAGACCCCCGGGGGCCCAGAATGTGACAGGCAGGAGCTGCAGGGATTGCCTGCAGCCTGGGCAGGACCCTGGCTGGGGACAGGGCCCGTGGTGCCACATTAATGCTCCTGCTGCTGCTGCTGCTGCTGTGGAGCTGCTGCTCAGGGCCCAGAGCCCTGCCAGGGCTGCTCCCGGCTGGGGCACAGATGTCCTTTCATGTGGATCACAGGCACGGGCTGATTTCATCAGGGGCTGGCAGCTCTCACTGCTGGTTTGACGGTCAAAGGACCAATCTGACACCAAACCAGAAAAAACATCTGCCCACAGGCGTTTGCTGCTCATTATTTTCTCATCAGCTCCTGGCCACTTGGCTGCTCTGAGTCACCCGGGTGGGAATGAGAGGGACGGGTGAGGGGGGGTAAAACCCGAGGCTGCTCGAAAAGATCTGATCAGTGACACCGAGATTGCAGTCTGAGGGCACAAAACCTGCTCCTGGGTGGGCAGGGACCTGGTGTCACCCTCCTTTGGCCCTTTGTGCCACCTCACCCCCTGTCCCGTGCTGCTGAGACACATCCCCTTCATCCCCGAGCCCTTCCTGGATGCACCTGAATCCCCAGGCTCAATCCCCAGGGTGAATCCAGGGATGAATCCCAAGGGTGAATCCCAAAGATGAATCCAGGCTCAATCCCCAGGGTGAATCCAGGCTCAATCCCCAGGGTGAGTCCCCAGGATCAATTCCCAGGGTGAATCCAGGATCAATTCCCAGGATCAATCCCCAGGATCAATCCCCTGGGTGTTGGTGTCCTCCCCTGGGGTCTGAGGGGTTCTCCAGGGCCAGCAGAGCGGGGTGCAGGCAGCCAAGGAGCAGCTTGTCCCACCACGGCATTGCCAAAAGAAAAGGGGGATTTTGTCCCTCAGAGCAATTCCCTGTTCATATTCCCACTCACATTTGTTTGTTCAGTTCCTCCTGTACCTGTTCTGTTGATTATTCCAATGTGATTTTTCCTTCCTTTCCTTCCAGAAGTCCTGGGAGCTGCTGGTGTCACACAGAGCTGTCACCTTCTGTCCCTGGGAGCTCAGGGCCCTGGCAGTGACACCTCAGGCTCATCACCTCCTCCTGGCACCCCCAGCTGCAGATCCAGACATGAATCATTTGGGCTACAAACGAGGGCATCCCTCAGCTCCCAGCTGCCCGTGAGTGTGGAATCAGAAAAACAGAAACTCCTACAGACACTGAAAAGTTTAATCTACAGCCTTAGAAGAAACTTAGATGGATGTAAAACTAAAATACACAGACTTTAAACAAAAGATCATGAGCAAAAAAAAATAAAACAAAATCATAAACACAAAATCATAAACCAAAAAAAACCCTTATATTTCTGTAGTTTTGAGTAAGAATATACCTTAAGTAAATGAGAAACTGTGTGGATAAGATGGTGAAGGGTTTATAGTAATGTAATAATATAAAATAAGGTAAGAGTTTAGAAGTTATAATAAAAGCATATGTGTGCATGTGAGACAGAAGCCTATTAGGCAAAAGTATCCACAGTGAAGCAGAAATAAGTAAAGTAATAGTTAGAAAAGCAAAATAAACCTTGTAACATCTATTCATTAAGGGAAAAAATTATATATTACCTTATAATGAAGAAATTTGTAAATATTTTGAACTATAACCAACTACCAACTCCTCTAAATCTCTTTATCTGAACAATAAATAATTCTTAACCCAACAATAATCCCATCCCTTCATTAAAAACAGCACCAGTGGCACATGAGAGCAGCTGATGCACACGTGGAGCTGGCAGCACATGGCTGGAGCAGCCCAGAGGAAGGGATGAATATTTATTATGGAAGTGCTGCAGTTGTTCTGATCCTTGTCTTGTCTCTGTGCCACTGATAACCCATCCTAGCAGGATGCTCCAGGTGTGCTTGGAGACAGCATTAAATGTAAGATCCTCAGGGCTCTCCAAATTCTGTCACCCCAAAGGGCTGAGGAACTTTGTTGAACAACCTGTCCTTAATACCAGTGGTTTAGTTCTCACTCTCTTCCCTCCTTGCTCTTAAAAATCTCTTTAGTGATTTAAAACTCAGGACCATTTTTCTCTTTTTATCAGGTTTTTCACTTTAACCTCTCAGCTGTTTCCTTCTGAAGCAGATCAGAGCTTATCAAAGCTTGGATCTCCTCTCTGTGAGGCTGGGCCTGTATTTACAGCCAGTGGGTCCAAACTGACAGCTGAAAATGCTCTTTTTTCTGAGTCCACAAACCAGTCCTGAGAGCTGCTGGGGGAATCCAGAATCCTGGGTGTCCCAGCACCCGCAGAGGACACGGAGGGACACAGGGAGAGGTGACCCAGCACAGGTTTTTTGTGCTGTCCCAGAGCACCCATTGCAAACTGTTTGTAGAGTAGGACTGGAGCAGAAATCCCAGAAGCTTTCACTGGGAAGTATCTTCCTGTGTCTTCTGTTTAGAAACTTGAGGTGAAGTTTCACTTGAGCTGCAGGATTTTGACAAAATTCCCAGTGAGGGCAGGTTCACATCATTTCCATGAGGTGTTGCCACAGCTGAGGGGTCAATCCTGGATAACTGGGAAAGGGAAAACCCCCAGGTCTGGGACACCTGAAACCCTCAGGCAAGGCAGAGTGAGGACAGTTCTCAGAGCACAATAAGGACCTTGGCTGCCCCAGGGCAAAGCCAGCCCAGGAAATGCTGTGCCCACCACCAGTGAAGGACTCGAGATGCAGTTCTGTTGGGGAAGATGAACCAGGAAAGCCTTATCAATATGATTGCCTGCAAAAGATTCTGAGAATATGGAAACTCTAAGCGAGATTGAAATGAAAGCAAGCTCTGAGATCCCTCAGTTCCTGAACAACTGGAAAACAATGGCATGGCCAGCTGAAGGTGATCCCCTTTTGATCAAACAATCCCCTCTGCTTGCAGACAGGCCCAAGGCTCAGAGCAGACCCTGCCAGCTTGGCAGAAGGGGCCCAAAGAGGAGTTTGTAGGGTTTTAAATGGAACCCAGTGTGGTAATGCAGTGATTCTTATAGGCTGTATGGAAATGCTGTAGGATTTGTATCTTGGACTAGATTGGTGAGTGAGAATTAGAATATTCAGCACAGAAGAAGATTTATGGTATGGGAACGGGAACCTTGCTCTCTCATCCTCTTTACCAGGCTCTTGCCTTCTCTCTCTTTTTACCTCTCTCTTTATTTCTCTCAGGCCTGCTCTGAGCTGTGCCCAGCAGGGCCCTGCACTCAGGCCCTTTGCAATACACCCCAAGTTCCCAGCCCTGGCTGCAGAGATCTCTGCTCTCTGTCTGTCCTGACCGTGCTACCCCCCAAAGCTCCTCCACACTCCCCTCTTTGCACATCCCTGATTTGTGCAGGAATTGCTGCTGCTCCCAGCACAAACAAACCCTCAGTGTCCCAGAGCTGCAGCTCCCCCCATTCCCAGCACACCCAGGCTCCCCCAGAGCCCAGCTGGGATGTGCCAGGATGCTCCTGGCTGGGGCTGTCCCCACCTGACAGCTCCTACCTGAGCTGGGCCATTTGCTGTTGTTTCAGCTCCACTTGGCAGGTTTGCTCCTCTTCCAAGTGTCCTCAGCTCTGGAGCTCCCAGTGCAGATTTCAATGAGGAAGATTTACATCATTCCAAGCCTACAATCAATTTTCAATGGTGATTTGTGGCTCCCCTGTAGCTGCACCTGTCTGACAGAGATCTGGGGTTAACTACATCCCTTTCCAGGCTCACATCCTTCTCCTGGTGCAGAGGGCTCTGCCAGCCTCTGCTTCACAGCACAAATCATTATTTTCAGCTGCTTTGTCATTTTTGAGCTTGATGTCTAAAGGGTTTTGATGGCCCCTGCAAAGTTGCCATTACAGCAGGCTGCCCATGAATCCATTCACCAGCTCTGTGCATCCAGGAAATTTTGCTGACATCTTTGGATGATTGGCACTGCAGCGCTGCCTTTGGAAATGAACACAAGTGGAGCTGATTTTCAGGCTCGCCTGGAAAATCTACATCCCGAGGAGGATTTTTTTTTTTCGTTGTTTTAGTGTTTTAACATCTCCCAATTAACATGGAAAATTTCTTTTGAAGAGCTTTTGTCTGGGAGACAGATGAAACAGGAGCAGACACCTCCTAAGCACTGCAGGAGCAGCCTCTGTGGAGGATTCGAGGATGAAGAGTAAGGAAAGGTCAGATTTATGCTGGGCTGTAATCAGTGCAAGTGTTCCCTTGAAGACTGGATTTTTAAAGGTCCTTTGGCATCTAATGATGTCAAATTATTTCACAGAGTCCTGTGCTGTGTTTGAAGGCATGTCCAGCCTGTTACAAACCGATGGCTCAGAAATGTGCCCTTGTGAGCAGCTCCAGCAGCTCGGGGATGCTGCCCCAGGCAGCTGCTGATGCCCAGGAGTCCTGAGCAAGGACAGGTCCAACTCCCTGAACTGATGGATTTCCCCTTTTCCACCTAAAATTTTGCTTTGCTTTGCTTCCGAAATTTAATGTGTGAGCATAGCCAGGCTCCCAGGGTCAGACCACAGGGGTTCCAGAGCTGAGAGATCCCACCTGGATTTGCCTCCCAAACTGGCAGCTCCCCCCATCAGTCCTGGTGTTTCTGCCCCCACTTTTACCCCTCCTAACCTCTCCTTTTCCATCTCTGGGCTTTGCCCTGTGGCTGTTACAGGAGGAGCTGTCTGGATTTTCACATAATAAATAATTTTCAGAGATGGGACTTGATTGAATTTGGGGCACACCAGCCTGAAAATGGGTATAAAATCCCACTCTGGTTTGGATAGGAGGGAGCTTGAAGCTCAACCATTCCACCCCTGCCATGGGCAGGGTCACCTTCCGCTGTCCCAGGGTTCTCCAAGCCCCATCCAACCTGGCCTTGGACACTGCCAGGGATGGGCAAACTGGACAAACTGGTGTGTCACTGTCACATTTTCTGGAAAAATCCCTTCACCAGGATTTCTTCTCATGGGAAGCTGAGAAGCCTCAGAGAAAAATGAAAACAATAAGTATCTGCTTGCTTCTCCTGTGTTTTGCTGTTTTGGAATGTGGTTGGAGAATGTTTATCAAACATGTGAATTGTTTTTACCTAATGACCAATCACTGTCCAGCTGTGTCGGGACTCTGGAAGAGGTCACAAGTTTTTCATTATTATCTTGTTAAGCCTTCTGTCTGTATCCTTTCTCTATTCTTTAGTAAAGTTTTAATATAGCATTCTTTAATATGATATCATAAAATAATAAATTAGCCTTCGAAGAACATGGAGTCAGATTCATCATTTCCTTCCTGCCATGGGGGACCCTGAAAAGACCACAGTGGTGTGCCAAGGCTGGCAGGAACAACTGCAGGGCACACCTGCCCAAAGACAGGGCATGCTCACTTTGGAAGGTGAGTACAGAGCACTGAAATCCAGTCAAATAAAGAGATCCATGCAGAAATCCCTCCTGACCCTCCCCTGGCACAGCTCGAGGCCTTTTCCCCTTGTCCTGTCACTGATTTCCTGGGAAAAGAGGCCAAAGGCCACCTTGCTAAAGGCCCTTGGGGTGGTTGGGTTCCTGCTCCATGAGAGCCACGTGCAGCCGGTGTCTCTGTCCCCGAGCTCCATGGGAGCAGTGACACCACTTGCTGTGCTCTGATTGCCTCGTGCCAGGGTGATCCCTGGCAGGATCAGAGCTGACAGGGTCCCTCTGTGTCCTGCCAGGCTCAGCTCCTCTGCACGAGCAGGGTTTGTTGGTGATTAGAGATGAAAGGTGATTGTTTCACCTCCTGCCACCTCAGTTCCCTCTTCGCTCACAGAATTCACCTTTCTGCATCATTTCCATCATTTCCCAAGTATTTTCTCCCAGAGTGGAATTCCCATCTCTCCTCAAGAACCAGAATTTTTTAAGAGCTAAAAGAGGTGAAGTTCCCCCCAAAGCCCCATTGTCCCTTGGTCTTGGTGTCACCATCCCCCAGCCTGGATTGGGGCCAATTCCTCTGATTTTGCTCCAGGGCTGGGTGGAGTGAAGGGAAGAGCAAACCGAATGTGACAAACTGTGTTCCTAATTAATTTACATCCAATTAGCATTAACTGCTGGCTACAGTATCACCCCGTGTAATTATGTATCACAATAAATAATCCCAGGCTGCAGGGGGAAGGCAGAGCAGGGAAAATTCTCCAGTTGCAGTGGGATGTTCCTCAAAACACCCTAAGAACAGCTCCCAGCGTGGATCCAGCCCCTCCCTGTGCCTCTTTTCCCCAAAAGGGAATGTTTGCACCGAATCCTTCCCCTTGGGCAGATCATCAGGTTGGGATTGCAGGACTGGGGAGGGTCGGGGAATGCTCAGCCCTTGAGGACTCCCCAGTTTGGGATTCCTGATTTTCTCTGCTCTTTTGAGACGTGTGGAGCTTTTCCTCACTGCAGGTGGAGGTGGAGAAGTGCAGCCAGAAGAGTTAATCCTTTAAAATATATATTTTTAATGTGGCAGCAAAGGTGTAACTGCAATTTCTCATGCTGGGGACACATGATGGACAGGAGATCCAAGGGGAGGTCAGGGGGGTTCCAGTCTGGGGGGTGCTAAGGACAATACAAACAGGACAAAAAACCCCACAAATAACAGGGGGAAAGGCTCCTTTTAGGAGCAGGAGAGCAGGAAAGCAAACACAGTCTGAGGCTGGCTCCCAGCAAGCTCCAGCCCTTTGCTCTGGTCGATCCTCCCTGTTCCACTGAGCAAATTCAGTGTGACACTCACAGAGAGGCCACTCGTGGGAAATGGGCAGATTTTTGTCAGGTTGTATAAATGGATTAGCCCAAGTGACACCGTGTGGGAGGCAGAACCATCTGAAGAGGAACAAAATCACCTCTCCCTTACAAGGTCTGGATTTCACCTTCCATCCCAATGCCAATTGGAAGTGGCACTGCGGGTAATGGACTTGGTGAGATGTTAAATGGAAAAGCACAGGCGAGATAAATAATCTGTGAGTGCTGGTGGTGTCAGAGCAGCAGGAAAAGCCAAGGGCTGGGGGAGGCTGCACGACTGCTCTGCATGCAGAGGTTAAAAAGAGCTTTTTAATAACCCCAAAATGTGAGCTGGAGTCTGTGGTGGTGTTTGAGGATCCCCAGGATGAGGGAAGAGATGAAAATCTTGACTCTGTGAAGGCTCAGAAGGCTGATTTATTATTTTATGATATATATTATATTGAAAGAAAATGATATACTAAAACTATACTAAAGAAAAAGAAAGGAGACATCAGAAAGCTAGAAAGGAATGATAATAAAACCTTGTGACTGACCAGAGAGTTCGACACAGCTGGATCATGATTGGTCATTAAGTAAAAACAATTCACATGGACCAATCAAAGATGCACCTGTTGGTAAACCAGCTCCAGACCACATCCCACAGATAATTATTGTTTTCATTTCTTTTCTGAGGTTTCTCAGGAGAAAAATCCTAGCAATAGGATTTTCATAAAATGTGTCTGTGACAGGAGTTGTACTTCAAGTGCCAGCTGAAGCTGGTTTAGTGTTAGAAAAGTAAAACTGGGCAGGTTTGGCCACAGGATTCCTCTGTGGCTGCTGAGCTGCTGCTGAAGGGCTGGGATCTGATCCCAGCTGGAGTGGAGGTGGACACAGGAGGAACCAGGGGACCTTTATTCCCACAGAGCCCATTCCTTGTGCCCTTTCAGGCCAGGATGGATTCCTGCTCACCAGGAGAAAGTGAGACCGAATCCCATGGGCCTCTGAGCCCCTGTGATTGCCCAGGATGGGAATTTGGGATGGCCCTTGCCAGGAGCAGGCAGCTCCCACCAGGTGTGATGATGATGGCATCCAGCATTTTCCTGCTGTCTCCAAGCCACATCTCCGGGGTCAGGGAGCTTGGACAGTGCACAGGGTGGGGTTCCTGGGGCTCAGCAAAGCCAGGAGTGGGGCTCAGTGATCCTCGTGGATCCCTCCAGCTCAGGATATTCCACGATTCTGGGAGTTTTCCACTCCCAGCCCCAGCAATTCCCAGGTATGCAAGAGGTGAAGGAGGCAGCCTCAGTGTGGCCGTGCCCTGGGACCCCCTGCCTTTGGGACAGGGCAGGGACAGGCTCTGCTCTGTGCCCCCAGACTCCAGCAGCAGCTCCAGGCTGAGCAGAGCTTCCCTCCACAGGAATGATGTCATTATTCAGAATCATTCCCACTCTGAATGCTCAGCCTGTCCTTTCTGTGAACACCCCACAGAAGGGGGAAAATTCCAACCCCTTGGAATGTTTTCATATCCCAGTGTCCTGAAGAGGAAAGTGTTCATGTCCCAGGGTCTGCTGCAGTGAGGGCTCTGCCCAGCCCCTCTCCCTGCCAGCATTTAATGCCTCCCCAGTTCATGCTTAGACAGAAACGTGGCCCTGAGTGTCCAATGGAGAGGAGAGGAGAGGAGAGGAGAGGAGAGGAGAGGAGAGGAGAGGAGAGGAGAGGAGAGGAGAGGAGAGGAGAGGAGAGGAGAGGAGAGGAGAGGAGAGGAGAGGAGAGGAGAGGAGAGGAGAGGAGAGGAGAGCCCCGCAGCCCAGCTGGGTTACCCACAAGTGGTGCCTGAGGTTTCCATCGAGCTCAGCTCCATTTCCCCCTCCCCTTGCCTGTTGTGCTCTGCCTGCTCGAGCGCTCAGAATTCCCTTTCTCCCGGGATTTGCCTCTCCAGGCAGGAATTCCAGAGCAGTTTCCCAGGAGTGCAGGCAAAGCTGACTGCTGCCACCCCAAGGCTGCAGACACTCCCGGTTCCAGGAATTCTGTCATCCTCTGGTAACTGAGGGGATGCAAAAGCATCTCCCAGCCCTCATCGCCCCAGCAGGACAAGGCCACAGAAATATTCCTGCCAAAATGCAGGGGCAGCTCCTGCTAAGGCCTGTCCCAGCTCCTGGAATGCTGCTCCTGTCAGCAGCTTTAGGGGATGATTCCTTCACCACTCCTCCTTTTGACTTCCCTGCTCCACAGAGGAGCTCGGTGCCAGGCCTGAGGTGGGAATTCAGTGCCCAAAATGCTCTGGGAAATGTGGCCCTGTGTCCCATTTCCTGCCTGTATGAACCACAGTTCTCACATATCTATAATTTCCTTTTTAAATTTTTTGTTTCCACAGCAACACCACTCCTTTTCCTCATCTCATTCCTTCCCATGGCTTTAGATCATGGGGGATTATCATCACCAGGGTGCCACATTTGGGAATTCTCCTGCCCTGGTGATGGAGGCCCCTCCAGGCTCCAGGGGAAGTTTTCCTGTGGCACCAAGGGGCTGGTAACCCCATCCAGGCTGCAGAGAGGGGCCAGATCCCCCCTGCAATAAATCCCTGGAGCTCTGGGAGCTCAGCAGAGCTCCACCACCATCACCAAGGGCTAGGGGATGAGCCCAGCACTGCAGGAGCTGCAGCAAACCCAGATGTGGGATTTGCTCTTTCCCAGCCCCTGAGCTCTGCAGTGCCCGTGGTCCCTGGAGCCAAGGGGAGGCTTTAAATCCATAATCCTTTGTATAAAGCTTCTGCTGGAGAGACATTTGTCCTCTAACAGCATCATCAGCTGCTCAGGAGACAGAGCCAAAGCTTTCTCACCTCGTGGTGACTCTGTTAGCACTGGTGGGAGTTGTTCATCTTGCCTGGCTCCCTGGCAGGTGTGAAATGAGAATGTGTGCAGGGTCCTTTTCCCGAGGTGAATTACCCCATCCTTCAACAAAAATAACCAGAAAGGACCTTCTGAACCAGTCCCTGGCAATCACAGGAACAGGGAGCTAAAAATTCCCCTCCAGCTCAGCCTGACATCCCTGCTGCCCTGAATGAAGATGAAATCCCCTCATGGCCCAAGGGCAGGAGCTGCTCAGGAGGGCAGGGGAGCCTGGCTGCACCACCCTGCTCTGCTGGGCCCCGTGGAAGGACAGGGATGTGGCCCCACAAAGCTCTGGGCCTTGGCTCTTGGCAGGGTGGATTTTCCTGCTCCATCTGCAGCTGCTTTCCCTGGAGCCATTCCCTGTTCCAGCCCCAGGATGCTCCATGCCAAGGTCATCCCCCAGGGCAGGAATTGGCTGTGAGGGTGGAATTCGTGGTCCTGGCTGCTCCCAAGGTTCTCCTGGCTGCAGGGGAAGGGCAGGAATGCACAAACAAGGCTGACATTTTCCCTTGGCACATCCTGGGCCCCCTGTCATTCCCAGGGCTGCAGAGGCTGTGTTTGCTCTGCCTGTCACAGCCCCAGCCCAGCCTGGGTGGGAGTGAAGGAAAGGAGTTTCTTTCCCTTCTCAACCCAGAAATTCCTCCATATCGTAGGAAAGAGAGGAATCCCTGCTTGGAATGCACCAGGAATCCTTCCTGAGCAGGTTATCTGTGCCAGGCCTGGGGTCAACACCAGCAGCACAAAATCCCCTAAAGGGGAACTTCCCCAGCTTTCCCACAGCCAGCAGCTGCTGCTCTGCTGCTCTGAAGGAACAATTCCTGTCCCTCCAGCACAGACTGCAAACCTGTTGGCCCAAATTCCACAGCACTTACTGAGGCATTGCTGCTCCTTTCTCACAAAGGAAAATGTTTCTTTTCCTCTGGAAACACAAAAAGAGCTGTGGCCATCGTCCAAAGAGCTCCTGGTTCCTGCTTGGAGCTCCCCAGGTGACTTTGGGCAGGTCCTGGTGGCCCTGCACAGTCCCAGTTTGGCAGAACACAAAATCCTTGCTCCAGTCCTGGGGAGTTTTAGTGCTGGGCTCCAGCACAGCCCCTCTGCTGCAGTGTCCCCTCTCAGCACAGGGCCAGCAGTGCCACCTCCCTGCTCCAGGAATCCTCAGCACTTCCAGATCAACCCTTCCCTAAGGATGGAACATTCCTGCCAGCCTGGCTCCAGCTGGGATTACTTCAAAGGGAAAGGTGGAGCTGCAGAAATATCCCTGCCTGTCCTGGCAGCCTGATTGCAGCCCCAGCCAGAGATCAGAGGAGGTGCCTTCACAGCTCTGGGAGCAGCAAAACCCCCAAAATGTTGTGCACAGGGTTGGTGCCATTAGTGCCAATCAGGAGTCCATTAGCTGAAACCCCAGCTGTCCTCAGGGAGGGAGAACACAGAGCCAGCATTCCTGGAAATCAATGGGAACCACCAAACTGCTCCACACAGTCCTGGATTTGGGATTTGGGCTTGGGCATGTCACAGCTCTGCCAGGAGCAAAGCAGCTCTGGGGAGGGGATGGCACCCTGACCAGGCTGGGCAGATCCCTGCAGGAGCACATTCCTCTTTTCATAGGATTTGGGCTGAAGAGGGGAATGGATCCCAGGGAACAGGGCCGGGACAAGGGGAAATGGCCTCAGGCTGGGCCAGGGCAGGCTCAGGGTGGGCACTGCAGGAATTTCCCCATGGAAAGGGGGCTCAGGCCTTGGAACTGCCCAGGGAGGTTTGCAGTGCCCAGCCCTGGGGGTGTCCCAGGAATGCCTGGAGGTGGCACTCAGAGCTCTGGGCTGGATTGGTCCCAGCTTGGACTCGATGATCCTGGAGCACTTTCCCAGCTTAAATAATTCCATAATAATAAATGATTCAATAAATGATTCTGTGCCTTCCATACCCAATATTTCATGATTCTGTGCCTTCCATGTCTCCCTGTTACCAAAACACCCCTGGGGGTCTCTTTGGATTTTATCTCATTGTCCAAACTTCCTGAACAAGCCAGGGATGTGTTCCTCCAGCCCACACAGAGTTAACCTGAGCCTCCCCCTGCATCCCATCCTGCAGCATATGGAGAGACAATTCCAGGCCATCTGGATCATCAGCAGCCATCAGGAGCTGTGCCTGTTACACCTGTTAGGAAGCAGGATAATTAAAAGGGGGGGGTGAGACTTCACTCCCAGCTTTGCTGCATTTTATCAATCCCTGCTTGTCCCTTTTGGCTGCAGGACCAGAGCCCTGCTTTGCAATTTGTGAAACAAAACCCATTTGCATCAGGCAGAAATAAAGATGGGTGAACCTTCGTAGCCCGAGCAGATGTTTTTCATTAGAAAATAATTTGTCAAAAGGTAGAGAGACTCCTACTCATAATTTTCAGAGCAGCTTCTCTCACTTTGGAGGGTAACGAGACTCAATTTAATTGCAAATGGGCTGCACGGCCATGAGAACAAGGGGAGGGAAAGCAGTGAGAACATGTGCTGGGCTTTTAATCAAAATCTGTCCCCAGATAAAGAACCCAGGCTCTGCTCTCCCTGGGACAAGGGCTGGTTTCTGATTGAATGTCAGAGCTGTGGGGTACCCCCCTTCAGAGAGGGAGTGCAGGGACAGCACAGGAGAACTTCCCTGCACCCATGAGTCCATGACTGAAAAATGGCTGTGAATGAATACCTGAGGATCCCAGAATCCTGAATATCCTGAGTAGGAGGGGAGGATCAGAAATCCAACCCCAAAAACCCCACCCTGTGCCTGAGGGTGCTGCCCCAGCCAGGTGTCTCAGGTTGGAAATGGGGCTGTGTGTCCTGTCCCCGTGTGTCAGAGCTGGGCAGTTCTCTGCTGTTCTTGGGGCAGTTTTCTTGATCTCTCCCCCAGCCAATCCTCCCTGCAGGAGATCTCTGCTGTCCATGGCCACTGAGTGTCCCTGCAGGGCTGATCCAATTCCAGCATCCCATGGGGAGATGCTGCGCCCAGGGCAGGAGCCAAGCATTCCTACCTGGATCCAATGTGAGCCTGGCACAGCACAGCAGCCTTTGCCCAGGGCATTGCCAGAGGAGCAGCTTCTGCTGCCCTGCATGGCCAGAGGGAGCCCAGGCCCATCTCCAGCAGCCCTGGAGCTGCAGAGGAAAACTCCCCCCTTGTGCAGGATCCCTGCTCCAGCAGAGCCACAGCTGGCACTGCAGGAGGGCTGAGCCCCCATGGGATGGGGCTGTGCCACCCCCTGACCCACAGCGTGCCAGGGCCTGCTCTCACTCTGCCAGGGGTGGTTTGTACTCTTGCATTTGGATTTTTAATTTTCCCTGTCACAGAACTGTTATTCCTGCTCCCATATCTTTGCCTGGGAGCCCCTTAATTTCAAAATTTTAATAATTCAGAGGGAGGGGGTTTGCATTTTCCATTTCAGAGGAGGCCCCTGTGCTCCTCAGCAGACACCTGGCTGTTCAAACCAAGACACCAGGCCAGGCTTTTCCCTCCTTCTGCAGCACCTTAGCAATCAAATTCTACCAAAAAGAGCCCAAATTAAGGAGCACAAGGAGGGGAACCCAAGGCATGAGGTGGTGATGGGAAGGACTAAGGAGCTGCTGGGGAGCTCAGTGCTCCCAGAGCCCCTGGGGATTTCTTATTTTCTGCAGCCAAAATTCTGTGAGCTGCCCTTAACAAGAGCATTAAAATCCCTATCAATTCCTGGCTTGAGCTCTCAAAACCTCACTGTGCAGACTTCAAGGGATGATTCTTCCTTTCCTATTCCTGAAATCAGGAGATTTCCCACAGGGAATTCCTGGGGGGAATTTCAAGACTCCCACAGATTTCCAGGAGCCAGGATTCCCCTCCAGAGTGTTTCCAGGACATTTTCACAATGCAAACCAAGCAGAGCCCTCTTTCCAATAGAGACAGTGGCTCCAGTCCCATCCTAAGGAAATCCTTCTGCTCTTCCCATGGAAAATGAGGATAGTGTCATTAAAAACCAGGCAGGTGATCTGGGACATCCTTGCTGACCAAGGAAATGATGGATTTCTGAATGCAAAACACTGCTTGGACTTCCAGGGAATAATTCCAAATTTTCCCTGAAACTTTACATGGAAATAAATTGCCCTGGGTGCTTATTGTTCAAGTTTTGTGTGCTTTTTCCTTAAATTTTCAAAGGTTTTTCTTATCATTTCAGGATTTCTTCTGTTTTCTTATCTTATTTTCAGCACATGCAGATGCAGTTCAGGATATTCTGGGAATATATTTAAGGTGTGAGTTCTACTTCCAGAGCACCTGATTTGTAAGTAAAAATGTCTATTAAAGAAGAGAGACCTGAATTTTCTAAAGAAACAGATAACCAGGGGAAAATGCAGCTTTGTGCATTTGCTGAGTCTCCCCAGGTCTGTAATGATGCAAACCAACATTTGGCTGCTTAATCAACCCAGGGAGACTTTGCAGGTCTGTAAAAATGGGGCAGAAATCCCAAGGGGAAATGATTCCTTATTGGCATTCCTGAGCCTGGTTTGATGAGAGAACAGAGCTGCTTAAAGGGGAGAAATGACAAGGGGAAAAAAATACCCAAACATTTCCCAGCACTGCTGAAGTTTCACTTAGATCTCTGCCCAGATGGAAATTCCAAACTTCCTGAAAATCTGAGCTATTGAAATCACCTCATTAGATATTTAACTCTTCTGCCACAAAGAAGAGAATTTTCTGGAGAAAATCAGCCAAAGCCTCTCTTGAACATCTTGGGGCCTCCTTGGAACACAAAGCACCAAGAGCTCATCAGGAGTCTCATCCCAGCTCTGGGAATTTGAAGAACTCCTTCTCCAGCCTCCGCAGGCAGCTCTTCCCTTTCCAGTGTTAGGAAAATTAATCCACAGACATCAGAGGTTTATGTCCAAAAAGGAGACAGAGGAGTCCTTTTACTTTATTCCAATAAATGGAGAGGCCATGGGGCTTTCCCCTGGGGTCTCTCAAAGCTTTGGAGGATGCAGCCTCCTTTCCCTTCTCCTTCCCCATTGGCTGAGGTCCTTGAGTGTGGCATTCACAGCCTCTGAAAAATCCCTTCAGCCAGGATTCTTCTCCTGGGAAGCTGAGAAGCCTCAGAGAAAAGGAAAACAATTCTTCTCTCATTTGCTTCTCCTGTGTTGTGCTCATGTGGAATGTGTTTGGAGATTGTTTACCCACAGGTGATTGTTCCATTGGATTCTGCTGGGAGTTGTTTTCACTCTTTGGCCAATCAGGGCCCAGCTGTGTCAGGGCTCTGGAGAGAGTGAGGAGTTTTCATTATTATCTTTTTAGCAGTTTGTAAGTATCCTTTAGTAAAGTATAACATAGTATTCTTTAATATAATATAGTAAAATAAAATAATAATTGAGCCTTCTGACAACATGGAGTCAGATGCATCATTCCTCCCCCTGTCAGGCATTCCCAGCAAATCCAACACTTGAGAGGTTCAGACTTCCTGGAAGGCCTGATACCAAAGATTTCCCCCTAATGTATAATATTCCCTTTTAATTTTTAGTTCTTATGGAATTTAGGGTTTTCCCCATTGTTTCTTTCATCTCTCAATGTCTAATTTCATTTATCAGCAAACCTAAAGTTTATTTGTAAAAGCAAATATCTTTTTCCATTCATCAATCAGTGGAATCCTCCCCATTGTTTCTTTTATCTCTCAGTGCTGGTTTTACCTACCAGCAGACCCACGGCTGGTTTGGAAAGACAAATCCCTCATTCCTCTCACCAGGAAGCCTTTGAGCCTAATTAGGGATTCAAAGAGGGAGTTTTGGGAGGAGAGGAGGATCCTGGCAGGGCTGGGCCCTCAGGTGTCACAGCTGGGCCACTTCAGCCCCCCCACTGCACCTGCCTGACCCCACTGGCACCTCCATAACCCAGGGATTGCCCAGTTTTCCCATAAATACAGAAATAAATCCATCCACGAGCGCTGCAGGTCCCAGACAACATTTACTGAAATAATTTCCCACCTGTTTCCCCTGGTTTTAAATTTGCCTCCTCTGCTTCCCCTCTCCTGTGATGCTTTCCTTCCCCCATCCTGCACAACCTCCTCCCTCTGTCTCACCAGCTGCCCTTTATCTTCTCTTTTGGGGGGTTACTGAACTACTGGTGAATTAATAGCAATTAATTTGCAAGACAAATGGTTTTAGGGAGTTCAAGGCACCAAGCCCTTCTCTCCTCTGGGGCATGCAGAGTGGGGCATGTGCATTGTGCACTGCAGGATTTTAGGCACTTTGGGGTTTTTTTAAAGGAACCAAGCCAAGCACCCAGATCCTGCTGGAATCCCATGGATTTGGGCTCCTGAGGCTGAGGCAATGTCAGAGCCTGGCAGTGAGGGAGCTGAGGCTCAGCCTGAGCAGCAGTGGCACACAGAGAGCAGTGTCCCCAGCCAGGGGTGATTCCTGCACATCCCCATCCCCCCTACACTCCTGCAATCCTCCCCAGCCCCTCCTGGCCTGCCCACCCTGGCACTGCATCTCACACTCACTGCCAGTGACATTTCTTATTGATTTTTAAAAAGCTTCTCCTTCCCCACGCTCTGGCACTTTCATAGTCCAGCCCTGCAACTTCTTCATCCAGTACTTGCTTTTTATTTTATTATTTTTATTTTTTTGGCCAGGCTCTTTATGAGGCACATCCTTCTAATTTATAAGTTTTTTCCTCTGAAAAAATAAATCAGAATAAAACTGGAAGCCCTTGTGGCTGGAGCTGTGGGTGTTTCTGCCTCCCAGCTGGCAGCACCCCCTTGCAGTTGCTGTTCAATGGGTGGAGTCTCTTCAGAGATGTGCAAGAGAATTTCAGTTTTAATCAGGTTGGAGCTGCAAAAGCATCCGAGGAGAGCCCTGGCCAGAGACCCCAGGGAAGTGTTTATGTGGTGGTCACACTGTAATCATCCATCAGATACTGGGTGGGAATGACACTGTTTAACTGGAGATGGAGTTTTGCTCTGCTTTGCTTTATTTCTGTGTTTATGTGAGGAGGAAAGGCCACTTGTGTCCCTTGGAGGTGAGACAGGGCAGGGATTTGGGGCTGAGTTGGGCTTGGGCCGGTTCTGGCAGAGCTGGACCTGATCCACACCTTCCCACAGGGAGTGGAGACCTCAGGTGGCACCAGGGGATGGGAAATCCCCCTCCCAATCCAGCTCCTGTGGGGTCCAAACCCCCCTGTGGCTTCCAAAACCCCCATCTCAGCCCAGCCCCTGTGGGGTCCAAATCCCCCCATCCCAGCCCCTGTGGGGTCCAAATCCCCCCATCCCAGCCCCTGTGGCGTTCAAACCACCCCAGTCCAGCCCCTGTGGGTGAGGAGGGCACAGCAGGGAATGAAACCCCACACGTCATGCTCAGATCAGCTCCAGGACTGGCCCTCAAGCACAATTCCTGAATATTCCATTTATCTGTTCTCCTTCTTTGGATTTCTCCAAGGCCACACCAAAATCCCAAATTAAGCTGGAGTTCAGTGCCTGAGGCCTGGCATGGGATGGACAAACTCCTGGCACTGCTGAGGCTCTGGGGAAGGTGTCCCTTGTCTCCATGGTGAGGTTGGAACTGGAGGAGCTTTAAAATCCCAGCCCAAACCTGGATCCTGTGATTTTGTGGGGCTCTGAAATAAGAAGGTGAAATAAAAATGTATCAGACAATCCAGGCTCAGAGTTCTGTTTGGACAGACTGGCTCTGGATTGCAGAAATCCCTCCAGTGCATCTTTCCCTAAAATTCCTGCTGGAAACTCCTGAATTTATTAAACACTGTGATGATAAACAGGACAGATTCCTGTACCCGAGGAGAGAGTGGATTCCACAGGTCCCATGGCATTCTGGGGACACCTCCTTCAACTCCTGACTCTTCCCCTCCAACTCAAAACGCTCCTAAGCTGCTTTTCCCTCAGCAGCGAGGAGAAAGGGATTAGGATCATCTGGAGCAAGGAATGAATGCTCTCAAGGTTTTGTGGAGTGGCAGTGGCGGCAAAGCTGGATTAAAAAATCCTGGCAATTTGGATTTCAGCTCCTTTTAGACAGAGAGAGAGAAATAAAAAGCAGCATCCCAACAAGAAGGGAGCTTCTGAGGCTGTCCTGTGGCTGCACACTGGGAATTGGCTCCTGGAAAATCTGCCCTAAGACAGTTGTGCTGTTACAATGAGCATTAATTAACGAGGGCAAAGCTGACAGGGAGATATCCAGTGACAGATCCCTGCTTGAGAGGCATCCCTGTGTGCAGATCCACGGGGAAAGTGCCAGGCACGTGGGCAGCCAGCTGTGCTTGGGGTGTCTGAGGTTCAGCTGAGTGTGTGTGTGTGTCCTGTCCCCATGTGTCAGAGCTGGGCAGTTCTCTGCTGTTCTTGGGGCAGTTTTCTTGATCTCTGCCACAGCCAATCCTCCCTGCAGGAGATCTCTGCTGTCCATGGCCACTGAGTGTCCCTGCAGGGCTGATCCAATTCCAGCATCCCATGGGGAGATGCTGCGCCCAGGGCAGGAGCCAAGCATTCCTACCTGGATCCAATGTGAGCCTGGCACAGCACAGCAGCCTTTGCCCAGGGCATTGCCAGAGGAGCAGCTTCTGCTGCCCTGCATGGCCAGAGGGAGCCCAGGCCCATCTCCAGCAGCCCTGGAGCCGCAGAGGAAAACTCCCCCCTTGTGCAGGATCCCTGCTCCAGCAGAGCCACAGCTGGCACTGCAGGAGGGCTGAGCCCCCATGGGATGGGGCTGTGCCACCCCCTGACCCACAGCGTGCCAGGGCCTGCTCTCACTCTGGCACTGCTTTGTTTTGTATTACTGCAATTTTATTTTATTTTTATTTTCTTCCCCAATAAAAACTGTTATTCCTATTCCCACATCTTTTCCTGAGAGCTTTTTAATTTCAAAATTACAATAATTCAGAGGGAGGGGGTTTGCATTTTCCATTTCAAGGGAGGCTCCTGCCTTCCTCAGCAGACACCTGGCTGTTCAAATCAAGACAGGGTTTTTCCATGTGCATTGGAAAGGAGATGGGATGGAGCCCTCCAGGGAATCCTCCTGGCCAGCAGCAGCCAGAGCCCTCGAGTTTTACTGGAGCACAAAATTATTTTTTTGTGATTTTGCAGCAGCTCTAAGTCCACATATAATATCCACCACTGCAACACTCATAGCACACTATAAAATAATACAATGTTGACGAATACTGCCTTAAGTTTCTGTTCTGGCAAATGGCTAAAGTGTTACCAATTTGAATTTTAAAAAATACCTTGGTGATGTATTTATTATATTAAAGAGAGACTTAAAATGAAGACAATATTGGGTCCTATCTAATTTCCTATCCTGGTTTGGTATATGACAGTGGAAAAGTCACTCAAAAGTGCATTTCCTTATTAACATGTTGGGGATAATATTACATGCTTTGCAAAGGTAAATATAAAACTCTTGGATGTGACACTTTGAAAAGCAGAAATATTAAAATGGATCTTGAATGTCTCAGTAGCAGCTTAGGATGCTAAGCCACAAGATAAAGATAGCAGATGTGCTTCATCTCTTCCTTTCTCAGCACCTAATAACACCTGCTCCTTCTTTCCCAACCCTTTTAGTGCCTTTTCCACAGGGGTTTGATGGGTTTCACTTGGATTTTCCCTGCTGCAGGTTTTGCCTGGGATTTCCTGCCCACAGCAGAGGAGCAGGAGGCACATTCCCATTCCTGCACACATCTTTGGGTTGTTACTGCTGTTATCCCTTCCTTTTCTCCTCCCGAAGCTACACAAGCCCATTATTCCCCTCTCCAGCTCTGCAGAGCTCTGGTCCTGCCCCCAGCCCTCCTCTGCTCTTCCCTCCTCTCACTGCTCTCCACCACTCTGGAGCTCATTCAGTGCCCCAGGCTGGACCCAGACAGAGCCGGGGTCCCCCAGAGCCGACCCTGCACCTCTTGGGTGCTGAAATCTGGGTTAGACCGGGCTGAAACTCTAAAATCTGGGTTAGACCGGGCTGAAACTCTGAAATCTGGGTTAGACTGGGCTGAAACTCTAAAATCTGGGTTAGACCGGGCTGAAACTCTGAAATCTGGGTTAGACTGGGCTGAAACTCTAAAATCTGGGTTAGACCGGGCTGAAACTCTGAAATCTGGGTTAGACCGGGCTGAAACTCTGAAATCTGAGTTAGACTGGGCTGAAACTCTAAAATCTGAGTTAGACCGGGCTGAAACTCTGAAATCTGGGTTAGACTGGGCTGAAACTCTAAAATCTGGGTTAGACTGGGCTGAAACTCTGGAATCTGAATTAGACTGGGCTGAAACTCTTGGGATGTGCCAGCAGCCACTGCCTGGCTCCAAACCCAGTCCTGGCGAGCCAGAACCATTCAGGACTGGCACCAGAGCAGAATTGCTGATAAGAGTTTGATAAGAGGCCTCACACAAGCTGTGGCTGCTCTGCACCAGATCCTGCCCAACACTTCAGGGAAATTCTCCTTTCCCAGGCTAATTTGGTGCTTCAAACAGAGAATCTCTGGGTTGGGATGGGAATTTGGGGATTCCTCCACTTCTGGAACTGCACTGTATTACCAGAGCTCACCCATCTTCCTGGGATCACCATTTCCCTTTTCCAGGAAAAACCCACAAATCTGGATAGAAACACCTGAGGGATTTGGCAGTGGGTCAGGCTGCCCTAATCAATTGTTTAATTAAGGAATAAAGGAAGACTTGAGCTGGTTTAAATGAGCTGCAGAGACCCCTGGCACTGCAGGCAGCTCTGGGTGCCACTGCCTTGTCCAGACACACTGGTTCATCATCCCCAAAAAGAAAAGGAACTCTTCAGTGATTTCTGCCCCCAAAATCTGCAAAGGAAATGTGCCTTGGAGGTGTTTGGATCACTCAGAGCAGCAAGGGACAAGCTTTGGGAGTGGATGGGCTGAGTTAATGAAGGGGTTTTCCTGTCTCCACTGGTCTCTGACCCCGGCTGATGAAAATAAAGGACATTTAAACATCAAACTCACAGCCCTGTTTTGTTCAAATAGTGGCTCTGTTTAGTATTCCAGCCCTGGCTGAGGGAGAGTGTTTATTTTATTCTGGAGTTTAATTGAATCCCCACAAGGCTGTCCATGGGCAAAATCATTGGAGAGCAGGGCTCTAAATATAGGAAGTGTGGGGACACGTCTGGGACAAGCATTGAGAGAAGGTGACTTTTCAGAGCCATAAACTCTCCCTCACACCCACCTGAGCTCCAGGCTCTGGCAGCTCCCTGTGAGTCAGAGCAGGATCCTTGTGTGCCTCTCTCCACACTGCCAGGCAGGCACAGCCTGAGCCAGAACCAGCTCCCACTGCATGCCCACGGTCAGTAACCCAGACTTGGCAGGGCTTGGTCTGGGTTGGATGAGCAGAAAAGAAGAATTGTTCCCACAGTGCTGCTCAGGATCAGGATCATTTTGGGGGAAAATCATTATCATGGTGTCATAATTATCGTCATGATCTCATAATCATTGGCATGATTTCATAATCCTTACCATGATGTCATAATCATTATCATGTGATCATAATCATGATTAGTCCATATGGAGGAATCATTGCCATGATATCATAATCATTGTCATGATTATTCCATGTGAGGGAATCATTGTTATGATATCATAATTGTTATCATGATCTCATAATCAATACCATGATGTCATAATTATTATCATGAGATAATAATCATGATTATTTTATAGGGAGGAATCATTGTCGTGATGTCAAGATCATTATCATGATCTCATAATCATTACCATTATGCCATAATTATTATAATTAGATCATAATTGTGATTATTTCATAGGGAGGAATCATTGCCATGATGTCTTAACCATTGTCATGATCTCATAATCATTACCAATAATCATAGTCGTGATTATTCCATGT
The DNA here is from genome assembly GCF_012460135.2 of Molothrus ater. Classification (NCBI taxonomy): domain Eukaryota; kingdom Metazoa; phylum Chordata; class Aves; order Passeriformes; family Icteridae; genus Molothrus; species Molothrus ater. The sequence goes on from NC_050501.2 coordinate 963,624, forward strand.
GAAGGAATCATTACCATTATATCATAATTGGTATCATGATGTAATAATCATTATAATGATATCAAAATCATTATTAGTCCATATGGAGGAATCATTGCAATGATATCATAATCATTGTCATGATTATGCCATGTGAGGGAATCATTACCATGATGTCATAATCATTATCATGAATATTCCATGTGAGGGAATCATTACCATGATATCATCATCAACAGTAACAGCATCTCATAATTATTACCACGATTTCATAATTATCATGAGATATTAATTGTGATTATTCCATAGGGAGGAATCATTGTCATGATGTCATAATCATTGCCATGATGTCATAATCATTATCATGAATATTCCATGAGAGAGAATCATAGTCAATATATCATAATTGTTATCATGGTGTCATAATCATTGTCATGATGTCAAATCATGGTCATGATCTCATAATCGTTACCATGATGTCATAATCATTATCATGATTATTCCATGTGAAGGAATCATTGTCCTGTTACCATAATTCTTATCATGGTGTCATAATCATTTTCATTATATCATAATCATTATAATGAATATTCCATGTGAGGGAATCATTACCATGATGTCATAATCATTATCATGATCTCATAATCATGATAATGATATCATAATAAAGATTAGTCTGAATGGAGGAATCATTGCCGTGATGCCATAATCATTACTGTGATGTCATAATCATTGCCATCCTTACCATGATGTCATAATCATTACCATGTGATCATAATCATGATTATTCCATTGGGAGGAATCATTGCCATAATGTCATAATAATTATCATAAATATTCCATGTGAGGGAATCATTACCATGATATCATATTTGTTATCATGATGTCATAATTATTATCATGAGATCATAATTGTGATTATTCCATAGGGAGGAATCATTGCCATGATGTCATAACCATTGTCATGATGTCATAATCATTGTCATGATTATTCCATGTGAGGGAATCATCGTCATGATATCATAATAATGATTAGTCCATATGGAGTAATCATTGCCATGATATCATAATCATTACCGCGATGTCATAATAATTGCCATGATGTCATAATCATTGCCATGATCTCATAACCCTTACCATGATGATCATAATCATCATTATTCCATATGGAGGAATCATTGCCATGATACCATAATTGTTATAACGGTGTCATAATAATTTTCATGATGTCATAATCATTATAATGAATATTCCATGTGACGGAATCATTACCATGATAACCTCAGCAGCAGCAGCAGCATCTCATAATCATTACCATGATTTCATAATTATCATGAGATAATAATTGTGATTATTCCATAGGGAGGAATCATTGCCATGATGTCATAATCATTATCATGAATATTCCATGTGAAAGAATCATAGTCATGATATCATAACTGTTATCATGGTGTCAATAATAATTGTCATGATCTCATAATCATTGCCATGATGTCAAATCATGGTCATGATCTCATAATCGTTACCATGATGTCATAATCATTATCATGAGATCATAATCATTATCATTATGTCATAATCCTTACCATGATGTCATAATCATTATCATAATTATTCCATGTGAGGGAATCATTGTCATGATATCATAATTGTTATCATGGTGTCATAATCATTGTCATGATGTCATGATCATTGCCATGATGTCCTAATCATTGTCATGCTCTCATAATCACTACTGTGATGTCATAATCATTATCAAGATTATTCCATGTGAGGGAATCATTACCATGATATCATAATCATTATCATGATGCCATAATCATTATAATGATATCACAATAATGATTAGTCCATATGGAGGAATCAATACCATGATGTCATAATCATTGCCCCAATGTCATAATCATTACCATGATATCATAATAATGATTAGTCCTTATGGAGGAATCATTGCCATGATATCATAATCATTACCGTGATGTCATAAAAATGGCCATGATTTCATAATCATTGCCATGATCTCATAACCCTTATCATGATTTCATAATCATTATCATGAGATCAAAATCATGATTATTTAATGTGAGGGAATCATTGTCCTGATACCATAATTGTTATCATGGTGTCATAATCATTTTCATTATATCATAATCATTATAATGAATATTCCATGTGAGGGAATCATTACCATGATGTCATAATCATTATCATGATCTCATAATCATTACCATAATGGCATAATCATTATCATGAATATTCCATGTGAGAGCATGACTGTCATGATATCATAATTGTTGTCATGGCGTCATAATCATTATCATGATTTCACAATCATAGCCATGATGTCACAATCTCATAATCATTACCTTGACATCATAATCATTATCATGAGATCATAATCATGATTATTTCATAGGGAGGAATCTTTGTCATGATGTCAAAATCATTATCATGAATATTTCATGTGAGGGAATGATTGTCATGAAATCATAATTGTTATCATGGTGTCCTACTCATTGTTATGATGTCATAATTTTTGTCATGAATATTCCATGTGAGGGAATCATTATCATGATATCATAATTGCTATAATGATATCATAATTATTGCCATGATGTTGTAATCATTATCACGAATATTCCATGTGAGAGAGTCATTACCATGATATCATCACTGTTATCATGATGTCATAATTATTATCATAATGAGATCATAATTATGATTATTCCATATGGAGGAATATATAATGATCATGACATCATGGTTCTGACTCTGATTTCAGAAGGTTGAACAATGCTTTATTGAGCTATTTTATATTACACTAATACTATACCATACTAAAGAGATACTATAGAAAAACCTGTGACTGTCTGTGACAGTCACAACATAGCTTTGACTTAATTGGCCAATCAATCTAAACAACCATTAGTAGAGTCTAATTTCCAAATCACTCTCAGTAAACAATCTCCAGAACACCTTCCACATGTGCCAAACAAGAGCAGTGAATAGAGATGAGAATTGTTTTCTCTTCTCTGAGCTTCCTATTGCCTTCCCCAAGAAAAATCCTGGGAGAGAGAATTTTGTCTCTCTCTGTTCAGAGAATGTGAATTCCACATCCTGAGGGCACCCAAAGCTCAGCTCAGCACTTGGGTCAGCTCCTGGCACACCAGGCTGGGCTTTCCCAGGAGAACAGAGGGGTTTGGGGGTTCAGAGGCAGCATCTCAGCCCCAAAATGCCCAAGGACAGGTGCCAGGCATGGGGAGGGTTTGGAACAGGCACAGAAACAGAAGGAGAGTCACTGGTGTAGTTGGGATGAATTTAGTGGGTTTTTTGGAGACGGGTTTAGCCCCACAGCAGATTTTGTTTGGTTTGGCCCAGCCGAGACAGGGGTTGGGTTGGTTTTGTTATTTGTTTTTAGGTTGGAAGGAAAAAGAGGAAGTTTTTGGTTGTTTTTTTTTCCTTTAACATGTGTTTCTCACAGAGGCATGTCTAGTTTTTTAGTGGTTGGAAGCTTTTTATTACTTCTTTAAATGTTTCTTATGTAAAACTATGATATTTTGCTCTTTGCCTCTGTGAAATACACATGTTCTCTCGTGTCTCCTCAGTCCTGAGGATCTGAGGGGTTTTCCATTCCCAGTGGGAGCTCTTGCTGACATACGGAGTGGGAAGAAAGGCTCCATCCACCTTTCCCTTGAGGTCACCTCTGACTCCAGCCTGAAGCCCTGACATGGCAGTGCCTGTGCTCCCTCTGCCCACAGAGGGTGACTCAGGGCTGAGCTTTCCTGCCTGGGGTGAACCCCCCAATGAGCTGGATTGATGCCAGGGACCCCAAATGTCCCTGTGTGCCCAGCACGAGGTGACACAGGTGTCGCAGGAGCAGGGACGAGAGGCGGGAGCTGTGCAGGACTCATCCCCAGGCAGGGTCTGAGTGGTCACAGCTCCCCACAGCCACACCTGTCCAGGGCCCCCAACCCCAGGGGCTGCTGTGCCCTGGGAGGGGGGGCCCTGCTGCCACCCAGGGCTGTGCCACCACCCAGGGCTCGGACCTAGTGCCATCCAGGGCTCTGACACCATGCAGGGGCCTGCTGCCACCACCAAGGGCTCTGTCACCATGCAGGGGACCTTCTGCCACCACCCAGGGGCTGTGCTGTCACCCAGGGGACCTGCTGCCATCACCCAGGGGACCTACTGCCACCCAGGGATCTGCCACCACCCAGGGCTGTGCCACCACCCAGGGGACTTGCTGCCACCACCCAGGGCTCTGCTGCCACCACCCAGGGCTCTGCTGCCACCATCCAGAGGCCCTGCTGCCACCCGGCTCTGCCAGCACCCCGGGCTCTGCAGAGCTCCCAGCACTCTCCATCCTCCTCAGGGAAGCTGTCAGACACGAGTGAAAAGCCAATCAATTAAAATGCTGCCTGTTTCAGTCTCCTCTAATTGTTCTCATCGGCTGAGGTGACGGGTGGTGATTCATCTCCCTGGCAGCGAGAGGGATGCTGGGGATGCAGGAGGAGGTTTTGGATGAGTGATGGCTGCTGGGGCCGTGCTGCTCCTGCTCCCAGCCCTGGGGGCTCCTGCACCAGCACAGGAACGTTCAGCCTGAGCTGGTTCCTGAGCTGATTCCTGAGCTCACGGGCTCAGCTCAGTGCTGGGCTGTGCCCAGGAGCTGCTGCACAGCCACATCCAGGCTGGGCTCAGGGTTCAGCCACATTCCCATGTCCTGGGCTGTACCAGGATTAGAATTGACATCACATGAGGACCCAGCAGGATCAAAGCTGCCTGTGCCAAATTCTCTCTGCATTGACACCCTGGGGCTGAATAATCCCCACCTGAAGGGTGGAGAGGACAGTGGGATCTTAAAAAGGACATTCCTGCATGTGAGGCACCTGTAAGGAGCACGGCTGGAAGAAAAACTGGAGAGGAAGGAACATGTCAGTCCATGGGTGAAAAATGGAGAATTCTCCAGGATGAATGGAAATGGAGGAAGGCCAGGGCAGAGAGAGACCTGCGAAGTGCTCGGGATAATCTCAGTGACTGTGTGAAGGCAGTGCAGCCCTGTTTCAGAGAGGAAACAGTCCTGGGGGGAGGGAGCATCATCCACCTGCTGTGCTGTCCAAGGGTCCTGCCAAGGCCTCCTGGAAACACTCACAGGGAAACTCAGTGGGATAAAAACCAGGCCATGGATGGACACCTGGCTAAAGGTGGGAAAGAGCAGGACAAGGGCTCTGCTCCTGCAAAGAACCCAGCCCTGGGGAGTTCCTACAGCTCCCAGAGGGTTTGCTGCCTTCCTGATGATCAGGAATCACCCTGAGCCAGGGGATCCTGGTGTCCCACCAGGCTGGGCAGGGCTGTGTCACATCCCAGGACAGGGCTGTGTCACACCAGACTGGCAGGGCTGTGTCACATCTCCAGCTTGGGCAGGGCTGTGTCCCACCAGACTGGCAGGGCTGTGTCACAGCAGGCTGGCAGGGCTGTGTCACATCTCCAGCTTGGGCAGGGCTGTGTCACAGCAGGCTGGCAGGGCTGTGTCCCACCAGGCTCCACAGAAGGTGACAATTGTGCCCAGGCAGTGCCAGCCTAGCCCCGTCTGAGTGAGAACTTCCCAAATGTGAGGAGCTGGTTGGAAGCAGAGGCCCTTCCTCGTCTGTCTGGGAATTGTCCTGTCCTGGCACTGCCAGGGGGGATCCCCTTTCCCATATGGAGAAGTGTCCCTGGAAGCTGCAGGAAGGCCCCACCATCCCCATCGTGCAGCTCGGAGCTCCTGCCCCGGGGCAGGGGTGCAGAGCACTGGGAAAATCCCCCAGGACTGGGGATGAGGGAAGAGGAGCCCCTGCTCCCTTTCCTTCTGCATCCCACAGGAAGGTGGAGAAGGCCGGGCAAAGGATGGGCCTGTTCTGGTGGGCTGGGAGCAGCGTCTGTGCCTGTGGGAGGGCTGGGCCTGTCCATGGCTGTCCTGCCACCCCCGCATCCCCGGAGCTCGGATCGCTGAGGAGTTGAGAGTTCAGCCGAGCACAGATTGACTGCGGGGATCAGCAGTTCCTGAGCTCCATTCGTGCCTCATGACCTCAGATCTCCCTCTGCAGCCTCGGGGTGCAGCGAGCCCGGGGTGACCGCGCTGGGAATGTGCAGGACAGGGAGGAGAAAAGCAGCAAAGGGCCGAGGGGAGGGAGGGCTTTCATTAACTTAATTAGCTTAATTTGCGGTGCAGCACCTGCCCCAGCCTCCAGCCTGCGCTTCCCTGGCCCGGGGCCGGGTTTATCTGGGAGTAAATTCAGGATTTAGTGATGACCTGGGCGCTGCCATGATGCTGATGGGGAGCAGCGCCCGGAGCACCTCCCTTACCTGGGCATCTCCCGACAGCTCCATGTGGCCGTGTCACGAACTGCCAGGTGGTGACAGCGCCATCCCTCCCTCCTGGAGCCTCCCCTCACTCCCATCCCTCCCTCCCGGGGCTTCCCCTCATTCCCATCCCTCCCTCCTGGAGCCTCCCCTCACTCCCATCCCTCCCTCCTGGAGCCTCCCCTCACTCCCATCCCTCCCTCCCGGGGCTTCCCCTCATTCCCATCCCTCCCTCCTGGAGCCTCCCCTCACTCCCATCCCTCCCTCCTGGAGCCTCCCCTCATTCCCATCCCTCCCTCCCGGGGCTTCCCCTCATTCCCATCCCTCCCTCCCGGGGCTTCCCCTCATTCCCATCCCTCCCTCCCGGGCCTTCCCCTCATTCCCATCCTTCCCTCCCGGGGCCTTTCCTCCCTCCCTCCCTCCCTCCCTTCCTCCCTCCCTCCCTCCCTCCCTTCCTCCCTCCCTTCCTCCCTTCCCTCCACTCCCTCCCCTCACTCCCTTTCATCCCTCCATCCCCTCCCCTCATTCCCATCCCTCCCTTCCTCACTCCCATCCCTTCCTCTCGGGGTCTCCCCTCACTCCCGTCCCTCCATCCCCTCTCCCGGGGCTCCCCGAGTGAGGAGGGGGAGCTCCCCAGCCCGGGGGGGACAGGGATGTGTTCTTCATTAGCGTGGTGCTCTTACTCAGAAAATGGGTTTGTGTATTTCCTCCTCGTTTCAATTAAAAAAAAAAAAAAAAGAAAAAAAAAAGGAAAAAAAAAAGAAAAGAAAAACAACAAGTTGTGGAAGGCTGGTTTGGAATAAAAGAGGCAGCAGCGAATCTTGGAAATGATTCTGGAGGAGCTGCAGCCCTCCCTGGCCAGGAGGCGCCAGTGTCCCCTGGTTTGCAGGGATTCCCATTCCCTGTCTGTTGGTTTTTGATGTGAAGACGGCGCTTCGAGGCACCCAGAAAAGCTGAAATATTTGCTAGATTTTGAGGGAAGATGTGGAATATCCCTGCAATCCTAGCGCCAGCCAGCAGCAGGGAAGGGAACATTCCCGAAGCGCTCCTGGGCTGAAGCTGTCCCGGTGCTGATGCTGCCTCAGGCCAGGTGGGAGCTCTGGATTTGGGATCCTGGGAAGGAAGACACAACCCCGCTGTGCAGAGGTGCTGGGCAAGCATGGAAATTTCACCAAGAATGTCCCCCCGAGCTTGTGAGACCCCCCAGCCCAGAGGCTTTGTGTGACCCAGCTCATCCCTGGGCCCTTTGTGTGGCCCAGCTCATCCTTGGCTGGGCTGGTTCAGAGCCCGTGTCCTGAGCACCAGCAGAGCACTGAGGGTTTTACCCAGAGCAAAACCAAAATGTGTAACTGAGATTTTGCCTCTTGGGAATTCTGCTGAGTGGTTTTTGGCTGGGTTTCATGAACACTTTTTCTTTTAGGGCTACAAAGCCCCCAGGGTGATGTTGTGGCTGTCCAGGCTGGAGCTGTCCCTCAGTGTGGTGGGACACTGATCCCTGCCCTGCCCTGGCAGCACGAAGAACGGCCTCATCTGGCAGAGCCAGGAGTGCAGCAGAGGCCTGGTTCCAGCAGCAATCAAAAAAGGGGGAGAAGGAAGGGAAAAAGCCAATTACGTGTAATTGGATTCAGTAAACTGAATTATCTCCCCATTAAAGCCGGGCTTGTTTTTAGATAGTGGGACATTCAAACTATCAAAGGCATTAATTGATTCATCCCCCTTTTCAAGTGCTTTCTCAACAGTGCCTCTATTCAGGAGCTGCAACCTTTTGTTCCCGGGGGGAATGGGAATTATCCAGCCCGTGTTTATATCTTGGGAGCTCTATTCACTCTGGCTTTTTCGTCCTGGTGCTGTTTTAACTCAAAAAACCGAGGCGAGACTTCTGCAAAACATAATGGAAGGTTTATTTCTTCTTTTGTGCTGCCTTCAGTGCTGCTGGAAGTGTAATTGAACCGGGGAGACAGGCAGAGGGGAGTTTGGGGGCTGGTTTGGAGGCAGAGGGGAGTTTGGGGGCTGGTTTGGAGGCAGAAGGGAATTTGGGGGCTGGTTTGGAGGCAGAGGTGTGTTTGGAGGCTGGTTTGGAGGCAGAGGGGAGTTTGGAGGCTGGTTTGGAGGCAGGCAGAGGTTGGAGGCTGGTTTGGAGGCAGGCAGAGGTTGGAGGCTGGTTTGGAGGCAGAGGTGTGTTTGGAGGCTGGTTTGGAGGCAGGCAGAGGGGAGGTTGGAGGCTGGTTTGGAGGCAGGCAGAGGTTGGAGGCTGGTTTGGAGGCAGAGGGGAGTTTGGAGGCTGGTTTGGAGGCAGAGGGGAGTTTGGAGGCTGGTTTGGAGGCAGGCAGAGGTTGGAGGCTGGTTTGGAGGCAGGCAGAGGTTGGAGGCTGGTTTGGAGGCAGAGGGGAGTTTGGAGGCTGGTTTGGAGGCAGGCAGAGGTTGGAGGCTGGTTGGGAGGCAGGCAGAGGTTGGAGGATGGTTTGGAGGCAGAGGTGTGTTTGGAGGCTGGTTTGGAGGCAGGCAGAGGTTGGAGGCTGGTTTGGAGGCAGGCAGAGGTTGGAGGCTGGTTTGGAGGCAGGCAGATCCCAGATGTGGGATGAGAAGGAAGCCAAGGAGCACCAGGAGCTCCTGGTGGTGCTGGGCTGGATGTTCTCCACAGCTCCAGGCTGCACCGAGGCACTTCCTCAATTCCTGTGCCCTCTGCAGCTGCAGGAAACACCGAATAAAGGATGTTCCACACCCAGAGAGCATCCCAAAGGACTCCTGGGCTGCTGCTGACCCCAAGGCTCGTGCAGTGCCATAAATAAACATTTCTGCACTGCTGCCAGGGCGTTTCCAAAGGCAGGGGTGGCCAGGAATTGTCCTGTGCCTCTGCCCCTGTGCAGGACTGGGCATGAGGCCCCTCATGTCCCTGTGCCTGCCCAAGTGGCTGCTGGGTGCTGGGAGAGCCTGGGGAATCAGTCAGCTCCCAGGAGTTATTTAGGCAAATTGAAGCATTATGTCAATTCGATGGGCAACATTTCAGGCCCGAATGGTCCTATTGGCATTTCCCTCCTTTGTAATCAATAACTCCTAAAGGATTACAATTTAATTTTTAAAGGGTAATTCAATCAAGAATTTGAAAACAGAGGACATTCTTAAAATTAAACTTTAATCCAATTTAGTTCTTTTAAAAAATTATACTTGCAGAAGAAAGGAGAGCAATTTCCAAACTACCCCTCACCTTGGACTGAAAGGGGAAACTTCTTCTGTACTCCTGGTAGGAATCTGTCCTTTGCTTACCTTGAGTTGCTCTTGCCTTTAATTCTTCAAGGAATTAGTGTTTCCATTAATTCCTTGAAGAAACATCTTCCCAAAATCCCAAGGACCTGGCTGAGTTTGTCACTGGTGACACCACCAGCACCCACTGATTCCTGTGAGGCTCCCCACAGCAGAGGCTGACAGGGAAAAGCTGATTTTTTTCCATGAAAATATTCCTGCTCTTTTCCATCTTTTTGCCTCTTTGGGCCAGTCCCAGGCAGCTCTGAAGGGGTTAAAAGAATGGATGGCACAGAAATGACACAGAAATGGCAAAGACCAACTGTGAAACTTCCCCGATTAACTTGCTCATTTTTCTCCAAGAAGAGAAACTTCATTACTATATCTTCTCCTGTTTTTCATCCCTTGTTTCCCAGGCCCCAGTCCTGCTGCCCTTTGGGATGAGGAACCTCTGTCCAGTTGGGGACAGCAAATCCCAAATCAAACCATGGGTGACCACAGCAGATCCCACTCTGCAGCACCACTGCAGAAAGCAGAGGGTGACAAAGGGGGACAGAGGGTGACAAAGAGCTGCTGCAGCCCAGGAGAGCAAGAGGGGTGATCCAAAACCCACAATTCCTTTGGATTTCCTTAGGAAAACCCATTAAGCAAAGCCTCCCCTAAATAACCCTGGCTGTCGAGGACACTCCAGCTGGAGCAGGTGACACCTGGCCCTGTCCTGATGATGATCAGGACAAAGCCCCACTGTGCTCAGAGCTTCCCAAAGCTGTCCCAGCAGAGCTGTCCCCATGAGGACACTGCTCTGGAAGAAGTTCTCCCCCTCCAGAACGCTGAAGTCAAAACATTTCCTGCTCATTATTGAAGATAATGCTTTTCTGTAGAGCTCTGGTTTCTGATCCCAGCTGGGTGTCTTGGTTTGAGCAGCCAGGTGTCTGCTGAGGAAGGCAGGAACCTCCCTTGAAATGGAAAATGCAAACCCCCTCCCTCTGAATTATTATTATTTTGAAGTTAAAAAGCTCTCAGGCAAAGATATGGGAGCAGGAATAACAGTTCTGTAACAGGGAAAATTAAAAATCCAGATGCAAGAGTACAAACCACCCCTGGCAGAGTGAGAGCAGGCCCTGGCACGCTGTGGGTCAGGGGGTGGCACAGCCCCATCCCATGGGGGCTCAGCCCTCCTGCAGTGCCAGCTGTGGCTCTGCTGGAGCAGGGATCCTGCACAAGGGGGGAGTTTTCCTCTGCAGCTCCAGGGCTGCTGGAGATGGGCCTGGGCTCCCTCTGGCCATGCAGGGCAGCAGAAGCTGCTCCTCTGGCAATGCCCTGGGCAAAGGCTGCTGTGCTGTGCCAGGCTCACATTGGATCCAGGTAGGAATGCTTGGCTCCTGCCCTGGGCGCAGCATCTCCCCATGGGATGCTGGAATTGGATCAGCCCTGCAGGGACACTCAGTGGCCATGGACAGCAGAGATCTCCTGCAGGGAGGATTGGCTGGGGGAGAGATCAAGAAAACTGCCCCAAGATCAGCAGAGAACTGCCCAGCTCTGACACATGGGGACAGGACACAGCCCCATTTCCAGCCTAAAGCACAGCTGGCCATGGATGCTCTGAGGGAATTGTGAAGGAAAATGCACAAGAGGCCCCAAAGAGCTTGGAGGGAAACGGCCAGCAAGGGGTTTGTGGAGGTGCCATCTCAAGCCTGATGAATTAATTGCTGTAATTAACCATGGAGGGAATCAAACACAAGGACCCTGCAGAGATTTTGTGTAGGATCTGAAGCTCCTGCAGCCTGAATTAAAGCAGAACACAAGAAATGGAGGGGAGGGAGTTCTGCTGAACCAGGGGGTGACAGGGGCCAAGAGAGGATTTGCCATGATGAAGAAATTTAAGGAAATATCATCATATCCATGGGGGCGATAAAGCCTTGAGGCAAAATCCAAGGAGAGAGGCACAAGTTTAGGTGGAAAACAGTCTGGGACAGTGAGCAGGTGATGCCCATCCCTCAATCCTTCATCCCTGAATATTTCCTTGCTCTCCACTGAGCTGAGTGCTCTTCAGTCAGAGGGGTTTGGGTGTCTGCACCTCCTTGTATGAATATATCCAGAATTGCTGTTTTAAATGTAAAAATAATTAACTAAATCATTAATTAGTTAAAAATTATATGTATAAAAGAATGAGAGAAGGGGTAGAGAGAGATGGGTTTGTGGTTTTCTCAAATTATCAAGAAATGAATTTTTATAGTTCTCCTTTTGCTTTATGTGCCTGGCACTTTTCATCTACCAAAAACACCCCCCAAACCCAAAAAATTACTTAAATTTTTTATACATTTCTCTTTCTTGCTGATTATCTGAGTGTGCTGTCAGTTCTTGGCTGCAAACACAGCTTTGTCATAATCCCTTCAGAATAAAAACCACCCAAAAAGCCCCAGGAAAGCACAATATGAATTCCAATGATTTCTTCTTTACAATTCATGGCTCAAACAAGCATTTGATTTACAGTCATGGAGACACTTGCTGCAGGCTAATTAAAACCAACGTATTGTTGGCAGATCATTTATTGAGGGAAAACAAATTGACAAAGGATAAATTAAGTTGCCACGCAATTAACTGGGAAAAAAAATAAAAATATGCCCAGCTGAAATAGGAAATGAATCCAAACATTTATCAATATCTCAGCCAGGGCTGAATGAAGTTTCAAGTTCCCTGGAGAGAAAAGGAAGAAGATGGTGCTGAAATAATCTTGGAAGAATTCTGGGACTTGAATTTGCAGGGATGGTGGTGAGGGACACCAGAGCAGGGTGAGGTTCCATGAACTTGGCTGTCCAGGGATTTTGTTGGTGCAAGGACAAGAAGGAATTCCTGCCTGAGAGGGTGGGGAGGGGCTGGGCTGGAATTGCCAGAGCAGCTGTGGCTGCCCCTGGAGCCCTGGCAGTGCCCAAGGCCAGGCTGGAGCACCTGGCACAGTGGAGTTGTCCCTGGATGGGCTTTGAGGTCCCTCCTCAAAATACAGTAAAACAGGTGACCCCCAGCTTGGGGAATCATTGGCATCTGACTCCATTGATTCAGAAGGCTGAACAATTGCTTTGTTAAACTCTATTACATTATACTATACTATATTAAAGAGATGCTATACTACAAAGAATACTAAAAAATACTAAAAGATACTAAAGAAAATTGTGACAGACAGCAGCCAGGACACAACTTTGAGTGATTGGCCAAGGAAACAAAACAATCCTCAGCAGAATCCAGCTGACAAATCCCTTCAGATAAACAATCTCCATAACACATTCCACACGTGCAAACAACAGGAGCAGCGAGTACAGATAAGAATTGTTTTTCTCTTCTTCTCTCTGTGCTTCTCCAGAAAAAAACCCTGAGAGAGAGAATTATGTCTCTCATGTGAATGCCACATCCCAACCCATGGTTCCATGATCTGTGTGATCCCAAGCCATTAAAATCACAGATTTGACCAGGGAACCTGTCCCAGGCTCTGAATTGTCCTGAAATTTCACTCTCAGACACATTCCCAGCAGAAATCCTCAGTGTAGGGTTGCTCTGGGCTGGGGAAGGAGGAGCTGCCCAGGCAGGAACTCCTGTGGAACACCAGAAATCCCTTCCAGGTGAAAGCTCTCCTCCCTCTGCAGATTTGAGCTCAGCTGGTGGGAGCTCCTGGGAATGGCAGCCCCATTTCCCCTTCCTGATCCACAGCCCTGGGGGGAATTTGTGTTCAACACCTGCTGGGAGGAGCTGCTGGAGTTCAATGAACAACCTGGAATTCCCTGGCTCCAAAAGCAGAAAATTCCCCCTGCACCAGGAGGGGACCAGCCCTGGGTTTGGGTGGAACACACTGGTTTGTGGTGGGATGCACTGGTTTAGGGTGGGATGCACTGGTTTAGGGTGGGATGCACTGGGTTTTGGGTGGGTTACACTGCTTTTGGGTGGGATGCACTGGGTTTTGTGTGGAATACACTGGTTTTGGGTGGGACACACTAGTTTTGTTTGGGATGCACTGGTTTTCTTTGGGATGCACTGGTTTGGGGTAGGACACACTGATTTTTGGGTGGGATGTACTGGTTTTATTTAGGATACACTGGGTTTGGGGTGGGATGCACTGGTTTGGGGTGGGATGCACTGGTTTTTGGGTGGGACACGCTGGTTTTGTTTAGGATGCACTGGATTTGGGTGGGATACACAGGTTTTTAGGTGAGTCACGCTGGGTTTTGGGTGGATATTCTCCCACCTTGCCCAGAGAGCAGAACCTGAGCTGTGACCTCTGAATCCAGCCTTTCCTCCAAATCCAACCTTTTCTGCCTTGCTGAGCTGCTCTTTCCTGCTCTGCTGCTTTCCCTTGGCTTTTCCAGGTGTGACCATGAATGAAATAACAAAACCAGCACCAGGATCGTGCAGCTGCAGCCACACTGCAATGCTGTGGGCAATTCTGGATCATTTGGGAAAAACAACTTCAAAAAAAGAAGAAGAAAATTTAAAAAAAAAATGTTTTATTTCACCAGGAAAATGAGAATGCCTGAATGAGAGTGGCTTCCAAACATGGAAACTCCTCAGGAAGCCACCTGGGATGTTGTGTGCTGACCTCAGCCCTGCAGCTGGCAGAACTATATTCTGAACTCAGTGGGAATGGAAATGATATTCCAAATTATGGAATTGCAGCCAGCAGAGCCCCTCTGCATCAGCAGCCCAGCTCTGGAATAATTTGGGTGGGAATTCAAGGAGTTCCATGGGAGCACCAAGCCCATTCCTGCTTTCAGCTGCAAATGAGAAGGAAATTCAGGGAAACAGTAAAAATATGTGAGTGCAAGGAGGGTGTGAAGGGAGATGGAGCTCTCTGAGATTCTGCCCTGCATTAAAAATTCATCCAGGACGTGACCTGAGAGCAAAGCCCTGAGCCCCCCACACACCTGCAAGGGGAGGTTTGGAGTTCTCTCTCCCACCTGGGACACCCAAAACGCCCCCAAATCCCAGCACCGCCCTGGCATCTGCCCCAGGAGAGCGTGGAGTTTGTTCTGCCTCTGCTCCTCATGCATTTTTTCTGAAGATGAAACAATTTTGAATTATTCTTTCCCTTCTGCTTTTGATCTCTGGAGGTCTTGGTGGAGCTTTTTGCTCAGGCTGGGAGGGCTCACCAGGGGCTGAGTGATTGCAATGATCTGGAGGAGGAGAAGTGGTTGAATATTGCAAAAACCCCGAGTCTGAAGGATTTTTTAACAAGAAGAGTCCTGGTTTTAATGGATTCAACAAGAAAATACCTGATTCTGCAAGTCTGACATCATTTTTTTGCATCAGAACTCCTCCACCATCTCCACTGGAACTGTCTCTGCACATGAGAGGAAAATTAAAGCCCAGATTACCTGAGAGACAGAACCTGAGCCCACAGGTGAAAAAAAAAAAAGTGTTCCCCAGGTGGGTTTCTTGGTTAGTTGAATTTCTCTATTTGTGCCTTCAGCCTCTGTTGAAAACTGCAAACAGAATTTGGGGCAGAAAGGTTTGGGTTTATCAGAAAGAAAAAATGGATTTTATCATTTCAAAGCAGCTTTTCTACTAAAAAATAAAAAGTTTGGAGTAGTGAAAGAAAAGTTTTTTTGTTTGGTTTTTTCAGGACTAAAGGTGCTTCAGAAAAATGGCTGTTCTGCATGAAAATGCAATTCTTATCAAAATAAAGAGATTCTGTAAAGAATGACAAAAAGAGATTCAATAAAGAATTAAAACCAGAGACTCAATAAAGAATTAAAACCAGAGATTCAATAAAGAATTAAAACCAGAGATTCAAGGGGGTCCCTTTGCCCTGATCCTGGCTGGCAGGGGCTGACAGACCCAGGGTTTGCTTCCCTCTATTCCCAACCTCTGTACCTGGACTTTCCTTCTGGCCATGCCTATGTGAAGGTTGAGAAACACCAAAAATCAGACAGCTCAAACCAGATCTGAGCCTTGCAGCTCCGATCTAATGGTGCCAGGAGTCCCTGGGAATTTAAATCATCTTTATTCCCTCCCATGACTCATTCCTGGGCCTGACTCAGCGTCCTCATTAGGATTTTTTCCCCTGTAGAAAACCCAGCCGGGTTTGATCCAGAGCTCTGCCTTCCATTTGATTTAAGGTCACTATCAGGGTTTTTCTCTGCAGCTGCTCTGGCAGCTGTCCCTGCCCTGGCACAGCTGTGCCACTGCCCTGGGCACAGCTGGAGCCAAATGTCACCAAACCCTGCACTGGTGTCCCCAGGCCCTTCCCCTTCCCGAGCCCTGCCACCATTCCTGCAGCTCCTGCTGCTCAGAGCCTTCATCCACACCCACAGGGACGTTTGGGAGCAGAGAGGGGAGAGGGGAGAGCCCAGCCAGGGGACAGCAGAGCCTGGGCTGCTCCTGTGCCCTGCTGGTGACACACTGGTGGCCACAGCCTGGGCATGCTGGACACTGTGCTGGGATCCAGCTGGGGATGGAGCAGAGGGGTCATTCCAGAGCCTGGACACTGTGCTGGGATCAGACTGACCAGAGGGGTCATTCCAGGGCCTGGACACTGTGCTGGGATCAGACTGACCAGAGGGGTCATTCCAGAGCCTGGACCCTGTGCTGGGATCAGACTGACCAGAGGGGTCATTCCCTGGACCCTGTGCTGGGATCAGACTGACCAGAGGGGTCATTCCCTGGACACTGTGCTGGGATCAGACTGACCAGAGGGGTCATTCCACAGCCCTGGACCCTGTGCTGGGATCTGACTGACCAGAGGGGTCATTCCACAGCCCTGGACACTGTGCTGGGATCAGACTGACCAGAGGGGTCATTCCAGGGCCTGGACCCTGTGCTGGGATCAGACTGACCAGAGGGGTCATTCCCTGGACACTGTGCTGGGATCAGACTGACCAGAGAGGGTCCCACAGCCAGGGCCCAGGTGGGCTCTGAGGCCACCAGGAAAAGGAAAGGATCAATGGCAGTCCTGTCAGAGTCACTCAGGTTGGAAAAGCCTCTGAGATCAGTGAGTGCAGCCACCCCCAGCACTGCCAGGGCCACCTCCGGCCATGTCCCCAGTGCCAGGGCTGGGGACTCCCCACTGCCCTGGGCAGCTGTGCCAGGGCTGGATCAACCTTTCAGTGAAGGAATTGTCCCCAGTATCCAACCTGAGCCTCCTTTCCTCCAGGCTGAGCCCCTTTCCCAGCTCCCTCTGGAGCTCTCCAGCCCCTTCCCAGCCCTGCTGCCCAAGGAACAATGGGGATGAATCCCCTGAGCCCAAAAATTCACCAAAATTTGACTCTGCTGCTCAGAGCTGAGAGCGGCATCCCTGAGTCACACAGGTGAGCGAGGCTGGAGCCACCCCCAGGTTCACCTGCAGGGAACCTCCCCCAGGGACTTCTGACCTCTGGGATGGCACTGGCAGCAATCAGGGAAACCCAGTGACCCAACACCAATGGAAAACCTGCTGGCTTCTAATTGGAATATTCCCAATGTTGGGGACAGGATGTGCCTTGGCTTGTCTGGCCCTTGGTGCTGAACCAAACAGCAGCACTGTGGTGTTTCACCCCCCAGACACTTTTGCCTGCCTGGGTGTGTGGTGTTTCACCCCACAGACACTTTTGCCTGCCTGGGTGTGTGGTGTTTCACCCACAGACACTTTTGCCTGGCTGGGTGTGTGGTGTTTCCCCCCACAGACACTTTTGGCTGCTGGGTGTGTGGTGTTTCACCCCCCAGACACTTTTGCCTGCCTGGGTGTGTGGTGTTTCACCCACAGACACTTTTGGCTGCCTGGGTGTGTGGTGTTTCACCCACAGACACTTTTGCCTGCCTGGGTGTGTGGTGTTTCACCCCACAGACACTTTTGGCTGCTGGGTGTGTGGTGTTTCACCCACAGACACTTTTGGCTGCCTGGGTGCTGCAGTTGGCACTGCAGACAAGTCCAGGCCTGCAGGAGCTCTGGTGGTGCTGGGATGGAGCTTCCCCCCATAACAGGGGCTGCTCCTGGGGTTTCCCTCTGTTGGAGAAGCTTTAAGGCCATGGTGAAGGAAAGGAGTCGGTTCTGATGGAGGGTTTGGATCCAGAGCTTTATTCTGGCCCTCAGGCCTCTGAATGCAGCACCAGCTCCAACAGAACTCCCTGAGCCCGTGGCTGCTGCTCCTTTAACCCCGGGGAGAGGGGCAGGGAAGGGGCAGGGAGGCACCAAGCAGGGACAGGAGGGGAGGGACAAAGGGACAAAGGACACCTGGATGGCCCAGGGCCCCCCAGGGGTAGAGGGCATCCTTTGGATCTGCCAATCACTCGAGGCCCTTCTGGAATGCCAGGAGTGCCAGACAGTGCTGGGAGGGGAAAGGAGAGGGGACTGACACAGCTGGGAGGGAATCCTCAGGGGAGGGACCCGGGGTTCTGAGCTAAACCCTGGAATCACACTGCAACAGGCTTTGGTACTGATAATATTTATTCCTTACTTCATCCTGGCAAACTTCTCTCCTGGAGTATTTCTGGGGGAGAGAGGAACCCGTGGCTGCGAGCAGAGTGGTGAGCATCTGGACAGCGTTTCATTAGCATGGTGATCAGATCTGAGCCCTGATAAACCCGAGCAGAGAACAGCTCCAAATGAAATCCCTGCAGCAGTTCGGGAGTGCGAGCGTTTGAGGAGAGCAAGCAGCTCCAGGCAGCACAGGCCTGGCTCTGATGAATTTAATCAGCAGTGGGAACTTTGTGTGAGACAGAAGGAACTGCCCAGAGCCAGTTGCTGGAGCATATTGTGCTGGAACATATTTTATTTATTACCGAGTGCTGTATCAGAAAGAATTTTCATCAGATCCTCCCTTTGCTCCTTGTTTTTATTTTGTTTCTCTCATCTGTTCATCTCTCCTCAATGTTTGATGCATTTTTCATCCTCTGCCTTCACTGGGCTTTGCCTCTCTCACTCTTTCCCAAAGTTTTCCTGTGTGGCTGTGGTGCCCAGAATTTGGGGTTCTCATGGGGGCTTTTTTAGGGAAAACTCCTCATCAGGGAATTCCTCCCAGAGCAGACCAGTGGGACCAGTGGGACTCTGAGGGTGCACCTGCCTTGAGCTGCATTTCCATGAGAGACCAGCTCCACCCAGCCCAGAGCTCCATGGACGCTCCAGGCATTGGTTCCATGAGGCAGAAGAAGCAGTGAAGGAGACACGAGGGGAGCTCAGCTGCAGCAGAACTCGAGCCAGGTCCAGCCATTCCTCCTCAGGACCCCAGCAGGGCAGAGGAAACATTTGGGCTTTAGGATGGGTCTTTCTAGAGTCAGTTCTGTGGCTGTGTTGGGAAACCCCCAGAAATTGTGGATATTTCCCTTCACTCCAGGCACTTCTAGGGAGCACAGGCACCTGCTGAGCCCTGTTTGTGTTTTATCCCAAGGCTGTGGAGGCCTCCTGAGCCCTGGATTTTGGAAAAGCATCTGCTCAGGTTGGGCTGCCCATGGAGAGCTGAGCACCCTGGAGAGGTTTTTCCTTCCACCATGGATGGCCAGAGATTTGGAGATGTTAAAATATCACAACAATTCAACACCAAAAA
Source organism: Molothrus ater (assembly GCF_012460135.2). Taxonomy (NCBI): domain Eukaryota; kingdom Metazoa; phylum Chordata; class Aves; order Passeriformes; family Icteridae; genus Molothrus; species Molothrus ater. Next base: position 982,685 of record NC_050501.2, read on the forward strand.
AAAAAAAAAATCTTCATGATGAAGCAGCCAAAGTCTTTATCCAAGTCACTCCAGAGCCTGTGAGAGAGTCTGTGCACAGGAAAAGTCCAGCCTGGATCTCCTGGGGAGGGTCTGGGTCTGCCCTTCCCATGCTGAGCCTGGCAGGAGCTGCACAAGCAGCACCTTTGGGTGGCCTCAGCTCTGCCCGCCCCAGGCTCCTTCCCGGGGCTCCCCAGCCTGAGGCAGCTCCAGAGCAGGTCTGTGAAGGAGCAGGGGCTGAATTAAATGGGGCTTGAGTGGGTTGGGCTTGCACTCAATTAGCACTGTTAATGAGTGTGACCAGCTCATGGCCTCCCTCCATCCCCGGGGTTTCCCTGCACAGGAGCCTCAGGTGCTGGACCAGGCACCCCTGGAGGGTTCCATGGAGCCTCTGGAGCAGGAGGTGCTCAGGCTGTGGCTGTTCCTGATCCAGCTGCAGCATTCCCAGAGCTGGGAGGGAAGCAGAGGACGCTGCAGCATTCCCAGGACTGAGAGGGAAGGAGAGGAGGGTGCAGCATTCCCAGGACTGAGAGGGAAGCAGAGGAGGGTGCAGCATTCCCAGGACTGAGAGGGAAGGAGAGGAGGGTGCAGCATTCCCAGGACTGAGAGGGAAGCAGAGGAGGGTGCAGCATTCCCCGAGCTGGTAGGAAGCAGAGGAGCCCAGCCCCAGAGCCCAGCCCCAGAGGTCACACCAGGCTGGGTCCAGCCCCTGGGGCTGACTCAGGCTCAGGGAACAAACCCCGGAGCACTGGGGATCCTGACCTGAACCCTCCTGCACAGGGCAGCTGCCTGAGGAGAGGAAGGAAGAGCAGAGGAGATTTGTTCTTGTTTTGAAAGCGTTTGTTCCGAGGGCACAGCAGCCTGCTGAGCAGCTCCTGCCCTGCTGGAGGATATAAATAGGGGCTGCTCCTCAGCTCCTGACAGGACCCAGCGCTGCCGCCTCTTCCTCCTCAGGCCCGGCCACCGCAGAGATGAGGTGACTCTGCCTGGCTTTCATCCTGTTTCTGTTTCATTTCTCTGTTCAGACATTGACTCTGCATCCACGGGGGTCCGGCTTTAGTTGCTTAAATCTTGTTTTTGGTACAGGGATGGTCCTGCATCCCCTCAAGAGTCCTTCTGATTGGATTTCTTCATCCAAGTCCTTCCCCACCCCAGATTTCCATCCCAATCCCTGCTTTCCCCCAGCCAGGGGGGAGTGAAGGTCATTTGGGTGGAATTTTAAAATCTTGGTGTGATGTGGGGAGAAATGACTGGCAGGGAATCAGCTCTGAAAGCTCAAAGTGCTTTATGGGAGCAAAGCTTGCTCTCATTAGGAAAATCCAGATTTGTTGTGGCACTGCGAGGCTGAGCTGGGATGCACACAATATTTCCTTGGGATATCTGGCAGCTGGATCAGTGTTTAATATATCCATTAAATGCTACATCGAGATGTAAGAGCAGCCAATAAAACTTGTTTATTTACCTCTGAAACCTCTGGCAGAGCAGAGCCCATCACTCCCTGGATATATTTCCCCGTTCCCATCTCCCAGCTATTGGGAATGACAGCAATAAAAGGAAGAGCCATAGATTTTCTCTCCTAGACTGCATTTACCGTGGACAAAACAAATCCTATCAAAATGCATTTATTTATTTATCTCTCCCTGGAACGCACCCAGAGTGCAACTCCTCATGTGTTTCTACAATTGCCTGGAATATCCAGGAGGGACCAATCACCCCCATCCTCACAAGTCCTTCCCTGGGATCCATCTCCAGGAAAAATGGAGCATTTTGGCTTTATTGACGTTTATGGCCGTGTTTATTGTCCCCGTGCTGGGACAGCCAAGGGTTTCCTTGGCTGGCACCTGCACAGTCCCCCACTTCCAGCACCTCCCAACTATCATTTCCCCAAAATTGCCTCCAATTCCAAACCTGTAACATTTCAAACGGGGGGGGTGGTGAATAAAACCAAGCCCTAAATCAGGCTGGTGGGTTCAGACAAGTGCACAGCCAGCAGGAAAATCTGGAATAAAAATATTTCTCTGCTTTCCCTCTTGGTGAAGGTGTTAAGAAAATTAATCCACAAACACCAGAGGTTCATGTCCAAAAAGGAGACAGAGGAGTCCTTTTACTTTATTCCAATAAAGAGAGAGGCCATGGGGCATCCCCTGGGGTCTCTCCAATTTTTGGAGGGTGCAGCCTCCTTTTTATCCCAATTTCCAGCTGCATTTCCCTTCTCTCTTTCCCCATTTCTGAGGGACTTGAGAGGTTCCGACTTCCCAGAACACCTGATGCCAAAATTTCCCTCTAATGTAGAACCCTCCCTTTTCATTTTTAATTCTTATGGAATTTAGGGGTTTTCCCCATTGTTTCTTTCATCTTTCAATGTCCAATTTCATTTCTCAGCAAACCTAAAGTTTATTTGTAAAGGCAAATATCTTTTTCCATTCACCAATCAGTGGAATCCTTCCCATTGTTTCTTTTGTCTCCCAATGCTGGTTTTATCCACCAGCAGACCCACAGCTTGTTTGGAAAGACAAATCTGACATTCCTCTCAAAGGTGACACTCTGCCAGCGCCTTGTTTCAGAGTTTTAACACCTTCTGATATTTTCCCAGTGCTGTCTCAGGCTCTGGACACAGGGAATGGGCTGTGGGTGAGGAGGAGCAGAGGGCAGCTCGACCTTGGTGTAAAATCCCCAAATCCCCACAATATGTGGGGAGCTGGATCCTGCTGGGGGCTGGCAGAGGGAATGCGGACAGGGGCTCCTGGTGATTGCCTCCATCTCTCCCAAGAATTAAAGTGCAGTAATTACAGATCCTGTGAACAGAGAGAGACATGGTTCTCCCAGGAAAATCCCAGGAAGCTGTGTGGAAGCTGTGGGAAACTTAGGTGAAAGAATTCAAACAATTATTATCTCTCTTTCTGTAACCATTGTTTGCAGCTATGGTTCTCCAGAGTGTGCTATTCATAGTCACCAACAGTGTGAGAGGTTTCTACTTTGAGACCAATCAAGTCTCACCTTAGTGAGTCACATTATAAAAAACCTGCTGCTTTCATTAAACAAAACCCTGCTACTTTCATTAAATGCCTTTGCCTTCTGATCCTCCTCAAGACTGGAGCCTTCTCTCCATCCCTGACTCAACAGCATCACCGAAGGAACACTGGGACAAGGGGATGTTTTGTCAGTTTTTTCCATGGCAGAGGGACAGGGCTGTGATCTTCCCTGGCTGATGCTGCTGATCCAGAGCCCAGCTGGGCTGAGCTGGGCCCATTCTGATCTGAACCACTGACAAAACAGATTTTATGAAGACCTGAAATGCTTCCTCCTTTATTTTCCCTGCTCCTGTTTGTTTGTGTGGCTTTACAGGGTCACTGCTCACCCAGGGAAGGAGGGGGACAGGGCAAGGTGCTGATCACCCTCCCGGTGTCTCTCCAGCTAATTAGACAGGTGTTAATTACCAGCTCAGGGCTTGGAGCTGCTAAATGTGCTTATGAAAATGAGGGCAGGGTAAACGCAGACTGGCTCTGCACAGGGGTTCTGTCAGGGGGAGGGAGGGGGATTTGGGTGGATGCAGGAGGGGTCCTGCATGTGTTTCCATTTCCATGTGTTCCCTGGGGTGCTCAGCACGGAGTTCCCAGTGTGGGAACATTTTCCATCTCACAGCTCCTGACATTGCAGGATCCATACCTGGGCAGCATTTAGCAAAGCTTTGGGATGGTTCCTGCTCTGGAATTTCCTGATGGGAATGGTGGTGGAGACAAAGGCATGGAGGGAGTGAGGCTGAGGGGACACCGAGACGAGCAAACTCCAAAGGTTTGTCCATAACCAGGCCAGGCCAGAGCCAGGGATGAGCCAATAAATCCCATGGTCAGGAGAACTGGGACATTCCTGTCCCCCTGTTCCTCTAAGTTCTTCAAAGCCTTCTGATGTTTACACTCTTGTAATGGAGTTTCTTGTCGCAGACATCTTTCATGAAAAATCCTTTCTTAGGATTTTTCCTTGTGACAACCTGCAGTTCAGCAACCAAAGTAAACAATGGTTATCTGCTGCTGTGGAATGCAACAGGTGATTGGTCTCCTGTGGGTGTTTGGATTTCTTGACCACTCATGGCAGAGCTGGCTCTTGCTCTGTCTGAGACACAGATCTTTGTTATTCATTCTTTTCTATTCTTAGCTTAGCTAGCTTCTCAAGAAACTTTTTCTTTTCTATTGCTTTTTAGTATAGTCTTAATGTAACATATATCATAAAATAATAAATCAAGCCTTCTGATCATGGAGTCAACATTCTCGTCTCTTCTTCATCCTGAAAACCCTTGTGACCATGGTCACAGTTTCTCATGCACTTTTATGTAAATAATTACTGTTTTTATTATGTAAATAACTATTGTTTTAAAATAATTATTGTTTTTTCTTTATGTAAATAATTATTGTTTTATTGTTTTTCTTCTCCTCTCTGGAGGAGAAGACATTTGATGGACTGTTGGTTTGTCCAGTGTCATTGGAGTGGCGGCACTTTCATCCTCTAATCCACTGTCACTTTTGAAAGCATATAAATATTGGAGTCAGGAAATAAACTTCCCTTCTTCTTACCTTGGAATTCCAGTGTCCCTGTTGTTTTATTTCGTGTCCTATTGTGACACATTCACTGCAGGAGCATCCATTGTTCAGGAATGGGGAATGCATTCCACCAGCCCCAGGTATTCCAGTGGTTATCCCAGGATTCTTAATCCTGCTGGAGCTGCACATCTGGACAGGGTTTGTCTCTGTGGGAGCCCTCAGATCCCACTGAGCCCCTGGAAAATCCAGCTGCTGATTGTGCTGCAGAAATAACAATTCTGGGATGGTGCCGTTTGAAGGAGAAGGATGTTCCTGACTCCTGGGCCTGACAGTGGATTTATCACCTCTCCACATCCCCTGTGAGGCCACATCCACATGGGAAAATCCTTGGGAACAATTAACCCACCCAAACCGTGCCTCCCTTCCCTGCTTCCCAGCTCACCCGGGGGTTCCTTTTCCATGTAAAACATTCCCGGTGCTGACAAGGCTTCTGTCACTGATGAGGTGGAAAATGGCCCCTACCAGCAGCAGGGAATCATCAGAGGGATGAAAAATGAGCCGTGGAGAGCAGGGCCCGGCCAGGACTGTGCTAATTGCTGTGCTAATTACAGCCACAGCACGTGGAGGTGAATTCCTGGTGGGAAGGGGGATGCTCTGAGCGTTCCTCACTGCAGGGAGGGAGGGATCAGCTCTGGCTGCTCTCCTGGAGCAGCTGGGTGAGTGAACAGGCAGGAGGAATCACCTGCCACGCTTCAACCATCACCTTCCACCCTCCCAGGAGCTCAAAGAGCTGAGAGGGGCAAACTGGAGGAAAATCCCCCTTTTGAACCACCCTGTGTCCATCCTGCTGCTGTTCCAAGGCTCGAATTCCACATGGCTCCAAGCCCTGAGGAGATGGGGGATGAGGGCAGCTCTGCTCTCTCTGTTCCTGCCCAGGTTATAAATCACTATACATATAATTAACTATATAAATATAGTTATTTGTAACTATATATAGTATATTAGTATCTATATATAGTATATATATAATTATATCAATAACTATAAATAACTATTTATGAGTCTGCGGTTTCCAAGCAGAAAGGAGAGAAAGAGGCAAAGAGAGACAACAACACATAAAAATGTGAAAAGTCCCTTTCTACCCTGGCAAAATGAACACTTGGCCTTGGTGTGGTGCAAGGGGGTTTGGCTTTGATAGTGACCAAAATTTAACTTTTCTAAAGGTTCAAAGAAACCTCAACCCTGAACTGATTCCTCTCAGTTTAAACCCAGAGTGCTCTGCTGGCTCTTGATGCTTTTCTCATCAGCACCAAACCTGGAATCGTCAAACCTGGAATTGTCAAACCTGGAACTGTCAAACCTGGAACTGTCAAACCTGGAATTGTCACACCTGGATTGTCAGACCTGGAATTGTCAAACCTGGAACTGTCAAACCTGGAATTGCCACACCTGGAATTGTCAAACCTGGATTGTCAGACCTGGAATTGTCAAACCCGGAATTGCCACACCTGGAATTGTCAAACCCGGAATTCTGGGGGTGCTTTGGGTGAGGGGAGGATTCCTCAGGGCTGACCAAGGAGCCAAACCCTTGATTGATCATTGTCACTTTTTCCAAGTGGGGTTGGCATTCATTGCACCTCCAGGGAGACTCCCAGGTTCTGCCTGTCTCCCTCCACCTCAAGGAAAAATGGAACCATTAATTCCCTTCAGAGTTAATGGTTAACCAGAATTCCCTTCAGAGGTTTTTCATGAGGATGGGAACAAGAGACAGGAATGGTTTTCCATGGGAATATGGAAAACCTCACTGAGGGCTGAAGGGTTGGGTGCATATCCAATAACAAATACCCCAAAACCCTGAATTTGACCTCATGAATGACTTTCTAGGGAGTGATAAGAGCAAAGCAGGAGGAGAGAGAGGGAAATGGTACCGAGGAGAGCTGGGGCAGATTTCCCTTCAGCTCCAGGGAACCAGACCTTCCCTCAGAGGTGTTTCCTCTGGGATGTTCACCTGGAAACGCCTCCCAGCTCGGGACATCCTGCAGGAGCAGAACCATCCCTTCCTCCTCTTCCCCCGGGATGCAGGAATGTGGCTCTGATGGAATGAGAATCTCAACTCCCACCAAAAAAAAACCCAATAAAAACCCAACCTCTCCTCAGTACACGCTCGAGCAGCTCCGGGAGCACGGCACAAACTCCTCATGAATATTCTGGCAAGCGGCAGAAGGGCGAGATTGCTGCCTCATCAGCCGGGTAATTAACGGGGGCACAGCGCTAATTGGGGGCAAATCCCGAGCACGGAGCAGAGAGGAGAGGGAGAGGTCCCTCCTGTCCCAAACTCTCCTGCCTGAGGTGTTCTCTGCTGGGCTGGAGCCAGGGACAGGGTGTGAGGGGTGGATGAGCCTCCCTCACCCAGCTATGCCCACAGAGCTCCAGGTCCCATCCCCAGGTGTGGAATGAAGACAAAACCCAGCAGGAATTCCCTGCAGACACCTGGGGTCAACCCCAGCCAGGAATCTGCAGGAATATTTGCAGTGAAAGGAAGCAGAGGTGGCCAAGCCCCTCAGGGATGGAGAGAGAAGGGCAGGACAGGGCTCCCCTCCGATGCCCCTGGGGCAGGACAGGGGTTCCAGGAAGGTTTTGGGGTCACAGTGTGGAACAGGCTCAGTGTGGGGTGGCCCTGAAGCTCTGCAGGGTTTGGAACTGAGCCATGGAACAAAGGGGTCAGAGGGCAGCGCTTTGGGCCAGTTTCCACTTTTTGTTCTTTTTCTCTTTTTCTTTTCTGCGAACATTTCAGCCCAGTTCTAAGATCTAATCAGGTGATAAAGGTAAAAACCTCGAGGAGAGTTGATCTCAGACTCCTCCAGGCTGCTCCAAGCTCTGTCCACCCTGGCCTTGAACACTCCCAGGGGTGGGATGGAATGGAATCCCATGGAATCCCATGGAATCCCCTGTGCCAGGGCCTCCCCACCCTCACAGGGAGCAGTTTGTCCCCAGTATCCCCTCCAAATTCACTTTTGGTCAGTTTAAAACCATCCCCCTCACCCTGTCACTCCATCCATTGTAAAAAGCTCAATTTTTAGCAGTTTCCAATAAAAATATGGCAGATCTGGGGGTTGTTGGTCAAACATCTGCTGGGTGCCCGTTTTTTGCCCCAGATCAGAGCTGCACAGAGCTCAGAGCTCCTTCCAAGCCTGGGGTGTAAATAAATATTTATGCTTTACATGGCAGGGCTGTGCCCTCACCCTGCCCCTCCCACAAAATCCCCCAAACCTCCCCAGAACCCCCCAGAACCCTGCAAAATCACTGTTCTACAGGCAGAGTCACAAATCCCCCCATTTATACCTTTATACATTTCCCCCCCTTTCCCCTCTTTTCCCCCATTTCTTGTGTTTTCCTTAATTTTTCCTCTTCTCTCCCTGTTTTTCCCTTCCCTCCCATTTTTCTCTCTTCTCTCTTCCCTGTTTTTCTGCTTCAGTTCAGTCTAGCAGGGAACTCTCAGGGGATGCCAGCAGGAAATTCTGAGTGATTTTGGAGACAGGAGCACCTAAAAAAGGGAATGGAGTTGTTCCCCCAGCCCTGCTCCTCCCTCTGGGCTGTCCCTGTGGGGCCCAGGCCTCGTGTCCTGTGCCACCACGGCTGCCAGGTGACAAATCTGACTCAAGCTCTTGTTGCTCCTCCAAGACAGATTTTTTTTTTTTTTTTTACTCAGGTTTTTTGTTTTATTTTGGTATTTTGGGGTTTTTTGGGTTTTGTTTTTTTTCTGGTGGAGCTGCAGCAAATCCCAGGAAACGTGGAGCAGATGTGAACATCTGGGGGCTCCCGCTGAAGGAATCCCAAACTGCTGCATCTGCATTGAAATGTCAGCCCCGTGGTGCAGAGAGGCCTGGCACCATTTGTGTTTAACAATTTTGCAAATGTGTTAGGTTGGCAATCACCATGTTCTGGGTTTAAATTCCAATTTCACCTTTTTCATTTTTTTTCCTCTTTTCCTGCCGTCTGCTGGATGCAATATTCATGTACTGTTAAATCAAACACTCCATTAACAGCAGCAGAGATAAATATTGAATTAATGGAATTATTCAGGTTGATGGGAGATTCATGGGATGATGCTGGAGAGCGTTGGGTGTGAGCTCTGCCAGCAGCTGAATCCCTGCCCTGCCTGGGCTCTGCCTGCAGGAGCCACAAAACCAGACCCAAATGCTGAGATCGAACTGGGGGAGTGTTCCAGGTTGCAAAAAAGGCAAGATGTTTTCCATTACCATCTGTATGGCAGTTGTCTTTTGTCAAGTGGGCAGTTTGCCTTTTCTCTCTCTGAGTGACCACACCCACTCCTCCCTGCAGGGACACACCTGCTGATAACAGCTATGGAATGTCCCTGCATGGCTGACAAGAACTACAGCATCCCATTGGCAGATGGGAGCCCAGAGGGAGGAGCCAAGCATTCCTACCCGGATAGAATCTGGAGATTCTGGAACACCAGCACGGCTTCTGCACTGGATTGCCCAGAGGAACAGCAGCTGCCTCTTGCCCTGGATCTGCAGAGGCAGAGACTGCACCTTTCTCCAGGATCCCTGCTCCAGCAGAACCAGCCCTGGCACTGCAGGAGGGCTGAGCCACAATTCCAATGGTTCTGCTGCCACCAGCCTGACCCACAGGGTGTCAGGCTGGGTTCTGACTCTGGCACTGTTGCTTTAGTTCACTGCATTGTTTATTTTATCCTTTCATTTTCTTCCCTATTAAAGAACTGCTGTTCCTGCTTCCTTATTTTTTCCCTGAGAGCCCCTTAGTTTAAAATTTATAGCAATTCAGAGGGAGGGGGTTTGCATTCTCCATTTGAGGGGAGGCTCCTGCCTTCCTCAGCAGACACCTGGCTTTCCAAACCAAGACAAGGAGATTTCAGCATTCACTGGGAATGCCTTGAGGGCGTGGATGTGAGCAGATGAAGACAGGACAAGCCCTGAGCATTGAATATTTGAGGCTGTCCCGTCCTTCTGAGGAGGAGCAGAATCTACTGGTTCCTGCTGTGGAACAAATTCCCATTTTCGAACCCCAAAATCCATCATCAGCTCCTCCAGCCCTTGGCCCTGCCTGCGGCTGGGCAGGGACCCTGGGCAGGCAGGGATCACTCCAAAGGAGTGGGAAGGGAAACAATCCTGGAATGGTTGGGGTTGGGACGGAATTCAGACTCCAGTTCCATGGCAGGGCCACCTCCCACTGTGCCAGGTGCTGCCAGCCCCAATGCCCAGCCTGGCCTTGGGCACTGCCAGGGCTCCAGGGGCAGCCACAGCTGCTCTGGCAATTCCAGCCCAGCCCCTGCCCACCCTGCCAGGGAACAATTCCCAGTTCCCAAGATCCCATCCAGCCCTGCCCTCTGCCACTGGCAGCCATTCCCTGCCTCCTGTCCCTCCATCCTTGGCCCCAGTCCCTCTGCAGCTCTCCTGGAGCCCCTTCAGGCCCTGCAGGGGCTCTGAGCTCTCCCTGGAGCCTTCTCCTCTCCAGGGGAGCACCCCCAGCTCTCCCAGCCTTACCCAGGACATGTTTATGAACCACCTCTGTGTCCCTAATTTTATGTTTTGACAACACTCTCCAGTCACTTTCCATATTTTTATGCCTCACTTCATGAATATTCTGAGCTGGAAACTCATCCTGAAATTGTTTCCTTTTTGTCTTCTCTTCGAGGAAACATTTGTGTGCAAAGTCTCCCTAATTTATGTAAATACGGAGGCGGCAGAGTTTTCATTTCACTGTTACAAATTAAAAGTTCCCCAACATTTCCAATTAGCTGGAGAGAAAAGCACCTCTAACAGCATCCCAAAGCCAGCGAGGCTGGAGCAAAGGGAGCGTTCCCATTGTGACACCAACGGAGGAGGCTCCAGGGGAAGGGAATGAGGATTCCTGCCAAGGGGTGGCTGAAAACTTGGGGACAAGGGCAAGGAAATTTCTGTCAGGGTTAAACCCAGCTCAGCATTGCCCCTCATAGAACCCTGGAATGTCCTGAGTAGGAAGGGACCCACAGGGATGATCAATCCCAAATCCAAATCGTGCTCAGACCCCCCGCAAGCCCAGCCTGGGCATCCCTGGAGCTCTGGCAGCCTCGGGGCCGTGCCCATTCCCTGGGCAGCCTGGGCAGTGCCCAGCACCCTCTGGGGGAAGAGCCTTGCCCTGAGCTCCAGCCTGAGCTGCCCTGGCTCCTACCCTGGCCGTCTCCAGGAATGTCCTTTTCCACTCCCTGGCTGCAGACAGCAGCAGTGCACATGTTCAGACACCCAGGGCAGCAGAACTCTTCTGACAGGGATGATTTTATTGCCTTCACACCCCAGAGCTCGGCCCTCTCCTCCCCAGGGCCAGATAAGAGCTCAGTACTACTGTTTAAGAAAAAAATCCCATTTTGGCACCGTGGCTGGCAGAAATATTGAGAGCTTCATTCCTTCCCTCCTCCCTCCCTCTCTCCCTCCTCTTTTAATCTTTGATAAAGAAAAAAGTGTTCTCCCAGAAAGGGATGCTAATTAACAATTAATTCTTTTATCTTCCAGCGCCGAGACTGGGAGACCTGAAGAAGATGTAGAATAAAATTAGTGGTAATTAGCTTTTTAGAGCATTAAATAAACAGCGACATGAACGATGGAGAATTAATGTTATGCATTTATTTTTAACAATATTTATCCAGGCGGTTTTTGAACAAGGCCCCGTGGCATTGGCTCCCTGTAACACAGGCAGCACCGAGGAATAATCACATTTTGGCTGCCTTCAGACAGCACCATGCAAATCAAAGAATAATGAAGAGGAGCCTCTTAATAGGGGCCTGGTGGCTGTGTGCTGGAATATCATATCAGGGTTTGCATTCCTCTGGAGAACTCAGGAATTGCCACTCTGCATCATTCCCAGCCACAGGCACTGCCCGGGAACCACAGCCCTGGGATGGGGGGAGCTGCCAGCACAGGAGGCTGCAGGGCTGGGGACACCATGGGGACACCATGGGGACACCCTGGGGACATCATGGGGACATCATGGGGACACCATGGGGACATCATGGGGACACCGTGGGGACACCATGGGGACACCCTGGGGACACCATGGGGACACCCTGGGGACACCCTGGGGACACCATGGGGACATCCTGGGGACATCATGGGGACACCATGGGGACATCCTGGGGACATCCTGGGGACATCCTGGGGACACCATGGGGACATCCTGGGGACACCCTGGGGACATCCTGGGGACATCCTGGGGACACCATGGGGACACCCTGGGGACATCATGGGGACACCCTGGGGACATCCTGGGACCATCCTGGGGACATCATGGGGACATCATGGGGACACCTTGGGGACACCATGGGGACACCCTGGGGACATCCTGGGGACATCATGGGGACACCCTGGGGACACCCTGGGGACACCATGGGGACATCCTGGGGACATCCTGGGGACATCCTGGGGACATCATGGGGACACCATGGGGACACCCTGGGGACACCCTGGGGACATCATGGGGACATCTTGGGGACATAATTGGGACATCATGGGGACATCATTGGGACATCATGGGGACATCTTGGGGACATCATTGGGACATCATGGGGACACCCTGGGGATACCCTGGGGCTATCCTGGGACCATCCTGGGGACATCCTGGAGATACCCTGGGAACACCCAGGGGACATCCTGGGGATATCCTGGGGACATCATGGGGACACCCTGGGGACACCCTGGGGACACTCTGGGGACACCCTGGGGCCATCCTGGGGACCCAGCCCCACAAAGTCCATCCCCAGTGGGGCAGAGATCATGGGATAGCAGAATATTCCAGGCTGGAAGGGACCCACAGGGACCATGGAATCCAGCTCCTGGCCTTGCAGGACAGGGACAACCTTGGGGACTGTGGCTGGGGGTGACACACACAGGTCATAGGATACCAGAATATTCCAGGCTGGAAAAGGAGCCACAGGGATCATCCTGTCCAGTTCCTGGCCCTGCACAGTGAGGTGGATCATCACAGAATATCAGAATATCCCAAGCTGGATTTACAGGGATCATGGAATTCAGCTCCTGGCCTTGCACACAGGACAGGGACAACCTTGGGGACTGTGGCTGGGGGTGACACACACAGGTCACAGGATATCAGAATATTCCAGGCTGGAAGGGACCACAGGCACCATGGAATCGAGCTCCTGGCCCTGCACAGTGGAGTAGAGGTCACAAGATACCAGAATATTCCAGGCTGGAAAAGGACTCACAGGGACCATGAAATCCAGCTCCTGGCCCTGCACAGTGGGGTGGAGTACCCCAGAATATCCCAAACTGGGTTTACAGGGACCATGGACTCTAATCCCTGGCCCTGCACAGAGGACCTTGGGGACTGTGGCTGAGGGTGACACACACAGGTCACAGGATATCAGAATATTCCAGGCTGGAAAAGGACCCGCAGGGATCATCCAGTCCAGCCCCTGGCCCTGCCCAGTGAGGCAGAGATCACAGCATCACAGAATGTCCTGGGACAGAAAGGGACCCTCAGGGATCCTGAGATGGAAAAGGATCCACAGGGATCATGGAATCCAACCCCTGGCCCTGCGCAGGCACCCCAAAGTCCCACCCTATCCCTGAGAGCATTTTCCAGGCATAATTCCATGTTTCTGTCTCAAATCCCTGCTGGAACACCTGAATGTTGTGCCCTGATTCCCTGCGGGGTCCTGGCTGTCCCCTGGAGGTGACGGGTGCAGAGATCACAGATTTCAGCCCCAGCACATCCATCTCTGACTGACTGCATTCCTTCTTTTCCCTGCTGCTCTGGGCTTTTGGGGCCCCTCTGGAAAGGATTTCCCAGAGTTTCTGTGCCCAGCATGTGTCCACTGCCACCCCAGCCATTCCAGGGACACTGACACCCCTGGAATGTCCCCCATCCACACACTGGGGACACTCAGGCAGGAAGGGCTGTCCCAAAATCTCTGGCTCCAGTTCAGCTGAACACACCTGGGCTCCTCCCTGTCCCACAGCCAGGCTGGAGGGGTGGGAGGTGTCACACCCTGTCTGGGGACAGTTTTACTGCTCAGGGCTGTGCTAAGTAAAAAGGAGCCTCAGCTGATGAACCTCGGACACTATTCTTAATTAAGACTCTCTGCAAAGGTGGAATCAGAGGGTATGTATTGTAAATGCATGGCAGACTCTGTGGCAGGGAAGAATGATCAATCCGACTCCGTGTTCTCAGAAGGCTAGAAGGCTCATTTATTACTTTATTATACTGTATTATATTAAAGAATACTATACTAAACTGTACTAAAGAATACAGAAAGGATGCTTACAGAATGCTAAAAAGATAACAGTGAAAACTCCTGACTCTGGAGAGAGTCCTGACACAGCTGGGCCCTGATTGGCCATTGAGTCAAAACAATTCACATGAATCCAATGGAACAATCCCCTGTGGGTAAACAATCTCCAAACACATTCCACATGAGCACAGCACAGGAGAAGCCAATGAGATAAGAATTGTTTGCCTTTTCTCTGAGGCCTGTCTCGCTGCCTTTCAGCCTCCCAGGAGGAAAACCCTGGGCAGAGGAATCATGTTCAGAAAATGTGAATGCCACAGGGCCAGAGGGGACAGGGCAGGGTCCCCCAGCCCTGCAGGGGCTCCTGCTCCACATCCAGCTCCCACCATCCTGCCTTAATTAAGGGAAACCTCATCACTGACAGGCTTCAATCAGGCACCTAACGAGGAGCTGAGGGGTGCTAATGCCATCAGCTCATTGTCACCAGCTGAGGTGACAGCAGGAGGGTGGGAACGGCCCCGATTCCCTCCCAGGGTACCACAGGGAGTGGGAAACCTTCACTGGGATTTGGGAGAAGAGCCCTGCTCTGGGTCAGGGCGAACACAAGGGCGGGCAGGGCTGTGGCCTGGGAGGGACACGGGGACAGGGACAGCCCTGGAGACTGTGGGTGACACACACAGGGCAGGGGCAGGCCTGGGGACTGCAGCTGGGGGTGACACACACAGGGACGGGGACATTGTGGCCATGAGTGACACACACAGGACAGGGACATCCCCATGGGACTGTGGCTGGGGGTGACACACACAGGGACGGGGACATTGTGGCTGTGGGAGACCCACGTGAGGCAGGGACATCCCCGTGGGACTGTGGCTGGGGGTGACCTTGATGGGACAGGTCTGAGGGACTGCAGGTGACCCTGGAGGACAGGGACAGCCCAGAATTTCCTCCTGCCAGGTCACTGCAGAGAAAGCCCTGGGAGACAGCGGCACCTCCACTTGCTTTGCATGGATTTTCCAGTTTTAGATAAAACTTTACCCCAGCCATGGACTGAGCCCACAGCAGAGCCGGGAGGGGCTCGGTCACTGCAGAAACTCAGCAAATATTTCAACATTTGGGTCCTTGGTTCCTGTTTTGGGTGGCAGGGAGGGGTGTTTGGCTGGCTCAGTAGTTATTTGTTTCATAGAGTTGATTTTTTCTCACTAAGAGAGCAGAAATTTGGGAATTCTGGGAAGAGGCATGGATAATGTGATAGGCTATTAACCCTGCAGGAGTTAATTGGCTGGGGATAAATGATGGACAGAGCAGGAGGCAGGGGAGGGCCGTGTTCCCCTCACAATATTAACCCCAACATGATTAAAGCCATTTTTATCCAATTCATGGCCCAGCTCTCTCCAAGGACAAGAGAAGTGAGGGGAATTGGCTGTGTCCTCTCTCAATCTTGAGTATTTCCATCAGACTTGTAATTCCTTCCTGTCCTGATGAAGAAAGGCCAAAGCTTTCCCACTCCCACCTGAACCCAGCCATGGGTGGCCAGAGCAGCTGGAATCCACTGGGGAATTGGGGCTTTGTGAAAAGTTACTAAAATAATTTCTCTTAGGCAACCTGTTGTTATCAAAGCACAAGTAATAGGTCACAAAATCTCATGTTACATTTAAAAAAAAAATTCTATAAAATTTTATAGAATATAAATTTAAAAATAAAGGGGTAAATAGAGGAGGGAAAAAAAAGAAAAGGCCGTTAAAACCAATCAAGCTGAGTTAAGGAGCACGGGTGAATAAAGCAGCGCCGGTGCTGTCTTACACCCGGAGCCGGCATTGAAATGCAAAATAACCCTCAGACAAACGAGCCCTCCCAGCTGCCCTGCTCGCTCAGAGAGGTCTGAGCCCTGCCCTGACATAAAAGCTGTGATTCAGTTTGCAAACAAGCTGGAAAATCGGACAGGAAAGACCAAAGGGATGGCGGGGGAAGCCAAAAGCCACCAAAGAAAGCAATGTGTCCCCTGGGGGTGAACCGTCCCTAAACGGGGCCGGGAGGGAGGCTGGGGTTCGAGAATCTGGAAAATGAGAGGATGCTCAGGATTCCCAGAGGAATCTGTGGCTGCTGGAGCGGTGGAGGGGGTGAGGGACCCCCAGGGATGCAGCAGGGCCAGCGGTCCTTTCTCCTGGTGTGATTTATGAGAGAAATCCGGGACAAATTGCTGCAAATTCGGCTGAGGGAGCTGGGCAGGGTCTGGAGCCCCAGGAGGGGCTGAGGGAGCTGGGCAGGGGCTCAGCCTGGAGCAAAGGAGGCTCAGGGGGCCCTTGTGGCTCTGCACAGCTCCTGCCAGGAGGGCACAGCCGGGAACAGGGACAGGAGCAGAGGGAACGGCCTCAGGCTGGGCCAGGGCAGGCTCAGGGTGGATTTTGGGGAAATTCCTTCACTGAAAGGTCGGTTAAGCCTTGGAAGAGGCTGTCCTGGGCAGTGGTGGAGTCATCATCCATGGGAGGGCTCTTTTCCAACCTTAATTAATTAATTAATCCCGTGGCCGTGGAATCCGGCAGCCCCGGTGTGTCAGTGCCATCCTCCAGGAGCTGCTCCTGCAAGGAAAACTCCTCCAGTCCGTGTTCTGTGAAGGGAATTTCCCTTTCCTCAGGGACAGAGAGAAGTGGCTTCCCCCCTGAGGATGTCCGGGCTGAAGTCAATCCATCCCTGCCCTGCAATATTCCAGAGTGCTGGTCCTGGAATATGTACCGGGAGTTGGGAGCAGGGCTCCAGCTCCATCTGGCTGAGCCATCACCATTTCCACAGGAGAGTGAGGGAATGTGAGTCATTCCAGAGGGAATTGGGAGTTCTACCCTGACTTGGTTTGAGCAGCCAGGTGTCTGCTGAGGAAGGCAGGAGCCTCCCTGAAATGGAAAATGCAAACCCCCTCCCTCTGAATTATTGTAATTTTGAAATTAAGGGGCTCTCAGAAAAAGATATGGGAACAGGAATAGCAGTTCTGTAACAGGGAAAATTAAAAATCCAAATGCAAGAGTACAAACCACCCCTGGCAGAGTGAGAGCAGGCCCTGGCACGCTGTGGGTCAGGGGGTGGCACAGCCCCATCCCATGGGGGCTCAGCCCTCCTGCAGTGCCAGCTGTGGCTCTGCTGGAGCAGGGATCCTGCACAAGGGGGGAGTTTTCCTCTGCAGCTCCAGGGCTGCTGGAGATGGGCCTGGGCTCCCTCTGGCCATGCAGGGCAGCAGAAGCTGCTCCTCTGGCAATGCCCTGGGCAAAGGCTGCTGTGCTGTGCCAGGCTCACATTGGATCCAGGTAGGAATGCTTGGCTCCTGCCCTGGGCGCAGCATCTCCCCATGGGATGCTGGAATTGGATCAGCCCTGCAGGGACACTCAGTGGCCATGGACAGCAGAGATCTCCTGCAGGGAGGATTGGCTGGGGGAGAGATCAAGAAAACTGCCCCAAGAACAGCAGAGAACTGCCCAGCTCTGACACACGGGGACAGGACACACAGCCCCAGCCACATTTCCAACCTCAGACACTCACCTGTGATGGGAATGGCCCCGGGGCACCAGCCCTGCTGGCCTCAGCTTCTCCCTCCACTGCCCCAATCCTTCACCCCATTTCTGTCCCACAGCTCTGGCTGCTCCCAGCTGCTCATTTCCCTCACAGTGACACCAATTGCTCTGACAGGAGCTGTTCCCTCTCCAGGCAAACCTTGTCCCCGTGGAATTGTCAGAGCATCACTCTGAGTTTCCCCGCAGTGCCTCCATCTCATCCATCCTCCTCCAGGAGAACTCCGGCCTCTGCCAGGGCTCCCTGGGCTGTCACACCTGGGATCATTCTCTGCCACATTCCCATCCCAGCAGCTCCTCAGAGGGGTCAGGGTCAGTGTAGGACCTTTTTTACAACACCTCATGCAAGAGTTTGAAGTCTCTCACCTCTCACTTGCAGTCTCCACCTTTCCCTCTCTTCCCTCTCCTTTCCCCCTGGTCTTCACAAACCGCCAGGGGTGAGGACCAGCACCAGATTCTCTGTCAAGGACCCAAGTGCAGCCAAATTTCTTTGGTTTTGTGTTTTCTTTCAGCTCCCACCAGCCAGGAATGAGCTTTGAGCCTGGAGATCCAAGCTCCAAGCACAGCCCCAGGAGCTGCTCCAGCGAATCCAAACCCTCCTGCCTGGGCTCATTTGTTCCACTTCCCTCTGAAGGCAGCAATCAGAGCGCTCCATCTTCCTCCAAATTGAAACTCAAGGGGAGATTGAAAAGGAGATGCTTGTACCACATAACCACTGACATTCCCCAGGAACTTTAATGCCTGAAACATCCTCGGATTTGTTTTGGCTCAATTCAATCTCACCTCAGCACAGGGCAATCTCTGCACCTGCAGAAGCTGCTCTGAGGCAGCCTGGCAGAGGGGCAGGCTTGATTCCACTTCTCCCTAATGGGATTGATTAAAAGCTTTGCTGCATTATCCCTGACACGGGGGCACTTTTATCCAGGGATGTGCTGGGTTTTATCCCCCTGGGGCTGCAGGTTCATCGCTGGTGCTGCTGCTGCTGGGAATCCCAGGTCCTGGCTGGCACCACAGAGCTCCACAAATCCTTTTACCCTCGAGTCCAGCTGCAAATGGCTCAGTCCTCAGCAGCAGAGTGGATGTGGTGCCTCAGTCTGAGGAGTCCTTGCAGGATGCTGGAGGGAATCTGTGCCATGCAGCCCTGGGGGGGGGGGGTTGGGGTGAGTCTGGCCTTTGCTGCAGATTTTTACCTGTAGAAGTGCTCAAACCCGCTTTCCCTGACCCTTTTTGCCTTCTTACCCTTCAGAATCAGCTCCTCCAGATGATTTGAGTGGTCCCTGGTGCTGGTCTGGGGCTCTCCTGCATCTCCGCCCTCCGAGGAGCAGCAGGACCTGAACTCCTGCTCCTAGTCCCCTCCCTGGATCCTGGGTGCTCCTGTGTCTGCTCCTGCTGCCCCCTGCAGTGCAGAAATTGCCATTCTGATCCCTGGATCGTCTCCAGCTGCCTCCTTTCTGAGGGGAAGGTTTTCCTCCCTGGCAGGCCTGGGAGAAGCTGCTGCTCTGCAGCTGAGCCCACTGGCTTGTCAAAGCAATCTCAAAAAAAAAGGAAAAAAGAGAGAAAAAATACAAAAGGGTGGGAATGATGAGGGATGGCAGCCTGGCAGTGAGCAGCAGCAGTGGAATGAGCTCAGGGCCTGGGGTCACCGCGGGGTTGTGGGGGCACACTGTCCCCAGTGCCACCTCCAGGGTCACTGGGCAGGCAGCACAGTGCAGGCTCAGGGATCCCCTGGGTCAAACCCAGCCCCAGCTCGGTGCTGATGGGTTTGGGTGGTGCCAAAGCAGCCGGGTCACCTCCTCTGTGGCTGTGACAGGGACCTTCTGACAAGGCTGTGACAAGGCTGAGACTGGTCCTTACTGGTGCCAGCTACACCGCACGAGGAGCTCCTGGTGCTCTGAGTTCCCGGGATCAGGCTGATCCCTGCCCCAGCTCTGAGAGCAGCATCGCTGCCCTCATTCCTGCACAGACATCCTCATTTTATCCATTCCCTGGCAGGGAGCTGCAGCTGCTTTCCCAGCGCTGCCAGGGAGCATTAGGAGATCTTTGATTGCTGACCTTGCCCCTGCCTGGCTGATTTGCTCTTCCCTTGTACTTCCTGACAGCTGCCTCTTTTCCAGCCTGCTCCGCCCGGGGCTGCGCGCTGCCCTCGGGCAGCTCCGCTTCGCTGGGAGCGCGGACGGCTCCGGAATCGCTGATGCTCCGAGAGCTCAGCGCTCCTCTATCCCTGTCCTGCTCACGGATCGTGGATCATCCCTGCGGGCAGCCGGGCAGAGCTCTCCAGGAGCCGCCAGAGCCCTGGCATTGCCAAAGTGAGTCCCTGGTCCCTGGGGCTGCTCCTCCAGCAGATTCCGGAGCCAGGGGAGCGGCGCCCGGCGCTTCCCGGCCCCTCCGGGCTGCAGGATGGCTGCGGAAGGGAGGGGGAATTTCATCAATAAAAGCGGCGATTTTGCCTCCCCCGCTCTCCTCCCTCACGCCTGGCGTTTGAAAGGCAGGATTGAGAGCTCGCAGCTCGGGGGCTGCTGCAGATGTGGAGCGGGGCCGCTCCCCGGGAGTGCTTCCAGCAGCAGAATTCCGATGGGAGGAAATGGGCCGGCGACACCCCGCAGACAATGCTCCATTGGAAGTCTCCTCTGCAGATGTGCTTCCTCCTCATCAGCACTCGCGATCCGCATTGAGGCTCCTTCCCTCCTGCCCCGCGCTCTAAAGGGGCTGAGATTTCATCTTGGGTTCCTTCCCAGAAGGATGAAAGAAAGGAGTGAAAGGGAAGAAAGGGAAAGCAGCCGCTCTGGGTGGGACCGGCTCCCGCTGAATGGGAATTCTGGGTCACACCGGTTCCACTGAAGGTTCGCCAGGCAGCCTCTGGAGCTCAGATGGAGCTGGGGTGGGTCTGGGCTGGATTTTGTGCTCCCAATAAAAGGACAGAGCGTTTTTTCCCTTCAGAACTTCCTGTGAGTTGGTTTTCATTGCTTTCCCAAGCTGAGAGTAGCTTTGAGAATCCCAGAATCGCTGAGGTTGGAAAAAACCTCTGGGATCATCGAGTCCAAGCTGTGCCTGATCCCCTCCTTGTCCCCAGCCCAGAGCTCTGAGTGCCACCTCCAGGAATTCCTGGGACACCTCCAGGGATGGGCACTGCAAACCTCCCTGGGCAGCCCCTGCCAAGGCCTGACTAAAAGGAAATCTCCTCCAATCCTCCTTTATCCTGGAGCAAAGGAGGCTCAGGGGGCCCTTGTGGCTCTGCACAGCTCCTGCCAGGAGGGCACAGCCGGGAACAGGGACAGGAGCAGAGGGAACGGCCTCAGGCTGGGCCAGGGCAGGCTCAGGGTGGGCACTGCAGGAATTTCCCCATGGAAAGGGGGCTCAGGCCTTGGCAGGGGCTGCCCAGGGAGGTTTGCAGTGCCCAGCCCTGGGGGTGTCCCAGGAATGCCTGGAGGTGGCACTCAGAGCTCTGGGCTGGGGACAAGGTGGGGATCAGCTGGGACTCGATGTCCTTGCAGCTCTTTTCCCACCTCAGCTCTGGCATCCTGAGCACCAGAATCCCAAAGGCTTTTCCCACAAGGGAATCTCCATCCAATGCAAGCCCCAGCAGCAGAGGTGGCCCTACCCCAGCCCCTTCTGGCAGGGAACATTTCCTGTTCCCCACAGCTCCAAACCCCACACACCAAGAACAGAAAAGGAGCCATGAAAGTCCTTAAAATCCCATTTTTGCATATTGGGGGAAAATTTCCCCATGGAAAGGGGGCTCAGGCCTTGGCAGGGGCTGCCCAGGGAGGTTTGCAGTGCCCAGCCCTGGAGGTGCCCAAGGAATTCCCGGATGTGGCACTCAGAGCTCTGGGCTGGGGACAAGGTGGGGATGGGGCACAGCCTGGACTCGATGGTCTCAGAGATCTTCTCCAGCCTCAGTGATCCCAGGATTCCATGTTCCCATGAAAGGGATGGTGCCCTGGGGCACCTCCAGCATTTTGGGACCTGCAGCAGAGCAGGGCTGGAGGCAGAGCTGGTGCAGTGGGGATGGAGCTGCACTGGAGCAGTGCTGGAATGTGGGAAATGCTGATGGGTGGGATGAGGGGAACAGAAGGAAATCAGCAATTCCCAGCTCCTGCCACAGAGACCTTCAGGGAGTAGAAATTCCCATTGCTGGTGGTGGTCCCTGTAGGGGTGTGGATGGTCTGGAGCTGTGGAAGGCAGAGCCCCAGAGCCCATCCCAGAGCTTCCCAAGGAAATGAGGCAGGAAAACCTCACCTGCCTCTGGCTGGGCCAGTTCCAGGTGAGGGGAATACTTTGTTAACCTACAGCACCTTTTTAAGGGTGAGGAACAGGGAGCTTTGGAAAACCAAACACAAGGAACTCCCTTGGCTCTTCCAACACCTTGAATGGTGCTGGTTGTTTGTTTTCACCCAAATCTGTGCATTTTGATTTTTTGTTTGAAGCAAAAAGCATTTTTTAAATGTCTCTGTGCCCTTCTTCCCCATTGTCTGCAAACCCAGCTTCTTTTTCCCAAATAACATTATTTTCAGTCCCCAAATCCCAACCAAAACATGCTACATTAATTTGAATTCTGAGTTATTTTCTGATGGTTCTTTCTGGAAACTGGTTTTTTGGTTTTTTTTTTTTTCTCTTTTGTACTGGAGTTCAAATATTTTCAGAGCAAAACAGTGGCTAAACATTTTTAATAGGGAGCTCTTTTATCCAAATCCTTCATTGAGGAAACAGCTCCGGTGTGGTTTTATTTCCCTGCATCTAATTTAATGTATTAAACCTTCTGAGCACTGGCTTTCATTTAAATGACCTTTTTTCTTTATTTGATTCAGGGAGGGTGAGTGGGGGGGGAAAAAATCCGATTCTTTTCTGATGAAACAACTGCAGGAAAAGGTTTCTGTCTTGAGCAGAATGAAAATGAGGATCTGAATGCTCTCTCCCACACTGGGACTGGTGAAGGAGCTTTAAAAAACACAAAACCAAAATAAAACAAAACAAAAAGAAGAGACGACCTCAAACAGTTGTTTCTGTTAGAAATGGTTTGGTTTGTTCTTCCCTGAAACAATCCCCAGCTTCTGAGTGCCCAGACTGCTGGGGAAATCGTGGAATGAGAGAGCAGTTATGGCTGGAAAAGCCTCCAAGAGCATCAAGGCCAAACTTTGACTGAATGCCTCTGAACCAAATCTCCAAGTGCCACATCCACTCATTTTTTGGGCACTTCCAGGGATGTGGCTCCAGCACGGCCCTGGGCAGTCCCTTCCTGTGATGAACTCCTCTTTCCATGAGGAAATTCCTGCTGATGTCCAGCCCAAAGCTCCCTGGCACAACCTGAGCCTGTTCCCCTCGTCCCACCCTCACCTTTGCAGCACACCAGGGCTGGCTCTGACTTTTGGGAGCTCCAGGGATCCAGGAAGGCCTTGGGATGCTCCATGAAGATATCCAAGTGGTCCTGAAGGGATGCAGCTACTCCAGCTCCAGGGGCTGGATGGGGGCATCCTTTGGGTGCCATCATCCCTTGGACACCACCTACCCTTGGATATTGGGTTCCCTTGGACACCTTGATCTCTTGGACACCACATTCCCTTGGATATTGGGTTCCCTTGGGTGCCACCATCCCATGGACACCACAATTGCTTGGATTTTGTGTTTCCTTGCATGTCATGATCCCTTGGACAGCAGAATCCCTTGGATTTTGTGTTTCCTTGCATGTCATGATCCCTTGGACACAACATTTCCTTGGATATTGTGTTTCCTTGGATACCACGCTTCTAGCTGGGCAGAGGCTGGGCTTTAAACAGCCTCCAGGCTCTGGCTGCACAGCCCCAGCCCTTCCCAAGGGATTTTTCCTGATTCCTCCAGAGCAGCTCCCTGCAGGAGCCCTGGGTCTCTCCTGTCACAGCAGCCACCAGGATGGACCAGCTGGGATCCCTTGATGTGGGCAGAGAATGGAAGGCAGGAAAATTGGATTTGCTTTCCCTGCCTTTTTTCTCCTCCTGGGTGCAGATTTTCAGCCAGGACCAAGCAGATGATCCCTGGGATCTGAGCTCCAGCCTCACCCTGGTGATCCCAGAGTTCCAGCAGGCACGGGGGTGACCCAGAGCTGACTCTGCTCTCATCCCACCCTGCCCAGGAGCTCTCCTTGGATCCTGTTTTCCTCCTTCTCCTGCTGCTCTGGACACAACAAAAACCAAAGCAAAACAAAAAAGAGCACACAGCTTCATTTTGCAATCTCCAGAGATGTCGGAGCAGAGGCAGCCATGGAATGAAGATCTCGCATTCCCCAGAAATAAATCAGATGTTGATTGGCAAGTGAAATCCTGCCCAGCCTGCCTGGAATCCCAGATGAGCCCACCTGCAGCACGGCTGGGGCCATTCCTGCTCTCCAAATGCATTTCTCAATCCTCTGAGCCTGCAGGACCAATCCCACTTCCCAATCCTCCTTTGAAGCACTGAGCTCCCCCTGGCACCTTGCGCTCGAGTCTGGGATTTCTGGGCAGATCAGAAGGGCCTGGGGGTTACCAGAGCCATTGGCAGCAGATATCTGCAGATATTTAATCTCTATTTTTTCCCCTCTGATGGCTGTGGGCCGTTTTCCTGTGATGTGGGAAACCATGTCATGTAGTTCCCAGACATTTTATGGGGTCAGACTTGTCACACAGCCCAAGCACCTCTGTGAGCTCCAAAGAGAGGGAGAAAGAAGCAAAATGTGCCCTGAGGACATCGAATGTGACAAAATCAGGCGCTGGAGAGGGAATAAAGCCTGAGCCCAAGGATCAGCAGCCCTAAAGACCAGGCATCCCAAAGACCAGCAACCCCAAGGAGGGCAGGAGCAGGAGGAGTATCTCCCATGGGATCATCCTCAGTTTCCCAGGAAAACTGAGCTCCCAGCCTGGAGAAATGAGAGCAGCAGCCCCAGCAGAGAAATGGGGAGTGCAAAGCCCGAGGATTGATCAGCTCCAGCCACAGTCTTCACTGTCCTCTCCTCAAGGAAATAAAGCAGTTTTAATGAGCTGGGACTTAATATCCCAGTATCAATATCCTGCTGCTGGACCCCTGAGCCCTGGAATTGTCACATCCAGGCAAAGCTGGACCCCTGAGCCCTGGAATTGTCCCATCCAGCCCTCACCTGTGCCCAGTTCATGCAGTTGGGTCCCTTTCCCTCCCAGCCTGTCCCTCTGCCCATCCTCATTCCCTGCCCCCAGGGCAGTCCCCTAACCCTGGGAATTCACATCCCTTCCTTCCCTGGCCTGCCCTGGTCACCTCAGGGTTCACGAATGCTCCAGGCACAGGAAGGGCTGTGGGAGCTGTGGTTTGGGATCATTGAGTCCCACCTGAGACCCAACACCCCCTTGTCACCAGCCCATGGCACCGAGTGCCACATCCAGGCTTTCCTCAAACACCTCCAGGCACGGGGACTCCACACCTCCCATCCCAGTGCCCAGTGTTCCCATCCCAGTGCCCAGTGTTCCCAGTGTGCCCATCCCAGTGCCCAGTGTTCCCAGTGTTCCCATCCCAATGCCCAATATTCCCATTCCCATGTTTCCCATGTTCCCATTCCAGTGCCCAGTGTTCCCATCCCAGTGCCCGGTGTTCCCAGTGTGCCCAGTGCTCCAATTCCAATGCACAGTGTTCCCATTCCAGTGCCCAGGGTTCCCAATGTTCCCATCCCAATGCCCAATATTCCCATTCCCATGTTTCCCATGTTCCCATTCCAGTTCCCAGTGTTCCCATCCCAATGCTCCCCAATCCAATGCTCAACATTCCCATTCCCATGCCAAATGTTCCCAATGTTCCCAATGTTCCCATCCCAATGCCCAGTGTTCCCATTCCAGTGCCCAGTGTTCCCAGTGTTCCAAGTGTTCCCATTCCTATATCCAGTGTTCCCAGTGTTCCCAGTACTCCCATTCCAGTGTTCCCAGTGGTCCCAGTGTTCCCATCCCAGTCCAGCCCATTTGGGCTCATTTCGGGAGGATCCAGCCCCATTTCCCAGCTCCCCGGGCAGGGCTGAGGAGGCGGCTCAGGGCAGGGCATTCCCGGGGCCCGG
Organism: Molothrus ater; assembly: GCF_012460135.2. Classification (NCBI taxonomy): domain Eukaryota; kingdom Metazoa; phylum Chordata; class Aves; order Passeriformes; family Icteridae; genus Molothrus; species Molothrus ater. Next base: position 1,008,074 of record NC_050501.2, read on the forward strand.
CAGTGCCCGGGATGGCCGGGGAGCATCCCTGGATCCCGGCAGCGCCTCCAGCCTCCCGCAGCCTCCGCCGAGCTGCCTATTTCATTATTTATTTATTTCCTTATTTATTTATTTATTTCCGTATTTATTTATTTATCTGTCCGTTCCACTTTTGTTTGCGGCGGGCTAAACGAATCAAAGCTCCGCGCTGCGGTGCCGATGAGGAGCGGCTAATTGCTGCTTTCATTAATTACCGTCAGTGTCACGGACAGGAGCCGGGCGCGGGCTTTGGGGGATGCCAGCCGTGATTCGTATTCGCGTGGGGACATCTAGTGACAGCGGCGACAAGTGCGAGCATCCCGGGAGTGGCAAGCCTGGATCGCAGCCGCTCCGGCCTCCCGCGTTCCAGCTCTGGAATCCCTGCTGCTCCCGCTCCCTGTCACCCCAGGGCAGCCTCGGGCCGTGTCCCCAGATGGGTTTGGTCTCGAGCAGGGCACCCCCAAGGCTGTGTCACCCCGCGGGAGCCCTGCCAGGCTCCAGCCAGCGGGATGTGATGGGAGCAGGGATAAGCCTGGCCCAGCTTTGGGCTCCTCTGGTACCCAGGGGCAGCCACAGGGACAGGGGACAGCCCTGCGCCCCCACTGACCACAGCGGGGGTGACACCGGGCAACAGGAGGATTCCAGTGCTCCCAGTTCAACTCCTGCAGGTCCCAGTGCCCCTCAGCTCTGGATAAATCCCAACCCCATGGCAGAGTCAGCCTGGCTCCTGCTCCTGTGGCCTCCCTCAGGGCTGAGCCTCGTCCTGTGCATGGCCTGGGCTGTGGTGTCACCTGGAGCTGGTGTCACCTGGAGCTGGGTGTCACCTGGAGCTGTGTCCCCTACAGCCAGGTGTCCCCTACAGCCAGGTATCCCCTACAGCCAGGTGTCACCTGCAGCCAGGTGTCCTGTGGGCACCTCTGACCCTGCAGCTGCTGCTCGGGGGCTCCCCCTGTCCCTGCTGTCCCAAATGTCCCCTGCTCACACAGACTCACCTGCACAGGACAAACCCAGCTCTTGTTTCATTTTTTGCTGCTCCAGGCCTGGCTCTTTTCCCCCCTGGATCTGTCACTGTCCCTGTCACTGCCCAGCTCCCTGTGCTCTGGGCATCTGCTGTTATCCCAGAATGGTTTGGGTGAGAAGGGACTTAAACCCCACCCAGTGCCACCCCAGCCATGGCAGGGCCACCTCCCACTGTGCCAGGTGCTGCCAGCCCCAATGTCCAGCCTGGCCTTGGGCACTGCCAGGGCTCCAGGGGCAGCCACAGCTGCTCTGGGAATCTGTGCCAGGGCCCAGAGAAATAGAGCAAAGTGTGCCAGGGTAAAAAATTCTTATCCCTAATAAGAAATGAGTCTTTGGCTCTTTGCAGAGCAGGCTGGTGTATGGACAACTGGAGGGTTTGGTGAAATGAATGTGCCCCATGACCCCACAGAGCAAGAGGTGGGAACAGAGCTGCCCTCCAAGCCCCAGTGCCCATCTGGAGCAGCACCTGGGGCTGTGACAAACCCATGTCCCTGTCACTGTCCCTGCCCTCTGGGAGCTCTCTCTTCACTCTCCCATTTCCAGCAGGAAAGGCTCTGTGGGCTGAGGATTTTCCATCTCTGCCCTAAGGGCTGCCCTAAGAGCTCCAAAAGCACTTCCACCGTTACCATTTTATCTCCCTGCCCCAATTTACATCCACCTTAAATTTTTTCACTTGCACCTGCTGCAATCAAGATCTCCCCCATACAGGTCTGAAATTAATCCTTTATTTCCCAAAGCAGACCTTGCTATCAGTAATTAACTTTTTTTCCAATTAGCTGCTGAGGCACAGTGGCTAATTTATGGGCACGGTGATAAAATCCCAAATCCAGGTGATTGCACTGGAGGTGCAGGAAAGGACAGGGAGTGATTTTCCCATGGGAATGATTAATTTTGTGCTGTTCTGGAAGGTCCAACAACAGAATCCCTGAGACTCCAGGGAGCCCAGGGGGAACCTCTGAGATCCCCCAGAGCTCTGAGCCAGGAGCTCCCTGTGCCACCTGAGCCCTGCCAGGCTGTGCTGAGGTGCCAAATTCCCTGTTCCCAGCTTGTGAAGAATGTGGAGTTCTGAGTTTCCAGCCCTGACAGCAGCTGGCTCTGGAAGGCAGGAGCAGCTTTTGCCCTGCTTTACACTCTCCAGAGTGGGAACTGCTTCACCAGAGTAAGGTCACACCAGGGGGCACAGGGAGGGGGGCACAGGGAGGGGGACATCCCTGCTGTCACCTCAGGGACATTCCTGCCACCTTAGGGACATCCCTGCTGTCACCTCAGGGGCATTCCTGCCACCTTAGGGACATCCTAGCTGTGACCCTAGGGCCACCCTGTGACCTCAGGGCCATCCCTGCCACCTCAGGGCCACCCTGTGACCTCAGGGCCATCCCAGCTGTGACCCCAGGACCATCCCTGCCACCCCAGGCCGTGCCAAGAGCTGCTGCTGGGGTCATGTTCAGGTCTCAGCAGGCAGGATGGGGAACCAGAGGGTGCTCAGGAGCTGCCTCAGGACAGCCCTTGGTCCCCAGGGCAGGAATTCCTCGTTCCTGCCCATCCCTACAGCCCTTTGAGGATGCTCCCAGCACTTTCCCACACACTTGGAATTCTTGGGATTCACTTCCTCCAGCCAGGATGGGGGAAAGCAACCTGATCCTGCCCAGGAAGCCCTGAGGGCAGGGAACTGCTCCTGTTTATTGGGATCCCAGCCTGATCCCTGCAGGATGGTGGGAGCTGCCAAACACGACAACCACTGCAAACCCCACTGAACAGCTCCTGCCCTGAGCAGTGACTAAAACACCCATAAATCCCAGAGACTGCTTGCAGTACAGAGCCACTTCCAATCTCTGGCCAGAGCTCTGATCCTTGGGAGGTTCCTCACTGCAGGAATTCCAGGGACTGTTCTCAGACCCGGTGAAGCTTCTTGCTGAGTGAGAAATAATAATTTGCACATGGCTTGGGTTGGAAATGCAAGATGTGTCTGGGGCTGTGTGTCCTGTCCCCATGTGTCAGAGCTGGGCAGTTCTCTGCTGTTCTTGGGGCAGTTTTCTTGATCTCTCCCCCAGCCAATCCTCCCTGCAGGAGATCTCTGCTGTCCATGGCCACTGAGTGTCCCTGCAGGGCTGATCCAATTCCAGCATCCCATGGGGAGATGCTGCGCCCAGGGCAGGAGCCAAGCATTCCTACCTGGATCCAATGTGAGCCTGGCACAGCACAGCAGCCTTTGCCCAGGGCATTGCCAGAGGAGCAGCTTCTGCTGCCCTGCATGGCCAGAGGGAGCCCAGGCCCATCTCCAGCAGCCCTGGAGCTGCAGAGGAAAACTCCCCCCTTGTGCAGGATCCCTGCTCCAGCAGAGCCACAGCTGGCACTGCAGGAGGGCTGAGCCCCCATGGGATGGGGCTGTGCCACCCCCTGACCCACAGCGTGCCAGGGCCTGCTCTCACTCTGCCAGGGGTGGTTTGTACTCTTGCATTTGGATTTTTAATTTTCCCTGTTACAGAACTGTTATTCCTGCTCCCATATCTTTTCCTGAGAGCTTTTTAATTTCAAGATTACAATAATTCAGAGGGAGGGGGTTTGCATTTTCCATTTCAGGGGAGGCTCCTGCCCTCCTCAGCAGACACCTGGCTGTTCAAACCAGGACAGCACAACATAAATCCAGCAGCACCTTCAGCTGCATGATCACTGAATTACCTCGCAGGAGTGGGGAGAGGAGCTTCACTGCTGTTCCCAAAGAACAGGAATTCACTGCTGTTCCCAAAGAACAGGAAATTCCTCCAGCCTCAGACAGATTCCAGGCCCTGGAGAAAAACCTGGGTGCTCCCAGCACTTCCTGATGCTCTGAATTCTTGGGGTTCACTTCCTCCACCCAGGAAAGGGGAAAACCAACCTGATCCTCCCCAGGAACCCTTGGGAACAGGGAGCTGCTCCATTTATTGGGATCCCCGCCTGATTCCAGGGCCTGGGGGAAAGCCACAACAGTGCCTGGTGCTCCCTGCCCGTTCATTAGCAGCAATTACAGGGTGTGAGTGTTACAAATTGCTGCTGAAAGATGCCAGCGAGCTCCCAGCCCTGGGTTTAATTGAAAGCACTTTTTAATTTGATTACTAATGGCCCTGTGTTATGATATCAGTGCCCTGCAGGAGGAAATGGCTTCTCCAGAGGGAAAAGAGCTTCCCTGTGCCTTGGGGACCTTCAGGCTTCCTGTGGCTTCAGCACCAATGGGAGGCAAGGGAAAAGCAGCCAAAGACTTTTCTTCCGTGCCCGAAGGACAATAATTTATAAATTATTTTTCCTGAAGACCGAAAGGAACTTGGGACTTTTGGTGGGACAACATTTTATAAATCATTTGGCCATGAGATCTAAAGGAGCTTGGGATTTTGGGGACAATATTTTATAAATCATTTGGCCATGAGATCTAAAGGAGCTTGGGATTCTGGGAACAACATTTCATGAATCATTTGGCCTGAAAATCTAAAGGAACTTGGACATGGTGGAAAAGTGAAAAGAAGGAGTGGGACATGTGTAAGATCATGAAGTTATGGAATGGTTTGGATTGGAAAGGGCTTTTAAAGGACATCTGGTCAGTGAGCAGGGACATCCTCAAGGAGTTCAGTTTGCTTCCAACGCCACCCAAACTGGCCTGGAATATTTCCAGGAATGTGGCATCAGCCACATTTTTCTCTGGAAAATCTCCTTTAGGAATGAGGCAGGAAAGGGAAGGGAAAGGAGTTCCCTGTGTGCAGTGGGATCATCTCACTCTCCTGCACCCAGACCTCTCCCAGCCCATCCCATTGGGCTCTTGTAGGTACACATTATAATATTGGCTTTTCACAAATATTGAAGTGGATTTTATCTGTGTGGTGTTAAAATAACTTTGTTCTAAAGACAGAGATTTTGTTTCTGTTGTTCGTTAAGCTCAGTGCAGTGGCTGATATCAGTGTGCTGTGTTAAAATGCCTGCTGGGATGGGATCACACCCAGTGCACACAGGATGAGCACACCTGGACAGATCTGCCAACCATCAGCACTCACCGGCTGAAGGCAGGGAGGGCCAGGGCCCAGAACTGCAGGGGATGAGAATGGACTGAAACCACAGCCAAGGAATTCACAGGCTCTAAAAAGGCAGATCCGAGGAGGAGCCAGGCTAAACAATTCTTGGAACATGTAAATTAATTTGGGGAAAAGTTTACCATGAATAATTGTTTATGAATATGGAACAGGCTGATGCAATAGAAATGGTAAATAAAGGGTTTCCAAAATAGCAGGGGGGCTCCTGGCTGAGTGCCAAGATGCACCCAACTGTAATCTTTGCTTTATTGTCTTTGTCTCCTATTGCACTTTATTAAACTTTTAAACTTTCTTTTACTTATTTTAGTTTTAACTTAAAAACTTTTAAAACTTCTAAATGTTAAACTTTGTAAATTTTCACAGGACAGTGAAGGTGTTTTCCACAGGGACATCAGGTTGTGTTTGGCTGTGCAGGATCCTTTGTTTCCCAGATCAGCCACACTGAGCTGAGGATTCTCCTCTGCCAGCTCCATCCCGCTGCCCTGGGCAATCCATTAATGACGCTAATTAGGACATCAGAACCCGGTGACTAATTGACTTCTAGGCTGGCTTTTGTTGTTTTAAGGGGATGGGAGAAGGGAGGAAGAAGGATTGTTAATTAGTTTAGTTCTGCTTTATCTGAACCACAATATCCTCACAGAAACTGTTCTGGGCCTGACAATGGATCTTGGCCCTGGAGCACTGGGAGGAAAATTCGTTTGGTTTTTGTTATTTATGGCCAGTTCTGAGGTTGGGCTCCTTGAGGGGGATTTTCCTGGGGGAGGGGTGATCCAGAGTTTAGCTGGGATTGGGGTTTTAATGAGTAATAACCAGGGAAATCTGGAGATTGCTCCCTGATTGATGGAGGGGATGGATGGGCAGAGAAACTCTGGGGAAAATGCAGAGCAAAACATGGATAGAAGGGTCTTCTCTCTGTAAAAAACCACAGGGAAGAAGATCTGCTGTGTCTGCACTCTTGAAACAAGGAACTGCAGGATTTAGGGAGGATCCAATGCCCCAGGTCCTGCCTGGAGGTGCCTTGAAGGAACAAAGCTCAGGATCAGGCCGAGAATTGGGATTGCAACCCCTGCCCCCAGGAATGGCCCTGCCTGGCTCAGCCTCCCCAGAAAGGGCTGGAAATTGTTTTCTTTCCCCAAAAAATGAGTTTCATGGAAGTGTTTGGGTTCAAAGTGGGCTGAGTGCTGGAGGCAAAGATCCAGCCAGGAATTTTTCCCATTTCCCAAAAAATCAGGGAAAAGGCTTCAGCTGCAGGATGGGAACAGTGAAACCCTCTAATGTGGGCACTTCCATGGTGCCAAGGCAAGAACTAAAATCAAATCCATCTTCCAGATCCTGAGGACGTTAAATTTTTACTTTTAGGGCATTTAAAGAATAAATAAATAAGCACATAAGGAAATTACTCACAGGAGCTCATTTCCACGATGGACAAAGGGGTAATAGCTGAAATTAAAAGAAAATTAATCAATGATTAACCTCATCAGGTGGGGATGAATTCTGATCAGCTGATTGAAGAGAGAGGAAAATGGAAGAGGAGAAAAACAGAGTGAAGGATAAGAAAAAAGCTGAGAGCCAGAACATGCAGAAACAACTCCTACTGTCCTGCAGGGGTTTTTCTGCTCCCGTTTTAAATATATTTAAGATGGAAAGTGATTCCACATGAGGAAAAGGATTCCTTGGGTGGCAGCAGGGGTGACTGGCTCCCGTGGGAGAGGGGTTCAGGAGGCACCTGCACATCTGAATTTGTTCTAATTTATCAAGAGCAGAGGCTCAGGGGCTCCCAAAGGTGCACTTGGAATAATCCCACAAATGATCACAACAGGATCTGCTCCTGTCAAGACACAAATGTGAAACATCTGCAATTCACGTGGAAAAATAGACAAGAACTCATCCCAAGGAGTTCAGGAGCTGGAGGGTTACCCTGGATCTGGGATATTCAGGATTTGCCTGCCAGGATGAGGTTTGGCCATCAGGAGCTGCCTGCAGCCCTTGACTTAGGGCCTGACTCATCCCCGCATCTCCAGGAGTGAAAGAAATGATTTTTATTGTAGAAGAGGCTCTGTTGGGAGAGATAGGGCGTCACCCTGTTCTTCTAGAGTTCTTCTAAGCCTTCTGATGTTTACATTTTTGCAATGGAGTTTCTCACGCACTTTTCATGTAAATAATGATTGTTTTGCATTCCTTTCTGGAGGAGGAGAGAATTGATGGACTGTTGGTTTGACCAGTGTGGTTGGAGAGATGGAAATTTCATCCTCCAATCCATGGTCACTTCTGGAATTCTATAAACATCGAGATTCAGAATAAACTGCCCCTTTTTTACCTCGAGCATCTCAGAGTGTGAGTGTCATTCCTTTCATGATGTATTGCAACAGAAGGGTCTGGACCCTTCTCTCTGGACCCATTTCTTCCCTTTCACAGAGAGAAGAGGAAGAGGATGTGACATGAGATGATTCCCTCCTGCTAATGTGTTGCAGTGTGATTTCAGGGTTTAGCTCAGAACCCCGGGTTCCTCCCCTGAGGATTCCCTCCCAGCTGTGTCAGTCACCTCTCCTTTCCCCTCCCAGCACTGTCTGGCACTCCTGGCATTCCAGAAGGGCCTCGAGTGATTGGCAGATCCAAAGGATGCCCTCTACCCCTGGGGGGCCCTGGGCCATCCAGGCGTCCTTTGTCCCTTTGTCCCTCCCCTCCTGTCCCTGCTTGGTGCCTCCCTGCCCCTTCCCTGCCCCTCTCCCCGGGGTTAAAGGAGCAGCAACCACGGGCTCAGGGAGTTCTGTTGGAGCTGGTGCTGCATTCAGAGGCCTGAGGGCCAGAATAAAGCTCTGGATCCACACCCTCCATCAGAACCGACTCCTTTCCTTCACCATCCCCTTAAAGCTTCTCTGCCAGAGGGAAACCCCAGGAGCAGCCCCTGTTATGGGGGGAAGCTCCATCCCAGCACCACCAGAGCTCCTGCAGGCCTGGACTTGTCCCCACGTGCCAACTGCAGCACCCAGGCAGGCAAAAGTGTCTGTGGGGTGAAACACCACACACCCAGCCAGGCAAAAGTGTCTGTGGGGTGAAACACCACACACCCAGCCAGGCAAAAGTGTCCCTGGGGTGAAACACCACAGTGCTGCTGTTTGGTTCAGCAGCAGGGCCAGACAAGCCAAGGCACGTCCCGTCCCCAATATTGGTAAAATTATCAATACTAATGAGCCTTTGGGGAGGTGCTGTTGTGAGGCAACCTCCTCAGCACTCACACAAAGGATGACACTGGCTTCCCAAATTTCCAGCAAACTTTTAATATTCCCCCAAACCCAAAACACATCTGCTCTGGTGACACTTCAACAGGCCAAGTCACCCCAAAAAGCTTTTCTCACATAGTCTTAAGTATAAATATTTTGATACAAAAAATAAAACCCCATAAAGAAACCCATAAACCCCATAAACCTCCCCCAAGGCATCCGTGGGGATCCATGGCCAGGTACAGCTGCAGGGACAGGCAGCCTGAGGTGCTCCCAGCCCACATTGCCAGGGAATCCAGGAGCAGCAGAGTCTGCAGGGTCTGGGCTGAGCCTGGGAGGGTGCAGGGACCGAGGCTCTAATGCCAGGGCAGCTCCAGCAGCATTCCCGGGCTGGGGAATGGCTTGGAGCTCCAGCTGAGGGTGTGGGGACACAGCAGGGCACATCTGGCTGGTGGCAGAGTCACACAGGGTCCCTGAGCCTTGTCAGGGTCACCCAGAGCAGGGGAATCTCCTGGCTGGTGGCACTCAGGGCCACAGAGGGTCCCCTGCACGTCACCCAGAGCAGGCTCAGCCCAGGCACTGGGACACTGCCACCATTCCCTGCTGGGAAGGCTTTTCCCATTGCAGTTCCACAGCTCAGGAGGAGCCCAGGCAGGAGCAGCCTGGCCCAGCCTGCCTGCAGAGCACGCTCAGGGTCAGGACTAAACCTCACCTAATTACTGACAACCACCAGGAGCTCAGCCTTGGCCTTTACACCCGGCAGCTGAGGGTGAGTCTAAGTCACTCTGACTTTTAAATTAAATTATCTCATGCATAGAAACAAAAGCTGCAGCAGAGGATTCACAGAACTCATCATCAAGTACTCAGTAACACACTGTATATATATTAAGCTTTAAATAAAAAATCTTTCAAGGTTTTTTTTCTTTGAATATATGCACTCTATAGGATGCAGCAAACTCGAGCCTGGTCTAACTCTCAGTCACATCCTGTGCTCTGCCCTTTATACAAAGTCTGCTCTACTGTAATAATTCTTCCTTTTAAACAAATGCAGGTAGCCTAGACCTTAATAAAAGCTGCCCAGAGCCCTGGGGCTGAGCTGCCCTCCCTGAAAAATGGAGCAGTTCTGGTTCTGTTACTTTGGGAAGGAGGTGAAAAACTGCTGGAGTGGGGTTTTAGATGATCTTGTTCTCCAGGGCTTCAATTCTTTTGGCCACAGCTTCCAGTGAGGAGGAGTTAAGGAGGAAAAGCAGCAATTTTTCTGGGATTGTTGGTAGGGAGACTTTTTATGTGGGCACAGAGTGATGGGCCAAGGTTTGAACTAAAAGAGGAGAGATTTAGATGGGATTTGGGGGAGGAATTGTTCCCTGGCAGGGTGGGCAGGGGCTGGGCTGGAATTGCCAGAGCAGCTGGGGCTGCCCCTGGAGCCCTGGCAGTGCCCAAGGCCAGGCTGGACATTGGGGCTGGCAGCACCTGGCACAGTGGGAGGTGGCCCTGGCGGGGCAGGGGTGGGATGGGAGGAATTTTAAGGCCCTTTCCACCCAAACCACTCAATAATTCCCCAGTCCCAGGCTGGGGTAAGGATGGGATCTGTGCCCGTCCCCTCTGGCGCTCCCAGAGCTCTCAGGCTGGTGGAGCTCCCTGCAGGAGGAGCTGCCTGTGCTCACACATCCTCCCACTGCCACGGGCTCACTCCCAGAGGAGGAGGGAAAGGAGGGGCTGACAGAGCCCCTGACCCTGAGGAGAGGAGCAGGAGCTTTTCCTGGCGTGCCAAAGCAATTTTCTGCTCTTCTCACTAATTCCTGTTGATGATGTGCCTGGGAGAGCCACCCACCAGGTGGGAGCTGTGACTTCCCCTGACCTCTGCACCACACAGGTCACAGATCTCACCCGGATCTCACTGCTGGGAGGGGGAACAGAGCTGCGCCACAGCAGGGCCCAGAAATGTGGGAAGAAATCAGAATGTTCCTTTTAAAATTAGATCCTCTCCTGATCCTCAGTGGTGAGACATCTCCCCTGCCCTTGTGAGCCACCCTGAGGCTCCATGAGTTCTGTTTTTCAAAAGTTTTAATCCTACTCACAAGTTTTTGGTGGATTTTTTTCTCTTTCTGCCACTTAGGGAAAGGCCCAGCATGGCAGAACTCAGTCCCACCAGGTGGGATCTGATGGGATCCAGCTCACCTGGCTGGAGCTGCTTCCAGGGAACAGTCCCATCAGGATTTATCTCCCAGCACTGAGTTTTGGCCAGCTGGGACAACCTGGGATGGGTGTATGTGTCCCTCTGGATTATCCACACCACCCTCCTACAGTCTGAGGTGTTCTGATGTCCCTCTGTCCCTGCAGACCATGAAGAATTTGGGCAGTGTTGGATGTTTGCTCTAAAGGAACCCCCTGCCTCCCATTCCAGCTGCCTCAGGACCCATCTCCCCACAATCCCAGAATCCCAGAGCTTGGAAAAGCTTGGAAAAGCCCTCCAGGGCCATCAAATCCAACTTTCAACCATCCCCTACCTTGTCACCAGCCTGGAGCTCTCAGTGCCACATTTGACCCCCAGGTGCCTCATTCCCACCTTCCTGAAGCTTCCCCGTGGTCCCTCTGGATTGCCAGCCCAATCCACCCAGTCCTGGCCAAGCTTCCAAAGGATATGTTTCTGCTGCAAGGAATTGATGAGCTCTTCTACTTTGGTCTGGAACTTCACGATGGACTTGCACTCACACGGATCTTCCTCTGTGGGTCACAACAGCAAGAGGATGAGTGGCACAAAAAAAAAATGGATTTAATCAAAATCCCTGCGTCCAGTGAAACAGCACAATTCTTGTTTTCTATGTCAGAAACGGGAAGGAAATCAAAATATAATTATTTCGAATTATCTGATTGATCTCTTCTGGCTTTAACCTCAGATGAACAGAGAATGTCACATTTTTCTGTTATTCCAGCCATGGGAAGCCTTTCCTGGGTTTCCATCTCTCTGGAAACCCACTGAGCTCTGCTCCTGATGCTTCACGTTTGCCCTAAAATTGGAGTCTGACCAAATAAAACCAACCTCTGTCTCCCCAACAAGATCCAGTAAAAACTGGAGGCACTGCTGCCATCAAGAGTGGTTTGAGCTTTGCTTCAGTAACTCCACTCCTTGAGGGGGTGGAACCATGAGCGTTAATCACTTTGCTAATTTATGTCACTAATTTACATCTGTTCTTCAAGGAAAATTAACTCAGACTGGAACAGGAGGAAAAAAATGCCTGGGAAAGAAAGGGAGGGGTTACAAGGCCACTCTGAGCTGAGCAAAAGAGGAGTAAATAAAAGACAGAATTTTTAAAGGAAATTAATCACTTATACCAAAACTCAACAGGTTTAAACCAGCCAGGTGTAACCTAAAGCTGGAGATTAACAGAAGATTTTAAGGCAGCTGTTGAGAAATACAAGCTGGTACTGGGAATGAAAAAAAATGCAACTATCTCCTAGCCTTCGTTTTATTTCTAATACTCAAATGTAAACATATTTACCCAAATTGATATTTTACAAACAAACAGTTTTTCTGAAATTTGCTTCTTTTTTTTGAAGGCTGAAGCTTAAGTGTATTTGAACGATTTTAAAGTACAATTTGTTGGGGGTTTCATATTGATCCCATCCTTTGTTCTTGGATTGATCCTAATTTCTTGATGAGACTTGTCAAAGAGTCTCTGCCTTGCAATCCTGGCTCTGCAGACACAGGGATTATCCCCCTCCAACTTCTCCAGGAGGAAAGGAAATCCCATCTTAAGGAACCTGGAGACAAATTCATCATTTCTGAAGAAAAAGAAGGGCAGAAAGGTGCAGGAGAAAGGAAGGAGCAGGGGATTTGGGAGAGGGGGATGTGGCTGAGGTGTGGCGATTGCTTTGCCTCAGGTAACCACCCAAAATATCAATGTCTCCTGATGCTCCCGTGTGTTCTGCCAGCTCCACACACTGGGAACAGGAGATTTTTATCACATCCACCTAAAAGGGCATCACAACAAATGCTGTGACTGAACCCCTCCATCCCCAATCCCCCTCCCACCAGCACAGAACTTCAGCTGCAGCTTCTCCAGGGGCATTTCCACCCCTCCAGTCCAGCCTTGAACACTGACTGAACCCCTCCATCCCAGCTGTGACAGATGAGCAATGCCATGGCTGACTCTCACAATTAAAGGCAAATATCCTGGATCTCTGTCAGGAGCAGTTTTATAGATTTATAGTTGTGTTTTACCCCCCTGTGCTGTTCTCAGGGGTGCCCTGGGTTTGGGACATTTGGGAGGGTCACTCGTTACCATGGCAACAGCTGCCCCCCACTCCAGGTGTCAGGCAGGGATCTCCACCCTGGGCAGGGAAGGAGGAGTCCATGGACAGAACTTTGGGGAGCAAAGGGTTAAAAGGTGAAATCTCCATGGTGTGGGTGAGCACATGGTGGGAACATCCTCTGCTCCTGGTGCTGTGATGTTTTCTCTATTCAGTCTGCTGTTGATGTTCAGTCTGCTGTCTCTATTCAGTCTTGCTGATGGTCCTGTGTTTCTGATAAGGTTTTAATAAACCTTTTACATTTTTGGAAGTGAGGATCATTTTTCACACCAGTCCTCTCTCACCAGCACAGATCGAGGATCTGCAGCTTCTCCAAGGCCATTTCCATCCCTCCACTCCAGCCTTGACTGAACCCCTCCATCCCCAATGCCTCTCACCAGCACAGATCTCCATCTGCAGTTTCTCCAAGGGCATTTTCATCCCTCTGCTCCATCCCAATCCCCTCTCACCAACACAGACTGATGATCTGCAGCTTCCCCAAGGGCGTTTTCACCTCTCCACTCCAGCCTTCAAACACTGGGACCAAACCCCTCCATCCCAGTCCCCTCCCACAGCACAGATCTTCACCTGGGGTTTCTGGAGGGGCATTTTCCCCCCTCTGCTCCACCCTTCAGATGCTGTGGCTGAACCCCAGTCCCCTCTCACCAACACAGATCTTCATCTGCAGCTTCTTCCCAATCTTGCTGATGGTCCTGAAGTCGGCAGTGTAGAAATAATGCTCAGCCACGGGTTCTGAGGCGATCTCCCTCAGCTCATCCTCCACAGCATTGCCCACTCCCACGGCAAACATCCGAAATCCTGCCAGGAACGGGACCCTGTGAGCACCACGGAGCTGGCACGGGGCCACCCTGCCAGGCTGGGCATCCCCTGAGGCCCCAGACCCTACACAGCTCCAGATCCTCACTGAGAATCACCCCCTCCACCCCCACCATTGCAGACTTCTTTCAGCCAGGTTAAACAGGCCAAAAATAATTTCACAGGCAGAGATTTTATTAAAATTTACCAGACCATGGGCACTGAGGCCACAAGAACAAGGTTTTGGAGTTGCTCCTTTCATCCAGGTCAAACAGGGGCCAAAATATTTTTGCAGGCAGAGTTTAAGTAGAATTTCCCAGCCAATGACAACAAGAGCGAGGTTTGGGAGATGCAAGAAAGGGCAGGTGATGGTAACATCATCCCATTGCTGTGGAAGTGATAATGTAGCAAAAGGGACCTGTGGGAGTTTCCAGAACAGCTCAGCCACTGTTAATCAACCCCTGTTAAGGAGCCCCTGAGTGGCACAGTCCCCCTGCAGTGGAGCTGATCTGAGCTGAGTCTCTGTCCAAAACTGCAGCCCCCACTGGGAGTTCACAACTTGTCCTGCTCTGTCAGGAGATTGATCTGCTTTAAACCTTTTTCTATTGAACTGAAATGCAATTTTCCCATTTTGGGAGGTATTAATTAGCCCTGATTTGAAATACTTGTCTCTACTTGTCCATGCCCAGGCACTGGAAATGTTTCCCTGCTCCCCTTTGTGCTTTTCTTTCTCTGGATATATCCAATATGTGTTGTTTTTCCGAGGCTCAGCTCACTGAACAATTTTGCAGTCTCATTTTAAGCACTTGTTTATCCCACAGCAATAACTCATGGACAGATAAGAGATTTCCTTGCAGGGACAAGAGAGGAGAGAGAGAGACAAGGCACAAAGTTTTATCACCAGGGAGGAATAAATTCTATAAATACACTTTATAAGAACCTTTTGTTTTATAAGAGCTGAACAGCCCCATAAGATGTCAGAGTGCCTTGTAAACATTGGTTTTTCACGAGCTCCCTGACCTTTCTGGTTATGTGCTGGCCCCGAGTCCCATCTAGTGGTGGAGAGTGAAGTTAAAAGGAAGGGAAAGATTCAGCAATTCCTGAGTGAATTCCCAGGGGCTGGATCCATTTAACACAGGGGTGTCAGAGCCTGGGAACGTGCTCAGCAGCTCAGCAGAAGGGCAGCTCTCGAGGCATTAATATTTCGTGGGGCTCAGGCACAGGAATCCATCAGTGTGTGGCCACTGAGTGTTTTTCCTACAACAGCAGCTGAGGAAAGTTCCTTGTTAATGTGCCTGGGGTTTCTTCTTAACCCGTGTCTGGGCTTTGTTATTGTTTTGTTGCTTTTTCTCTGCCTTTTCCAGGCCTTGAGGCTGACGCAGCCAAGCCCCACTTGGCCCTACAAATCCTGGGGTTGGTTGTGTTTGCCCCCGTGTGCCTCTGGTGCTGGGCTGGGCTTCCTGACCAACCCCAGACAAATCCCAGAGTGGATAAGGGCCAGGTTAGGAGGGGCCTTAAACTCCTCTTGCTCCACCATCTTCCACCATCCCAGGTTGCTCCAAGCCCTGTCCAACCCTAAAGGTGCTGAAACCTCCTAATTCCAAATTCCCCCTGCAGCTTCCTTCCACATTTGTGTGGAGCAATTAGACCTGGGTGCATCCCATTCCACAGGGTAAAACTCCACCCTGTCCATCCCATTCCAGGGAGTAGAATTTTACCCTGTCCATCCCATC
The DNA here is from genome assembly GCF_012460135.2 of Molothrus ater. Lineage (NCBI taxonomy): Eukaryota > Metazoa > Chordata > Aves > Passeriformes > Icteridae > Molothrus > Molothrus ater. The sequence continues at coordinate 1,023,227 of NC_050501.2, forward strand.
CCATCCCATCCCATCCCATCCCATCCCATCCCATCCCATCCCATCCCATCCCAAGGGAAGGAACTCCACCCTGTCCATCCCATCCCAAGGGGATGTCCATCCTGTCCATCCCAAACTCCACCCTGGCCAGCAGAAACTCCTCTAAAGACACAGAGGGGAATTAAAACCAGCTCTTGGCAAATCAAGGTGCACCTGACACCCAGACTGAGGTGTTCCAGGCTGTCTGTGAGCAAGGATAGCCAGGGAATATCTCCCCAGAGTTACTCAGTATAACCTGTGTACATCCTAAGAGACAGATCCAGGGAAAAAGTCCAGCCTGGGCCAAGGGAGAAAGAAGCCCAGGGAGTTGAGGAGCCCTACCTGAGTCCTTGGCTTTCTTGGCAGCATCTGAGATATAATCCTGTGAGCGCCCATCGGTGAAGACAATCCCCACCTTGGGGACGGCGGGCCGGGCTCCGTTGATGACAGAGAAGGAGCTGTCAACGAGGTACTTGAGAGCCTGGCCTGTCATGGTCCCCTTCTCCATGTAGGACATTTTCTTCACTGCTGCTTTGATGTCCTTCTTGCTCTTGAACTGCCCCAGGGGGAACTCCTGCCGGACGGAGCTGGAGTACTGCACCAGCCCCACCTGGGCCTGTTTGTCCGACACCTCCAGCGAATCCACGATCTGGTTGATGAATTTCTTCACCAGCTCAAAGTTCTCAGGCCTCACACTCTTGGAACCATCGATGAGGAACACAAGATCCAGAGCAGACCCCAAGCCACCATTGCAAGCTGAGGGAAAAGACAAGAAGAGGGCAGAAGAAAACAGCAGCAAAGACCTAAATAAATCATGTAGGAAAATAGAACCCTAATGCCATTTATTGCTGAGGAAATGGGGTTAATCAATGAAAACCCAACAGGAGAGCACAACAATGGTTTAAAAGTGATTCTGGCTTCTAAGAGAAGGGTTTCCCTTTCTGCCTTCCCTGAGCAGAACATCCCAGCGCTGTCACCACAGTCCCCTCAGGGACCCCTCACGTACCGGTGCAGGTCTTGCCGTCGCCGTTGAGGCTGAAGCCATCCCTGCAGGCACACCTGTAGGCCCCGGGGGTGCTGACACACACCTGCTCACAGTCGTGGTCCCCCGTGGCACACAGGTCAGACACCACTGCAAGGAGAGGAGGGGGTGGCTTCAAGCAGGGGCCTCCCCACCCACACCCAGCTCTGCACAGCCCCACATTTGCCCCATAACTAAATCTGCTTGGCAGTGGGACACAGCTCATTGAGCCTGGACAGTGCCTGAGGCAGAGTCTGAGGCTGGAAATGGGGCTGTGTGTCCTGTCCCCATGTGTCAGAGCTGGGCAGTTCTCTGCTGTTCTTGGGGCAGTTTTCTTGATCTCTCCCCCAGCCAATCCTCCCTGCAGGAGATCTCTGCTGTCCATGGCCACTGAGTGTCCCTGCAGGGCTGATCCAATTCCAGCATCCCATGGGGAGATGCTGCGCCCAGGGCAGGAGCCAAGCATTCCTACCTGGATCCAATGTGAGCCTGGCACAGCACAGCAGCCTTTGCCCAGGGCATTGCCAGAGGAGCAGCTTCTGCTGCCCTGCATGGCCAGAGGGAGCCCAGGCCCATCTGCAGCAGCCCTGGAGCTGCAGAGGAAAACTCCCCCCTTGTGCAGGATCCCTGCTCCAGCAGAGCCACAGCTGGCACTGCAGGAGGGCTGAGCCCCCATGGGATGGGGCTGTGCCACCCCCTGACCCACAGCGTGCCAGGGCCTGCTCTCACTCTGCCACGGTTGGTTTGTATTACTGCATTTGTATTTTATTTTATTTTTTTCCTAGTACAGAACTGTTATTCCTATTCCCATATCTCTGCCTGAGAGCCCCTTAATTTCAAATTTATAATAATTCAGAAGGATGGGGTTTGCATTTTCCATTTCAGGGGAGGCTCCTGCCTTCCTCAGCAGACACCTGGCTGTTCAAACCAAGACAGGCACAAAGACAAGGAAGAAATATCCATGAGTCTCCCTGCTCCAAGGCACAGCCAGGACTGGAAATCTTCCCTGAGGGCAAACCCAGCTGGGTGTGGGGCAAATCACAGCACACCTCACTCTGCAAAGCTCCTGGGTGAGGTTTGGGTGCCAGCTGCCCTCCAGGCTGGCCAGTGCCCAATTTTTGCAGCTCTGCAGTGCAATCCTGAGCAGGGAGCTCAGCTGCCCTTCCTGGCCAGCATTCTTGTGTGAACACACCTGGGATTCACCTCAGAGCTCTCCCTGCATGTGCAGCTCTCAGATCCCTGCTCTCCAAACCCTCCTGCTGCCCCTCCTGGCCTGGCTGTGGCTCCTGGGATGCTGAGCAAGCAGCCCTGAGTGGCAGCACCGGGAGCCAGCGGCGCTGGGGGTGACAGCGCTGTCACACCGAGGATGGCAAACAAACTCCAGAGCAAACAGGGCTGGGGAGGCAAATTCAGCTACAAATGCCAGGGAAAATGTGCAGAAATCCAGGCCCTGGGCTGGAGTGAACGGATGGGAGGTGGAGTGAGTCTTTCTGAGTTCAGGTTTGTTATTTTGAGCCATTTGTGTTCTGCTCTACTCATATTCTGTACATTTTTTTGGCCTTTCCACTTCCCGTGGCTGTGCCAGCACTGGTAGATTGTTCCAGCCCAGATCATTGGGAATTTCAGTGCCCCTGGAGCTGCCTGTGGTTCAGTGCCCTGGTGAATCTCAGCACAGGCTGGAGCACCAAGGGTTCCCCGTTTCCCCATGGGTTTGCTGGGCACTGTGGGAAGCACTTTTCCCCGCAGTCAGTCCCACAGATCCTGTGCTGTGCCCGAGCAGGGGGTCTGGGTCCATCCCTGGGGTGGTTTAGGGCAGCTGCACATGCAGAGCAGGGCAACAGGGACTTGGGCATTCCCCAGGGCTGTCCTCTGCTCCCTGCAGCAGCCCCGAGGGCTTCCCTCACTCCCAGGGCTTTCCCATGGGCAGAGCTTTGCCATCTGCACAGGGAGGCACAGAAAGGATTTTTCCCCACAATTTCAAATCATGGGGTGAGGCCTTGGCACCGCTGCTGCCTCCCAATCCCAGGGCAGCCAATACAAACTCCACAAATATTCATGGCCTGGATTCCACTCCTCAAATTCTGTCTCTCTCCCTCCCTTTGTCTGAGGTGTTTGTTCCCTCTGCCATGAGCTGCTGCTGCAGTGACACCTGATAATACCTGACTCATTCTGTGCTATCACCTGAGGATAATCCACAGCTCACTCTGTAGCTGAAATTTCCCTCCTTTCCACAGAGGAGCCAAATTTCCATGACAAAAAGCTGCTCCCCTTCATCACTTTCAGCCTGGGAGCTGGACCAGGAGATTTTACACCTGTCAGAAACTGGGAGATCTCCAGGCCCAGGCGAGTGTGTTTGGAGTTCCAGGTGGATCACACCTTTCAGGAAGTGTTGCCACGGGTTTTTCCTTCCAGGGAAAGGCCCCTGGGCCTCTCCTGCTGACAGAAAATGGGAATTTATGGCCCATTCCTGCTGCCTTGTGGCACATTTGGAAGCAATAAAGCATTCCCTGTCCTTCAGCAGCTCCTGTAGGAGCAAAGCTGCATTTGTAGGGTGGTGTTTGCAGGGTGGTGTTTGTAGGGTGGTGTTTGGAGGATGCTGTTTTGTAGGATGGAGTTTGAAGGATTGGGTTTGGAGGATGGTGGTTTTATAAGATGGTGTTTTTATAGGGTGCTGTTTGGAGGATGCTGTTTTTATAGGATGCTGTTTGTAGGATGCTGTTTTCATAGGATGGTGGTTTTAGGATGCTGTTTTTATAGGATGATGGTTTTAGGATGGTGTTTTCATAGGATGGTGGTTTTAGGATGGTGTTTTTAGGATGCTCAAGCTCCTTTGATGTGCTGTGCAGACAGGAATCAGATCCTGCTCCAGCCAGGAGAGATTCCTGCCCCACAAGGCTCCCAACCCCAAAAGCAGCATCAGGCAAAGGCAGCTCAGCCTCTGACAGGACCTGGGACCATCCCAGCTGAACTGGGAATTCTGGAGGCAATGCTGGCGGGGGGAATTACAAAACAATTTCTCTCCACTGCCCCAAAAGGGGTAGGATTAGAGTGTGCTGAAATCCTCTTTTCCAAGTTGCTTTCCAGTGCCTCCAGGAGTGTGTGGACCGTGTTTACAAACTCTCCAGTGCCAGTGAAATCTGGAGATTTCTTTAACCAAAACCTGAAATCCCCTGGACAAAACCCTGCAGTTCTGGAAAGGCAACTTCAAAGAGCCCCTGATTCCCACAGGGCTCTGAACATGCAGGGCTTGGAGCAAGGAAGCAGAGGGGTGAAGGGTGGCCACAGGTACAGCTTCCATGGGAAAGGCTGGAGGAGGACTTTGGAAAAGGGTCTGGAGGGACAGGAGCCAGGGAATGGCTGCCAGTGGCAGAGGGCAGGGTCAGATGGGATACTGGGAAGGAATCCATCCCTGTGAGGGTGGGCAGGCCCTGGCACAGGGAGAAGGCTCCAGGGAGAGCTCAGAGCCCTTGCAGGGCTTGAAGGGGCTCCAGGAGAGCTGCAGAGGGACTGGGGCCAAGGATGGAGGGACAGGAGGCAGGGAATGGCTGCCAGTGGCAGAGGGCAGGGCTGGATGGGATCTTGGGAATTGTTCCCTGGCAGGGTGGGCAGGGGCTGGGCTGGAATTGCCAGAGCAGCTGTGGCTGCCCCTGGAGCCCTGGCAGTGCCCAAGGCCAGGCTGGACATTGGGGCTGGCAGCACCTGGCACAGTGGGAGGTGGCCCTGGGCTGCAATGAGCTGGCATTGAAGATCCCTTCCCACCCAAACCACTCTGGCATTCCCATTCCTCAATCCAGGATGGAAACCAGCACCAAAAACCATTGCAGCAAATGGAGAAAGGAAAGGAAAGAATGATTTCCTGCATGGTTCCAGGTGCCCCCAGTGCCATTTGCCACAGGGGGTTTGTAGCCTGGCAAGGCCTGGTTGGAGAGGTTTGGGCTGCCATGGCAGGGATGGGATGAGCTTTCCAATCCCTTCCTGCCCAAAGCATTCCAGGATTCTCTGCAGAGCTTTAAGGTCCTTCCCACCCAAACCATTCCCAGCTCCTGGCTGGCAGACCCACAGCCCCAGGCTGGGCACAGCAGCACTCACCACAGAAAGCCTCCTGGAACTTGTGGGTCAGCTTCTCGATGACGCTGTAGCTCTCCACATAGTCCACGTGCTCGTCCAGGGGCTCGCTGGCCATCTGCCTCAGCGTGCCCATGTCCACCCTGCCCACGCCGATGGCGAAGATCTCGATGCCCGCAGCCCTGGCCCGGGCGGACACGTCCTGCACCCCGTCCTGGGGCCGGCCGTCCGTCACCACGATGGCCACCTGCAGGGGGAGGGATGGGACGGCCTGCCTGGGCACTGGGATCCTGGTTTGTGTTCCCAGAATGTTGGTGGGACAGGCCGGGGTAGGAGGGGAGGGTTTGCATTTCTAAAATTAAGGGAAAAGGGAATCCCAGCAGCTTTTCCCATTCTTTGGAGATCACACCAACCATAGTTTTTTGAAGTGGAATTAGTTTCTTTCTGAGCTTGAAAAGTTAAACTGCCAAGGATTGATGGTTTCACTAAGGGACAGGTGCCAAGGATCAATGGCTTCACCAAGGGAACAATGCCAGCGATTGATGGTTTCACTAAGGGACAAGTGCCAGGGATCAATGGCTTCACCAAGGGACAATGCCAAGGATTGATGGTTTCACCAAGGGACAATGCCAAGGATTCGTGGTTTCACCAAGGGAACAATGCCAGGGAGTGATGGCTTCACCAATGGACAACTGGTGCATCCCCCTCTAAGGAGACTGAATTAAAATTTATGTTGTTCATAGCCAAACTTGAGATCAAGCCAAACTAAAGATCTTCAGAGACACTCAGGACAAGCCCAGCTGAGTGTGGGGCTTCACAGCATCTCAGGAATGCCATGGAAACATGGAACCCTTTATAGGATGGAACTGGAACCATGGGGAGAGAGGGAAGAGGCCTGAGGTCATGCTGCGTGTCAGGGCCTGCCAGGATTTGTGATTCTCTGTTCCAAATAAGCAGCAGGGATTAAACCCCAACCCTGCTAACCCCAGCATTAAAGTGGCAGCTGGTTTAAGTGGGAACTGGATTTCAGCTTGGATTAAACGGCGCCCTGAACCAGCTAAAAGCCTCCCAAAGTCCTGCTCCTGGTTTGTTCCTTTTCCTCTTTATTTTTCTTCTGAAAGAGACTTTGTCACAAGACCTGAATTCTTGCTCTTTGCCAATTCTTCTGCCCCTGCCACTTTTCCTTACAACTGATTTATTGTGACACCACTGCTGACTCCAAAGGAATGGCTTGGGCTGGAATGCAGAATGGGGAAAGAGCTTCCCCTCTGTAAAAAACAGGAGAAACAAGAAAAATGTGGAGCTTTGCAGTCTAATTTCAGCTGTTTATTTGCACTTCCTAAGGGCTGCACAATTAAAATTTCCCAGGAGCATCATAATTCCGCAACTGGTGCTTCCATGGGGGAAAAAACTAAACAAATTCAAACCTTGCTTTTCTAGCGTGGCAAAAAAAAAAAAAAAAAAAAAAAAAAAAAAAAAAAAAAAAAGAAAAAAGAAAAAAAGAAAAAAAAGAAAAAAAAAAAAGGCAAAGCAGCCCCTGTGGCAGGTGTGGGGGGTGGATGTGCCCAAGAGCGCCGGGGTTTTCCTGGGGCGGGAGTGGATCCATGCGTGCAGTGGAGCCTTTTGCCAGGAGAGAGAGCCCTCGGCTCAGCCTCAGCTCCAGCCGGGCTGCTCCGCCTGAGCAGCGCCAGCAGCACCGCCCGGGGCTGCAGGGAGAGGAGGAGGGAGCCCAGAGCACGGCTGGCAGGAGCAGGGAGCCGTCACATCAGGGATCACAAGAGATAGCCATCAAATCAGGGATCACAGGAGATATCACATCAGGGATCACAGGAGATATCACATCAGGGGCCACAGGAGCCATCACATCAGGGAATGAGGAGATATCAAATCAGGGATCAGAGGAGATATCACATCAGGGATCAGAGGAGATATCACATCAGGGATCAGAGGAGATATCACATCAGGGATCACAGGAGCCATCACATCAGGGATCAGAGGGGTTATCAAATCAGGGATCACAGGAGATATCACATCAGGGATCACAGGAGATATCACATCAGGGATCACAGGAGCCATCACATCAGGGATCACAGGAGATATCAAATCAGGGATCAGAGGAGATATCACATCAGGGAATGAGGAGATATCACATCAGGGAATGAGGAGATATCAAATCAGGGATCAGAGGAGATATCACATCAGGGATCACAGGAGCCATCAAATCAGGGATCAGAGGGGTTATCAAATCAGGGAATGAGAGGAGATATCAAATCAGGGATCAGAGGAGTCATCAAATCAGGGATCAGAGGAGATACCAAATCAGGGAATGAGGGGAGTTATCAAATCAGGAATCAGAGGCATTATCAAACCAGGGAATAAGGAGTTATCAAACCAGGGAATAAGGCATTATCAAATCAGGGATCAGAGACATTATCAAATCAGGAATCAGAGGCATTATCAAATCAGGGAGCAGAGGCATTATCAAATCAGGGAATAAGGAGTTATCAAATCAGGGATCAGAGGTGTTATCAAATCAGGGAACAAGGCATTATCAAATCAGGGAGCAGAGGCATTATCAAATCAGGAATCAGAGGCATTATCAAATCAGGGAGCAGAGGCATTATCAAATCAGGAATCAGAGGCATTATCAAATCAGGGAACAAGGCATTATCAAATCAGGGAATAAGGAGTTATCAAATCAGGGATCAGAGGTGTTATCAAATCAGGGAGCAGAGGCATTATCAAATCAGGGAGCAGAGGCATTATCAAATCAGGGAATAAGGAGTTATCAAATCAGGGATCAGAGGTGTTATCAAATCAGGGACCAAACCCTGCTGGCAGGTCCTGTCAGCAGCCATGTGTCCTCCTGCAATTCTCTTCCTAAATCAAGAAATTCTCCAGGTTTTATCAGCTCCTCTCCATCTTCAGCTAAGTCCAAGGCCAGCTAAACCTAAGCCCAGATAAGCCTGAGCCCAGATAAACCCCAGATAGTGTGGGGCTGCAGTGTCCACCACTGGATGTTACTAAGATCCTCATAATGCTTCTGTGTGGAAATCTGCCATAAAGGACTCAAAATTCACAATGCTTTCTGCTCTGCTGTTGGAGAAAACAAAACTTCTAGATACAGAGTTGGGATTGGGAATTAATCAGAGAACCCACAGAGAAAATGAATGTAACAGTGAGAGGAAGCCAGGGCACCTGTCTGTTACAGCCTGACAGAAAGAGTGTAAAAATATCTCTTAATATCACATTTGGTTAACCCAATCATCAGGAATTCCTGGTTTTTTCCTAGGATTCCTACCATAGATATTTTCCCTGCATCCAGCCTGAGTCAATGTGAAAAAATGTCCCTTTTTTACTCTTATTATTTTCAAACCTACCTCCAAATTATTTGCAGTCTGAGGATCTCCATAATTCCCTGCCATTGAAAAAGCTGAGTCCTGGTTTGGGAAAGGCTTGGAGGGAAGGAGCAGCCTCTGGATCCTGGGGAGGCTGGCACTGCTCAGCCATGTGAGGGGAATTATGAAAAGGTGAAGCTTCTTCTGCCTCCAACAGCTGGATTTTGCCCTGATCCTCAGTTTTACCCTGGGAAAATTCAGAAATTTTTCTTTTCAAGGTCAAACCTTTTGCTCATTTAACCAGCAGCTTTCCCTGTGAATTCCTGACATTCTGGATCCCTCATCCTTCTGTCAGACAGAAATCCCACGTGGTCTGATACAATTTATTCCTGGTTATCTCAGACACCCGAGCATTCCTGAGCATTACCGGGCACTCCCAGCTATCCCCAGCCCAGGCTGGCATTTCCCAGCTAATGAGGGAGTGATGGCTCATTATGCCCTGGGAACGTGATGTTCCAGCAGCACTCCAAGGAGAATCAGGCAGGAAGCTGCATAAAGCCCTGGATTTGCTCAGCAATTTGCCAATTTATTTGTTGTTCTTCCCTAAAAAATAAGGTGGAAGTAATTGGGCTCCCCGCGGGTTGTGAGGAAGGTGGGAGCAGGTTTTTCTCGGAGCTCCTCCAGAAACAAATTGTGCTTTTCCCTGCCCCGGGGTGACATTTGCTGTACAAAGCAAGAGCAAAGCACCGTGTGATGTTTTGGGATGTTGACAACCAGATTTGCACGAGGATTTGTTGGATTTCTGCTGTGGGAAGGAGCAAAGACCGTGTCCGATGTTTCTAGAAGCTTCACCTCCCTAAATCCCTGTACGATCTGTTCCTCCTCCCAGGCAGGGGATGGGGTCACCCTGAGCAGAAGGGAAAAGTGAAAAAATAACCAGGGAACCAAGAACACAAAGGGTTGTGGAGTTTTCCACCTTGCAGACATTGAAAAACCCCCCGGGCATGGTCCTGGGCAGCCCCACTGGAGCTCAGGGTCAGCTCCAGAGACCCCTCCCCACCTCTTCCTGTGATTCTGCCTCTTGGATCAGCTCCAGAGGGGAAGGAAGGAGGGAAAAGCAAGAAGTTATTTCCTTTTTTCCCCTTTTTTTTAAATGCCTCAGATAAATCATTCCAAAGCTCACTGCTCCCAGCTCCTCCAGCTGTCGAGGAAAGGAGGTGTCAGGCAGACCCTGGAAATCCAGGAGAGTTTGTTCCCCACAACCAGAGGTGACAGGGAACAGCAGGGCTTGGGGGAGCTGTCTGGCAGCAGGAAAAGAGGGCACGAGGAGAGGGATGTTGAATGGTGTGGAAGAGATTCCAGAGATGAGGACCCAGCACTTTCATGCACAGCTCAGTGGAAATGTCTCTCCAATCTGCAGGAGTGGCCAATGCTGTGTGCAATTGTCAGACTGCATTTAGAACAAAAACTGAGACTAAGACTGACTATCTTATAATGAGTTTTGTATTTTCTTTCACTAAGCCCCAAAGATGAGCTTCAAGAAGAATTAAGATGTTTAAACCTCCCACAGATTTTTCAAGAACTGAGAGATTTGAAGCTCCCAGAAGTTTTCAGGAATTTAGAAGTTTGAACTTCCCAGAGGATTCCAAGCAGAATTGAGAGGTTTGAACCTCTTGAAGGTTTCCAAGAATTGAGAGGTTTGAACTTCCCAGAGGCTTCCAAGAATTGAGAGGTTTCAACCTCCCAGATATTTCCAAGAAGAGTTGAGATGTTTGAACCACCCAAAGGTCTTCAAGAATTGAGAGGTTTGAACCCCTCAGAGGTTTCCAAGAATTGAGGGATTTGCACCTCCCAGAGGTTTCCAAGAAGAATTGAGAGATGTGAATGTCCTGGAGATTTTTAAACCCCCCGTTTGCACCTCGCAGAAGTTTCCAAGAAGAATTGAGAGGTGTGAACTTCCTGGAGGTTTTCAAACCTCCCGTTTGCACCCCCCAGAGGTTTCCAAGAAGAATTGAGAGGTTTTCAAACCTTCCTGGAGGTTTTCAAACCTCCTGTTTGCACCTCCCAGAGGTTTCCCACCTGCAACAATCAACCCTCAGGTGTTACACACAACCAAAGCCCAGAAAAAGACACCTTTCTGCTTTTCCCAACCACTCCAGGACGAGTCCCAAGCAAGGAGCTGGAGGAACCAGCCCCTTTTTACCTTTTTGAAGTTGGGCGCGCTGCCCCTGGCGCCCTCGGCAGTGCTGAAGGCGTGGCTGATGGCGAACTGGATGGCCAGGCCGGTCATGGTGCCCGTGGAGAGGGGCTGGATCCTGCGCACGGCCTGCAGCAGGGCTGCCTTGCTCTGGGGGCCCTGCAGGGACAGCTCGCTGCGCACGGCGCTGGCGTAGTTGATGATGCCCACGCGGGTGGCGTTGGGGCCCACGTCCAGCGCCTCGATGACGCGCGACACGAACACCTTGATCTTCTCGAACTCGTGCGGCCGCACGCTGCGCGAGCTGTCGATGATGAACACCAGGTCCGTGGGCTTGGTCCTGCACAGGGTGCCTGGGGATGCCAGGGACAGAGGGGAAATCAAAGGGAAAGTGTCAAAGGAAAATTGTCCCAAGAGGGGGAGATCAGTGCTGGTAAAGCAGCACCGGGCAGAGAGGAGCCACAGGTTGTGGTCCTTTCTCTGTTTTACGGCTTTAACAGAATATTTTAAATGCTCTTAATGTTTTTGTAGGGAAGCACCTTTAGGAAAGCAGAGTTCCTGGGGACTGACACCGACTTGTGGTGGGTAGGGTGTCCCTTGTCACCTCAGGACAAGTGTGTCCCTTGTAGCTGAGGAAATATCATCCCCCAAGGACAGCACAAAGAGAAGGAGGGATAAATGTGCGGAATGCCAGCACAGAGAGAGGGAAGGAGGGAAAAACAGAGGGAGGGAGGGAGGGAGGGAGGGAGGGAGGGAGGGAGGGAGGGAGGGAGGGAGGAAGGAAGGAAGGAAGGAAGGAAGGAAGGAAGGAAGGAAGGAAGGAAGGAAGGAAGGAAGGAAGGAAGGAAGGAAGGAAGGAAGGAAGGAAGGAAGGAAGGAAGGAAGGAAGGAAGGAAGGAAGGAAGGAAGGAAGGAAGGAAGGAAGGAAGGAAGGAAGGAAGGAAGGAAGGAAGGAAGGAAGGAAGGAAGGAAGGAAGGAAGGAAGGAAGGAAGGAAGGAAGGAAGGAAGGAAGGAAGGAAGGAAGGAAGGAAGGAAGGAAGGAAGGAAGGAAGGAAGGAAGGAAGGAAGGAAGGAAGGAAGGAAGGAAGGAAGGAAGGAAGGAAGGAAGGAAGGAAGGAAGGAAGGAAGGAAGGAAGGAAGGAAGGAAGGAAGGAAGGAAGGAAGGAAGGAAGGAAGGAAGGAAGGAAGGAAGGAAGGAAGGAAGGAAGGATAAAGCTGTGGACTGAAACCTGAGCTGCATTTCTGCATCCAAAAACGTCTGGAAAGGGATTACTGCACCTCAGACCTGGATAACCAATCCCTATCGGTATCAGTCAAAGGGAATGGGACCAGAACCAGGCACAAGACTCAGCAATCCCAAACCTGGGATTGGGAACAACATTCCCAGGTTAAGGGATAACATTCCCAGCCCAGCAGGAATCAGAGCCCTGTTCCACAGTGATGGCACCAATAATAGACCCCCGTAACAGCACAGAGCTGGTTCACATCTGTCAGGGTGAAACAACAGAGAAATCTGCAACCCAGAATTGATAATTCATAATAGATAATTAATCTCTACAGCCCCGTGAATACCCACAGTGAAAAGGAGAGGCTATCAGGAGGCATCAGCAATGCAACAAACTGAATAAATTGTTTTTATTATTTTTTATTTATTATTATTATTTTAATTATAATAATATTTATTATTATTATTTTAATTTCTTGCTTTCATGCCATTTTCCATCTTCATTTTCAGCTGTGACAAGACATAGAAAAAAAGCCTGATTTTTTTTATGATTTCCTAAATGAATGGCCCCATTTCCCCCAGCAGATCTATGGCATCCTGTTCTTTTTAATTTTTTTCTTCTCATTTAGCCTGTCTCTGTCAAGTGCTCTGTTAATATTTGATTTCTGCAGGGCCCAGGGAGTTCCTGTCATAAAGGAGATTTCTGTGGACAGATTTTTAAATGGGAGCTTTTGGGCCAACAAATCTGCTCCAAATGATGGCATAAATATTACAGCTGGTCCTCAGTGTGAGATCTAATGGGGCTTTCAGTCTTTGAGGCAGATAAAAATAAATGCTCAGTGATGGATCTGTAAATGAAATAATCAGGTTTGTTTCCTGAGGGACATCGAGGCTGAATCTGCCCCAGAAAGGTCTGGGAAGGTGGGAGCAAAGCAGGCAGTGGTCACTTTGTCAGGAGCTCTAATTCCCACTACAATCCAATCTAACATTTCCCCATATGGAAGAATTTCATTTTTCCCCCATAATTCATTGCAGAGGAAGGAAAACTCCCAGGAAGATCCATCTGCAACATTGGAAATCCCTGTTCCAGGGGTGCCCAGTTTACAGGTGAGAAATGAAGGTCCAGGGAAAGGCTCAGTTAATTCCTCCAGGAATAAAACACAACTCCCCCTTTGTGCTGATGAATCATCCCTGGGTTTAGTGACAAACCAAGCAGGAAAGGTTATTTTATTTCCCTAAGAACAGCTGGAGCCAATAGAAATTTTGAAGTCTATCTATTTTATTTATTTCTGCTCTGTGATTTGGCCCTAAATAACATTTTCAAGCTCTTTTTATGAGAGTGGAGTTTATTTCAGAGAAGAGAAGAGTAAAGGAGGGATATCAGGTGGGAGATTTTTGGGATTTCAGCCTCAGTCAGGGTCTGCAGGACAGGCCCATTCTCTCCAGGGGGTGACAGTCACTTGCTCTGATTGACACCTTGACCCAGCATAGTTTAGTTCAAACTGGAATTAAACCAGAAATAAAAGCTTACCCTATATTTACAAATATCCACACTAGGAATCATTCAGGAATAGCTGAATTAATGCCCTGACTTAGCAGAAAATTCCTCTCAGGGCATCTTTGCCATATCCATTAAAGCACTGGGAGAAGAGCACAGTAACCCAGAAGTAAAAGGGTTTATTTTAGAGAGCTGACTGCTCACAGCAGGGCTGAGCTCAGTCACTGCTCTGTTTCTCTTTGCACAGCAAATAGAACCCTCCTTTCCCAAATTCCTGTGGAGAAAGAGCTCAGTTTATCTGAAATCCCCCTCCCTCAGCCCCAGGTGCCTCTGCAGTCACTGTCACACCTGCACAGCTCAGGCTGCCCATGGCTGTGGCTCAGCCATCATCATCACACGGTCCAAACATTTTGAATTCTCACAAGTCTGTCTTTGCAGCTGAGTTTGCATCTCCTGCAGTGATTTCTGGAGAAATCCAGGAATCCCTGGGCTGCCTGGAGCCCGGGGAAGAGCAGAGATTCTCCTGAAGACCAGACCCTCCCTTCCCTGGGTGTCCATCCCTTCCCCAGGTGTCCATCCCTGCCCTGAGTGTCCACCCCTGCCCTGAGTGTCCATGCCTGCCCTGAGTGTCCATGCCCACCCTGGGTGTCCATCCCTTCCCTGGGTGTCCATCCCTGTCCCGGGTGTCCATCCCTGCCCTGAGTGTCCATCCCTGCCCTGGGTGTCCATCCCTGCCCTGGGTATCCATCCCTGCCCTGAGTGTCCATCCCTGTCCTGGGTGTCCATCCCTTCCCTGAGTGTCCATCCCTGTCCCAGGTGTCCATCCCTGTCCCGGGTGTCCATCCCTGTCCCAGGTGTCCATCCCTTCCCTGAGTGTCCATCCCTGTCCAGGGTGTCCATCCCTGTCCCAGGTGTCCATCCCTGCCCTGAGTGTCCATCCCTGCCCTGGGTGTCCATCCCTGTCCTGGGTGTCCAGCCCTTGCTGGCACTCATTCCAGGCTGGGGTTTGGAGCCCGTGCAAGCTGCAGAGCAGGCAGCTCCCCTGCTCCTGGCTGCCCATCTGGGAAGCCAAACAGAGCAGGACTCGCTCAGGATCGGATGAAGGAAGTCCAGGGAAAGTCCCGTTCCCAGCAGCCCGACCCAGACCTCGTGCTCGGGAGGTGACCCCGGTGCCCGGCCAGCTCCTGCTCCACCTGTGGAGCTGGAGAGGGGAGGGACGGCAGCGCCCTTGTCCCACCTGGGCCTCCTCCAGCGCCAAGGGGTGACCCGGGGCCACCCGTGCTGTCCCCACGGGAGCCATCCCAGCCCCAGGTCCCGCTGCCTTGGGGACACAGCGGACACAGCTCCTGCCCTTCCCTGGCTCTTGCTGGGCATTCCCTCCCCTTCCCCGTCCCCAGCGTTAGGCCGGAGGCACAGAGGGACCCCCAGCGCCCCCAGCCCCCCAGCCCCCGGTCCACACTCACCGCGGGGCTGCGGCGGGGCCCCGCAGGCGGCCGGGCTGTGCAGGAGCAGCAGCAGCGAGAGCAGCAGGGCACAGCAAATCCTGGCCATGGCTGAGCCGGGCTGCGAGTGCGGGGCAGAGCGCTGGCCCCGAGTATTAACCTGCCCTTCTGCGGAGGCTCCGAGCCAGCCCCTGACACGGCGGGGCCGGGGGGGGCAGCGAGGGGAGAGGGGCAGGAAGAAGGAGCAGGAGGAGATGCTGCTGCAGGGTGGGGAGGGGGCGATGCCCAGCCCTGCCCTGCCCCCTGGGCCCCAGCCCCCCACAATGGCTCCATTGCTGCCGAGGGCACGGGGAGCTCTGGGGAGCGGGAGAAGGTGGGGAATGCGGGGCTGGAACAGTGGCAGCACTGAGAGCAGCCCTGGGAGGGGCTGTCCGCCGGCAGGGCAGGGGAACAGGGCCGGGGGGACAGCGAGGGGACAGCGGCGGCGTCACACGGTCCCCTGTCAACCCCCGCTGTGCCAAGGGCAGGACAGCATCCTGCGGGACCAGGGGCTCTGCTCAGAGCAGCAGCGGAGAGAGGCACAGCAAAGCAGAGGGCTCAGGGTGCCAGGCTCGTGTCCTTCCCCTGGCAGAGCCCAGGGAGGGGACAGTGCCAGTGTCACACGGTCCCCTCTCAGTCCCCGCTGTGCCAAGGGCAGGACAGCATCCTGCGGGACCAGGGGCTCTGCTCAGAGCAGCAGCAGAGAGAGGCGCAGAAGGGCTCGGGGTGCCAGGCTCATGTCCTTCCCCTGCCAGAGCCCAGCGAGGGGACAGCAGCAGTGTCACACTGGTCCCCTCTCAGCCCCACCTGTGCCAAGGGCAGGGCTGGAGATCCCTTTGGGATCCCTGCCTTGGGGGAAGGCTCAGAGCAGCAGCGGAGAGAGGCACAGCAAAGCAGAGGGCTCAGGGTGCCAGGCTCGTGTCCTTCCTCCTGCCGAGCCCAGGGAGGGGACAGTGCCAGTGTCACACGGTCCTCTCTCAGTCCCACCCGTGCCAAGCCCAGGGCAGCATCCTGCGGGACCAGGGGCTTGGCTCAGAGCAGCAGAGGACAGGGGCTCAGGAAAGCAGAAGGATGGGGGTGCCAGGCTCGTGTCCTCCCTCCTGCAGAGCCCAGCGAGGGGACAGCGGCAGCGTCACACGGTCCCCTCTCAGTCCCCCTGTGCCAAGCCCAGGGCAGCATCCTGTGGGACCAAGGGCTTTGCTGCCCTCAGAGCAGCAGAGGAGAGGCTCAGGAAGGCAGAGGAGGGTTTGGGAGCACGGTGACAATCCGCGATGCAGAAGAATTTTCCTGCAGGGAACAGGCGCTGCTCTGTGTGGCTGAGCCCCTGTGAGCAGAGAGGGCTCCACAGCCCACAGCAGATAAACAGGAGAGGCTGGGGACGGACAGACAGACAGCTGCGGGCTTTGACTGAGCCGGCAGTGCAGCGTTCAGCTCTGCACACACGAGGGAGATGCAGCTCCTGACAGAAACCCAACAGTCTCGATCAGCCTCCAAGGCTGAGGGTGCTGCAAATGAGGCGAAATTTCCTTTGTGGAGGAGCAGCAGGGAGATTTGGGAGCGGGGGAAGAGAGATCTAATGATGGATTTGTCACAAAGCAGTGCATCTTTTCCTGTTTTTTTGACGACTGTTTTACACTGCTGTCACTTGATTAAAGCCCTGCTCCTCGCATGGATTGGGTTCTGCTCACCTTTTCCAGCAGCACATCCTTGGATCCCTCATCCATTTAATCTGCATTGTGTGAGTGCAGGGCCATGCAAAGTACCTTTACCTCAAAGCACACTTTCTCTTCCCTTATCCAGAGTCTTTCTTCCAAAAGCTCTTCAGCAGCCTGGGAGCTCCCTGGGAGAAAGGCTCTTTGATGAGGGGAAAGAAGGACTTGTCCTCACTGAAGCTCCCAGGCCCCTCTTAATTCTTTAACATTAAACATTTTAATTAAAATATCAAAATCTGGCAATGTTCTCATGTAAAATCAGCATGGAATTGCCCCACTGTCTCCCACAGCATCAGTCCCAGGCTTTCAGCCAGCTCTGGAGCTGACAGATTTTCAGCCAGGAGGAGGAAATGCTGCAGGTGAGGATGGAGCAGCTGTGCCATGAGGAGGGGGTGGCAGGATTGGGGTTGCTCAGCCTGGAGAGGAGAAGGTTTGTGGTGACCTCATTGGGACCTTCTGGTGCCTGAAGGAGCAGCAGGAAAGACGGAGAAAGACTTTGGACAAGGGATGGAGGGACAGGACACAGGGAATGGCCTCAAACTGAAAAAGAGTAGGATTGGATGGGATATTGTGATGGAATTGTTCCCTGGCAGGGTGGGCAGGGGCTGGGCTGGAATTGCCAGAGCAGCTGTGGCTGCCCCTGGAGCCCTGGCAGTGCCCAAGGCCAGGCTGGACATTGGGGCTGGCAGCACCTGGCACAGTGGGAGGTGGCCCTGCCATGGCACAGGTGGCACTGGATGGGGTTTAAGGTCCCTTCCACCCCCTTTCCTTCCTCTGTGGATGCTTTCATGGTTATATTTATAAAATCAGGGATTTAGGGCAGTGCAAACACAGCAATCCCCTCGCGTGTTCACACGCACAGAGTTTGCTCCCCAAATACATGAAACTGCCCCCATCCATTTATGACTGTCAGGGCCCACAGTGAAATAAAAGCCTGAAATTTGGGAGATTTTGCCCTGGACCCGTCTGGGCTGGGGTTTCTCCTGTTTTCCTGCCCTGCACACAAGGATCTCTTGGTGCAGACAGCACTTGCTCCCCATGAATGGGGATCATTCAGAGCCCTCTGTAAATGAAGCCTCTATGGCTGTTCTTGCGGGGAAAATATAAAGTTGCTCTGTGTCATTCTGCTGTTAATTAGCAAAGATAAATACATTTCAGGTGGATATTTTCACCAGCAGAGCTTGTGGCACACAAGCAGCATTAAAGCTTTGAAAAAAGGGCGAGAGGCAAAGGTGTGCTGGGAGCTCTGGGGCTGCATTGACGCCTCTGGAAAAGCAGTGTTTATTTTTAAAATATGAAACATCATTTCTCCCCAGGCCCCTGAGAAGGAGAACACTGGAGTCAATATTTCAGGAGGAAAATATGCATTTTGAGCTCTTCCTCAGCCTCCTGCAAGGTAAACACACGAACTGTGAACGGCCCGTGCTGGCCCCAGCGTGGCCCTGCTGCTGTTGTGGCCTTCACATGTCCTGGCAGGGGGAGGCTTTGCCTCTCCTCCAACACCCTCAAACCCATGGGCCCTGACTCCAAAAGTGATGCTCTAATGTGGAAACCCAGGGCACTGGGAATATTTCTCTGTCTGCTCTGCCCTGACCCCCAGGGCAGCACTGACTTTGACCCTCATCCATGGAGAAAGTTTCCCAGACTTCAAGATAGACTGGAATCCACAGAAGTGTGAAATAGATTACAGAGAGTAGTGCACGTGTATCACTTGGTGAGAAATTTGGGTTTTGGAATTTTTAGTAAGTTGTGGATGGAAGCAAGATGGAGGGCACAGGGTGTTGTCCTGGGTTTCTTCTTCATGCTGCTTCTTCCTCCTTCTTCACGGGTGGCATTTTATAATTGGGCAGAAAAGTCCCATTGCAGGCTCTTTGGGATCAGTTATTGGGTTAAAAGGGAAAATAATCCAGGTGTCAGTTCTTAATTGGATGGTTTAGTCTTAAAAGACCTTGGAACAAGATATTGTTGGCCATTTTGTGCCTTCTAATGAAAAGTGCCAAACTCACAACAGTGAGACTGTTTTACTGATCAGAAATAACAAATACCTGAGTCCCAACATGAACTACTGTCTCAAGTGCCTTCAATCCAGACCCAGAGAAACCCACAACTGGTGTCCCGCCACTCTAAAACACCAAATCCTCCCTTTCCTTCCACTGATGGAGAACCAGAAAATTTTGGTGTCACCTTGCTCCTGCTGGAGGCAAAAGGTTCAGAGTCCCCCATGCTGGGCATTGGTGAGGTCACACCTCAAATTTTGGGGGCAGTTTTGGAAAATAAGGACCTGGAGGGGCTGAAGAATGTCCAGGGAAGGGAATGGAGCTGGGAAGGGTCTGGAGCCCCAGGAGAGGCTGAGGGAGCTGGGCAGGGGCTCAGCCTGGAGCAAAGGAGGCTCAGGGGGCCCTTGTGGCTCTGCACAGCTCCTGCCAGGAGGGCACAGCCGGGAACAGGGACAGGAGCAGAGGGAACAGCCTCAGGCTGGGCCAGGGCCGGGTTTGGGTATTTGGGAACGTTTTCTCAGGAAAAGGGTTGTGAAGCATTGGCTCAGGTGGAATCAAAGAACTGCTGGAGTCCCCATCCAAGGAATGTCCTAAGAGGCCATGGAGGTGGCCCCTGGGGACACGGTCAGTGGTGGCTGTGGTGGTGCTGGGGGACAGAGGATTTGGTGATCCCAGAGGTCCTTTCCAGCTGAGGAATTCTGTGATTCCAAGATCCCAGTGCTGCAGTTTGTCCTCCCCAGCGTGGACAGCTGGGAATCATCATCTGCACCCATGCAGGACAGAGCTTTGAGTTCCCCTCACTTCCAAAGCTCTGCAAGATTCCCCAAATTCCTCATGGTTTCCCCATGGTTCTGGTTGTCCTTCGGCTCCTCTGTTGTTTTCCAGACAAATTTCCTGGTTTGCAAATCCCTGGTTTGCCGATTCCCCATGGTAGAATTCCACACTGCTGGACCCCTTCACCTCTAAAGTGCCAAATCTGCCAGTCTTGGGGCAGGGAAAGCAAAGCCCAGCTTAAGGATAAGTCCTGAAAGCACTAAAATGAAAACATTAGAGCAAAATTAAAGCTGGGAGAGGTGGCAACTCCTCATTTGTCATCACACAAATAACTGATGGAATAAATTATGTAAATGAAGATCTTCCTCCATCACAGCCCTTCCCAGGAATGCTGATCAGCTGGGAAAAGCCGGGAAAAACAACAATGGATTTTTCATGGGACTGGAAATTCTTGTTTAGAAGCAGCATTGCACTCATGCCATTTGTTCTGCTCGAGTTTTAGTTCAAAAGTGCATTTTAGCTTTGGATTTCCCTATTTCCAGTAGACACTCCTGACTGCATTCAATATCTCGCTGTAAACTTCACCCTGCAGCAAGCCCAAGTGTTAAAATCAAAATGCAGCAGCAGTCCCTGAGGCACTGCTGTGGAACTGACCCAGAAAAATGGGAAGGTTTTCTTGGGGGGGAAAAAAGGGAAATCAGGGATCTCAAGACATTCCCAAACTTCCAGTGGAGCTCCAGCAGAAGGCAGATTAGGAAATCGTGTCAGGTTGGACCAGGAGAGGTTTTAAATGGATACTGATAAAAATTTCATCATGGAAAGGATGAAATTTTCATCATGGTCAGGAATTGGCACAGGCTGCCCAGGGCAGTGGTGGAATCAAATCCTTGGAATTGCTCAAAAAATGTGTGAATTGGGCATTTTAAGATGTGGTTTAGTGCTGACCATGGCTGGACATGAGGATCTAAAGGTTTATTCCCACCTTCACAATGCCATGAGTTAAATACTGGGTTTTTCATTATTCTTTGTAGCCCTGGACCAGAAATTCTTCTCCAAAGGGATCTGGAGGGTGCCTGAGTCCCACAGATGAGGCAGAATGAAAAGGCTGGGAAGGGAGCAGCAGCCAAACTCTGAGTTGTTTGCTGTTGGTTCTCATTTCTTTCTAAACAAACCTAGGACTTGTAGTAAACACAGCTCTGCTGCCCTCCAGCCTCCAGAAAGCTTCAAGGTTTTACAAAATGGTCTGTAATTTCTGCCTATTTCTGGTTTCCTTTGATGTTCCAGGTGAGTGTTCCAAGCTGGATTCCCAGCTCCACTTTTCACCCACAGAGAAATGATGACAAAAGCTCCAATTCTTGTGTTTTACCCCCACAGTGCTTCTATTTCACTTTGAGGGATGGAGGGACCCCTCCCAACCTCCTGCATCCCCATTTCCCACCCTGGCAACGTGGAATTACAGCAGTGGGGGCAGAGCAAAGCATCCAACAAATGATGCAAAGGAAAAGCTGGGGAGGCAGGAGTGGCTTTGAAAATAACCCCTGCACCGAGTCAGGATCAAAGGAATTTCTGTTTATCCTTCCAGCTGCAAAGAGCTAGCAAATATCCCTGGGGCTGCTGCTGGAAATAGCAAATGCTGTTTATGGCTGGGCCTTGTTTGTGTGTTTTATGGGTCACACTTATTTCACAGGGATTACTTTTTGTTTGTTCCCCGTGCCCACAGCTTCCCCTGGGACTGAGCTGCCTCCTGGGCACGGTTCCTGCCTCTCCTGCTGGCCACCTGCAGGGCTCTGCTCCTCCATCCCTGCCTGCATTTCTGCACCTGTGCAATTCCTCACTTCTGGCCTGGACCAGGAGGCCCTGATGTTGTTTCTGTGCTAAAAATGGCTGGGATGGCACCAGAACTTTGTGCAATTTTGGGTGGCACATTAGAAAAAAGGTCTAAAGGTGTTAGAGAGTAGCAAAGAAGGGACATGGAGATGGGGAAGCGTTTGGAGGAGCAGCTGAGGGCATTTGGAGTGTCCAGCTGGAGCAAAGAGCTCAGGGATCTGCACCTCCTCCCGAGGGGCAGCTCCCATCTCTGCCCTGGGCCAGGGACAGCAGCCAGGGCACAGCTGGAGCTGGGCCAGGGCAGCTCAGGCTGGAGCTCAGGGCAAGGTTCTTCCCCCAGAGGGTGCTGGGCACTGCCCAGGCTGCCCAGGGAATGGGCACGGCCCCGAGGCTGCCAGAGCTCCAGGGATGCCCAGGCTGGGCTTGCTGGGGGCTCTGGGCAGGACCAGGGTTGGATCCATGATCCTGTGGGTCCCTCCCCACTCAGGATATTCCAATATTTGATGATCCTATGAAAGAACAGCAGGATAAGATTCACCAGTTGCAAATGTGGTCACTGTGTGGGCAGCTCCTTTTCTCCAAGGGGAATGACCCCAAACACCTGATGGATCAAGGCAAGGCACACAAAAGCCCCAGGAATCAGAGGATCCCAGAATCCTGGGGTAGTTTGGGCTGGAAGGGATCTTAAAGCCCATGCAATGCCACCTCCTGCCATGGTAGGGTCACCTTCCACTCTCCCAGGTTGCTCCAAGCCCATCCAAAATCGCTGTAAAATACTTCCATTGGCAGGAATGTTCTACAAAATCCTCTTTTCCACTGAAGCTTTTGCTGGGTGGAAAAGCCACAGGGAATTTAATGGTCATCCCTGGAATCCAGGAACATCTCAGACTCCGAGAGATGTTGTTGGTTCATTCAAGACCCTCTCATTTAACTGTGCTGAGATCCTCAGCTCAATCATCAGCTTAATCTTCTCCTACAGCAGAGAAGTGCTGCTCATTTCTCCTCTGCCCTGACTAAATCCAGCTTGGAGCAGCACTGAGATCTTTGCGTGAGCTGGGCCTGGGCTGGGGACACATCCATAAATCAGTTTGGAGAAGCCAAACCAGAATAACAGGGGCATTTAAAAGGGTCTTTTCTCAGTCTCCAGCCCAGCCCTGGTGGGGCTGTGGTGGGGCTCAGGAGCAGCCTGGGCCAGGCTGGGCTCAGTTTGTGTTGGCCGAGCCCTGTGGCATTTCAGAAACCCAAGTCCACGTCCTGTCTGCAGCTCAGCCCTGGCATGGCTGGGAACTCACAATAAATCCACACATTTTATCAGGGCTGGGGAAACTGGAATGCTGGAATGCTGAACCCTGGAGGGAAAGCTCTGCCCCAGGCAGGAGATGGGCTGGCTTGGTTAGAGCCAGGCTCAATTAGACCAGGTGTGAACCCACACTGAAACCAGCCCCAGCTCTGCCAGGCACGTCCTGGCCATTTTTTAGCTACTGCAGCTCTATTATCAAAGCCAATTAAAGCAAGAGGCCCAGGGACTGATTTACCCTGCTGCAGCCACTCAACAGCCAGGAACATTCCCCATTATAAGCAGGAATTTAATTAGAGAGAGAGCATCTGAACCACTGAAAGAGGCGGAGGAGGGGTTTGAACAGGATTTAGCAGGACCACACTGAGCAGCCCTCCTCTGGTTTGGAAACCAAGAAAATTGCCAACATTTCACATTTGGGCAGCCCCAGTTAATGGGGTTTTGGTGGGAGGAGCCTGGTCAGATGTCCCAGAGCTGTCCCACAGCATCCCAGGCTCTGACAAGGAATATTTAGGGCAGGATGTGCTTTTCCAAAGGGAAGGCCCACACTGAGGCCTCCTCCAGGCCTGGCTTGGAGCAGCCAAGAAGGGAAATGAGAATGGCTCCAGCACCCAGCCTGGTCCCATGGCTGTGAGCAAGAGCAGAAGTGTGGAATGTTCTGTCCCAGAGCTGTCCCACAACATCCCAAGCTCTGATAAAGAATGTTTAGGGCAGGATGTGCTTTTCCAAAGGGAATCTCCACCCTGGCTGCCCATCCCCAGGCCTCCTCCAGGCCTGGCTTGGAGCAGCCAAGGAGGGAAATGAGGACAGCTCCAGCACCCAGCCTGGTCCCGTGGCTGTGAGCAAGAGCAGAAGTGTGGAATGTTCTGTCCCACAGCATCCCAGGCTCTGATATGGAATATTTAGTGCTTTTCCAAAGGGAAGGCCCACACTGAGGCCTCCTCCAGGCCTGGCTTGGAGCAGCCAAGGAGGGAAATGAGAACGGCTCCAGCGCCCAGCCTGGTCCCGTGGCTGTGAGCAAGCGATCTGTAGAATGTTCAGAAACCAATTAATAATTCAAAAATCACATTTAATCTCTCCACAGAGTAAAGCAGGAAACTGGGCTGGGCCTTGCTGCAAGGATCTAGGCTCTCCTGCAAAGTTTCCTGGTGGAATTTTGAGTTGCTCGCTTGCTCTTTGGTTACAGTTAAACAATTGGCAGACGTGGGGGCAGAAAATTGATTTTCTCATAGAAGAATTTGAGTGGTTTGAGCTTTTGGGGGGATTTCTGAGCATGTTTAAAAGTGCTGGAACCACTGAGATGTCATCTGGGGCACCCTTCCAGACTCCAGGTCTGCTGTGGAGCATCCTGGTGCCCAGAACAAGGAGATGGAGCACAGAAAAATGGAATTATCCTCCCTTAATGGGAAAATCAGCTGGAAAATATACAACCAACATTATCCTCTCCATCCCCATTACAGAAATGCACATTGAGTGAAAAGAGCAGGGGCAGCAGCAAATTTCTTATTCATCCTCAGCAAATATCCCATTGAAGTTTGCTGATAAATATTCCATTGAAGCCCGATTTGTGCTGGTTCAGAGTGGAGCAGCCCCCCCAGGCTGTGATCTGAGCTCTGCATGAGGCTGGAATGGAGACTTTATTTAAGACTGAGAAAACCCCACTTTTTTCCCACCGTGATGTTTGAAAAGAGCAGGAAATTATCCTGAAAGGGGAGCAGGTGTGGAATTCCAGGGACATCAGCAGCGCCATCAGTGACATCTGCAGGGCCTGAGCTGTGCAGAGTCACTGGTGAACAGGCCACAGATCCTTATCACTGCTGATAAGGCAGAGAGGCAGGTTTTGAGAGGAAATTGAATGAGAAATATCAGCTTTTCCTTTGCAAGCAGCACAAGCATGAGAAAGATCAGGCCAAGGTCAAAGCACCATTTTTTGCTCACTAATGTTTTTTAGAAATCAAATTATTTCTTCCTTCGCTTAACAATCAGACACGCTCCGAAACCAGACTCACAGTTTGGAAGCCATTAACATTTTTATTTTAATTGAAACTCATCTTCCAAGTGACATAAAAGCACAGAAAAATGCACCCACTCAGGTATGAAATGGCAGAGCTGGATATTCTGGGTTGTGTCAATCACCACAAGCAGACAGGGTGAGAGCTGCAATTCCTGGGGAATTTTTGGCTGATGCCTTTGCTGTAGGAATTCTGCTGGAGCAGCTGCAGGGCTGGGTTATCCCAGAGAAAATTCCTTCCCTGTTCATCCCTGTCACAGTTTGACATGGGATTTCCATGTCCCATTGAACATTTCCATGTCCCATGGAACATTTCCATTTCCATGGAGCATTTCCATTTTCCTTCCACATCCCATGGAACATTTCCATTTCCATGGAACATTTCCATTTTCCTTCCATGTCCCATGGAAACATTTCCATTTCTATGGAACATTTCCATTTTCCTTCCATGTCCCATGGAAACATTTCCATTTTCCATTTTGGCCAGAGGGACTGATAGGGGACTGAGCCAACCCACCAAGGGGACTTTTCTGAGTTTGTCATCTCTTTTGGAGTGGCAAGAAGTTTTGTTGTTTAATATTGTTAATTTTTTGTGCTGATGAATGCTTTGCCTATTAAATAAACAGTTTTTTCCCACTTTTCTCAAGGAAATCTTTTTCCTGAGCCAGTTAGGGGAGGAACCACTTGAATTTGTTTTTCTAGAAGAAACCTCTTTAGAAGTTTTTCTCCCAAAGTTGCCTTAAACCAGGACCATCCCTTAATCCCACTTGCTAAAGGTTTCCCTGCTCAGCCAGAGGAGAGCCACCATGGCAGAGGGCAAAGCTGGCAGGGCTCAGGCCAGCCCTGCACCCACAGCAGCCAAATCCCAGATTCCAGGGATGGCAACCAGAGCCAGAGTCAGGAAATTGGGGTGCCAGAGTCAGGAACTTGGGGTGCCAGAGTCAGGAAATGGGGGTGCCAGAGTCAGGAATTTGGGGTGCCAGAACTAGGAAATTGAGGTGACAGGGTCAGGAAATCAAGGTGCCAGAGTCAGGAAATTGGGGTGCCAGAACCAGGAAATTGAGGTGACAGGGTCAGGAATTTGGGGTGCCAGAGTCAGGAAATTGGGGTGCCAGAGTCAGGAATTTGGGGTGCCAGAACCAGGAATTTGGGGTGCCAGAGTCAGGTAATTGGGGTGCCAGAGTCAGGAATTTGGGGTGCCAGAGTCAGGAACTTGGGGTGCCAGAACTAGGAAATTGAGGTGACAGGGTCAGGAAATCAAGGTGCCAGAGTCAGGAAATTGGGGTGCCAGAACCAGGAATTTGGGGTGCCAGAACCAGGAATTTGGGGTGCCAGAGTCTGGTAATTGGGGTGCCAGAGTCAGGAACTTGGGGTACCAGAACCAGGAAATTGAGGTGACAGGGTCAGGAAATTGGGGTGCCAGAGTCAGGAAATTGGGGTGCCAGAGTCAGGAATTTGGGGTGCCAGAACCAGGAAATTGAGGTGACAGGGTCAGGAATTTGGGGTGCCAGAGTCAGGAAATTGGGGTGCCAGAGTCAGGAATTTGGGGTGCCAGAGTCAGGAACTTGGGGTGCCAGAACTAGGAAATTGAGGCGACAGGGTCAGGAAATCAAGGTGCCAGAGTCAGGAAATTGAGGTGCCAGGGTCAGGAAGTTGGGGTGCCAGAGCAGGACAAGACTCCAGCAGTTCCCTGGCAGGATGTGGCTGGGAAAGGCTGGGAACTGCTCTGGGTGAGCACTGGGGCTCTGCTGGGAGAGGCAGCAGCAGCACCCAGGGTCAGCTCCCCCCAGGCTGGGCTCAGATGGCCACGTAGGGAGGGGGACAATCCTTGGAAGGCAATTCCAGGGCTTCCTCATAGGATGGCAGCACAGCCTGGAAGAGATCAAAGGTTATGAGATCACAGGGAATTCATCCTGGAGTTCATTAGGAGTTAGAAATTAAACTTAAAGTAGAAACTAATTTTAGATTTAGCTGAAAAGTGCTGTTTCAACTTGGTGAGTCTATAGTTTGCTAAACGTATTTAATCTACTAACTTACTGTGCTCATAAAAAGCCTACAGAAAAAAACCAAAAAAAACCTAAAGTTACTTAAAAAAATACAAGTTTCTAATCTAAAGAGAGATAAGGAGGGGCCCCACTGACCTTAAAAAGAAAACTAAAGCTGAGTTGCAGACACAGCAACGTTACTAGAGAGCTGCACAGGCTCATAAAAACTGATGAGACAGTTTTAATATGAAATGGGAAAAAAAATGGGAAAAAAGTGGAAATAAATATGCATGAACCTATCGTGAAACTTTATGCATATGCAACGGGTTAGGGGATAAACTAGACTCAGGAATTCTCGGAGGTACACGTGTCCTTTGGGGGAGCTATCCCACATGTGACCAACCCTGAAAGAAATCAGACCAACTTTACAACTTTTACACGTTGTAGAGTTGGTTTTTTCTGCAAATCATGGTTCCTCTGCCTGGTTCCAAAGGGAACCAGGGACAAAGAACTGCTTGGGATTTAGGGCACAAAGGGCAGAAATGCAGCAGGGTTTGGATGCACCTTGTGCCAGTGCTGCCCCCATTCCCTGGACAATGAATGGCCCAGGGCTCCAGAATGTGCAGTATCCCAGCCTCATTCCCAAGGAAAGCTGAGGAATTTTGCAGAGGGGCACAGCTGGGGCACTGCTGCTGGCAAGGGAGGGCCCAGCAGATTGGCTGAGATAAAAGCTAAACCACAGCATTCCACATTCCTCAGCATTCCCTATGCCTCAGCATTCCCCATCCCTCAGCATTCCACATCCCTCAGCATTCCCTATCCCTCACCATTCCCCATTCCTCACCATTCCCTATCCCTCAGCATTCCCTATCCCTCACCATTCCCCATTCCTCACCATTCCCTATCCCTCAGCATTCCCTATCCCTCAGCATTCCCTATCCCCTCACCATTCCCTATCCCTCAGCATTCCACAACCCCTCAGCATTCCCTATCCCTCACCATTCCCTATCCCTCAGCATTCCCCATTCCTCAGCATTCCATCCCTCAGCATTCCCCATTCCTCACCATTCCCTATCCCCTCACCATTCCCTATCCCTCAGCATTCCCCATCCCTCAGCATTCCCTATCCCTCAGTATTCCACATCTCTCAGCATTCCCTATCCCTCACCATTCCCCATTCCTCACCATTCCCTATCCCCTCACCATTCCCTATCCCTCAGCATTCCCCATCCCTCAGCATTCCCTATCCCCTCACCATTCCCTATCCCTCAGCATTCCACATCCCTCAGCATTCCCCATCCCTCACCATTCCCTATCCCTCAGCATTCCTTACCCTCAGCATTCCACATTCCTCAGCATTCCCTACCCTCAGCATTCCATGCCCTCAGCATTCCCTACCCTCAGCATTCCATCCCCCAGCATTCCATCCCCCAGCATTCCCTATCCCTCAGCATTCCATCCCTCAGCATTCCATCCCTCAGCATTCCACATTCCTCACCATTCCCTATCCCCTCACCATTCCCTATCCCTCAGCATTCCCCATCCCTCAGCATTCCCTATCCCTCAGTATTCCACATCTCTCAGCATTCCCTATCCCTCACCATTCCCCATTCCTCACCATTCCCTATCCCCTCACCATTCCCTATCCCTCAGCATTCCCCATCCCTCAGCATTCCCTATCCCCTCACCATTCCCTATCCCTCAGCATTCCACATCCCTCAGCATTCCCCATCCCTCACCATTCCCTATCCCTCAGCATTCCTTACCCTCAGCATTCCACATTCCTCAGCATTCCCTACCCTCAGCATTCCATGCCCTCAGCATTCCCTACCCTCAGCATTCCATCCCCCAGCATTCCCTATCCCTCAGCATTCCATCCCTCAGCATTCCATCCCTCAGCATTCCACATTCCTCACCATTCCCTATCCCTCAGCATTCCACATTCCTCAGCATTCCCTGTCCTCAGCATTCCCTACCCTCAGCATTCCATGCCCTCAGTATTCCATACCCTCAGCATTCCATCCCCCAGCATTCCTTATCCCTCACCATTCCCTATCCCCCAGTATTCCATGTCCCACCCATCCATACAACACTGAAAATCCCATCCTCTCAGAAGAAAAGTGAAGAAAAAGCTGATTTTAAACACTTTTAGCTATGGAAACCAAAGTCCCACTGGAATTGCCCCCAAATTCCTGGGTCAGGGATCACAGGGAATCCATTCCCATTTATCTGCTGTGCCTGACTTTCACCTTCTTTGCACATTGACTTTAAAGATTTTATGCAGAAAATAAAGAAGTAAAATTAAATGGATATATTGTAATTAAAAGCTGATTATTACCACTTGCTACTGGGGATTTGAAGGGTTGGAAATTCTCTCAGATCCCAAAAAAGCAGAGATAAGGATCACCGCTCTGGAGGATTTCTGTTCATGGAATAAATTCACTTTTTCTCACCTCTCCAACTGCTTATGAGTCCATTTTCAGGAATAAATTCACTTTTATGCCCCTTTTCCACTTCTTGTGGAAGAGGAAGTGCAGTTCCTGGGGAAATTTTGGCTGATCCCTTTGCTGTAGGAATTCTGCTGGCAGAGCTGCAGGGCTGGGTTATCCCAGAGAAAACTCACTTTTCCACTGCCTGTGGCTCCACTTCCAGGAATAAATTAATTTTTCCTCACCTTTTCCACTGTTTTGGGTCCACTTTCAGGGGCAAATTCACTTTTCCTCACCTTTTCCACTGCGTGTGGCTCCACTTTCACCTCCTCCCTCCTGCTGGCTTTGATGAACTTGAAGCAGCTCAGGACACACTTGAACATGTAGGCCTGGAAAAGAGGGAAAAGGGAAGGAAAAGGGCATTTTCCCATGGCACTGCAGGGCAAAAAGGGCATTTCCCCTTTTGCCACCAGCCTGGGATTTTCCTGCTCTTTTCTCGGGAGACAGAAGTTTGGGACCACGATCCCATGGCCTTAAATCAGAGTCTCCATCCTTCTCTGGGAATGTGATGATTCCATGAATTCAGAGCAGCACTGGGTGGGACTGGGATCAATAATTCAGTAAATATGAAGTGATTAAACACAAACCCCATTAAACTCAGCGCTGAGAGCTCTGAGAGCACAATATCCTGAGCAGGAAAGGAAAGCGTGGCCTTGGTGTCATTTTCCAGAGCAGATTATAAAGTCTGGATTCCATGAATTCAGAACAATAAAAGTAATATAAAGTGATTCATTAATAGAAATATAAATTTATAAAAATATAAATTGATTAAAGTGATTAATTCCATGAATTCAGAAGAACACTGGGATGGGACGGGGATCAATAAAATAAATAA
The DNA here is from genome assembly GCF_012460135.2 of Molothrus ater. Classification (NCBI taxonomy): domain Eukaryota; kingdom Metazoa; phylum Chordata; class Aves; order Passeriformes; family Icteridae; genus Molothrus; species Molothrus ater. The sequence continues at coordinate 1,052,998 of NC_050501.2, forward strand.
GTAAGTAAATAAAAAGTGATTAAACATAAATCCATTAAAACACAACATTGAGACCTCTGATATCACAATATCCCAAGGTAGGAAAGGAAATTGTGGTTTTGATGCCACTTTTTGGAGCAGGTTATGAAGTCTGGATTCTATGAATTCAAAACACTGAGGTGGGACTGGAAATCCAGTAAATAAAAAATGATTAAACATAAAATAATGGGACTGGGATCAACAATCCAGTAAATATAAAGTGATTAATCATAAAATCCATTAAAACACAATATTGAGACCTCTGAGATCACAATATCCCAGGTTAGGAAAGGAAATCGTGGCTTTGATGTCATTTTCTAGAGCAGGTTATGAAGTCTGGAATCCATTAATTCAAAACACTGAGATGGGACTGGAAATCCAGTAAATATAAAATGATTAAACATAAAATAATCCCATCCCAACTCTGGGATGGGACTGGGATCAATAATCCACTAAATATAAAGGGATTAAACATAAAATCCATTAAAACACAACACTGGACACCTCTGAGATCACAATATCCCCAGGTAGGAAAGGAAATTGTGGCTTTGATGCCATTTTTCTGAGCAGATTATGAAGTCTGGATTCCATGAATTCAAAATACTGAGGTGGGACTGGAAATCCAGTAAATATAAAAGGATTAAACATAAAATCCATTAAAAACTCAACATTAGACACCTCTGAGATCACAATATCCCCAGGTAGGAAAGGAAATCGTGGTCTTGATGCCATTTTTCAGAGCAAGTTACAAAGTCTGATGCCTCAGGAAAGCACCAAAGGCACCACAGAGATCCAAGGACTGCCCCAAAAATCCCTTCATTCAGCAAAATCCCACTTTTGCACTTCCCTGACAGGACCTCCTGGCACCCCACGGATTTATCCATGCAATAAATGGATATTTATCCATGCAATAAATGGATATTTATCCATTTCTGAGGAAAAAGGGCTGATTGAGGGGCTGTGGCCCAGGGAAATAAGCGGGGTCTGTGGGGCTGGCCCTGTTAAATCAATATTTTCCCTGCTCTGAGCAGCACCAGTCGTGTGCCTGGTGTTTGTGTTGGCCTGGGAAGGGGCTGGGAGCAGTTGGGATTTTCAGGGAACACAGGGAGCCACAGATCCCAAAGCAGGGCTGTGCAGCTGAGCATGCCCAGGACAATGAGGGCTCTTTGTGCTGGCCCCAAGCCAAGAGAAAGAGAAACGAATGAATGAAATATCTGAGGTGAAAAAATCCATCTCGACATTGCAGAGATCGGAGGCAAATCCAAACTTTGGGCATCTTTTGGGAATGTTGCAAAACCCTTCCTGTTTCCAAAGCCTCTTCATGCAGGGAGCAAATCTTGAGCTGCCATAGAAACTGGGTAGAAACCTCCACTCATCCATGGGGAAAAAACCTAGAAATCTGAAAAATCTAAAAAATAAATCTAAGAAATGAATAAAACTACACAGCAAAGGAATGCACTCCCTGAGTTTGGTTTTCAAATAAAAACTACACAGAAAAATAATGCACTCTCTAATTTTGGTTTTGAAATAAAATCATACAAAGGACTTCATTATTCCCTGATTTTGGCTTTGAAATAAAATCGTACAACAGAGGAATGCATTCCTCAATTTTGCTTTTGAAGTATATAAAAATCACTCAACAAAGGAATGCATTCCTTGATTTTGGTTTTGAAATAAAATCATACAAAGGATTTCATTCCCTGATTTTGGTTTTGAAAAAAATCATACAACAGAGGAATGCATTCCTCAATTTTGGTTTTGACATAAATAAAAATCACTCAATCAAGGACTACATTCCTTGATTTTGGTTTTAAAATACATCAAAATCATACGACAAAGGAATGCATTCCCCCATTTTGATTTTGAAATAAATTAAAATCATACAACAAGGAATGCCCTTCCCAATTTTGGTTTTAAAATAAATCAAAACCACAAGGAATATTTTATTCCCCTTAATTTCTGCTTTTTTATCCCCGTGGTGCTGGAGGTCTTTATGACTCCAAAGTGAGATAAAGATTATTGTGGAATTATTATATTCCACACATTATTGTGGAATATTTGCCCACCTGCCACCCCTGGAAGTGTCCAAGGCCAGGCTGGAGCATCTGGGACAGTGGCAGTGAGATGAACCCAAAGGTGCCTCCAGCCCACCCCACCCCATGGATTTAGGATCACTCATGGCTGCAGAGTGGAATTGCCCTAATGGCAGCATCACACTGCCCTTGGAAGAATTTGTCCAAGGAATTTTGAACAACAGATCCTGTCAGAGCCCTACAGGCAGCAAAGACCCAGCCCCACACTGCCCTTGGAATATTTTTTCCATGGAATTTTGAACTGATTCTGCCACCACAGATAATGCAGAACCAACCCCATGCTGCCCTGGGCCAGGAGGCTGCAGGGAGAGAATTCCATGGGATTTTACCCATGGAAGAAGAGAAGGATTGGCACTGGGATTAAAGGATGGGGGTCCTGATGGCTTTTTGGGGTTTATTATCCCACCCCACCCCTCCTGTTACAACCCCAGCAAGAAAACCCATTGAAATTCCAGCATTTTGTGGGTAAAGCTGTGGAAAATTCCACTGAATCCATGTGCCAGGTCAGGGAGATTCTTGCCAGCCAGGGCTCGGGGTTATCTTTGCTCCAGCTGCACACTCCACGCAAATATTAAAAAGAGATTTTAAAGCCATGCTTGAAACGCATCCACACAAAACTCTCCACTCCCCACTGGCTTATCTGGCCCACCTGGAGGGCTCGGAATATAAAATGGTTTCCAGCTTACAAGCAGCACTTTCTGTCCAAGCACCTGCAAGATTCTGGTTTTCTTCATGGGGCTGAAGGCGAAAAATCAGTTCTCTGAGCCACTGAAGCAATAAAAGAATACAACTCCTCTCTAGTGGAGCTTCCTGAGGCACCAGCAGGGTTTAGCTCCTGGCTTTAATGAACTTTGGGAGTGTCAGGGTGGAGAACCCTGCTCCCATCAGAGAGGACACAGCCACTCACCCCGTGAAAGATCTCACCTGCTGCTCAATAATCTCATTTATTTGGGCACTTTACAGCAGAGCACTTTGCTGCGGTTTTTTTCAACCTTTTTCTCCTTCTAGACAGGAATGGACAGTGACAATTTGGGGCTGTAAGAGGGATTTTGCTTGGTAACTCACAGAGAGGAGCAAAGGCAGGGATTTGGATAAACCACATAGAGGCACAGCTCCCACTGTGCCCGAATGTTGGATTAAGCTTTTTTCTGACCTAGAGATGGGGTAACTGAGAGGTGTTTTAAAAACTTTTATTCTATTTTCAGTCTCATGTGGGGGGTGAGACAATACAGATGTTATAATTCACACCATCACAAAAAAATCAGAAGCCAAGTATTTCCTAATTAATAAATATATTATAAGTGTTTCTTGGTTTATCAGCTTTAGCCACACCGTGCTGTAAATGCCTTAAAGCCAATAATCTAAAATTAGTGGGACCCTTCATGGGTCCCACTTCAATGCATCTTTCACAGTTCTGTTTCTCCAAAGTATCCAGCCTTACTTGCCAGGCCATTCTTTGAAATTTGTTCCCAGTTCCATTTCTCTCTCAACAGTGTCTGCCCTATTCCATGGCATTTCTACATCAGCATTTCTCATCTCAAAGTTTCCCACACCCAAGGAGAGCCCAACAGGGCAGATCTGGGAGAGAATTAAAGCTGAATTTCCTGGGGAAGCCTCAGTTCAGAGCCTTTTACCTTGAGGACGAGCACAGCCACGAAGGCGATGGTGAAGGTGATCATCACTTTGGCATATTCCTCTGCTGGCAGCTTCTCCAGGGCTGGCAGAGAGCCCTGGGGGAAAAGGGAGAAGGTCTCAGCCCAAACCACTCAGGTCTCAGCCCAGAGCACTCATTCCCTCTGCCAGGGGCACCCACAGAGAGGAGTTCAGGGTTCAGGCAGAGCAAGGAATGAGGGATTTTCACTGGCAGCAGGATCACAGGGATGTTGTCTTACACCTGCTGTTTACACTCCCTGGGCAAAGCCCTGTTTAAATGAACTTTTAAAATTTTAATTTCCACTTTTGCCACCAGCCTGGGATTTTCCTGGTTTTTTCTCTGGAGGGAGAAACTTGGGACCGTGATCCCAGGGCCTCAAATCAGTGTCTCCATCCTTCCCTAGGAATGGGATGATTCCATCTGCTCATAACAACACTGGGGTGGGACTTACTAAATATTATTAAATATTAAATATGACTGCTTAATAAAGATGAAATTTGAGGCATTTTTCATGCCAGCAGCTCCACAATTTGCATCCATCAGATTCCTACAAGGAGAAACAAGGTGTATTTTTAAGGAACACAGGAACTGTCAGTCAGGAGCAGTGCTGGGGAGAACACAGAAAATCCTCTTTGTTGTCAGGCTGAGCAGTTCTGGATGCTCCAGAGGAGCTTCACAGCCATGGAATGGGAATTCATAGGAGTTCCAGGGTGGGAAATGAGCAGAGCTGGCTCTAGACCTACCCCGCTCTCCACAGGCTTGAGGCTGAGGAAGGTGGGCACCTCCATGTAGGAGCTGCACAGGGTGAGGATGCTCAGGCAGAAATCCAGCAGCTGCAGCGCCAGCAGGGGAGTCCTGGAGTGGCCCTGCTGAGGGGACAGGAATTGGGTTACAATCATAGGGTTTGGTCACTTCTGCACGTTATTCACACTTTACACAGAGCCTGTGGCTGGTTCACATGGAGTCTAAACCACTAAATTCCCTTAAATTCAGCCCAAAGCTTCCCTTCTGCTGGCCCAGAGAGTGAGCAAACTGTTTGTGGGGCTTCATCCGAGCTCCAGAGAAGCCTCTGGCCAGGGCAGTGACAATGTCAGTTTGTCTCCAGTGATGCCTTGTGAAGGCTGACCTAGAACAGAGACTGGACAGAACTAAAGAATAAAGCAGGGATTTATTAAAAGGCCTCAATGGATGCACCTTGGGCAGCACCAGAGCCCAGCCAAGGCTGCACCCAAGATGAACCAAAATGGTCCCAAAATGCACGGCCGGGCACGGGGTCTCTCCCTTGGATCAGTTCTGCTCCATTTGCACCTTGCAGTTCATTGTCCCATTCCAGCTTTAGCCCCTGCAGTCCCACCCTGCTTGTTTTTCTCTCTCCAGCCCACGGTGTTTGTGCTCTTGGGCTGAGATTTGGATCATTTGTCCTTGGTGCCCAACTGGAGCAGGAATTGTTTTGTCTCCCTGCTCTGTGCACAGAGCTCAGCATCCCATAATGTGAAGCCCAGACCCACACACTAAAGCAGCACAGAACCTGAAAAACAGAAAAGCTGAACCCGAGGTGTCACCAGCAAACCCTTCCTGCTGGGGGCACACCCAGAGCCACCTCCCTCAAAGCCAGGAGGAAATCAATATTTCAGGACAGGGGAAGATAAATATCCCAGCTGCCACTGCTTTCCTTCAGCCTCCAAGGATTGCCTCCTGTCTAGCCAGGAGAAACCACCTCACATCTGGGTTCAGGATCCTAAAAGTCTTTTCCAAACTAAAGGATTCCATGACAAACCACAGCCCAAGATAACAACCCTTTATTCCAACCTTCCAGGATCCTAAAGGTCTTTTCCACCTTAAATGATTCCATGACAAACCACAGCCCAAGATAATGATCCTTTACTCCAACCTAAAGGATTCCATGCAGAACCCAGCCCAAGGCAATGACCCTTCATTCCAACCTTCCAAGATCCTAAAGGTCTTTTCCATCCTAAAGGATTCTATGAAGAGCCACAGCCCCAGGGTAACCATCCTTTACTCCAACCTAAAGGATTCCGTGCAGAACCATAGCCCAGGGTAACCAACCTTTATTCCAACCTTCCAGGACCCTAAATGTATTTTCCATCCTAAAGGATTCCATGACAAACCACAGCCCAAGATTATGATCCTTTATTCCAGCCTTCCAATATTCTGAAGGTCTTTTCTACTCTAAATGATTCCATGAAGAATTGTAGTCCAAGATAATGATCCTTTATTCCAAACTAAAGGATTCCATGACAAACCACTGCTCAAGGTAATGATCCTTCATTCCAACCTTCCAGAATCCTAAAGGTGTTTTCCACCCTAAATTATTCCATGAAGAATTGTAGTCCAAGATAATGATCCTTTGTTCCAAACTAAATGGTTTCATGAAGAACCACAGCACAGGGTGGTGATCCTTCATTCCAACCTTCCAGGATCCTACAGGTCTTTTCCATCCTAAAGGATTCCATGCAGAACCACAGCCCAAGATAATAATCCTTTATTCCAACCTTCCAGGATCCTAAATGTATTTCCCAACCTAAAGGATTCCATGACAAACCATATAGCCTGGGGTAAAGATCCTTCATTCCAACCTCAATGATTCCATGAAGAACCACACCCCAAGGGAAGGATCCTCCATTCCATGCATTCCCCACCTCAGAAAAGCCAGAAGCCCCCAGAAGGTGAGGAATCTTCGCTTCTTTCACAGTCCCACAAACCCCAAGTTGTGCAGCACTTCACTCTCACACACTGAAAATGGAGCCCTGTCTCTCTCTACAAGGCCTTTTAAGGATAAACTGTCCAATTAAGAAATGACACCTAAATTATTTTTACTTTTAACCCAATAACCAACCACCCATGGCCTTCAATGGGGACTTTTTATCCAATTACACAAAACCACCCAAACCCATGGAGGAGAAGGAGAAGGAGAAGGAGAAGGAGAAGGAGAAGGAGAAGGAGAAGGAGAAGGAGAAGGAGAAGGAGAAGGAGAAGGAGAAGGAGAAGGAGAAGGAGAAGGAGAAGGAGAAGGAGAAGGAGAAGGAGAAGGAGAAGGAGAAGGAGAAGGAGAAGGAGAAGGAGAAGGAGAAGGAGAAGGAGAAGGAGAAGGAGAAGGAGCCTCTGCCCCAAAACCTCCATCTTGCTTTATATCTATCACGATATTCTAAGACTTTAAGTTTCCCACCCTGTGATGTGATTCCACTTCTATCCAAACTCCACACCCACAATCCCAGCTCTGTCATTCCATTCTGGAAGCTTCTGCAGGGCCTCAGGTCAGTGCAGTGTTCTCTGGGGGTCAGTGCCTGGCAGCACAGAAAGTCTGGAATTCTCAGTGACCAGGGTTCCAACACGGAGGAGGAGCTGCCACCCACCCAGAGCCCCCAGGAGGAGGAGCTGTCACCCACCGTGTGGCCCAGGGAGGACATGGAGATGATGGCTGGCACCTGGATGTAGGAGCTGAACATGGTCAGGAGGCTCAGGAGGAAATCGATGACTTGCAGAGCCAGGAAGGGGATCAGGAGCCGCTCCCTCATCTGAGGAGGAAAAGCAGTGCTAGTTATTTATTATATAACCATGATATATAATGGTTATTTCCATTCCAAGTGGGAAATGAGACCAGCTGGCACCTTAGATAGTGCTCCAAGAATTAACACTTCCCTGGAATTTCTGATTTCAGTGACAACCGATCCAGAGAAAATTATCAGAGCTGATTTTTTTTCACCCCTTTGGAGAATTCCTGTGAATTCTCACTCTGTGACATTGGCACTTCCCATCAGAGCTGTCATCCCACTGTCCCTGAAATTCACCTGTGCAGAGGGAGAACTGGGTTCAGATTCCTGGGATTTCCAGCCCCAGGCCTGGCCATTCCTCCTCCTGCCCTGGGAAATGAGTCCCCACAGTTCTCTCACAGTGACAGTTCTCTCTGACTTGCAACAGGGCAAGGAAATGAGGCAAGAAAACCTTTCTAAATCATAAAATCTCCTTCCTTTGACACCAAACATAGCCCTGATGGAAATGCTGCCCAGATTTGGTAGATCTGGGTGTTTGAAGCTTTTCCCAGGAACTTGAGGCTTCAAACCAGTCCCTCTCCCCCTGTGGAACCAGAAGACATTTTCACCTGCCTTTTTTCCTGTGTGATTTTGTGATTCTGGGATCTCTATCTGCCTTTTTTTTTTAATGTCTGATTCTGGGATTTTAATCTGCCTTTTGTTCCTGTGTGATTCTGGGATTTTTATCTGCTTTTTTCCTGTGTGATTTTGTGATTCTGGGATTTTAATCTGCCTTTTTTCTTTGTGTGATTCTGGGAATTTTATCTGTCTTTTTTATCCTGTGTGACTCTGGGAATTTTATCTTTTTTTCTCATATGATTCTGGGATTTTTATCTGCCTTTTTCCCCCTGTGTGATTTTTGTGATTCTGGGATTTCTATCTGCCTTTTTTCCTGTGTGGTTCTGGGATTTTTATCTGCCTTTTTTCCTGTGTGGTTCTGGGATTTTTATCTGCCTTTTTTCCTGTGTGATTCTGGGATTCTGGGATTTCTATCTGCCTTTTTTGTCTATGTGATTTTGTGATTCTGGGATTTTTATCTGCCTTTTCCCCCCTGTGTGATTCTGGGAGGTTTTCCTGCTTTTTTTGACCACAATTCCAGTGATCACCATCCAAACCCTGAGTGTCATTTGTGGGGAACATACCTTGAGCACCCCGAGCAGGAGGTGGAAGCTGATGACAAACAACATGAGGATCAGCAGGAAACTGGTGGTGATATCAGCTGAAAAGGATAAAAATTATAAAATTAATCACCACATCCCCAAAAGATGTCCCAACTCCATCACACCCCTAAGGGAGGGTTCAACCTGGCACAAAGAATTGTGTCTGTGCAGGAATTATTGCCACACAGCTGGAATTAACCCTCTTTTCCATTTTTACACCCATTTTTATCTCTCTATGAAGTTCCTGTATCCATCAGGCACTGTGGGTTGTGAGCTTGAGGGAACCAAGGCCTGAAATGTTAAATACCCCAGGCTAAAAAATGAAGAAATAAAAAAACCCAGAGGGCTTTTGGCTCATAGCTCTGAGCTGGAAATCATTTAGGGGCTGAAAGGCAGATAAAGGAACCAGCAGTGAAATGCTGAAGGATCTTCAGAAGCTCTCAGAGAAGAGTAGGAATTTTCACCCTTGGGAGGGTCGGGGGATCTCTCCCCCAGCTCTGCAGCTTTGGGGTGCAGGGGACACCTCAAAATGCCATATGAGGGGCTTTAGGGTGATTTTTGGCAGCTGCTGTGGGTGCAGGGGGTGATGTTTTATATCCACAGAGTTCCTGCTCAACCTTTGCCTGGAAGCAGCTTTCCCTCCTGGAATCACAGCCTGCCCTGCTGCTGATTCACCTCTCCAGAGGCAAAACCCTGCTGCTTTTTTTATCTGTCTGCGCAACCTTTCCCAGAGCTTCCTCCAACTCCTTTCCTTCTGTTTCACCTGGGTTTAAATCAGCACTGGCCAGTTTGGCTTCTTCAATTCCTAAGTGCTTCAAGAAAGGTTTAATTCTGCTAGAAATGAGCCAAAGTTTTCATTTTTCTGTTTTTTTTTTTTTTTAAACAGCTGATCCTTCCCATAGGTGCACAGGACTGATGGTCCTTGGGAGTCCCTTCCAGCTGAGGATATTCCACACAACCATGAATAAATCCAGTGCCAAACTCTGTTTTATCCATCACCCCGCCACTGTTTTCATAAAGAACTCTGGGAATTGTGCCTGTAGAATCCCTGCCACATGCCTGCTGCTCTGAAATCCTTAACTGCTCCATGTCACCCTTTTTTCCCCAGGAAAATTCATCTCCATCTCCCCCAGCTCTGAGTGTTCACCTGGACCTTTGGTGAGGGAAGATTTCAGTGCTTGGGCAGACCCCAATTCATCCTTTATTCCCTTTCTAGAAGTGGACATTCTTTATTTCAGTTAATATTTCTTTATTAAATATATTTATTTTTAGTTGGTTGGTTTTTGGTTTTTTGTTGTTTTTTTTTTTTTTTTGGGGGGGTGTTTATTTGTTTTGGTTTGGTTTTGGGGGTTTTTTTTGATGCCAAGAGGATAAAATCATTCCTAAGAAGTCAGGGAATGATTGGAAGGAACAGGAACCTGTCCCTGTTTTTCAGGCAGGTGACCCCAACAAAGATAACTTTATCAGAATTTGGACATTTGCTGTGTTTAGGGGGAAATGCAAAGATTTCCCCTGGGGTAAAGTGATTCAAATCTACCCCCAGCTCCAGAAAGGACTGAAAATGTCACTGAGAAGCTCTGGAACAATTCCAGGTTTGCTGAAAACCTTCCTGAGCCACATCTGGGCAGGTGGCAGCAGCAGTGCCACCCCTCCCATCCTCCCTCTGCTGACAGAGTTCATTTAAATGCAATTCAAATTCATTTCAATTGATACAAAAGAGATTTTCAATTCCCCTGCTGTCTCCTCTTTAAACCTCCTCCAGAAATGAGCTTTGCTGATGGGAAATTTCAGCGAGCAAAGCCCTGCCCAGCACTTCCTCCCCCCAGCACGAGGAGCCTCTTCCTTCCTCAGGCTCTGGGGAGGCTGCAACCCCCCAGGAACCAAAACCGCTGATCTGGGGGGGGACTGGAGCCATCTGGAGGGGTGGGATACAGGGAATGATCCAAATTCTCCACCCACCCTGCACCAGGAAAGGAGGGCTGCGATGGTGCAAAGCAAGGAAAAGGATTTTCCTCATTACCTGCTAAAACCCCAGTGAATTCAGAGCAGCACTGGGTGGGACTGGGATCAATAACTCAGTAAATATGAAGTGATTAAACACAAACCCCATTAAACTCAGCACTGAGAGCTCTGAGAGCACAATATCCTGAGCAGGAAAGGAAAGCGTGGCCTTGGTGTCATTTTCCAGAGCAGATTATAAAGTCTGGATTCCATGAATTCAGAACAATAAAAGTAATATAAAGTAATTCATTAATAGAAATATAAATTTATAAAATATAAATTGATTAAAGTGATTCATTCCATGAATTCAGAACAATGCTGGAATGGGACTGGGATCAACAATCCAGCAAATATAAAATGATTAAACATAAATCCATTAAACACAACATTGAGACCTCTGAGCTCACAATATGCCCAGGTAGCAAAGGAAATCGTGGCTCTGATGACTGCTCTGTGATGGCTGCTCCTCCCCAGGCCATGGGAATTGAGACCCCGAGGAGGAAGAAATCTCCTTAAACAATGAAGTGAGAACCCCCAAACCCAGCAAACCCCGAGGAGAGGGGGAAAGGGCTTTGTCTCCTGGAGAAAATCAGGAACACAAAGGGCAGCTCCCTCCAAAGGCAGCCAATGCTGCTTTCCTTCTGCTCCCACGGGTGTGGGAAAGGGAATTCCAATTGGAATTCCAAGGCAGAACAACAACCCCAGCTTTGAGGAGCAGGGGAGTGGAACCAAGGCTGGGATGTGGTGCACACAGAGCCAAAGATTAACAGGGAACAGCCTAAACCCAAAACAGATCTTAAAAAAAGGAGCCAGACTCAGCCTTTGTGAGACCAGTCCTGAAGGAGCCAATCCCAATCCCATTAAAAGCCAGGCTCCCAAAGCCTTTTCCCTAAAGGAGTCAATCCCATTAAAGCCCAATCTCCCAAAGCCCTTTCCCTAAAGGAGCCAGTCCCAATCCCATTAAAGCCCAATCTCCCAAGGTTTTTCCCTGGGTTTTGCCCAGCACCAGCACTCAGGAATTTGTCCAGAGAGGATTTCCCTCCTTATCCCAGGATTTTCTGGGGTCCAGCACAGCCACATTTTCCTGCCTCTCTCTCCCCATGGGCTCCTGCTCCAGCTCTCTGGCAGGATCCCTAATTAATTGGGAAGCAGCCATTGCCAGCTAATTGCCCAGCTAGATTTTCCAAGCAGAACCTGGAATAAACCCCCCCAAACAAATCTCCCACAAACACAAAGGGATGGAAAGAAAAGGAAAATGAAGGGAAAACAACTTTCCATGAGCTGGCTGCCTCCTGTTTGTTCCCAGGGAACAGAGTCATCCTCCCTGCTGGCAGCAGGGGTGGGTTGGTGCCATGGACAAAAACCCAAAAAATGCAACAAAAAAAAATCCCCAACCCCCTCCAAACAAACAAAACAAAAACCCTCAAACAAACAATAAGCCAAACAAAAACACAAACAAAACCCCAAACAAACAAGAATCCAAACCAACGAACAACAACAAAAAAACACCAAAAACAAAACCAAAAAATACAAACAAACAAACAAAAATGCAAACAAACAAAACCCCAAATCAACAAATGAAAAAACTCCAAAAAACAAAACCAAAAAATTCAAGGAAACAAAAACCCCAACAAACAAAAAACCCAAATACACAAGCAAACAAAAACCCCAAAGGAACATAACCCCAAACCAACCAGCAAAAAACCCCAAAAAGCAAAACCAAAAAATCCAAGCAAACAAAAGCCCAAATATACAAACAAACAAAAACCCCAAATAAACAAAAAACAACCAAACAAAACCAGAAAATCAAACAAACAAACAAATCTTCCAAATGTACAAACATTAAAAAAATAAAAACACCAACCCAACCCAAACCAAAAACCAAACTCTGAAAGAGGAAGGAAACCCTTGAGGTCACACTTGCATCAAGTTCTTCAATTCCCATCAAAAAATGGAAGTGGGAACACATTTTACAGGAATGGATGGATGATGGATGGATGGGTGGATGGATGGATGGATGGATGGATGGATGGATGGATGGATGGATGGATGGATGGATGGATGGATGATGGATGGATGGATGATGGATGGATGGATGGATGGATGGATGGATGGATGGATGGATGGATGGATGGATGGATGGATGGATGATGGATGGATGATGGATGGATGATGGATGGATGGATGGATGATGGATGGATGGATGGATGGATGGATGGATGGATGATGGATGGATGGAGGATGATGGATGGATGGATGGATGGATGGATGGATGGATGGATGGATGGATGGATGGATGGATGGATGGATGGATGGATGCTCCTGGTTTCCTTGTGCTGTTCCCAGCCCTAGCTCTGGAGCCTGCTGGATCATTCCCTGCTGGATCATTCCCTGCTGGGTCATTCCCTGCTGGGTCATTCCCTGCTGGGTCATTTCCTGGGAAAGCTCTGCATGAAGGGGTTTGCACTGCAGGAAGGGGTTTCCACCCTGAACTGGGGGCTGAGCTGAGCAGAGCAGCCTCCAACCCATCCACAGGAATATTTGGGAATATTTCTCCATGGGAAACGTGGGAACCATTGCACTGCCCCTTGCTCAGGTTCCTATCAGCAGGACTCACCCAAATTCCCATTTTTTGCTCACTGCTGATGCCCTTCCCCTTGGAACCAGGTGATTTATGTCCCTTCCAATCCAGACACTCCATGATTGTGTTGGATGAACCAAACCTTTGAGTGCTGATGTCAAACATCCCTGGGGGATCCCAGTGTTCATTTTTCCTTGGAAAAAACTGAAGCCAGTTTTTATAACTTCACCAGGCAGTACCTATTCCTGGTGTGGTGCTTTACCCTATTTCTGACTCCTGTCCTGTGGAACAATGTGCAGGAACCTGTACTCAATCTCCTTTTCCTCCACGTACAGGGAACAGCCTCTGGAAAACCAGGGAACAGCCTCTGGAAAACCAGGGAACAGCAATTCCTGCCTACCAGGGGTTGTGTTTTCCCTCCATGGGCATGCATGGGGCAGGGAGGGGGCCTGGCTTCCTGATTTTGCTCCCAGGGTTCTCTCAGCTTCTGGTTTTTGACAGAAAATGACTCAAGAAAGGAAAACCCCCCCTGCACTTGTTTCCAGACAGCTCCGGCAGAACATCCTGGTTGGGCAATATTTGAGGGCTTTGGTTTTTAGATGGCACCTCATGAGACAGCTCCGGGTCTTTTCAAGGATCTGAGCTGGATCCTTCTGGAGAAATTCAATCCTTGAGGAATTGTGAGCTACGGGACAGCTTGGCTGCCTCTTGCAGCCACCAATGTTCTGGAAAAATACACCAGGGGCTGGGAAAATCTGGGAATGGGGGTCACAGGGGGAGGGAGGGGTGGTGTGGCTCTGTCCAGCTGAGAGGCAGGAGATCCACAGGAATGGCTCCATGGGATTGTTTCCATGGGGATGGCTCCATGGGGACGGCTCCATGGGGATGGCTCCATGGGGATGGCTCCATGGGGATGGCTCCATGGGGATGGTCCCATGGGAATGGTCCCGTGGGGATGGTCCCATGAGAATGGCTCCATGGGAATGGTTCCATGGGAATGGCTCCCATGGGAATGGCTCCATTGGAATGGCTCCATGGAATGGCTCCATGGGAATGGCTCCATGGGAATGGCTCCCATGGGAAGGGCTCCATGGAATGGCTCCATGGGGATGGACCCATGGCAATGGCTCCAATGGGAGTGGCTCCATAGGAATGGTTCCATGGCAATGGTCCCATGGGAATGGCTCCATGGCAATGGCTCCATGGGAATGGTTCCACAGGAATGGTTCCATCGCAATGGCTCCATGGCAATAGTTCCATGGCAATGGTTCCATGGAAATGGCTCCATGGCAATAGTTCCATGGCAATGACTCTATGGGAATGGCTCCATAGCAATGGCTCTATGGAATGGCTCCATGGCAATGGCTCCATGCAAATGGCCCCATGGCAATGGTTCCATGGCATTGGCTCCATGGGAATGCTTCCACAGGAATGGCTCCATGGGAATGGCTCTATTGGAATGGCTCCATGGCAATGGCTCTATGGGAATGGCGCTATGGCAATGGCTCCATGAGAATGGCTCTATGGGAATGGTTCCACAGGAATGGCTCTATGGGAATGGTTCCATGGCAATGGCTCCACGGCAATGGCTCCATGGGAACGGCTCCATGGGAATGGCTCTATGGGAATGGTCCCATGGCAATGGCTCTATGAGAATGGCTCTATGGGAATGGTTCCACGGGAATGGCTCTATGGGAATGGCTCCATGGGAATGGCTCCATGGGAGTGGTTCCATGGCAATGGCTCCACGGCAATGGCTCCATGGGAACGGCTCCATGGGAATGGCTCTATGGGAATGGTTCCATGGCAATGGCTCTATGGGAATGGTTCCATGGCAATGGCTCCATGAGAATGGCTCTATGGGAGTGGTTCCACGGGAATGGCTCTATGGGAATGGTCCCATGGGAATGGCTCCATGAGAATGGCTCTATGGGAGTGGTTCCACGGGAATGGCTCTATGGGAATGGTTCCATGGGAATGGCTCCACGGCATGGAGGCATGTTGGAGTGCTGGTGGCAGTGTCCCACAGCCCACACATCCACGGGATCAATATGGGGTGCGATTTGTCCCCTCTCTCCATTGAGGAGTTCTGGGACACTTCAGTGTTTCCCTGGAAATGGCCAGAATGTGAAGGAAGCCAGGAGTGCGTGTGAGGCTGGAATGATCCACACCTGGGGAAAAGGGAGATGAAGGGAAACCAGGATTGCCAGGGGAATCCCAGGAGATTCCAGAGGGAGCTGAAGGACTCTGTGAGTGCTGCAGAGTTTGGACTGATCCTCTGAAATAAAAACTTCTCTGGGCTCCACATTGATCTCCAACACAGCCCTGGCCTAAAGCAAACCCCAAACAGAGCCTAAATTCCTTCCTGAGCTTTTGACCAGAATTCCAAACTCTTTGATGGAAAAAGCAGAGGGAGCAATGCAAGACTGAGGGATCCCTCCCTGCCCCACAGCTGCTTCCCAGCATTCCCAGGACCCACCAATTCTGTAGTAATCCTTGTCCAGGTCTTTGCAGAAGCCCTTCCCGTTGGCCACCTCCAGGGAATACTCGATCAGCAGCAGGACACTCATGACCTGGAGAACAAAGCAAAGAACACAATTCAGGGGCCTTGGCCCAAATTCCCAGCAGTGAATTTATTTCCAGGGGATGCTGGATGGACGAGTCTCCAAGTGAGCCAAACACAAAGGGTTTAAATCCCAGGAAGTTCTGAGACAGCAATTATCAGTTTATGAATATTTTGGATTTAACTGCCAGCAGAAGGAAGATGGAGAAATGATAGAGGCAGTGAGTTTTGTTTCAATGGTTTTTATCCTGGTTTTATGTTTGGAAATTCCCTTTTGCTCCAGAGTTGAGGAAAATGCAACACCAGTATTCCAAAGAGTAAAAAGAAACACAAAAGAGATGAAAGATCTCCCTGTAAGTGCAGCTGTGCCACTCCACTGACAAACCATCACTTTCCTTCTTTTATTATTTGAGGAAAATCCCCAAATGTTCTTTTTTCACAATGAACTGGAATGATTTTCCCCAAGTTTTCCAAGTGGACCATCAAACCCCAGCCTCCAGGGCTCATTCTGTTCGGAGTTTAATGAGCTGGGAGATGGAGGGAGGTCCAGAGCTGTGGGCTCAGTCCCGGCCCTGAACTTCTGCACTCAGCCAGGAATGTCTGAACCCAGCTTAGGAGATCTCCATGGAATCAGGGAATCCCAGAAAGGATGGAACTTGCTGGGGTATTCCCTGCTGGATCATTTCCTGGGAAAGCTCTGCAGGAAGGGGTCTGCACCCTGCACTGGGGGCTGAGCTGAGCAGAGCAGCCTCCAACCCATCCACAGGAATATTTGGGAATATTGCTCCATGGGAAACCTGGGAACCATTGCCCACATTGGAAGGGATTTGCCCATGGGCTGGAAGGGATTGGAAAACTCATCCCATTCCACCCCTGCCATGGGCAGGGACACTTCCCACTGTCACAGGCTGTTCCTGGCCTGTCCAGCCTGGCCTTGGGCACTGCCAGGGATCCAGGGGCAGCCACAGCTGCTCTGGGCACCCTGTGTGTCCCTGTCTGTCCCTGTGTGTCCCTGTCTGTCTGTCCCTGTCTGTCCCTGTGTGTGTGTCCCTGTGTGTCCCTGTCTGTCTGTCCCTGTCTGTCCCTGTGTGCAGGGCTCAGAGCAGCCCCAGGCTCTGCTCCAGGCCCAGCCATGGCCCCAGAGCCACGGGCAGGGCCTGAGCCCAGGAGCTGCCCCTGCCCAGGAGGCAGAGCTGCCCTGGGCAGTGCCAGCCCTGAGCAGAGCCCAGAGAGGGGCTGGAGTCTCCTCCCTGGGACATTCCAGAGCCACATGGACACTCTGCTGTGCCCTGAGCTCTGGGATGGCCCTGCTGGAGCAGGGGGTGGCACCAGTGACCCCCTGGGGTCCCTCCAGCTGCCCCTCTCCGTGACCCCCGAGCCCTCTGCCCCGCAGAGATGCAGAAGCCAGGCCCTATCTGCCACCCACATCAGCACCAGCTCGGGCAGAGATGAAACGATTTTTCCACCAGAGCTGCACCAACCTTTCACTTCAACCACAGCCTGAGCAGCACCGTGGGCGAGGAGGAAGTGGCACCGCTGTGGTCTGGGCTTGTGTTTGCAAACTGGGGCTGCTGGAGCAGCACAGAGCCAGCTGCTGCACGGGCTGGGCTGGGCAGAGGATGGGGATTCCAGAGGGATCCAGACACACTTTGGGCAGCTGGATGCCCAGCCAGGGGAGCTGTGCTTGCAAAGGAGCTATGGGAGGGAAGGCTCTGCCTTGCCCAGAAAGGGGAAAGGGAGGCTGGGAGGTGACGGGAGCTGAGCACAGCCCCTCCCTCTGCCTCTGCGTCAGCTGCAGAAGACCTAGAAATAATTTCAAACCGAATTCATCAACTTTCTGAGCCCCCAGCTGCAGCTCCCTGAACTGTGGCACCCACCAAGCCACGCTGTGAGGGGACTGGGAGCCCCTGTCCACCCTGTCCCTCTCAATTTAAAATCCTGTCCAGAGTCTGAGTGAGAAAGAAGGATGTGTCAGGTTTTCCCTGGGCCTGTCTGATACCAGCTTGTTCAAGAGTCACTCTGCTGTCTTCCCTTTTTTCCAATTAAGTAAATGAACTTTGCAATTTGCTCATGAGCTGGCAGCAAAAGGAGGAATATCCAGATCTCATTACACGAGGACACGACAAAGTTACACGAGTTCAGCTTAATGGAACAGCATTTCAGCTCCCAGGGCATCTCTGAACCCTGTCAAGGATGAAATTGCATCGATCCAAAGTGTCTTTACAGCTGCTGGTGCCCCTTGGGAGGAGAGGGATCTCTTAATGAAGACACATGGAGATCACACCTGACTGCAAGGTGGCTGAGAGGTTTTGTGTTCAGGCTCCCAAACACATTTTGCTTCCTTTATTTCTGCTGTTGGTCCAACCCCTCAATTGCCAGCTTGGGAAATACGGGCAGAAATTGCTTTTTCAAGCTCCACTTAAAAGGAGGCCTGAGCAAAAGGGATGAGCTGGGCCCTAAATATCAGTTTTGTTCTGAAGGAAGAGTGGGTGAGAGCAGGACAGCAAACCCCAAATTCCCCCATGCCATCCAGCAGATCTGGAGGCTGAAGCTGAGCATGAGGAGCCCTCTCTGATGTGTGCCAGAGAAGAACAAGGCCCTGGTTTCCTTTCTGGAGGAAGTGAGCCACACAGCCCAAGTGCAGTCACACAAGATAAGGACATGGCAGGAAACCCCAGCCCAGCCTGGGAGATTCAGGAGACTTTTAAGGCAAAAGTTGGTTTAAATTTTTCCATTTTGTGTAGAAAGAAAGAAGCCCTGAGATGTGAGCAGGCAGAGACCTCCAGGCCTTTCCCTTGGCATGGAGAGCCAGGCTGGCACAGGACACCTCTGCAGCAGCTGCCTTTGGCACGCTGGGATGTGGAGCCTTCCTTATTCCTGCAGGGAATGCACATCCAAGGGATGAACCCTCTGCAGAGGGGCCTTTTGGGGGAAGGCAGAGGAGGATGGATGTGGTGCCTGCCCTGCACTCCTTGCTCAGCTGCTCCCACTGCAGATCCACTGCTCAGCTCCAGCAGGAACCAAAAATTTCTCATTTCACACAGAAAAATACCCAGTTCCCTTTCCCTTTGCAATGCCACAGCAGGACAAATGTAGGTTTAAAATAGAGGATTTCACTTCCAAGTGCTCCATTCCCAGCCCCTCTCCAGCCCCTCATCCCTGATCTCCTCGAGCTGGAACTTTTGTTGCTGCCTGTCTGTAAAAGGAGCTTCACATTTCTGGGTGGAAGAAATTTGAATCCTCAGAAAATGAACAGCTGGAGCTGAGCCAGGGCAGCTCAGGCTGGAGCTCAGGGCAAGGTTCTTCCCCCAGAGGGTGCTGGGCACTGCCCAGGCTGCCCAGGGAATGGGCACAGCCCCGAGGCTGCCAGAGCTCCAGGGATGCCCAGGCTGGGCTTGCTGGGGGCTCTGGGCAGGGGTTGGATCTGGGATTGATCATCCCTGTGGGTCCCTTCCAGCTAGGGGCGTTCTGGGATTCCATGATATGCTGAAATAATGTAGGACTGAGATAAATCCAGTCATTAAATCAAGGGAGATAAATTAGGGTGTCTTGAAGGCAGAATCTGACACACAGAGCCCCCATTCCCTGGGACAATCCTGCTGCAGCTGCAGTGGGGTTAAACTGCTCTTTGAGGTCACCTTCTGCCAGTTTTTTTTTTCTGAAATATTTGCAGCTTGACTGATCTCCAGGTGATTTATCTTTGTGCACATGGCCCTGGTGCGAGGCTGCTCCTCTGCTGCTTCACAGGAGGCGTTTCTGCCAGGGGAGCTTGAAGGCCTGAGGAACAGGGGCCCCTGGGGACAGGAACAGGGACAGAGACAGGGACAGGGACAGGGACAGGGACAGGAACAGGGACAGGGACAGGGACAGAGGGACAGGGACAGGAACAGGGACAGGGACAGGGATAGAGACAGGGACAGGGACAGGGACAGGAACAGGGACAGGAACAGGGACAGGGATAGGAACAGGGACAGGGACAGGGATAGAGACAGAGACAGGGACAGGGACAGGAACAGGGACAGGGACAGGGATAGAGACAGAGACAGGGACAGGGACAGGGACAGGGACAGGGATAGAGACAGAGACAGGGACAGGGACAGGAACAGGGACAGGGACAGGGATAGAGACAGAGACAGGGACAGGGACAGGGACAGGGACAGGGAGAGGAACAGGGACAGGGACAGGGATAGAGACAGGGACAGGGACAGGGACAGGGACAGGAACAGGAACAGGAACAGGGACAGGGATAGAGACAGGGACAGGGACAGGAACAGGGACAGGGACAGGGACAGGGACAGGGACAGGGACAGAGACAGGGACAGGGACAGGGACAGGGTGCTCTGGGTGCTGGGTTGTTCTGGGGACACCAGCACAAGGAGCACCACCCAAACACAATGCCCTGTCAGAGCTTCTCCTTTTCTGTCTTGAATTTCTGAGTGGCTCTTGTGGCAGCCGAGGGTGAAGTGAGGAGAGCTTTGAGTTCTCATCTGGTTCCCTTTCACATTTCATCTTCTCCTGCTGCCTCCTTGGTTGAGCTGCTCCAGGGGAAGCAGCTCAGGCTCTGTGGGGCCCCTGGGTCAGCAGAGCCTGGTGAGAGCTCAGTGAATCCCTCTGAGTTCACGTGAGTCACGTCCAGAGGTGAGGACAGGGCCTGGGAGGGTTCCAGAGGGGAACTTCTGCTCTGTGAGTTACAGAGCTGCCAGAAGAGGAGCTGGAGTGCAGCTGAGGCCAGACAAGGTGCAGACGCTGCTTCCCGAGGCTCCTCTGGCTCCAATCAAGGAGCAGCAGGAAGGGAATTCTGTTCCTGCACTGGAGCAGGTTTCCAGCCCCGACCTTAAATCTCTCTGTCAAACACCTCGAGGCCTGAGGAGCAGGACAAGCTCCCCAGTGCTGTCTTTGAAAGTCACCTGCAGATCACCTCCCCACACCATGGAGCTTTGCTGATCACACTCTCCTCACTCCCCCCCTCCTTCCCTGTCTGTTCCAGAACGCCCAGGATTTATTCCAGTTGTCTCTGAAGAGATCAGCAGTGAGGCAGAGCTGATTTATGGGAGGAGAAGACCTTGCCACAGAGCCTGAGAGCTCTTTGGTGGGACTGCTGTCACCCAGCATGGCTGGGATTCATCCCTGGCACCTGCAGCAGGAATTTATCCTGACCCAAAGCCCCAGCACTGATGGAGCAAATCAGCCAAGGTATAAATCCCCTTCTCCCTTTCCCTCCCCCTGCCCAGCTGCAGCTGCACCATCATAGAGGGAGAGAAGAGGCAGGGGTAGAAATGATGGGTATTGTGCGACAGCTCTTAAAGTAGGACAAGACCTATCCAAAAATCACCCTGTTTTCCAAGGGCAAGAGGGATGGTACAGCTCTTGGAACCTTGGAATGTCCTTCCTGTGCCACAGCTGCCATTCCCATGGGATTTCTGCAGGCTGCAGCTCTCCCCAGTCCCCTCTGCTGCGCAAGGAGTGCTGAGAGCCCCATTATCACCCCGAGGGCCCAAAACCCTGACTGTGCACACCCAGAGCTGTGGGGAGACCATGGAATGTCCTTCCCGTGCCACAGCTGCTGATCCCAGGATTTCTGCTGGTCCCCAGCTCCCCCTCTGCTGTCCCAGGAACCTGTGACAGCCCCGTTACCACCCCGAGGGCTCCCAAACCATGACTGTGCACAGCCAGGGCAGCACGGGGTTTATTTTAATAACCCAGCCATGCAAGAAACCACATCCTCAGGACGGTTGAAAACACCTAAAGCTCCTCAGTGCCACCAGGAGCGTGGGAGAGAGAGGTCTCCAGGCTGTCCTGCTCTGCCATCCCTGCCCTGAGCAGCTTCTAGACACGGCCATGATCCCAATGGAAACCAAAAGAGACCCAGAGGAGGCAGCGCTGCCCATCACCCTTTGCTTGTCCTGCTCCCAAATCCCTCCAGTGCCCCATTCCCACATTCCCACTGCCAGGGCTGCCCATTCCCACCCAGCAGGCTCTGGATACACTCAGGTAGGAGCTCCTGCACTGAGCAGAAAATCAGGAAGCAGAGCGAGTTTCCCTGAGCTCCAATTGGCAGAACCAGGAAAAAATTGTTCAAAACCCCTCCCAGTGCAGCAAATTCCACTTCTCCCTGTCCCCCCTCACCTTTTGTTCATCCCTCTAAACTCATTGGGTTTTTCCTCTTGGGAACAGAGAACATTCCAGTGTCAGGGAACCCTGTGAACCACAACAATGCACCCTCCTGGAGAGGTTCCACCTCTGTTTTCCTGCCTCCCTGTCCCCCGTGCAGGACTCACCATGTGGAAGATCCCCAGGGCCACTGTTGCTGTCTTGATGTTGAAGCAGCAGCATTTGGGGGGCTCAGGGGGAGTTTGGGGGGTCATTTTCGGGTCTCTGAGCGCTCCTGAGATAATGAGGTTGGATTTGCAGCTGCCCCACGGAACACAAAATGAGAGCAGCTCGGCTTCCTTCCTGCTCTCTGAATGTGTGAAGTCATCTACAAAGTCACATGAGGCCTTTGGGTTTCTCAATCACAAAGAAAGCAAAACTGGGGGGCTTTTTGAGCACATCCAGCTGGGAAATCGGAGCCCCAGTTCTGTGTCCAGCACGGGGTGTCAGGAGAGGACCATCAGGAGCAGGACGGGGGCTTTGTCCTACAAAAATCCTCAGGAACAAAACAGGGGCCAGGAATTTCACCTCAAACTCACCCTGCTGTTTTTGCTGTTTTTGCAAAGTTCCTCCCTTTGGAGCTGGCGTTCCCTGCCAGCAAAGGCTCCGTTCCCTGGAGCTGCTGCTGGAGCAGCCCTGGGCTCTGTGAGGAGGAGGAGGAGGATGGCAGAGGGTGTTGGTGCCTCTTTGGGGCTACCTAAAAACACAGGCCAGATAAAATTAAGGGAATAAAAAGCAGTTATATTTATTGAAAGGCCTTTTGGGCAGACGAATTCCCCCAGGGGCTATACCCAAAAATGGACCAGGTGTCATGGATTTGCACAATTTTATAAATTTGGGCCATTTGCACATCGGGGGTTACTCTTCCAATTACAGCTTCAGGTAATGAAGTCATTTACCCCAGATTTGCTGCCCCCAACTCACTTTTGTTTCCATCTCTTGAGGCCTGAGGCAGTGAGGTGTCCTTGATTGCCAGGCCTGGAGAGGAATTGTTGTGTCTGCCCCAAATGGGGAAGCAGCAGCTCACACTGTACATGGAGTTTAGAGTTACACACTAAGGAACTGCAGGATTACAAATGTATGAAAAATATAAAAGCTAAAATCCTAAGGCATCAGTGTTGGCTGGAGGATCTGCAGCTCTGGTCCCAGCTCCTGGGGATGTGATCTGTGCCCTCATCTCCCGGAAGGGAAACCAGCGGGATCTGAGTGTGGTGGCTTTGTCACTGTGCAGGACATTGGGGTGTCCCCCTGCTAACTGAAATGTGCTCTTTGACAGGAGATTTTTTACTGTTCTCATAAAAAAACCCATTTTAGATTCTCTTGTCCTCTTTCCCCACCCCATGGGACAGAAATTCCCTCTTTAGACCCCTGTGGAGTGGATTGTTCTGAGTTTTGGGCTTTCTTACAAAGGTTTGATGTGTCCCAGCAGGGGAAGCTCTCCAGGAGGGAAATGCAGGTAAATAAAATGAGAATTGGGCTCACATGAGCTCTTGTGGGTGTCAGAGCCCAAAAATGCTCCCTGGATTTGCTGTTTGATGCCTCCAGGAGCGTTCCCAGCACAGCATCCCCACAGTGATGCAGCAGAGGGGCTTCTTGGTGGTTTTTATGGAATTAAATGCAGGGATTCCACCTGGGTGCTTCATAAATACAATCCAGTTGCAAACACTCCTTGATGGATCCTTGGCAGAGCAGGAAGGTGAAATCTCTTCACCAGCAGGGAAAGCACAGAGCTGCAGCTGAGGACTGAGGGCACCGCATCCACCCGTGAGAAACAGCCTTAAAAATCTGGTTTATTTTTACAAATAGATCATTTTGAGCATCTCTCCTTTACAAACCAGATGCAAACACAGGCTTGGTTTTGCCTTCCCCACATGAAAAATGTTTTCTTCAGGGGCTGCCTCCACCCCTGATAAATAGGGCTAAAAATAAGGTTTATTTTTTTTAATAGATAATTTTGAGCATCTTTCCTTTACAACAGGCTTGGCTTTGCCTTTCCCACATGAAATGTGTTTTCTTTAGGGGCTGCCTCCCCTCCAAGCTGGTTTGTGGAAGGAGTTGCAGGAGGATGAAGGATTTCCTGCAGATCTGAAAAGCTGGTTTATGGTCTGCCCCTGCCCCTTGTCCCCTCAGGGGCACACAGAGCTCTCCTTGTGTGCCCGAGCATTCCGGACCCAAACTGAGCTCTGGCTGTGGGAAAACAAACACAAACAGACACAAGTCTGTTCCATTTCTTTTTGAGTTGGTGCTGCAATGAGCAAGTCATCCAAGGTTTGGGTGGGAAGGCAACTTAAAGCTCTTCCTATGGCCCAGGGCCACCTCCCACTGTGCCAGGTGCTGCCAGCCCCAATGTCCAGCCTGGCCTTGGGCACTGCCAGGGCTCCAGGGGCAGCCACAGCTGCTCTGGCAATTCCAGCCCAGCCCCTGCCCACCCTGCCAGGGAACAATTCCCAATTCCCAAGATCCCATCCAGCCCTGCCCTCTGCCACTGGCAGCCATTCCCTGCCTCCTGTCCCTCCATGCTTGGCCCCAGTCCCTCTGCAGCTCTCCTGGAGCCCCTTCAGGCCCTGCAAGGGCTCTGAGCTCTCCCTGCAGCCTTCTCCTCTCCAGGGGAGCACCTGGATGTAGTGTAAAATGCTTGACCATGGGTGTTTTGTTGGGCAGGAGACAAAGCTTTTGCCATGAAATATTGGCAAACAGTAGGCAAACTTTTCATCCCTTGAGGCAAAACTGTCCAGTGGTAAAACCTCGCGGTAAAACCTTTGCAGCGGTTCTCCTCTATTGATGGCTGGAACCAAAAAGGCAAATCCAGGAGCATCCTCTGGATGCAGTGGAATGTTGAGAACACAATCTTTTAAGTTGATGACAAGAAGAGGCCAGTCTCTTGGCACTGTTAAGTCAGAAATGACACAGAGTTAGTCAGAAGGCTGAGTTGAACGAGCACGCTGTTTTCACTGAAACTGCTTCTTTTATAAACTGGTCCGATACAGGTGGAGCTGATTGGTCATTTAATCAATACATTTCACATGATTGGCTAATTAACAAGACACCCATTTGTAAACAATCTTATGAGAATAACAGGAAAACAGAAAAACATGACCTGCAGGTTGTTTTAATGATTGGCTATCATTGTTTATCTCTGGCTCCCTAAAGCTTCCCAGGCCAGTTCTGGGAAAACTTATCTGGCTTTCTCTCTCTCTGATCAGGCTGCCACATCCACATCTTGGAATCTTTGAAAGAGAGGGAAGTCCTGGCTGCAGAGGCCCCATGTCCTCTGTGAACTCACTGATGTTCCTCAGGCCATGGAGCAATCTCTGGGAATCAGAAGTCTTCTTATGAATGATGAAAACTGGGAAAAGCTGGGCCTGGGGTCCTGCTGGAGCCTGGAGGCCACTGAGGCCTGGCAGTGCCACCCCCATGTCCCCTCTGGGGACTCCAGGTTTTAGGAGGTTGCTCTGCTCAAAGGGACACAGCCTTGGCTGGGCATGGAATGCCGGACATGGATTTGAGGCATTTGGTGCTGCTTTGTCTGTGACTCCCTCCTGGCAGCAATTCCAGCCGGAATTTCTCCTTGGAGAGGTCATCAGAGTATCTCCCACCAGGAGAGGCTGGGACCAGGTGCTGTCCCTTGTCCCCAGAGCAGGGAAGAATTCCAGCCCTGTGTGAGCTGCTCCTCAAGGAAAGCTGGGCTGGAGGGTGGGGCAGCCATTGGGAATAAATCCAATAATAAATAAATAAATAAATAAATAAATAAATGTAAACATGCCAATAATAAAAAATACAATAAATAAGGATAAAAATAAATATAATATCATCATATGATAGAATATGTGTTATATAATAGTTTCTATATAAATATAAATAAAATATAAACATCAATATAACAATATAAATATACATAAATATACAAAAATAAATAAAATATAATGGATATAATATATATAATACCTACAATATGATATTATTGAAATATGTTGATATTTTATATTTATATAATATAAATAGATAAATATTTATATTATAAATATAATATGTCAGATAAAATAAATAAAAATAAATATAAATGTATGTCTTGGTTTAGGGCAAATTTAGGAGGAAACTTTTGAAGTGGCTTTCTTGAGAAAATAAATTCAAGCTGGCTCTCCTCTATCTGGTTCTCCTCTCTTTGCTCTTGGAACCAGGCTTAAATGTTAAACTTGGTATCCAGCATAAACAGAACAGAATGGGGATACAAGTGTCATAAAGTCACCCTAAGACAATATAATAATGCATTTTGATAGATATATTTATCATATTATCTAAAGATATGTAAATATAAAACTACAAATAAATATCTATGCCAAAAAAGTAAAGAACTATAAAATCCGTGGGGGCATTTGAGGGAGATTTGGGGTGGATTGGGGGGTTCAGGGGGATTTGAGGGGGGCTGAGGGGTGTTTGTGGAAGTTTGGGAAGATTTCTGAACTTTTGGGAGGGCTGAGGGGGTTTAGGGGGACTTGGGGAGGATTGGGGCAAACTGAGAGGGTTAAGGGGGGATTTGGGGGGCATGGGGAGGTTTAGAGGGGATTTAAGGGGGTTTGGGGGAATTTTGGGGAATTTGGGGAGGACGTGGGAGTAATTAGGGATTTGGGGGGCGTGGGGAGGTTTAGCGGGGATTTAAGGTGGTTTTGGGGAGTTTGGGGGAATGTGGGAAGGATTGGGGGTTTAAGGGGGGATTTAAGATATTTAGAGGGGATTTGGGTGGGGTTGGTGGAAAATTTAGGGGGACTGGGGAATTTTTGGGGGGTGGATTTGGGGGGAAATTTCAGGGTTTGGCAGGCACTCAGGAAATTTCCCTGCCTAACCTTTTCTTCTGCCCATTTCATAGGTGGCTTGGGGCATTCATTGCTCTGTGGAAGGGATGAAAGGTGGGGTTAGGACACAAAGCTTTGGGTCCATGCTGCCATCACAGGTGGGCAAACAGAGCACGGGGAAATTCCTGAGTTTGTCCCAGAGCTGAGCTGGGCTCAGCTCCTGCCCAAATCTCCTGTCCCAGCTCCCAGTCCCCACCAGCCCTGGGAAATATTTCCTCTGTCCTTCCTGTGAGAAACACAGCTCACTATTGAAAATTTTATAAAAGTTTATTAAGGGATAAAAGGGACAAAATCCAGCACTGGGACACTTGGCCCTTTGCCAGAAGCACACTTTAACTTAATCCATGTTCTCTGTATCCTGTTACATCAGAGGATGCGTGTTCATAAAGTGCATGTTCATAAAGTGCATATTCATAAAGTTTATACATATTCAAACATTCCTTCGAGTTTAGATTAGTTTTTAGTTTCGTTTTTGACTTCTTTTGCTTCGTTTTAACCGTTGACTTGTCTTCATGCCATCCTGTAGATTAAACTGATACATTTTATTTCTTCTTGTGGTTCCACCCTGTTGTATTTTCACTCCCTGATAACGAGGGTCAATAGATTCTTCTTTTTCTTTTTCAGTGTTCTGGGTTTTGTTTCCATTATCTTGTCTTTCAGATAAGATAGTCCCCAAATGTGGGAAATCACCCAATTCTCTTACACCATTTCCTGAGTTATTATATGAAGAAGCATTTCAATATTTTACAGTCTATATTATGCTATGGTCTAAAATAATTATATTATTTTTATAGTGTATTACACTGTATTTACACTATATAGTCGTATAACACTATATAACAGTATATATTACACTATGTTTACACTATGTAGTAGTATTACACCATATAATAGTATATATTACACTATATTTACACTGTATAATAGTATTACACCATATAATATAAATTACACTATATTTACACTATATAATCATAATACACGAAATAATAGTATATATTACACTATATTTACACTATACACTAGTATTATACCATATAATAATATATATTACACTATATTACACCACTATTTATAAAAGCTATACAGTGCATACATAAACTGACAGATTATATCAAAAGCAGGAATTACAAATTGTACTATATGAGGTTTTTTGTGATCAATAATAACTTGCAAAACAAAAGTCATATATATAAATTAAATATTTAACTATTGGTGAGAGCTAATAATTATATTTACATTATATATATTATAAGATGATATATTAGATATGTATTTATATATAAATATATACATATGTATAATATAAATATATATGACAAATAATATATATAAATATATATGACAAATATATAATATATATTCTATATATTTAATATTTATAAAATATATATCTTTATACATTTGTTATTTATTATATATATATATATTATCCATAAATATCTATTATATATATCATACATATAATTATTTCTTATTATAGATAAGAAATATAGATACTATAATATAGATAATTATATATATATCATATATATAATTATTTCTTATTATAGATAATTTCAACATAAATATTATAGAATTATATTATGTATAAATTATATTATTTTTAATTAATATATATATATGCATATTTATAAAAAATATATTTGTTATATTTTTTATTTATAACATTCCTAATTGGTTTCTCCGAAGGTTTCGCTTGGTGGATTTACCCTCCACAAGAAGCCAAACAATGTGAGAGCCCTAATGAGGGGAATGTTGCATTTATTGCCAGCAATAAATGCAATAAATCCCTGCCAGAGCTTGGCACTGGGGCTGCCACCACAAATTTCTGCTCCAATTTGAGGCAGGCTCAGGCTCTGCTGCTGCCAGGGAAAAGGGAGAGTCTGGGTGAGTGGCTGGGAAATGGGTTCTGCTTCTTGAGTGCCCTAATTAAATGAAATGGATGTTTTAAAATCCCAAATGGATTTGCACAGGGAGGTTGGTGCAAAGGGTGGGATGGAGGTGGGGAACTGTGCAGTGATGGAATCACAGGATCTGCCAGATCCCAGCTGGAAGTGTTGGCGGGACAGGGGGGCAGGTGGGGCTTTCTCCAGAAGTCACAGAATTATAGGATCATGGAATGGTTTGGGTGGGAAGGGATCTTCAATGCCAGCTCATTGCAGCCCAGGGCCACCTCCCACTGTGCCAGGTGCTGCCAGCCCCAATGTCCAGCCTGGCCTTGGGCACTGCCAGGGCTCCAGGGGCAGCCACAGCTGCTCTGGCAATTCCAGCCCAGCCCCTGCCCACCCTGCCAGGGAACAATTCCCAATTGCCAAGATCCCATCCAGCCCTGCCCTCTGCCACTGGCAGCCATTCCCTGCCTCCTGTCCCTCCATCCTTGGCCCCAGTCCCTCTGCAGCTCTCCTGGAGCCCCTTCAGGCCCTGCAAGGGCTCTGAGCTCTCCCTGGAGCCTTCTCCTCTCCAGGGGAGCACCCCCAGCTCTCCCAGCCTGGCTCCAGAGGGGCTCCAGCCCTGCAGCAGCTCCGTGGGCTCCTCTGGGCTCTCTCCAGCAGCTCCAGGTCCTTGATTTTGGGGGCTCCAGGGCTGGAGCAGCTCTGTAGGTAGGGTCTCACCTGAGAGGGCCACAGAGGCACAATCCCCCTTTTCCTGCTGCCCCCTGGGATCAGCCCAGGGCTGGGGGGTTCCTGGGTTGGGTAATGTCCAGTTTCACCCACCACCACCCCCAAATCCTTCTCCCAGGGCTGCTCCAGCTGGATCCATCCCAGGAATTTCTCCATCTCAGGGGCAGCACCGGACTTGGCCTTGTTAAACCCGAGTGATTCCCATGGGGAGGGGACTATGCACAGCCTGGATTTTCCAATATTCCCAGTTTTACCTGTGCATCTACAGCATGGCATAGCAAAAGCTGATAGGCCAAGAAACGCTTTTAGTGTACTATATTTAGGAAATATAAGGCTTCTGATTGTAATAGCATGAATTATAATGTCTGTATTGTCTCACCCTTCTCATGAGAATGAAAATGGAATAAAAGTTTTTAAAACACCTCTCAGTTGCCCCATCTCTGGGTCAGAAAAGGGCTTAATCTGGCATTTACCCCCCCAGGACCTGGAGTTGCTGTCCTGTCCCTGCCCTGTGTCCCCAGCCTGTCCTGCTGTGTCCAACCCCCCCTGAGCCCCACACCAAACGTTCCCAGCCTGGCAGGGGTTTGGGGCTGCTCCTAACATCCAGCAGAAGGATTTGCAGGTGTCAGAAATCATTCATTGCTGAGTGAGAAATCCCAACCCCTCCCACAGCAGCCAGGAGCTCTCTGAGGGCTCCAAAGAGAAAATTATCATTTTGCTTATTGGGAGTGACAACAGAACCTCTCCATTAATGTGACTTTCAGCCAGCAGCTCATTATGCTTTATGTCTGTGCTGATGTGTGTTTGGCCATTTATTATTCCTTTTCTCCTCACGCTGGGCCCTGCTTTAGGATTTATGACAGCCTCTTCCCTGCTTTATTCCTTCATTATATTTTATGGCAGCTTTGCTATGCTTAATGTCCACACAGCCTCCCCGTGGATCCACCTTCCTGGATTTATCCATTACCTTGCACGGCTCCTGCCTCACTCAGAGATAAAAAATCATAATCTGGAGGATATTTAAGTGCTCACAGAGGTGAAAGTCCATTGTTTTCATTCAGCTGGATGGAGGGAGCTGCTGCTTTGGCTTTCCCTCACACAGCTCTGCAAGGACAGGACCATCCTCTGGTTTGAAGGGAGGCAGCAGCTTCCCTGCAATATTCACCCAGCAAGGATAAATCAATTAACCACTGCAGCTGTTTAATTGTTATTAATGGGGGATTCATGGAGAGATGCCTCCCACATTGACAAAACCTTAAAAAATGAAATGCTGGGTTCAGCTTCCCACACAGGATCGTGGGATGGTTGGGGTGGGAAGGGATTTGAAACTCAACCCATTCCCATGCCATGGACAGGGACACTTTCTACTGTCCCAGGTTGTTCCAAAATGCTGCTCCTTCACCTGGAGTTCATTCCCATTCTGAGTGTCCAGACTGAGATATTTGGGATGATTCCTGCCTGGATGAGGAGCCTGGAGCAGCACCTTGCTCATTAACAACTCACTGGCAGAGAGGGATCCCTTTTGCAATGCCCCAGAGTCCATGAGCAGATCACCCCAAAATGGGGAGGATTTGGGTCTTTGAGTGTGTCCCACAACCCCTCAGAGCCCCCAGGGCTGGGAGGCTGTGCCTGGGAGGGGCTGGGACGTGGGGGATGATCCCATGGGCAGCCACAACCCCAAAAAGCGCTGCTGGAACCCAGCTCCAGGCTCCTGCAGCACCAGCTCATCCCTGGGAGCATCCACTGAGCTCCAGAGCACTGGGAATGCTGGGGAGTGCTGGTCCTGCTCCAGCACAGGGATCAGCTCGGGCCAGGAGACAAAACTCCACAAGAGGGTTCACATGCAGAGCCAAACTCACCTCATCTGAGGGCAAAGAGCAGCCCAGGGCTGGGCCCTGCCCGCTGCAAACCACAGGACATTTGCTCCATTAGTTCTTCCCACAGTGGGAAAACAAGATATTTCTGGGATTTAATCACCAGGGAAAAACCTTATCCCTGCCTGAGCTCTGTGCCCAGCCTGCCCTCCTCTCTCACTGTCCCATCTGCAATTCCCTCCCATTCCCACCTTTCCATCCCTGCTCTGCTCTGGAAAAGGGAAAACAAGAAACCAGTGGGTTACTGAGCTGGAGAGGGAGCATGGCTGCTGCTCTGCCTGCAAACCCCAAAAGATTTATTAGGAGACACCAAAAAAGGTGAGAGTTCCTGCAGAAAGCTTGGCAGGACACCCTGTGTGGGTAACTCAGCGATCTCTCCAATGTTTCCACGTTCCTCAGGCCTGGGGGAGGGAGGCTGCTCCTGCCCCCATTCCCAAACAGATTCACAGCAGGGAGAGAAACTCCTGATAGGTTTTCATAACAAACCAGCCACAGCCAGCAGCAATAGCCAGGAAATGTAGGAAAACAGGGATTTTTGGGCAGCAGAGTGAAGCCTCTTCAAGCACCGGGAGCTGTAAGCCAAGCTAAGAAAAGCAAAAAGCTCCTGGAGCTGTCGTGCTGGTGGAGTTGTAGGGAAGGAGGGAAAATGGGTAATAAATCCCCCCTGTCCTGAGTGGAAAGGGAAGCTTTGCTGCGCTAACATGAGCAGCTGGGTAAAATTCCACAGGAGAAGGAGCAGACTTCACCCTTCGATCCCTGCACTGTTTTCTCCCGGGAAATGGGAAGAGGACCCAGCTGTGCACTTTTCAGAAACAACATCTTTTTTTCCCCTCAAAAGCTCAGTGTGAAATCCTTCCCCAAGGCTGGAGACCCCGCTGTGCCTCTGCAGGGCTCCATCTCCTGCTCATCCCGGCCTGCAGGGATGTGGCTCCCCACCACAGTAAATCCCATTTTTGGGGGATTTCCTCAGCACAGCCCCATCCCTGCTCTGTTCTGCCTCAGTGCAGGGGGTGCTGGAGGTGGCACCTCGGGGTCACCCTGGGCTGTGTCTTGGCCATGGGGATGTCCCTGAGTGTGGCACTGCTGTCCCCATCTCCCGCTCCAGGAGCTGGCAGAGACCCCAGCACAGCAGTGGCTCTGGGTGTCCCCACACACAGCTGATCCCAGCTGATCCCAACCCTCTGGGTCTGCCTGGGAGAAACCTTCCCAGCAGTTTCAACCACTCCTACAAGGAAACATCAACATTATGGGGCTGTGTTGAAGATTGCAATGCAGGATGTTTTCAATCACCATCTGCATGGCAGATTACCTTTGTCAAGTGGGCAGTTTGCCTTATCTCTCTCTCTGAGTGACCACAATCACTCCTCCCTCGGGAGGGGACACCTGCTGATAACAGCTATGGAATGTCCCTGCATGGCTGATAAGAACTACAGCATCCCATTGGCAGATGGGAGCCCAGAGGGAGGAGCCAAGCATTCCTACCCGGATAGAATCTGGAGATTCTGGAACACCAGCACGGCTTCTGCACTGGATTCCCCAGAGGAGCAGCAGCTGCCTCTTGCCCTGGATCTGCAGAGGCAGAGACTGCACCTTTCTCCAGGATCCCTGCTCCAGCAGAACCAGCCCTGGCACTGCAGGAGGGCTGAGCCACAATTCCAATGGTTCTGCTGCCACCAGCCTGACCCACAGGGTGTCAGGCTGGGTTCTGACTCTGGCACTGTTGCTTTACTTCACTGCATTCTTTATTTTATCCTTTTTTTTTTCTTCCCTATTAAAGAACTGTTATTTCCTGCCCCCATATTTTTGCCTGAGAGCCCCTTAATTTAGAATTTATAGCAATTCAGAGGGGTGGGGAGGGTTTGCATTTTCCATTTCAGGGGAGGCTCCTGCCTTCCTTAGCAGACACCTGGCTTTCCAAACCGACAGGCTGCAAGTTCTTGTGGCTGTCCCTGCTCCCACTGATCCCAAATTCTTGTTTGAATTCTGTGTTTGTGTGCTCAGATTACACAAAGTCCATCTTTTCTGAGAGGATAAGAAATCCATGTTCTCCAAATATTCCCACAATTAATGCTGACAGAGCCCCTGTGCAGGTGCCTCACCTTTAGCATAGATCACACAAAATGTTGAAGTCTAAACCAAAATATTTGAAGCCCAAACCTCAGCTGAGGAGAAGCTGGGGCTCTCTATAAAAGCATTAAAACTTTGCAGAGTTTTTAAAAAGAAAATTCATCCACCCACAAGTACAAGAACGGGAACATTTTGTTTTGCAATTTTCCAAATGAAACATTTCACCTCCTCAGGTTGAGAAAACATTTGACCTCGGAATATGTCTCTGAGTTATATATGGGAAAAAAACCCTGCAGCAATCAACTCAAAACGTTTCACTTGACCAGATTTTGACAGCCTGGTTTTTCAAGACACCACAGCTTTGAATCCTTTCAGGCTGATTTTTTTCTTTTTTAATTCCAAATTTCAGCGCTGCCCAAGGCCCCACAGTTGAGTCATTCCCAGCTGTAATTAGCCAGAGCTCTCCAGAACCCAATCAATGATTACACGAGTGAGCCACAGAGGCCTTGCAGGGATTGAAGCAGGGGAGAGGCCTTAAGCTGATTTCCTGGCCAGAGATTAATTCCACCTCAAGTAGAAACAAATGGAATTTATCCTGCAACCCCTTGAGAAGGGGCTGAGATGGCAATTCCTGCTCCCATCAGGTTAATGAGGCCTTGGGGTGGGATTTGGATTTGGATTTGAATGAAGTGGGTGCAGCTCTGGGGTTTGCACAGAGCCCTCCTTTGTTCTCCTCATCTTGCATCCCAAATATCCACATCCCAAAATCCTGCAGGGGTTTCAGTGGAACAGCTGGAGGTGCCCCCATCCAGGGCAGGTCCCACATCCCTCATGGGATCATGGAATGGGTGATGTGGGAAGGTATTAAATATTAAGCCCCGAATGTTTCGGGGTGTGTCCTGCCTGGCTTCATCTGGCCTCGCTGCTGGACCAAAGGCAGCAGCTGTGGCGTTTTTCACCCCAGAGAAGCCTTTGTCTGGCTAGTTGCTGTAGCTGGGCGCTCAGAACAAGTCCAGGCAAAATAGGAACTCAGTTTACCTTTGGTGGAAAAGATTCAGGCGACGGTGAAGAGAAAAGGAGCGGGTTCTGCCGTGTAGCTTAGATCCAGAGTTTATTGTAGCGTGGTAGATTTCTGAATCTGGCAACAGCTCCAGACAGTCAGACACGAGACCACAGCAGAGACACGGCAGAGACCCCAACCGCGTGGTCTCGTGTCCTTTTTAAGCCCCGGGGACAGGGGGAGGGGACGGACAGGTGAGGGCCAACCAGGTGTGAGCAGGGGAAGGGTCAGGGGATGTGGACGCTGGGACAAACCAATGAGCCCAGGCCTGGGGGGAATCTGCCAATCACACGACGCCTTGCTGGAAGGTGCCAGGCAGGAGGGCAAAAGGGGAGGGGGAAGGTTGGCATCCTTGAGGGGGATGGGATAGGTGAGACAGGAAATGGCGACGCACTGCAACAGGAAGGGAGCTCCCAATGCCACCATTGCAGAGACACCCTCACTGCCCCAGGTCACCACAGCCCCAAGGCCACTCTGACACTCATTTCTGAAGGTGCTTTGCTGCCTGAAAAACACAATTTGGGTGAAATTTTGTGGAGAAATTTTACTCCAATAGGAGTTTTTCTAGCAAAATCAAGTGTTCTGTGTGGGGATTCTGGGTAATGTCCCATTGTCCAGTATGTCATGCATTGGTTGTGCTGGAGAACAAGACAAGGGCAGAAGCAGCTGCTGGGTCACGAGTATTTAGTGGCAGCTTCAATGGCTCGTGAGTGGTGGGATTTTGAGATTGATGGGAGGATGGTGAGTGTGCTGATTTCAAGGCCGGTCCAGGCCATAATTCAGTGGTTACTTGAGATAGTAATGGCTGTTCTTAGGAGTAGGCTAATGATGAAGATTAGATTTGCCTGGGGGTTCATTAGCAGGGGAAGGAGTTGCACCATCATTTTTGGGGTATGGGCCCGATAGCTTGTTTAGCTGACCCTACTAGAAAGTAATATAAAGGAAGTCTGGAGGGTTTTGATTCCTCTAGTGTAGGTTCGATTCCTGCTTTTGGGAATGGAGCACTCAGCCCTCACATGAGTACCTTTATTTGAGTCATTTTAGTGCTTTAACCTAAAGCAGAAACCTGAATGCAGAACAAAATCTAATTTGATGGTGAATTTTGGGATGGAGCTTGTTCAGATAAATTCCAGCTGGAGTCAGGCAGAGTGGAGATGTCAGCTTAGACTGGAACTACCTCAGGCTTAAACAATTCCTCATTAAAATGGACCTTGGCTTAAAAACCTCAGTGATCACAGGGAGTTTCACTGCAATGGACCTTGGGTGAAGCTCCTCAATGATCAGAGGCAGTTTCATCCCCAGGAGTGGAATTTATAACAATAATTTTAAAACCATGATCAGGAGTTCTTCAAAATGATTGAAAGGAATTTCTGTGAGAGCTTCTCGATGCAGTTGTGGGACTGTGGAGTTGATTGGACCTTTTTTAAGATTTCAGTGAAGGAAAAGAAGGAAAAATAGCTGGAAACATTTTGCAATTACTGACCCATTCTTTGCAGCAGCACAGCCTGAACCAGAGCAAAACACGGAGCTGCTTCTTCCTCTCCTTTCTGCACACCAAGAAAAATGATCTGAGCAGAGTTTTTTATAAACCCAGCAGGAGAAAGCAGTGGAGATTCAATGAAATTCACTGATGACTTCATTTGTTTTTATGGATCCAGTTGGGAGGGCCTAGGGGTGGGGCTGATGGGAAGTTTTTTTAATAGAAATATCCCTTCTTCATGTACCCATTGGCTGTTCCCGTGGATTTTCAGTGTTCCACAGGTTTGGGAGCAGCTCAGGAGGAGCCCCATCAGCTGGAAGTGTCCTCTGAAGTTGGTGCCTGTCCAAAATCCAAGTTTGATTTACAGGTTTTCTTCTCAGAGGTTGAAACTCAGCCCAGGAGCCTTGGAAGAATTTAATTCTGGCAATTCCTCCTTTCCTGGTGCCTTTTGAACCTGAGGAAGGGTCTGGGTTTAACCCAACCTTGGCATCCCAATCCAGCCTTCGGGCTGCTCCCTTCCCTGCTGGATTCACTGAATGAAAAGTTTGGCAAACCTAATTTTTAAATTCTAGAATTAAGTTTTTATGGGGAAAAGTTTTGTTCCTCTAAAGCAGCTGTAATAAAATGGGAATAAATGGAGTTTTTTTTCCCCCCAATGGTTTGATCTCTAAGACCAAAAAAAACCTCCCTAAATTATTCCAGTGCCACCTTTGTGTCCACCTGCCTCTTTTTTTGGGATGGTGCCTCAGGATTCCTGGCTTCTCTTGTTTCCAGGGATGAACCTTGGAGATCTGAGCCCACGGGACAAGTTCTCTGCTGGCTCTGGTGGTGCAATCCCTGGGCACAAATCCACCCATCCCACGGGCACAGGGAATTCCTGCTGAGGGAAAACCCCATCCTCACAAGGGAGTGACTGCAGGAATTATGGACAGGGCAGGGAGGGGACTCTGTGCTCTCCCTGGAACCAAATTTTCCCAACCTGGCTCAGCTCCACAGCTGCTCCACGGCTCCAGCAGGGAGGGTTTGGTGCCAGGGGCAGCTTTCCCTGGAGGAAATCCTGATTTATACTCAGAGGAGCCTCTGCTGGGAGAGCTCCACCCCTGCCAAGCCAAAGGGTCGGGGTGGGAATCCCGGGAATCCCTGAGCTGACCTCTCCTCACTTCCAGGCCACCCGTGGAGAAGCTGCTCTCCAAAACCCCACACGCCGGGAGAGCTGCAAAATTCCAAAAACAAGACTCCTGTAGAGCTCCAAACCCCAAAGAGGAGACACCTGATAACCCCAAAGACTCACAGAGGACACTCCTGGAAAACCCCTAAGAGGATATTCCTGCACCAAAACCCCAAAGAGCACCAAAACCCCAAAGAGGACACTCCTGGAAAGCCCCGCTGATACTTCCAAGGCAGGATCACAAATCCACGTTACAGGAATCCTGGGAGGAGCCTTGGTCTGACATTCCCAATCACCACCACATTCGCCACAGACAAAACATTCTGGAAGGGTGACAGGAGCTGTTCTGCCTTGCTGATCCCAGATGGGCCCTGCTGCTGTCACAGCCATTATTTAGGGCTCCAATTTATCTAAAATCTGCTTTTGAGGGGCCAAATTCTGTTTATTTTCCATTGTTGTCCTCCCAGTTCTTTTAATAGTGCTCCATGAAATCCAGGATTGGGAACACAAATGCCCCTTCTCCAATCCCAGACATCTGAACCATGAATTCCCTCCTTTTCCTCTTCCAATCCCAGATATCTGAACCCTGTATCCCATCTTTCCCCTCTTTCCCGTGTCCTGCTTTAACTGGGAATGAACATCAAGAGTATCTGGCACAGCTGGAGTTCCATTATCCTCTGGTGTCTTATTCCCAAAATTCAGAACCTCAGAAGTGGCTGGAATCTGCTCTGGAAAACACAGAGCAGAGCCTGCCCCTGGTGCCATCTCCAACTCCCCAAAATTCCCTAAATCCCAGCCTTAATGGTGCTGCTCACAGAATGGGACATTTGGATGAAACCTTTTGCAGCGTCCTCGGCTGCAAGGTGTCTGGGGCTGTGTGTCCTGTCCCCATGTGTCAGAGCTGGGCAGTTCTCTGCTGTTCTTGGGGCAGTTTTCTTGATCTCTCCCCCAGCCAATCCTCCCTGCAGGAGATCTCTGCTGTCCATGGCCACTGAGTGTCCCTGCAGGGCTGATCCAATTCCAGCATCCCATGGGGAGATGCTGCGCCCAGGGCAGGAGCCAAGCATTCCTACCTGGATCCAATGTGAGCCTGGCACAGCCCAGCAGCCTTTGCCCAGGGCATTGCCAGAGGAGCAGCTTCTGCTGCCCTGCATGGCCAGAGGGAGCCCAGGCCCATCTCCAGCAGCCCTGGAGCTGCAGAGGAAAACTCCCCCCTTGTGCAGGATCCCTGCTCCAGCAGAGCCACAGCTGGCACTGCAGGAGGGCTGAGCCCCCATGGGATGGGGCTGTGCCACCCCCTGACCCACAGCGTGCCAGGGCCTGCTCTCACTCTGCCAGGGTTGCTTTGTACTCTTGCATTTGGATTTTTAATTTCCTAATAAAGAACTGTTATTCCTATTCCCATATCTTTGCCTGAGAGCTTTTCAATCTCAAAATTATAATAATTCAGAGGGAGGGGGTTTGCATTTTCCATTTCAGGGGAGGCTCCTGCCCTCCTCAGCAGACACCTGGCTGTTCAAACCAGGACACCCAAACAAAAGCAGCGGCGCCATCGGCGTTAACCGGGGGAATCTTCATTGACCTCTCCAAACCTAAAATTCCTGAGCAGCACCTACAGGATAAAAATCAGAATTTCATGTTTGCTTCAATGAACATTGTGGAGTAATGGAAGGAGTTAATGTGGAATTGTAGGAGCCAGGGAATGGAGAGCGCGCAGAGTGGAGATAATTCCCAATTTTAGCAGTGAGTGTCCTTAGGAGCCACCAGTGGCGGAAGGCTGGGATGGAGCAGCAATTTGGGACAGGTTTGGGATTTCTGAGGGGATGCTTTGGGTGGTTCTGATGTTCCTGCCAAGGTCCAGGTGATCCCAGCAGGATCTGGAGCAGGGAATGAGGGCTCTGAGTGCATCTGTGGGATGCAGGAGTGCCAAGGTGGGGAATGAGATGCAAATTGGGGGAGTTGGAGGAGATAAAAGGGGATTTGAGGTGTACTCGGAGCTGTGCACCCAAGATAAGGCCACAGAGCTGCCAAAGCAACCTGGAACATGAGTTATCCAAGATTTTCCTCTCTCAGAACATTCCTGAGCCCCAGGGCACAGAAGGTTCTGAACTTGTGTCCTTCCTGCCCTTTATTCCTGGCTTTTATTCCAGCAGATCCAATAATTTTCCCATTACTCTGAAGAAAAGGTGGGGTTTCCCTGGCCTGTGCTCCCCACAGCAGCAGGGACACTCCAGAATGGAACCACACACTTGGATTCAGGGATTTTCCTCAATCCCATTCCTGCAGCCAAGAATATAAAGGTGACAGAATTCCCCACCCTTCTTCCCAAAAGGAACCTCCTGTGATCCATAGGAACCTGGATCATGACCCCTCCTTTGCCCAGCTCTCCACACAAGGAGTTGCCTACGAATGGGAAATTCCTGATGAGGAGATCCCAGCTCTGCACATCCCAAAGGCACCAATCCCAATTCCAGCCTGGCTCTCACAAACCCCAGGGCTTTTCCAGGCTGCTCAACAAGTGGAGGTGGGCAAAGGAGAAAAGGCAGAGTTTGATTGGGAAAAAGGGATCCCAAATATCCATTGGTGTGGAACACACTGGAGTCAATGCTCCCAGGGTAGGGAGTCCTATTTAGGATTTCTCCTATTTAAGATTTGCCCTATTTAGGATTTCTCCCTAAAGCCTTTCATGGTGCCTCAGGTCCTTTCTGGGGCTGCAGTTCAACACAGCACTGATAAAAAGGCAGGATTGAGGTGGAAATGACTGAAGAAAATGAGGAAATTTGGGGTTTTACATAAATTGGATTTTTTTTCCACCGAGATCTGACCTATGGCACCCACTCCGTCCCTGGGGAAGAGGCAGCTCTGTCCCTCTGAGAAATATTCCCAACATTTTGTGCCTTTCCCCAGAGCAGAGGTGACTGCCCAGCCTCCCTGCAGGATCTCTCAAGGGCTAACGAGGACAGGTGAAGCCATTATCTGCAGGTGTAATTAATTGTGATTAATTCCACCTCTAATGAAGCTGGGTTTGGCCATTTCGAACCTCAAAAATTCCCTTCATAACAAAATCTCATCTGCTTTAATTTTCTGCTGGGGGAAGAAAGGGAAACAACCAGAAATCCACAAAAAATGAAGGATTTGGAATGGTAAAATAATTCTTTATGGCTTTATTTGAATCTCATCTGCTTTAATTTTCTGCTGGGGGAAGAAAGGGAAACAACCAGAAATCCACAAAAAATGAAGGATTTGGAATGGTAAAATAATTCTTTATGGCTTTATTTGGGGTTTTCCCTTTAAGAATTCTCCCTACAACCACAACCCCTGAGTGGAAACAAATCCGACTTCATTTTCCTTTCCATGGGCAATCAGGCTCTATTTATTTCCTAAATTTTTTTACCAAGCTAATTTATTTTTGGAGAGAGTTCAAGTTGTTCCTTTCCATTCCAAAAAGGGGTTCCAGTCTTTATTTTCCTCATTGGAAAATCCAATTTTGTCACCTCAGAGCAGGTCCCTCTGTTATCCCCCACAGCTGCAGGCCAGCACTGGAGATATGGAATTATTCTGGGGAAGAAAAGCCTGGAATATCAATAACTTTTTCTCCTCATTCTTAAGGAGTTTGAGGTTTTTCTGTCACAAAACCAGAGCAAATCCACTCTTTTGGAGGATGGAGTGAATCAGATCCTGTGCCAGTTCTTCCCTTGGTGGTGTGACCCTGGGGACACCAAACCTCCACCAAAGCTCTCTCAGAGCTGGACAGGGAGAGAAAATGGAACAAAATCTTGTGGGTTGAGGTCAGGGTCAAGAGAGATCCCTCCATGATGGGGAAACCAGGCTGGAATCAGGGATTTTAACTGGATTCATTGCTAAGAAAATAATAATGAGAAGTAAAACCACCTTAAAAAACTTTTCCCCTGCTCCTTCCCAGCTCTCCCTCTTCCCCATCATCAGTTCCACATCCAGGCCTGGCAGCCACAGGATTTTTGGGTTCCCAACCAGCTGCATTTGAGGTCTCAGGGATGGGGGATGAGGAATTCTGCCGATTTTTGGGGTTTTCCTCACATTTCCTCTGTCACCCCCTTGTCCTGCGGCATCCCATGGGAATGCAGCACTCCCGTACTGGGAAAACCACGGGAAAAATACACGGGAGAGGGCAGCAAAGGGTTTAATTTCCAGCCTGCTCAGACATTTCACCAAAGCCCCTCATTTGCAGCCCTAAATTCTGCTTTTCACGGTGCTGAGGTGAGAACCTTGGCTGCAGGGCCAGCTTGGAGCAGCGAGGTTTGGGTTGGAGAGCAGCTCTTGGCCTCTCCACGAATTCTCACAGCTTTTCTTGGTTCTGCAGCTCAGGCTGGGAATTCACCTGGCATTCCCAGAAGCCAACAAGGACACAGAGGGTGGGAGTGGGTGAAAATGGATTTACAGGAGTTTGTTTGTGGTTAAGCACAACCAGACATGAGGCAGAGGGTCCTGAACTCACCACAGGGTTTTGGGGTTTTGTTTTTTCCTTCTGCTCTCACCCCCTGGGCTCACAGCAGAATTCCCTCTTCACAGGTACCTTGGATCCAAACAGGACAAACAGGCTGACCCAGGAATATTTGGATTTTATTCGTGCTCTGACTGTACCAGCCAAACCTTCCTGGCCACCACAAGCCCCCGAGTGGCTTCTCCTCGTGCCCCATCCCTGTCAGGGATGGAATTCCTGCCCTTCCCAGTCACTCCAGCTTTCCCAGCTTCCCCCCAAGCCTTTTCCCTCAAATCCCAGAACTTTGCTGCCCCACAGCCAGAGGTGCCAGCTGTTTGCTGGCTCAGCCCTGGGCATGAATGAGCTGCCAGTGTTTATCAGCAGCCTCTGGCAGGAAAACAAGAGCCCTTCCCTAAAAATCCTGCACATTCCCAGGCCTCTGGAGCCCATGAATGCAACCTCAGTGTGGATTTTCCTCCGTGGTGCCTTTGACTCTGATCCCAACAGATCCCAGCTGTGCTCCCAGAGGGATTTGTGGCACTAGGAAAAGGTCCTAGAAATGCAAAGAAAAGTCCAAGAACACATTCCCAGGGATAGGGGCTCCTGGGGGGATATTTTGGAAAAGCAGCTCCAGGACACACAAAGGGGGATTTGTGTCGGTCCCTGTGGATGTCTGGAAGGGGCTTTGGGACATCTTGTTCCATAATAAACCTGTTTGAGGAGGGAATTAACACCTCCTGCTGCTGCCTGCAGGGCAGGAGCACGTTCCTGCTGCTCTGGGCATTCTGAGATGGCTCAGGGACAATTCCAGCCCCAATTCTCCTGGAATTTCTGCTGAACCCTCACAGAACCATCTGGCTTTGCCCAGGGACAGGCCTTGATCCCATTGTTCCCACACCAGAGCCCCCTCCACATTAAGCACATTCTTCCTGCTGCTCAGGGAGAATTGGGAAAAACATGGGAAAACTGCTCAGGAATGGATCAGCCAGTGCCTGATCCAAAGGGAGATCCAGACAGCATCAAAATAAGGGAGAAAGGAGCAAAGAGAGGATTCTCCATGGACATGAACAGCCTCAGGCAGAATTGGGAAATGAAACTCCTGCCATGAGTGTGGAGGGAAGGATGGACAAGTTCAGGGATGAGAAATCCACATAAATCCACTTTACAGGAGCAAAGGAGAGGTTTCTCCATGGATATGAACATCCTTGGATAGAATCAGGGTGTGAAACTCCTGCCACGCATGCCATGAGTTTTTATAGAATCATGGACAAGTTCAGGGATGAGAAATCTACCTAAAAACCACTTTACAGGAGCAAAGGAGGTTTCTCCTTGGATGCAAGCATCCTCAGGCAGAACCAGGATGTAAAATATCACAATGGAATATCGAAAGGAGAGGAAGCACTGCTGTGCCTCCAGGAGTTCCATGAATCAATGGGATTGTCATGGAATATCACATCGTCCCAGACTGCAAGGCAAGATGTTTTCTATTCACCATCTGCATGGCAGCTGTCTCCTGTTCATGGGCAGTTTGCCTTATCTCTTCCACACCCACTCCTCCCTCCAGGGACACACCTGCTGATAACAGCTATGGAATGTCCCTGCATGGCTGATAAGAACTACAGCATCCCATTGGCAGATGGGAGCCCACGGGGAGGAGCCAAGCATTCCTACCCGGATAGAATCTGGAGATTCTGGAACACCAGCACGGCTTCTGCACTGGATTGCCCAGAGGAACAGCAGCTGCCTCTTGCCCTGGATCTGCAGAGGCAGAGACTGCACCTTTCTCCAGGATCCCTGCTCCAGCAGAACCAGCCCTGGCACTGCAGGAGGGCTGAGCCACAATTCCAATGGTTCTGCTGCCACCAGCCTGACCCACAGGGTGTCAGGCTGGGCTCTGACTCTGGCACTGTTGCTTTAGTTCACTGCATTGTTTATTTTATCCTTTTATTTTCCTCCCTAATAAAGAACTGTTATTCCTGCTCCCA
The DNA here is from genome assembly GCF_012460135.2 of Molothrus ater. Lineage (NCBI taxonomy): Eukaryota > Metazoa > Chordata > Aves > Passeriformes > Icteridae > Molothrus > Molothrus ater. The sequence goes on from NC_050501.2 coordinate 1,096,336, forward strand.
TATTTTTTGCCTGAGTGCCCTTAATTTAAAATCTATAGCAATTCAGGAAGGGGGTTTGAATTCTCCATTTCAGGGGAGGCTCCTGCCTTCCTCAGCAGGCACCTGGCTTTCCAAACCAAGACATACATCCAGTGGAAAGGAAATGCTGCTGTGCCTCCAAGAACTCCATGTATCAATGGGATTATCATGGAATATCACATCCAGTGGAAAGGAAATGGTGTTGAGCCTTCAGGAATTCCATGTATCAATGGGTTTATCATGGAATATCACATCCAATGGGGAGGAAATACTGCTGAGCCTCCAAAAATTCCAGGTGAGCTCCAGTGGGAAGAGCCAAGAACATCCAGCTCCTGGTGCAAAAATCACTAATTAGCAGATCCTGCCTTATTTTTGGAATGTTTTCCCAAAACTCTGCTGATTCCTGAATCTTTCTGTCTCAGCATTTCTGTTTTTTGGGAAGGTCACCAGGAAAAATCAAAACAGGAGTAAGCAGCAACTTTTAAAGTAGCATTTGCTTCAGCCAGTGCCGGTTTTGAATTATTTATATTTATTAAAGAGGAGAAAAAGGAATATTTCCATGTCCTGTTCACCTGGGAATGCTGTGGGATTGAGGGATTGCAAACAGCTCCAGCACAACCCATTTCTTAGGGGGGAAAAAAAATACATATATTTATATCTGTTATTTATACACATTCCCCAAAAATCTGGGGTTATTTCTTCCCTGGATATTTGCATTTGAAAGACAGGACTGAATTAATTCCAGACTAAATGTAAACATGGCATACCTGGATCCAGGAGGACAGGCTGTCCCTGGGATGTTTTTTTGGGAATCTGCAGGAGGACAAGCTCTGGCTGGCTCCCACCTCACTCCCAGGGCCTGGGCTCTTGTTCCAGCCCCTCCTTGGGAATGGAGGGAAGCGTGGACAGGGATGGGACACATCTGGGAAAACAAATCCTGAATGACTCCCAGGGAATGAAGGTGAAGCTCGTCCAGGTTTGGCTGGAAAAGGAAAAAGGAGCCTCTTGTTCAGCCCCGAACAAACACCGGGAGGGTTTGGACCCAGCTGCCTCTGGATTCGGGATCTGGAGAGCCCAAATCCCTCAGTTTGGGGCTGGAGGCACTGCAGGGGGCTGGGATGGTGAAGGAGGGCTGGAATTTGTCTCGTCACAGGGACTTGTGGCTGGATTCAATCCCTGAGGAATATTCCTGATCTGGGAAGGGTTAAAGGCAGGGTTCAGACTTGAGTCTGGATTCAATCCCCTCCTTTTCTCAGGGAAAGGTCAAAGATGGGTTTGATTCCCTCAGTTTTCCAGGAAAAGGTCAGAAACATGGTTCAATCCCCTTGTGTTTCCGGGGAAAGGTTCTGGATCTGGAGAAAGGTCAAAGATGGGTTTGATCCCCTCATTTTCCAGGGAAAGGTTCCTTTTCTTTTGGTTCCTTGCTCCTCCCCAGCTGCTCCCATGGGTCTGCTGAGCCTCTCCTGGGGCCGAGGTCTCATGCTGAGCTGGTTCTGCTCTGACAAGGGCTCAAACCCTTTCTGAACCCCAAGCTCTGCACATTCCGCTTTTCCATGGGGGATATTTGGGGTCCTACATGGAGATCTCAGATGGGAACAACCAAAACTGCCCAAAATCATTTCTCTTTGCACCCAACAAGGGCAAATCCTTCTCAGGCTCTCTGGAAATGCTGGTGAAAATCAGGAGGAGCCCTAAAAGCAGGAATTGCTTTAGGCCAACTCTGGAAAGCCCCAGATTGGTTTTCTGCAGTGTTCAAGCTCTGGGGACACTTCAGGGATAAGGAAAAGTCTCCAGACCTGGACAGGGAGGCCCTGGCATGGAGGAGCTGTGGATTCTCACCCCTGGCAGTGCCCAAGGCCAGGCTGGACATTGGGGCTGGCAGCACCTGGCACAGTGGGAGGTGGCCCTGCCATGGCAGGGCTGGCACTGGGTGGGGTTTAAGGTCCCTCCAACTCAAACCATTCTGGGATTCCATGAGGCAGGAATGACAGCAGCAATGCCCAGATGTGATCCCTCCCCAAAGGATTTGGGAAGGGGGAATTTGGGAAGCAGCTCCTCAGCTAAAAAGGTACCACTGTGGGGTCAGAGGTTTCAAGGGGACACAAAATGTCCCTCTCCAGAGAGAACCCATTTATCCCGTGGGACTTGGATAGGATTTACCTGCAGATTAGGGGGATTTAAGGCCCATGGTCCCACAAGTGTCCAACTTCCCATCAGAGCCCCCAAGGATCCTGGGTGCAACTTAATTCCTTGAGAATTTATTTCATTTGGAGCACCCTGAGGGCACCCGAGGCATGGACAGTGCCTGGGAAATGCAGGATGGGATATCAGGAGAACACTTTGCCTCTGGAGGGACACTGGGAGGCCCTGAGAGATCCCTTTGGGAAGCTGAGTTGTCCTGGAGATCCCAGAATGCTGGAATGGTTTGGTTGGGAATGGATCTTAAATCCAACCCAGTGCCACCCCTGCCATGGCAGGGCCACCTCCCACTGTGCCAGGTGCTGCCAGCCCCAATGCCCAGCCTGGCCTTGGGCACTGCCAGGGCTCCAGGGGCAGCCACAGCTGCTCTGGGCACCCTGGCACAGCCCAAACCTCTCCAACCAGGCCTTGCCAGGCTACAAACCCCCTGTGGCAAATGGCACTGGGGGCACCTGGAACCATGCAGGAAATCATTCTTTCCTTTCCTTTCTCCATTTGCTGCAATGGTTTTTGGTGCTGGTTTCCATCCTGGATTGAGGAATGGGAATGCCAGAGTGGTTTGGGTGGGAAGGGATCTTCAATGCCAGCTCATTGCAGCCCAGGGCCCCCTCCCACTGTGCCAGGTGCTGCCAGCCCCAATGCCCAGCCTGGCCTTGGGCACTGCCAGGGCTCCAGGGGCAGCCACAGCTGCTCTGGGCAGCCAGGGCCACACCAGAAGAAGGAAAATTTCACCAAAACACCCAATTTCCTCTTTGTGTGTTTGCTCTTGTGAACAGAAATGGGAACCCTCCATAAAAAGTGGTTGTGGAATGACAGTTCCAAAATCCCTGTTTCTTGCAGGAAAAGTTTCCTGTATGCAGGACTATCCCTGTTATTCCAGGCACCCTTCAGTCCATGAAAAACCCTCAATTTCTGATGTCACTCAATCCCTCTCCCATCCCCATTCCCTTTGTCTGCCTTTGGAGCTGAAGCTCTCCAACTTGTGTTCATTAAATGGAGCTGAATTTGAAATATCCAGGAGAAATTTATGTTAAAAATCAATTAATTTAATTTCATTTAATCCCCTCAGTCTTTCAGTCTGATTCCTGAAGGCCCCAGCCCAGTCCTGCACCCTTCCAGGGAGACCAGGAATTTCCATGGAGAATTTCCAGATCTGGTTTTGAGTTGGAGATCTGGGAAATGCCACAACCTTTGAACTTGCCCCAGCCCCGGGGGTCTCCAGCACAGGCAGAGCAGGGAGCCAAGGGGAGAGCTCCCAAAATTCCAAGGGCAGAGATAATTCCATCCTCTCCATGAGCCCTGATCGCTGGGGCCTCTCTGCTGAGGGAAGTATTCCCTCTGCTGACTGGACCAAGGAACTCTTTATGGACACAGCAAAATCATCAACTTGGGGAGGGAAGAGAAGTAAGAATCATTTCCTAAATCTGCAGGAAAATACCCAAAGCCAATTTATTTAGGGATAAATGAGCCAAATAAAGTTTAGGATGAGTTTTTTCTCATGGAAGAGTCCCAGTTCTCAATCAAGTTCTTTTGATAAAGTTTAAGATCTCGAAATTCTTCCAGGCTGTTTGAGGAGTGCAGCAAACCCTGGATATTCATTTCCAAGGAAATAAAACAACATAGCTGCTCTGTCAGAGCTCAGAAATGCTCCAAACATCCAATAAATTTCCCTCCTAATTCCTGTTTCCTTTAAAATTCCCAATTGTCCATCTCTTACTCATTATCTCTGTATTTATCTTGCCCCAGTTCCAGAAGCACTGATGTCATCAATCACCCAATTTCTCCACTGCTGCAAAAACTTTCAGAGTTTTGGGAGGAGGAGGGAATTTTTCATGGCTGTTTTTGGTCAGATTTTCAAGATTTATTCCTCCAGCACCCAAGGTTTAAGGACTTAGATGATGCCCCCCTGTCCTGGGTGAACAGGAGAGCAGAATTCCATCTGGATTGGGTTATCCAGCTCCTTGGCAGCAGCAGCTGTGCCTGTCTAGGATTAATTTGAGCTCAAATGAAATTATTTGATCCCTAAAATTTGGCTGATCACACTGCGGGGTTTTCCCCTCTGTGGAACAGCCCAACCATTCCTGTAGGAACAGCTCCATTCTTGGCTCCACAAGGGGGAAAAGAAAAAGGGATTTTAACTCTCAGTTGTGTTTTGTGATGGTTCAGGTGGAGAGAACTGGTTGGGATAAACTTTTGGAGCACTGGGTGGAGCAATCCCACCTTTTTGATGGGGTTCTGAAGGAGTCCAGACTGAGTTACCACCTCAGCCCCAAATTCAGCTGCAGAATATCTCAAATTCAGCTGCAGAATGTCTCGAATTCTGCTCCAGAACCAAGATCCAGAGCTGCAGGCTAAAATCCTCTTGTAAAGCTTTGGAGAAAGATATAATGGATACATCTCTGGTTTTGATACTCTGTTGATACTCAGTTGAAACTCCATTGATACTCCACTGATACTCCATTGATACTCTGTGTCCCTGTAACACATGAAAGCCTGAGGAGTTGAAGGTTTTAAACTGACATCGAGCAAAGGCCCCATGCCAGAGTGAGCAGATATTAAAGTATTTGTGATCTATGAGAAGTTTGAGCAGAGAGAGAGGAGAGTAATGAAAACCCTGTGCCCCCATGAGGAGCAGATCTCTGCTCCCCGGGATTAAGATGATTTTAGAGATAGATAATGAGAATTTTGCCTTTGAACAGCTCATCTTTAAAACAATACCCCAGAAGTTGACATGGCCCATAAACACAGCAGTGGGAAAAGCTTGTGGAAAATAGGAGGGATTTCACAATTCCAGATTTCCCCAGGCAGGTGCTGTTTCTGAGGAAGCCACAAGAGAACTGTTTATTCTTGTGGAGAAGTCTCCATAACATGAACAAGAGGGACTTCTCTCCCTAAGTGAACTGAAGAAAGACTATTCTAGAGGTCTAGACTATTCTAGATTATTCTAAACTAACTTAAATTTTAGGTTTTATTTCTTCACATTGTCAATGGGAAAGAAAAGGTTGTAGAGAGAGGAGTTCTGAAGGTTTTGTTCTGATTCTTGTTACTCTTTCTTTTAGTTACTGTTAATAAAGTTTTCTTTATACCCCTTTAGAGTTTTGAGCCTGCTTTGCCTTTCACCTGGTCCTAGCTCACAGCAGGAATGGGTGAGTGTGTCCTGGTGAGGGCACTGGGGATTGGCCAGCACTGAACCCACCACACTCACATCACTGTTGGGTCAGGAATGGGAGTCAGGCGACACATAAAGTCTAACTCTCTTCAGGAGGCTAATATCGAGTTTATTAGAAACTCATTCTTTTTTATACACTGCTCCAATACAGGTGGACCTCTGCTGCATTGCACTAAATAGTTATTTAGTTGTTTGCACTGGGCGTTTGGTAATTTGCACTGTTCACATGATTTGTATCCTATGAGCACACGGTCTTCCTCTTTCCTCCCCAACAAGTGCCAGCCCTGGTGGTCTCTTCCCTCGTTTACGTGTCCCCCCACCGCTCCTCACTTGTATCCCACTGGCCGTGGTCCTCTTCCTCTGCCCCCATTCCCCGGGTATAAAAGCCCCCTACAGGCCCCTAGCCATCCTCTTTCCATGCGGGTTTTTCCATCTGGTGGTTCTCAAGTCAATAAGCAGAGGACATTCATCTCCACGTGGAGAAGAGCGCTTCCAATCTTTTGCTTTCATCTGCGTAAGCTCATGTGGGCTAAGGTCCATAGCTAGCTGGATTGGGATTGGATTGGGTCCATAGCTAGCTGTTCAGGATTGGACCCGAACAGCCCATCCAGACACGGAGTCTTACAGACCTCACTGGTCATTTAATCAACACACTGTCACCATTGGCTAATTAAGAAGACCCCCTTTGGTAAACATCTTATGAGACAACAACTGTTCCAAACACCAGCTGCAAGATTGCTTTAATTCTTTCTCTCAGCCTTCTCAAAACTCCTGTAACAGATGATCTGAGGTTTCCTTCATTTGCCTCACAATTGTCACAAGGACCCTGAAGACCCCCAACAGGAGCTCTGGCCTGGCTGAGGATGACGTTTCCAGGTGATTGTTTGCAGGTGTGCTCGCTGTACCTTCACAGAACACTGCTCCAAACAGGTTCTGCTGAATGGTGGCTTGTCCTTACACGCCTGCTCCTGCCCCATGGGTTCTGACAGGCAGTGGTTTGTCCTTACACACTCACAGACCGAGGGGTCTCAACACAATGGGCCATGAATCTTCCCCACCCTTTGGCCACTGCCACTCACTCTGGATTGAGACTGTGTAAACTATACAGACTGTATAAAGTAAAAGTAACTTTTGAGATGACTTTGGTGATCCCCCACTGATGACAGCGAGTCTGTGTGGCTGGACCATGAGGATGCAGCAACACTGGGATGGCCCCAGTGAGGGGAGAGAATGATGAGGAGGACTCCATTGACATCAGAAGGCTAATTAATTACTTTATTATACTACATTATTCGATACATCTAAAACTGAATCTGCCAAGCACTCAGCTCTGCACTCACTGCACAGAATCTCGTGACTGTCACCCGACACACACACACACACCTGGCCCTGACAGGCCAAGGGAACAAAACCCCATCACTTTGGGTGAACAATCTCCATATTGCATTCTACTTTGGCACAAACACAGGCACAGAAAATGATAAGATTTGTGTTTTCTTTCTCTGATGTTCAGAGAATGTGAAACCCAGAAATATTCTTGGGCAGAATTGTGCCTTGCTTTTCTCTGTGAAGAGAAATGTGGGGCTGCAGCCACTTGCTTTGGATTGAGACTGTATACAGTGTAACTTTTGAGATGGCTTTGGTGAACCCCCATGGACAGCAGCGAATCTATGTGGCTGGACCATGAGGATTCCGTCTCGTTGGTAGCTATATTCCCCTTCCCTTCTTTTTCTCTCTATCCTTTATTTTCTTTTCTGATCCCTCTATCGCATTTGCTGGTGGCCCTCAATAAAGGTGCATTTGTTGTCATTAAACTGACAGTCCCCTGCTGTTTGTCTTTTGCACTTTTGGGATCTGGAAACGAACCATCACGACCCCGCTTGCCCTAGAGGATGGTGACGATTCCCCAGAACAACTCCTGGGAAAGCTCATCGGGCTTTCTCTCTCTGACCAGGCTGTCAGTATCCACACACTCATTGGTGCATTGGCCAGGAAATCTCAAATTGGTAACATCTCAAATTGGCAAACCAAGACCACTACACAAAATTGGTGTTTCCATCCGATTTCAGACTGAAACCTCCACCCAGGCTTAGCCCAGCCTCTTTTCAACAACAGGACATTCCCACTTCATTTCCTGGGGCTCCATCCCTGCTTAACATTCCCTTCAAAACCCACACCCTCCAAAATTCTGGATGTGATGGGGAGTTCATTCTGCACTGCCAGCATGGGCTGAAGCAGCCCCAGGGAGCCCCACCTCTCCCAGTCCTAATTTTTAATTTTTTTCTCCTCCTTCCCCAAGTCCTTCTGTGCTGCCTGTGCAATTCCATTCTGCCAGGAAACATTCCCCAAAAAAAAGAAAAAAGGAATGAAAGTTGACTTCTCTATGCAAATCACAGCCCTGTGCATAATCAGGGAGGACACGAGCTCACCCAGTGTCCTCCAAACAGCACTTGGGGATGAAAAATGTGCAGCACTCACTCAACCTCCAACCCCCAGACCTTGCCCAGGCAGATGTTAATAAGGATCATTCCTAATTAAGGCATTTATTTAAAGCAGGTGACATTAATTGTTCTAAAATGGAAATGGGACTTTAAATGGGATTTTAAGGACATTCATGGCTCCTTTTCTGTTGTTGGTGTGAGGGGTTTGGAGCTGTGGGGGAACAGGAAATGTTCCCTGCCAGAAGGGGCTGGGGTAGGGCCACCTCTGCTGCTGGGGCTTGCATTGGATGGTGTGGTGGTGTTTGAGGGTCCCAGGATGAGGGAAGAGATGAGAATCTTGACTCCATGTTTCAGAAAGCTGATTTATTATTTTATGATATATGTTATATTAAAAGAAAACTATATACTAAAACTATACTAAAAGAATAGAATAAAGGATTTCATCAGAAGGCTAGCAAGGAACGAATAATAAAATCTTGTGACAGACTCAGAGAGTCCGACACAGCTGGCTGTGAGTGACCATTAATTAAAAACAAATCTCATGCTGGGTAAACAATTCTCCAAATCATATTCCAAAGTAGAAAAACATGGAGAAGCTGAGGCTGCCCAGCTTCCCAGGAGAAGAAATCCTGGTGAAGGCACTTTTCAGAAAATATGTCAGTGACAGGATAGATATTCCCTTGTGGGAAAAGCCTTTGGGATTCTGGTGTTCAGGATGCCAGAGCTGAGGTGGGAAAAGAGCTACAAGGACATCGAGTCCCAGCTGATCCCCACCTTGTCCCCAGCCCAGAGCTCTGAGTGCCACCTCCAGGCATTCCTGGGACACCCCCAGGGCTGGGCACTGCAAACCTCCCTGGGCAGCCCCTGCCAAGGCCTGAGCCCCCTTTCCATGGGGAAATTCCTGCAGTGCCCACCCTGAGCCTGCCCTGGCCCAGCCTGAGGCCGTTCCCTCTGCTCCTGTCCCTGTTCCCTGGGGCACAGCCCGGCCCCCCCGGCTGTGCCCTCCTGGCAGGAGCTGTGCAGAGCCACAAGGGCCCCCTGAGCCTCCTTGGCTCCAGGCTGGGATGTGCCAGGCCATGAAATCCAAGGAACTGGGAATTCCTGAGCTCTGTGGGATCAGTGCTGCTCCAACAGGACCTGCCCTTTGTCCCTCCTGTCCCTGGGACTCCAGCCCAGCCCTGATGACTGGCACAAGGTTCCTGAGGGACACAAATCCATCCCAATCCTCATTTTGCCATTCCTGGAGCAAACTCCAGCAAGAAAAGCCCCAAACAACCCCACTTTTCCCTCAGGAGATCACACTCCTTTGGGAATTGCTGTTTAAACACTGAGGAGCTTGTTCTGTTGACAAAACCAACCCAAAAATCGAAAGTGCCACTCCCAGGGCTACCCAAAAATTAATCTGGCTTGTGATTAATTAAACCTAATTAATAAATCACACTCTGATAAAAGGGTTTGGAGCTGTGTGCCAAGAACAGGACCAGCACTGGAATGCCACAGGAATCAACCGTCCCTGCACCCCATTCCAGTCCCAGCTGCTCTGCTGATTATTCCTATTAATTATATAATTATTATTCCTATTAATTGTATAATTATTATTCCAATTCATTATATAATTATTTCTATTAATCCAAATCCTTCAGCCCACACAGCTTTAGGATCTGCTCACAGGGAGGATTTGATGCCACAAACAAATGAGCTGAGCCTCCCCTGGCCATGGGAGGGGCTGCCTGAGCCCCAGGAGCTGTTTAATTGGGATTGGGCTCTAATTGGATTGGATTTGAATGGTTCACGCTGCTCCCAAAAGGCTCTTAGTGCTTCATAAATCACATTTATTCATGGCTGGAGCCTCTGGTTCTTTCTGAGGGTTTCCTGAAAAGCAGCTCTGAACCCCTGTCCAGGATATCTGAAAGGATCTGGGGTGAGGTTGCAGCCTAAAACCAGCTTAAAATCAGCTTTAAATCATCTAAAAATCAGATTCAAATCAAATTCACATTCACAAAATCAGATTCAAATCAACCTAAAATCCACTTCAAGTCAGCTTCAAATCCACTTCAAATCCAAGCAGCTTCAAATCAGTTTAAAATCCAGAGTTCTGCTCCCTGCCAGGGAGGGGGAAAGGCACTGCTCCTTCAGGGGAATTCTCATTGAGAATTCCACATCAGGCCTTTCCCGCTCCACATTCCCATTTCTGCCACCCAGGGAATGATCCTGGTGACTTTGCAGCTCCTCTGAAGTGAAGCAGCCCAAAATCAGCCTCAAATCAGCCCAGAATCAGCCTCAAGGCAGTTTCAAATCCAGAGCTCTGCTCACTCTCATGAAGAGGAAAAGGCACTGCTCATCCATTTGATTTTCAGTGGGAATTCCACATCAGGCCTTTCCCACTCCACATTCCCTTTTCTGCCACCCAGGGAATTATCCCAGCTTCTCTGAGGTGAAGGATCCCATGGGATGGTTATTCCCGAGGCTTTAGGCTCCAAGTTTGATCCAGTTTCCCCTAAAGCTGCTGGAGCTTTGACCCTGTGAGTGTGAGGGAGCCCAGGGCAGCTCCAGGGGAGGCTGCAATCCTGCAGAAATCCCTTTTTCCATGAACTCTGAACATTTCCCCACCCTTTCATCTTTTGGAGTGAATTTCTCACGCTCGGAGATTGTTTTGTATGGATGAGCTGAACACAATCCCTGCAGGCAGCCGAGTTCAGGGATGGTGAAGGTGCACAAAGGATCCTCAAAAAAAGGAGGAATTATTGTGATAGGAGCAAATCAACTTCAAATCCAGCTTTTCCAGATGGAAAAGAACTTACTCCACCGGAGCTGGGAGCCAGAAAATCATGGAGCAAATTCCCATCTTGATTCCAAAGTGTTTCATTATCAGCACTGCAAGGAGATCCCAAACACACCTGGATCTGATCCAGCTGTGCTCCACACCTGGATCCCTCAACTCTGAACACCTCTGGTCTAATCCAGCCCTGGTGTCCTAGGGTGAGGTTATGGTGCTGTATCCCCATTCCTGTGCTCTGTTCATGCTGGATATCATGTTCTGTGCCTTCCAGACTGGCTCTGCAGAGCGAATGTTTTGTTTTGGTTTTGCTCTCAGCCGCTCCCCCACGGCTGGCGGAACACACAGACAGGGCAGTGCATGGTGCTGCTTGTGCTTTTTGCTTGGCTTTTCCCTTTGCTCTTGCTTCTGCTTTGCTCCTGCTTTGCTCTTGCTTTTTGCTCCTGCTCATTAGTTAGTTTAGCTGAGCAGTCCAAATTTTCCCTGGACTGTTTCTCCTTTCCCTTTTTGGACCAACTGGAACCTGCTCCGGGCTGGGACCTGGGGAACACCGAGAGTTTGCACCTTGTGGCTGCAGCAGCTGCCCCAGCACAGGAGGGACTGAGAACAGAGCGAGCACCCCCAGGAGAGACTTTCTGAATTTGTCATCTTTGTCAGAGCGGTGACAGAGTGGTGTCACCTGGTATTGTTCATTCTGCGTGCTGGGGGTGCTGTGCCTGTTAAATAAACAGGTTCTTTCCACTTCTCTCCAAGAAATCCTTCCCAAACCAGTTGGGGTGAGGGGCTGTGTGGGTTTGCTTTCTGGAGGGGCCCTTTGGAGGTTTTCTCCCAAATTTGCCCTAAACCAGGACACCTGGGCCAGCAGGAAAATGAATCCCACTGCTGCTTCCTGGGATGGGAAATGCACTGGGAGCCTCTGAGAAATCCAGTCATGGAAAGGGGGTGAGGTTCAATGAATTCCCAGGATTTCACAAGCTCATAACTGGAATTTCCACCCCAAGCTGAGCAAGGAAAAAACTCCCAGAGTGGGCTCAGCAATTCGAGATGGCTCTGAGATGGAAATCCATGGCAATCCTTGTTTTCCTGGAAAGTTCATCTGGAAAGTTCTCGGGAGCCTCTGGAGGTGACAGAAGTCCTGCTGCTTGTCCAGAGCCGCACTGGCTCCTGAGTTTTTGTGAATCAGTCACTGCCCTGGATTTGCACAGAACGGAAATCAAATGAGGCTTTTCCTGATCCTTTTCCTAAATTCCAGTCAGAGACAGGATTATCACAGGTTTAGGGTTGCTCTGGGCTCTCAGTCTGAGGTCGAGCTCTAAAACTCAATTTTGGGCCCATCAGGACCAGACCTGGAGGGGCTGGGAAGGGTCTGGAGCCCCAGGAGGGGCTGAGGGAGCTGGGCAGGGGCTCAGCCTGGAGCAAAGGAGGCTCAGGGGGCCCTTGTGGCTCTGCACAACTCCAGGACAGGGTTCCTCAAAGTTGGTTCTTTTTTGGACAAAAAGATTATTTACCTAGAAATACTGCATTTCCATTTGTTTCTTTATTTTGTTTTGTTTTTAATAACCTGCAGCAGGATGGGAAGTGCTCATTTTGTTTAAATCAGGCTTTGGTCCTCTCAAATGCACCCCACAAACCCTTTTTAAGGACATTATTAATGGAATTATTTTATAGGGATTAAAAGATTTATCCTTAATGAAAGATTTCTATTCTATGGAGCCAAGGAGATCTCTTGTTCTGTTTAGTCTTGTAATGTCCTAAAATTACTGGATTTTTGATTTGGATTTTTTTTTAATTATTGGGGTTTGTCCGTGGAATAAAAGAAGTTTTAGTTCTTCTGTCAAGTCTGTAATTCTGTGATTCTGTAATTCTGGGATTGTGTTATTCCATGATTCTGTAATTCTCTGATTCTACAATTCTATAATTTTATGATTCTATAGTCTATGATTCTGTAATTCTATAATTTCATTATTCTCTGATTCTATAATTCCATGATTCTGTAGTTCTGTGATTCTATAATTCCATTATTCTCTAATTCTATAGTTCCACAATTCTATTATTCTACAATTCTATGGTTCCATAATTTTGATTCTTTAATTTTAGGATTCTATTATTCTATTTTTTTTTCTCTAATTTCCTGGTTCCCTAATTCTCTGATTCTCTGATTCTCTTATTCTCTGAGCAGGGCCATCATCCATCAAACCACATTTTTAGGATATCCAAGATTATCCCAAATTTCTCCAGTCTGGAAGTGCCTGGGAGGAACTGGAGGTGGTCGGGACCAAACCCATCCCTGGTGCCACCTGAGAGCCCCGGGCAGGGGGACCCGGGCAGGGAAAACCCCCCAGGAAATGGGAATTCCTGGTTTGTGTCCCACAGATCCCATCCAGGGCTGCAATTCCATCACCCCATTGAGGTCCCGGCCATCAAAGGGACATTCGGGAGGAGGTGGCAGCGGGAGGGGGTGACAGTGGCAGAGCCATGGCAACGAGGAGCGTCACCCTGGCAACGCTCCCGGCTGGCCCAGGGACGGGGGAAGGGGGAAAGGCGTTTGTGGAGGGACCTGCGATCCCGGCCCCTTCCAGAGCCCCATCCCCATCGCGATCCCGATCCTCATCCCAGCCCCATCCCCATCGCGATCCCGATCCTCATCCCAGCCCCATCCCCATCATGATCCCGATCCTCATCCCGGCCCCATCCCCATCGTGATCCCGATCCTCATCCCAGCCCCATCCCCATCATGATCCCAATCCTCATCCCGGCCCCATCCCCATCGCAATCCCGATCCTCATCCCGGCCCCATCCCCATCGCAATCCCGATCCTCATCCCAGCCCCATCCCCATCACAATCCCAATCCTCATCCCAGCCCTATCCCCATCCCCATCCTGGCCCCTTCCCCATCCCCATCCTGATTCCCATCCCAGCACCTTCCCAATCCCAGCCCCTTCTCCATCCTGGCCCCTTCCCGATCCCCATCCTATTCCTGATCCCCATCCCAACCCCTTCCCCATCCCAGCTGCTTCCCCATCCTGGCTCCTTCCCGATCCCCATCCCAGCCCCATCCCAATCCCAGTTCCTTCCCCATCCCCATCCCCATCCCCATCCCAGCTCCTTCTCCATCCCCATCCCCATCCCCATCCCGGCTCCCTCCCAATCCCCATCTCCATCCCCATTCTCATCCTGGGCTCTTCCCCATCTCGATCCCAGCCCCTTCCCCATTCCAGCCCCTTTCCCATCCTGGTTTCTTTCCCATCCTGGCCCCATCCCAATCCTGATCCCAGCCCCTTCCCGATCCCCATCCTGATCCCTATCCCGATCCCTATCCTGATCCCCATCCCAGTCCCTTCCCGATCCCAGTTCCCCCCAGGGCTGGGAAGGGCGGCCGAGGGCCGTGGGTGGCACTGGGAGGTCCCCACTCCCCAGTAAAGGAATTTTCGTGTCCAGCCCATTCAGGAGCCGCTCCCAGCTGAGAACCGGAATGGGAAAAGCGGGGCTGGGAAAGGATCTGAGGGAACAGCCGAGGTGCAAAGGAAATGTGGGAATTTCAGTGGGATGGGAGTCAGAGGGGGTGGGAGATGTTCCTGGGATGCATCAGAATCCCACCAGTGCCAGAGGGGCCGGCCTGGAAACCCCTGAGAGACCCCAGAGCCGGCTGGGCTGGGAGGGAATTTATGGATCATCCCATTCCAAGCTGGCCTTGGACACTTCCAGGGATTCAGGGGCAGCCACAGCTGCTCTGGATAACCCAAGCCAGCATTTGTGTTTTAATTCTTCACATTTCATAACTCTTTTCCATTGTTTGGGTTTATTTGCTGCCTTTTTTTTCTCCTTTTTTCCCCTTCTATTGGGAATATTCTGGGTTTCTCCTCAGCGAGAATGTGCCCTCACAGCTCTGCTGTTTGATGATCCCAAATTCTATAATTTCATGATTCTCTGATTCTATAATTCCATTCTACATTCACATTCTACATTCCTGCAGGGAATGGATGTGGAAATGGGGGTGATGCAGAAAAGGCCCAAGTTTGGGTCCCTGGATATTCCCTGTGCCAGTGGCTGGATCCAGCAGGAAAGAAACCAAGCAGAATTTCAGTAGGGAAAAAAACCAAGAATTTGAAGAATTCAAGAATTAAAAGAATTTCAATAATTAAAAGAATTAAAAGAATTAAACCAATTAAAATTAAAGATTTTAAAATAAAAATTAAAAATCTAAAATTTAAATCTAAAATTAAAATTAAAATTAAAATTAAAATTAAAATTAAAATTAAAATTAAAATTAAAATTAAAATTAAAACTAAAATTAAAATTAATTTGAATTAAAATAATTCCAAGCCCCTTTTCCATGGATTAGGGCGCAAGCACCCAGGGAGCTCCGGGCCCTTTCCCCCCAGACCTCTGAGGTTCCCAGCCCGGAATGTCCATCCCGAATCCACCATGTGCAGCCACAAGAGGGAGATCCAGGCTCTGGAAAGCACCCGGGAGGCTGCCGAGGTTTGGCCGGGAGCGGGAAGCGGGGCTGAGCATCCTCCCCGTCCCGGGACAACCGGGAGCATCCCAAGGATCCCGCCCAGCCCCCGGAGAGGCCGGAGATGGATTCGGCATTCCCGGTGCGGGGGAGAGTTCGGGCCAGCCTGGGAGTGAAATCCCAGCTCAGGGGCCCCTTTGGCTGCTTTTGTTTCACTGAGATTTTGGTGTTGTCGAGGTTAATTTGGCACCAAATGGACAGAGGGAAATAATTAATAAATTGAATTTGAATGGGAGGAAAAGGAAGAAGGAAAAAGGGAAAAAAAAGGAAAATGGAAAAGGGGAAAAGGAAAAGGAGGGAAGTTCTGGGAAGAGGAAAGGAAAGGAAAGGAAAGGAAAGGAAAGGAAAGGAAAGGAAAGGAAAGGAAAGGAAAGGAAAGGAAAGGAAAGGAAAGGAAAGGAAAGGAAAGGAAAGGAAAGGAAAGGAAAGGAAAGGAAAGGAAAGGAAAGGAAAGGAAAGGAAAGGAAAGGAAAGGAAAGGAAAGGAAAGGAAAGGAAAGGAAAGGAAAGGAAAGGAAAGGAAAGGAAAAAGAAAATATTCCTTTTTCCTGCCACAATGGAAACAGAAGCAGCCTGGGTCCAACTGACTGCTCTCTCCATTACATGCAATAATTACTTAATTATCTCAGATAAAAATATCCAATTGTCCAGGGGCCTTAATGAGCCTTGGCAAGGCTGCAGGGCCCTGTGTTTGCAGGGAATTGTGAGGGATTCCAGCCTGGAGCCACCCCTGGCAAGGCCAAATCCCCTCATGGAGCAGCTCTGGTGTCACCGATCCCGGGAATGGCAGTGACACAATCAGTGGGAGTCAAGTGGTGACAGCACGAGCTCATTAAATCGATGGGCAATTAACGACACAATTATTAGAGTGATTGGAAGAGATTCCTCGGGTCCCATCCCTCCCGACTCCAGCAAATCCAGGTTTTCCACTTCCTTTGATTTTGTTCTTCCTTGCATTTTGGCCTAAGGCTGCTCCTCTGGGATTTCTACAGCGGGATTTATTTGGGATGGATCCCTGCCCCAAAAGTCCGCTCTCAAACGCGTTTTTCCTCCTTTTCCAGGGGAATGTTCCTGCCTGGAGGGTGAGGCGGTGTCCGCAGCCCCTCACCAGCAGAGGGGGAAGGAGGCGCCTGCAGGAGCGATCCCAGCCTGGAAACGCCGAGACCTTGGAATCTCAGCCCAAAACGGCTCCCGGAGCTTTCCTTGGAGCCCCGGGGACAGCGGGAGAGAGGGATCGGGGGATGAGGAGCCCAGGGGGGGACGCGGGTGCTGCAGGGGTGTGGGACAGGCTGGGACACGGGGCAGAGCTCCCCAAGTCCCTGTGCTGTCACCGGTGGGAGAGCCCAAGATCCAGCCCACAGAGCTCAGGAATTCCCAGTTCCTTGGATTTCATGGCCTGGCACATCCCAGCTTGGAGCAAAGGAGGCTCAGGGGGCCCTTGTGGCTCTGCACAGCTCCTGCCAGGAGGGCACAGCCGGGAACAGGGACAGGAGCAGAGGGAACGGCCTCAGGCTGGGCCAGGGCAGGCTCAGGGTGGGCACTGCAGGAATTTCCCCATGGAAAGGGGGCTCAGGCCTTGGCAGGGGCTGCCCAGGGAGGTTTGCAGTGCCCAGCCCTGGGGGTGTCCCAGGAATGCCTGGAGGTGGCACTCAGAGCTCTGGGCTGGGGACAAGGTGGGGATCAGCTGGGACTCGATGTCCTTGCAGCTCTTTTCCCACCTCAGCTCTGGCATCCTGAACACCAGAATCCCAAAGGCTTTTCCCACAAGGGAATCTCCATCCAATGCAAGCCCCAGCAGCAGAGGTGGCCCTACCCCAGCCCCTTCTGGCAGGGAACATTTCCTGTTCCCCACAGCTCCAAACCCCTCACACCAACAACAGAAAAGGAGCCATGAAAGTCCTTAAAATCCCATTTTTGCATATTGGGGGAAAATTTCCCCATGGAAAGGGGGCTCAGGCCTTGGCAGGGGCTGCCCAGGGAGGTTTGCAGTGCCCATCCCTGGACGTGTCCCAGGAATGCCTGGAGGTGGCACTCAGAGCTCTGGGCTGGGGACAAGGTGGGGATTGAGCACATCTTGGATTTGATGCTCTGGGAGCTCTTTTCCAACCTCAATGATTTGATGATTCCATGATTTCTACCAGGTTTTTCCATTGATGAAATTCCCTAAGAACTCTCTGAACTCTGGGATCATCTTCCAGCCCATGGAGAAATTGGCACCATGGAGAGGTTCAGCCTGTCCTGAGGGTGGGAAGGAGCTCAGGTGGGGCAGGAGGCACATCCGTGCCAAGGATGGGACATTTTCCATCCCAAGGATGGGATTTTCCCCATCCCAAGGAGAAGATTTTTCCCATCCCAAGGATGGGATTTTCCCATCCCAAGGAGGGGATTTTTCCTGCTGTATCAACACCTGCCTTGGGTCAGACAATTCATTTCCACTGAAGCTGGAGCTGAACGTTCCTCTCCTCAGATAAAGAACGATTCCCCAAAAGATTCTGAGCAATTTTCATACCCAGCTGCTCTAAACATCCAAATGCTGTGAGATTTCCTGGTTTGTTGTTGTTCTAGGGTTTTTTTAAATGGAGAAAACAAGTGATTTCTGCCTCAATGGACTGGATTTCCTCAGTGGTAAAACTCCCCCTCCTTTCCCCAGTCACCTTTTGATGGAGAATCGCTCTGCAATAAATAAATATTCCCTATCAGCTTTCCTTGCTGATAATTGAATATCCATCAGGTGATCTGCCCCTCCAGCCCTCCTTGGGAACACTGGAGGCTCAAACTGAAGGATTATTGTCACCTCTGGTGGGTGTTCAGCCGCAGCCAGAGGAGAATTGTTGGTTTATCTGCAGAGATTATCGGAGCCATGCAGATAATGCTCGGAGCAAGGGACAGATTCACCCTGGCCCTGCAATCAAGGTCCTCCCAGGCTCTGGAATACACACAAGGAGCTGGATAATGGATTTTTCCTCCTCCTCCCACCGCAGCTCTGTCCGTGGCAGCCTCGGGAATTGCAGCCGAGCTCTGCTTGTCCCCTGCAGGGTTTATTTTTGTTGGGGCTGCTGCAATTTTCCAAATTGGGCACCTGTTGCTCAGACAGCTCAGAAAGGATGGGAAGCTGGGCCTGGGCTGGCTGGGGGGGGATAATTTTCCTTCCCTTCATTGAAATTCACCCCCTCTGCCTTTCTGCTTTCAAAATATTCAGGAGGTGGAAAGGGAAATTGTTCCTGAGGCATTGGCTGCTGCTCAGGGGTTCCTGCAGTAGGGAACTCCCTCTCCTGGCTCTGGGAGTGCCACACATCCCAAAAAGCTTAAAATTCAATGGGTGCAGAGCCTGGCAAAGCACCAGACACTGCTGTGGATTCACCTGGCAGAGCAGAGCTCCAACAATCTCCTGTCAGCTCTGCCTTGCTGAACCAAAAAAAAAAAAAAAAAAAAATCTATTAAAATTGACGTTTAATTCAATTGTGCCCAAACTGGAGCTTTGTGCTGTCACCTCCCGAGTGGAGGAGGAAACGTCACAGCCCTGGCCCTTCCCATGGGGTGGGAATGACAGCAGTGCAAAAATCAGAGCATTTTGGAGCAAGACTTTCCTGAAAATCCTGGCAGATCCAGGCTGGATCAGTGCTGGCCATCCTGGAGGGTTCCTTACCTGGCCAGGTGTGGCCAGGGCAGAGCAAGGAGGGATCTCAGTGAGCCTCAAATAAATTTACCTGGGCTGAGGATCAAAAAGTCTTCACCTGTCCTGAGTCAGAAATTCAGCTCCTGGGTGTCCATAAATCCATGGAGCACCCACTATGCCCATGGCTGGCATCACTTTGGGGGGTTTAAGTAATAAATCTGGGGAAAAAAAGAGCAAAACTCCACCTGAGTGAGGAAATCAGGCTGCTGAGCCCTGCTGGGATGAGTCAGACACCTGAGCAATTGCAACAGGGAAATGCTGAGCCCAGGGAGATCCCCAGCCATGGAAAATGAAATAAAATCCCTGAGGGCTCCCCAAACATCAATCCCAGCAGGATTTATCCATCACACCCAGCCCAAACAGCCACAAATCTGCTGTGAACAGGACCCAGCCATGCAGAGGGGAAAATCAAGTGGAGGGGAATGGGTAAAAAAAAGGGTAAAAATCAGAATGAGAACAGAGAGAGAGGGACAATGGCACAAAAATATCCTGACGTTTTTAGGAGGATGATTGCAACTCTTCTGCTACTTCTGGGAGTGGCCTCCTCACTCGGAGGGGTTTGGTCACCTCTCAAAGGTGTCACTGCCACACCCCGGGATGCCCAGCAGGGCCCAAATTGCTGCTGTTAATTGGGAGGATTTGATGATGCTCACTGGGAGCTCAGGGATGGTCACAGGGTCCTCAGCAGGAACAGCCTCCAGTGGTGCTTTTGTCCCAGGCTGAAGAACGTGGGGGGAAAGTGGGATAAAAGAACCTCAAACTGGGCAAAAGCTGCAGCTTCAACTTGACAGAAAGGGATTTTTAAGGGAATTGATGATTTCATGGAATCCCAGACTGGTTTGATGGGAATGGACCTTAAACCCCATCCCACCCCTGCCATGGCAGGGCCACCTCCCACTGTGCCAGGTGCTGCCAGCCCCAATGTCCAGCCTGGCCTTGGGCACTGCCAGGGCTCCAGGGGCAGCCACAGCTGCTCTGGCAATTCCAGCCCAGCCCCTGCCCACCCTGCCAGGGAACAATTCCCAATTCCCAAGATCCCATCCAGCCCTGCCCTCTGCCACTGGCAGCCATTCCCTGCCTCCTGTCCCTCCATCCTTGGCCCCAGTCCTTCTCCACCCATCCCACAGCCCTGTCCATCCTTTCCACAAGGCAGCAGCAGGATGGGAGGAAGGAAGCAGAGACATCCCAGGATTCACCCACATTCCCAAAACTTCTGCAGCACAGGCAGAGCTAAAGCCCAAATCCCAAGAGGTTTAGGGTCCAGGTTCAATTGACAGGTTCAATACCATCCAATATTGCTCCTCTGAATTCTGCCCTTCAATCCAAGCAGTCCAGGAGGGCATTGAGGATCCATTGGCACATTCCCAGTGTCCCTCCTGCATCCATGGGGACAAGCCCAGCCCTGTGGGGCTTCCCACTGTGACAGATGAGCAATGCCATGGCTGACTCTCACAATTAAAGGCAAATATCCTGGATCTATGCCAGGAGCAGTTTTATAGATTTATAGTTGTGTTTTACCCCTTGTGCTGTTCTCAGGGGTGCCCTGGGTTTGGGACATTTGGGAGGGTCACTCGTTACCATGGCAACAGCTGCCCCCCACTCCAGGTGTCAGGCAGGGATCTCCACCCTGGGCAGGGGAGGAGGAGTCCATGGACAGAACTTTGGGGGGCAAAGGGTTAAAATGTGAAACCTCCATGGTGTGGGTGAGCACATGGTGGGAACATCCTCTGCTCCTGGTGCTGTGATGTTTTCTCTATTCAGTCTGCAGTTGTATTTTTGATAAGGCTTTAATAAACCTTTCCAATTATTTTAGAAGTGAGGATCATTTCTCACCGTGGGGACTGGCTCACAGTCACCAAACAGGAGATGCCCAGGGCACAGAGCACAGAGAGCTGGAAGTTTCCTGCAGGTTCTCACAGCATGAGAACCTCCTGCTGTGCACCAGGCAGGGCTTTTGAGCCCAGAATTTTAGCTCGGACACCTTCCCCTGGCCCAGACTGCCTGGTCCCTTCCCTGCTCACAATCTCCTCCTTGTGCTTTATCAGGCCTGGCTTTGCCTGGTCTCCTCCACACCCCGTCCCTCCGAGCTCTTGGGGCTTTGCCTGTGCTGGCCTGGCTGGGGAGAAGCCCCAGGCCCCAGGTGTGGATCTGGCATGCAGCATGGACAGAACTTTGGGGGCCAAAGTGTTAAAAGATGAAACCTCCATGGTGTGGGTGAGCACATGGTGGGAACATCCTCTGCTCCTGGTGCTGTGATGTTTTCTCTATTCAGTCTGCTGTTGTATTTCTGATAATGTTTTAATAAACCTGTTAAATTCTTGGAAGTGAGCATGGTTTTTCTCACATCACCAGCACGGGGATAAATCCAGCAGGATGTGAATTCCTGCTGCCTCCTGCCCTGCCCTGCCCAGGCAGAATCCACAGGAGCACTGGGGTTATCAGGGAAGTCTGGGATGGATGGAGATATCCTGGAGCTGATAAGGGAGCTGCATATTCATGGCAGACTGCTGGGAAGGCAATTTGGAGGAATAAAATCCATTTGGGAGTGAGGAGAGCAGCTGGCTGACAGCACAGGATCTTGTCAGGAACGCTGGGGAGGGGTCAGAGCCACAGCTCTACCAGGATTCTGGGATTGGAATTGGGATTGGGATTGAGATTGGGATTGGGATTGAAGGGCTGGGGATTTGGATTGAGATTGGGATTGAAGGGCGGTGGTGTAGGAGCCACAGCTCTCCCTGAGCTCTGGGATTGGGATCAGGATCGGGATTGAGATTAAGATTGAGATTGAGATTGGGATTGGGATTTGGATTGAAGGGCAGCAGTGTAGGAGCCCCAGCTCTCCCTGAGCTCTGGGATTGGGATCAGGATCAGGATTGGGATTGAGATTGAGATTGGGATTGGGATTTGGATTGAAGGGCAGCAGTGTAGGAGCCACAGCTCTCCCTGAGCTCTGGGATTGGGATTGGAGTTGGGATTGGGATCGAGATTGAAGGGCTGGGGAGGTGTCAGAGCCACAGCTCTCCCTGAGCCCTGGATTGGGATTGAGATGAGGATCAGGATTGGGATTGGAATTGAAGGGCTGGGAATTTGGATTGGGATTGAAGGCCAGTGGTGTCAGAGCCACAGCTCTCCCTGAGTTCTGGGATTGGGCTTGGGATCAGGACTGGGACTCGGTGGCTGAGGAGGTGTTGGGACCCACAGTGGAACATCTCCCCTCTGTGCTGCTCCAGCTTTTCAGGAATGTTTAATAATTATAGATCATAATTATGTGAGTGTTATAATTACGGAACTGTTGGAATTTCAGTTTTTCCAGGCTCTACCCACCATGTCCCATCCCCTCCATGGACAGCAGCCCCTGCCCCGCTCCCAGCGCAGCCATGGGATGGGTTTGTGCCATTTCTAAGGGCTCTGGAAGCGTTTGGCACCTCCGGAGACGCAGGTGCTGAAACCGAGAGATAAAGAGAGATAAAGAGCGATGGTGGGATTGGTGTTGGGGTGGGAGCAGCGTTCCCGGCAGGCAGGGATGGAATTCCAGCCCCTCCTCCAGGCTCAAAGGAGCTTTTGTGCTCTGAGAAGAGGCTCCATGTGCTGCCCATGGAGGTGGAACATCTGCAGAGGCTCCTGCAGCTCCGTGCTGCCAAAGCCCTGGATCTGAACCGTGTTGGGAGCTCTGTTATCATTATTTATCCATCTGCTGGAGAAGCAGAGCTGAACTCGTGGAAATGGCTTTAAAATGTGGTTTATTTCTGAGGAGGCCATAAATAAACCCATTATGGGAGGTGCAGGAAGAGGGCTGAGATAAGCCTGGCACAGAGCTGGGTTTTCTGGGGAGTTTTGCAGAGATCAATTCCACTCCAATTTCCCTAAAAAAAACCCCAGAAATTGTGGCCTGGGGAGTGATTTGGCTCTGGGCCTGCAACTTTTCTTATCCAAGGACTCCAGAGGCTCCTCATCATGGAACAGCTGGAATTGTGAGGCTGCAGATCTGCTCCTGGCAGCTCTGGGGGCACTGGGTGTGCTCAGGGACCTGTGGGGTTCAGGAGAGGGTGGCAGCTCCCAGAGTATCACCAGGACATCCTGAATCCCAGTAAACCCAGGGCATGGGATATTCCTCATGGGTTTGCTGGTTGGTGGCTCCCAAAAAGTGTAAAATTCCTGGAGATTCAGTGGGATGAGGGCTCAGAGCACGGATCCCTCCATGTGGGGGATTTCTCTGCCTCTCTGGAGGTCTGGAGAAGCTGGGATGGGGAAAGACCTTTGAGGGATGAGGGCTGGGAATTTCCAAGGAGAGGAGAGGCTTTGCTGAGCCAGGCCCATTGCCCTGAGCCCTGCATGGCCACAGGGGAGGGATGGGAATGAGCTGAGGACATGGAAAATTCCCCCAGGATTTTCCTGGAGGAAAGGCAGGAGCGGAGTGGGGCTTCCAGAGGCTGCAGGAGATTCCTGCTCCCAGCTGGGATTGATGGGGAGCAGGGAGGAATTTCTTCAGGAATTTCTTCTTGGGTCAGACAGGGCTTGGATTTCCAACCCATCCCTATTCCCAAGCAAAGCATTGGATATGCATATGGATATGGATCCCCATCTCAAATCACCTCTTCATTCCCACTCTTACACTCCCATAGGTGCTCAGCACTGATATTTTCACTAAATCCCTCGTTCCAGATTTATTTTATATATATATAATGATTATATATAATACATATTACATTAGACATATTAAATATTATAGTTATAAACATATGAATATTAATAAATATATTCAGATATAAAATTATTATCTATAACATATAATGTAATACATTTTATATATTAGATGTTTTTATATGGCATATTATATATACATATATATATATATATATATATATATATATATATATATATATATATAAAGATTCATGATATTCCCATAATCCCAAAATCCTACTGCTGAGGAAAGGGGTGTAAATCCAGAGGAGGCAGAGCTTGGGAACAGGTAACAATTCCCCAGATTGCCAGTGGGAGCTGTGCTGGAATTGGTGCCCACGGCCTCATCCCAGGTGGGAGCTGTGCTATTTTTGGCCTGATTTTATTCCTTCGGATTCTAACCCAGTTCCCAGCTGTGGATAACAGCCCCGATCCCGATGGCCCCGGGCTCCGGCTGCTTCCAGCAGCAAATGGAAGGGGATGAAGGAGAACGAGGCGTGAGGAGCCGGGATTTGTTTTAATGGGTTTCTATAAATAGCTCAGCTGGCTGCAAACATCAGTGATTATTCCCAAAAAAACCCTCAGCTCCCCCTTCCATGGGGTTATCCGTGGCTGGATCCTGCTGGCATTCCTGGGGGCACCGATGGACAATGGGCTGGACATGAGCCAGAAGTGTGCCCTGGTGGCCAAGAAAGCCAAAGGCCCCTGGATCAGGAATGGTGTGGGCAGCAGGAGCAGGGAGGTCATTCTGCCCTGCACTGGGCACTGCTGAGGGCACACCCTGAGTGCTGTGTCCAGAGCTGGGCCCTCATTTTGGGAAGGACCTTGGGACACTGAGCACATCCAGAGGAGGCAACGAGGCTGGAGAGGGGCTGGGAACACAAACCCTGCGAGTGAGGAACCCCTGAGGGAGCTGGGGGTGCTCAGCCTGGAGAAAAGGAGACTCAGGGCTGCCCTCATCGCTCTCTGCAGCTCCTGAAAGGTGCCTGTGCTCAGCTGGGGCTGGGCTCTTTCTCCAGAACTGACAGAACCAGAGCACACAGCCTCGAGCTGCCCCACGGGAAATACAGGGTGGATAGCAGGAAAAGGATTTTACAGAAAGGTGATAAAGTTCTGGAATGTTCTGCCCGGGGAGGTGGTGGAGTCCCCATCCCTGGGGGTGTTCAACAAAGCCTGGATGTGGCACTGGGTGCCAGGGTTGAGTTGAGGGGTTGGGGCTGGGTTGGACTGGATGAGCTTGAAGGTCTCTCCCAACCCAGTGATTCTGGGAATTCTGTGTGATTGCTGGTGGCTACTCCTGTGCTGTTTGAGGATTTGGGTGACAAATTGTGTGAGAACACTTTGGGACACAGAGGAATTCAGGGCTTTGGGTGGTTCCCTGAGGCTTTGGTGGTTCAGGGGCTTTGGTGGTTTCCCAAGGATTCCTGGGCTTTTCCATTTAGATCCATAATTCCATCTTTCCTGGGCTTTTCCATTTAGCTTCAGAATTCCATCTTTGGGATAAGGTTGTGCTGTTTCTAGACGAGGTCAGAGCGTCATTCCCATTTTTCCAGGCTGGTTCTCCCAGCAGGAAGGTAGGATGGGATTGGATTGGTTGCTGGATTTGGGATGAGCCCCTCTGGAAGGCAGGAGTGGCTCTCACCTGGAGATAAATCCCAGGAAACCCTGCCCTGACCCGGTGACTCCCACCAGGAACTCATTAGGATTTAATTAACTCTGATGAGGAAAATCTTCATTCCTTGCTGAAAGTACCAGAGCAGGAGGTCCAATATTCCCGATGTTGCCTCTGGAATGTGTTTTTCTTCTCCTTGACATTTCTCTCCCTGCTCCTGGAGTATTAAATGACTGATTAAACTCCCTTTGAAATGATTAATAACATCCCGACCCCAATTCCATCCCAGGATTGGAATGACGGGATCAGCGCCGATGTTCTCCCCTCTTCCTTTCTTCTCTTCAAAGCGAGAGGCCAAAAATAAAGAATAAAGGGGGAAAAAAAGAAAAAAGAGAAAGAGAAAAGCAGGATACTTTTGGATTTAAACTCCATGGAAGTTGCTGTGTTCAGGACTGAAATCTCCTCTCCTGCTCTCAACCGTGGAAATGCTCCTGACATCCCAACTCCAGCGGATTTAGGCTGGAAGTTTTCACTCCCCTGGAATGTTAATGGCTCTGGGGCACAGCATTCTCTTGGGATCCATAAATCCTGGCTGGAATTAGGAAGTTCTGGGTGGATTTCATGGTTTCCTTTCCCTGGAGCAGCCCAGGGAGTAGGATGGGAATGATGGGACAGCTTTGGGAATGTTGCTGCTCCCTGTGCCCAGGGAAGGGGAATCATCTCCCCGTTCCCTCCACAGGTTGAGCCTTGTTGTTTCCTGCAAAGAGAAAAAAAGGCTGTAAAAAACCTGCAGGATTTCTGGTTTTAATGGGATTTTTCTTGGGGTTTTTTGGTTTGAGGATTTTATGTTGTTTTTGTTTTTTGGTGTGGGATTCCTGGGATTTTTGTTGTGGTTTGTTTGGTTTCTTTGTTTGGGTCATTTCTGTTGAAGGAGGGATGGAGACACAAACTGGACACCCTGGAGATTGAAATACTGGGCAGAACTTCAATCTTATAATACAAATAAAAAATAATAAACATCTAATCCTAAACACAAAATACCATCTCAAATTAATTCAATCCCAACCTTAATAAAAAAAAAATCAAAAAAACCCCGAAAAACAAAACCAAAAAACCAAACAACTAACCAACCAACCAACCAACCACCCAAACAAAAAAAAAACAACCGCACCAGAAAAAGACCCTAAAGACCCCAAAACCGACATGGAGTCAGCTCTGCAGGGGTAAGAGGATATTTCCAAGGAGGCTCAGATGGAATCCCAGGAAAGCTGCAGGGGTGAGAGGATGTTCCCAGGGAAGCAGGAGCTGCAGTGGAGGAAGGTGAGTCCTGACCATGGTCTGACCTTTCTCCAGACCTCTCCAGAGTTATCCCAGAGTTCCTGTGGAGTCTCCCACTGAGTCAAGGGGTTAAGTTAGAAATGTCATTAGCAAAGATTAGAGCTTAACAAGGAAACTAATTGATACCGGGTGGAGAGAACTGAGACAAGGTTGGGAATGATAGGTGATACATTCTCCTTGGGTGAGGTTATGATGCTGTATCCCCATTCCTGTGCTCTGTTCATGCTGGATATCATGTTCTGTGCCTTCCAGACTGGCTCTGCAGAGCGAATGTTTTGTTTTGGTTTTGCTCTCAGCCGCTCCCCCATGGCTGGCGGGACACACAGACAGGGCAGTGCATGGGTGCTGCTTTTGCTTTTTGCTTTGCTTTTCCCTTTGCTCCTGCTTCTGCTTTGCTCCTGCTTTGCTCTTGCTTTTTGCTCCTGCTCATTAGTTAGTTTAGCTGAGCAGTCCAAATTTTCCCTGGACTGTTTCTCCTTTCCCTTTTTTGGACCCACTGGAACCTGCTCTGGACTGGGACCTGGGGAACACCGAGAGTTTGCACCTTGTGGCTGCAGCAGCTGCCCCAGCACAGGAGGGACTGAGAACAGAGCGAGCACCCCCAGAGAGACTTTCTGAATTTGTCATCTTTGTCAGAGCGGTGACAGAGCGGTGTCACCTGGTATTGTTCATTTTGTGTGCTGGGGGTGCTGTGCCTGTTAAATAAATATTGTATTTGTGGAGTGCCAAGATGAAGGAAGGAATGATGAATCTGACTCCATGTTCTCAGAAGGCTAATTTATTATTTTATGATACTGTATTATATTAAAGAATACTATGCTAACCTATACTAAAGAATACAGAAAGGAAACTTACAGAAGGCTAAAAAGATAATAATGAAAACTCGTGACTCTGTCCTGACCCTCCACACAGCTTGGCCCCAACTGGCCAATGAGTCAAAACAATTCACATGAAACCAACGAAACAATCAGCTGTGCGTAAACAATCTCCAAACACATTCCAAAGCAGCAAAACACAGGAGAAGCAAATCAGGTACTTTTTGTTTTCCTTTTCTCTGAGGCTTCTCAGCTTCCCAGGAGCAAAATCCTGGGGGAAGGGATTTTTCCAGAAAATATGACTGTGACAAATAAACAGGTTCTTTCCACTTCTCTCTGAGGAAATTCTTCCCAAACCAGCTGGGGGGAGGGGCCACGTGGATTTGCTTTCTGGAGGGGCCCCTTTTGGAGGTTTTCTCCCAAATTTGCCCTAAACCAGGACATACATTGTAAGGGTGCAGGAGCCATAAACACCACTGGGTTCTGAGAATGAGAGGAGGTCTGGGCTGTGACCAGCAGGCCAAGGAGCCCTGCCAGGTTGACATGGGTGAAGAGGTCACCATGAGGAAGAGGTCTTACTTCCTCCCCAGAAGCCCACTGACCAATTAATGTCACTGTTGAGTCAGGAATGGGAGCAAAGACTCCAAGACTTCAGAAGGCAAGAAGAGAGTGTTTAACAGAAAATTGTGCATCTTTTATAAGAAGACTTGCTGAGCTAAGACCTGATTGGTCTGAAAGAAAACACCCTTCACACCATTGGTGAACTAAGAATAACCCATTCTGAAAAACAACTTCTATAAACAACAGGCAGAGAAGGAGAGATAATAATTGTTTTAATTCTTTTCTCTAAGTTTCCCAGGCTCGGCCTGGGAGAAATTGCTTCTGTTCTTTCTTCAACTGAACTGAGAATATCCACAGATTAAAGAGGACAATTGCCAGCCAATGGACATTCAGCTAATTATAATATGAGGTGAGAGCTAATGTTTATGTAATAGGTGTTGTAGAGACCATCTTGGAAGCCATCTGAACATGTAAAACCTTTTTGGATAAATGTTGTGGTGTGAAGCAATATCCTGTTTCACCTTTCCCAGTCCCTCAGGTGTGCCAACCTCTCCCTTCCCCTCCCCCTTGTCCCCTTGCTAGGTGCTGTCCGTCAATCTTAACATTCCAGCAAGGCCCTTGTCTGGTTGGTGAAGTTCAAAAGATGCTTCTCAGCCCTGGGGTCATTGGCCAGCCTGGGTTTCACTGTCCCCTGAGACTCCCCCCCTGCCACCTGGTTGGTGGCACACCTACCCCTTCCCCTCCCCCTTTCCCTGGGCTTAAAAAGACACGGGACCACGTGGTCCTGGATTCTGTTGGAGCTGTTACAAGATTCAGAGATCTGTGATCCTGGAATAAAACTCTGGATTAAACCCTCTGGCAGAATCTGTCTCCTTTTCCTCTTCACCTCACCTAAAGCCTTTCCATTAGAGGTAAAAACTGAATTCCTGCTTGCCTGGACTTGTTCCAAGTGCCAGCTGCAGCATCCAGCCAGCCAGGGGTGTCTCTGAGGTGAAACACCACAGCTGCCGCCTCTGGTCAAGCAGCAAGGGCCAGAAGAGCCCAGGCACGTTCCACCTGGTAATACTGGGATCATATTCCAATAGATAAATAGCAGGAGTTGGTGATTTTTTTACACGTCTTTGGGAGGTCACTCTCCATGTGCCCAGTGCTGTAATAAATGTACCCTCTTTTCAACTTTAAGTAGTTAATTGAAGAGTCATCTGTCCGTGCTTCACCGTGTCCCTGGCCTTTGGAAGGAGCATCCTGAGTTCCTGTGGCTCTGGGGGCTGAGCTGCTCTTCCTCCTGGAATCCTTCAACAATGCTCTGCCCTTCCAGAGGATTTTCTTTTCCTTGGAAAACTGGGAGCAAACCCTTCCATCAGGCCCTGCCTTTCCAAAGATTTGCTTTTTTCCTTGGAAAACTGAGCACAAACCCTTCAATGGGGCGCTGCCTTTCCACAGGATTTGGTTTCTTTGGAAAACCAGGAGCAAACCCTTCAATTAGGCTCTGCCTTTCCATAGGATCTGGTTTCTTTGGAAAATCAGGAGCAAATCCTTCAACGGGGCTCTGCCTTTCTACAGGATTTGTTTTTTCCTTGGAAAACTGGGAGCAAACCCTTCAATGGGTCTCTGCCTTTCTACAGGATTTGGGGTTTTCCTTGGAAAACTGGGAGCAAACCTTTAAATGAGGCCTTCCACAGGTTTTGATTTCTTTGGAAAATCAGGAACAAACCCTTCAATGGGACTCTGACTTTCCATAGGATTTGGGTTTTTTCCTTGGTAAACTGGGACCAAACCTTTAAACGAGGCTGTGACCTTCCACAGGATTTGGGTTTTTCCATGTAAAACTGGGAGCAAAGGTTTGTGAAGGTGGGGATGCATTTCCAGCCCCTCTGGTCATGTGGAGGAACTTTTCCCTTCCCTCTTCCCCATCCCATGGATGCCCCTGCAAAGCCAAGGATGGATTAATAGCAGCAATAATTCACCCTGAAGCCTCAGGGGGAGCCCTGAGTTGATGTTTTAACTCCTCTTTCCAGCAGAAAACCCTCTGGAGATCACTCTCAGTGAGTTCCTGGGGATTAGGGTGGCTCTGCCCTTCCAAGGGATCCATTCCCTATTGGAAAATATGGAGTTGCTTCATTTTTTTATTCCAATAAAAACTTTCCTTGCTGATTTCAGTGACATTTTCCAGAGAAGCTGAAAACTCTGAGTTCTCATCAAAAAAGAAAAACCAAAAAACTGCAGGAAACTTTTTTTTTTAGAATTCCTTCAATATAAACTTCTGTAGGATTGGGGAATAAAAAGTTGAATATTCAGGTGTATATTCCCCAAATTTAAATATATAAATATGGAGAGCTCCACATTTTCCCAGGATTTTTAACATTAAAAATGACATTTTCTATCTGAGCCAGGCCCGACAGTGACAGCTCTGAGGAAATTTAATCTCATCCCAGCTCCAGCTCTGCACAGCGCTTTCCTGGCAGATTTTCCATCCCCTGTTCCCAAAACCTTTGGAAACTGAGTTTTTCCAATCAATCAGCAGCTGTGCCACTGGTACTGTGTGAAAGGCTCTGATAATTCCTCTCTGGATATTCCTGGGTGCAGGAAAATCCCAAATTTCTTGTGCTGTCCCCCGAGCTGATGGGCAGAGCCTCATTCCTTTGTGTTCATCCTTGGATCCATCCCCCACTGTCTCCCTGCTTTCCCAGTAAATTCCTTCATGGAAAATCCACCCTTTAACAGGGAATAGCAAAGTCACAGGAGCTCCTGGTGCTGGTTTTAACCCCCCACCCACCCCAGTAAAGCCAGGCCTGGCAGCAGTGACAAATTGGCTCATTAGGGGACGTTAATTCCCTGTCATTTATTTTCAGGAGGGATGGAAATTCAGGATTCCCTTTGCCCTGGGGCTGGTGGAGACCCCACTCCCAGGGCAGGGAGAGGTCACCAGGCCCCAGGAGGATGGAACTCAGCCTCAGGAAAAGGAGGAATGAGGAGAAAATTAATTACTGCACTCAGGAGCCTCTGGAAGAGCAGCAATTCCAGCTCCCTCTGCCAGGGGAGCTCAGCATTCCATCATTCCCAGCAGGAATTCCTGTCTGTGGGGCCATTCCTGGAGCATCCACCCTCATCTCAAACTCTCTGGGTGGAAAACCAGCCTCAGTTTCCTCCAGGGAAGCTGCTCCAGGTGATTTTTTTCTTTGGCACAGAACTGTTTTCTCCTGGATTCATCTGAGATTCCTCCCAGGAATCCTCCAGAGCCTTTTCCTCTCTGGTTTAGGCCCTTAACATCCCAAGGAGCAGCCCCAGACTCCTCCAGGGAAGGTGCCTGGGATGATTTTGCTCTTCCCATGGAACCTGCATCTCCCAGGATTTATGTGAGACCCTCCCAGGCACCTCCTGGAAGGAGCTGAGATCCCAAATTGCAGCCTGGGACTCCTCCAGGGGAGGGATTTGCCAGCTCACAATAGAAACAGCACAGGGCAAGGGAGGGCTCCAGGCTCTGTACCCACAGGAATTGTTTTCCATTCAGGCTGGGATTTGGGATGGCACCCAGAGCACCAGGCTGGAAATCAGAGCTGGGATCTGTTCCTGAGCTCAGGCTGGCATTTCCTCCATCCAGCAGCACCTGGAATGTCCCTGACCCTTGGGATGAAGGAAATATTTGGGCCTTGTCCCCTGCCTGTGCTGGCTGTGCACTTCTCCCAGCTCACACAGCACATTTCCCACTCCATAAATTTGTGGAGTAAATAAATTATTCATGAAGGGAATTATTTTCTTTTCCCTTAAATCCATTAGAAACGCTGTGATTCTATTTGAATCCTTGATGAGCTGGGTACCACTCAAAACACTTTTAGTGGCTCCTGGATTCCCAAATCAGCCTGGAGAGGCTGCTCAGGGCCACTGGGAAAGGGATGGAACCACAGGGAATGTTCCTGGGGCATTCCTGTCCCCCTGGGTTGAGAGAAGGGGTTTTAATCTGATATTTTCACACCTGGATTTATAAATCCAGGCCTGGAGATCCCAAATGAGGTGGGCTGGTCCTGAGCTGCTCAGCAAATCCCATTTTTTAGGGATCGGGAAAGGGAAGTTTTGTTTCCATGTTGGAAATCTCATTGTGGCAGCCCAGTAGTGAAGGGTTTGGGATTGAATCCCAGGGCTCCTGGGATCACAGGATGCTCTGGCCCTTCCTCCTCCCCCCAGCAGAAAGGGGATCCCATCCCTAAGGAGAAGGGCACATACCAGGGAAGATTTCAGGATTTGGGAAGATGCTCCCTGGAGCTTTCCTGTGTTTCCAGGAGTGGCTGTGCCTGGAAATCCCTCCCCACTTCCCTGTGAGCTCAAGGATGATCTTTGGGCTTCCTCTGCCATCTCCCAGGCTGGGAACTGGGACTGAATCCCAGCCCAGCCCAGCCCAGCCCAGCTGCCCTGCGGGATGGGCGGCACCTCCCGACCCATTCCAGGCGCTGCTTTTCCACCCAGCACCTCGGGCTGGGAAACGCTGATTTTATGGAATAGGAGCCAGCTGCTTTTTCCAGCAGAGAAAAGGAACAAGGACCCCGTGCTGGGGACAGGGGACACCTGGAGAAAGCGCTGGGGACAGGGGACACCTGGAGAAAGCGCTGTCTTGGCCTCTCTGAGCCGGCCTTTGCTCAGGTGTCCCCAGAGCTGCAGCAGCTGAGCAGGGACCTGTGCCAGGCCCCCTTAACCCTTAAACCTCCCATCCCTTAACCCTTAAATCATCCCCCTGGACTGCAGCCCCCTCCTCTCATGTGGGAATGAGGCCCATGGGAAGATCCCGATGAAATAAAGGAGGAAGGGAAGGAATGGCAAATGTAAATTCGGACTGCTTGGATCTCTTAATGAAAAATAAATCATTTATTTTATTTAACACTGAACAAAGCTGGAGGCACTGGAGGTGTTGCCTCCTCCTGATCCAACCTGGAGCTCCTGCAGCACCAAACTCAGGCTGGATTCCCCTTGGGGAGGGATTCTGTGACCTCAGTACATTTCTCCTTCTCCTGGAAAGAGCCTGGGATGCCCTTGGATGTGATTTCCATATTTGATGAAGGGCTTGATTGCAGCCCCAGGGAATGGGGCCAAAAAGCCTGAAATAACCTCAGATGTGGAAAAATTGGATCCAAATGCTGGATTTGGAATTATCCCTTTGGTGCCCCTGCAACCCCAACCCTAGAGTCCAAGAGGGAGGGGCACACTGTCATCATCCAGAAGTCTCCAAGAAAAAAGACTCATCCAAAGGGATTTTCACCCAGGAAAGAAGAAAAATTATTATTTTACCTTTTTATTCCCCTCCCAAAACATTCTTTTAACATTTGCTGTCCTAAACTAAATCCCATTCTATTTAAGACTGAGACTTCAGGTTTTAGGCTGGACCTGGCCAGGAACAAAATAAAATTTCCACTTTGCCACAGCAACATTTTTAGGAAGTTTATTTTCCTTGGGGAATTTTTACATCTGGACTGTTTGGGTTTGGATTTTGGGCTGAAAAAGGAGCTTAAAATGTCAGATTTACCAATGGAAGATAAAATCTGTGACTCAGCCCATGCCAATAAATGATTCTGATCCCAGGCTGGGGGGGAAGCGGTGAAGATCAAACCCAGAGCAGGACAGGACAGGACAGGACAGATCTTCTCTTCCCTTGGGTCCAGTTTTAGGTTTTGGAGATTTTCAAGTAGAAAACCAGAAGGATTTTAGGTAATTTGTACAATTAAACCCCAAAAGATCAGCCCCCACACACAACCCCACTTTGTGCTGGGCATTGAACAGAAGCGCTGCAAGATGAACTTTGGGCATGGCTGGGATGGGAAAGACCAGGACTGGGATGGAAAAGTTAAAAGGGTTGGGATGGAAAAGCCACCAAGGGTGGGATGGAAAAGCCACCAGGGTTGGGATGGAAAAGCCATCGTGGCTGGGATGTCACCAGGGCTGGGATGGAAATGTTAACAGGGTTGGGATGGAAAAGTCACCAGGGTTGGGATGGAAAAGCCATCATGGCTGGGATGTCACCATGGCTGGGATTGAAAAGTTAAAGGGTTGGGATGGAAGAGGCCACCAGGGTTGGGATGGAAAAGACCACCAGGGTTGAGATGTCACCAGGTCTGGGATGGAAAAGCCACCATGGCTGGAATGTCACCAGGACTGGGATAGAAAAGCCATCAGGGCTGGGATGTCACCATGGCTGGGATGGAAAAGTCACAAGGGTTTGGATGTCACCAGGTCTGGGATGGAAAAGCCACTATGGCTGGAATGTCACCAGGGTCAAACCCGTCCACATTTCCCCCAAAGATCTCCAAGTCCTTTATAAATTCCATTATCCTCAATTATCCCCTTGCCTCAATTATCTCTGGGTTTGATGTGAGGAGCAGGAGCTCAGCTGACAGAAGAATCCTGTCCTGAATTCCAGCCTGTCCTTGGGAAGGAGGCTCGGGACAATCGCCGCTCCCCGCCAGAGCATGGGGAAGAGGCCAAGGGGGCACAGCTGCTGCTGAATTTCAATTCCTAATTCTCCCTCATTAAAAAGAAAGAGGAAAATGAATCTTTATGGGCCTCTCCATCCCAGAGGAGATCTCTGTGCCCTGTTCCCACTGGTATCAGCCGCAAATATTCCATGATCCACAGCTGTGTCCTTCAAAACTGGACACTGAGCTTGGAAAGCTGATTTCCACAGCATGAAAATGGAATGGAGATGAAAAAAGACTGAAGGGGACCCTTGGGCTGTGGGATCCCCCAGTCCCAGGCAGACAGGCAGCCCTAGGAGGGGATTTATCCCAGATATCTCATGGAAGCCTGGATTTCCAGCCCCTGTCAAGCCCGGGACAAAGAGACAAGTGCCACCTCTGTGGGGGGACAGGATGAGTCTGTTCCCTAATTTTTCGGCTGTTGGAGATTCAACCCCAGCAGGGAGGCTGCAGGACTGGGATACAGGACTGGGGTTCACTGCTTTGAGGGTTTGAGGACTCCTCACAGGGATCCCGCAGCTCTCTCCATGTTTCCCTCAGGGTTTGTCCTTTCTCCCAGCACTGCAGCTCTGCTCCCACAGCAGCTCATCCTCTGTGGGATTCCTCCCCTGCCAGGAATGCAGGATTGGCAGCTGGAATTCTGCTCCCAAGGCCTGTGTCCTGGGTTACAGGATGTGTCTGGGGCTGTGTGTTCCATTATCATGTTGGAGCTGGGACAGTTCTCTGCTGTTCTTGGGGCAGTTTTCTTGATCTCTGCCACAGCCAATCCTCCCTGCAGGAGATCTCTGCTGTCCATGGCCACTGAGTGTCCCTGCAGGGCTGATCCAATTCCAGCATCCCATGGGGAGATGCTGCGCCCAGGGCAGGAGCCAAGCATTCCTACCTGGATCCAATGTGAGCCTGGCACAGCACAGCAGCCTTTGCCCAGGGCATTGCCAGAGGAGCAGCTTCTGCTGCCCTGCATGGCCAGAGGGAGCCCAGGCCCATCTCCAGCAGCCCTGGAGCTGCAGAGGAAAACTCCCCCCTTGTGCAGGATCCCTGCTCCAGCAGAGCCACAGCTGGCACTGCAGGAGGGCTGAGCCCCCATGGGATGGGGCTGTGCCACCCCCTGACCCACAGCGTGCCAGGGCCTGCTCTCACTCTGGCAGGCTTGGTTTGTACTCTTGCATTTGGATTTTTAATTTCCTAGTAAAGAGCTGTTATTCCTGTTCCCATATCTTTGCCTGAGAGCCCCTTAGTTTCAAATTTATAATAATTCAGAGGGAGGGGGTTTGCATTTTCCATTTCAGGGGAGGCTCCTGCCTTGCTCAGCAGACACCTGGCTGCTCAAACCAGGACAGCCTGGCAGAGCTTTCCCTGCTCAGGAGCTGAGTTCTCTGCTGGCTGCACCCCAGCCCTGCTCCTGCTCCAGCCCAAGGGAACCTCAGCTCTCCCCAGATTTTCTGGATCTTCCCTGGTCCAAGAAAACTCCCACCCCCTCACACCTGGCCCCCTCCTCCCCATCCCTGTAGGAATTACCTTACAGAAAATCACCTTGCTCTTTTTTTTTGGCATCACTTTTTGGCCTGGCCCATGGATTTTCTTTGCTCTTCTGTTGTTTTTTGTCACCTTCCACCTTCTCAGGGAGCTAAAAATAACCCATTTCTTCCTCATTAGCAGCCAGCAGCTCTGCCTGCATTGTTCTTGGAGGTCTCCCTGCGTTTCTGGGCTGCTTCCATAAACTTCTGTGTCGGAGTTGAGCACTGCTCGTTCTCGGCCCTAATTGGGAGGCAGCGAGAAGCCACAGCTCTGCCAAAAGGTTTTATTAAGGAATAAAAGCAGCCAGCCAGGCATCCACAGAGCCAATAAAACACCCTGGTGTCCCCAGGCCAGCAGCACATGGAGTCACACCTCAACTGTGTTTGATCTGGGAAAGAAATCAACCCTGACCTGCCGCAGGCCATGAAATTAATGGGGCACGAGGTGCCCCGTGCAGATTTGCCATCTCTGCAAGGCAGGAGCCGAGGGAAAAGCATCAAAATTGGCACTTAAACCGCCAGAAGAGCAGTGGGACACAGCCCAGGATGAGACACAGCCCACAGAGCAGCCCTGGCACCGGCACAGCCTGTTCAGCACAGCCACCAGTGCCAGGGCTGGGGCACTGCCAGCTTGGATGTCCCCTCGGTCTGGGCTGGGACACTCGCAGTTTGATGTCCCATGTGTCCAGGGCTGGACCACTTCCATTTCTGCTGTCCCCTCTGTCTGGGCTGGGACACTCACAGTTTGATGTCCCCTCTGTCTGGGCTGGGGCACTGCCATTTCTGCTGTCCCCTCTGTCCAGGGATGGGACACTCACAGTTTGGTGTCCCTTCTGTCTCAGGGCTGGGGCATGGCCACCTTTGATGCCCCCTCTGTTCCAGGGCTGGGGTAACTGGGCCCTGCTGGCAGCAGGACAGCCCCAGGTCACAGCCACAGAGCTCCAGGGGCACTGGGACACTGCTCTGAGGCACAGGGGGGGATTTTGGGGTGTTGAGGACTCCATGATCCCTGGGGGTCCCTCCCAGCCCAGGATCTTCTGTGATTCCCTGATTTTAAAAGGGTTTGAGTCCATGTGGCTCCTCCAGTGGAGC
Organism: Molothrus ater; assembly: GCF_012460135.2. Taxonomy (NCBI): domain Eukaryota; kingdom Metazoa; phylum Chordata; class Aves; order Passeriformes; family Icteridae; genus Molothrus; species Molothrus ater. The sequence continues at coordinate 1,133,207 of NC_050501.2, forward strand.
TGAGATGGGAGTTTGGAGTCTGTGTGGTGGAAAATGCCCCAGTCAGGACCTTCCTGGGTGTTCCCAGATCCAGGCTAATCCCAGCTCAGCTCCCAGGGGTTGGGCACCAGCCTTGCCCGGTGCCAGGACCAGAGGCAGAACCCGAACCCACCTGCAGTGGCTGAGCCTCACTCACTGGGGAGGCTGTTAATGATCTCCAGCCTTTTCTGCACCCTACATCTCAGTTTTTGCTAATTCCTGCCTCTGCTGGGTTCTCCAGGTATTTTTCTGCTGGATAAAAGCAGCTCCCAGTGTCTGCTCTGTTCCCTGCTGGTAATTACAGAGCACAAGGAGCTGCTGCTGCACCTCTCCCTCCACAAACAATTTTCCTGGGAAATTTGTTCTGCCAGGGCTCTTTTCCTTTTCCCAGCTCCCAGACTCTCCTGGCAGCTCATCCCTGCCTCATCGAGCAGCTTTTCCATGCTCTGAGTGCCACGGGGGGACAGTGGCAGCTCCAAAGCCCAAGACAGTGATGGTTCCCACCTTGGGATGCTCCTTTTTCCTCCTCTGCTGTGCCCATGGCTTCGCTGACCTGGAGCAGGGAACAGACAAAAAACAAATATCCCAGCTTGAAGGGTTTGGCCAGGTTCTGGCTTTGTTGTTCTCTGTCTTGGCTTGAACAGCCAGGTGTCTGCTGAGCAAGGCAGGAGCTTCACCTGAAATGGAAAATGTAAACCCTCTCCTTCGGAATTATTATAATTTTGAAATTAAGGGGCTCTCAGGCAAAGATGTGGGAGCGGGAATAACAGTTCTGTACTAGGAAATTAAAAATACAAACCCAGTAATACAAATGAACCCTGGCAGAGTGAGAGCAGGCCCTGGCACGCTGTGGGTCAGGGGGTGGCACAGCCCCATCCCATGGGGGCTCAGCCCTCCTGCAGTGCCAGCTGTGGCTCTGCTGGAGCAGGGATCCTGCACAAGGGGGGAGTTTTCCTCTGCAGCTCCAGGGCTGCTGGAGATGGGCCTGGGCTCCCTCTGGCCATGCAGGGCAGCAGAAGCTGCTCCTCTGGCAATGCCCTGGGCAAAGGCTGCTGTGCTGTGCCAGGCTCACATTGGATCCAGGTAGGAATGCTTGGCTCCTGCCCTGGGCGCAGCATCTCCCCATGGGATGCTGGAATTGGATCAGCCCTGCAGGGACACTCAGTGGCCATGGACAGCAGAGATCTCCTGCAGGGAGGATTGGCTGTGGCAGAGATCAAGAAAACTGCCCCAAGAACAGCAGAGAACTGCCCAGCTCTGACACATGGGGACAGGACACACAGCCCAGCCATATCCTGCAACCCAGGATATTTTCCTTGTTGAAATAAAATGGAGATGAAATCCAGCTGGGATGAGGAGTAGCCACGTGCAGCTCTGCCAGCCATCTCCAGGACCATCTCCTCATCCCTGCAGGGAAAATAACCAGAAATGGGGATTTCTCCTGTGGCAGCTCCTCCAGAGCAGGATTTAGGGGATGTGAATGATTCCAGCAGGATTTAGGGGATGTGAATGATGCCAGCAGGAGTCAGGTTCAAGGCAGACCAAGGGTGGCAGCTCTTCCTTCCCCATGGAGCTCCTGGCTGTGGGAATTCCTGCAGGGAAGTGGGAAATGCATGGAAGGAAACCCCTCAAGGGGAAAGAACTGCACAGAAACCCCATGGAGCTGCAAACCCCAAAGTTTGTTTTTCCTGCTCTGCCCTGACCTCACGGTCCCCTTGTGCTGTCTGGGACATGGGACAGGGAGGTGCTGAAGAAGCCACCCACCCTCTCCTGCTCCACCTTCCCTTCCCAGTCCAGATCCAGCTCCTTCCCTGGTTCCTCTGGGGCTCCTCGGGGTGGGGGGATCAACCTAAATGTCCCTTTGAGAGGTGTCAGATGAGCCAGGACTTCTCCAATCCATGTGACATTTCCTGTGTCTGGAAGTGCAGCCAGCTCCGGGGACATTTGATCCCAGCAGGGTGACACCTCCCTGTCCCTGAGGGTGGCAGGGCACCCGCACACCCTGCTCCCAGCTCCAGGGTTCTGTCACTGCCTGGGGTGGAATTTAATTGTTCCAACACCGGCGGTTCCCAGGGAGCTGATGGGAGCTGCCAGCTGAGGAATGATCTGGGATATCGGTCTGGGCATCTCTGTGGGTGACAACGAGCAGTGGCAGCACTGCCAGCTCGGCTGTGTCCTGCTGTCACAAACCACTCCTCACAGGCTCATCTGAGCACTGACACCTCCTGAGGCTTTCATCTCCTCTTTTCCTCGGGATTTCCGAGCTCTTCGCCTGCCTTATTCCCCCGGGGAAATGCGGCAGCTCGGTCTGAGCCGTGCAGGGACGGACAGAGCGGGTGCCACCCTCAGATGTGTCCTGCCTGCTGGGGACATTGCCATGGCCCTCCGAGCTACTGCAGTGGGAGAAATCTCCTGTGAAAACTTTAAAAGTTTAGTAAAGGACAATAGTGTTTAAAATGGGACCAGACTCCCGGTGCTAAAGTGATTTCAGCATTTATTATAATAAAAGAAAGGCCCAAAGCAGGGCCCGGGCCAAGCAGGAGCGTTCCTGTCGAGGATGGAGCAGCGCCGGCGCTGGGGCTGCTCAGCAGCGATGGCCCCGATGCTCCAGGGGAGCAGCACAGCTTCCCTGGGTCAGATGCCCCTTTTTATCCTGGTTTTTGTCCCTTTAGATTGGTTTCTGTTGGGATCCTCCATTTGCATGAAGGTTTTAGGCCTGGATTGGCCATTACAGTTCTGTCCAGGCTGGCTCATGGTGCGCTTTACTGAGGTGTGTTATGGTACGTGCAGAACCGGATTTCCTATAACTCCCCTTTTAACCCCTTTTACCATAACCAAACTAACAGTACATGTTAAAAACAAGAGCAGACTCCTGACACTAAAGTGATTTCAGCATTTATTATAATAAAAGAAAGGCCCAAAGCAGGGGCCCGGGCCGAGCAGGAGCGTTCCCGTCGAGGATGGAGCAGCACCGGCGCTGGGGCTGCTCAGCAGCGATGGCCCCGATGTTCCAGAGGAGCAGCACAGCTTCCCTGGGTCAGATGCCCCTTTTTATCCCATTTTTTGTCCCTCTGGATTGGTTTCTGTTTGGATCTTTCATTTGCATGAAGGCTTTAGGCCTTGATTGGCCATTACAGTTCTGTCCGTTTCGGTGGGGGGCAGGTGCACTTTACTGAGGTGTAATTTCTCATAACTGCCCTTATAACCCTTTTTACAATGTAACAACCAAACTAACAGTACATGTTAAAAACGGGATCAGGCTCCTGATACTAAAGTGATTTCAGCATTTATTATAATAAAAGAAAGGCCCAAAGCAGGGGCCCGGGTCGAGCAGGAGCGTTCCCGTCGAGGATGGAGCAGCGCCGGCGCTGGGGCTGCTCAGCAGCGATGGCCCCGATGCTCCAGGGGAGCAGCACAGCTGCCCTGGGTCAGATGCTCCTTTTATCCTGTATAGAATTCGTAGGCAACCCCCACAAGGGGAAGAGAGAATGATGCATCTTACTCCATCTTATCAGAAGGCTAAATAATTACTTTATTATACTATATTATTCTATACTATATTACACTATATTACATTACATCTAAACTGAATCTGCTGAGCACTCAACCCTACACACAACGCACAACACAGCATCTCGTGACTGCCACCTGACAGTCCTGACACACACACACACACCTGGCCCTGACAGGCCAAGGGAACAATCACTCTGGGTAAGCAATTTCCATATTGCATTCTACTTTTGCACAAACACAGGCACAGCAAATGAGATAAGAATATTCTTGGGAAGAATTGTGCCGTGCTTTTCTCTGTGAAGAGAATGTGGCAACAATCCTGGATTTTTGTCCCTTTGGATTGGTTTCTGTTTGGATCCTTCATTTGCATGAAGGTTTAAGGCCTTGATTGGCCATTCCAGCTCTGTCCAGGCTGGCTCGTGGTGCACTTTACTGAGGTGTGTGATGGTACCTTGAGTACCAGATTTCTTATAACTGCCCTTTTAACCCCTTTTACAATATGATGACCAAACTAACAGTACACGCCTAACGATCTATCAACTATTTTACAACAGCTTCTTACCTATTTTTAACAATAGGAGACAAGGACCATAGAGCAAAGATTTACAGGTGCATTTTGGCACTGAGCCAGGAGCCCCCCTGCTATTTTGGAAAGCCTTTATTTACCATTTCTATTGCATCAGCCTGTTCCATATTCATAAACAATTATGCATAGTAAACTTTTCCCCAAATTAGTTTACATGTTCCAAGAATTGTTTAGCCTGGCTCCTCCTCGGTCCTCCTTTTTAGAGCATGCAAGTTCCTTGGCTGTGGTTTTAGTCCTTTTTTATCCCCTCCAGTTTTTGGGCCTTGGTTCTCAATGTTTTCAGCCGGTGAGTGCTGATGGTTGGCAGATCTGTCCAGGTGTGCTCATCCTGTGTGCACTGGGTGTGATCCCATCCCAGCAGGCATTTTAACACAGCACACTGATATCAGCCACTGCACTGAGCTTAACGAACAACAGAAACAAAATCTCTGTCTTTAGAACAAAGTTATTTAACACCACACAGATAAAATCCATTTTAACATTTGCAAAAAGCCAATATTATAATGTGTATTGGTAACAGCAATGACCGCAGAGTCACCCTGTCCCTGCCTGCAGCCCCGGGGCGGTGGGAAGGGCTGAGGGAAAGGGAATCCATCGGAAATCCGTGGGAATCCCGGGAATATCAGGACCGGGACGTGTCCTTCCTTCCCGCAGTCACGGAAATAAGCGAGCAGGAAGCTGACGTTAATGAGCAGCTAATTCCCTCAGCATAATTACAATCTTTATGCCTCATTTGCATGATTTTGCATAACTGAAGATAATCAGCTGCCGGAAAGGGGAGGGGAGGGCTGGGGGAGGAATGGTGCCAGGGACAACCTGGGGACAGCCACCAGGAAAAGGCCCCTTCCCTTCTCCCTGATCCTAAACCCCCTGTGCCTGTCTGCTCCTAAACCCTCTGTACCTGTGTGATCCCAAACCCTCTGTATCCATCTGATCCTAAACCCCCTGTACCTGTGTGATCCCAAACCCTCTGTATCCATCTGACCCCCTGAACCTGTCTGATCCTAAACCCTCTCAATCCATCTGATCCTAAAGCCCTGCACCTGTGTGATCCCAAACCCTCTGTATCTGATCCTAAACTCCCTGTACCTGTCTGATCCTAAACTCCCTGCACCTGTGTGATCCCAAACCCCTGTACCTGTGTCATCCTAAGCCCTCTGTACCTGTGTGATCCCAAACCTTCTGTACCTGATCCCAAACCCCCCATGCCTGTGTGATCCCAAACCCCCTGAACCTGTAGGGTCTCCAGGCAGTTCCCAGCACTCACTCAGGGTTCCCTAAAAAATGCAAAATTCCATTTCAAAACCCAACTCCTCGACGAAGGAAACTTTGGAGAAGACAACGCCCGCGTGCTGCCAACCCCAATCCTGGATCTGCTCCTGAAGGATTTTTAATTAATGAAATTAAAGATGGGCAAAGTTTTGAGCTCATTCCTGGCTCAAGCTGAAATCCCAGGGATTTCTCTGGAGGCAGGAGATCCTTGGCTCTGCTCCTTCCATCCTGGAAGGGATGAGGAGGGTGAAGTTTCTCCAGGAAGTTTTATGGACAGTGAGTGTCAGGCTGCCTTAAACCAGATAAATTGTTTATTCCTGCAGAAATCAGTCAAATTGGGATAAATTTCTGGCATTCCAAGTGAGTTTGCAGGGTTTGGGTCCTCCTGACCGTCCTCCACGTTTCCCCGGGGCCGAGGAAGGACAGGGCTGGAATGTGTTGCTATTCCAGCCTCCACCGGTGCCATTTTTACCATTTTTATTTGACTTTTTCTATTTTCCCCCCTCCTTTCAGGCCTCTTTTCCCAGCCAGCTGCTGGGAGCTGCTCTTGCCCTGGATCCAGGCCTCCCCCTCGGGGTTTATGGGGTGTGGGGTGATCCGTGGGGCTCTCTGTGGGTAACCCTGCAAAGCTCAGAGTTTCCTCAGACCCCTCTTCCATCTAATCCCATATTTCCTTTCCAGCCCAGGTGTTGTCACTCAGCCACACCACTGAGCCCTACCAGAACCCCGGATTTTGGGGTGGGACCAAGTTTTTGTTGTGGTTTTACATGGGAGATATTTAAGGAAGTAAACTTTCCTCAGAGCCCCTTTTCCTCTAATCCCATATTTCCTTTAAATATGGAACCCCAAGGATTCCATAAATAACTGTTCCATAAATAACAGTTTTACAGAGGCTTTTTCCCTGCCTGGGGCTGGATTTCAAATCCCTGCTGGCAGGAGGGGCCCCAGGGCCAGGTCTGAGCCCAGAGAGGGTTTTTGGGGCTGGGGAGGGCAGAGTTCCTCTGGTTTAGGTGCCAAACCCTGGTTTGTCCTGGTTTGTCCCTGGTCTGTCCTGGTTTGTCCCTGGTTTGTCCCTGTTTGTCCCTGGTTTGTCCCTGGTTTGTCCCTGTTTGTCCCTGGTTCGTCCTGGTTTGTCCCTGGTTTGTCCCTGGTTTGTCCCTGCTTTGTCCCTGGTCTGTCCTGGTTTGTCCCTGGTCTGTCCTGGTTTGTCCTGGTTCGTCCCTGGTTTGTCCTGGTTTGTCCTGGTTTGTCCCTGGTCTGTCCTTGTTCGTCCCTGGTTTGTCCTGGTTTGTCCTGGTTTGTCCCTGGTCTGTCCTGGTTTGTCCCTGGTCTGTCCTGGTTTGTCCCTGGTTTGTCCCTGGTTTGTCCTGGTTTGTCCCTGGTCTGTCCTGGTTTGTCCCTGGTTTGTCCCTGGTTTGTCCTGGTTTTTCCCTGGTCTGTCCTGGTTCGTCCCTGGTTCGTCCCTGGTTCGTCCCTGGTTTGTCCCTGCTTTGTCCCTGCTTTGTCCTTGGTTTGTCCCTGGTTTGTGCCTGGTCTGTCCTGGTCTGTCCTGGTTTGTCCCTGGTTTGTCCCTGGTTTGTCCCTGGTTTGTCCCTGGTCTGTCCTGGTTTGTCCCTGGTTTGTCCCTGGTTTGTCCTGGTTTGTCCCTGGTCTGTCCTGGTTTGTCCCTGGTTTGTCCCTGGTCTGTCCTGGTTTGTCCCTGGTTTGTCCCTGGTTCATCCTGGTTTGTCCCTGGTTTGTCCCTGGTTTGTCCCTGGTTCATCCTGGTTTGTCCCTGGTTTGTCCTGGCTGTCCTTGATCCTGCTCAGACCCCACAGAGCAGCTCAGGAGGGGATTTGGTTTTGGTGTAACAAAGCTGAGCTTTGTCAAAGCCAGCAGAGCAGGGACAATTCCCACCCCTCCACGTGTGACATTTGTCCATCCCTGCTCCTCACCTCTGGCACCTCAATTCCCTCCTCAGGGAAAGGCTCGGAATCCCTGGACAGGATTGCAGCCCATTCCCAGCCCCTCATCCCTGATTCCCAAAAGGAGAGGAGAATCCAGGGCTCAGCAGCTGGATCCTCTCCCTGCAGGGACTCAAAATCCACCTGGGGGTGGCACTTGGGGACATTCAGTGGTGGCCTTGGCAGTGCTGGGAATGGTTGGATCCACGATCTCAGAGGCTTTTCCAACACTGAATTCTCCGATTTGCTCAAGGACTAAATCCCACCAGGAGCTGGGTCCCTGCCACCCCTGGGGACCTCTGGGGAGGACACAGGATTTCCAATCCTTGTCCAGGGTCCCCTGGGGTCCTGCAGGCTGCTGTAGGATGAGCAGCACTCACACTGATCCCGCTGCTTTCCCATCCCAGCTCCAGGCACATCCCATGGATTTGGAGCTCCTGAGGCCGTGGGGGCAAGGAAGGGAGGGTGGAGATCCAGGGAAAGCTGCAGAGTCTTTCCAGGTGGGATTCCCCAGCATCTGCCACGGCTTCTGCCCGCTGTGGGGGCAGCACAGTCCAGGCCCTGCTGGTGCTCCCAGCCCAGGGCAGGGGATGTGGGCCCAGGAACCCCCTCCAAGGGCACCCCCGAGGTGCAGATCAGACTTGAATCCCAAAATCCCAATTCCAGGTTTCTTCCCCAGCTCACAGACTCTCCTGGAATTCCTGAGCACAGCCCTCAATCTGTCCCTGAGTTTCCTCAGAGCCCCTTTTCCATCCAATCCATGTTTCCTTTAAATATGAAACCCTGAGGATTCCATAAATGTTACAGAGAGTCCCGATCCCAGAGCAGCCTGGAGTCTCCCTCGTTCCCCAGCCCCTCCCATCTCCAGCCCCAAACACGAGCAGCAGCAGCAGGAACCCGTCACCAGCAGCCAGTTCAAGCTGAATTTCCCTGAACTTCCCTGCGCTCACCAAGGTGTGATTGTGGAGCTGAACCAGGTCCAGCAGCCTGGCCAGGACCCAAATCCAACAGGACACACAGACAAGGCTCCTTTTTATTTGTTTTATCCCATCCCCCTTCCCCATTTTGGCCTTGTTAAAATCAGGGTTTGCCTCTTCCCCCCGGATCATTCCTGAATCCAAACCTCGGATAAAACCAGGGAATGTCACTGCCCAGGGCCAGGATAGGGCCCCCTCCCTCACTCCCATGGGGCTGCTCCATCACTGGGGCCGTGTTCTGTCCATCCCTGCACGATTAAAGAGTCCCTTAGACCTCCGTGTTTTCCCCTGCCGTGGTTTTTAGGTGAAATAATCAAGTTATCCCTTGATCTTCCTGGGATGAGCTAAAAGCAGGGAGCACAGGAGGCAGCTCTGCTGCTCCTGACAGCCTTGGATGGGCTCCCACTGCCCCCTCGGATGTTTAGCCACCTTTGCAAAATGCCAGCACCAAATTCAAGGACTTTCTGCCAGCACCTGACCCAGGCGAAGTCAGTTCCTAACTGCCCACCCCATAATTCCCATCTAATATTGGATATTTAATATCCAGCCCCATTTTCCATGGGGCTCCTGCTCACCTCTCCCATCCCAGACTCACTCGCCTCTTGTGCTCTCACAAATAATTTTGCATTTCCCAGGCCTGGTCCTCATTTGTTTTCTCCTCAAGAAGTGACCTTGAGTTTATTTTGATTCCAATTCCACCTCGTTTGAATTAATCTGAATTATTTAGGGCATCAGCTTGCTCTGACTGCAGCATCTTCCCCGTTGTTGATTGCTCTGCCAATCCTGGTGTTATCAGCAGTGATTTTCCTGCAGATCATTGCTGAAAATGTTGGATAATTTGGCCTGGAAAAGGCCTTGGCACAATCCCCAGGTGCCATCCCCGCTGAGTGATGCCCCCCCAGTTCTTTGAGAGATCAGCTCACCCCCCTAGCTCATTTCACAGGATTTTGGCATAAAATTCACCATAAATCCATCAGAATGTTGAGCAACAGGATACCCAGGGCTTAGCAGGAATCAATTCCTCTCGTTACCAGACCTAATTCCAGGAAAACAAAGGAAAAGGAGGGAGAGCAGAAATTATTGATGGGTTTTAATCCCAACCTCGGCGTCCTCCTGTGGGTCCTTCACCAGCCACTGCTGAGGGAGCGGAGCAGAGGGGAGAGAGCAGCAAAATCTGGGTTATTGACACCTCTGCCCTGGGCTCTGACACAGCTCTGGAACTGCCTTAGGCTGAAAATTTACCTGGGTGTGTGTCCTGTCCCCATGTGTCAGAGCTGGGCAGTTCTCTGCTGTTCTTGGGGCAGTTTTCTTGATCTCTGCCCCAGCCAATCCTCCCTGCAGGAGATCTCTGCTGTCCATGGCCACTGAGTGTCCCTGCAGGGCTGATCCAATTCCAGCATCCCATGGGGAGATGCTGCGCCCAGGGCAGGAGCCAAGCATTCCTACCTGGATCCAATGTGAGCCTGGCACAGCCCAGCAGCCTTTGCCCAGGGCATTGCCAGAGGAGCAGCTTCTGCTGCCCTGCATGGCCAGAGGGAGCCCAGGCCCATCTCCAGCAGCCCTGGAGCTGCAGAGGAAAACTCCCCCCTTGTGCAGGATCCCTGCTCCAGCAGAGCCACAGCTGGCACTGCAGGAGGGCTGAGCCCCCATGGGATGGGGCTGTGCCACCCCCTGACCCACAGCGTGCCAGGGCCTGCTCTCACTCTGCCAGGGTTCGTTTGTACTCTTGCATTTGGATTTTTAATTTTCCCTGTCACAGAACTGTTATTCCTGCTCCCACATCTTTGCCTGAGAGCTTTTTAATTTCAAAATTACAATAATTCAGAGGGAGGGGGTTTGCATTTTCCATTTCAGGGGAGGCTCCTGCCTTCCTCAGCAGACACCTCTTTTCAAACCAAGACAGGAACTCATTCCATGTCCTGCATCTCTTCCAGGAACCCACAAGGATGAAAAATCAGCACGGCTGGGCCAGAGCTCAGCAGAGCCAAAGCCTGGAGGGCTCCTGGGTGAAAATCAGCTTGAAAACTTTCCTCACTCAGAAGAGGTCCTGCAAGGAGCTGGGGATGGCTGAAATGACTGAATTCCAAGGGAAAAAAAAATGAAAGGGAGACTTGAAGTGGGCTGGAAATGGCGCTGCAGCCCCAGCCAGGGGAGAACAAAGAGCCCTTTCAGGCCATTTGCAGAGTTGGCCTCTTTGTGTCCCTGTGTTTCCAGTAGGATGCCCTGGAGATTAAAGGCAAGGATGGCCTCCCTGGGAGGCAGGAATGGGATGCAATTGTCACAAAAAGAAGAGTTGTGGTAGTAGGAAAAGCAGGGATGAGGGAACACCACCCACAAAAAAGCTGGGGATGTTTTATGGGGCCTGGCTTGCAAAAGAGCAGCGTGGGGGGTGACTGCTCAAAACCAGCAGGATTTCTGAGGGAAAAAAGGGAAAATCCATGGGAAGAACTCCACTGGCAGGATCCCCCCTCTGCCAGAGGCTGTGAGATGAGCACAGGTTGGTTTCCTGCCACGAACAATTCCTAAATCCAGCAGGAAAAGTGATGATTCCCAAAGCCTGGGGGTGACCATGCCCACACTCCTGGGGAGGTTTTCTGATGGATCCAAAGTGGAAATCAGCAGGAGAAGTTGGAATTATTCCCCTTCCTGACGCCTTTCACTTCTGGGGGAGGGTGGGGGGCTCCCAGCTCCCACTTCCAGGCTCTTTATCTCTGCTCCAGGGCCAGGATACAGGAGGCGGAGAGCTCTGAGAGCTCCTCACTGAAACTTTTCTCCTTCCAAAACCATTCTGAGATTTATTTCAAGTACAAGGGAATGCAAGGATAGGAGAAGAGGTTTGGATTAGATGGGATCTTGGGAATTGGGAATTGTTCCCTGGCAGGGTGGGCAGGGGCTGGGCTGGAATTGCCAGAGCAGCTGTGGCTGCCCCTGGAGCCCTGGCAGTGCCCAAGGCCAGGCTGGACATTGGGGCTGGCAGCACCTGGCACAGTGGGAGGTGGCCCCGCCATGGCAGGGGTGGCACTGGGTGGGGTTTAAGGTCCATTCCCACCCAAACCATTCCAGGATTCTGTTTATTCCATGGAAATAATACCTTTGAAGCCAAGCACATCTCTTTTCAAAGGCACAAATTTTCATTGTTCTCCAAATTGTTTTCCATCTCCAATTTAATGGAGCAAATGGGCAGCAAGGAACGGGCTCCTCTGGAGCTCCAATATGATTTATTGGGAAGGGCTTTTTGACAACTGGGCTGCAGGAGCATCGTGGAGCTGCCAGAAGCATCAAAATGGAGGTGGAAAAAAAGGTGGATGAACTGAAGGGGTTAAGCAGGATCTGGAGAGGGAAAAGCAGGAAAAAAACAGGAAAAAGCCTGGGCTGGAGGGATCTGGGAATGGTTCCAGCAGGACAAGCTGTGTATGGAGCTGGGCTCTGTCCCCACTGATGCTCCAGGACTGGGGTTTTACCTAAAGGGGCTCCAGGAGAGCTGGAGAGGGATTTGGGACAGGGGCTGGGGGACAGGACACAGGGAATGGCTCCCACTGCCAGAGGGCAGGGCTGGATGGGGCATTGGGAAGCTCCCAGCTTCTCTGGGAACCTGTGCCAGTGTTTTACACCCAAATCATAAAAAATCTTCCTTGCACCCAATTCAAACCAAACCAAACCTCCTTCGGTTTCAAGCCATCCCCCTTCCTGTACCACCACAGGTTCTCCTTGATCCTGGAAGAGCAGGACAGAGCCCTGGGATCCTGGGAATGAGGATGATTTTCTCCCATGTTCTCTGCAGCTCCAGATCCTCATTAAGCTCCATTTTCTTGGCTAATTGAGTTCCAGCTTAATGGACAGGACGCTTCTGGACTCCAAGTGCTGCATCCCAACACATTAATGTTTTCTGCTTGGATAAATAACTGCTCCAAATGTGTTCCCATTCTCCTGCAGGAATGGCAGGAGGGCCAGGAGAGCATTCCAACCTCCTTTAATTCAATAAACAAACAGATAATGAGATTTTCTGGAAGACATCCCACAGAATGGAGCAGAGATTCCACTCTGTGCCTGAACTCCAAAAAATACCCAGAAAGAGGAGCCTTTTAGGAGTCCTGGGATGGTGGAGCAGGACCCCAGCAGGAGCTCCTTTGGGATGATGGAGCAGCGTCCTCATGGGTGATGGAACAGGGACCCCTGGGATGATGAAGCAGGATCCCTATGGATGGTGGAGCAGGATCCCCATGGATGATGGAGCAGGATCCCCATGGATGATGGAGCAGGATCCCCATGGATGGTGGAGCAGGATCCCCATGGGTGATGGGACAGGATCCCCATGGATGATGGAGCAGGATCCCTATGGATGATGGAGCAGGATCCCCATGGATGCTGGAACAGGATCCCCATGGATGATGGAGCAGGATCCCTATGGATGATGGAACAGAATCCCCATGGATGATGGAGCAGGATCCCCATGGGTGATGGAACAGGATCCCCATGGATGGTGGAGCAGGATCCCCATGGATGATGGAACAGGATCCCCATGGGTGATGGAACAGGATCCCCATGGATGATGGAGCAGGATCCCCATGGATGATGGAACAGGATCCCCATGGGTGATGGAGCAGGATCCCCATGGATGATGGAGCAGGATCACCATGGATGATGGAGCAGGACCCAGCTTTAAGGTCCCTTCCAACCCAAACCATTCCAGGATTCTCTGACTCTGAAATTCCATCCCCAGCAGGTGGGGGATGTATTGAGGCAGCAGTGGCGCCTGCTGGTCGAGCCCTCGAGGTCTTTCCCCAGCACCTTTTGGGATTGGTTTGGAACTCTTAGAAATTTCCAGCCCTGCACCGCCCCAGGCCAAAGAGTTCCAGCAGAAAAGCACCAGGAACAGTCTCCTGTTGTTTGTTTGAACTTTGTTCTTGTGCAGGGAATGGCCTGGGAACAACAGCCCCTTGTTCAGCTCCCAGCCCCGGCCCCTTTCAATGCCCACTCTGCAGAAAAAAGGGTCACAAAGTCCCCTGCCAACATCCCAACGTCCCCTTCCCGGGGCAAACCCCACCCAGGACAAGGAATTATTGCCAAGGAGAGGGAGAGGAGGTGGAATCCCAACGTCCCAGCCCTGCAGCTCTCCCAGAGCCCCCACAGCTGACGAGATTTCCTTTTGCCCTGAGCTCCCGGCTCCTCTCCAGCCGGGTTGGTCCCCTCAGGGATGGAAGAGCAGGAGAAGGTCAAGCGCAGGGTGGTGGTGCCCAAGCCCATCCCTGGCTGCTCCAGGCGGCTCAAAGGCTCTTAAAGCTTTAACAAAGTTCAGGAATTCCTCTGCCAAGCTTCTACCCCAAAAATTCCCCACCCAGAAGCATAAAAAGGTTAATTAAACATCCATGGCCCTGAGGAAACAGATCAGAGGGAGTTTGGAACTCACTGGAGCAAGGGGCTTTGTCCAAAGAGGATTTTTCCAGCCCCAACAGTCACTCAGAAAAAAAATCCGTGTCCTGCCAGGAAATGTTCCCAATGAGCAGAGAACTGGAGATTTGTGGGATCACTACCCCAAGTGCTGCTCCCCACAGGGATGAACCAGGCTGGAAAACCACAGAGGATTTTTGCTGTGGCCCAGCACAAATTTGGGCTGAAAATGTGGAGGCAGAATTGTTCCCGTGGCTGTCCCTGCATGTGAGCCCAGCCTGCAGGAAAAGCCAACCCAGCAACACATCCAGGATCACTCTGGGATATTGGGAGCACATCCCCTTCCCCTTCCCGACCTCTCCTTCCTCACATCCTCTTCCCCTTCCCACCATCCCCTTCCTCACATCCCTTTCCCAACCTTTTCTTCCTCCTATCCCCTTCCCAATCTCTCCTCCTTCCTCGCATCCCTTTCTGCTGCCCAACATCCCTTTCCCCACATCCCATTCCCCTCATCCCATTCCATATTTCCTCTTCCCCTTCCCCACCTCCCATTCCCCACATCCTCTTCCCTTGTCTTGGTTTGGAAAGCCAGGTGCCTGCTAAGGAAGGCAGGAGCCTCCCCTGAAATGGAAAATGCAAACCCCCTCCCTCCATATTGCTGTAAATTTTAAATTAAGGGGCTCTCAGGCAAAAATATGGGAGCAGGAAATAACAGTTCTTTATTAGGAATGAAAATAAAAGGATAAAATGAACAATGCAGTGAACTAAAGCAACAGTGCCAGAGTCAGAACCCAGCCTGACACCCTGTGGGTCAGGCTGGTGGCAGCAGAACCATTGGAATTGTGGCTCAGCCCTCCTGCAGTGCCAGGGCTGGTTCTGCTGGAGCAGGGATCCTGGAGAAAGGTGCAGTCTCTGCCTCTGCAGATCCAGGGCAAGAGGCAGCTGCTGCTCCTCTGGGCAATCCAGTGCAGAAGCCGTGCTGGTGTTCCAGAATCTCCAGATTCTATCCGGGTAGGAATGCTTGGCTCCTCCCTCTGGGCTCCCATCTGCCAATGGGATGCTGTAGTTCTTATCAGCCATGCAGGGACATTCCAGAGCTGTTATCAGCAGGTGTGTCCCTGCAGGGAGGAGTGGGTGTGGGAGAGATAAGGAAAACTGCCCATGAACAGGAGACAGCTGCCATGCAGATGGCAAACAGATACAATAGGATACATCTTGCCTTGCAATCTGGGACATCCCTACATCCCTTTCCCCACATCCCCTCCCACACTTCCAGGACCTGCCTGTGCTTCTCTCCCACCAGGAAGGGGAGGCCAATGTGGGTTTTTGGGCAGGAACCAGAGGATGGCAGTTGGCAATGGAGAGAGCCAGGGAGACTGATTCAGTGATCAGAATCTGATTTTATTATGGGATGCAAACACTTTGGTACTATTTTAGGGAGACTGGTAATGTGTACTACAAGGATTAGGTTAAAATCACACACACAAACTTATGCATACAACATCCCTTGCTTGCAGAGTTTAATGGGATTTGCTTTTTCTGGTAAATCCATCTGATTGAATCTTCTTGCAATCCAGGTCCAATTTTCAAAGTTCCGTTTGTTTATGCCAAGGCATCCTGTTATCAAATCTTTTCTGTCAGCCAGGTCCCAAGTCCATCAACTCTCTTGTGTCCCCCAGCATTCCAACAGATGGCTGGAAATAGACCCCAAAATCTGTCATCAACGGGCACCTGGAAGAGAATTTAGCCTGGCAGGAGAGCTGCTGGATTTATTCATCCCAAAGCTGCCTCCAGACAAGAAAAGGTTCATTTTGCTGCCTCTTCCTGACCAGAGATTCCCAAATTCCTCACTGTGCCCTCTGCCCCCAGCCCAGGCCATGCAGAATCCACGGATTTGAGCACCCTAAATTCCTCTCAGGGTGATCTCAAGCTCTCCCGGTGTTTCTTGGACTGGAGAAACCCTTGGAGATCCCAGAGATCTCAGTGAAGCCCCATTAAACAGAGCAAACTCTCCTCTCCTGCTTTTCCTGGCTGGTCTGGCTGAGCCAGAGGTTGGACAAAGGCTGGCAGGGGTTGTTTTGCTCCCTGAGGGAATGGCACAGTGGGAAATTGCCTTTGGGCAGGATTGCCCTGTGTTTATGGGGTGAAAGCAGAGCTGTTCCTGCAAGGACACCTCGGCTGTCCCTGCAAACCCAAGGTGCTGAGCTGGGATTGTATTTGAGCAAGGCAAGGAGCAACATCCTGCACTTAAACTGAGAATTCCAGGTGCTTTCACCAAATCTGTTCCCAAAACAACCTCAAAACCAGCCTCTGTGTAAATATTTCCATATGTAAGGATTTTTTTCTTTCATGTCAAGATCTCTTTTGGCTGCCCTGGATCCCTGGCAGTGCCCAAGGCCAGGCTGGGCATTGGGGCTGGGAGCAGCTGGCACAGTGGGAGGTGGCCCTGCCATGGCAGGGGGGAATGGGATGAGATTTAAGGTTTCTCCCAACCCAAACCATTCCCTGTGGGCACAGGCCCAGGATCAAAGGTGTCCAAGAGCCCCAGGGAAGTGCAGCTCCAAGGAATGGAATATTTCAGCTCCAAGGCAGCCAGGTTTACAACCAGAGCTGGTCAAGGAAAGAGCTGAGGGTTGCCTAAACCAAATCCTAAAGATCTGGGCTCTTTAAGGTCAGGCTCAGCAGCCTCAACCACACAAGGGCTGCTCATCCCAACATCTGCAGTGAGCCCCGGGTTCCCCGGAGGTTCATCCCCACCTCCCACCCCAAAACCACCCACAGAGGAAGCTCTTCCCCCTGAGTCCTGTGTGGATGCCCAGCGTTCCCTAAATCCCACCTGGGTCCTGCCTCACAACCCCACAGCCTAGCTGCTCAAAATAATCCCAGGGAGATCCCAAACCTCCACAGAAATAGGATTTAAAGGATGAGCATCCCTTTGGGGACAGCTCGAGCCAGTGGCCAGGGTGAGGGACAGGGATTCAGCTCAGGAGGGCAGAGCCACAAAGAGGAGACATTTCCAGATGGACTGGAGTGTTTGACAATTAGGATGAAGATATTTGGGAATAAATTCCCTCCCAGGAGGATTAGGATGAAGATATTTGGGAATAAATTATCCCTGTGAGGAGTAGGATGAAGATATTTGGGAATAAATTCCCTCCTGTGAGGAGTAGGATGAAGATATTTGGGGTAAATTCCCCCCTATCAGGATTAAGATGAAGATATTGGGCATAAATTCCCTCCTGTGAGAATTAGAATTAATATGTTTGTGATAAATTCCCTCCATTGAAGATTAGGATGAAGATGTTCAGGGTGAATTCCCTCCCTTGAGGATTAGGATGAAGATATTTGGGAATAAATTCCCTCCCAGGAATATTAGGATGAAGATATTTGGGATGAATTCCTCCCCGTCAGGCTTAGGATGAAGATACTTGGGATAAATTCCTTCCTGTGAGGATTAGATGAAGTTATTTGGGAATAAATTCCCCTGTGTGAGGATAAAGATGAAGATATTTGGGATAAATTCCCCCTGTCAGGATTAGGATGAAGATATTTGGGATTTATCATTTTCGGGCAGCCTGGAGCCCTTCAGAGACTGAAATTCCAGAAATTCCAGCAGCTCCTCACTACAGGTCCCAGCAGATTTTGGGGTGAAACAGGTGGTTTCAAACATGTAACAGATTTTGCTGCCAACAGGTGAATTTTCCCAGGCCTGGGAATGCAGGGAGCGATGCTCCGGCTGCACGTGGGAGATGAAGTGAGCTGGGAAACCAGGCAGGTTGTTAGGCATTAATTAGCATTAATTACCCCTCCAGTAGCAATCAGCCCAAGGGCCACCCCTGCTTTTCTCTGCCTCTAATTCCATAATTGGAGGGGAGGGAAGAGGGAAGGGAAAAATGGGAGCTGAAGGAGAAATGGCTCTGCTGATCTGCCGAGTGCTAATTGCAGGTTTGTTTGGGATAAATTCCCCCCAGTAAGGATTAGAATGAAGATGTTTGGGAATAAATTCCCTCCCTTGAGGATTAGAAGGAAGATGTTTGGGGTAAATTCCCCCCGTGAAGATCAGGATGAAGATATTTGGGAATAAATTCCCCCCAGTAAGCATTAGGATGAAGATATTTAGGATAAATTCCCTCCCATGACAATTAGGATGAAGATACTTGGGATAAATTCCCTCCTGTGAGGATTAGGATGAAGATATTTGGGATGAATTCCTCCCTGTGAGGATTAGGATGAAGATATTTTGGAATAAATTCCCCCCAGTAAGCATTAGGATGAAGATGTTTAGGATAAATTCCCTCCCTCGAGGATTAGAATGAAGATGTTTGGGGTAAATTCTACCTGTGAGTATTAGGATGAAGATATTGGGGATGAATTCCCTCCCGTGAGGATTAGGATGAAGATATCTGGGATAAATTCTCCGTGTGAGGATTAAGGTGAAGTTATTTGGGATGAATTCCCCCTGGCAGGGTGGGCAGGGGCTGGGCTGGAATTGCCAGAGCAGCTGGGGCTGCCCCTGGAGCCCTGGCAGTGCCCAAGGCCAGGCTGGGCATTGGGGCTGGCAGCACCTGGCACAGTGGGAGGTGGCCCTGCCATGGCAGGGGCGGCACTGGGTGGGATTTAAGGTCTGTCCCAACCCAAACCATTCCCTGTGGGCACAGGCCCAGGATCTGAGTGGAAAGGGCAGGGCAAGGAGCCAGGAGAGAGAAGGAAAAGCAGGACAAACTCTTCATGGGGAGGTTTGGATTCCCAGTCCCTCTGAGGCTCCTTCTCTGCCCCATCCCTCCCCTCTCCTCCAGCTGTTCCTGAGGGGGACAAAACCAGGAAAACGGGAAGTCAGGGAAGGGCAGCAGCCAGGATTTTCTGTGCAACTTGTTCCAGTTTGGACACACACCCTAAATTCCCTGAATCCCCTGAATCCATTTAAATATTTACAATCTGTCCTTTCTCCCTTCTCCTGCCTCATTTTCTCTCCTGGAATGCCCCTGCTGCCATCCCAGCAGCCTAAAAGAGAATTGGGAATTCAGAGTTTTCCCTGAGCCATCCCAGCAGCCCAAAGGGAATGGGGAATTAGGATTTTCCCTGAACCATCCCAGCAGGGATCGAAATGTTGGTGGAGCAGTTAAGCAGGAAGGGAATGGAAGATTTTTAGCTGAGGGGTGGGGCTGGGGTTTCCTTCCAGACGAGACAGAGCAGGACAGGACCCTTTGGAGCATTTCTCCATCCCTGTCCCTTCTCCCTGCCACATTCCCTGCCAGTGTGGATGCTCCAGATGTGCCTGGGAACAAATGAGAGCATAATGAGGCTGGAGAGGGCAAATATCCCCTGGATTTACCCTAAAAAATGCCCCTAGGGTGGGGCATTCCCAGAGCAGGGATCTGCCCCAAACACCCCTTGGAAAGCAGCATGGGAAGAGCTGGAGGAGTTGGGGTCCCACATCACCTTGTCCTGGGAATCCCAGATTTTCCTTCCCTCCCTGCTGAAGGAATCCCTTCCCCACAGGTCCCAGAGCCCAAACCTGGCCGGGTGCTCCTCCCAAAACTCATCCAGAATGATCTGGGAGGAATTCCCATCACCAGGATAACTGGAAAAGGGATCTCTACCCTTTCACAGTGATCCCATGGATCCTCTCAGATCCACCGTGGCTTGTGACACCCCTCTCACCTCGGATGGGGGAACTGAGGCACAAAGAATCAGGGCCATTAAGGCTGGAAAATCCCTCAGAAATTGCCACACCTACATTTTCTTGAATCCTAAACACAGGGAATCAGCCACAGCCTCTCCAGCCTGTCCTTCCTGGAGAGCAATTCCGAGGGGGAAAATGGACAATCCATTAAGTACTAAAATAAAATGTAAAAATTATTAAAATAAATTTTAAAATCATTAAAATAAGCTGAACACCCCCTCCCCAAATTTACAACCACGGCAGAGCTGCCCCAGATGGTTTCTGAGCATGGATGACCTTTTCCATGGATACAGAGATGTTTATTCAGCCCAAACACGATGTGCCCGCCCGAGCCCAGGGGTCTTGGAAGGCCTTCTCCAATTTTCCTGGATTTATGGAGAGCCCAGGAAGAGCTCGGGGCTCTCAGCCCAGCCTCCCTTCCCTTCCAGAGGGAATTCCTGGTGCTGGATCTGCAGCAGCGCCAGGAGCCCTGCCCAGGGTCTGGAGCAGCAGAGCTCGCTCAGCTGAAAGGTCAGGGGATGGAAATGGAACCACGGCCTGGAAAAAGGAGAATTCCCGGGACTGAGCTGTGCTTTACTCTGGGGAAATCCTTCCAACAGCCCCATCCAGGGCAGGGGCTGCAGGGGTGTTCACAGCCCAGTCCTTCCATGACCTCCTGATTGTCACCTGCCCTTGGATCTGGTGGCTCGGGAAGGGCCGGGGTGTGGGAAATGAATCTGTAGAAAATGATTTTCTGAATTTTGGAAAGAAAATGAATTGTAGAAAATGGATTTTCTACAAATTAATTTCCCACACTGGGGGATTTCCGTGTCTCCATCCATCCATCCATCCATCCATCCATCCATCCATCCATCCATCCATCCATCCATCATCCATCATCCATCCATCCATCCATCCATCCATCCATCCATCCATCCATCCATCCATCCATCCATCCATCCATCCATCCCTGTGGATCCCTTCCATCTCAGGATATTCCATGATTTTACAACTGGATTTTTAATCCATTTCCCACCTCCTATCCATGATCCCAATGGCTCTGTTGACCCAAATTTTGGTGTGCTCTGTGCAGGGAAGGAGTTGGACTCGATGATCCCTGTGGATCCTGTCCATCTCAGAATATTCCATGATTTTACAACTGGAATTTTGAGCCATTCCCCACCTCCCATCTCCCCTGCCATGCTCCCATCCATGATCCTGATGGCTCTGCTGCTTGGCTGACCCAAATTTTAGGGTGTTCTGTGCAAAGAAGGAGTTGGAATCAATGATCCCTGTGGATCCCTCCCACAGAATTCCCAGAATCCCTTCAAGCTCATCCAGTCCAACCCAGCCCCAACCCCTCAACTCAACCCTGGCACCCAGTGCCACATCCAGGCTTTGTTAAACACCCACAGGGATGGGGACTCCACCACCTCCCCGGGCAGAACATTCCAGAACTTTATCACCTTTCTGTAAAATCCTTTTCCTGATATCCACCCTGTATTTCCCGTGGGGCAGCTCGAGGCTGTGTGCTCTGGTTCTGTCAGTTCCTGGAGAAAGAGCCCAGCCCCAGCTGAGCACAGGCACCTTTCAGGAGCTGCAGAGAGCGATGAGGGCAGCCCTGAGTCTCCTTTTCTCCAGGCTGAGCACCCCCAGCTCCCTCAGGGGCTCCTCACTCGCAGGGTTTGGGTTCCCAGCTCCTCTCCAGCCTCGTTGCCTCCTCTGGATGTGCTCAGTGTCCCAAGGTCCTTCCCAAACTGAGGGCCCAGCTCTGGACACAGTACCCCACCTTGGAATATTCCATGATTTTACAACTGGATTTTTAAGCCATTTCCCACCTCCCATCTCCTCTGCTACGCTGCCATCCACAACTCTGATGGACGCAATTGGGAGCCAATTAGGCCATCATGGAAAAGCACACCTGGACTTTGTGGGAATAAAAAGCAGGAGAGCTGGGATCGAGCTCCTCCAGGAAATTCAACAAATGGAGCTTTGTGAAGATGTCTCCTCGTTCTTTTTTTTCCTTCCACTTCCTTTTTTTTCTTCTCTCTTTTGGCTTCTTGCCATGCAAAGAAAATAAAAATCTGGGGCAAGGGGTGATGAGGAAACTGAATTTGTGATGAGGAAACTGAATTTAGGTCAATGAGGGGGAAAAAAACCCACCAGGCAAATGAAAAAGGAATGGATTTCCTTGGGATTTGAAGCGTTCCTTTAAACTCCTGGAAAATGAAATGGAGAAAAGCCCTGATGGGAAAGGTCACGGTGCAGCTGAAAGTGAACAGCGGGGCTTTCCTGCCTGAGTTTAACGGGGAGGGGAGGATGGTCGGGGCTGAATCCACGATTTTCACAGCTCCAGGAAGGGCAGAACGGCCATCCCAGTGCATCCCAGTACATCCCAGAACATCCCAATATATCCCAGTACATCCCAGTGCTTCCCACTGCATCTCAGTGCATCCCAGTTCATCCCAGTACACCCCAATGCATCCCAGTACATCCCAATACATCCCAGTGCATCCCAGAACATCCCAATACATTCCAGTGTATCCTAGTGCATGCCAGTACATCCTAATACATCCCAGTACTTCCCAGTGTATCCCAGTACATCCAGGTGCATCCCAGCACATCCCAATATATCCCAGTACATCCCAGTGCTTCCCAGTGCATCCTAATACCTCCCAGTATATCCCAGTGCATCCCAGGCCATCCCAGTGCATGCCAATACATCCTAATACATGCCAGTACGTCCCAGTGTATCCCAATATATCCCAGTGCATCCCAGTACATCCCAATACACACCAATGCATCCCAGCACATTCCAGTTAATTCCAGTGCATCCCAGAACATCCCAATACATCCCAGTGCATGCCAGTATATCCCAATGCACCCCAGTACATCCCATTACATCCCAGTGCATCCCAGTACATCTCTGGAGTGCAGGAGTGGGGCAGGAGCCCTCTGTGCTGCTGGGGAGGAGGATTTTCCATGTGCTCCATCCATCCAGGAGGATCCAGTAGAGGAAGAGCTGGTTCTCCTGGGCCTCCAGGATGTCCCCCAGAGCAGCAGGAATGTCCCTAAACATGTCCCAGCTGGTTTCCAAAACATCTGGGGGGTGCTGGAACAACCTCAGAGCTTCAGGCGGGAAAGCAGAGGGAAGGTTATGGAATGAGAGCCAAACAAATCCCAAAATGTGTCTGGAAAGAGGAAAAGCAGACACAGGGACAGCACAGCCAGAGCCAGGGCAGGGCAGGGAGGGGAGGAAGAGTCACAGAGGGAATCCTGGAAGATTTTCCTTTCAAGGGCTCCGGGAGGGAGGCAATTCTTGCGTCTGCCTCATCTCCTGCCGCGATTAATTCAGGAATGGCAAATTCCCACTCTGGCTCATCAGCCACCGCTCTTCCTTTCACGGCTGCTTTCCCTCAGCTCATCCATATTGAAATCCCTGGATCCGGAGCTCCGGGAGAGCTCCCTCCTGAAAAAGCCACGCTCGGCAGAGCCCAGCGCTGCCACGGCGACAAAGGACAATCGTCTGACACTGGGACAAAAATCCATGGCTGGCTTCACATCCAGGCAGCCAGAATTCTCCACTTTCCTACGGTGTTTTGAACAGTTTTCCAATAAAATGTTGAGGGATAACCTTGATATTTGAATGCCAAAATCACTGATGGACCTATTCACGCTCCAGCGAGTATTGGAGCATCACATCCTGCTCGGACAGGCATGGAACGGGATTTGTGCAATTCCCAGGAGCTGAGGGAGGTCCTGGTGCCTGGCACAGAGCGGCCCCTTCCTCTGGAGCCGCCAGACTCCGCGGATTCCTCAAAAAAAACCCGGCAAACAAACAAAGGCACGCGTGGGGAGCGCGGCCCGAGCCCGGCGGTGCCGAATGCCGGGAATCCGGCCGGGATGTCGGCAGGTGGTGCTCTCCACCTGGGAGCCGCGCTGGGGAAGCTGCTGATGCCTCAGGTTCAGCTTTTCTGTTTTTCAGACTCTGCTTTAGTGTGTGGGTCTGGCCTTCACATTATGGGATGCTGAGCTCTGTGCACAGAGCAGGGAGACAAAACAATTCCTGCTCCAGCTGGGCACCAAGGACAAATGATCCAAATCTCAGCCCAGGAGCACAAACCCCGTGGGCTGGAGAGAGAAAAACAAGCAGGGTGGGACTGCAGGGGCTAAAGCTGGAATGGGACAATGAACTGCAAGATGCAAATGGAGCAGAACTGATCCAAGGGAGAGACCCCGTGCCCGGCCGTGCATTTTGGGACCATTTTGGTTCATCTTGGGTGCAGCCCTGGCTGGGCTCTGGTGCTGCCCAAGGTGCATCCATTGAGGAGATCCTTTCCATAAATCCCTGCTTTATTCTTTAGCTCTGTCTGGTCTCTGCTCTAGCTCAGCCTTCCCAAAGCATCACTGCCAGATGGAATTCAGGACTGCCCCAGGCTCAGGGTCTGTCTGAGCTCGGCTGCTCTATCCCCGCTGCCACTTCCCAGCCTGGATGGGAATCCCAGAATGGCTGAGGCGGGAAAAACCTTCCAAGATCATCAAGTCCCAGCTCAGAGCCCAGAGCACTGAGTGCCACATCCAGGAATTCCTTGGGCACCTCCAGGGATGGGCACTGCAAACCTCCCTGGGCAGCCCCTGCCAAGGCCTGACCACGCTTTCCATGGATAAATTTTCCCCCAATATGCAAAAATGGGATTTTAAGGACATTCAGGGCTCCTTTTCTGTTGTTGGTGTGAGGGGTTTGGAGCTGTGGGGAACAGGAAATGTTCCCTGCCAGAAGGGGCTGGGGTAGGGCCACCTCTGCTGCTGGGGCTTGCATTGGATGGAGATTCCCTTGTGGGAAAAGCCTTTGGGATTCTGGTGTTCAGGATGCCAGAGCTGAGGTGGGAAAAGAGCTGCAAGGACATCGAGTCCCAGCTGATCCCCACCTTGTCCCCAGCCCAGAGCTCTGAGTGCCACCTCCAGGCATTCCTGGGACACCCCCAGGGCTGGGCACTGCAAACCTCCCTGGGCAGCCCCTGCCAAGGCCTGAGCCCCCTTTCCATGGGGAAATTCCTGCAGTGCCCACCCTGAGCCTGCCCTGGCCCAGCCTGAGGCCATCTCTTTTATCCTGTCGCTGGGTTTCTGGGAGAAGCCGACCCCAAATCCCATCTCGAGCTGGTGGGGTGGATCCAGAGCTGTTCTGGAAGCAGGAAAATGAGCAGGATGTGGGTTCAGGTTCTTCCCTGTCCTCCCAGCCAGTCCCATCTGCTCCCCATCATCCCTCAGCTCCATCCTGGAGGCATTGACACTCTCTAGATCCCAAAAATGTGAGATCCTGAAGGGATGCAGCTCCATGAGGAGTGGGATGCTCCCACATGGGCATTAGGAGCACCCAGGGGATGGGAAAAACCAAAACTCCACTCCCAGACTAACTGATCTGGAGCTCCTGGAGAGCAAACAGGGAGCCTGGGGCGGCCAAAGCTGCGACATTTGCATGGAAATATCCCAAAAATTCTCTCTCCTCTCTCTTTCTTCTCAGGAGAGAGACTCCATGCAGGAGTCAGTGCTGGTGTCCTCAGCTGGTTTTAAGCCCCAAACTGAATTTGGGGTTTCTGAGACGAATCCTCAGCCAGGGCAGCTGGGAGCCTTCCCAACCCTGGTGTTCCTGGCACACGTTCCCACCCTCCTGGCCAGCTGCCATCTCTCCTTCCCAGGCCTTTCCAGCCATTTCCCAGGGACATTTCTGCTGTCACAGCCTGGGAGAGCAGAGGATCCCACATCAGCCCCAAAACGCTCCTGGAGCCGGGCTGGGGCCATGAGGAGCAGGGCGGGAGGGTTTGGGGGAAGAGCTGATACTGCTGATATTGATGGGATATTGCTGATATTGCCAGTATTGATAGGTATTGCTGATACTGCCAGTATTGATGGGATATTGCTGATACTGCCAATATTGATGGGATATTGCTGATATTGCCAGTATTGATAGGATATTGCTGATATTGCCAATAATGATGGGATATTGCTGATACTGCCAATATTGATGGGATATTGCTGATATTGCCAGTATTGATAGGATATTGCTGATATTGCCAATAATGATGGGATATTGCTGATACTGCCAATATTGATAGGATATTGCTGATATTGCCAATATTGATGGGTATTGCTGATACTGCCAGTATTGATGGGATATTGCTGATATTGCCAATATTGATGGGTATTGCTGATACTGCCAATATTGATGGGATATTGCTGATATTGCCAGTATTGATAGGATATTGCTGATATTGCCAATAATGATGGGATATTGCTGATACTGCCAATATTGATGGGATATTGCTGATATTGCCAGTATTGATAGAATATTGCTGATACTGCCAATATTGATAGGATATTGCTGATACTGCCAGTATTGATAGGATATTGCTGATACTGCCAATATTGATGGGTATTGCTGATATTGCCAGTATTGATGGGATATTGCTGATATTGCCTGTATTGATAGGATATTGCTGATATTGCCAGTATTGATGGGATATTGCTGATACTGCCAGTATTGATAGGATATTGCTGATACTGCCAGTATTGATAGGACATTGCTGATACTGCCAATATTGATGGGATATTGCTGATACTGCCAGTATTGATAGAATATTGCTGATACTGCCAATATTGATGGGTATTGCTGATACTGCCAATATTGATAATTCTTTAGGAAAGCCTTTACCACAAAGGCAGGGGGTGAGGGGATGAGGCTGGCAGGGACAGGGACAGGAACAGGGACAGGGAAAGGGACAGGGATGAGGCTGAAAGGGACAAGGACATGGCTGGAAGGGACAGGGATGAGGTTGGCAGGGACAGGGACACTGCTGAGGCTGGCAGGCTCCTGGCCCATCCTACCTCTGGAATATTCCCAGCTCCTGATGAATTTTTCACCAGGCCTGAAATATTCATGGTTGGAGTTGACCTTTTTTGTTGCTGATCCATCACCATGGCTTCCTGGCATCTGGGATCCTTCCAGGTTTGTTTCCTGAGCCTTGGGAAAGGCACAGACGCCACCAAAGCCACTCCCAGCACAACAGGGACAGCCCTGGAGGTTGGTGTCCCCCCATCATCTGTGGGAGCTCATTGCAGGATTTGGGAAGTGCTGCCATTGCTCTGGGTCACAGCTCTCAGAGCTCTCCCTCTGCCCAAACCGTTTTGGATTCTTTTCAATTCCAAGGATTTCAGCATTCCCAGGCTCTGGCAGGTGTGGAACAGGACATGCAGAGGGTGGAGAGGCCCTGGAAGAGATTCCCAGAGCAGCTGTGGCTGCCCCTGGAGCCCTGGCAGTGCCCCAGGCCAGGCTGGGCATTGGGGCTGGCAGCACCTGGCACAGTGGGAGGTGGCCCTGCCATGGCAGGGGTGGGATGGGATTTAAGGCCCATCCTCACCCAAAGCATTCCATGGTTCTGTGATCCTGAAGGATCCAGAGAGGGAAGCAGAATCCCCCATCCCACAGAGGATGGCAGAGAGGAGTCCCAGCAGGGGAAGAGGTGGTTCAGGTACCTCCAGTCAAGTCCCAGAATGATTTTTTAGCAATATTTGTCCCAAAATCAGCCAATGGCCTGGCAAGGGAATTTTCTGTGTCCAAGGTCAGTGCTGGGAATTGTCACCCTGAAACATCCAGGGAAGAGGGAATTTTAACACCAAGCACTGAGGACCTGATGGGACATCAGGAGAAATGGCCCCTTCATCCCAAAAAACCCCAGGGATGAGGATAAAGGGCTTTGATTCCTGGGAATGGCCCCTTCCATTCTGTGCTGTGCCCTACTGCAAGTAGATAAAACCTGCCCCAAGCTTCACTTTTAGGCCAGGTTTAAGTGTCCAGACAGGGAGGATGCTCTGATCCCCACTTCTGGTGTCCTCAAATTTCCATCAGAGGGGTTTTGGGAAGAATGGAATCCCTGCTCTCCTGACTGAGGAACATTCCAAGTGCACAGGGATCGGGAGCCGGGCAGGGTTCAGTGCCAAAATCAAAAGTTCAAAGCCAAAATCAGAGATGGGAGAGGAGCAGAGGCTCCCCTGGGGCCTGGAAAGTTTTGGAAGCAAAGCTGGCGCTGGCGCTGCCCCAGCTCCAGGAGGGGAAGGGGCCTCTCACCTCAGGACCGAGGTTTCCACCCAGGACTGGTCCTGGAGGAGCTCAGCTCAGCCCAGCTCTGCCCTCCCAGAGCCGCTCTGGGCTCTCCCACATCTGCTGTGCCTGGCAGAGCCCCATTCCCCTCATTCTGAGCCACCCCACACATCCCAAGCTCCCACCCAGCCCAGAGCTCAGCGAGACCCGACCCCAGCGGGTCTCCTTCCTCACACGGGCACCGTGTTTGCTCTTTGCTGTTTGCAGCACTGTTTGTTTGCTGCTTGCAGCACTGTTTGCTGGCTCTCAGCTTCCTTTCCCTGCCTCTGTCGAGGCTGGGATTGAAGGCACTCGAGACAATGTTTCACCTTCAAACTCAGGTGTTTATTGTTTCTTATCTGTGTTACAGTCCCACAGCAGTGAGTTCTGCAGTTCCTCCCTAACACGGCACAAAATGCCCAACAATCCTTCACTACGAGGCCTTTTGAGGCTAAACTGTCCAATTAAGAAATGACACCTAAATTATTTTCACTTTTAACCCAATAACCAACCACCCGTGCACCACAATGTGGACTTCTTATCCAATTACACAAAACCACCCAAACCCATGGAGGAGAAGGAGGAGAAGAAGTAGAAGGAGAAGGTAAAGAAGGAGAAGAAGATGGTGAAGAAGCAGGAGGAGAAGAAGATGAAGATGAAGAAGATGAAGAAGACAAAGAAAATGAAGAAGAAGAAGAAGACGAAGAAGAAGATGAATAAGAAGAAGACGAAGAAGAAGAAGAAGAAGAAGAAGAAGAAGAAGAAGAAGAAGAAGAAGAAGAAGAAGAAGAAGAAGAAGAAGCCTCCACCCCAAAACCTCCATCTTGCTCCGTATCTATTACTGTATTCTAAACCCCAGACTCTGAGTTTCCCACCCTGTGATCTCACACACTTCTATCCAAACTCCACACCCACAATCCCAGCTCTGTCATTCCATTCTGGAAGCTTCTCCATGGCCTCAGGTCAGTGCAGTGTTCTCTGGGGGTCAGTGCCTGGCAGCACAGAAAGTCTGGAATTCTCAGCACCCAGAACTCCAACCCCAGGGCCGCTGCAATTCCCAAAAGCCCCCACAGTCACCTGGCAGCAGCTGCTCCTTGGAGCAGGATGGCCGGGCCATGGCTCCTGTGGCTCCCAGCTGGACAATCCTCGGCTGCTCTGCCACAATTCCGGCACTCCCTGAGCTGACTCAGAGCTCATTCCCAAAATCCCAAAAGCTCCTTTCCACTTCCCCCTTCTGATCATTTTCCCCCTTTTCTCTTTTCCAGCCCATTTCTTCTCCTCTCACTGTTTTTCCTGTCCCTTCCCCTCCTTGGCCCTTTCCCCCTTGGGAAGGAGCTGAGGATGGAAATCCCAGTTTTCCCAAAGGGAATTCCCTGTTTTCCCAAAGAGAAATCCTTGATTTCCTAAAGGGAAATGCCTGTGTTTTCCCAAAGGAAAACCTTTGTTATCCCAAAATGAAATCCCTGTTTTCCTAAAGCGATATCCCTGGTTTCCCAAAAGGAAATCCCTGTTTTCCTAAAGGGGAATCCCTGTTTTCCCAAGTGAAATCCCTGTTTTCTGAAAGGGAAATCCCTGGGGTTTTTTCCAAAGGGAAATCACAGTTTTCCGAAAGGGAAATCCCTAGTTTCCCAAAAGGAAATCCCTTTTTTCCCAAAAGGAAATCCATAGTTTCTCAAAGGGAAATCGTTTTCCTTAAGGGGAATCCCTGGTTTCCCAAAGGGAAATCCCTGTTTTCCTTAAGGGGAATCCCTGGTTTCCCAAAGGAAAATCCCTTTTTTCCCAAAAGGAAATCCCTGTTCTCCCTTTGCTCCGGGGCTGTTCTACCGCCACTCCCATGCCTGGAATTCCGGGGAAATGGGAAGTTCCGTATCCCTGGCACGACCATCCATCACTCCTGGGACTCCCTCTGGGCCAACAGAAGCTGCTCCATGGGCAGAACGAGGCAGGGAATGAATAATCCAATAGAAAATGTGGAATTCTGCCCACCCCCAGCGCTGAAGGAGGCAGGGAGGGAGAATGAGCCAGCATTCCTGGGAAATCTCTGCTGAATCCTGGAAAAGTTCTGGCCAATCCAACCAGCAGGAAGCCCAGAGGGCTTCAAAAATACACAAAAATAAAACAAGGAATATTCCTTGGGATTCGCTTCATTCATAAAGTACCACACACAAACCATCAAATGACAATACCATAATAATATTTAGGTAATAAAATAAAAATTATAATTTACAAGTATGTTAAATATTAATTTTATTATCATAGTAAAATCGTTAATAATACTTAATATTCGTAATAATTATTAAATTAATATTATTAGTAGTATTACTCATTATCATAACTAACAATAATAGCCTAATATAATAGCCTAATCTATTTCAAAACCTCATCTGTAAATATTATTATAATTGTTTTATTAATAATTATTATTGCTAATTATAATAATTATTAAATAAATATTATAATAATAACGATTACTATTTTGGGAGCTGCGTTTTGGGATCTGAATTTTGAGATTTGCACTTTGGGATCTGCACTTTGGGCCTCAGGAACTGTGTGAAGGTGATGGATGCATTCCCTAAAACTCATATCCCTGAGGTTTGAGGGGTTTGAGGAGGCTCTGGAATCCTTCAGAGATGGAAAAGTTCCCTTAAATTCAAATCCCTGAGGGCTGAGGAGGTTCTGGAGCCCTTCATAGGCAGAAATATTCCCTTAAATTCTCACTCCTCAGGTATTGAAGGGTTGAGGTGACTCTGGAACCCTCAAGAGATGGAAATATTCCCTAAAATTCACATCCCTGAGGTAATTGAAGGGCTGACGTGGCTCTGGAATCTGTTAGAGGTGGAAATATTCCCTTAAATTAAATTAAACCTGAGGGGTTTGGGGTGGGTCTGGAACCCTCCAGAGGTGCTTCCCTATCCCAAAACACAGCTCAGCAATCTCTTGGAGGATCCAGCTCCTCCTTCAGCCAGAGGGGCTGGGATAAACCCGGGTTTGCTGGGCCGAGGGGAGGGATGAGCCCTGCCCAGAGCTGCTGCTGGAATTTAGATCATCCAGAAATTAAAAGGGACAGAAAATGACCCCTGATTCCCGTTTAACAACACCTGAACCAACCCAGAGACCCCGGAATCATCCCACGGCAACCAGGGCGGGGAATCGGTGCCACACAAGATGAATTCCAAGGAAACAACTTCTCCTGGATTTCTTTGCCTGCTCTGAAGGAGAGTGTGTGAAAGGCAGAGCACAATCAGTCTGGATTAGCGAGACACGAGTGATTAAACCCGGCCCAAGAACAAAGGCGGCTGATGAGGAGTGAGATTGGATTTAGGTCACACTCGAAGGCCGGGAATAAATCCCACCCTCAGCCCAATTAGGCGGGTCCTGATTGAGGAAGGGAAAGGGAAAAAACATCTTGGGATGAGTTTGGGAGGATTTCCAGGCAAGCTTTAACCATTCCCTGCCCAAAACTCCACAAAGGCTTTTCCAGGGGTTGGAATGAGGGATGTGGGATGAGCAGAGTGGATCAAAAGTGGTTTTTCCCCTTAAAACCTGGAGCAGGTGAGGCTGTGGTTGTATCCTGCAAGAATATTCTCCAGAGGTGGAAATATTCCCTTAAATTCTGTTCCTGAGGAACTGGGAGTGTTGAGGTGGCTCTGGAGCCCTACAGAGGTGGAAATATTCCCTAAAATTCCCAGCCTTGAGGTATTGGAAGGGTTTGAGGTTTTATTCCAACGCAGCCCAGCTCCCCTTTGGAAAGCTCATTCTAAACCCCAAGGCGGGGCTTTCCCTCTGAATTCTGGGCAGCCTGGCTGGGTCAGGAAGAGTCAGAATCCTGGTTTTCTCCAGAAAACAGATGGATTTTTCCAGGTTTGGATATTCCAGAGAGCTCCAAAAGCGCTTCCCTCTCCAAAGGCCATCAGGCAGGAAGGATGGGAGTCAGGAAATCCTGGAGCTGCTCTGAGCACCAGAGCCTGAGGGATTCTCCCTGGCCATGTATTTCCTTTCATCTTTCCCATAAATCTGTCTCCAATGCCCTTTTCTGTTCCTTTCCTCCCCGCAGGCTCCAATCCCTCAAATTCCAGTGCCAAATGACCACGGAACATCCTGTGCCATCCCTGGCTCAGCTGCCCAGGAAAAGCATCCCAGTCCTGGCACATTTTGGGTTGGGTGACATTTGGGAACTGTTGGGAGTGGAAAACCTCCAGTTCTTCCCATAAATCTCCCAGAATTAACCCAAAGCTGATAGGGAGGGAGGGAGGGAGGGAGGGAGGGAGGGAGGGAGGGAGGGAGGGAGGGAGGGAGGGAGGGAGGAAGGAAGGAAGGAAGGAAGGAAGGAAGGAAGGAAGGAAGGAAGGAAGGAAGGAAGGAAGGAAGGAAGGAAGGAAGGAAGGAAGGAAGGAAGGAAGGAAGGAAGGAAGGAAGGAAGGAAGGAAGGAAGGAAGGAAGGAAGGAAGGAAGGAAGGAAGGAAGGAAGGAAGGAAGGAAGGAAGGAAGGAAGGAAGGAAGGAAGGAAGGAAGGAAGGAAGGAAGGAAGGAAGGAAGGAAGGAAGGAAGGAAGGAAGGAAGGAAGGAAGGAAGGAAGGAAGGAAGGAAGGAAGGAAGGAAGGAAGGAAGGAAGGAAGGAAGGAAGGAAGGAAGGAAGGAAGGAAGGAAGGAAGGAAGGAAGGAAGGAAGGAAGGAAGGAAGGAAGGAATTTAGTTTTAAGGTCCCTTCCAACCTAACCCATTGCCTGGTTCTGGGATAACATTCCCATCCAGATCTCCTTCCTGAGCTTGCTCTGAGGTCAGAGGGGTTTTTTTGCTTTTTTCTCCCTGGCTATGACTTGGCAGCTCCCAAAATTGAATTTGAAACATCCCGAAAGGAACTGAGAAAATGTCAGTGAGAGAAAACTGTGAAAATCCAACTTCTCATCTTTGCTCTGAGGAAATCCTGGGGATGAACTGCGGAAATATCAGGGTGAGGATGGAAAATCCTCAATCTCACTGAGGGAAAACTGCAGGGATGGTTTGGGACTGTCCTCTGGTAAAAATAGAGCAGGAAATCAACATCCTAAATAAAAGATGAGAGCAGGCAGGGAACAGCCAGGTGAGCTGGGGGAGGAGCTTATCCCAGGGGTCATTCCAGCACAATTCCTTTCTCACTGAGGGACATCTGAAACCCGGGATTGTCCACGTCCATGCTGTGCCAGCCCTCAGGACACACTGAGGAAAGGAAATCATCCCCAGAGCTCCCACCAGGATGAATTCACACCAAAGAGGACACGGGAAAGCAGCAGGAGGTGTTCGAGCTCCGGGGCAGTGACAAACCAGTGCTGACAGCCCGGCTGGCGCTGCCGTCACGCTCCTGAGCACACATCCCACGGGATTTCCCTCTGGATGGAGCCTGCCACTGGCTTTGCAGGAGGTTTGGATCTGAGAGGGATCAGGGGCAGCTCCCAGTGCCTGGAGGAGGCTGCTCTGAGGGAAGATCATCCTCATCTTCCTCACCCCTGGAACACTCTGGACCTGCACCAAGCACTTTTTCTCAATCCTGAATTCCAGCCCAGTGAATTCCAGAGGGGAATTCCAGCTTTCAGAGCCAGAAGATTTGGGACAGGTGTGTGGCTGGCTTGGAGGAGCTTCATGGAAACCTTCCCTTCATGGGAATCTTCCCTCTATGGAAACCTTCCCTTCATGGAAACCTTCCCTTCATGGAAATCTCCCCTTCATGGAAACCTTCCCTTCATGGGAACCTTCCCTTCATGGAAATCTCTCCTTCATGGAAACCTTCCCTTCATGGAGACCTTCACTTCACAGGAATCTTCCCTCTATGGAAACCTTCCCTTCATGGGAACCTTCCCTTCATGGAAACCTTCCCTTCATGGAAACCTTTCCTTCATGGAAATCTTCCCTTCACGGAAATCTTCCCTTCACAGGAATCTTCCCTCTATGGAAAGGTTCTCTTCATGGAAACCTTTCCTTCATGGAAACCTTCCCTTCATGGAAACCTTCCCTTCATGGAAACCTTCCCTTCACAGGAATCCTCCTTCTATGGAAATCTTCGCTTCATGGAAGTCTTCCTTACATGGATATCTTCCCTTCACATAATTCTTCTCTTCACAGGAATCTTTCTTTCACGGAAATCTTCAATTCATGGAAATCTTCCTTGTATGGAAATATTCCCTTCACAGAGTTCTCTTCACAGGGATCTTCCTTTCATGGAACTCTTCCCTTCCCAGGGATCTTCCCCTCACAGAATCCCTCCCCACCAAGGAGCCTGAGCTGATCATTCAGTGCTGAACATCCTTGGGCAGCCCTTTCAGTGCTTACAGGTTCACTGTGGGGTGAACCGGCCACGTTCCCCTGGTCCCTTCCCACCTCCCCTGAAATCCCACTGGGAAAAAGCCTGGAGGGTGCTGGGCAGCACTGGGGAATGACTGGAATAAAAGGGAGGCAGGAGGCAGGCACTGGAGCTGGGGTGTTTGGGGATGGAGGAGCACAGGGAAACCCCCAGGGGTTGCTGCAGCAGCGGTTGTAGGGAAAATGAGACACACATGGGAATTTGTTCAGGGAGAAATCCTTCCCTGGGAGGGCTGGAGCCCCTCTGGAGCCAGGCTGGGAGAGCTGGGGGTGCTGCCCTGGAGAGGAGAAGGCTCCAGGGAGAGCTCAGAGCCCTTGCAGGGCCTGAAGGGGCTCCAGGAGAGCTGCAGAGGGACTGGGGCCAAGGATGGAGGGACAGGAGGCAGGGAATGGCTGCCAGTGGCAGAGGGCAGGGCTGGATGGGATCTTGGCAATTGGGAATTGTTCCCTGGCAGGGTGGGCAGGGGCTGGGCTGGAATTGCCAGAGCAGCTGTGGCTGCCCCTGGAGCCCTGGCAGTGCCCAAGGCCAGGCTGGACATTGGGGCTGGCAGCACCTGGCACAGTGGGAGGTGGCCCTGGGCTGCAATGAGCTGGCATTGAAGATCCCTTCCCACCCAAACCACTCTGGCATTCCCATTCCTCAATCCAGGATGGAAACCAGCAGCAAAAACCATTGCAGCAAATGGAGAAAGGAAAGGAAAGAATGATTTCCTGCATGGTTCCAGGTGCCCCCAGTGCCATTTGCCACAGGGGTTTGTAGCCTGGCAAGGCCTGGTTGGAGAGGTTTGGGCTCTGCCAGGGTGCCCAGAGCAGCTGTGGCTGCCCCTGGAGCCCTGGCAGTGCCCAAGGCCAGGCTGGGCATTGGGGCTGGCAGCACCTGGCACAGTGGGAGGTGTCTCTACCCATGGAATGGAATGGGATTTAAGGTCCTTTCCAACCCAAACCATTCCAAGATTTAAAGTAAGTGGTGAGTACAACACATGCATTTCATGATTTCCAAAATTCATCTGTTCTTTTCTGAGGGAACCAGCAATCAGATGGAAGAGGCAGTTCCTTCCTTCAGAATTCCACATCACAGACAGGAGCTCCTGGCTCCACACAATTCCCACCCCAGGGACCTGTTTAGGAGCTGGGGACGCTGCTGGGAGCTGCCAGAGAGCCCAGCCCTGGCTGGGCTGTGGGGACCCTCCCAGGGGAATTCCTGCCTGGATCAGCCCCGCTCTGCTCTCTGGCACAGAGCAGGGCCTGGAGTGTGCCCGAGCTGGGGACACTGGGGTGGCACAGGGTGCGCCCCAGCAAGGCTGGGAGTGTTCCAGGTCATGGAGTCAGGGATGGTTTGGTTGGGAAGGGACCTCAAAGCCCACCCAGTGCCACCCCTGCCATGGCAGGGCCACCTCCCACTGTGCCAGGCTGCTCCAGCCTGGCCTTGGGATCCCTGGGACACTGCCAGGGCTCCAGGGGCAGCCACAGATGCCCTGGGAATTCCAGCCCAGCCCCTCCCCACCCTCCCAGGGAACAATTCCTTCCCAATATCCCATCTATATCCTATCTATACTTCCTCTCTCTTAGTTTGGATCCATTTCCCTTCTCCTCTCACTCTCCTGAAGACCCTTCAGAGCAGCCAGAATTCCAGAGGTCACAGCCCCGCTGACCCCACAGCTCAGCCAATCGTGCCACCAGCAGTGAGAGCATTTTATTGGGAACCCCAAACCATTATTGGGAACCCCAAACCATTATTGGGAACCCCAAACCTTTATTGGGAACTCCAGACCTTTGTCAGGAACTCCAAAATTTTATCGGGAACCCCAAACTTTTATTAGGAACTCCAAAACTTTGTTGGGAACCCTAAAACTTTATCAGTAACTCCAAACCTTTATTGGGAGCTCCAAACCTTTATCGGGAGCTCCAAAACATTATTAGGAACTCCAAAATTTTATTGGGAACCCCAAACCTTCATTGGGAACTCCAAAACTTTATTGGGAACGCCAAATAAGCCCTCTCCAGCCCACATTCCCTGCCTTGAGGGATGGCTGCTCTTCCCTGGATCCTGGAGTGGAGCAGGATGAGCTCAGGCAGCCCTGCCAGCCCCACCCTCCCTGGACCCAAGCGGGATGAACCCCCCAGGTGTCACTTCTTGGGGGAATTTGCTCCTGGACAATGTTCCTAAAAGCAAAATCCCCCTCCCAGGGGGTTCACAGCCAATCCCACCCTCTTGAGCCTGTCGCAGTCATATTTTCTGAAAAATCCCCTTGCCCAGGATTCTTCTCCTGGGAAGCTGAGAAGCCTCAGAGAAAAGGAAAACAATTCTTCTCTCATTTGCTTCTCCTGTGCTGTGCTCATGTGGAATGTGTTTGGAGATTTTTTACCCACAGGGAATTGTTCCATTGGATTCTGCTGGGAGTTGTTTTCACTCTTTGGCCAATCAGGGCCAAGCTGTGTTGGACTGGAGAGAGTCACGAGTTTTCATTATTATCTTTTTAGCATTCTGTAAGGATCCTTTCTGTATTCTTTAGTATAGTTAGTATAGCATTCTCTAATATAATATAGTAACAAAAAATAATAAATCAGCCTTCTGAGAACATGGAGTCAGATTCCTCATTCCTTCCTGCCAGGGGCACTCCAGAAATACAGTACTGAGCCCCCTGAGCCTCCCTCCAGCCAAACTCTTGGAGCTGCAGGAAAAGGGAAAACCAAAACAACTTCCCAAAGCTGTGTTGGGAAGCAGGAGATTCTCATAAATCCTTGGCTCCACATCCCTGGATATGTGGGGGTTCTGTCACTTTTCCAGGAGGGATTTCAGCCTGTCCAAGCCCACAGAAGCACAGCCCACATTGCCTCTTAAATCCTGGAGTTAGAGGAATGACCACTTTTCCAGCAGATCCTATCAAAAAATATGGGGAAAAGGGAGGGAAAAAGACAAATATCCCTCAGGAAAAGGTGATTTTTCTACCACACACACAGGAGGGCCCCTCCAGGGATGGGGCAGCAATGGAAACATCACCTTTGGACAGGACTCTTTATCTGCTGCCCAATTAAATCCATGGCCTATTCAGTTAGGGAGGCAGAGCCAGGGCCGGTGTCTCCAGGGGGGTTTCCTGGGAAGCAGGGCTGGTCTTGGGAGAGGCAGGGAAGATCAATTCCAGGCTGCAGGCATGCTGAAGGATTTGGCAGGAGGGCACACACAAGAGGTTTCCCCATGGGAAAATATCAGGATTGTGCAAAGATGAACTGGGCCAGCTTTTAAATGGATTTCTTTTCAGAGCAGAGAGAAATAAGTGTGGTTATTGATGGTTCTGCCCCAAAACAGGACACAAAATTCCTGATGTGCTTAAAGCAGGAGGGGAAATGTTGGGATGAGGAGGAATATCCTGTCAGGTGGAATCTGGGACAAGGTTTGGAATATTTGGTGAATCCTTGGGAGAAGGATTTTTTTTACTTGCACCTTCCAGCAGCACCCACTGGGAGGAAAAACAGGAGCAGCCCCCAGGTCCCACCTCTGGAAAATACTTTGGATTCAGGAGGTCCTTCCACAGGGACAAATATCTCAATGTTATAACAGCCAAGGAACGCTGAGGAGCTACAGCAGTGAAAATAAAATAAAATAAAATAAAATAAAATAAAATAAAATAAAATAAAATAAAATAAAATAAAATAAAATAAAATAAAATAAAATAAAATAAAATAAAATAAAATAAAATAAAATAAAATAAAACCAGGGGCAAAAAAAAATGGGGGCAAATAAAATAAACTAGGGGCAAAAAGAAAAAATCTTACCAGAAGGAAAAGTACAGAGGAAAATGCTTTGAACTCCTCTGGATGGATAAATCCTTCCATGGGGAGAAATATCCCCATGTAACACAAGCCAAGGAATGCTGAGGAGCTGGGGCAGAGTGGGAAACAAATAAATTCATCCAGGGGCAAAAAAAAGAAAAATCTGCCCCAGCAGGAAAAGCACGGAGAAAAATGCTTTGCTGCCTGCAAATCCGAGCAGCCTCTGGGAGAAAGCAGCAGAATTTATCTTTATTTTGGAGATAAAAACAAGGCTAAAATTGCTGTTGAACGTGATCCAAAAAGGCAGATAATGCCCAGATTGCATCTCCAAAGTTTTATAGCCTTAAGCTGGAGGAGAAAGAGAAGGGGGAGCTCCTGGGGAGGGAGATTTGGGTTCCAGGGAGGCAGATTTGGGTTCAAGAGATGCAGATTTGGGTTCCAGAGATGCAGATTTGGGTTCAAGAGATGCAGATTTGGGTTCCAGGGAGGCAGATTTGGGTTCAAGAGATGCAGATTTGGGTTCCAAGGGAGGCAGATTTGGGTTCAAGAGATGCAGATTTGGGTTCCAGGGAGGCAGATTTGGGTTCAAGAGATGCAGATTTGGGTTCCAAGGGAGGCAGATTTGGGTTCTGGGAAGGGATATTTGGGATCCATGGAGGCATATTTGTGTTCCAGGGAAGCAGATTTGGGTTCCAGGGAGGGAGATTTGGGGGTCAGGGAGGACGATTTGGGTTTAAGGGATGGAGATCTGGGTACAATGGAGGGAGATTTGGGTTCCAGGGAGGCAGACTTGGGTTCCAGGGCTGCCCAGAGCCGCATGGAGCCGACTCCAATCTCGGGGATTTTTAATGTGCAGATTGACCGGGGCTCAGTGAGGAGTTTAAGGAATCTGGGAAAAGAAAGTCTGGAGTAATTGAAACTGGCTGCAAGCAAAGGCAGCAGAAGGTCAGGGGCTGAACGTGGGCAAAAAGAGCTGGGGAGGGGCTGGAAAGGGGCTGGGTTTGTGCAGGGCCAGAGGATTTCCTGATGATATTTCCTGGTTTTATTCCCTGTTTGTATTCCCTATTTTATTCCTTATTTGGTGTTTATTCCCTGTTTTTATTCCCTGCATTTCAACCTGCTGCCTCCCCCTAAACCACAGCGGGTGTGTGGGGGATGCTCAGCCCACTCCAATCTGAGATTGCCGGGTTTTCCTCTCCTCCCAAGATCCATGAGATGCTCTGGGCTGTGAGAGGGGAGGGATCCTGTCCCACACAGGCAGTGAGGTGATGCATGATTCACAGAGATGGATTCTGATGGATTCTCCTGGAAGAAAATCCAAATCTCAGCTTCATCCCCTTTGCCCAGCCCAGAGGAGCAGTTAAGGGAACACTTAACCTGCACTGATCTGGGGGATTCCACACTCAGCCCCATTTAAACTCCTTTTTAAATGCTGTTTAATGGTGTTGGCTTTGGTGTTTCTCAGAGCCTGGCATGACAGAAACCATTTGGGAAAATTATTTTTGAGAGTTTCCCCCTGCTTTTTGTGGAGGTGGAGTGTGAAGTTTCCCAGCACTAAGCTCTCTGGTGACCTGCTGGTGACAGAGCAGGGAACAGAAGCACTTAGGAGTGAGATTGAATCACCCAGAACTGAGCAGCCAGGAGTGATCCCAGCTCCAGGCCCAGCTGTGCATCCAAGCCCACATCTGGAAGAGCTCTGCACCTCTTCTGAGGAACCAGAAGTGGCCATGGGACACCTTGGCCACAGAAAGGCAGATTTAATCCAGACTTGACATTAAACCAGCCTGAGCTCAGCCCGTCCAGAAGCCAAATAACAACCCAGTGATTGGGATCATCCTTTGAGCTCAGAGCAGCACCAGGTTCCCAGTGCAAGGACATTCAGAGGTGCCAAATCCTTCAGCTCAGCATCCTCAGACCCTCCCCAGGCCAAACCTGGAGCTGTTTCACCTCCCAGAGCTCCCAGTTAATTCCCAGCAGCTCTGGGATCCTCCAGGTTTGGTTTTACAAACTGAACCCATCTCAGGCTGAAAGATTTACCTGAGGGTGTGTGTGTGTGTGTGTTCTACCTCCAGCTGTCAGAGCTGGGCAGTTCTCTGCTGTTCTTGGGGCAGTTTTCTTGATCTCTCCCCCAGCCAATCCTCCCTGCAGGAGATCTCTGCTGTCCATGGCCACTGAGTGTCCCTGCAGGGCTGATCCAATTCCAGCATCCCATGGGGAGATGCTGCGCCCAGGGCAGGAGCCAAGCATTCCTACCTGGATCCAATGTGAGCCTGGCACAGCACAGCAGCCTTTGCCCAGGGCATTGCCAGAGGAGCAGCTTCTGCTGCCCTGCATGGCCAGAGGGAGCCCAGGCCCATCTCCAGCAGCCCTGGAGCTGCAGAGGAAAACTCCCCCCTTGTGCAGGATCCCTGCTCCAGCAGAGCCACAGCTGGCACTGCAGGAGGGCTGAGCCCCCATGGGATGGGGCTGTGCCACCCCCTGACCCACAGCGTGCCAGGGCCTGCTCTCACTCTGCCAGGGTTGCTTTGTACTCTTGCGTTTGGATTTTTAATTTCCTAGTACAGAACTGTTATTCCTGCTCCCATATCTTTGCCTGAGAGCCCCTTAATTTCAAGATTATAATAATTCAGAGGGAGGGGGTTTGCATTTTCCATTTCAGGGGAGGCTCCTGCCCTCCTCAGCAGACACCTGGCTGTTCAAACCAAGACAGAACCCCAGAAGGTAAGGACTGACCCCTTGGAATTTTACCTCACCAAAGCTGAGCCGCTTTCCCTGAGCTCTTACCGCAGCTTTTAACCCAGGATACCTCAATCCAAGGAGGAAACCCTTGGACAAATGAGAGCTGATGGAAACAGAGGCTTCGCCAGGCAGATTCGGGTGTTACAAAGAGGGGCAGCACCTCCAC
Organism: Molothrus ater; assembly: GCF_012460135.2. Taxonomy (NCBI): domain Eukaryota; kingdom Metazoa; phylum Chordata; class Aves; order Passeriformes; family Icteridae; genus Molothrus; species Molothrus ater. The sequence goes on from NC_050501.2 coordinate 1,173,708, forward strand.
CCACCCCATAAAATCCCCGTTTCTATGGATTTCTTTGTGCTCAGCCACCGGCACTTGGGAGCCACCTCTGAGCATTAAAATCCCAATTTGTTCCAGGCCCAGCAGGCACGGGAATGCCTCATCCTCTTCTGCAGCACCCCAGGATGCTCTGAGAATGAGCCAGGAGCTGTTCCCAATTCCAGGAGCGCCAATTCCCAGCTGAGCCCTCCAGGAGCAATGCTGGGAGCTGCTGGAATCACATCCCAGGATCTGCATGGGGAAGGATGACTGGGAAGCTGGGATGTTTTCTGTGGATGTGAGAGGCTGCTCAGAGAGAGAGAAAGTGCGATAAGTTTTCCCAGAATTGGCCTGGGAAGCTTTAGGGAACTGGAGATAAACAATGCTAGACAATTATTTAAAACAACCTGCAGGTGGAGTTTTTCTAATATCTGCTTTGCTGTTTTTCTCATAAGGTTGTTTAAAAAGGGGTGTCTTGGTAATTAGCTAATCAAGTGAAATGTATTGATTAAATGACCAATCAGGTCCTGCAGCAAACCTGTAGCAAGCTAAGATATAAAAGAAGAGAGGATGAAATAAATGAGGCTTTTGCCACTTTGCCTTCTGATCTGGCTCTGTGCTACCTCTGTCTCAATGGTGACAGTTTTTCATCCCCTGGGTGCTGCTGATGCCATCAGGTGGCATCTCCAGGCTCTGGCTGGCAGAGGGTTGGCAAACCGAGCTCACTCCCTTTTCCAGGATCTCTCTTTGGTTTTCAGAGGTGTGACCCTAAACTTAAACCAAGCAGTTGATTGATTCATTCCTTGAGAAGGGCTTGTGTCTACATATTTTAATATTCTTTAATGAAGTTAATGTTATAAATATGTCATGAAATAAAACATATGGAAAAGCAAATTCCATCTATCGATTTTTGTCTTATTTCTTACCCTTGTCCTATAAAAATTGAAATCGTATTTTGTAAATTCACTGAGTGTTGTAAAACTCAAAAGGCACTATGTATTTACAGAATCAATATCTTAACATTTCCCATGTCTTTGTTTGATAGAAATGATCACACTAACACAGGTGTGTCTTGGTTTGAACAGCCAGGTGTCTGCTGAGGAGGGCAGGAGTATCCCCCAAAATGGAAAATGCAAACCCCCTCCCTCTGAATTGTTGGCATTAAGGGGCTCTCAGGCAAAGATGTGGGAGCAGGAATAACAGTTCTTTATTAGGAAAGAAAATAAAAATAAAATCCAAATGCAAGAGTACAAAGCAACCGTGGCAGAGTGAGAGCAGGCCCTGGCACGCTGTGGGTCAGGGGGTGGCACAGCCCCATCCCATGGGGGCTCAGCCCTCCTGCAGTGCCAGCTGTGGCTCTGCTGGAGCAGGGATCCTGCACAAGGGGGGAGTTTTCCTCTGCAGCTCCAGGGCTGCTGGAGATGGGCCTGGGCTCCCTCTGGCCATGCAGGGCAGCAGAAGCTGCTCCTCTGGCAATGCCCTGGGCAAAGGCTGCTGTGCTGTGCCAGGCTCACATTGGATCCAGGTAGGAATGCTTGGCTCCTGCCCTGGGCGCAGCATCTCCCCATGGGATGCTGGAATTGGATCAGCCCTGCAGGGACACTCAGTGGCCATGGACAGCAGAGATCTCCTGCAGGGAGGATTGGCTGGGGGAGAGATCAAGAAAACTGCCCCAAGAACAGCAGAGAACTGCCCAGCTCTGACACATGGGGACAGGACACGCACACACACACACCCAGGTAAATCTCTCAGTCTAAAACAATGTAGAAATGTCCCCATCAGCACCGGGCTGCCTCAGTCTGTTCATTTGTGCAGCCACTGGAGGAGTCTGGCTCAGACCTCGGGTGGTTTGCAGAACTCCAGTGGGTGCCACTTGCTGCTTCCCAAGTCAATGATGCTTTGAAGAACCAAATTCACCTCCAGCAAAGCTTTAGGCTTTCTGTGGCTCTGCTCCAACTCGTGCTGGCTTGCAAGGATTTGATAAAACTGTTACAGTGGCATGTAATGGTCTGGTAACACTTGAGATGTGGGGGTTAGAAATTAATTTAGGTGAGGAGTTAATTGAGTTTGCGTTGAATGGGGGCTCTCAGAGCTGTCCCTGCCACCATCCCACTGCCCGGGCTGGATGAGTCTCTTCCTGCGCCATCACCGAGGCTCAGCTCCAGCTGGGAGCGCCGGCATCAAAGGCAGAGCAGCGCCGGCTGCACTTGAAAGGCGAAATCGCTGGGAAAACCCCAACCCCCCTTGCCGGGAGCAGCCCCGACCCCATCCAGCCGCAGCGCTGGCACTTCAGACGGAGCCACACCGCCCTTGGCTGCTGCCCTTCCATGCGGGGCCCTTCCCGAGGCTCTCCCGGCCCCACAGAGCTCCCTTTGTGCCGGGAATGCAATGGGATCAGCCCGGACCCGGCGGGAGCCTCTCCGGGATCCCTTAAACCCCCGGGGCTCAGCCCCGCTCCCAGGGGGTTCCATGGGCGGGGAGGTGCCAGAGGAGCTGGGAATGTCGGGTTTGGGATCCCCCGTCCCCCGCAGGTTTTGCCCCGCAGCATTTCCCTGCTGCTGCTTTCCCGGCCCTCTCCCGGACACCCCAACTCCTGGGAAAACCCCATTTCCTGCGCTTCCCTGATCCATCTGCATTCCAGAGGGAGCTGTGAGCCCAGCCCCTGCACCCTTGGCCTGCCCAGTGCCCGAAACTCCCTGGTGTGGGATCCTCATGGGGTGGTTTGGGTTGGAAGGACCCTAAAGCCCACCCCATTGCCGAGGGCAGGGACCTCCCACTATCCCAGGCTGCTCCGAGCCCCATCCGAGCTGCCTTGGACAATTCCAGAGGCATCCACAGCTTCTCTGGGCACCCCGTGCCAGGGCCTCAGCACCTGCTGTGCCCCTGATCCTTTTTATATCATCCCACATCATTAGCTGCATGGATAAGGAATGTGGTAGGGTTGGATTTGGGGTCGATTCCCTGTTTTTCCCTTGTTTTGCAGAGAAGTCAGGATGAGGCATGGCTGCATCTCCTCACCATCCTCCCTCACAAGCTGCTGGCAGAGTCCCTGCCGTGAGTTACATCCACATGGGGGGTTTTGGGACGGGAAATTCCACCTGGGATGTGGCTCCAAGATGTGTGGATCAGGAAGTGACTGAGGAATGGCCCCTTTGGGATCACAGGAACAGACTCCAAAGCAAATCCCTCTCCAAGGCTTGACATGAAAAGCGGCACTTTGGGGGCCTGGTGTTCAAAGCTGGTTTTTCCCCAGGATCCTGGCCAGGAATGAGAGGAATTCCATGTGGGTGGCAGGGATGTGGTGGGAATGGGAGCCAAATGTCTGGGAAGAGGCATCTCCCTCTGAGCATCCTTATTCCAAAGGGTTCCCGAGTCACTTGGTACTGGGGGATGAATCCAGGCAGAGCAGGAGCCATCCCTGCCATCCCAGTGGGATAAACCCAGGATTTACCCCACAGCCAGGAGTGCTTTGTGCCCTCCAGTGAGATAAATCCAGGATTTACCCAAAGGCCAGGAGCCATCGCTGCCAGCTCAAAGGGATAAATCCAGGATTTACCCCACAGCCAGGAGCCATCCCTGCCATCCCCATGGGATAAATCCAGGCTTTACCCCACAGACAGGAGCCATCCCTGCCATCCCAGTGGGATAAATCCAGGCTTTACCCTGCAGCCAGGAGCCATCCCTGCCATCCCAGTGGGATAAATCCAGGCTTTTCCCAGGAGCCATCCCTCCCATTCCTGTGGGATAAATCCAGGCTCCCCAGCAGATCCAGGAGCTGCCATCCCCGTGGCATTCCTAGAGCTGTTCCTGCAGGTCATTTCTGAAGAGAAATCAGGATCAGGCAGGGATCACTGGGTCCCTCTTGTTTTCCAAGCATCTCTTGTTTGGGAAGAACAGGGAAGATTTGATTCCATAGCAGCACCTCGAGCATCCCCTGCCAAAGGCAGGAAATCCCAGCCACGTGGAAAAGGCTCAAAAGCTTTTTGTTTTGTTGCTGGTGGGAGTCTTGTTCCCCCCAAGAAAAAAAAAATCAAGGAAGAGCCTCCTTTTATTTTCCAGAACTGCCCCAGATGTTGTGGTTTGGGAATTTTTTTTTTTCTTGTGGAAGTGCCTGGTTTGTGTCATGGTTGTTGGAACCTGCTCAGCTCACCCAGAGTGAGGCTCCAAAAATGTTCAAAGGGATCTGGAGAGCAGAGGGGGAAGGGAAGGGAAGGGAAGGGAAGGGAAGGGAAGGGAAGGGAAGGGAAGGGAAGGGAAGGGAAGGGAAGGGAAGGGAAGGGAAGGGAAGGGAAGGGAAGGGAAGGGAAGGGAAGGGAAGGGAAGGGAAGGGAAGGGAAGGGAAGGGAAGGGAAGGGAAGGGAAGGGAAGGGAAGGGAAGGGAAGGGGCACCTTCTATTGTCCCAGGTTGCTCCTGTTTATTCACCTGGAGAGGAGAAGGCTCCAGGGAGAGCTCAGAGCCCTTGCAGGGCCTGAAGGGGCTCCAGGAGAGCTGCAGAGGGACTGGGGCCAAGGATGGAGGGACAGGAGGCAGGGAATGGCTGCCAGTGGCAGAGGGCAGGGCTGGGTGGGATCTTGGGAATTGGGAATTGTTCCCTGGCAGGGTGGGCAGGGGCTGGGCTGGAATTGCCAGAGCAGCTGTGGCTGCCCCTGGAGCCCTGGCAGTGCCCAAGGCCAGGCTGGACATTGGGGCTGGCAGCACCTGGCACAGTGAGAGGTGGCCCTGCCATGGCTGGGGTGGCACTGGAGGGGCTTTGAGGTCCATTCCAACCCAAACCATTCTGGGATTTCATGCCACAGGAGAAGTGGCAGCAGCATGGAGAAGGATGTAAGGATCTGAATAAGGTTTTTTTCAGAGCAGACATGAAAGGTGAGATGGGAAGATTGTGATCCAAAATCCTTTTGGGTGGAGCAGGAGAACAAGGAACACACTCTGGACATCCCACAGCAATCAGGCCTTTGTGCTCCCTGCCCAAAGCACCCTCCAGGTTCTCCTATGGAGATGTGGAGACATCAGAACATCAGGTTTGGGACATCCCTCCCCAGGGCACCACTTCTGAGGTGACATCCACCCTTGTGCCAGGGAACAGGGACAGGAGCAGAGGGAACGGCCTTAGGCTGGGCCAGGGCAGGCTCAGGGTGGATTTTGGGAAGAATTCTCCATGGAAAGGGTGTCCAGGCAGGGCAGGAGTGGATCCCCATCCTGGAGGGGTTTAACAGCCCTGGGGATGTGACACTTGGGGACAGGAGCAGCGCTGGCCTTGGCAGGGTTACTGCTTGGACTCCCTGACCTTTTCCAAGCTGAAGGATTCTCTGATTCCAAAACACACAGGAAAGAAATCTCTGAAAACCAGCTTGTTTTGAGCTTTTTCACAGATTTTGGCTGCTCTTGCCTTGTTTTGCATTCCAAGGGTTGGGCCAGAGCCCCGGGAGTTCCCTGGGGGACAGTAAAGTGGATTCAGGCTGGAAGCTGAGCCCCACTGGGCACAGGACCGGGGGTTCCCAGCAGGAATTGACTCTGGACCACCCCTGCCAAGAGGAAACCTCAGCTCCAGCTCAGGAGCAGCAGAAGGAATCGTTCCCATCCCCATCTGCACCCCCAGCTGATGGCAGGAGGGAAAATATTGGATTAGGGGGATTGGAGAGAAATCCCTGTCTGGGCCTCAGTTTCCCAAAGAAACAGCTCAGCCCAAAAGCCTAAAACTCACAAAACCTCCTGGTTTCAGCAGGATTTTAGGATTTTGCAAATAAAAAATTCCCTCTCTGCCCAAATTCCTTGTTCCCCTCTTCCAGCTGCTCCCTGGGGCCGCCGCAGGTCCCTCCTGTGACCCAGGTGTGGCGATTTGTCACCGATTTGTCACCGATTTGTCACCGATTTGTCACCGCCCCGGCTGCTGGGAGCCCTGTCATTATCCAATTACCTGAAATCGCTTTGAGCCGCGGCCAAACCAAGGGAAAATGCAAATCAAGGTGTTAATTCCCGGCATCTAAAAATAGCCAGCAAAGCCGGGAATGTTTGCAGGAGACACAGGTGAGGGAATAAAGGGGGGGAAAGCACATTTCAAACAGGTTTGGTAGTTCAAATCCGAGCTGATTGCCTCCGGCATTGCTGCAGGATGCTCCAGACAGGGCAGGGGGAGGATCCTGATTCCTTCTCCTGCTGCCCCTCAAATTCCCTGTCCTGGTGGGGGATCCTGCCCGTTCCCAGGGCAGGGAATTCCCTGCCCCTCAAATTCCCTGTCCTGGTGGGGGATCCTGCCCGTTCCCAGGGCATTCTGTGGGAATCCATGGGGTTTTCAAAGGGATCAAATCCCTGATTTGTCGACTTTGAGCTGCAAGGCTGCAACACTCCTGGCAAACATCCCTCCTGCCCTGTGTGAGGAACATCCCGGGACTGTTTAATGTCGTGATGGGCAGCTGGAGGAGACATTTCCACACAGAGGCCTCATCTGACATCCCAAAATGAGCTCCTGCCCTGTTTAAAGGTTCTGGGAGGGGATGGGATCCAGCTGGATCCAGAGGGGTCTGACAGGTGGCTCAAGCACTTCCAAACTTCTCCAGGGGTGTTGTTTAAAGGGAATGCTGAGGATTTCTGGGGTGGGATGCAAGGATCACCCAGCAGCTCCTCCTGCCAGGTGAGTTTGGATCAGACCTGGAGAGATTCCCAGACTGTGAGAGAAGGGGAATGTCCCCTCTGTCATGAGGCTTTCCCAAAAATTCCAGGAATCACAGAATCCTGGAATGGTTTAGGCTGGAAGGAACCTGAAATCCCCTCCAGTGCCACCCCTGCCATGGCAGGGCCACCTCCCACTGTGCCAGGTGCTGCCAGCCCCAATGCCCAGCCTGGCCTTGGGCACTGCCAGGGCTCCAGGGGCAGCCACAGCTGCTCTGGGCACCCTGGCAGAGCCCAAACCTCTCCAACCAGGCCTTGCCAGGCTACAAACCCCTGTGGCAAATGGCACTGGGGGCACCTGGAACCATGCAGGAAATCATTCTTTCCTTTCCTTTCTCCATTTGCTGCAATGGTTTTTGCTGCTGGTTTCCATCCTGGATTGAGGAATGGGAATGCCAGAGTGGTTTGGGTGGGAAGGGATCTTCAATGCCAGCTCATTGCAGCCCAGGGCCACCTCCCACTGTGCCAGGTGCTGCCAGCCCCAATGCCCAGCCTGGCCTTGGGCATTGCCAGGGCTCCAGGGGCAGCCACAGCTGCTCTGGCAATTCCAGCCCAGCCCCTCCCCACCCTCACAGCCGGAATCTCTTCCCAGTATCCAACCCTGCTCCAGTTTAAAGCTCCCTGTGACTCAGTGGGCCGAATCCAGGGAGAAATCCCATGGCAGTGCCAGGAACCCCCATCCACGGTGGGAGCAGCTCAAGTTTCCCTCTGGAATTCATTGCCAGGGAGGAAATGGGCTGGGAGCTTTATCAGGAGCAGCTGTTCCCATTCCCCATTCCCAGAGATTCCGTGGGATGGGAGAGGGTTACAAAAAATGAGGGAGGCAGGATCTGCTCGGAAGGTTTGGATTTGATCTAAGTGGGAATTCTGCGATGGGTTTTGTCTTTATTAGAATTATAATTATCATTGTTTTGTTCCAGGCAGCAGCTCAGGCTCCCCATTATTTTTAATTGGCTTCTTTCCTCATTAGATGGAACACAGATTCATCAGCGGGCACAATTCCTCATGGAATGCAAACCCAGGCACCAAATGTCCGGGCTCCAGCAGTCCTGGATAAACACTGAGAATTTCTATAGTGGGAAATATTCCCTTAGGGAATTCTCTGTCCTGGGGATGTGGGACACGGGCGAGGTGTCCTGTCCCCGCACAGGGATGGATTCAGCCTCGGGGAAAACAATTGGAGGACAGGAAATAGGTGGGAATAGGAGGGACACAATTCCCAAAGGTGCATTCCCGATTGTCCTGGAGCAGGTAAAACCAGGGAATGTTGGCTCAGCTGCTGGAATAACCACGGGGGCTCAGGAAATGTTGGAATTCCTGGAGCACGAATTCTGCTCTTTGCTTCCAATCCTGAACAATGGCCCGAAACTCCTCGGAGTGCCCAGATATCCATCGCTCCCCCGGGCAGGACAAGGAGCTGCATCCGCCCATTCCCGCTGGGATTTCAGCGCTCTTTGTTCTCAAGGGCTTCCTGTCCTTGGAAAGCAGGGGAAAGGGGCCAGGAGCTAAAAAAAGGTGGGAAGAAACACGTGGAGGAGGCTCGGGGAGGAGGATTTGTGGAGCCGCGGAGGGTGGGGAAGAGGTGGGAATGAGGATGGGGAGGGGTTGTTTATGTCCAGGAACGCAGAGGGTTCTGAAATGGGATTTGGATTTTCCAGGAGGCAGGAGGGGACTCAGTGTGTCCATGGAGTGAGGCAGGAGCTTCTGGAATGAGGCCTGGGAGCAGCAGGTTGGCACATGGGATAAATCCCCTTCATTTGGGGTATCCAGAAAGGCTCAGGGAGGATTTGGGTCCCACTGAGGACCCTCCACAGCTCAGGGCTGGCACCTGAGGACCTTCCCAGCTGTGTGTCCCCAAGGTGGTCACCTGGCCACTCAGGTGTGGCTGTTCCCTAAAATCCCTGTCAGCCACCACAGGCTCGGTGCCTTCGGGCCGTTCATTTTCCAGGTGAAATCCCAATCCTGGTGTTATTTTTCTGTGCTTTGCTCACATCACAGAGATTTATAGAGGCTGATTCACAGGGTGCAAAAAAAATCCCAAATAAACCACATTTGGGGTTGTCCTGGTAAATCCTGGGGTCTGCAACAGCCCCGCAGGAATGGAAAATTCCTGTAAGAGCTGTTGGGGTGGAAAATAAATAAAAAATGGGGATTGGGATATAATCAGGGGCTGTTTCCAGCCTTCAGCCCGAATTCCAACACCTCAGGCAGGCAGTTGTTCATTTCTGCTCTGCCAAAGGCGGGAGCAGAGCACAGTGGGGTCATTATTGGGGCTGGGAGCCGGGATTAGGGCCCTTCCCACCGGGAATGTGGAGCTGCTGCTGCAGGCAGGGATTGCTGATGGAACTGCCCTGCTCTGGGAAATGGGCTGAAAAGGGAGGGATTTGGGGCCCTGGTGCTGTGGCCATCCAGGAGGGTTCCTGAGCTGCTTCCAGGAGATTTGTCCCTGCTGGGGGCTGAGGGTTGGGATATCCTGCTCCTGAACCCCTCAGGGGGTGAAGCATTGGAGCAGAGGTGCCTGAGGGAAGCAGGGTGATAAAAACCCATTCCCCAAGCCCAAAGAGAAGGATGTTCCCTGGATTTCAGGCCAGCAGGACATCACTGGGGCTGGGGAAATATTTCTTGGAGCCCCCTGGGCTTTGGCATTGGGGCTGGGGATGGCTCCAAGGGTGGTGTGGGGACACCCAAACCCTGCCTGCTGCTCCAGGGATGGATCCAGGGAGGTCTGGCTTGGCAGAAGCTGGATAAAGACATCCAGGGTGTCCTTAGGAGGCCAAGAGCAGCCCTAGAGATTTCTGGGGTGGGATGCAAGGATCACCCAGCAGCTCCTCCTGCCAGGTGAGTTTGGAACCATGGGATGGTTTGGGCTGGAAGGAACCTGAAATCCCCTCCAGTGCCACCCCTGCCATGGCAGGGCCACCTCCCACTGTGCCAGGTGCTGCCAGCCCCAATGCCCAGCCTGGCCTTGGGCACTGCCAGGGCTCCAGGGGCAGCCACAGCTGCTCTGGGCACCCTGGCAGAGCCCAAACCTCTCCAACCAGGCCTGGCCAGGCTACAAACCCCTGTGGCAAATGGCACTGGGGGCACCTGGAACCATCCAGGAAATCATTCTTTCCTTTCCTTTCTCCATTTGCTGCAATGGTTTTTGCTGCTGGTTTCTATCCTGGATTGAGGAATGGGAATGCCAGAGTGGTTTGGGTGGGAAGGGATCTTCAATGCCAGCTCATTGCAGCCCAGGGCCACCTCCCACTGTGCCAGGGGCTGCCAGCCCCAATGTCCAGCCTGGCCTTGGGCACTGCCAGGGCTCCAGGGGCAGCCACAGCTGCTCTGGCAATTCCAGCCCAGCCCCTGCCCACCCTGCCAGGGAACAATTCCCAATTCCCAAGATCCCATCCAGCCCTGCCCTCTGCCACTGGCAGCCATTCCCTGCCTCCTGTCCCTCCATCCTTGGCCCCAGTCCCTCTGCAGCTCTCCTGGAGCCCCTTCAGGCCCTGCAAGGGCTCTGAGCTCTCCCTGAGCCTTCTCCTCTCCAGGGCAGCATTTCCAGGCTGCACTGGGATGGTCCAGGCTGTGCTGGGATCATCAAGGGCTCCGGTGGGAGTATCCAGGGCTGTGCTGGGATGGCCCTGAGCTGTACTGGGATCATCCCTGGCTGTGCTGGAATGTTCCAGGCTCCTCAAGCATCACTGCAGTTGCCATGGAAACCATTCATTAACCCCACCCTGGTGGGCCCAGGATCAGGCAGAACCTTCTCCCTCCACTCCCGGAGCAGCACCAAGAACTCAGGCCAGACCCTGGGCAGACAATGTTTAAATGACTTTATTTTTTATCTTTTCCTCATTTTATAAATGGGCACAGCACAGAAATAATTAAAAAAAATAGACAGTACCATTACAGTGCTAGATCCATTGGCAAAGATTATTTTTAGAGTCTTTTTTTTTTTTGACATTATTTTTAAAGTTTTGGCCATTGAGTAAGAACAAAAACAATTAACAAACATTTTCTTTTCCTTTCCTTTTCGAAACAGACACTATGAAGCCATTTCAGTACTAAACTCTAGGAGAGTTATGTACATACAAAAAAAAGTTCTGTTTAAGATATGTCTCCTATTAAAAATATTTACATGCATTTTTTTTCCCTCCCGGATTCATTGAAAGCTCCAACATTTGTAGTGTTCCAGATCTTTGTTTTGTTCTCCTATAGGGATTGGAAATCAGCTCCAAAAAAAAGTGAAGTTGGAATTACTTCAATCTTCTGGAAAGGGAGATTTTTTTAATTTTATTTTTGGGATGTTTATCAATGGAATTTTTTTTTTCATTTTTTACAATTATTTTATTTTTAATTTATACAAGAAGGTTCGATGTTTATTTACAGAAGGAGCAGTGGGTGATGGTTTATCCTGGAGATGTGGTTGTGAGAGACAAGGGGGAGAATTTAAAAAGTTTTTCTATCAAACTGCAATGGATTCCTGTTTTTCGGGAGTCTGGTTTGATTGTCAGCTGGGCTGGGGTGACTTTGGCCAGGGGAGACCCTGAACGGGGGAAATTCCTGCAGGAAAAACCCCTGGAGCCCTGGAGGTCTTGGGAGAAGCGCTGGAGTGTGGGGTGTGAAAAAATCGGGGTTTTTTTACCCAAAAAATCAAAATAATGTGGGAAATAAACAGAGAAATAAAAAGTTGGGATCTGCAGACCCTCTGGGGCTCCTCTAAGAGAAGGGGGAGCTGCTGGCACAAGGACTGGGGAGGCTCCGGAGCTCGCGGGGCTTTGGATCCACCCCGGGATCCCAGCCCGGATCTGCTCCGGCCCTGCAGGGATAAAAGGCTCCTGATCCCACCTGGGAGATCCCAACCCACCGAGACCAGGACTGGGATTGGGACTGGGACTGGGATCGAGACTGGGTCTGGGATTGGGTTTGGGATTGGGTCTGGGACTGGGATCAGGGGGATGTGAAGGGCAGGAGGGGAGGGAGGAGCAGCAGGAATTGGGAGCGGTGGAATCCTGCATCCCTTGGGACAGGGAATGATGGGGAATCCCAAATCCTTTAGGACAAGGGTTGAGGCTGAATCCCACATTCCTTGGGACAGGAAATTCCATATCCCTTGGGCAGGGAATCCTGCATCCCTTGGGACAGGGAATGGTGGGAATCCCGCATCGTTTAGGACAGGGAATCCTGCATCCCTTGGGAGTGGGGCCAAGTCTGAATCTTACATCCCTTGGGACAGGGAAAGAGGGGGAATCCCAAATCCTTTAGGACAGGGGTCAAAGCTGAATCCCACATTCCTTGGGAGAGGAAATCCCACCTTCCTTGGGAGCAGGGCCAAGGCTGAATCCCGAATTCCTTGGGACAGGAAATCCCGCATCCCTTTGGCAGGGACTCCTGCATCCCTTGGGACAGGGAATGAGGCTGAATCCCACATTCCTTGGGACAGGGGCCAAGGGCTGCAGAGCCCAGCATGTGGTGCTGGAGGACAAATTCTCCTCCTTTTCCTCTTTTCCTCCTCCTTTTCCTCTTTTTCCTCCTTCTTTTGCCCCTCAGGAGCAGAGCCCCCCGTGCCCATCTATACATCTCTACATATACATTAATTACATACACACATTATATACACACACAGACACCCCCAGCCCTGCTCCTGGCACCCCAGGGAGCTCATTCCCACCAAACCTTTCTGGATTGAAAGCTCAGAGTTACTTCAGAGCCTGGCAGAAAACCTTGGAGCAAGGAAAAGGTCATGACAAGGGTGGTTATGGGAGGAAAAGGGAATTAAAAAATCCATTCCAGTTCTTGGCTGGTGGGTTTGTTCCTGTGGAAGGAACTGAGCTGGGGATTCACAGCACAGAGAGCTCGGAATGCTGGAGCTGGGGCAAAGGAACTCCCAGACAGGGATTGTTGGGGAATGGGGGAGGGAGAGGGGGAATTTGAGGCAGCCCAGCCCATCCTGGCAGTCACCCAGCCCGAGCCATCCCTGTCCCATCCCTTCCCTGCAGCTGGATCCCCCCAGCACAGCTCAATCTGGAAATGTCCAAAATCAGAGAGGTTTTTGGAGCTAAGGGACAACTCCATCCCAACAGGCACCTGGTGCTTTTCATGGAAAGATCCAAGATCAGAGAGATTTTTGGAGTAAAGGGACAAATCCCACCCTGCAAAACCCACCCGGGGCCAGGTCCTGCTGCTGCTGGGCCCCTTCCATGTCCTGCCCTTCCCAAACTCCCCATTCCAGCTCCGGTTTGGGCTCTCTGCTCTTCCCTTCCCTTTGGATGTGGCTTAGGAGTTCCTGGCTGTTCTGCTGGATACTCTCCACCGTTCTCCTGCTGCAATTCCAGCAGGGAGAGCCCCAAGGCTGGCACAGCTGGCAGAGCAGCCCACACCACCCTGCAATTCCAGAAACTCCTAAAATTATCCAGCTGGAACAGCCAAGGTTCTCCCTGCGGCTCCAGCACATCACACACACACAGAAACAGGCAGAAAAGAAGTGGAAAAGCCATGGAAAAATCCCTCAGGGAGCACAGCTGGAAGGACCAGCACATCTGGGCACTGCTCCAGCTGCTCCTGGCTGGGATCAGTGTGAGGGATGGGAATTTGGGCAGGGGAGGGTGCCAGACTCAGCTTTGGGAAGGGAAGATGCTGCAGACGTTTCCACTCGAGTTCATTTTCCCAAAAATCGGCTCTGGGGATGGCTCCTCCTGTGTGGAGCCTCCTCTCCTCTTCCCCATCTCTGTTCCCACCAGGAATCCCTGGAAAGCCCCGGAGCAGGAGTGGCTGCAGGAGGGCACCAGCCCTCGGGGTTCTATCCCTCCCTGTGGCTCTGCTCATGGAGAAATGGCTTTATCCAGGATTTTTTGGGGAGATGGACTTCCCCAAAAATTCCTGCCCATATTCAGCTCCATCCCAGCTCCTTGGAGGGAGGCACAGGCTCACATTCCCCAGAACAAGGCTTTTTTGTTCCCTTCAGACATCGACTCCAACAGCCCCCATGGAGCTGAGGTGACACCAGAGGCTGCGACATCACCGCACAACCACGAAAAGTTGGCTCCAAAACAAAAAACTCTCCTGGAGCTCACATCCCTCTCCTGGCGGAGAACAAAAGTGTGGAAGCAGGAGATAATGAATTGTTTCATCACTTCTGATTAGCAGTTTAGTTGCTTTCACCTTTTTTTGTTGTGTTTATCTCATATTTTAATTACTGCAGAAGCCCTGCCCAGGCTCCTCTCACCCTCCCACCTCCAGCTTCCCTCACTCCCGAAGCTGTGATGGATTTAAGTGCCGGGATTACAACCTAACACCAGCTGAGAGGGACGAGGTTAAGCTTGAGTGAGTAAAAAAATTGTATTATGGAACTTCAAACTATTAAATAGGAGGAAAAAATGGAATGAAGAAGATTAAGGAGGCATCTCTGAAAAGCAGCATTAAAAAGATTAAGCTGGGAGGGATTTTTATTTTTTTTTTTAAGCAAGCTCCAAAGATTAAATCCAGGTTTTCCCAAAAGATGGGGATTTTGGGTGACCTTGGTGACCTTGACTTGTGCCACTCCCCTTTATGTGATCCCAACAGGGCCAAAATCCTCAAATCATCAAATCCGGGAGTCCAAACTTCCCCTGGAGCAGCACAAAGTGGCTCTGGGTTGGCACCAGGCTCCTTCTGAGTGTGTTCCCTCCTTTGGAGCATCCTCATCCTTCATCCTTATCCTCATCCTCATCCTCATCCTCATCCTCCCTCTGGGATGGACACAGAAATGGTCACTCCCAGCACCACCACCCCAAACGTCCAACAGGGCCTTCTCCAAGCTCCAAGAACCCAAACCACGAGGATTTCGAGGCTGACAGCTCAAAAATGAGGATTTAGAGCTGACCCACGTGTGGGGCTCTGTTCCCTACCCCGAAGTAAAGCCAGGTCGTCATTTTGGGTTGTATCCCAGGGAAAAGCAGCCCAAAGCTCCCAACTTCCCAACTCAAAATCCCACCCAAGCATCCCAGTGCACTGAGAGATTCCAGGGATTTCATTTCCTTCCACACCTGTGTTACTGTGGGTGTACAGGAGTGGAGATATGTATTTATATATATTCAGAATATTCTTCTGGCCTCAAATCCCTTCCACAATGAAGCTCTTCCGTCCTGTAACCCCCACCAGGGCCATGAAACCCTAAATCCCCCAACCCTCTCAGGGGCCAAAGTGTCCCTGACTCTGTTAATTCACAAAGCAACGATTTTTTCCCCAGATTTTCCCATTTAAATTGTTCCAAGAGCAAATCAAAAGTCTCCATGGGACCCCATCAAGATCATGACCATTGTAACAACAAAACCCCACAAACAGGGCTCCAGCTAATTAAGAGCCACCTCATTGAACCACCTTAATTGAAATATCTTAATTAATTAATCTGCACCGTGGGCAGCCTCGGAGGGGACACCTGGGGGGCACCAGGGTTGGGTTCTCTCCAGCCCTGTGGGTTGTGCTGGGATTTAAACACCAGTGAAGGGAAACCATCAATCCTGGGGAATCAAAAAACAAAAGAAAACCATCAATCCTGGGTGTTTCCCTCAATTTGGGGATCTTTCCAATGATCCAACCAGCCAGCCCTGGGGCTGAGCCGTGGTTCTGCCTCCCCTTCCTCACCTCGGGGGAACCTTGAGGGGACAGGGATGGTCCCTGCTTGGATTTCCTCTCTTAGGCTGCATCCCATGCTCTGCAGGGCTCTGTTATCCCCTCTGGAAGAGCCAGGCACAGGATTCAGCTTCTCCAGTCCCAGCTCCTCCCAAAGGACTGTCCAGCAAAGCCGAGCTTTAGTGGTCACAGTGAAAACCCAGCACAAGCCAAGTCCTTTCCTGGCCAAACCCCTCAGCCAGATGTGGATCCAAGAGATTGCAGGGGTGATTGGATGGCAGCAGCCTGGGATGCCCCAGTGCAGCTCCACAAGCTCTCCAGAATGTTGATCCAAGGGATAATTCCCAGGGTTTGTATTTATTTCCTTTTCTCCCCACTCCAGGAGCAAATCCCAGGTATTCCAGCCCCTTGTGCTTTTCCCAAGGTTCCAGGAGCATTGGAGAGTCACGTTCTCTCTTCCAGCAGAAGGAGATTCCTGCAGAGCGACCAACCCCATTCCAAAGGAAAACCAAAAAATAAAGACGAGACAGAAGGAAGGAAATCTCCTTCCTTTATGGACAGAAAAAAAAGGGCAATAAATCCAAAGCAAACCCCCTGCACCCCAGGGCTGGCAGGAGGTGTCTGAATCCCAGAGTTCGTGGTGGTGGTGGTGGGAAAAGTCCAGTTGAGCTCCAGGCACTGTGGGCAGCCCATCCCGTGCTCTCCAGGGCATTCCCGGGCACGGCTGCCCTGGCATCGGCTCCTTGGCATCGGCTCCATGTCCCGTCCCTCCCGCCAGCAGAAAGGCCAGCGGTGCTCGGTGTCACCCAGGCGGTGCTCGCTGTGACCGCGGCGCACTCAGCGTCACCTCAGGGTGCTCGGTGTCACCTCAGGGTGCTCGTTGTGACCACAGCGCTTCTCAGTGTGACCGCAGCGCTGCTCAGTGTGACCTGGGTGCGTTCAGTGTCACCTCAGCACTGCTTGGTGTGACCTTGGTGGAGCTCAGTGTGACCTCAGTGCTGCTCGGTGTGACCACGGCACTGCTCAGTGTCACCTCAGGGTGCTCAGTGTGACCGTGGCACGCTCGGTGTCACCTCGGTGCTGCTTGGTGTGACCTTGGCAGAGTTTGGTGTGACCGCAGCACTGCTTGGTGTCACCTCGGTGCCACTTGGTGTGATGGCAGCACTGCTTGATGTGACATGGGCACTGCTCAACGTGACCTGGGCACACTCCATGTGACTGCTCGGTGTCACCTTGGGGTGCTTGGTGTCACCTCAGCGCTGCTCAGTGTGACCGTGGTGCTGCTTGGTGTCACCTTGGCACTGCTCGGTGTGACCTGGGCACACTCAGTGTGACCCCAGCAGTGCTCGGTGTCACCTCAGCGGTGCTCGGTGTCACCTTGGGGTGCTCGGCATGACCGTGGTGCTGCTCAGTGTGACCACAGCAATGCTCGGTGTCACCTTGGCAGTGCTCGGTGTCACCTTGGGGTGCTCGGCGTGACCGTGGTGCTGCTCAGCGTGACCACAGCAATGCTCGGTGTCACCTTGGCAGTGCTCAGTGTCACCTTGGCAGTGCTCGGTGTGACCGCAGTGCTGTTCCGGGCACCCCGTGCCCCCCATGCCAAGGATGCGTTTCCTCCTTCAGCCGCTGTGGGTTTTGCTTTTAAAAATTCACAGTCTGATCCCAAAAAAAGAGAGAGAGGAGGGAGGGGAGAGAGAGAGACTGGATGGAGGAGAGGAGGGGGAGGGTTTGGAGCAGGGAGGGAGGGAGGAAGCGTGAGGCACTCCGGGCTCTCCGTCTACGCGTAGAACTCCTCCTGCTTGTCGGGCTTCTGGTAGGTGACGTTGGCCTGCTTGGGCTCCTCCAGGGTGTAGCTGCCCTCGTCCTTCTTCTTCATGCGGTAGATGAGCAGCATCACCAGGAAGGCGGCGAAAAGGGCGCCCACCACGCCACCCACGATCACCGCTGCAACAACGCACAGGGACACGGCTGTCAGTGCCACCCACGGCTGTCAGTGCCACCCACGGCTGTCAGTGCCACCCAAGGCAATCAGTGCCACCCGCGGCCATCAGTGCCACCCATGACTGTCAGTGCCACCCAAGGCAATCAGTGCCACCCACGGCTGTCAGTGCCACCCACGGCTGTCAGTGCCACCCACGGCTGTCAGTGCCACCCAAGGCAATCAGTGCCACCCATGACTGTCAGTGCCACCCATGGCAATCAGTGCCACCCGCAGCCATCAGTGCCACCCATGACTGTCAGTGCCACCCGCGGCTGTCAGTGCCACCCAAGGCAATCAGTGCCACCCGCGGCCATCAGTGCCACCCATGACTGTCAGTGCCACCCATGGCCATCAGTGCCACCCCAGCTGTCAGTGCCACCCATAGCAATCAGTGCCACCCATGGCCATCAGTGCCACCCACAGCCGTCAGTGCCACCCATGGCCATCAGTGCCACCCCAGCTGTCAGTGCCACCCACAGCCATCAGTGCCACCCATGGCAATCAGTGCCATCTGTGACCATCAGTGCCACCCACAGCTGTCAGTGCCACCCACGGCCATCAATGCCACCCACGGCTGTCAGTGCCACCTGTGACCATCAATGCCACCCACGGCTGTCAATGTCACCCACAGCTGTCAGTGCCACCCCAGCTGTCAGTGCCACCCATGGCCATCAGTGCCACCCACGGCTGTCAGTGCAACCCCCCCCATCCATCAGTGCCACCTCTCTGACCATCAGCGCCACCACTGCCTCTCAGGGTCATCTCCAGTCACCAGTGACCCCTCCCGGCTATAAATGCCACCCCTGGTTGTCACTGCCATCCACGGCCATCAGTGCCACCCCTCTGGTCCTCAGTGTCACCTCCAAACCCCCAGTCCCATATCTCACCTATCAACACCTCTTTCCTCTCCAGGATGTTTTTCTGGGGCAGCTGAGCAGCCGAGTTGCCCGAGTCTATCGTGTTGTCCATCAGCCCTGTCTCCACTTTCCTGCCAGGCCCTGGCCCTGCTGGTGGTGTCACCACAGCCACCACCTCATTCCCGAGGTCGGGACGAGTTGTCTCCTCCTCCTCCCGGATCTCGAAGTCCCCGCTGGGGCCGCTGCTGGCCGGCACCTCTGGCTCCTTGTCGGGGGCTGCTGTCACCTCCCCTGGCTCCATCTGGGAGAAAGGACAAGATGGAGCAGGGGAGAAGGACCCAAGGGTGTCCGCCAGGAGGACATCATCAGACCAAGGACAGGGTGGGGGACATGGGGATGACATTGGGGTGTCCCTTCCCTGTGTCACTGCAGCTGTACCGCAGTGACAACGCAACCCCATGACTTGGTCACCAAATGGCTGAGGCCACCATGGCTGAGCTGGGCCATTCTCTGTCCCCATCCCAGGACCTGTTCCCTGTAGTTTCTGCTAAAGAGACCCCATTCCAGACCCTGCACCCTTACAGGGAAGGATTTCTCCCCAATATCCCATCCCAGACCCTGTGCTGGGCTCTGTCCCCAGAGCACAGGTTGGATGTCACCGCTGGAAGGTGACTCACTCCTAACAGGAGGTGACACAACCTCCATGCCACACCAGCACGGCAAGAGGAAGGATTGGATGCTGCTGGATGAGCTCCAGGGGTCCCTTCCCCCTTCCTTTCCCCCCCTCCTGCTGCACAGGGCGGGAGAGGAGGATGGGCCCCTGTCACCCAGGCCACAGGGCTGTCACCCGGGCCACAGGGCTGTCACCCAGCCCAGCTCCCTGCTGTCCCTGCCCGATTCCCTTGGCAAGGAGGAGGTCCCGGCCTCAAGGGTTGCCTGGGAATATGATTGATCCATGCCACCCCCTCCATCCCACCCCTGATCCATTCACTGCCTCCTGCACATCCCTCGGGACCAAATCCCCGGACCTTCCCCCATGTCCCTCGGCATCCACCAAACTGGAGCATCCCCGAGCCAAACCTCCCCCGGACCCCTCCCTGCTGGGGCGAACGGCTCCGTCCCGCCTGCCTCGGGCACAGAGCAGGATCCGGGACGAGCCAGGGTTCGGGACGAGCCGGGAGCCGTCTGGGGCGGGGGTGGGAGCCCTCTCCATGTCCCGCTGCCCCGGGGCCAGAGCACGGCTCAGCGCTTCCCACAAGCGAGCGGCCGCGTTTGTGACAGGGATTAATTGAAGGTCAGCGAGAGCCCCGAGCGCTCCGAGCACGCATTTGCAGGCGGAAAAGAGTGAGTAGTTTAGACAAATCACTCCACCTTTCAGTCAAAGCGGCTGCAAAGGGCCCCTGAGGGGCTCTGAATGCGAGATGGAGCTGAAATTCCTGCTCAGGACACCCGATGGGCTGGAAATGCACCATCAAGCGGTAATTGAGGAGAGTTTGGGACTCCCGGCGAGGGGCGGGAGCTGGGACATGACACCAAAGCCCGAGGACAGTCGCCGTGTCCCCGTGGGATGTGGCACCGCTGCCCTCCTGCCTGGGGAAGCCGCTCTGCAGAGGGCAGAGCGGGGTCACAGGGGTGGGTGGCACATCCCGGGTGCCCCAGGAGCCTGAACCCCTGCCCGGGCTGAGCTCCCCCTTCACCTCCTTCAGCTCTGGAAGAGCCCAGCCTGCCTCCACCTCCCTCAGAGCAAGTGCCAAGGATGGACGGACACCAAAGGCCTCCCGTGGCCACCACTTGGCTTCCAGGGAGCCCAGGAGCCCCGAGCAGGTGAGAAGGGCTCTGGCCTCCTACCTGGGAGGACTCTGTGGGCAGCAGCGTGGTGGCCATGGGTGGCAAAGCCGTGCTTTTCTCGGGAAGCTCTGCAGTCCTCGAGGTGCTGGGCTTTGGCAGGGCCCTGGGCTTGGCCGTGCTGGTGGGGACAAGGCGCGACGTGGCCACCTCTGTTGGCGTGCTGGTTTCGGGGACGGGCGTGGTGGGGGTCTCCAGGGTGGTGGCCCGGGTGGTGGCTGCCTTGGTGGCCAAGGGGGGCAGGAACCTCCGGATGGTGGTGGGCTTGGCTGTGGCCACGGTGGTGCTGCTTGTGGTGGTGGTGGCCTCCGTGGTGGTGGTGGTGGTGGTGGTGGTGGCCGTGGTGGTGGTGGTGGTGGCCATGGTGGTGGTGGTGGTGGTGGCCGTGGCGGTTGGGAGCTCGCTGGCCGTGGTGCTGCTGGTGGTGGTGGTGGCTTTCCAGCTGGGCACCACCGGTGCTTCTGTGGTCCTGGGGATGAGGAAGGCGCTGGTGGCCTGCCCGGGGGTGGTGTCCTGGGGGGTGGGGAACGGCTCCAGGGGCGTAGCCACGGGCTGGGCAGCGGTGACGGGCAGCGCGGCCGCCGTGGTGGGCAGGGTCACCAGCGTGTCCGTGGTCAGGCTCACGGCCGTGTCCAGCCCCGGCTCCGGCTCGAAATCTGAAACGGGGACAAGAGGGAGGAGTGAAGCTGCTGCTGATGCAATTCCCTGGCATCACCCCCAAAATCCGAGAGCACGGATGGTTCCAGGCTCAGCAGAAACCAAGGGCTGTGCCCGTGTGGTGGCCAAAGCCCTTTTTGGGGTCTGTGGAGGGGCCAGTCCTGCCCAGTAGGGCCAGAGGCTGAACTGGGACATGGAGGCACTGGAGCCCAACTTTCGGGACAGCTCCTATTGCTTTTGTCTCACAGGACAACTCCAGTGATGGATAAAGGGCAATTCCCTCCCTCACATCCCCACTCCAGCCTTCCAACCTCACAGTCAGCCAGACACCCTTCTCCAGAGCCCCCCAACCCCACAGCTGGCCAAGGACCTTCCCAGGAACTCCCCAACTCCACAGCCAGACAAGGACCTTCTCAGGAACTCCTCATTCCCACAGCCAGTTCCTTCCTGGGAACTCCCCAACCATCCAGGGACCAAGCTGGCCAAGAACCCTTCCCAGGAATCCCAGGAACCCCCCAGGCATCCAGGGAGCATTCCCAGTTACTCACAGCCCGAGCCAGAGCCGGAGTAGATGTCGTCCAGCTCATCCTCTCCAAAGGGGTCGTCGTCCCCGGAGCCCTCCAGGTCCACGGGCCGCTCGTAGTTCTCATTGCGCCAGCGCTGAGCCTGTGACCAGAGGGACACGTGAGTGGCTCCAGCCCCACCCAGGTGACACGCCAGCCACCCCCCATGGGAGGGGGCATGGGACAAGCCAGAACAAGGCAGCAGCAGCACAAACAGCCTCCAGCTGAACCACCCCGAATTGCAGCGTTTTCCCCCAAAACAACTCAGAGTGAGCTCACACTGACTCCAGCATTTCCCATGGACAAAAAGGCCTTTTTTAGGGGGAAACCCAGCAATTCATTTTGGAAGCTGTAAGAAAAATGCTTGGCTTGGTTCTCCAGCTGGCTGCTGTTCAGGCTCGATGATTTCCCTGTGAGTCCTGGCTCCGGTGTGACAGCAACACCTCATCAGCTGCCACAGCTTGGGAAGCCTCCAGAGGAAACAACACCAGACTTCAAATATTCCCCTGCCTCCCAGAGCTGCGAAAACACGGGGAGCCCTCGCTAGCAGCGCTCTTAAACATCTTGTTTTGCAGATCAAAGTGTCTCCTGTCGGCGTTGCACGGAAACGCTTTGACACCTCATTACAAGGCAAACAAGGCGGCTTTGATCTGCGAGATCGCATCGTATGTTTCAAGATGTAACGAGCCAGGTTCGAGCTTCAGTTTCAAATCAAGGCCTTGAAGGGTCCCTGTCTCTCTCGGAGCATTTTACCTCCCGAAAACAGCTCGAGGTTTCTTTGTTTTCGCTGTAGCTTGGAGCTTGAACAGTCAGACAGAGAAATTTGGGACCTGACTCGCGTTTTGTCCCCAAACATCCCTTCTCCCACCAGGAGGGAGAATCCAGCAGCTCAGGAAGGGCAGAGGGAGTTGAGATTTTAAGGGTCTGAGCTGTGTCTGGCTGGATCTGTTCCAGCTCTCCCCAGCAGCCACTGGATGTGTCCTGCCAGTCCCCAGCACCCCATGTGCTTCCCAAACCTCTGGGAATATTCAGCCTTTGCCCCCCAGCTGTGCCATCCTGGATTCCAACACCCTCTCACCAGCAGCTCACTGGAATTTGTGATCCAGCAGAACAAATCCTCAGGGATTTGGGAATTGCACAGCCCAAAAATATGAGACAGGTCACCAGAACTGATGGGAAAGCATGGAAAAATGCCAAGGATTGAGGGTGCAGGAAGAAACACTGGGAATCCCTCTCATTTGTCTTTTGATGTTTTTACCCCAGAAGGATCAAGGCTGCCCAAGAAATGAGGAGAGCCTGGCGCTCCCCAGCCCATCCCCATTCCCGAGGGTGGGATTTTCCCTGCATGACCCGCAAAGCCTCTCCCTGATGGGAGCCACATGGCCCTGCTCCCTTTGTTCCTCCTGAAATTGGAACCAGATGAGGCTGTTCCAGACTCTTGGCTCTGGGCTTGGAGCAGGAAATGGAAACAAAAATCCCAGCTTGGCTCAGCAATTCCCATCTGTCCAACAGCCATCTGTGCATCCATGCATCCACCTATCCCTCCATCCATCCATCCATCCATCCATCCATCCATCCATCCATCCATCCATTCCCCATCCATCCATCCATCATCCATCCATCCATCCATCCATCATCCATCCATCCATTCCCCATCCATCCATCCATCATCCATCCATCCATCCATCCATCCATCCATCCATCCATCCATCCATCCATCATCCATCATCCATCCATCATCCATCATCCATCCATCCATCATCCATCCATCCATCCATCCATCCATCCATCCATCCATCCATCCATCCATCATCCATCCATCATCCATCCATCCATTCATCCATCATCCATCCATCCATCCATCCATCCATCATCCATCCATCCATCCATCCATCCATCCATCCATCCATCCATCCATCCATCATCCATCCATCCATCCATCCATCCATCCATCCATCCATCCATCCATCCATTCCCCATCCATCCATCCATCCATCCATCCATCCATCCATCCATCCATCATCCATCCATCCATCCATCCATCCATCCATCCATCCATCCATCCATCCATCCATCCATCCATTCCCCATCCATCATCCATCCATCCATCCATCATCCATCCATCCATCCATCATCCATCATCCATCCATCCATCATCCATCCATCCATCCATCATCCATCATCCATCCATCATCCATCCATCCATTCATCCATCATCCATCCATCCATCCATCCATCCATCCATCCATCCATCCATCCATCCATCCACCCATTCCCCATCCATCCATCCATCCATCCATCCATCCATCCATCCATCCATCCATCCATCCATCCATCCACCCACCTTACCCTAAACCTGAACAAGCCCCAGCCAGGACCAGCACAAACCCCACAGCAGCCCCACAGGCAGGACCAGACCCGGGTGGACCCCACCAGCAGCACAGCCCCAGCCAAGCTCCACAAAGGCCTAAAGACTTGGGAACAATCTCCAGGTGTTCTGGTGCACAGGGACATTTGGGACACTGGGATGTTGCTCCTGAAGAAGCCCCCTCCCCACTCCATTCCCAAGGTGCTGACGTAACCCCCTCCCAGCTGCAACCCCGACAGTTTGAGGTCAGGCTCATGCCATAAATCTTGGGAGCAGTCGGGGTTTATTTGGATTTAGTGCTGCTGGGATCGTTAGTGTTCTGTGTGCCCTGGGCTGTGCCTGGCTCCCCCTTCCCGGGAATGAGGGGCTGCTCCTGGGGCTGCTCCCCTGGGAATGAGGGGCTGCTCCCCTTGGGAACAAGGGGCTGCCCCTGGGGCTGCTTCCCCCAGGAATAAGGGGCTGCTCCTCCAGGGACGAGGGGCTTCTCCTCCTGGTAACAAGAGGCTGCTCCCCCTGTCTGACCAGGATGGAGGGAAGGGAAGGCAGAGTTTGCCAGCCCAGGAAACCACAAATCACTCAGGACAGCAGCTCCCACCTCCCGACCTGGGGCTGCCTCCCCATCCATCACAGCCCCCATTCCTAATCCATCACAGGCCCCATTCCCAGTCCATCACAGCCCCCTCCCAATCCTTCCCAGCCCCCATTCCTAATCCATCTCAGCCCCCATTCCCAATCCATCCCAGCTCCCATTCCCAATCCATCTCAGCCCCCAAGCCAAGCCTCAGCTGCCTGGATTTGTCCCAAAAGAGAAACTTCCTCCAGACTTTATCCCTGCCCCAGGGTGCTCCATGGGGTCAGACCACGGCTGGAGGGACCCTTGGATGTGCCAGATCCATCCTGCAGCCCCTTATTCCCTGGGATGGTGGCAGGGACTGTCCCCACCCTGTGGCAGGAAGGGATGGAGTTGCTGCTCCAGAGAAAAAACCTTCTCCAGGGCATGGATCCCATGCCAGCCGAGGGCTGGGGGTGCCACACCAGCCATGTCCCCATCTCTATCAGTCCCCTGCCATGGCTGGGACAAGGGACAGGCTCACAGCATTCCAGGTGCCCCCAGCAGCCCTCTCAGGTGCTCAACCCAAAGCCGGGCCAGGCAGAGATTTCCTTGGGCCAGGGAGGAAATCCCAGTGCGCTGCTGGCCCTGGCTGTGCTCCCCGTGTCACCCCCTGCCCTGGTGGCACCAGGATGCCATTTATTAGCCAGCTCCAGCCAAGGGCCAGCAGCTCCATCCCTGCAATCCCAACTGCCCAGCTGACAGCTCTTGGCAGGGGTTCCTTCCCCAGCTCAGCGCTGCCTCATTAGGGAAATTAAACCCGGGATTGGGATCACGGCAGAGCTGCTGGAGGTGGGGGGATAAGGCTGTCCTGGGGGGATGCATCACTTCTGGACAAGGAATGGGAAGGTTTCTGTGCGCCCAGGGAGGAGCTGGCTGTGCCCAGGACTGTCCTGCAGCCAGGGAACTGCTCCTGTCACATCCCTGTGTCCCGTGAGCCGTCACTGGGGGCCAGGACCCGGCTCTGGCATCGCCCAGACCCCAAACAACGGCCCCGTTCCCGCTCCCCCAGGGTCCCCAAAGGTCACAGCTCTGCTGCTATAAAAACAAGCCCTGATGAAGAGCAGACTCCAGGGCAGGGCCAGAAAGTCACGTTTCACTGAAAGCTCCCTCATTGTGCTCTGAATGACCCCAAATACACGCCAGACACAAAGGGCTCGGATCTCAGCACTAACATGGGCACTACATCGAGCCAGGATAAGAAACACATCCCCACCCCATCCCAGAGGATCCTTTTCCACCTGAAAGGGGGGATAGGCAGGTGATGATTCCCACCCAGACACTCCCTGCCCCCTTCCATGCTTGGCTGGGCTGGCAGGGAGCGGCAGCCAAGGGACAAGGGACAGGCTCACAGCATTCCCCAGCAGCACAAACCCCACCCAAACCCCACACAGAGCCTTGGGAAGCCAGGGAGGGCTCGGAGCCCTTGGCCTGGCAGCATCTGAGCTGAGCAGGGGGACAGGGAGGCTGCAGCCCCTCTCCATTGTCTGTGCCACCACCCCACATGGACAGTGTCACCCCTCCCTCTCCTCTCCCCTTGGCAGCCTGGTGACACCATTTTACAGGTGAGAAATGTAAATCTGGGCTAAAGGGTCTCACTCAGCCCCTCCAGGGGCAGATCTCCAGAGGATTTGGGGGCTTAAAAAATGCAGAGCACAGAAGGGACCCTCCTGTCACCTTCAGGGTACCAAGATGGTCCTGCAGAACCCTCTGCAGCTCTGACACGTCCTGGAGGACAGTGAGCGCCTGGTTTGGAGTTTCTTAAATTCCTTGTACATCCCTTCTTCCCCAGGCAGGGAGGGTCAGGGAATTTTATCATTTAGGGCATTTTCCACTCCATGGAAGGGCTTTTGCAGAAACAGAGGATTTGGGGGCTTAAAAGAGGTGGAAACCACAGCACAGAAGGCTCCTGTCCCCTCCATGTGTGGCACAAGGATGTTCCTACAGACACCTCTTCATCTATGAACACATCCCAGGGGACAGGGAGCACCTGGTTTGGAGCTTCCTAAATTCCCTGTACATCCCTCCTTCCCTGGGCAGGCTGTTTTATTATTTAGGGCTTTTCCACTGCATGGGATTTAAACTCCCTAAACCTGCCCCAAAACAGATCCCAAAGCAGCTGCCATGGTAAAAGCTCTCAGAGCCGAGTGTTTGGCCTCGGGGGGAGGGAAACCTGGGCAATCAATCCATCTCCAAGCACCGGGAGAGGCCGGGAACCTCCCTGGGATGCTCTCGGGCCCTGCTGTGCCACTCGCCATCGCCACGGCAACGGTCGCCATGGCAACGCCTCCTCCATGGCGACGCATCCCGCCGGAGCCATGGGTGGTGTCCAGCAGCCCGACCCAGGGATGGAGGCTCCTTCCCGCGTGGGGGCATGAAATGGGGTCATGGGGTGGGGTAAGGGGGGAGCAGGGGGAGAGGAGGCACCTCCAGCTCCTGGGGGAGCTCTCCCAACGGGGAGAATCCTGATTTAATTCCGTGGATTCTGGGGAAGGTGGGAGCAGCAGCCCCAGCTCCCGCAGCCCTGACTGGGAGGGATCTGCTGCAGGTGGGAGGTGACAGGGACACCCCAACCCAGGGGTGTTGCCAGCCCTCCCGGCTGCAGGCAGAACCTCAGGAGTTCCTTCCTTGAGGGAATCAGAAAGGAAATCAGGATCTGGCTCTGGAATGTTCCTGAGGAGCTGGGAGCCAGGTTTGGGTTGTGCCTGGAGCTCTGGCTGAGGGGACAAGTCCAGGTGGCCAAGTCCCTTCCTGGCCAGGTTCCCTGGCAGCATCCACAAGCAGCTCCAGAGTGGTGAATCCCAGGAAAACATGGAATTCCAAGGAGCCCAGTCCAGGTCCAGCCTGGGCATCCTGAGGAGCCGACCCATCCCACAGCCCCTGGGACCACCAGTGGTTGGAGATGAGGAGGCTCCTGCTGTGAGAAGACCTGGAAGGGAGAGCTGGGGATGGAAGGGATTTTATTCCATGATAGGAATCCCTGTGTCCATCCAGCAGCCTCTGGAATATCTGGGATGTGTGTTGGGGCCAAGGCAGGAAGAGGGGAGCAGCCAGGTCCACATCCCAAAGGGGAAAGAGGGGAAAGGAAGATGGAATAAGGGTGAAAGCACCTGGAGAACAGGACAGGGCTGTGCAGGTGACACAAGGATCCATTTCCCATCCCATGAGGATCCATTTCCCATCCCACAGATCCCCATCCCTTGGTGCCATGTCCAGGTTCTCATCCCTGTATCCCATTCCTGCCCATCCCACTTCCAAAATGAACAGCAAAACCAAAAACCCAAAATCTCTGTGCTTGTTTGGATTCCAGCCCCAGAGAAGCTCTGGGAATCCCCAATCCATAGAAGTCTAGGAATCCCAGATCCAGACACAGCTCTGGGAAGCCCAAACCTGGAGAAGCTCTGGAAATCCCAAATCCAGAGAAACTCTGGGAATCCCAAATCCAGAGAAGCTCTGGGAATCCCAAACCTGGAGAAGCTTTGGGAATCCCAAACCTGGAGAAGCTTTGGGAATCCCAAATCCAGAGAAACTGTGGGAACCCCAAACCTGGAGAAGCTTTGGGAATCCCAAATCCAGAGAAGATCTGGGAAGCCCAGATATAAAAGAGCCCCGGGAATCCCAAATCCAGAGGAGCTCTGGGAAGCCCAAATCCCATTCCAGCAGCTCTGAGTGCCATGGGGGCACTGGGACAGGACAAGGTGGAAGGAGATTGGCCCTGCCAGGACGGAGCCAATGGATCAGCAGCACCCCAGGCTGTTCTTCCCAGGGAAATGACAGATCTGAGGACTTTGGAAAGCTTGGAATGGCACAGCCAGGGCAGGAATCAGTCAGGAGCAGGAAGATTCTTTCTCCAGGAAAATGCTTCTACACTGAGAATATATCACGGGGCAAATGTTGATTCTTTGAATATTTTCTATGGGATATTTTCAATTAATCAGCCCTCAAAAGTCCTTTTCTGGTGTTTTATACTGAAAACCTCAATAACTCATCCTAGCAAGCAATTTAGGGATACTATAAACAGCTGGAATAATACAAGCTCCACAAAAAGCTGGAATGAAAACATCGTTCCTGAAGTTTAAAAAACTCCACGATTCTTTTCCCACTCCAAAACATCGCTGAATTTCCACTCCCTGATCCAAGGCTGGAAGCTAAAAATAAACCTGTTGGAAAGCTGCTCTGGGCGGGAACCTGGGAAAAGACCACCATGGGATTGGGGACCACCACGGGATTGGGGACCACCACGGGATTGGGGACCACCAGAGCTGCTTGGGATGGAGATCCCCAAGGCAGAGCCCAGGAGGATGGGCTGGAATTTGGGATGCAGGATGTTGGAAAAGCAGTGTGGGTGCCCATCCCAGTGGAGATTCCACTCCCAAGATGTGACATGGGCTCAGCCAGCACCAGCCCCTTGTTTTGTGTCCCTTCATTGTTCCTCAGATTAATTAAAACCCCAATTAAGAGCTCCCCAAAGCCCAGCACATTTGGATTTAATTGGCCACTCATTTTCTACAAGGAAAATAATCATTAATGTTGATGGAGGAGCTGCAATTATCCCAGATTTGTATGGATTCTCCACTGCCAATGAAAGGAGCCAGGCACATCCCAAAAATGGACATGGATGCTCCCGAGTTTCATCATCCCTCAGGGAAAACCAGCTCCACCCATTCCTGCCCAGCTCCATCCATTCCTGCCTCTTCTCCATCCATTCCTGTCCCATTCCTGCCCCTGTTCCATCCATTCCTGCCCTATATTCCTGCCCCTCCTCCATGCCTGCTCCTGTTCTATCCATCCCTCCCCCTGTTCCATCCTTTCCTGCCCCAGCTCCATCCATTCCTGCCCCAGCTCCATCCATTCCATTCCTTGTTCCATCCATTCCTGCCCCATTCCATCCATCTCTGCCCCTTTTCCATCCATTCCTGCCTCTTCTCCATCCATTCCTGCTTCTCCATCCTTTCCGGCCCCTGTTCCATCCATTCCTGCTCAGTTCCATCTATTCCTGCCCCTGTTCCATTCCATTCCGTTCCATTCCATTCCATTCCATTCCATTCCATTCCATTCCATTCCATTCCATTCCATTCCATTCCATTCCATGCCATTCCATTCCATTCCTGCCCCTGTTCCATCCATCCCTGCCCCTGTTCCCTCCATTCCTTCCTTCCCGGCTCTCCCAGCCTCCATCCCAGCTGGAATTCCCCTCCTCCTCATTAGGGAATTGTTTTAATTTGCTCTGCTCCATAATCCTATTGCAGCTTAACGTGCACAACTGTCCTGGGCTTTTCTCACCTCCACCAAGGCTCATTCCAGAGCTCCCTCAGCTTCCCAAAGAGCTCCAAAATAGGAATTTCTTTATGTCTGTCCATTTATTTCCTTCTCGGAGTGCTTGGCACAGGGATGGGCACTGCCTGTTAAACCCTGATGCTTCAGGGTGGTTCTGGTTCCATTTAGGGATTCCCTCATTCCCTGTTTGCCTTCCAGCTCCTCCAGGAGCCGAGGGGATCCACTCCTGTGCTCCCTACCCAAGGAGAGGGAGTTTGGCCAAGAAAAATGGGTTTTCATGGGGTTTTTTAATTGAAATTTTTGAAATTCAGAGCACTGAGGGAGAGCACACGTGCCCAGGGGGAAAGAAGAAATCACTGCATGCCTCAGTTTACCTGCCTGCAAAAAGCTGCAAATGATCCAGGAACAGGGAGCGGCTCCTGTCCCATTCCAGGGGTGCTGGGGACACTTTTCAATAGGGACATCCACGTCCCATCCACGTTTCCCTGCTTTCCCTTCCCCCAGATATTCCTGGGATTGGATATGCACCTGCTTCCTTTTTGTGATGATTTTTTTATTATTTTCCCTTTATTTTTAATGTTCCTTTTCCATTCCAGGAAAACAAAAAATTATCACTTTTCAGTTTTAGACTCCAGAACCTCTTGGTACTTCCCATCAAGGAGACAGAGAAAAAAAAGTTCATTCCCAGCCCTCCTGAGTGGGAAGAAAACCTCAGAAATTTGCACCTGAAAACCTCAAAACCAGAAACCAAAAAACCCCAAAATTCCAGAGCTTTTCAGCAACACCTGACGAACTCCGTGGGAAGATTTGCACACTCAGAAAAAGAAAAAATAAATATTTTCCCATAAAAAGGAACCTGAGAAGGATGAGCTGTGGGGAAGCACTTGCTGGGGAGCAGCCTCCTGTCTCCTAATTAATCCCAAAATTATCCCTGAGAGGATTTTGGTGACCTGAATAAATTATTCCCATTTTCAGGACATTTTCATTCGCTGCCCCCTGCCCATTGCCCAGCACAGGAAGGTGAAAAATCAACATTTTGATATTTTTCTGCATCCCCAAGGCACAGCTGATCCCCGGGGATGGATCCCTGGAATTCCAGGCTCCCAAATCCAGCAGCACGAGCCCTGCTGGGATCCGGGAGGGGTTTGGTGACAGCTGCAGCTCCCGGGAGCACCCAAATCTCCCAGCAGATGGTTGGGCTGATTACAGAGCCAGGGTCACTCCGGGGCGCTTCCGAGGGACAGGAAATATTCCCTCTCCCAGCCTCGCATCACGAAGGGGCTTTTTTCCCCTTTTCCACCACTTTTTGCCCATTTTCAGCCACTTTTTCTGATGGCTCCGTTATTTTTCCACCACATTTTGCCCATTTTCAGCCACTTTTTGTCCATTTTCCACCATTTTTGCCCCTTTCCACCATTTTTCCTATTTCTCACCACTTTTTGTCATTTCCCACCTCTTTTTGCCCGTTTTCCACCGCTTTTTCACCTTTCCACCATTTTTGCCCCTTTCAACCATTTTTGCCCCTTTCCACCATTTTTGCCCCTTTCAACCATTTTTGCCCCTTTCCACCATTTTTCCTATTTCCACCATTTTTCCTATTTCCCACCACTTTTTGTCATTTCCCACCTCTTTTTGCCCATTTTCCACTGCTTTTTCACCTTTCCACCATTTTTGCCCCTTTCCACCATTTTTGCCCCTTTCCACCATTTTTCTTATTTCCCACCACTTTTTGTCATTTCCCACCTCTTTTTGCCCATTTTCCACTGCTTTTTCACCTTTCCACCATTTTTGCCCCTTTCAACCAGTTTTGCCCCCTTTCCACCATATGTTACCATTTTCCACCATTTTTGCCCCTTTTCTGTCACTTTTTGCCCCTTTCCACCATTTTTCCTATTTCCCACCACTTTTTGCCCATTTTTCACCATTTTTACCCATTTTTCACCACTTTTTCACCTTTCCACCATTTTTGCCCCTTTCAACCATTTTTTTTCCTATTTTCCCCCACTTTTTGCCCATTTTTCACTATTTTCACCCCTTTTCCACCACTTTTTTTCCCTTTTCCACCATTTTTCCCATTTTCCACCATTTTTGCCCATTTTCCACAGCTTTTTGCCAACAGGATCCTACTTTTTCCCTCCAACAGCTGAGAAAACACCAACACCCAGGAGCTCCATGGAAAAATCCTCTCCAGGCTCAGTTTTCCCTTCCAACCCCAGCAGCAGGAAAAATGGGGAGGGAAACATTGGGAAGGAGCTTCTTTTTGCCCATTTCAACCAATGTTTGCCCCTTTTCTACCATTTTTTCCCGTTTTCCACCATTTTTCCCATTTTTCATCACTTTTTCACCTTTGCTCCAACGTCTGCCCCTTTTCCACCATTTTTCATCCTTTCTGTCACTTTTTACCCCTTATTTCCACCACTATTTTCCTTCCATTTCCACCAATTTTTTCCCTCATTTCCCACCACTTTTTGCCCTTTCCCCACCATTCTTCCCATTTTCCATCACTTTTTGCTTCTTTCCCACAACTTTTTGCCAACAGGATCCCATTTTTTCCCTCCAACAGCCGAGGAAACACCAACACCCAGGAGCTCCATGGAAAAATCCTCTCCAGGCTCAGTTTTCCCTTCCAACCCCAGCAGCAGGAAAATGGGAAGGGAAACATTGGGAAGGAGCTTCTTTTTGCCTATTTCAACCAATGTTTCTCCATTTTAAACATTTTTTCCCTTTTCCCGCCACTTTTTGCCCCTTTTCCACCATTTTTGCCCATTTTTCGTCACTTTTTGCCCATCTTCCACCACTTTTTGCCCCTTTCCCACTTTTTTTGCCCCTTTCCACCATTTTTGTCGATTTCCACCGCTTTTTTCCCATTTTCCACTACTTTTTGCCCCTTTTCCACCATTTTCCTCCCATTTCCACCATTTTTCCCATTTTCCACCGTTTTTGCCAACAGAATTCTGTTTTGTCCATCCAACAGCCGATGAAATACCCGCACCCAGGAGTTCCATGGAAAAATCCTCTTTCCAGGCTCAGTTTTCCCTTCCCACCCCACAGCAGGAAAAGGGGAGGAAATCTCAGCTCGGGGCTGGTTTGGACAGTGCTGCCCTTGTTCTCCCCTGAGCGGGGGAAACCCAACCCCGCTCCCTCCCTCCTTGCAATTCCCGCTTTCTCCACGTCCCAGCAGCACAAAATTCCTCTAATCCACATTTCCAGCTGCAAAATCCACCCTGCAAAGATGCTCAGGAGCTGGTTGGTGTTTCGCACTCCCCCCAGAACTCAAATTAAGGGAAAAAAATGGAATTTTCTCTTTCTGCTCAGTGCTCAAAGAGCCCTAAACTCAGATTTATCTGCCCTGAGCTGGAATTGTTCAGCTGGAAATGGAATCAACCCTCCTTTAGTGGCTTCACCTCGCCTTCAGCACAAAAACTGGGGGTAAATGCAAATGAAAATGAAATTTAAAAGCAAATCAAAACCAAGAAATAAATGAACAAACAAACAAAAAGCCAAACAAAACAAAAAACCTTCCACAAAACAAAAAAAAAACCCAAAACCACAAAAAAACCTTAACAATTTTTAAAATCCTCAAAAGCCCTAAAAAAACCTAAAAGAAAACCACCAAAATAAACCAAAAAGCAAAATCAACAAAAAATAACTCAAGAATTTTAAAAAAATCACAAAACACACACACAAGAAAACAACAACAACAAAAATCCACTAAAAAACCCTAGAAAAAAGAACATCCACATTTTCATTCATATTTTTCCATCCTTTTCCTTTTTTTGGTCTTAAATTTAATTCAGGGGAAGTGAGGCTCTCTTGCCCATTTCCCACCACTTTCCCCCCTTTTTCCACCACTTCCCCCCTCCTTTTCCACCAATTTTTGTCCCTTTCCACCACTTTTTTCCCCTTTTCTACCACTTTTTCCCCCTTTCCACATTTTCCATTATTTTGTGCCCCTTTTCCACCGCTTTTTTTCATATTTTCCACCACTTTTTGCCTCCTTTCCACAACTTTTCCCCCTTTCCCGTGACCTTCCCCCCTTTTCCACAACTCTTCCCCCCTTTTCCACCATTTTTTTCCACCAGGAGCCTGTTTTTTCTGTTATTTTTGTCATTCCCGAGGGATCCCTCTCAGGTTTCCAGCTGAAGGGAAAAGTCTGGAATCAGCTGAGCCCTGACCTGAGCCTGGCCCAGCTCCGGTTTCCGATCCCGGCCCTGCTGGGCTCAGTTTACCCAGAAAATAAAAGAGCTGAAGCTCCCAACCCCAGAAAAGGGGGAAGAACAATCCCACACCACAATCCCGCTGTTCCTGATGGGGAATGGGGGATTTGGGGGATTTTGGGAAGCGTTTCCAGGTTTTCTGTGGGATGGTGGCGGTGCCGGAAGGATTTGATCAAATATTTATGGAGCTCTCAGAGTTTGCTGCTGCCAGGGGTTTAAAATAACCAAACAACCAAAAAACAACCCACAAAAACAAAAACAAAAACAAAAAACCAAATAAACAAAACAAATAAAACAACAAAAAAACAAATAAAAACAAACAAAACCCAAACCAAACCTGTGGGAAATGAATTTGTAAAAAATTCTCAAAGGCTGACAGAAGGCTCTCATGCATCTCTATGCAAGCATTGAGATAAGAAGTGGTGACTTGAAAATGCCATGGAATAAGGTATTCAGGTAAAAAATAAAATAAAAACAAAAAAAATTTAAAAATAAAATAAAATTTTAAAAATAAAATAAAATTTTAAAAATAAAATAAAATTTTTTCAAAGCACTTCTCAATTACTTCATATCTAAATCAAAAAACCCCATAATCCAATACAAACCAAAACAAAGCAAAAAACCAAACTCACCAAAAACCACCAAAAAACCACCAAAACCAAAATAAAACCACAAAAAACACTCCCCACAAAATCAAAACATCAAAAAACCTACAAGAAACACAAAAAAGAAATCCCAAAAAGTTAGTTCTCATTCCACCACTGCTGTGTTTGTCCAGTTTATCCCCCAAAACCCCCCACAAAAAAATAAACCACAAACACCACACAAATTGAAACCCACCAAAAAAAAAATCCCACAAAAAATTGAAACAAAAAAAAAAAAAAAATCCTACAAGAAAACCCCTGAATCTCTCGCAGGGCAGTGGAGCTGGAGGAGCTGCTCCCACCCCTCCTTCCCAAGGGTAATTCCATGGATGTTGGTTTCCTCAGCTTTTCCAAATTCCATCACATTTTAACAATTCTTCACAAACCCGTTTCCCACAATGGATCCGGGGGGGCAGTGGTGTTCCCACACCTGGCAGAGAGGGGAAGAGCGGGAAACACCTTCAGGTGTCAGCCCCAAAGCTCTGGGGATCATCCCAGGATCCATCCAGGATCCATCCTCAATCCATCCCAGGATCCATCCCAAGATCCTCCCCAGGATCCATCCCAGGATCCATCCGGGATCCATCCCAGGATCCATCCCAGGATCCATCCGGGATCCATCCCAGGATCCACCCCAGGATCCATCCCAGGATCCATCCCAGGATCCATCCGGGATCCATCTGAGGATCCATCCAGGATCCATCCCAGGATCCATCCAGGGATCCATCCCGGGATCCATCCGGGATCCATCCTCAATCCAACTCAGGATCCATCCCAAGATCCTCCCCAGGATCCATCCCAGGATCCATCCGGGATCCATCCCAGGATCCATCCCAGGATCCATCCGGGATCCATCCCAGGATCCACCCCAGGATCCATCCCAGGATCCATCCCAGGATCCATCCGGGATCCATCCCAGGATCCATCCCAGGATCCATCCCAAGATCCTCCCCAGGATCCATCCCGGGATCCATCCCAGGATCCATCCCAGGATCCATCCGGGATCCATCCCTGTTCCCAGGATCCATCTCAGGATCTCTCCCAGCATCCATCTCAAGTTCCATCCCAGGATCCATCTGAGGATCCACCCCAAGATCAATCCCAAGATCCACCCCAGGATCCATCCCCATTCCCAGGATCCAACTCAGGATCCCACCCAGGATCCATCTCGGGATTCATCCCAGGCTCCACCCCAGGATCCATGCCAAGATCCATCCCAGGTTCCACCCCAGGATCCATCTCGGGATCCATCCCAGGATCCCTCCCCGTTCCCAGGACCCCAAAAGCGGCTGGGCAGTGTTTTCCTGGAGCCTGGAATGATCTGGGAGCAGATCCAGCTGTCCTGGCCTCCACCTCACCCAGCCTCTCCTGGAAGGGGGCGAAAAGCCCAAATTTGGGGTGTCTGGGGGTGTCGGGGCCGTGACTGAGGCAGCAGCTCTGCCAAGCACCACACACAAGGCTCCCAGGAAAACAAATCCAAAATAAAAAAGCAGAAAAAACCACCAGAGAAAGGGGGAAAAAGCTTTCAGCTCACCAGTTGGTTTTCTTTTCTTTTTTTTTTTTTTTGTGTGTTTTCAGATGTAAAATTGATTAAAATAAACCCAGAGATCTGACTGAGCTGTTTCTATTTAGGACCTGAATAAGGACTGGTGAGCCCAAAAGCTGATCTGCTTTGGAGCTTTTTTCCCCCAACCGTATCAGTTGCTCTAATAAAAGATCCAGCCTCTCCCTGGCAGCCTCCTCAAATCCTCCGGCTGCCACAATTCCGCACGGAAAAACCTCCAGCAGCACGGATTTCTGCTCAGCAGAGCAGCAGCCAGCTCACCCAGCTGCTGCTTCGTTTAAAAATCAAAATCAGGAAAAAGGGAGAATTTAGGTTCAAAATCTGCCTCTTTCTCCTGGGTTCTTTGCAGGGCTGGTGGTGGTTTCACCTAAAATATTCCCATAAATTGTGGGAGCCGACCCAGTGCCAGGAATGGTGCTGGAAAAGCTGTGGGATGTGGGTTGTGGGCAAAGGGAAGAGCCCAGCCTGGGCTGGAGGGGCTGGGCTGGGCTCACCTGGGCCCGAGGGAACAGTGGGGTGGGCAGGGAAGATGAGCTGAGCTGAGCTGAGCTGAGCTGAGCAGAGCTTTTGGGACGGGAATTCATGGAATCACAGAGTACCCTGAGCTGGGAGGAACCCCCAAGGATCAAACAGCCCAGACACCCCAAAATCCCATCCCTGGAGCGGGGTCCCAATGCTCCTGGAGCGGGGTCCCAACGCTCCTGGAGCTCCGGGAATGTCCCCACACCCTGGGGACCCTGCTGCGCCTGGAATGGCCATCAAACCCCAAACCACAGCCCAGCCCTCCCTGAGCACCCAGCCCCAAATTCCAGGCTGAAAACCCAGACTGGGACAGGCACAGAAAACCTCAGGGCTCTGCCTTTGGTGGATTTTTAGGGTGTAATAAAACCCAGAGAGGCTGAAATGCTGAAATTCCCCATGGGAGAGGCACAGAAAACCTCAGGGCTCTGCTTTAGTGGATTTTTAGGGTGTAATACAACAGGATTTACCTGGAGAAGCTGAAATGCTGAAATTCCCCATGGGAGAGGCACAGAAACCCTTGGGGCTCTGCTGTTGGTGGATTTTTAGGGTGTAATAAAACATGGAGAGGCTGAAATGCTGGAATTCCCTGTGTGATGGGCACGGGAGATCCTCTGGAGGGGGTGATCAATTCCTGTCTGAGCAATGGGACAGAAATTCCTGCTTTTCCCAGGAATCTCTAACCCTCAGTGCCACCCCTTTGTCACCCAGGGGGAAACTGAGTCACGAGGCCAATCCTGGCAGGGCTGTGCCTCCTCTTCAGCAGGAATCACCTCTGGAGTGAGCGGGGATCCCCTCTGCTCTTCCCTACAAACACCAGCACCCCAAAAACGTCCCTGCTGCCCCCAGAGCCCGAGCTCACCCCAGCCCTGTCCTGCCTCCCCTCCTGCCCACAGCCCTGTGCATAATTCCCCTACTTTTAGCAGCTCCTCTCACGGGCTCTGGGACTGGTGGCATTCCCGGATTTCAGGGGGTTCATAGATCCCAGGATGGGGAGGCACAGGGATCCCGGGCAGGACAATGCCCAGGGCACAGAGCTGCCCCTTTCTGGGGTGGAGGGGGTGCCATGCCCTGTGCCAACCTCACAGTACCCAAAATAAAGTGCTTTTTTTGTGCCCTACACTCACCTACAATTATCCCAAATGAAAGGTTTTACACTGGGCTGCACTCAAAATGTGGATTTGGGCTCCCAGCCCAACCCTGGAGTGGGAATGATGGAAAAGGGCTGATGGTTCTGCTCTCCCTGGCCCCAAAACCCCACCAGGACCCGGCTGTGGAACAGGGACCAGCCCCAGTGCCCTCACATCCCACTCGGGGTGCTGCTCCCTGTCTGCACAACATCCACGGGGCAGTGTCCTGAAACCCTACAGGAAAACCCTACAGAAAAACCCTACGGGAAAACCTCCAGGAAAACCCTATAGAAAAACCCTACAGGAGAATCCTCCAGGAAAACCCTACAGCAAAATCCTCCAGGAAAACCATACAGGAAAACTCTACAGGAAAAACCTACAGGGAAATCCTCCAGGAAAACCTTACAGGAAAACCCTACAGGAAAAACTCCCAGGAAAACCCTCCAGGAAATTCCTCGCCCTGGATGCCAGGAGTGAGGTGGGGCAGGGACCTCAAGGCTTTACCCAGGGAGAGCAGAAATGCCCCGACCCCCCTGACGTGCACAGAGCTCCCCCCACCCCAGAGCACCCCCAGTGCCACCATCAGCAGCCCCGAGAAACCGGGAATGTCCTGAGAGGGCAAAGGCCACGCTGCCCCCAGGGTGACACCGCTGCCACCCGGGACACCCAGCCTCTAATGGCCACCCCATGGCTCAGTGCCCACCCCAGGTGCCAGCAGCTCCCTCTATCCATCCCATAACCTCTGTCCCTCTTGTCCCACTCTCCCCCTGCCCCTCTGTCTCACTGTCTCACTGTCCCTCCCATCCCTCCTGTCCTTCTGTCCTTCCTGTTCCCCTGTTCCTCTGTCTCCCTGTCCCCCTGTCCCTCTGTCCCCTGTCCCTCTGCCCCTCCTGTCCCTCTGTCCCCTCGGTTTATCTCCCTAATCCGATTGCGGCGCCGGCCCTGCCCGCTCTGACCCTCCGGTGAGCGCCGGCCCCAGGTGAGGCCGGAGCCGCTCCGGGGATTACCGGGAATTACGGCCCCACTCAGACGGCGACAGCGGCCACACGGAGCCACCAGAGCCGCGGTGACACCAGCGACAGTGTCCAGCCAGGGGAACCTTCCCGGGGATCCAACCGAGCCAGGGGCAGGAGCCCTGTTCCCATGGCAATGGCTGCCAGTGGCAGAGGGCAGGGCTGGATGGGATCTTGGGAATTGGGAATTGTTCCCTGGCAGGGTGGGCAGGGGCTGGGCTGGAATTGCCAGAGCAGCTGTGGCTGCCCCTGGAGCCCTGGCAGTGCCCAAGGCCAGGCTGGGCATTGGGGCTGGCAGCACCTGGCACAGTGGGAGGTGGCCCTGCCATGGCTGGGGTGGCACTGGATGAGGTTTAAATCTCCCTTCCAACTCAAACCATTCCACGAATCCATCATTGCACAGCTCCACAAAAC
Source organism: Molothrus ater (assembly GCF_012460135.2). Taxonomy (NCBI): domain Eukaryota; kingdom Metazoa; phylum Chordata; class Aves; order Passeriformes; family Icteridae; genus Molothrus; species Molothrus ater. Next base: position 1,212,629 of record NC_050501.2, read on the forward strand.
CACGAGGTTTTTGTCCCCCAAGCCTCGGCCCTGATGTCTCATTCCTGCCGCTCCCAGCTCCCGCCCTGAGCCGATCCCGGCTGCTCCTGCCCGCTCCGATAAGAGCCCCTGAACAATGAAAAGGCGAGGAAAAGAGCAATTCCCGTTTTTTACAGCAGCCCCGGCCCTCCCAGCACCCTGGTTCACGGCAGGAACTCGATCCCACAGATCTCCCAGCGCCTCTCCCAGGGAAAACCCTTCCCGAAAAGGCTCTGGGATGTTTGAGGAGCCCCATCCCGGCTCCCTCGGCGCTAGGGAAGGGATCAGGGCGCTCGGACTCACATTCCCGGCTCGATTTCCAGTGGAAGGGGCAGGACAATGGCGCATTGTGCGCCGGGGAGAGGAAAATGGTCTCATGGTGTTGGTGGAAGGAAAGGTTTCAGCTGGAAACGCCTCCGGGCCCGGGGAAACAGCCCCCGTGGAGCCGGCACCGGGAACGCTCCAAAGCCGCTGTTCCCGGAGCGTCCCCGTGGGGAACAGCCGGGACTCGGCCCGGGAGGAGCACCAGGGGCGGTCTGGGGACACGGGGACACGGGGACAGAGCCCGGGGACCCAACCCTGAGCCGGCCCCAAAACCTCCTCTGTTTTCCCCTGGTGACTCTGGAGGCACAAATGCCCTGCTCGGGGGCCACCGCGGTGTCACCTCCTCCCTGCGGGTACAAAGCCATCCCCTCCATGGGGACACCAGCCCGGGGGGAGCTCTCCCACTGCTGGATGCACCGGGACCGCTTTTCCCTAAGGAGACTGGGGGAAAACCGGGATCTGTCCCTAAGGAGCCCCGTGGGAGCTGGGGGTGGCTTTGGGGAGCCAGGGCTCTGTCACTGTGCCAGGGGATGCTCCCCTGACAAGGCAGGAGAGGCAGCTGCGGGAGTAAAAAGCCTCTTAACGACCACAGAACGCAATCGTGGGGCATTTCCCGTTTTATTTGGCTCCTTAAGTGCCACTTCATTTGCTGGGATCGGCTTAATTGTGGTCATGAAGGGGGCGAGGGAAAGGCTGAGCTCCCCAGGGATGGGCTAGAGGAGGGTTCCAGGGGCAGATTTCCCGGAGGGAACATCCTCCAGCCCTACAAGTCATTCTCCTTGCCCCAAATCCTCCCTGATGGCTCCTGTCCCTCGCAGCCGCTGCCTCAGTTTCCCCAGCCCCTCCCTGTGCTGCAGTTTGGGGGCACCCGGGACTGCCCCCAGCTCCGAGGTCCAGGAGCAAAAGGAGTGGCACGATTTAGGGGAATTTGCAGCATGGAAAGGGGGCCTGGAGCAGGCAGAGAGGCCGTGCCCTGTCCCTGCAGGGAGGGTGGGCAGCAGGCCCACAGAGCTGGGGGTGCTCTCTGCTTTAGCAGCTTTTGGGGTGCTTTGTGCAGACCCCACCAGTCCCACATGTGGGAATATCCTTCCTGACCTGCTCAGGGTGGACCAGCCTGGAAATCCCCACTGGCTCCCCCCCAGAAGGGGGAGTTCCCCCAAAGGCATCATCCCGACCCCAAATCCACCAGGAAAAGCTTTGCACATGAGGCTGGAAAAGGGTTTTTCTCTCATTTTGAGGGGTGCAGGGAGCATCCAGGCCCAGCCAGGTCACACATCAAAGAGATTCTAGAATCACTGGTGTTGGAAAACCCCCGATGTTGGAAAATCCCCTCAGACCCTGGTGTTGAACCATTAACCCAGCACGGGGCTGTCACCACTCACCCCTGCCCCGAGTGTCACATTCTTCAAATATTTCCAGGGATGGGGACTCCACCACTCCCTGGGCAGCTGTGCCAGGGCCTGACAAACTTTTCCACGAGGAAATTTTCCCTGGTGCCCACCCTGAGCCTGCCCTGGCCCAGCCTGAGGCCGTTCCCTCTGCTCCTGTCCCTGTTCCCTGGAGCACAGCCCGCCCCCCCCGGCTGTGCCCTCCTGGCAGGAGCTGTGCAGAGCCACAAGGGCCCCCTGAGCCTCCTTTGCTCCAGGCTGAGCCCCTGCCCAGCTCCCTCAGCCTCTCCTGGGGCTCCAGACCCTGCCCAGCTCCCACAAACACATTAAAGCCTGTTAACGTGGGGGTGATGTGTTCAGGCAAAGGACAGAGCTGTCCCTGCCCTAAAGCCAATCCTCACCTGGCTGCCCCTAAAACGGTGCCAGTCCCATTACTGGAGGCCCTCCAGGACCTGTTCTGGTGCTGAGCCACAGCTCATCAACCCTAAGAATGATTAATCAGGAATATTCCAGACTCTCACAGCAGATTTGGATCAGCACCGGCTCCCCCTCCCCACAGGCAGTACTCAAAACCGGGGAAAACCCCAAGCAGCCTTTTCCCTGTGCTCCTGGCGTTTCATTAGGATCATCCCACCCAGGGAGGTGCTTTTTGCCCCAGCAGCAGGACCCGGTGTTTGCCAGCTCCTGGGTGTCCAACAGGAAGGAGTTCCTGCCCACCTTCCTCGCGGTTGTCATGGAAATGCAAAGTGAGGTTGATTAAGATGCTGCCAAATCCAGGATTTCCAGCTGGAGCCCAGCCTGGAGGGGATGGGAGAAACCCAGGGCTGGGTTTGGGGGGAAGCCTTGGAGGGAGCCCCAGCCCTGCCTGGGATGGACTGAGGAGCCTGGAAAAGCACAGCTGCAAAAGGGTTTTTCCATGAGGAATTAACCCCTCCAAGCGCTGAGTGGGATGCACAGGATGGAATCACCCACCCCAGGAGAGGGGCAAAGGTGTCACGGGCAGGAATCCCCGGGGAGCAGCCCCGCAGCTCCATCCCCCGAGCATCTGCGGGGCCGGCAGCGGGGCCGTGCCCGGGGGGGCCGGAGCGGGGACACGGCCGAGCCCGTCAGGAGCGGCCAGAAATAGCCCCGATTTCCATATGTAGGACGGGGCGGCCCTGCCAGCACAGCCACGACCTACTTTCCTCCCGCCCGGCGGGGCCCTGCGCTCCCCGCGGCTGCGGCGGCTCCGCGGGGCCGCCCCGGGGACTCATCCCCAGCCCCTGCAGGGGATGCGCGGCTGTGGCCCCGGACCCGAAGCATCCCTGGGGGTTCATCCCCAGCCCCTGCGGGAGATGCGCGGCTGCGGCCCCAGACCCGGAGCATCCCTGGGGATTCATCCCCAGCCCCTGCGGGGGATGCGCGGCTGCGGCCCCGGACCCGGAGCATCCCTGGGGGTTCATCCTCATCCCGTGGGGGATGCGCGGCTGTGGCTCCGGACCCGAAGCATCCCTGGGGGTTCATCCTCATCCCGTGGGGGATGCGCGGCTGCGGCCCCAGACCCGGAGCATCCCTGGGGGTCCATCCTCATCCTGTGGGGGATGCGCGGCTGCGGCCCCAGACCCGCGGCTCGGAGCATCCCCAGGGATTCATCCTCATCCCGCGGCTCCCGCTGCCCATCGGAGCCCTCAGCTCCTCCACAAAGAGCCCCATGCTCCACAGGCGCGCCCTCCACGCTGTATTTTTAATTTTCTAAACCTTTTTGCAATGCTGAGCGGAGAGCCGGGAGCTTTTCAGGGGCCTCTGGGATGCTCCTGCCTTTCAGGGCTGCACAAACCGATGGGTTTCCGTGTGAACACAGCTTTTTCCATTCAGGGGAAAAAAAAAAAAAAAAGAGAAAATCCAGCCCTAATCCAGCGCTGCTGGGAGTCTTCCACCTGCAGGGCTGCACTGGGGACGGCACTGGGAAGTCCCCGAGGGGAGAAGTGCTGATATTTATTCCCCAACCTGTTGTTTCCCTCGGATATCCGGGCAGGAAGGAGGTTCCTGCCCTTTCCACAGCAGCAGGGATTTTCACAGCCCCAGCCTGCTGTGGAAATGTCCCTTCCTGACACATTTGCTGTCACCTGTCCCAAGCTGCTGAACACTCCCAGCCTTGCTGGGGAATCCAAATTTATTGTTGGAGAGGGAAAACCAAACCCAGCAGCTCTGGGATCCAGCCTGGGAATGGGCGAGGAACAAACAAATTGTGAGGGGGTTTCGCTGCACCTGAGGCCTCTTTTCCCAGAGCAGCTCAGGTCGGCTGAGAGCACCACAGGAGGTGACAGAAGGGAGGGACAGAAATGTCCTGCCCTGCCGCAGAGGGGAAGAGGGAGGAGAAACTCTGGGGTCCTGTTGGGGGGGTCAGGGCAGTGCCCAACACGGCAACGGGTGAGGAACAGGGCCCAGAATGCCAATGGTGGGAATGTCAGATGGACCAGGACCCTGCCATGGGAATGGGCACCAGGATCCTGCCAGTGGATTGGGCACCAGGATCCTGCCAGTGGATTGGGCACCAGGATCCTGGCACAGGCCAGGGGAATGGGCACCAGCATCTCCACATGGGAATGTCAGATGGACCAGGATCCTGCCATGGGCACCAGGATCCTTCCACAAGAATGGGCATCAGGATCCTGCCAAGGGAATGGGCACCACGATGGGCACCAGGAATGCCCATTCTCCACATGGGAATGGGTCCCAAAATCCCCTCAGAGGGACAGGCACCAGCATTTCCATACAAGAGCAGGTCCCAGGATCCCCACATGGGAATGGCTCCCAACATCCCAGGCCAGCATCCCCCAGCCAGGCCTGGCCCAGCCTCAGCAGCTCCACCCCCACAGCCCAGCAGAGCAGGAGGAAAATGAGAGCAGGGAGAGCTCCATGCCAAGGGAATGAGAGCCCGGGGCACCGGGGCTCCCTGGCAGCCTCCAGCAGGAGAAGCTGCTCCTTCCAGCCCATCCTCAGCTGATTCCTCCAGGCTCTGTGAAGAGCAGGGGAGATTGTCTCCTGCAGTCACCATCCCCCACCACACACCAGGTTTTCCTCAAATTCTCCACTCCAAGAGCTGCAGGATCCACCTTGTGCTTGGAAAACACCTCCAGCTCTGACACCAGCAGGAAAATCTTAAGATGGGACCATGGAAGCTCTCAGAGCCCAGAGGGTGAAGGAAGCACCCAGAGTTCTGATTTCACACAGGGAAGATTTTCCCGTGGGTTCCATGGCTGGGGTGACCCCACTGGGAAGGAGCATTGATCCCTGTTATAGATACACATTATGATATTGGCTTTTTGCAAATGTTAAAATGGATTTATATGTGTGGTGTTAAAATAACTTTGCTATAAAGACAGAGATTTTGTTTCTGCTGTTCATTAAGCTCAGTGCAATAGCTGATATCAGTGTGCTGTGTTAAAATGCCTGCTGGGATGGGATCACACCCAGTGCACACAGGATGAGCACACCTGGACACATCTGCCAACCATCAGCACTCACCGGCTGAAGGCAGGGAGGGCCAGGGCCAGAACCGCAGGGGATGAGAATGGACTGAAACCACAGCCAAGGAATTCACAGGCTCTAAAAAGACAGAACCGAGGAGGGGCCGTGTAAAATAATTCCTGGAAAATGTAAACCAGTTTATGGATATGCATAGGGGTCTATGAATATGCAAAGGCTGATGTCACTAAAAGGTATTGAATGGGTACCCCTGAAGATTACAGTGTGCTCTTGGCTCAGTGCCACGATGCACCCGGCCCTAACAACCTTTGCTCTGTGGTCCTTGTCTCCTCTTGTCCTTTATTAAACTTTGCAAATTTTCACAGGAGAGTGAACATGTTTTTCAGCTTCCCAAATCAAACAAAGCCAATTCCTGAGCCTAAAACACCAACTGACCCCTCATTTTCAAGTCCAACCACCCTCATTCCCACCAGCTCAGTTCTTCTCTTCCTTGGCAAACCCATCCCTACACATCAGCAGCACCAGGAAAATGGGTCCCTGCAGGTCCCTGTGGCCACCACCCCCAGCACCCTTCAGCTGCTTCTCCCAGCCCTGCTCCTCCTCCCTGGATTTTCCCCTCCAGGAATTTTCTTTCTTCTTTTCCCCACCAGCTCTGAGCTGTGCCAGACAAGCCCCAGTTCCCAAAACCTTGGGGCAGGCAGAGCCCAGATCCACACCCAGTCCTGGACCCTGAACCTCCTCCTCACTCCAGAGCTCGCTCTGCTCCTCATTCAGCTTCTAACCTTTGCCAGAGAGAAAAAAAAACAATGAAAAATCACCAAAGCCCTGATTTTTATGCGGGGAAGTGCAAAGCTTGAGCAGGCGAGGGTGACCTTCCTGCCCTGCTGCCCTCTGGAGAAGCAGCGGATTTTTCCTCTGGAAGATCCTGGGTCACAAAAAACAGCAGCAAAATTCCCCTGCTCCTCGGGGTTTGGCTGTTTTCCTTCACCTCCCACCCCATCCTCACCCTGGGTGAGGGGCAGGACGGGATAAACCCCACTGAGGCTCCGGGAAGTTCCGATTTGCTGTTTCCCTAATTAGGAGCCAGCAGAGGCGGGCAGGAAGCACCGACCCCGCTCCAAAACCTCGAAAGGAGAAGGAACCCAATTAACTTCTCACTGCCCTCTCAGCTGAGGTCAGAGCTGAGCCTGGGACGTGTTTGGAGAGCCACGAGGTCGGGTCTGGGGGTGTTCAGAGCTTGTGCCATCCCCCAGCTGGGCTTGGGGAGCCCAGCCCGGAGCTGTGACCCCGGCTGAGGACGGCAAAACGCTGGGGAAACACACGAGCTGTGGATGTGCAGTTTGGCTTCTCTCTTTTCTGGTTTTTTTTTTTCCCTCTCCTCTAATTGCTGCTGCTATTTTAACAGAGCCAGGCATTTCCTTGACGATTCACAAGGCCTATAAATGTTTGATGTCCCTTTCCCTCCACGCTCAGGCAGCAACTTCTGCTGGGGATTGGGGGAAGAAAGGCCCGGATTGGAGCAGCGGGATGGGACAGCGGCTGCAGGGGGAGGATCCAGCCCCGGATCCACATGGAAAGGCTCCATCACACCCCTGTGCTCCTGTCCTCTCCTCCCCCCAGTTCCTAGAAGGAGATCCCACTGCCCAGCCTCCGTGCAATATGGCTTTGTGCTGCAGGAGCCTAAATATAGAGCCTAAACCCTCCGGGGGCTTTGCTGCGCTCCGAGGTATTTATAGCTGCAGGCAAACTCCGGCTGGAGCGTTGGGAGCAGCTGGAATTGCGCTGAGCAGGGATCCGGCCCTGCCCGCAGCGGGGATTTGGGGTTTTGGGGCGCCAGCCCCGCCCGGGTCAGCCCCGATCCCGCTGCTCCCTGACCGATGCAGGAACGTGTGGGAATCCCACCTGTGCCGGGGCTGGAGGCAGATTTGGGGTTTTAAGGCCGAACCCAGAGCAAAGAGGATGAGGCTGAGAGGCTCAGGGCCAGCCCAGCTGCTGCTCTGCGGCTCCTCACAAAAATCCAGGCACCAAAAGAATTGCTCCAGATCCAGTTGCTCCAAAAGAATTTTCTGGCAATGGGGAATTCACCCTTGGAGCATCCAAAGTGGAGCAGGAGGGATGAAATGGTCCCTTCCTGCCAGCCCTCAGTGTCCAGCCCAGCTTCTCTCCCATCCCTGCTCCTCACACCCTGACCTGACCCAGCCCACTCGGCTGCAGGGAGGGGATGGGATGGGGAGGCCCAGGGGCAGCAGCCACTTCTCAATACAGGGATGGGAATGAGCTGGGAGCCAACTCTGCATCCCAATCCCACTGCCCTTCCTGCCCTGGAACCCCTGGCAGCATCAGCAGCTGCCTGGCTGGGCCTTGGGAATGTTTTCATCCAGGAGTTCTAGCACTGGGATCACAGAGTCAGCCTTGGCTGGAGCTGGCAGGAGCACTCAGGAATGTTGAAGTGGGATCAGAAGGAAAATCAGCAGGAAAATCCCTCAGTCAGGTTCCTGGGACTCCCCTGGGATGGTCCCAGGCAGACCCTCAGCCTCACCCCAGGCCAGTGGGACCAGCAGCCAAAAAGCTCCTTGGGAAAAAAATCCCCAAACCCTCACAGAAATAAAGGATTTTAACCAAATCTTGGTACAAATGTGCACAGAACCTGCACAGAAGAGCCCACAGGAACGCTCCTCCCAGATCCCTTCCCAGCACAACTCCCAGGTGCTCCAGGGCTGGAAGCAGCCCCCAAAGGTCCCAGTTCAGCCCCAAACTCCTGTGGGGGCTGGGAGAGAGGGCCTGGAGCTGCTGCTCCCTGCAGCCCCATCCACTCCCAGGAGTTCCCAGGAGTTCCCATCTCCTCTTGGGGCAGGAGATCCCTATGGACACAGGGACATCCCTGTGAGGGACAATGTCCCTCCCTGCCCACCCGGCTGTGCCACACTCCCTCTCTCCTTCCTCCTCCTGGCTGCTGAAGAGCCCTTGCCATGGAAAAGAAAAGGATTCAGGATGCTCCAAATCCAGGATCTGCTCCCATCCTGGCACCCCAGCCACAGATCCCACCAGCATCTTCCCACTGCACCCCTGGGCATCGCCCTGGTGGCTTTAGGGACATCTGGGGGACACCTGGGGACACCCTGCCAGGGCCTGGCCATGCAGAGGGCCCAGCCCTCCAAGCTGGAGGAGGACCAATTAATCCCAATTATTATAAATTATTCTAAATAACTAATCCAAATTAAAGGCAGGAGGGCAAAGGGGGAGAACTGGCTGGGCCACCCCAATTGCAAACACCCCAAAATCCAGGGGGTCCTGCCCAGCCCTGAGCCCCCAGTGCTGCAGGAAATGTCCCAGGGCCATGGGGCAGTCCTGGGACCCAGGGTCACAGGGGAATCCTGGGATCCAGAGGGTGATCCCAGGATCCAGAGCCATCCCCTGACCCCGGCATCCAGGGGAGCCCATCCCAGCTCCCACCTGCACCAGTTCATTACTGGGAAGTGAGGAAAATGGCTCCTCCAGGGAAAACAAAGCTGAGGAATTCGGTGGCTCTGGGATTTCAGACCCTGGGTGTCCCAGTGGGATGGGGTTCCCAAATCCCAGAGGAGGCTGCGGGGGTGAAGAGGCCCCTTGGCCAATAAACCCTGCCCAGGATCCCAGTTCATCCCAGTTCCCTGCCCTGGACCCCCAATATCCCCATCAGTGCTCTCCCTAATTAACACCAGGGTAATTAACACCTGTCAGCACAGACGGCACTGCCCTGCTGCCCCTGGGGGATAATTAGAGCTTAATTAGCGCTCATCAGAGCCCCCACACACAGCCCGGGCTGGGGGCACCAAACTGGGCAGGAAATGGGAACGATGGAATCCTGGATTATTTCTGGAGGAGGAGAAGGAGTTGACAAAGGCAGCGGTGGCACCAAAGCCCAAAATCACCCCAAAGTCACCGGGACCTCACTAGAAAAGAGACCCTCGCCCTCTGAGCTGCCCCCAGGGGTCCCAGCTGTCTCAAATCCCCCATTCCATCCCCCAGTCCCTGGCAGCTCTGGGATTTCCTGCAGGGCTGGATCCGGGGCTTTGGAGCAATCCAGGCCACCCCAGGTGCTGTCCCAGCTCCAGGAGATCCCCACACCTCCCTCACCTGGCGCTGGAGCCTGAGGGAGAGGGGAAAGAAGAACCTGGATGATGCCATTCCCCCCAAAATAATCCAAAATGCAGGAAAAAATTATTATTTTATCCCATTTTTTTCCATACATTATCCCATTTTTTCTGCTTGGTTTTTATTTGGTACACGGGGAAGCTCTGCAGGGACACAAGGGTCATTCCCAGCACCTGAAAAAATTGTGAGGGGTCTAAATTTGCCTTAAAAAAGCTGGGAATGGTGGATTAACACCAAGTGTGGGGAAGCAAAGCTCCCTGTGTGCTCCCAGACCTGCTGTCTCTGCAGGGACACAAACACAGCGATTTTCTGTTCCCTTCCAGCTTAACTTGCAGAAATGAGAAATAAATAAGATTTTTTTCTCTTTTAAATGCCCGCTATGGCCCCAAACTCCCACTCCCCTGCCCCAAAACACAGCCCTGCCTTGGATTTCTGCATTTGCTGCCCGAGTTTCCCTCCCAACCCCCCCAAACCCTCAGCCAGGCCCCCCCTTCCCTCAGCAGCTCCTGAACCAGCTCCATTCCCCTCCTCCTCCTCCTCCTCCAGAAAACATCATTTTTTTGGCAAACAAAGTGTTTTGCCAACAAGTTGTGCTCCGTGCTGCCTGGGAGATGAGGCTTTTCCCAGCTTTTCCCAGTTTTCCCTGGCTCCAGCCTCCTCCCCCCCACTCCAGGTGCCCCTTTGGGGCTGCAGCCAGGGGGGATTTGCACCAAGGCTCCCCCACATTGAGGTTTCCCCCTTTTTTTCCTAAAATAATCCCAATTTCTCCCCCAGCCGGGGCAGAAGCAGCAGCCCTGAGGTTGCTGCTGTTATTTTTATCTCGAAAGAAAGAGTTTGAGCTGTGGCCAAGCTGTGCTGAGAGAGGAGGGAGAGGCTTTTGTGTGGCCACAGAGATGAAAACACAGCCGGACTCGTGGGCAGGGCAGAGGGAACGTCCCAGTCCATCCCAGCACATCCCAGTCCATCCAAGTCCATCCCAGTCCATCCCAGCACGTCCCAGTCCATCCCAGCATGTCCCAGTCCATCCCAGCACGTCCCAGTCCATCCCAGCACATCCTAGTCCATCCCAGCACATCCCAGCATGTCCCAGTCCATCCCAGCACATCCCAGTCCGTCCCAGTCCGTCCCAGTCCATCCCAGCACATCCCAGCATGTCCCAGTCCATCCCAGCACGTCCCAGTCCATCCCAGTCCATCCCAGCACATCCTAGTCCATCCCAGCACATCCCAGCATGTCCCAGTCCGTCCCAGCACGTCCCAGTCCGTCCCAGCACGTCCTGGAGGGAGCTGGGAGCTGCTCTGGGATGCTGAGGTGGAAAAGGAGGTTTGGGTCCCCCCAGATCGGTGCTGCCCCCTCAGCAGAACCACACTCGGGTTCAATGCTGGCTCAACCAGCCCTGAATTAACTTTTTTTGAGTCAATTTTAATAAAAATCCTTGAAAGAACCGGCTCTAAAAATGCTTTCACCTTCCCACAGTCACGTCCCCTTCCTTCCTGACCACAGAAGGCCCCAGAACAGAGTTTGGGGGGCAGGTGCTACCCCCAGGAGCCTCCTCAGCCTGGATCCGGCCACGTCCCTCCCTCCCGGCTGGAATTCCCGTCCTGGAGCTGCTCACGGAGAGCTCTGCACGAGGAGCTCGCCTTAAATGTCAAATTAATTAATGGGGAGAGAGGGAGGAGTGGCCACGCAAAGCTCCCGGCTCCAGCTCCGCTCCGGGGGAGGGGAGGGACCGGGGCAGAGAGGGAGACGGGGAACGGCACAGGACGGGGAAAACTGGGAATGGCTCAAAATATGGGTGGGAAACTGGGAATGGCTCAAAACACGAGCTGGGAATGGCACAAAACTCAGGTGGAAAACTGGGAACAGCATAAAACACAGGTGGGAAAATGGGAGTGGTTCAAAACACAAGCTGGGATTGGCACAAAACTCAGGTGGAAACCTGGGAATGGCACAAAACTCAGGTGGAATAGCTGAGAATGGCACAAACCATGGGTGGAAAGCTGGGCATGGTACAAAACAAGGGAAAGTGGGGAATGGTTCAAAACACAAGCTGGGATTGGCACAAAACTCAGGTGGAAATCTGGGACTGGCTCAAAAAACAGGTGGAAAAGCTGGGAATGATACAAAATATGTGTGGGAAATTGGGAATGGCACAAACCATGGGTGAGAAAGCTGGGAATTGGCACAAAACATGGGGGAGAAGTTGGGAATGGAACAAAACAAGAGGGGAAATTGGGAATGGCACAAAACGTGTGGGAAAGTGGGGAATGGTACAAAATATGGGTGGGAAAGATGGGAATCACACAAAATTCAGTTGGGAAACTGGGATTGGCTCAAAACACAGGTGGAAAAGTTGGGAATGACACAAAATATGGGTGAGAAATTGGGAATAGCACAAACCCTGGGTGGGAAAGCTGGGAATAGCACAAAACAAGTGGGAGAGGTTGGGAATGACACAAAACTGGGGTGGAAAAGCTGGGAATGGCTCAAACCATGAGTGGAAATATGGGAACGGCACAAAACAGTTGGAAAAGCTGGGAATGGCACAAACCACGGATGGACAGCTGGGAATGGCACAAAACAAGAGGGAGAAGCTGGGAATGGCACAAAACAAGAGGGCAAAGCCGGGAATGGCACAAAACAAGAGGGCGAAGCCGGGAATGGCACAGAGCACCGGGAGGGCTCCGCTCCTCCCTCCACAGCCGGGCGGTGGCTCCGGAGCCCGGCAGGGACCAGCAGGGACCAGGTGACACCGGGCAGGGCCACGGCCCCTTCCTGAGGAGAAACCCTTCTCCAGCAGCTCCCGAGCCAAGGGAGCCTCGGGCTGGCGGGGGAGGATGAGGAGGGAGGGAGGATGCAGGGAGCATCCCCGCTCCCCCAGGAGGGCCCAGCCACATTTGCAGGGCTCCAATCCCCGCTCTGCATCTCCCAAGCACCGAGAGTGCCGGGACTGAGCCTCCAGGAGCAGAGCAGCGGCAAAACCCACCCAGACCGGGCGGGAGGCGAGGCTGGCACCGGCCCCAGCTCCGGGAGAGCCGGGAGGGGCCGGGACACGGGCACAGAACGCACCGGAGCCGGGTTCGAGGCTCCGAGGGCTCGGGAAGGGAGCGGTGCCCTGTTGGCAGAGCCCCGCCGGGCCCGGCAGGGTTTGGTACCCGGCTCACGTTGCCGGGACCGGCATTCCCCAGCCCCCGCTGCCGTCTCCCGGGGCTGCCGCACATCTCCCGAGGGAAAGGAGCCCTGGGGACAGCCGGGGACGCCACTGCCACTGCTCCCAGGCAGGGGCAGGAGGTGACAGCGGCCAGAGGACCCTGCACCCCTTGGGGACACATTCCTTTATTTACTGATAAATTTTTTTCCTCAGTTTCTCCATGAAAGAGGAAGGAGCTGGGGCTGAGCTGGACGGCTGGACTGGGAGAGCTGGGCTGACCCTACAAACGGGGCTGGGCTGGACCTTGTGTGACTCCAGCTCACACCAGGGAGATCCAACCCAGCCCTGGGGGCCGGGCTGAGCCCTGCAAAGCCGTGACACCAAACCCCAGAGCACCCCCAAAGCTCAGCAGAGACCCTTCCCCATGGCCCCGAGGCCAGGCTGGAAACCAGAGAGCTGCCGAGGCCAAAGCACGGAAATCATCACGGAAATGAGGGTGTTGTGTGACCCCCAGCCCTGGTGGGACCCGGAGCTGTGGGGAGCTGAACCCCCCAGATCCCTGCAGGGCAGGGGTGCTTCACCCCAAAACCCTGCAGGGCCTCTCTGGGGCTGTGTCCCTCATTATCCCTCGGGATCGAGCCAGGGGAGGGTCCGGGGCTGTGGCAGGGAGCAAGGGAAGCCCTTCCACAGTGAAACAGCCCCAGAGTAAATCCAGAGCATCCCCGATCTCCTGCATGCGGAGCCAGGACCTGGCCGGCCCCAGAGCCACCCCTGCAATGCTCCAGGGACCTGGGAAAGGTTGGGGCCAATCAACGCTCTCGGTAATTAAGGTGATGAGCTGATCCCTAAGCTGGGCTCCGACAGCAGCCAGAGCCACAACAAAGCATCCTGAGCCTCACCTTGGGGACCTCAGAGCAGGGGGGCACTCAGGGCTGGCTGCACCCACCCCCTGCATGGAGAGGGGCCTCTCCTGGGGATCTGGGGTGTCCCACGGGGGCTGAGCCCATCCCTGTCCCAGGAATGGCCGATGCAGGAGCCTGGGTGTCCCTTGTCCCCTCTCCCTATGGTCCATATCCAGCTCCAAAGGGATGAGGCAGGACCAGGGAGGAGCCTTGGGAAATCTCAGCCAAACCCAAACCTGTCCACAGCACTGTTGGGAATACCCCACTGGCAGGGACAGGAGCAGCCCCTGTCCCCCGGCTCTCCCACGCTGGCACGTAAAGGGTTACAGGGACTGATCCCAAGGGGATCCATCCCAGCTTCCCCAAAGGCCGGGCCGGGAGGGGTCACGGACTGCCGGAGATCAAAGGGAGGCATCGCGTCCCGGGGACGGGACACAGCCGTGCCCTGTGACACCGGGACAGGGACCCGGCCCCGGGAGCTCACGGGAGCGGTGCCTGCGGGGCTGGGCTCGCTCATCGCGGCTCCTCCGAGCAGCCAGGCCCGCTCCGGGTGCTGCTCCAGGGAAAGGTTCCCTGGCAGGGCCCAGGATCCGGCACTGGGGGAACAGGAATCCCCAAATCCATCCCCATCCCACCGTCAGGGACGTGCCCGAGCTGTGCCAAGCCCCCGCTTCCCTCCCGGTGGCCCAGGGGAGGAGCTGAGTCTGTCCAAGGAGAACGAAGGACTGAAGAGGGAAGAGAGGGGGAGAGGAGAGGCCTCGATCCCATCCAGGTGGAGGCAGCAGCTCCTCCAGCCCTCGGGAGCATCCCTCATCCCATCACCGCCAGCCCGGCACTGAACAGCCCCACAGCCTCCCCTAAACGGACAAATCCCCCCGGGAACGCCAACAGCCTCACCCTGTAACCAGCAACTCCCCAAAAGCAGAAGGGGAAATGCTCGTATGGGGGGGATGAGCACCCTCAGAGCCGCCCCCACAGCCCCGGGGTGCCGGGACACCGGCACAGCCTCACTCACCGCTCAGCACCGCGGGCACCGGGCACGGGGGGAGCTCCCGGAGGAGCAGAGCCTTCCCCGGATCCATGGCAGAGGAATTTCGGGCTGGATAAAGCGCCCTTGGATCCGTGCAAATTCGCCAGAGGCGTTGGAGGAGCGTCTCACGTCCCCTCAGAGACGCCGAAGTTGTGTCTGTGCTCCAGAGGGGCAGCGCTGCTGCTGGGCGAGCCGGGAGAACGGCCCTGGTGCAGAAATGGGGGAGCCAGCCCGGGGCACCCCCAAACCAGAGCCCCGGGAGGAGGGGGATGAGCTCCAGATTCAATGCAGCAGCCAGGCCCTGGGGCTTCTCCTCTTCAAGAGAGGAGGATGACGAGGAGGAGCAACCTTCCTCCCCACCACCCTATCCCGTTGCTCCCGGGCTGGGAGGAAAAAGCATCCTCGGGCTCCTTCCCGGAAAGCATCCCCCAAAAAGCAGCGCCCCAATCCCCCAAACTCCAGCCGGGCTCGGGGCAGGGAGGTTCCCGTGGATCCCTCGGATCCATGGATCCCGGGGGGAGCAGCGGCTTTGGAAGTGCCACGAGCACCCCCGGCCCCTTCTCCTCCGGCCACCCGGAGGGGGAAGAGCGGGCGCTGCCTGCGCAGCCCGGGCTGCGTCTGCCGCCCCCCGCCCCACCGGGGCTGGGGATGCACGAGGGGAGGGGGAGGCGGAGGGGAAGGACGGGGGGGACAAGTTCCCGCTGCCCCCGAGCAGCAGCAGCAGCAGCAGGGGGGTTCCTCCCTCTCCGCCCCTCAGGGTGGTTTTTAAGGCGTGTTTCGCTACGACCTTCAAACGGCAGCAGCCCGCAGCCCCCTCCCCACGGCCGCCACCCTGCCCGGCACCGCCCGGGGGTCGCAGGGGAGGGGACAGCCCCGGGGGCAGCGCCTGCCGGGCTCGGGGGGGCTCTGAGGGCACCGAGGGGCGGCCACGGGGCAGGGGGCGGGGAGCGGAGCCCCTCGGGAGCTGGGGGACCCCACAAGCCGGGTCCCGGTCCCCGGTGCTGCCGCCCCCCCGCCCGCTGCCGCCGCCAGGCCATGCACGGTGCCGGTGCCCCCCCGGTACCGCTGCCGGCCCCACGCCCCCCGCCCGCTGCCGATCCACGCACGGTACCGAGGCCGGTTCCGGACCGGTGCCTCTGCCCGGGGCCGGCCCGTGCACGGTACCGGTGCCACCGCACACACCCCCGCTCCCCGCGATACCGATCTACGCGCGATGCCGGGGCCGGTCCCACCCCCCTGCCCACGGCAGCTCATCCGCGGGGCCGGTGCCGCCCGCTGCCGGTCCCCACTGCCGGTGCCGGTCCCCGCTGACCCCTCCCGGTGCCGGTCCCCGCTGCCCCCCGCCCTGCACCGGTCCCCGCCGCTCCCCTGGCGGTGCCGGTGCCGATCCCTCCCCGCAGCCCCGCTCGGTGCCGGTCCCCGCCGCCCCCCTGGCGGTGCCGGTGTCCCCCGGCCGTGCCCCCGCCGGTGCCCCCGCACTCACCAGCGCGGCGCGGGCGCTGAGCAGCAGCAGCAGCAGCAGCGGGAGGCTCCGCAGCCCCCGGGGCGCCGGCGGCGGCACCTCCCCGGGCATCTTCCTGCCGCAAGGACGCTGCCGGCGGCGGCGGGAGGCGGCGGGAGGCGGCGGCGGGGGCGGGGAAGGGCCTTTGTTGCCGCCGCCCGCGGGAGGCGGGCGGTGGGTGCGGGCGCTGGGTGCGGGGCCGCCGCCGCCGCCGCGCCGCCCTCCCGGCCCCGCCGCGCCCCCCCCGCGCCGCCGCCGCCCCGCCCCGGCCCCGCACGGCCCCGCACGGCTCGGCCCGGGGACAGCGGGAGGGGACGGGGGAGGAGCCTGGGGGGGACCGAGGGGGGCTGGGGTGGATTGAGGGGTCCTGGGGTGGATGGGGGGAGCTTGAGGGGACTTGGGACAGATGGGGGGGGACCTGGGGTAGATTGGAGGGGACCTGGACACATGGGAGGGGTCTGGGGCAGACTGGGGGACCCTGGGGTAGATGGGGGGACCTCGGGGGACAGATGGAGGGGGGGTTTTGGGAAAATTGGGAGAACCCTGAGGTGGATGGGGAGGAGTGAGGGGGACGTGTGGGGGCAGGTTGGGGAGCCAGGGATAGATGGGGGCGACATGGGGTGGATTAGGGAGACCACGGGGACATCTGAGAGGGGTCTGGGGCAGACTGGGGGACCTTGGGAGGGGAGAACTGGGGGGCGTGAGGGGGATTGGGGTATATTAGGTGGCTGTGGGTTAAATGGGGGGAGCCTGATGGGAAGGGGGCACCTGGGGCAGACTGGAGGGTGAGCAGGAACAGATGGGGAGGGATCTGGGGCGGGTGGAAAGGGCTGGGGCAGATGGGGTGCACTGGGATGGGTGAAGGAGTACACCGGGGCAAACTGGGGGCAGCCCAGGGTCTGGGGGGGATCCGGGGCACATCAGGGAGATCCAGGGGGAGGTGGGAGGGTCTGGGGGCACCCAGGATTAGATGTGGGGAGCCCAAGGTGGTGTTTGGGACACCTAGGGGGTACTCAGGGATAGATGGGAGGGGAAACCTTCGG
The DNA here is from genome assembly GCF_012460135.2 of Molothrus ater. NCBI lineage: Eukaryota > Metazoa > Chordata > Aves > Passeriformes > Icteridae > Molothrus > Molothrus ater. The sequence continues at coordinate 1,229,588 of NC_050501.2, forward strand.
GCATTCCGGGAATCGCTCCCGGGCCGACAGCTGAACCGGCCTCAGTTTCCCCACTCAGAACCCGGGAGGGCGGTGGGATCAGAGGGCAGGACCATGACGGTGACACCCCCACACCTGTGGGACCATGATGGTGACACCCCCACACCATGACGGTGACACCCCCACACCTGTGGGACCATGACGGTGACACCCCCACACCTGCTGGGTGTCCCGGGAGTGGCTCCGCTCTGAATTTGGGTGTTTGGTCACCCCTGGGGGTGGTGAGGCTGTGGGTGGGATGGGATGGGATGGGATGGGATGGGATGGGATGGGATGGGATGGGATGGGATGGGATGGGATGGGATGGGATGGGATGGGAAGGGATGGGATGGGATGGGATGGGAATGAGCCATTTCCACACGTGAATTCCTCCTTTCCTGTCAGGGGCCTAAAAATAGACTGGGACTCTCCTAAATCCCCTCATTTACCCCCAGAATACAGTCCGGGAGGGGCTCGGGGTGGGGCAGGGAGGTTACTGCAACAAAGGAGGGAAAATCAACAAAATTCAGCCAAAAATGGAGCTGAACCCCCTCGGGTTGGGAGAGCAGGGACTCGGCTCCCCACAAATGCCCCCGAGGATCCTCCCACTGCCCCGGGACTGGAAACTCAGGGAACACCCGGGGGGGAGTGGGAAACATCGGGGGGGCTCTGGGGGCCCCCACCTGAGAGACTCCATTGGGTTTTAATTGTCCTATAATTAGCAGAATCCAAATTAATTGTTTTTAAAGTACATTTATAGAATGAGTGAGAAGTGGGAAGGGAGGGGCAAAACCCAGGGAAAGGTGGGGAGGGGCTGAGGGTGAAAAGGGTTCCCAGGGACACCCCAGGGACACCGGGGGGGGTCCCAGAGTGGGGGGATCCCCGGGACAGTGGGGTGGTCCCGGAACAGGGGGTGCCCAGAGAGGGGGGCCGGGGGTGTCCCTGGGGCCATGGGGGATCCGGGGACAGGAGGTGGCTTTGGGGGGGGGGGGGGAGTCCCGCGGACACCGGGGGGGACTCAGGGACACCGGGGACACCGAGCCAGGGGTGTCACAAGGCAGGGGGGACCCGGGGACACAGGTGGGTGCCATGCAGGGGGGATCGTGGAGCAGGGGCCACCGGTGCTGGAGGGTCCCAGGGATGGGGGTCCCAGTGCCAGGGATGTCCCCAGGCAGGGCTGTTGACCCAACACAGAGGGTCCCGGTGCTGGGGTGTCCCCAGGCAGGGTCCCCGGGCAGGGCTGCTGTCCCCACACAGGGTCCCGGTGCCGGGATTTCCTCAGGCAGGGCGGTGTCCCCAGGCAGGGCCGCTGTCCCCACTCAGGGTCCCGGTGCCGGGGTGTCCCCACACGGGCTCCGCTGTCCCCACACAGGCCCCGCCCGGCCCGGGCCCGTTGCTGGGCCTGCACCGCCCCGCCGTGGCCGCCGCCACCCCTGCAGGGACCGGGCCAGGGCCGCAGGGTCCCCGCGGGTCCCCAGCGAGGGGTGGCACCCCAGGGGTGGCCCCTGAAGGCTGGCGGGGCTTTGTGGGACCCCACAGGAGGAGCTGGGGGCGGGCGGGGGGCGCTGCCAGCGGGGCCTTGTCCCCCCGCGGCCGCGGTGACAGCGGCAGCGCCGGTCCCCTGGTGTCCCCTCGGGTCTGGGCAGAGCGATGGGACAGGGGGTGGCACAGGGATCCCGGCTGAGGGGACAGGTGCCTTCAGATCCCTTCTCCAGCCGCAATCACCAGCCGTGCTCAGGAGGGACGGAGGCAGGGCCTGCACGGAGCCCCCGTGTCCTTCCCGGGCCGTGTCCCCTGTGTCCCTCAGCACGGAGCCCCCGTGTCCTTCCCGGGCCGTGTCCCCTCTGTCCCCCGGCAGGGCCAGCACGGAGCCCCCGTGTCCTTCCCGGGCCGTGTCCCCTGTGTCCCTCAGCACGGAGCCCCCGTGTCCTTCCTGGGCCGTGTCCCCTCTGTCCCCCGGCAGGGCCAGCAGCTCCGATCCCACTCCCCAACTCCTCGGGGTGGGAACGGTGCCAGGGCTGGCCCTGGACCCGCAGGACTCTGGGGAACAAACACAGAGCCTGGGCACGCTCCCTTCCTCTGCAGCCAGAATGGAATGCTCAGTGCTGAATTAAACATTATAAAATAGATTTATCTCCCTCATTTTCACCGTGTTTGTCCCCAGACCTGCAGCTGACTGAGCTCCACAGGTACCACCAGGTAAATGAGGTGGTGAAGAGCTCAAGAGACACCCAAAGAGCTCTAAAACCCCAAAGTTCAAGTGTCCATGCCCCTGCCAGCCATGCTGGGACACAGGGTGGGCAGAAACGCTGGGCAGAAATGGAGTCAAACCTCAAATCTGCTGAATTTAACACTAATGGGGTGGGAAAAGGTCAGTCCCAGTATGGGGTCCCAGATCAGTCCCGGTGTGGGAACAGATCAATCCCAGTACAGGATCCCAGATCAGCCCTGGTGTGAGTCCCAGACCAACCCTGGTGTAGGGATCCCAGATCAATCCCAGTGTGGGAACAGGTCAATCCGTGTGGGGTTCCCAGATCAGTCCTGGTGTGAGTCCCAGACCAATCCTGGTGTAGGGATTCCAGATCAACCCCAGAGCAGGAACAGATCAATCCCAGTGTGAGTAAAGGATCATCGATCCCAGTACAGCATCCCAGATCAATCCCAGAGTGGGGTCCCAGGGGTGCTGGCCCTGCTGAGGGATGGGAATGGGATGTGGGAAGAGTCCGGGCTTCAAACCCACCCTTTCCACATGCTAAGCAAAAATAAGTAATTTCCTGTAAAATGGGCATTTTCTTGCCCTCTATCACTTGGCCACTGACCCTGCCTCCACAAGTTCCCAGATTCATCAGCATTCTCCAAATGTCCCTCTGGAAAAGGGATTTTAAATGCAGCAAAGGGCAGCAAAGGGATAGGGAAGGTCCTGGATGCTGCAAATGGGGGAAGCTGGTGGGAAGGAGAGGCTGATTTTGGGGTTCTGTTCACACAGGGAAAGAAATGGGGAGCTGGAGCTTCCTAAATAAGGAATTGGGGGAATAAGGGAGACCAGGACATCATGGGGGCAGCAGGGGATGAGCGGGGGTAGAACCATCAGATCCATGGAGAAGCACCCGGGAAAGAATTCCCATTTCCCAAGATCCCATCCAGCCCTGCCCTCTGCCACTGGCAGCCATTCCCTGCCTCCTGTCCCTCCATCCTTGGCCCCAGTCCCTCTGCAGCTCTCCTGGAGCCCCTGCAGGCCCTGCAAGGGCTCTGAGCTCTCCCTGGAGCCTTCTCCTCTCCAGGGCAGCACCCCCAGCTCTCCCAGCCTGGCTCCAGAGGGGCTCCAGCCCTGCAGCAGCTCCGTGGGCTCCTCTGGGCTCTCTCCAGCACCTCCAAATCCTTGATTTTGGGGGCTCCAGGGCTGGGGCAGCTCTGCAGGTGGGGTCTCAGGAGAATCCCCCATTCCTGTGCTCATGGAGCCTGTTTAGGACAGGCTCCCAGTCCTGCACTTTAAAATCATCTCTGGGTGTTTCCCCCCCAAAAATAATGCCAGCTCAGCTCCCCCCTTCAGCACGTCAGACTTGCAAAGACAGAAATAAAGCCATGAAAAATGCCCTTCCCCTGCTCCATCCCAGCCCTCCAGCACAGCTCCAGCCCCTCCGTGTCCTGGTGCCACATTGAAGCTCCAAACTCAAATTCAACATTCCATGAACAGCACAGCTCCGAGCCTTCCCTGTGTCCTGCCCTTGTATTGGTGCTCCAATTCTGTGAACAGCAGAGCCCCAGCTCTTCCCTGTGTCCTGGTCCCACAGTGAAGCTCCAAACTCAAATCCAACATTCCATGACCAGCACAGCTCCAAAGCCTTCACTGTGTCCTGCTCCTACCCTTGGAGTGAAGCTCCCAACTCCAACTGAACATTCCATGAAAAGCAGAGCTCCAACTCTTCCCCGTGCCCCTGGATTGAGGCTCCAATTCCATGAAAAGCACAGCTCCAGCCCTTCCCCCCTGTGTCCTGCTCCCACATGGAAGCTCCAAACTCCAACTGAACATTCCATGAAAAGCACTCCTCCAAGCCTTCCCTGTGTCCTGGCCCTGCAGCAAACCTCCAAAGTCCAAAACAGCACTCCATGAAAAGCACAGCCCCAGCTCTTCCCTGTGTCCTGGCCCTGGACTGAGGCTCCAATTCCATGAAAAGCACAGCCCCAGCTCTTCCCTGTGTCCTGGCCCTGGACTGAGGCTCCAATTCCATGAAAAGCACAGCCCCAGCTCTTCCCTGTGTCCTGGCCCTGGACTGAGGCTCCAATTCCATGAAAAGCACAGCCCCAGCTCTTCCCTGTGTCCTGCTCCAAATTCCAATTCAACATTCCATGAGAAGCTCCAGCTCTTCCCCTTGTCCCCTGGATTGAGGCTTCAAACTCCAACAAACAATTCCATGAAACCCCGAGCCAGATTCCAAAGTTCTGTATTTTTCAAAATAAAGATCACACGTTGTTTAGAGACAATCTACACAAGAGTTACAAAAAATAGTCGCCCAGGCAGAAGCATACACAGGTTTGTTAATTATACACATATGGTTACAAGTGTGCTTGCAAAAAAGTTCATTGGAAATATACACAAGGCTCTGTAAATGTACACCGTGTAGTGTTACAATTCTATATTCAAACGAGGAAAATTGACAGTATGTTACATTCACTTACAAGTAGACAAAATGCAAAATACAGTTCATCTTCTGTACAAAAAAGGGGGAGGTGATTCACACTTTACAAGGTGAAAAGGGGCTCTGATTGTAAGGAAAACTAGGAGGGGGCTGTACTTTTGCACTTTTTGTTTCTTACTGTCACAAAAGAAGCAAAACATTACTTTGTAAGATTCAAAAAAACACTATTTGGAACTGAATCAGGTCTGTAGAACATTTAGAAAGGATCTCTACCGTCCAACTAGGTGACAAATAAAACCAAGCAGTTTATTTTTCTTCCTTTTTTGTTTTTAAACATTAACTAGGCTGTATAAAGAGAACATTTCCTTCAAAAGAAAAAATTTACTTCTGGTTGAAATTACAATTTACAATATACAACACTATATGCTACGACCATAAAAGGTGTGAATATACACTGAAATGCACAGGTTTTGCTAAATTCTTTTTTTTTTCCTGTTTTCTTACCAAAAAACGGGTTTTATGTCGATTCAAACTTCTCCACATTTACATTACAGAGGTTTACAAATGTACAATTGTACAGTCAGAAGTATGTTCCACTACTAGGGTACATTATAGATACAGATCAGACATCAAAACAAGAAAATACTACAAATTTTTATATATGTAAAGTCTACACCAAGTATACACTATATATTTATAGAAGCAAGACCAAAGCCGAGTTGGATTTTTTTCTTTTTCCTCATGCTAAATAATCAAATTGTGTCTCTCCAGGTGAACAGAGGAGTGGGCATAAAAAACCCCCCAAATCCTCCACTTTTAGATCATCTCTAGGTGTTTTCTCAAAACGCCAGCTAAGCTCCCTCCTTCAGCATGTCAGTCACAAATAAAATAGAAATAAAGCCGTTAAAAAGTCCCAAAACCGGAATTTTGGTGTCTTTGTTTAAAACCAAACTTTAGCAAGTTGAATTTTTCTCTGTTTAGTATTTCTACCAGTGGTGTCACTGAACTAAAATTCCAACTTCTTGCTGATTTTTGGGCTAAAAGGAGGAAAAAAAAACCCCAAAAAAAGGTATTTGCAAAAAAGGATGAATTAAAAACAGGGGTTTTTTTCCTGTTTTGTTTGTTGTCTTCGAACCAACCACCCTGAAAGTCTCCACATTTGGAATATAGATACAACAGTGAACAAAAATGTGGCCTTCCATGTACATCTGAGACCTATGTACAAGAATTCTATACACCAGTAAAACAGCAGGGCAATTAGTTAATTAAAAAAAATAATTAGTACATGTTATGCATAATAAAATTAAAGAAATTTACAAAGGCTTCTCTTTTTTTTTTTTTTGTGGTTTTTTTTTTCTGCTTTTCTTTGCTTGTTTTTTTTTTTTTTCTTTTTTTCCTGTGGGTTTTGTTTGTGTTTTTTTAGCAACCGTGGCGGGTGGTGTGGGTGGGTTCTGGGGTGGATTCCTGGTGGATTCCTGGGATCCTGGAGTGCCTCTGGAGCAGCCCCTGCTCAGATGATGCCATTGGGGGGGCCGCAGATGGGCCCCAAATCCACCCCATTTTTCATGTAGTATTTCTCCAGCTTGGCCAGGATGTGCTTGCCGTAGGTGTACTTGCGCAGCGTGGCGATGTGGGGCCGGATCTGGGCAAAAGCAACCAAAAAAATGGGATTTAAGACATAAATAATGCATTAAAAAGGCCCCTTGCCCTGCTCTCCACCCCAGCTCCAGCCCTTCCCAGTGTCCTGCTCCCGCATGGAAGCTCCAAATTCCAATTCAACATTCCATGAACAGCACAGCCCCAGCTCTTCTCTGTGTCCTGCTCCTGGACTGCAGCTCCAATTCCATGAACAGCTCTGCTCCAAGCCTTCCCCGTGTCCTGGTCCCACACTGAAGCTCCAAACTCCAACTAAATATTCCATGAACAGCAGAACCCCCGCTCTTCCCCATGTCTTGGTCCCACAGTGGAGCTCCAAATTCCAATTCAACATTCCATGAAAAGCAGAGCTCCAACCTCTTTCCTGTGTCCTGCTCCTGGATTGCAGCTCCAATTCCATGAAAAGCACAAAAGCACAGCTCCAGCCCTTCCCTGTGTCCTGCTCCCACACAGAAGCTCCAAATTCCAATTCAACATTCCATGAACAGCACAGCCCCAGCTCTTCTCTGTGTCCTGCTCCTGGACTGCAGCTCCAAATCCATGAACAGCTCTGCTCCAAGCCTTCCCCGTGTCCTGGTCCCACACTGAAGCTCCAAACTCCAACTGAACATTCCATGAACAGCAGAGCCCCCGCTCTTCCCCATGCCCTGCCCCTAGACTGCAGCTCCAATTCCATGAAAAATACAGCCCCAGCTCTTCCCTGTGTCCTGCTCCTGCCCTTGGAGTGAAGCTCCAAACTCCAACTGAACATTCCATGAACAGCAGAGCCCCAGCCCCTCCCCATGTCCTGCTCCCCTCAGGATTTATGAAACCTGAGTGGGGTCACACCCATCCCCAGGGTCAAACCAACCCCCCCAGACCCCAGAAGTCTTGGCTGGCACTGATGCCTCAGGTTCAGCTTTTCTGTTTTTCAGACTCTGCTTTAGTGTGTGGGTCTGGGTTCACATTATGGGATGCTGAGCTCTGTGCACAGAGCAGGGAGACAAAACAATTCCTGCTCCAGCTGGGCACCAAGGACAAATGATCCAAATCTCAGCCCAGGAGCACAAACACCGTGGGCTGGAGAGAGAAAAACAAGCAGGGTGGGACTGCAGGGGCTAAAGCTGGAATGGGACAATGAACTGCAAGGTGCAAATGGAGCAGAACTGATCCAAGGGAGAGACCCCGTGCCCGGCCGTGCATTTTGGGACCATTTTGGTTCATCTTGGGTGCAGGCCTGGCTGGGCTCTGGTGCTGCCCAAGGTGCATCCATGGATCCATTATCCTTTTAATTTATCCTTTTAAGAAATCCCTGCTTTATTCTTTAGCTCTGTCCAGCCTCTGCTCTAGGGCAGCCTTCCCAAGGCATCAGCATCACACAGTTCTGGAATCCAGGCAGTGTTCCCCAATTCCCAGTGGGATTCTGCACAAGGCAAGCACTGGGGCTTTGGATTAAATGGATTCTCACTGCCTGGGAAGGGTCAGATGGGATATGGGGAAGGAATTCCTGGCTGTGAGGGTGGGAGGGGCTGGGCTGGAATTGCCAGAGCAGCTGTGGCTGCCCCTGGAGCCCTGGCAGTGCCCAAGGCCAGGCTGGAGCAGCCTGGGACAGTGGGAGGTGTCCCTGCCATGGCAGGGGTGGCACTGGGTGGGATTTAAGGGTTCTCTAACTCAAACCATTCCAGGATTCCATGATTTCCCCATTTTCTCCTCTCCAAGTGGATGTGCAGCATTCCCTGCTCCAAGGCTGTCCACATCCACCACTGCCCCTAACAGGGACCTCATCTCCAACTGCTCCTGGCTCAGCAGCTCAGCCTCCAGTCCCTCACATTCCTGTTGCACTCCAGGGACCCCATTCCCACAGCACAAATCCAACCTGGCCCCCATTCCCAGCAGGAATGACTCCTGTGCCCAGCAGGAGCAGAGAAGCTCCAATTCCAACCTTTCCTTCTCTACCCAGCTTCATCTCTTTCACTTTCTCCCTTTACTGACACAACTGTTAAAATCACTTTTCAATTTCATTTTTTAAAATAAAATCTTAAATAAAATCTCATTTTTAGCCCCATCCCAAGCTGCTGTTTTCCACAACCAGCAGCCATTCCCACAGCCCTTGGCTCCATTTTTCCAGGCTTTCCTGAAGCCTGGGATCACAGCTGAAATCACATTCACTCAGGCCCACTTAGCTGTCAACCCTGAGCTATTTTTGACAGCCCCACTGATAATCTAATTTGCATTTTATCCAAGGGCTTTGCTCCATGGGAAAAAGAAAGTAAGAAATGTTAGGAACAATAATTTGTATTTTTTTTAATACACAATTCTCTGTTATGGATTAACAAATCCAGGGCCCTTCTGCTGCCACAGATAAATTGGGTGTATCCCTTGCCAGATATCCTTATTTAATTATCTTTAGCATTTCTTGTGCACTAAAACAGATTTGGGGTTAAAAGAATGACTCTGAGTGGCTCCTGAACCTAAGATTTAACCTCCCTTAGGATTATTCCAGCTGTTTGTGTTGATTCTGTGCATATGGAGGTCAAAGCAGCTCCCTCACACAAATTCCCACTGCTTTCCCAGAAAAATCAGTCTGGTTTAGTCAAGGATGCTTAAATATAATTTAAAAAAAAGCTTCATTAGCATTTGAATACCTGACATTATTCAAGATAAATAAATCTCAGCTTTTCCATGCCTGGGTCAGTCAGGATTTCATTTCTCTGGCTGTACCTGGGCTTTTTCATCAAGTAACCCCAACAAATGTCACTGAGGAAAATTAAAATCCCCTCAGCCCCACCCCCATCTAAAGCCTGTTATTCTCCATCCACTGCCATTCTGCAGCCCTGCAAATGTGACCTTTAAAAGCAGGAAAATGAAGATATTCCCTGTTCCAGGGCTCCCTGCCCCTGGAGCAGCAGGCACAGGGGATGGCAGCAAGGCAGATTTCATTGCAAATGGCTTCATTCTGGATAAATCTGAGCTCCTGGGATGGCTGTGCACTCACACACTGCAGGGTAATGCTAAACCATGGGAGTTTGGGATATCAGGAGGATTCTTCTCCATGGAAAGGGTGCTCAGGCATTGGAACTGCCCAGGGAGGTTTGGAGTCCCCAACCCTGGAGGTGTCCAAGGAATTACTGGAGGTGGCACTCAGGGCTCTGCTGGGGACAAGGTGGGGACAGGGCACAGGCTGCACTCAGTGGCCTTGGGGGGGCTTTTCCAGCCTCAGGGATCCCAGGATTCTGGGAAGTGTCACACCAAAATCCATTTAGAAGTGAGAAACAGGATTTGATAAATTGCTGTGGGCTCTAAGGTGGCACCAGCACGGTGGCACCAGGCAAGGCCAGTGGCCTTGGAGGGACATGGAGGGACATGGAGGGACATGGAGGGACAGGTGGGGCTGGCAGCCACGGGCACAGGGACACATCCAGCAGGGACACAGCCTGAGGGACACAGGGACAGTCACAGGGACACAGCCACAGCAGACAGGCACAGGGACAGATCCAGCAGGGACACGGCCACAGGGACACAATGGGACACAGCCTGAGGGACAAAGGGACACAGGCAGGGGGACACAGCCCACAGGGACAGAGCAAGAGAGACAGAGCCCAAGGGACACAACCCACAGGGACACAGCCCAGGGGACACAGAGGGACACAAGCATCAGGGACAGAGGAGGAGGCAGGAGGACACAAGCAGCAGGGGCACAGCCCACAGGGACACAGAGGGACAACTTGCAGGGACACAGGCAGGGGGACACATTGGGACACAGGCAAAGGGGCACAGTCCACAGGGACACCACAGAGCCAGAGGGACACCAGAGCCCCAGGGACACAGAGGGACAGAGATGGGGGACACAGGCAGGGGACACAGGCAGGGGACACAGCCCCAGGCCCGGGTGGCTCCCGGTGTCACTCTGATGTCCCCAGCCTGGGAGCCACAGGCCCTGGCAGGAGCGCGGCGCCTGCTCGCTGCAGAACTGGGTCACTGGGACACGGGCACTGCTGCCAGCTGCAGCTCCAGCCCAGGGCAGCTCCGTACTCCTCCAGAAAGCTGGAGAGGGATTTGTGACACGGGAATGGAGTGACAGCACACAGGGAATGGCTGCACTCGGACACAGGGCAGGGACAGATGGGACACTAGGATGGAATCGTTCCTGGGACCCCAACATCAGCAGCACCTGGAGCTGCTGGACAGAGTCCAGGAGTTTCTGGAGCTGCTGCAGGGCTGGAGCCCCTCTGGAGCCAGGCTGGGAGAGCTGGGGGTGCTCCCCTGGAGAGTAGAAGGCTCCAGGGAGAGCTCAGAGCCCTTGCAGGGCCTGAAGGGGCTCCAGGAGAGCTGCAGAGGGACTGGGGCCAAGGATGGAGGGACAGGAGGCAGGGAATGGCTGCCAGTGGCAGAGGGCAGGGCTGGATGGGATCTTGGCAATTGGGAATTGTTCCCTGGCAGGGTGGGCAGGGGCTGGGCTGGAAGTGCCAGAGCAGCTGTGGCTGCCCCTGGAGCCCTGGCAGTGCCCAAGGCCAGGCTGGACATTGGGGCTGGCAGCACCTGGCACAGTGGGAGGTGGCCCTGGGCTGCAATGAGCTGGCATTGAAGATCCCTTCCCACCCAAACCACTCTGGCATTCCCATTCCTCAATCCAGGATGGAAACCAGCAGCAAAATCCATTGCAGCAAATGGAGAAAGGAAAGGAAAGAATGATTTCCTGCATGGTTCCAGGTGCCCCCAGTGCCATTTGCCACAGGGGTTTGTAGCCTGGCAAGGCCTGGTTGGAGAGGTTTGGGCTCTGCCAGGGTGCCCAGAGCAGCTGTGGCTGCCCCTGGAGCCCTGGCAGTGCCCAGGCCAGGCTGGGCATTGGGGCTGGCAGCACCTGGCACAGTGGAAGTGTCCCTGGGGTGGAACAAGATGAGTTTTAAGGTCCCTTCCAGCCCAAACCCTTCCATAATTTCCACCTCCCAGTCACTGAAACACTCCAACCCCTCTGCCTTCACTTCCCTCAGGGCCCAGCAGTGCCAGGCTGTCCCTCCCCAGCCCCAGTGCCCACCTTGTGCATGACAATCTTCCTCTGGGCCGGCTCTGCCACGTCGATCATCTTCTGCACCACGTAGTTGGCGTACTGATCCTTCATCATGGTGTATAAGGCACTGTGGGGGCCGTCGTTCATGGTGCACACCTCGTCGATGAGCATGGCCCGCTCCGTGCGCGACGCGTGCGTCACACACTTCTCCACCACATTGCTGAGGGGACACGGCAGCGTCAGCGCGGCGGGAACGGGGAAATGGGGATGGGAACGGGGATGGGAATGGGAATGGGGAATGGGAGTGGGGATGGGGAATGGGAGTGGGGATGGGGAATGGGAGTGGGGATGGGGAATGGGAGTGGGAATGGGGAATGGGAGTGGGGATGGGAATGGGAAATGGGGATGGGAACAGGAATGGGGAATGGGAATGGGGATGGGGAATGAGGATGGGGAATGGGAACGGGAACGGGAATGGGAGTGGGGATGGGAATGGGAAATGGGGATGGGAAAATGGGAATGGGGATGGGGATGGGAACAGGGATGGGAATGGGAATGGGAACAGGGAATGGGGATGGGAATGGGAACGGGGAATGGGAACAGGCAATGGGGATGGGAATGGGAACGGGGAATGGGAATGGGAACGGGGAATGGGAATGGGGATGGGGATGGGAATAGGAATGGGGATGGGAATGGGGATGGGAATGGGAATGGGGATGGGAATGGGGAATGGGAATGGGGATGGGAATGGGGATGGGAAATGGGGATGGGAAAATGGGAACTAGGAATGGGGATGGGAACAGGGATGGGAATGGGAATGGGAACAGGGAATGGGGATGGGAAATGGGAGTGGGGATGGGAATGGGAAATGGGAGTGGGGATGGGAATGGGGATGGGAAATGGGAGTGGGGATGGGAATGGGGATGGGAATGGGAAATGGGAGTGGGGATGGGAATGGGGATGGGAATGGGAAATGGGAGTGGGGATGGGAATGGGGATGGGAATGGGAAATGGGAGTGGGAGTGGGGATGGGAATGGGGATGGGAATGGGAAATGGCAGTGGGGATGGGAATGGGGATGGGAATGGGAAATGGGAGTGGGAGTGGGGATGGGAATGGGGATGGGGAATGGGAACAGGAATGGGGAATGGGAATGGGGATGGGGAATGGGAATGGGGAATGGGAATGGGGAATGGGGATGGGAATGGGGATGGGGAATGGGAACGGGGATGGGGAATGGGAGTGGGGATAGGAATGGGGAATGGGAAATGGGGATGGGAATGGGAACTGGGAATGGGAACAGGAATAGGGGATGGGATGGGATGGGGATGGGAGTGGGGATGGTGATGGAAAGGGGGAATGGGGATGGGAATGAGGATGGGAATGGGGATGGGAATGGGGAATGGGGAAATGGGAACTAGGAATGGGGCAGGGAACTCGGCAGGGAAGTGGGAATGGAGCACAGAAGTGGGAATGGAGTAGGGAAGTGGGAATGGGAACAGGAACTAGGAATGGAGCAGGGAACTGGGAACGGGGACAGGGAACTGGGAATGGGAGCAGGGAACTGGGAATAGGGAACTGGGAACAGAGCAGGGAACTGGGAATGGAGCAGGGAACTGAGCACAGGATGTCTCCTCGAACCTTTTCACCCAGCCCTAAGAGGATCTCATGTGCTGCTACAAGGGCAGGGGATTTGTGCTGGCAGAGCTCAGCAATGTCAAACAAGATTTGGGATCTCAGTGGGAATTTGGGATCTGGACCAGCTCGTATTTCACCCCAATTTGTGCTTTGGGATCTGAGTGGGAATTTGGGAACTGGACCAGTTCAGGCCAGTGTCCAGTGATGCTCTATGAGGTCAGTGTCCACTCTCACTAGAGAAGCCAAGTTGTTGTTTTGATTTTCCCCCCACTGGAACGTGGTGGGAATGGACATCCAAGGTAAGAACAACAGAGAAATGCTGGTTCAGGAATGAAAAATCTCAGCCAAGCAGAGGATTTCCAGAATTCCTGAATATATTAATGAGCAGCCTGAGCTCTCTGGAGAGGCAGAAGTAGGGTACATGAAAGGGGACCACGAGCTGTGCTGGGCTCATCCCACACCCCTGCCTGACTCACAGCATCACCCAGAGGGTCTGCTCAGCTCAGGGGACCCTCCACTAATTAATGGAGCTGGAAAGAAGTTTGGGAAAAAAGAACCAGGCAAAGCAGGGAGGAAGAACCTGAAATAACAACGTGAAGACCACGCTCTCCTAATTCTCATTAATGTTCCACTTCCCTTGTGTCCATGGGTACTCTCATCAGAGGAAGGGGGAATTCTGAGCCTTTGAAGAGCTCAGCCTTCATGTTCTGAGGGCTGGAAGCTCATCCAGCAGGGATTCACACATGTGGGAAGCAGTGCTTTGTCCTGACATCACAAATACCTGGATCCTGCCTCACCCACGTGTGGCTCTGAAGCATCTGGGAATGCTGCAGCTCCCCTTGGAGGGGTCCCTCCCTGGGTGTGACTCCAAAGGGACACAGCAAAAAGCTGGGAATGACTCAGTGAGTGGAAATTCCTCTGGGAAAAGCGGGATGGATTGTGCTGCACTGATTTCCCAAATCTCCCCATGGCTGGACACAGCATCCCCGGGCAGTGAATGTTCTTAAAATCCAAGGGGTAGTGACAACTTAAACCCCATGAAAATAAACCAGATAAAGCAAAACACACAAGAATTCCTGGTGCAATTCAGGAGCTTGGTTTACAGCTACCCTTCCACATCTCCATCCTCCTCCGTGACAGACTGGCTGACATACCTCAGTTTATAACTATTATAAATAACATTTTTTATGAAGCAAAAGTCACTTTCACCTCCCCTACACCCACCCCTACATCTTCTGCAGCCCTTCCATGTGTCCATGCTGCCAGAGGGAGAATTTAAGGAAGGAATTACTACCTGGCAAATTTATGTTGACTCAACACAAGCACGTTGCCTCTGATTTCTGCTACAATCTTGCTCTTGTCCTCGGGCCGGCCGTGCTCCAGGACGTGCTGGATAACGTAATTCCCATACTGATCCTGGGTGGGAGGCAGCAGAGATGGGCACAACAGGTGGGTAAGGGACTAGAAGCATTCCCAGAAAACTGATTCCCTAAGTGCATTCCGAGTTAGAAGTTCAACTAAAGATTAATTATAATATTTACTGTACAAATCAGATCAATACTTTCTCTGCAAAATGTGCATTCTAGGGTGGTACCAGGTGGTAAAATGATGCGTTTTTGTAGAAATTTTCTTAATTTATAGAACTCAAAATTATGTCCTTACACAGGGAATGTCCATATTCTGCTTATTCCCAGGTTTTTTCCCCTCTCTCCAGGTTCAAACCTACCAAATCCCATGTCCTGGAGGGGTGTGCCACGGGTCTGGCTATGGGACACTGCTCTGAATTTGGGAATTTTCAGACCACAGGCTATTTATTTTCCAGTTCAGGGTACCACAGGCATGGCCTGATGTCCATGCCCAGCCTCTTCCCTCTTCCCAGTGCTGAGCACACAGGACTTGGGCCCTGGACCAGCTCATATTTCACCAGTTTGTGCCTTGGGATGTCAGTGGCAATTTGGGAACTGGATCAGAACTGGGTTTGCTGCTTTCTCCACAGGCCCCAAGAGCAGAATCCACGTAAAATCCTGGCACACCATGTTCTCCCAGAGACTGCAGGGAGGAGGGAAGGCAGCCAGGAGGGGGTGAGCACAGAACCAACTCTTTTTAAGAATTCCAGTGACTTTGAATTCTTAAAGCCAGGAGGGATGCCAGGAGCTGATTCACTCCTTTTCCTTGGAGTGATCAGCTCCTGGCACCCCTCCTGCACTGGAGCTCCTGGAAGAGCTCCTGGCTCTTCCCTGCACTGGAGAGAAGCCCCAGGACATGGAGCCTCCTCAGGCAGGGAGGTGCCACCCCTGGCCCTGCGCCCGTGGCCAAAGCAGGCGGTGCTGATGAAATTCCTGCCTGCTGTGCTCACTCCCATCCCTTCTCCAGGCGGGAATCTCCCTGCAGGAGCTGTCCCAGCACTCAGCAGTGACCTGGGGACCCACTGACCTGCACCAGCTGCTCCGTGTGCTGGTGGAGCTCCTCCAGGATGGGCAGGGTCTGCTCGGGCAGACAGTGCTCCAGGATCCGCTGGATCACCCGGCAGCCGTAGGGGTGCGTGGACAGAGCAAACACCTGGGGACAAAGGACAGGCAGCAGCGTGCCATTAGTCCTTGGGAATCCCAGAAACCTGCCAGGATTCCTGCAGGGAATGCCAGCTCCAGGCAGCAGCAGCTGGGAAACACCCACCGGGATCCCAGGCACATCCCGTCCCTACCTGGGGAAGGCTCAGCTTCCCCAACTATAAAAAGCAAATGGTGAAACTTCTTGATTCATCAAAAAAAACAAACCTGGAACAACCAAGCATTGCTGGAAGCTTGGTTATTCTTTCCAAATAATTCCAGCACATTGTTTGCCAGCACAAATTTTAAGCTATTTAAGAAATGCTATGAACCAGAAAAGTTAAAAATGCCCAGCAAAGGATTTTCCTCAACTGTTTGGATTTGTTTAAAAGCCTTAACAGTGCTTAGGAGAAGTGACAACAAAGAATCTTTCTCATTTCTAATGGATTAGCAGATCTGTGGGTGAGAACATGACACATTCTGTTATTGCTGCTCCGTTTTCTGTCTGAAGCACAAAGTCCCATTTGGTTGCTTTGATTTAACAACAGCAGCAAATCCAAGCACTGAAGTTTAAATCAACAGCCACACATTTTTAATAACTGGTGAGTAAACCCTGCAGGGAAACAGGGCCTGGAGTGCAATTAACTGCAGGAAAATCATCTGGAGGTGCTAAGTTTAATCTGCTGTGTGAAGGTTCAGATAAAACTGTGACAACTGGTCAAGGAAATGTCAGCGCCATCAGCTGAGCTCACAGAGCTGTTTCTGCCTTCCCAAACTCCCAGTGGAAAATCCAAGCCTAAATTCTAATCAGGAGCAAGTTTCCAGGCACAATCCTGCTTGTTTTGACCCAGCCAACCAAATCCCCACTTTCCCCAGCTCCCAGCTCCTGGTTCCTGCTGTAGCAGCCCCTGGCTGCTCTCACATCCCTGGGGCAAGTCCTCAAAACTTCAAAGTGCCCCTGCAAAGCCAATTAAATTGAGGCTGGGAACACCCCATAAGCAGCACTTTTGTACCGGGACCTGAGGCAGGCAGAGTGAAGCCAGCCACAACTGATACCCAATGATCAATTCAGGAGAGGACGCCAATAAAAAAGCAAAAAGGAAGAGAGTGTCAAGGACAATTGTCCATTTCTAGATGAAACTCCTGCTTCTTCCTTGCTCTGAGGCCCCTGGGAATCGGCATTCAGCCTTCCTCTAAGTCACCTGCACAGACAGGGAGCAGAATGACACTTTGCTCTCCTGTGCATCCCCCATTTTCCTCTCTGCTCCCTTCAAAGAGAAATGAATCTGAAATGCACCAAGTTCACCAATTCTTTGGGTTATCAGGGTCACCTGCCACTAAAAGGGGATCAGCTCTGGGCTCAGAACTTGCTGGGGTTTTACACAAGTGAGGTGATAATTAAGGGATTAATGGAGTTCAGACATGGCTAAGGTACCTCAGCAGCACAAAACTCTGCTCCCCACCTTCACTGGAAGATGGATTAGGGAGAGCCCTGTTTTCCCTCATCACTCAAAACCACTCAATATTCCAGGAGAACAGACTTGTGCAAGGAGGTTTTACTCTGACAGCTCTGCCCAGAAATGATAACACAGATGTGACCAAGGAGTTTCTGGACTCTCAGGTGGCTGAATCAACCCTGCAAGCAACAGCTGCTGAAACTGAGAATTCCCAGGAGGTGAAGTCCCAGCCACTCTGAGGCTGTTCCAAGCTGGCAGCAGGAGCTGGGCAGGGCCTCACCTGTCCCTTGAAGGCATCAATGATGAACTGCAGGGACTGGGGCTGCACACACTCGATGCACTTCTGCACCACGTGGTTCCCGTTCTGGTCCTTGACGCACTTGAGCACGTGCCCGTCCAGCTCCCGAACCATCTCGTTCTACAGAGGACACAGCACAAACAGAAAGCACCACCAGCATCCCCAGCTCAGAGGGCACAGCTGGCACTGCTGGCCTGGGCAGGAATGGCACAGGAGTGAGGGGTGCTCCCATGGCCAGGAGGTGAGGCTTGGCTGGACACAGAAACCAGCAGGGTTCTCCCCTGCTCTGACACCCTGTTAGCAGCCTGGCCTGCTGGGAGGGGCCCTGGAACAGAGCCTGGAGCTCCATTCCAACCCAGCCCATCCATGGATGGGACTCTGGGAAGATGAAGCCCTCCTTCCTGATGAGCATCCTCTTCCAAGCATCCAAATTAAAGAAATCCTGACTGAGCCAGAGCTTTCCTGTGCATCCTCCATTGTCCTCTCTGCTCCCCTCAAGAGAAGGAAATCTTAAAATGCACAAAGTTCACAAACTCTGGGTTATCAGGGTTACCTGTCACTAAAACAGGGTCAGCTCTGGGCTCAGAACTTGCAGGGATTTTACACAGGTGATAATTAAAGAATTGACGAAGTTTAGACATGACTTTGTATCCCATGTGCAGGGTGGAAGCTTCACTCACAAACAGAAATGACACTTTGGGGCATTTTAATGCTTTGACAAGATCTGGGTGAATTCAGTTTTGTAACTGAACCAAACCCAGGAATTTGGGGAGGACTGAGTACTGAAAAATGCTACTCTGGAGGAGCCAGAAAATCCTTGGAGCAGCAGTGCTGGAGCCTGGGCACAGCCCTGCTGACACACTTGGCTCAGGCTCAGCCTAAAGGGAAGGACCACCCCTAAAGCCTCTTTCATATTTTTAATTTCATAACCTACATTGAGATTCCTGTTACAACCATTCCCAACCCTTTCTGCCCAGCGTATTTTTCATCTCAATTCATTGTTCCTAAAGCCCTTGAGGAAGTGCTTTATTAATGAGCTCTGAGTGGGGCTATCAGCCACATCTCTCCAAAGCCAGGACGAGGAGCTCCTCATCCATCTCCCTGCAGGAGCGCAGGATGCTGACCCACATAGCAAGAACTCAGTGAATATTAAAGGCAAAACTCTTCCTTCAAGGGATTTAAAAATCTCTTTTAAAAATTCACCCTCATTTTCAGTTTTCCCTACACACATGATCTGCTTCCAGGGAATTAACAGAGAAGCAGCCCCATGGCCAGGGAAGGGGAACAAAGAGGTGACAATGACAACAAGGATGGTGGCACGGACTTGTCACACACAAGGAACACCACAAACATGCCAGGAACCAAACCAAGGGAACAGCAGGCACAAGAGGGACAGCTCAGGAACATCAAACATCAAGAAGAAAGTTAAAATTGAAACTTACAATTACCTGCTGGTCTGGGGGGATGAACTCCAGGGCCTTCTGGATCACCCTGCAGCCGTACATCTGCAGGGCCAGGGACAGCACGTGCCCACGGATGCGCTCTGCCAGCGCCAGCTTCTGCTCCAGGCTGCCAAACTGGGACAGGAGAAACAGTCACTGCCAGGACAAACCCCTGCCCTGGCCACTGGCACTGCCCTCCCACCCTGGAGGCAGGAGCTGCCCACTGAGAAGGATCAAAGATCAGTCCCACGGGAAAGGGGTGAACTGGCACGGCCAGACGTGTTCTGTGCCTGCCTGCACACCCCAAAGGGGCTGGGGCCACCAGGGTGACCAACCAACCCTGGACAGCTCACAGCCCCAGGGCTGCCAGAGCTCCAGAAGTGCTGGGACAATGTCTCAGGCATGCCCAGTGGCATTGTTGGGGTGTCTGGGCA
Organism: Molothrus ater; assembly: GCF_012460135.2. Taxonomy (NCBI): domain Eukaryota; kingdom Metazoa; phylum Chordata; class Aves; order Passeriformes; family Icteridae; genus Molothrus; species Molothrus ater. The sequence goes on from NC_050501.2 coordinate 1,248,700, forward strand.
GGGCCAGGAGCTGGATTTGATCCTTGTGGTGCCTTCCAGCTCAGGAGGTTCTGTGATTCTGACTCTCAATTACTGGGCAGAAGCACCAGAACGCCTGGTGAAGGACCAGAGCAGTGTCCAGGGACACAACACCTTTCCAGCTGCTGCTCTTACTGGAGGAGTTTGTCCCTTGTTCCCAAGTCCAGGAGCAGTGACAGCTCAGGGCAGCACCCTGGACAAGCTGTGCTGGATCTGCACTCACAGAATGCCAGGGAGGTTTGGGCTGGAAGCGACCTTAAGGCTCAGCTCATTCCAACCCCCATCCACCTTCCACTGGAAATTTGCATCTCCTGAACGCTGCTCTTTATTGGGACACATTTTGCTTCTCAAAGTGTCACTTTTCAGACTAATCTGAGTCCCACCCCTCAGTCACCCCAGCAGTGAAGATCCAACAGCTTGTGGGGAGGAGATGGTGTCAGTGATGAAGGGGTTTAGCCTCAAGGCAGGGTTTGCCAGGCTCATCCAATACCTCAGCACAGCAGGAGCCCCAGGAAGAGCTGCAGGGGAGGGCAGACTCACCTCAAAGAACTTCTGAATGACATAATTCCCAAACACATCCACCATGAGCTGATAGGCTGCCTGCAGGATCTCGTTGAACACCAGCTGACGCTCTGCTGGGGTGGCACGCTCCAGTTTCAGCTGAATAAATCTGAAAAGGAGGCCTTGGAGTGATGCCACGGGCACATCTGTTCATTCAACCCCTTCCCAAAGCCTCACCCGTGTGTTCCAGAAAGGACCATGAAAAATCCCATTACACCGTGAAGATTAAGCACTGTCATTAACCTAAGCTTCCTATCACAAGTTAAATATTCAAATTTAAGACATTTTAGTCATCAACAACTTGCAAAGCTCTTGCAAACACAGGTATTTTATCCAGCCATCTGACAGCTCGGGGTGGTCACAGCCATGAGGTCCATGACCACATGTTGGAATCTTCATTCCAGGCAAAGGAGATCTCAGTAGAGTCATGGAGGATGGCCTCATGTCCAGCTGGCTTTTAAAATGGATTTAGCTGTGCCAGCAGGATGAGTGAGCAAACCACAAAGCAAGGAAGCTCCTTTTCACAGAATCACTGGGTTGGAAGAGACCTTCAAGCTCATGGAGTCCAACCCAGCCCCAACCCCTCAACTCAACCCTGGCACCCAGTGCCACATCCAGGCTTTGTTAAACACCCCCAGGGATGGGGACTCCACCACCTCCCCGGGCAGAACATTCCAGAACTTTATCACCTTTCTGTAAAATCCTTTTCCTGATATCCAACCTGTATTTCCCTTGGGGTAGCTCGAGGCTGTGTGCTCTGGTTCTGTCAGTTCCTGGAGAAAGAGCCCAGCCCCAGCTGAGCACAGGCACCTTTCAGGAGCTGCAGAGAGCGATGAGGGCAGCCCTGAGTCTCCTTTGCTCCTGGCTAAATTCAAGGAGGAATTCCTGCTACCAGCACCTGTCTCCAACCCTGGACAACACCCCCAGGCACACACAGGCTGGGATCCTTGGGGTGTCTGGGCAGGGCCAGGAATTGGACAGGATTTTGAGGTGGGATTTCTAAGAAGAATTTCAAGGTGGGATTTCTAGGCAGGATTTCCTCACTGGAAGGGTGTTCAGGCATTGGAACCGCCCAGGGAGGTTTGGAGTCCCCATCCCTGGAGATGCCAATGTCCCTGAACTGGACAATCCTTGGGGATCCTGAGCGTGACACTGGCTTGGCTCTTCCTGCTTATTCCCTGGTGTGCCTCAGCTTGGGGAAGTGAGACAAAACTCAACTGCAAAACTCAACTGTGAAACTCAACTGTGAAATGCAACCAACAAAACACAACCACAAAACACAACTGCAAAATGGAACCAACAAAACACAACCAGCAAAATGGAACTAACAAAATAAGAACTGCAAAATGGAACCAACGAAACAACAAGCACAAAACACAACCAACAAAACACAACTGCAAAACAAAACCAAAAAAAACACAACCGCAAAACAACAACTGTGAAATGAAACCAACAAAACACAACTGTAAAACTCAACTGTGAAACACAACCAAGAAAACACAACCACAAAACGCAACCGCAAAACAACAACCGTGAAATGGAACCAACAAAGCAACAGCCAGAAAACACAACTGCAAAACACAACTGCAAAATGGAACCAACGAAACACAACTGCAAAACTCAACCGGCAAAATGGAACCAACAGAACAACAAGCACAAAACACAACTGTGAAATGGAACCAACAAAACACAACCACGAAACACAACCATGAAACACAACCAACAAAACACAACCATGAAACACAACCAACAAAACACAACCAACAAAACACAACCAACAAAACACAACCATGAAACATAACCATGAAACACAACCATGAAACACAGCCACAAAATACAACCAACAAAACACAACCATGAAACATAACCATGAAACACAGCCACAAAACACAACCAACAAAACACAACCATGAAACATAACCATGAAACGCAACCACGAAACACAACCAACAAAACACAACCATGAAAGATAACCACGAAACACAACCGTGAAACACAGCCACAAAACACAACCATGAAAGATAACCACGAAACACAACCGTGAAACACAGCCACAAAATACAACCACGAAACACAACCATGAAACACAGCCACAAAACACAGCCACAAAACACAACCAACAGAACACAACCACGAAACACAACCATGAAACACAACCATGAAACACAACCACGAAACACAACCATGAAACACAGCCACGAAACCCAAGGGATGCTCCCCAAGGCGCGGCCGTGGCCAGGCTGCCCAGCCCACCTGGATCCGTGCTGGTCCTGGGAGAACTCCATGATGTGGCCGGCGATCTCGCGCAGCTGCAGGTTGGGGTAGCGGTTGTTGCGGAAGTCCTCGAGCAGGCGGCTGCGGCCCGAGGGCATCACGTCGGACATGCCGTAGCGCAGGCGCGAGGACGGGAACAGCGTGCTGCTGGGGCTGAACAGGCTGGAGGCGCTGCTCGCACTGCGGTACTTGGCCTCCGCCCCCGGCGCCGCCGAGATGTAACGGCCACTGCCGTTCGTCAGCCCCCCTGCAAGAACAGGGAATGGGATCAGGGAATGGGGCAGGGAATGGGGCAGGGATGGGATAAGGGAATGGATGGGATCAGGGAACAGGGCACGGATGGGATCAGGGAATGGATGGGATCAGGGAACGGGATGGGATAAGGGAATGGGGCAGGGATGGGATCAGGGAATGGGATCAGGAATGGATGGGATAAGGGAATGGGGCAGGGATGGAATAAGGGAATGGATGGGATAAGGCATGGATGGGATAAGGGAACAGGGCAGGGATGGGATCAGGGAATGGGGCAGGGATGGGATAAGGCCATGGATGGGTATAAGGAGACATATGGGATAAGGGAACAGGGCAGGGATGGGATCAGGGAACGGGGCAGGGATGGGATAAGGCCATGGATGGGTATAAGGGCACATATGGGATAAGGGAACAGGGCAGGGATGGGATCACGAAACGGGGCAGGGATGGGATAAGGGATTGGATGCGATAAGGGAATGGATGGGATAAGGGAACAGGGCAGGGATAAGGAAATGGATGGGATAAGGGCATGGATGGGATAAGGGAATGGGGCAGGGATGGGATAAGGAACAGGGCACGGGTGGGATGAGGGAACAGGGCAAAGACAGGATGAGGGAACGGGGCAGGGATGGGATAAGGCCATGGATGGGATAATGGGACAGGGCATGGATGGGGGATAAAGGAACAGGACATGGATGGGGATAAAGGAAGAAGGAGACTAGGCACAGATGGGGACAAGGGAACAGGGCATGGATGGGGATAAAGGAATAGGACATGGATGGGCCTCATGGGGACACAGGGATGTGACACTGGATCCCTGAGTTCTGTTCCAATATGGGGGTAGGTCTGACATTCAGCTAAGCAGGATTTTGAGGCAGGATTTCTAAGAAGAATTTCTAGGTGGGATTTCTAGGCAGGATTTCCTCACTGGAAGGGTGTTCAGGTATTGGAACCGCCCAGGGAGGTTTGGAATCCCCTCCCTGGAGATGCCAAAGGAATGAACATGTGGCACTCAGTGCCCCAGTGGAGACCGGTCACAGGTTGGACCTGAAGACCCTGGAAGGCTTCTCCAACGTTGATGATCCTGTTTTATGATGTTCAGGCCTTGGAACTGCCCAAGGAGGTTTGGATTCCCCATCCCTGGAGGTGTCCAAGGAATTCCTGGGCATGGAACTCAGCTGGGCTGAGCTGATCAGTCACAGGTGGGACCCAATGACCCCAAAGGGCTTTTCCAACCTCCATGATCCCATTTTGTGATTCCTGACTGAGCTGCCCACCAAGGAATTGAGATGGGGATGTGTCCAAGCATGTGTGGCACTGCTGGGTTAGGCTGGGAACAGCTACACACTCCAGCAAAGAACTCTGATGATCCCCTCTAAACCAGGATATTCTGTGATTCTGACTCTATCCAGTGACATCACATCTCTGACTGTGGCTTTCTGACAGAGTGAAACAACTTCTGCTCCTTCTCCTGCATCCAAAATGTCTGAACCAGAGCAGTGGCAATCCCAACACTCCCAAATTTCAGCTTTTTTGCTGTTTCCACTGCCTTTGCCTCCACCCTCAGGTTTTTCCCACCTGTCCTGCTGCCCTGGCAAGGACTGAGTTAAAAGAAGCGTGCTGGGGGATAGATATAAAAGTATAAAAAATGTGGATATAAAAGCACAAATCTATCACTATTAAACACAGGTAAATACTAATAAATTAATTCCAAGAAAGGTTTTAAATCCCTGTGCTTTCACAAATGGCTGAAATATCTGGAGCCACACTAAGAGATGCTGAGTGACCCCAAAACAGGAATATGGGGACAGGTGATGCTTCATCCCACAAAGAGAAGCTTTGATAGGAACAAACTTAAACCTTCCAGTGCTGTTTCCCTGCAATTTTCAGGATGTGGCTCAGCACTGTGGCAGAGGATTTGGTTTCTGCCTTTCCTGCAGGGCTTGGGATCCCTCTGCTGGCGCAGGAGGAGCCTGCACGGATTTTCCTGGGTGGAACAAAGTCCAGGGAACGGGTCCTGATCACACAGAGACCTGCAGGGCCCCGGTGAGGCAGGGGGAATCCCAGGGAAACGAGCTGCAGGAATCTGTGCCACAGGGGAGAGCTCCAAGGAAAGCTTGGCAGGGCTGGCTGCAGAGAGGCTGCTCCTGGCAGCTGGGCTGGAATTAAAATATTCCATAAAAACAGAGCTGAGGGAGCTGCACTCCATCAGCATCATCGACACCTGGAGGAAGCACCCATGCAGGAAACTGGATGAGAACTCTGTATCTGATAACAGCCCAATTAATTATTAATGATGACCTCTGTGGCTCACTTCCAGCTCAGGGTATTTTGTGATTCTACATCTCTGAGCTGGGCAAGTTTCTCTGGAGCTGGTGCCAGAACTCTCCTTGCCCAAGGAAGGGGAGGACTCTTTTTCCTCCTGTTTTTTCCCCCAAGGAAAAGGAGAGCTGAGAGCTCCTTGTGCTGCCTTGCAATGGAGTGTCCAGCACCTCCTGCACCCCGACTCCCACACTGAGCAACAACTCCCAAATGCCACCAGGTGGTATTCCTGATATTCCTGATATTCCAGTCTCCTGGAAGGAGCAGCATTGCCACAGGATGAGGAAAGCACTTCCCAGGTGAGGAAACCCGGGTGGGACAAGCTGAGCAATGGGGCACCAATGCTTCCCACACATCTGGAATTCTCACAATTCCCACTTTTTATTTCAACACCTGGAGCAAAGTTAGGAGTTGGGACTGAAGTGGAAATGGTTCCTGATGGGAAAGGGGAGGGTTTGGCACTTGGGCTGTTATCCCTTGGCTAAGAGCACAATCAGTACAGAAAATCTGTCAGAGGCTTTCTGAGAAAGCCCCAATCACGTGGGGATGGAGAGTGACTCCACTTTCCCCCCTGGCTGTCTCTCCTGATGGCAATGCTGACTGCAGGTTCCCCCAGGATGCTCAACATCACCCTGGGAACACAGAGATCCTGTGGGGAACAAGCTTCCTAAATCACAATTCTGAACCTCACCAAAGGCTTGAAACCTCACGGTGCCTCCAGCTCCTCTGTGCCAGGACTTGGTCAGATCCCAGACTTCAGTGAGACTTTACCAAAAACTACAAAGAAACTGCTCCTTCTTCCTCTGGAGCCAGGCTGGGAGAGCTGGGGCTGCTCCCCTGGAGAGGAGAAGGCTCCAGGGAGAGCTCAGAGCCCTTGCAGGGCCTGAAGGGGCTCCAGGAGAGCTGCAGAGGGACTGGGGCCAAGGATGGAGGGACAGGAGGCAGGGAATGGCTGCCAGTGGCAGAGGGCAGGGCTGGATGGGATCTTGGCAATTGGGAATTGTTCCCTGGCAGGGTGGGCAGGGGCTGGGCTGGAATTGCCAGAGCAGCTGGGGCTGCCCCTGGAGCCCTGGCAGTGCCCAAGGCCAGGCTGGGCATTGGGGCTGGCAGCACCTGGCACAGTGGGAGGTGGCCCTGGGCTGCAATGAGCTGGCATTGAAGATCCCTTCCCACCCAAACCACTCTGGCATTCCCATTCCTCAATCCAGGATGGAAACCAGCACCAAAAACCATTGCAGCAAATGGAGAAAGGAAAGAATGATTTCCTGCATGGTTCCAGGTGCCCCCAGTGCCATTTGCCACAGGGGTTTGTAGCCTGGCAAGGCCTGGTTGGAGAGGTTTGGGCTCTGCCAGGGTGCCCAGAGCAGCTGTGGCTGCCCCTGGAGCCCTGGCAGTGCCCAAGGCCAGGCTGGACATTGGGGCTGGCAGCACCTGGCACAGTGGGAGGTGGCCCTGCCATGGCAGGGCTGGCACTGGAGGGGATTTCAGGTCCCTCCCATCCCAAACCATTCCCTGATTTCTCTGTTGTCCCACAGGAAGGGATCCAGGATTTCAGGGCTCCAGGGGCAGCCCCAGCTGCTCTGGCAATTCCAGCCCAGCCCCTCCCCACCCTCACAGAGAAGAATTTCTCCCTAATATCCAATCTAAACCCATTCTCATTTAGGTTAAACTCCTTCTCCCTTGTCCTGTCCCTCCATCCTTGGCCCCAGTCCCTCTGCAGCTCTCCTGGAGCCCCTTCAGGCCCTGCAAGGGGCTCTGAGCTCTCCCTGGAGCCTTCTCCTCTCCATCAGAACTGATTTTATAACAAAGGAAGTCAGACCTCCCCTTCCCAATACCCTCCATCACCAATGAAAGAGAAACTTGAAAAAAAAATGACTTTTCATGGATTTCAAGGTGAAATCCCCCAAAATCAGAGCTATCCCAGGTGACACCTGACCTACAGCATCACCCAGCATGGAACCAGCCATGGAGGGGACAAGGTCACAAGGACAGGAATATTTTGGGAAGATGGGAAGCCCCACACTGATCCTCTGGAGCACAACCCATTTCTGGGGGTGCTAATTCCAATTTCTTTCCAGAGTTTGTTCCCAGACAGATCCACCTTCCTCTGATCCAGAGGAATTCTTAAGATTCTTTGATTCCAAAGAATTTTTTGGATTTTTTTTTTGCAAGGGCAACCAGCTTCTTCCCAGGTTTGGAATCTGCTTCCTCCTCAGGACTAATTTATTGTGGCCATTTAACTGTCAGCCAAGACCTCCACAGCTGCATAAATAAAGGCAAAATCCTTCCAGTTCTATTAAAGTTCTGAACAAGGCACGATGGTAAATCTAAACTTGATCTCCAAGAATCATATTTATGACTACTCCAGCTAACCTAGAGCCAGCACTGGATTTATCACACATGCATGGAACACACATCATAAATACACAGTCTGCTGAGAGAGGAGAACTGCTCTGAGAAGCAGAAGTTTCGTTAAATCCAGCAGATTCATGACACAACCAAAACCAAGTGAATTTTTGGAGGAAATATTAAATTATCTGCTACAGGTGCAACAAATAATCTCTTTGATTTGTTTATGAGGGAATGAACACTGCAGGAGGTTCAGATGGGCACTGCTTTATTATTTAATATTTGCTTTCTTTATTTTTAAGATTTATTTTATTGTGGGTCAGGCAGAAGCTCTTTGAGAAGCTTCAGCTGCACAAAGTCATGGATCTTCCCAAAATGATTCCTCCTGTGCTTTTGATAAGGCCACACTGAGGGGAAATTTTCCAAGGTAAACTCACCAAATCCTCAGCTCAAAGGTGAGCACTGCTCCAGGGAATATTGGTTAAAAGGAGGAATTGTATTCCAAGCTCATTATTCCCAATTTAATGGGTATTTTAAAACATCCCCTTTAAAACCATTTAAATTGAAGATCAACTCTCCTTACCTACTTTATTCCACAAACCATTGCTGCTGTTACCAAGACCAGTGCAAGAAAATCCTCTTTTATAAACACTTGGGAATATTATCCCTAATTTTGAGCTGAGGGAATGTCTCAGGTTGGAAATGGGGCTGTGTGTCCTGTCCCCATGTGTCAGAGCTGGGCAGTTCTCTGCTGTTCTTGGGGCAGTTTTCTTGATCTCTGCCACAGCCAATCCTCCCTGCAGGAGATCTCTGCTGTCCATGGCCACTGAGTGTCCCTGCAGGGCTGATCCAATTCCAGCATCCCATGGGGAGATGCTGCGCCCAGGGCAGGAGCCAAGCATTCCTACCTGGATCCAATGTGAGCCTGGCACAGCACAGCAGCCTTTGCCCAGGGCATTGCCAGAGGAGCAGCTTCTGCTGCCCTGCATGGCCAGAGGGAGCCCAGGCCCATCTGCAGCAGCCCTGGAGCTGCAGAGGAAAACTCCCCCCTTGTGCAGGATCCCTGCTCCAGCAGAGCCACAGCTGGCACTGCAGGAGGGCTGAGCCCCCATGGGATGGGGCTGTGCCACCCCCTGACCCACAGCGTGCCAGGGCCTGCTCTCACTCTGCCAGGGTTCGTTTGTACTCTTGCATTTGGATTTTTAATTTTCCCTGTTACAAAACTGTTATTCCTGCTCCCATATCTTTGCCTGAGAGCTTTTTAATTTCAAAATTATAATAATTCAGAGGGGGGTGGTTTGCATTTTCCATTTTGGGGGATACTCCTGCCTTCCTTAGCAGACACCTGGCTGTTCAAACCAAGTCAGGAACTCATTCCATGTCCTGCAGCTCTTCCAGGAACCCAAGAGGAGATGAAAAATCAGCATGGCTGGGCCAGAGCTCAGCAGAGCCAAAGCCTGGAGGGCTCCTGGGTGAAAATCAGCTTTTATTTTATTTTTATTTTTTCCCTAATAAAGAACTGTTATTCCTATTCCCATATCTTTGCCTGAGAACCCCTTAATTTCAAAACTGTAGTAATGCAGACAGAGGGGGTTTGCATTTTCCATTTCAGAGAAGGTTCCTGCCTTCCTCAGCAGACACCTGGCTGTTCAAAGCAAGACAGGAAATGAGGAGCAAAGATGGAAACCTGTTCCCAGCTGAACCCTGCAGGACACACACTCCAGGAGGGCTGGACCTGAACTAAAGATTGTTCTCCCCCTAAATGATTGTGAGACCACAGAACTGCTGCCTGGGGGAAGCAGGGGTGCTGCAGGAGAGCAGAGCAGGGCCCTTACCCAGGTTGAGGCTGGAGGAGGATCCGTGTGAGGACAAGGAGGGAGGAGGAGTCTGCGAGTGCCCGGGGCCCTGGCTGGGCAGGGGCATCCCCACGGGCCCGGGGGAGGAGGAGAAGCCCAGGCCGTTGTAGAAGCTGTGCCCGATGGGGGTGAGGCTGCTCGAGGTCCTCTTGTACAGCTCGCTGCTGCCCGTCAGCGAGTCCCGGCGCGAGCCGCTGCCCGTGGTGGAGTTCGCCACTGCAGGAACGGGAAATGGAAACCGGGTGAAATGGGAACACTGGGGAAATGGGGAAATGGGGAAATGGGGAAACTGGGTGAAATGGGAACACTGGGGAAATGGGGGAAACAGGGGAAATGGGGGAAACAGGGGAAATGGGGGAAATGGGTAAAATGGGAACACTGGGGAAATGGGGAAACTGGGTAAAATGGGAACACTGGGGAAATGGGGGAATGGGGGAAATGGGAACACTGGGGAAATGGGAACACTGGGGAAATGGGGAAATGGGAAAACTGGGTAAAATGGGAACACTGGGGAAATGGGAACACTGGGGAAATGGGGGAAACAGGGGAAATGGGGAAAACGGGAAATGGGGGAAATGGGGAAACAGGGGAAATGGGGGAAATGGGGAAAACGGGAAATGGGGAAACTGGGTAAAATGGGAACACTGGGGAAATGGGGAAATGGGGGAAACAGGGGAAATGGGGGAAACGGGAAATGGGGAAATGGGGAAACTGGGTAAAACGGGAACACTGGGGAAATGGGGGAAACGGGGGAAATGGGGGAAACGGGAAATGGGGAAATGGGGGAAATGGGAAAATGGGGAAATGGGGAAAACAGGAAATGGGAAAATTGGGGAAAATGGGGAAAGGGGGAAATGGGGAAAACAGGGGAAATGGGGAAAACGGGAAAATGGGGAAATGGGAAAATGGGGGGAAATGGGAAAAATGGGAACACTGGGGAAATGGGGGAAACGGGGGAACAGGGAAAATGGGGAAATGGGGAAAGGGGGAAAACAGGGGAAATGGGGGAATGGGAAAATGGGGGAAACAGGGGAAATGGGGAAATGGGAAAATGGGGAAAGGGGGAAATGGGAACATTGGGGAAACGGGGGAAATTTGAAAAATGGGGGAAACGGGAAATGGGAAAAATGGGGAAAACAGGGGAAATGGGGAAAATGGGGAAATGGGAAAACAGGGGAAATGGGAAAATGGGGAAAACAGGGGAAATGGGGAAAGGGGGAAATGGGAAAATGGGGAAAATGGGAACATTGGGGAAATAGGGGAATTTGGAAAAATGGGGGAAACAGGGGAAATGGGAAAATGGGGAAAACGGGAAATGGGGAAAGGGGGAAATGGGAAAATGGGGGAAACAGGGGAAATGGGAAAATGGGGGAAACAGGGGAAATGGGAAAATGGGGAAAGGGGGAAAATGAGAACATTGGGGAAATGGGGGAAATTAGAAAAATGGGAAAACAGGGGAAATGGGGAAAATGGGGAAAGGGGGAAATGGGAAAATTGGGGAAAATGGGGGAAACAGGGGGAATGGGAAAATGGGGAAATGGGAAAAATGGGGAAAACAGGGGAAAATGGGGAAAATGGGCAAAATGGGCAAAATGGGGGAAATGGGATAAATGAGAAAAATGGGGAAAAGGTGGAAAACAGGAAAAATTGGGAAAATGGGAAATATGGGGAAAATGGGAAATATGGGGAAAATGGGAAAATTGGGCAAATGGGGGAAATGGGGAAAAAGGGAAAAATGCAGAAAATGGGGAAAATGTGTAAAATGGGGAAAATGGGAAAACAGGGGAAATGGGAGAAATGGGGGAAACAGGGGGAAATGGGGAAAATGCAGAAAATGGGGGAAAATGTGGAAAATGCAGGAAATGGGGGAAATGGGGAAAATGAGAGATGCCACCAGCCCCAACACTGGAGAGCCACAGCTCCACTGCACTGGGCTGGTGCTTGGCAAAATGATCAAATATAGTCATTAAAACCAGTCAGAGTCATTAAAACCAGCTAAAATCATTAAAACCACACTGTTAATGAGAAAACAGCCAAACAAATTATCTGGGATCTTGTTTTGCCTTCAGTGCCTTGGAGGATTTCCTGTGACAGAGCATAGGGAGAAACAGCTCCAAAAATCCCTGAGCAGAACGGTCAAAGGATAAAAATCTCCCTGAAGGAAGGGACCATGCTTTGGGGACACATTGAGACCTCTGGGGACACACTGAGACCTTTGGGGACAAACGGAGCATTGGGGATACTCTGAGCACTTTGGGGACATGAGCACTTGGGGACTCACTGAGACCTTTGTGGACACGCTGAGCACTTTGGGGACACACTGAGCACTTTGGGGACACGCTGAGCTCTTTGGGGACACGCTGAGCACTTTGGGGACACAGTGACCACTTTGGGGACATGCTGAACACTTGGGGACTCACTGAGACCTTTGTGGACATGCTGAGACCTTTGGGGACAGGCTGAGCACTTTGGGGACACGCTGAGCACCTGGGGACACGCTGAGCACCTGGGGACACACTGAACACCTGGGGACATGCTGAGACCTTTGGGGACACACCGAGACCTCTGGGGACATGCTGAGCACCTGGGGACACGCTGAGACCTTTGGGGACACGCTGAGCTCTTTGGGGACACGCCAAGCTCTTTGGGGACACACTGAGCACCTGGGGACACGCTGAGCTCTTTGGGGACACGCCGAGCTCTTTGGGGACACGCTGAGCTCTTTGGGGACACACCAAGCTCTTTGGGGACACGCTGAGCTCTTTGGGGACACGTTGAGCTCTTTGGGGACACACTGAGACCTTTGGGGACACGCTGAGCTCTTTGGGGACACACTGAGACCTTTGGGGACACGCTGAGCTCTTTGGGGACACGCCGAGCTCTTTGGGGACACGCTGAGCTCTTTGGGGACACACTGAGACCTTTGGGGACACGCTGAGCACTTTGGGGACATGCTGAGCTCTTTGGGGACACGCTGAGCTCTTTGCTCTGCCCTTCAGGAGAAGGCGTGAGCTCCCCAGGGTCCCTGTCCCGCACTCCCGGGACGGGGCAGACCTGAACTCCCCCTGCTGTTTGCTCAGAGCTGAGCCCCAGCCCCAGGAGGTTTCCCCGTGCTGGCTCAGGAGCGAGCCCAGCCTGCTGCACACTCCCTGCAATCCCTGTGCTCACCTGCAGCAGAGGAGCAATCAGCTCCTGCCTGCCCCCAGCTCCATGGAGCTGGAAATCAGAATTCAATTTCACTCCTAACCCCCATGGTTTTTCAGAGCTGTCTCGATAGGCAAATACAAACTCTTTAAATGCACTGTCAACTTGCAGGGGGAAAAATCAATTCTGCATTAAAATCTTGTTTAATAAACAGTGAAATTGTTAACTGCAACGAACTGATCATTTTTGGTGAGTGCACACGGGCTCCAGAAGCAGCAGGATCAGAGTTTTATTCATTGATTGAGGGAAAACAAACTTTGTGAATCTTGGCACTGAGCAAACCACTCATGGAATTCAATTAGTTAAATAAAGTGAGGTGAGAGAAGCAAATGCTTTGTTTACCTGGAACCAAGATGGTTCCAATCTCAAGGCTGGGTTAAAGAGAAATATTTAGAATAACTTTTATTGCAAACTGTTCCTCTGTGAGGTAACAGCCCCTCCCTGAGCCTGCTCTGATGGAGCCAGGTCGGAACCTGCCCCTCACTCTGCTGAGAGCAGCAAAGTTCAGGACATAATAACTGCCCTGAGACTGAGCAGTAATTAAAACAATTGTTCCACTTCAAAAAAAACCCACAAACCTGAGGGGAAAAAAACCCTAAAAAACCACAGACATCTCTGGATGGGTTTGATTCTGACAGGAACCTTGGTCTCCACCTACCCAACACCATCAAAGCATGGATGGGAGATGCCTACAACCACAGAGTGATTCTTTGGTGTGTGATGGGAACAATTCCCAGAATAAAGCACAGAAACCACCTCAGATCAGCTTTTTTAGAGGCATGGGGAGTTCCTCAGCCTTTACTCTGAGGTGAGAGGGGTTGATACACTCTGGAACCAATTCCTGTCAGCCAGTACTCCACATGCAGGGAAAAACACTTCCAAGTTAATTACTGCTACTGCAAATTATCACCTACTAAAAGCATTCTTGCCAAGAACTGCTGCAGATTTTAAAGCCTGAAGTGGTCCCTAAAGGAAACTTCCCAGTTAGGCCGGGATGGATGAGGAGGGCTCAGCTCAGAGCACAAACTCCTGAATTCAGGGGTTCTCCTTGTGCTCCTTTCCCCGGCTGTGGGAATCCTTAAAATCAGAGGGGTTTGGGAAAGCTGCAAAAGGCAGGCTCAGAGACAGCAGAGCTGTGATTGGAGCTGAGCAGCTGTCATAAGACTGGTCAGCAGAAAAGTTATATGAGAAGCAGAATGTAACAACAACTAGAACAACGGTCTGTGTATTAACACTTGTCTAGAATAATTCCCTAAGCTACAGAAAAGTTTATCCAGTGAGATATTGGGAATTTCTAAGCTTAATAATGGAGCTCTGTGCATTGTGTTTGAAGGCTCACAAGCAGGTATTGTATTTGAAATAAGCAAGCACTGTTTAACCAAAGGTACCTGTGCTTATAGTGATTGGATAGAACTACTGTCAATGTGCTTCTGCTTTGTGTGATTGGTCAAAATTTATCTTTAGTCAGATCTGTCCAGCCACCATGTCAGGATCAGCCCCTGAATATTGCCTCATATTTCCCCCCAACCTTTCCAACCACTCTGTAGGGGTTTCTTCCCTCTTTTGCTGCCCATCCAAAGCCTTACAGGCATTTTGATTACGTGGAGCTGCCTCCTTGACACCTCATATAATCAGTGTTCTGCATTCCTCCACGTCTTGCCTCCCCCTGTGCTGTTGTGGTCCCAGCTGGGGGGGCACTGTGGGCATTTCCAGATGCCCAGGGGGTCCTTGCCCATGCTCCCTTCCCACATCCATGTCCCAACTTTTAAAGTGAGCTGTAACATTGAGTTCTGTGGGGTGTGAGCTGCTGGCACCTTCCCACTGCCATAAGCATGTCATAAGGCTGATGCTGGGATATCAACAGCTCAAGAGGCTGTTCCCCAAGGGTCCTGTCCTGTTGGTGATTCCCACAATTCCCCCTTGGTTCAATGCAAAAGAAACTTCTGTAACTGTGTTGTTTATTAACCACCTTGTGTTTCACAGCTTTACTAGAGTGTATCTGCTTATTACTTGCTTAAAGCATCTTTTTGCTCACAATAAGCATTGCCATATTACAACACAGCAATTTTAATGCTGTGAAAGTCCAGTCAGTTCAAAGGGAGTAAGTCATGTCTGATAGCAATTACAACTCATTCTTCAAAAATGTCTCACCAGTTCCAAAGTCTTAATTCAAAACCTTCCTCCATGTCTATATCTTCATCCACTATCTCTGTAAGATTTTGAGAACTCTCTGTGAATCCACTTCCCACCTCTCTCTCTTGCATAATAAAAATTTCCTTGATAGCTTTGTCCATCATTTGTCTCACACACTGAAGCATGCAGGATATCACTACCAGTACCACCACTAAAACACCCAACACACATAAACCTATTTATAAAGTTCCCTTAGATACAGTGCCAAGCTCCATTCTTGGAACAAATCATCCAACCTCCAGCCTCTGAGGAACCACAGGTGTTGCAGTGTGATTTCAGGGTTTACCCCAGAACCTCGGGTCCCTCCCCTGAGGATTCCCTCCCAGCTGTGTCAGTCACCTCTCCTTTCCCCTCCCAGCACTGTCTGGCACTCCTGGCAATCCAGAAGGGCCTCGAGTGATTGGCAGATCCAAAGGATGCCCTCTACCCCTGGGGGGCCCTGGGCCATCCAGGTGTCCTTTGTCCCTTTGTCCCTCCCCTCCTGTCCCTGCTTGGTGCCTCCCTGCCCCTTCCCTGCCCCTCTCCCCGGGGTTAAAGGAGCAGCAGCCACGGGCTCAGGGAGTTCTGTTGGAGCTGGTGCTGCATTCAGAGGCCTGAGGGCCAGAATAAAGCTCTGGATCCAAACCCTCCATCAGAACCGACTCCTTTCCTTCACCATCCCCTTAAAGCTTCTCTGCCAGAGGGAAACCCCAGGAGCAGCCCCTGTTATGGGGGGAAGCTCCATCCCAGCACCACCAGAGCTCCTGCAGGCCTGGACTTGTCTGCAGTGCCAACTGCAGCACCCAGGCAGGCAAAAGTGTCTGTGGGGTGAAACACCACACACCCAGGCAGGCAAAAGTGTCTGTGGGGTGAAACACCACATACCCAGCCAGCCAAAAGTGTCTGTGGGGTGAAACACCACACACCCAGGCAGGCAAAAGTGTCTGTGGGTGAAACACCACACACCCAGGCAGGCAAAAGTGTCTGTGGGGTGAAACACCACATACCCAGCCAGCCAAAAGTGTCTGTGGGGTGAAACACCACACACCCAGGCAGGCAAAAGTGTCTGTGGGTGAAACACCACAGTGCTGCTGTTTGGTTCAGCAGCAAGAGCCAGACAAGCCAAGGCACGTCCCGTCCCCAATACTGGTGACACCAACACAGAGGTGTGCCCATCAGCCCTGTCCCATTGCTGCTCTGTCCCAGCCCTGGCCACACTCCTCACCTGCGGTGCCGAAGCCGCCCAGGGCCGAGCCCAGCGTGGCTCCCAGGGAGCTGCTGCTGCCGAAGCCCAGCGAGGTGTTGGCGGGCTGGGCCGAGCCCTGCGAGAACAGCGAGCTGCTCTGCGAGTTGCTGCTCAGGGAGTTGCTGCCGTAGAAGGAGCTGGAGGCCAGGTTGTTGGTGGGCTGCTGCTGGGGCTGGGGCTGCGGCTGCTGCGTGCCCAGGGGCCGGAAGGGGCCGTTGGTGGTCCCTGCCAGGCCCCCGGCTGCTCCGTTGGCCGATGCCGCGGCCGCCGCCACGGCTGTGGGACACAATCATGGGAGAAAAAAGGAAAAGTCACTGAGAAAATCCATTTCCATCACAGTTCTGTGTCACAGACATCTTTTATGAAAAATCTTTTCCTTAGGATTTTTCCTCCTGAGAAGCTGAGAGGCCTCAGGAACAAAATGTAACCAATGGTTATCTGCTGCTGTGGAATGCCACAGGTGCATCTGGGATTGGGCTCGTGTGGTTGTTTCTAATTCATGGCCAATCACAGTCAGCTGGCTCGGACAGAGAGTCCAAGCCACAAACCTTTGTTATCATTCCTTTGTAGTCTATTCTTAGCCAGCCTTCTGATGAAATCCTTTCTTCTATTCTTTAATATAGTTTTAATATGATATATATCATAAAATAATAAATCAGCCTTCTGAAACATGGAGTCAGATCCTCGTCTCTTCCCTCAACCTGAGACCCCTGTGAGCACCAGCACAGTTCTGGAAGTTAAAACTTAGCAGGTCTCTTTGAATTGCTACAATTTTTTTCTTTCAGGACCAAACTGCATAAATCTCTGTTTATTGTATCTGAGCTGCTCACAGCCCCCAGACTCCAGCCATGCCCAGCTGTTCTTGCTGCTCTTGTGCTGTTGGAGCTGCACAGATCAAAACCAGGCATGGCTCTTTCTCCAAAGACCCAAGAGTCCAACCAGTACAGCCTCACACTTGCAAGGGCCAGTTAAGAAACCAGAGTTTTGAAATAATTGAAATGATCCTTCAGCACATGAAACATGAACCTCAGTGCCAAGAACATCGAACCCAAGGACTTTTGGTTTTCAGCCAGTTCCAAAGTTAAAGAAAAAGCAAAATAAACAAGAGCTATGAGAAAACAATTAAAAGGCCCATTTCATAATCTGAGCCCAATGCTGGCAGGGGTTGCTCACACCAACAGATTGAAAAATCCTTTTAAAAGCCTTGAACTCCCAAGGAACCCAAATAAATGACAAAGCAACTCATGGCAAAGGCCATTTTTCGGTACGGTGCTGTCATAAAGCACAAATCCTGGGATGGCTTGGGTTGAAAAGGACCTCAAAAATCATCCTGTTCCAGCCCAGGGTAACCTCCCACTGTGCCAGGGTGCCCCAAACCCAGTGTCCAGCCTGGCCTTGGGCACTGCCAGGGCTCCAGGGGCAGCCACAGCTGCTCTGGCAATTCCAGCCCAGCCCCTGCCCACCCTGCCAGGGAACAATTCCCAATTGCCAAGATCCCATCCAGCCCTGCCCTCTGCCACTGGCAGCCATTCCCTGCCTCCTGTCCCTCCATCCTTGGCCCCAGTCCCTCTGCAGCTCTCCTGGAGCCCCTTCAGGCCCTGCAAGGGCTCTGAGCTCTCCCTGGAGACACTGGGAATTCTGAAGGCTCCAGCAGGTGTGAAATCTGGTGCCAGGGGACAAATTTAAATACCTGCCATGAAACTCATGGCATGATTTCATGATACCATGAAAATCATTCAGGTTCCTGCTGCTGCCCCTCTCCGTGGCTGCTCCGGAGGCTCAGCCCAAGTTGAGCACAGAGGATGTTTCTCAACAACAATCCCTGATGGATCTCAGTGAGGGCAAGTTTGTCATCACTGCCAGTGGAGCACGGAGGGGTGGGGATATTGGGGACACAGCAGGCACTGGGAGGGACCTGATGTCACCTCCCTGAACCACTGGGGGGGCAGGACTCACCTGCCTGACCCAGGGAGGGACAGGACTCACCTGCCTGACCCAGGGAGGGACAGGACTCACCTGCCTGACCCAGAGAGGGACAGGACCCACCTGCCTGAGCAGAGGGGGACAGGACTCACCTGCCTGGGCTGCAGAGGAGCTGATGATGACAGGGGCAGGGGCCACCAGGCGCACGGGAGCCCCCAGGCCGTTCCTGGCCCCGGCATTGACCACGAGGGCTCCTGTTTGGTCATAATAAGCAGCAGGAGCCAGCACTGGGTAACCTGCAGAGGCAAGCACAGGTGACAGGGCAGGTGACAAACACATCAGCCATGTCCAGGTGAGTGCAGTGCAAGAGGGTTTTTAAAGGAAAAGCTGAATGAAAAAAAAAAAAAAAAGAAGCAAGAGCAGCCCTGCTTTCCCCAAAAATGTCCACAATGTTGCACTAAGAATTTCAGGTAGAAAAGAGTTTTTGCCCCCTGATTCTTCTATATTACACTGTAACCAGTGCTAATTCAGCTAAAAAGGGGTTTCATTTCTGCTCCACCATATGTACAACATGTGCTGGGATTGCTCAGAGCTGGGGCTGCCTGGGTGCACCCACAGGGAACTTCCACTTCTGTATTTTGGAAGGTTGGTACCATAAAATATTCTTTAATGCAGGTAAATAAACTCTCATAAATGCTGGTGATACACACAGCAGCAGACTGACAGAATACAGTGATTTAGGGACCTCATTAGGGAATTTACTTTAAATGAAAACAATACAATTAAATGCAGTGATTCTCTAAGGTGGGGGGTCACTAAGAGAATGTTCCCTGGGAATATTTGCTTTGCAAATACAGGTACAAAGATATATCTATAATTGTATATATGTGTGCATTTGCTTTGCAAATACAGCCCAAATAACAGAGATTAAAGGAAATCTGCAGACTGCTGGAAATCTGCACAGTTCACTTTGTAACTCAATACTGCAACATTCTTCTTATAAATAAAATAAAAAAACCGAATTAACAGTGACGTGACAGTGCCAGCAAGGAGACCTGAAATCCAAAGAATCCTTTTTTCCTTACATTTGTCCAGCAAGATATATCTGTACATTATTCTAATGAGCTCAGGTTTGTGCTTTGCCATCACAATAATATCCTGAATAACTGAATTTCAGCAGCACTTTACCCCAAAGCCTCAGGGATCAGAGTCAGAATTCCTACAGCAGCTCCTCCAATGAAGAGCTAGAAATGAGAACTAAACCCTGCTCCCTTTTATCCCTTTTCTTCCCCTGTTTTTAAGCCTCTTGGAAGAGCAATCATGGAAGGAAGCCCCTGTTAAGTCAAGCACCTGGCAGGGATGGAGAGCTGAGATGAATGAACGGGACTAAGAAACCTCTGAGGTTTAAAATACATATCCCATAAGCTTGAAAGGTCCACAGAAAAATCTGGAGGTGATTTTCCACAGGAGCAATCAATTCCTGGAGTACAGTGCAGGCACAGGGAGATAACACTGCTGTCACCTGTGCCACAAGGTCACCCGTGAGCCCTCAGTGCTGCCAGCTGGGGACACACCCAACCCCAGAATGAACCCCCAACCCAACACAAGCAGGCAGTGCTGGTGCCAGGCCAAGGCAGCCCTGGCAGATGCCATTTCCCAGGCTCTCCTGGCCTGGCAGTGCTGGTACCTGGCATTCCTGCTGCCAGCCCCTGGCCGAAGGCGAGCGCGGAGTTGACGGCGGCGGCGGCCACCAGAGGATCCGTCTGCTGGCCCTGCTGGTTCTGGTTGGGAGTCAGGGGACGCTGGCTGGCTCCTCCACGGAGCACCTGCAGAGGACACAACAGCCACTGGGTTATTCTGGGTCCAGGACAGAGCCACTGTCACCAGGCAGGAGCAGGAGCAGCACCAGAGGCGAAACTTCTCTCCTTTGCTTTAATTCGCTTTTCTTCACATTCGAAAAGGACCTGGAGGGGCTGGAGCAAGTCAAGGGAAGGGAACAGAGCTGGGAAGAGTCTGGAGCCCCAGGAGAGGCTGAGGGAGCTGGGCAGGGGCTCAGCCTGGAGCAAAGGAGGCTCAGGGGGCCCTTGTGGCTCTGCACAGCTCCTGCCAGGAGGGCACAGCCGGGAACAGGGACAGGAGCAGAGGGAACGGCCTCAGGCTGGGCCAGGGCAGGCTCAGGGTGGGCACCAGGGAAAATTCCTTCACTGAAGGGTGTTCAGGCTTTGGCTGCCCAGGCAGTGGTGGAGTCCCCATCCCTGAAGCATGCAAAACACACAGAGTGGTGCCTGCAACAGGGGTCAGTGCTGGGTCAATGCTTGGACTCAATGATCTTTAGAGGGCTTCTCCAACCTTTCTAATTCCCTGATCTCACCTTCAACACTGATCCTGTGCCACAAGTGTGTACCAGCCACCTGCCCACCTCAGCTAACGTTTGGTCCCTGTCACAGCCCCATTAAAAGCCCTCTGAGCAGAAACCTTACACAGCCCAGTTCAGGAGCTGGGGGCGGGTGACAGGAGGTGACCTGGGTGTCTCCAAGCCACCAGCCCCTGCAGAGGGCACAGACCCGGTGACACAAGACTTAAACCACAGGAAATCATGACCAGAGAGCCCACAGTGGGGTTTGCAGGGACGAGCTGCTGTGGTGGAGTCCCTCAGAAGGGACAATGGCAGAGTGGCCACCCTGCAATGCCCTGGGTCAGGCTTGGCTTGGCAGAGCCTCGCTCAGAGCTGGTGCAGGAACCTGCAAGCTCAGCTTATGAAAGGAGCCAGCCCCGTGTCCCCAGCACATCCTGCAGCAGAGGTGACATTGTGGGTGTCACCTGCTGGAGTTATTAACAGGAAACACTCACTGTGCACAGAAAGGCTGGGGAGGATGCCCAGGCTCAGTGACTGGGAGGTGCCCCCGAGCCTGCCAGAGCCTGCACAGGAAGCTACTGGAATGTTGGGGGACACAAGAGAGATGATGGACTCTGGACCTGGCTGACAGAAGAGATTTGATAACAGGATGCCTTGGCAAAAGCAAATGGAACTTTGAAAATTGGACCTGGATTGCAAGAGGATTCAATCAGATGGATTTACCAGAAAAAGAAAATCCCAGTAAACTCTGCAAGCAAGGGATGTTGTTGTATGCATAAGTTTGTGTGTGTGATTTTAACCTAATCACTGTAGTACACATTACCAGTCTCCCTGAAATAGTACCTAAGTGTTTGTATCCCATAATAAAATCAGATTCTGATCTCTGAATCAGTCTCCCTGGCTCTCTCCATCACTGACAGGAACCCTCCAGCCCAGGGCATCTCTGGGAGCCAAGAATTCCAGGGGGTGCAGACTGCAGCACTGGAATGCTGGTGGGTTTATTAACACACTATTAAGATGTCACAAGGGTGACAAATCAAGCGTCCACACTCAGTGCTCCAGGTTCCCAAAGCCTCTGCCTCAGCACTTTTAATGCAAACAATCCCTGCTGCATCCCCTCAGAGCAAGGTCTGCATTCCAAATCCCGCTCCTGACCCCACTCATGCCTGCTCCACGGCCATAAAAGTAATGAAACATCCCATAAAGGCCACTGGCACTGAGATATTTTATTTTAATAGCCTCTCAGCTCATGCCTGCTGCATCTGTAAAGGCCTTAGAACACCTCCTGACACTGGGTTTGGTTTTCAAAGGGTTTTCAGCTTCTGAGCTGAAAAATTCAGCTGCCAGTTGCTCCTTATTCTGCCATAACCAAGGATGAGACAGGAGAGCTGCTGAGGAGACTGAAGGCCAGCTCTGGTTCCTGGTGATTCCCCCTCACACACCAACAGCACCAGGGGTTTGCTGCTGCACAGCTCAGGCCCTTCCCAGCCTGACCCACTGGTGCTCCCCAAAGCTCTGACAATAATTCACCACCAGCCATGTTCATGTGCCTCTCTCCATGGGCATGATGGATAAATCAAATTACAAATGTACAGGTGGCTCCTGTTCCTTTGTCTTCAGGACAGGCCAAAGGGTTTTCTGTTCATTTAAAACTACCCAGAGCTGAGGTCACAATCAGTCATGGAGAACATGAGGGTTTTGAATGGCTGCAGCTGTGTCAGGGGAGGCTGGGGTTGGGTTTTCCACAGAATCACCTGGACTGGAGAAGACCTTTGAGATCACAGAGTCCAACCTGTGAGCTGACACCACCCTGTCACCCAGACCATGGCACTGAGTGATGCCAAAGTGACACCCAGGCTCTCCTAAAACACCTCCAGGCACGGGGACTCCACTCCAGTGGGCAACCCCTTACACTGTCCCAACACCCCTCCTGGGAAGGAATTCTCCCTGATGCTGGTCCCCAGAGGGAATGGGAATGGGCACAGGAATGGGCATGGGAATGGGAATAGGAACGGGCACAGGAATGGGCATGGGAACGGGCATGGGCATGGGAGTGGGAATGGGAATGGAAAGGGGCACAGGAATAGAAATGGGAATGGGCATAAGAATGGAAAGGGGCACAGGAATGGGCATGGGAATGGGGGCATGGGAATAGGTATGGGAATGAAAATGCAAATGGGAATAGGAATGGGCATGGAAATGAGCATGGGAATGGGCACAGGAATGGGAATGGGAGTGGGCATGGGAATGGGAATGGGCATGGGAATGGGAATGGAAAAGGGCACAGGAATGGGCAAGGGCATGGGCATGAGAATGGGGGCATGGGAATGGGCATGGACATGGGAATGGAATGGGCATGGGAATGGAATGGGCAGAGAAATGGGCATGGGCAGAGGAATTGGCATGGGAATGGGCATGGACGTGGGCATGGAATGGACATGAGCATTGGAATGAGAATGGAATGGACATGGACATGGGCATGGGCATGGACATAGGCATGGAATGGGCAGGGGAATGGAATGGGATGGGCATGGGAATGGGCAATGGGATTGGGAGTGGGTGTGTGGGAATGGGCACGGACGGCCCAGAGGCTGCAGAGCCTGGACAGAGCTCCCAGGGATGCCCAGGCTGGGATTGCCGGGGGCCTGTGCAGGGCCAGGGGCTGCAGTCCCCGATCCCTGGGGGTCATTCCCCAGCCAGAGCCCAGGTGTCCCTGGGCAGGAGGTGCCAGCCTTACCTGCTGCTGGCCCTGCTGCGTTTGCTGCGTGCTCTGCTGGCTGGCTGAGTTGGTGGCGGCGGCGGCGGCGGCCGCCTGCTGCTGGAAGAGGCTGGCAGGATAAACTCCCCAGGGAGTGACTCCATAGTACTGGTGAGGCACCACAGCTGGACCTGGAACACAGCAGGGCAAGGTGAGCTCCTGGGGGGGCAAGGGGCACCCCAAAATCACTGCTCATCGTGGCTGGTTTGATGGGATCTGCGTGAAACCCTCTGCAAACACAGAGGGATTTGGCATTTGGGGCACACATTTTATAAAGTTTCAAGTCAGACCTGGAATTTCATCAATGCACCAGGTCAAACTCTGCCAGCAGTGATTCCATGTTTTTACTGGTGTGCCCTGGTTTTACAGAGAAGGAACAAAGATCTCCAATCCCAACAGAGGAACCTTGTTTGAAGCACAGAGATAACTTCTCATCCCAGCTGACATTCACAGCTCACTGCCATCCACCTTCAGCTCCTCAACAAAGTACCAAACCCTCTTCACAGCTGGAGTGCATCAACCCTCAAGTATTAAAATGCTTTTTCCAGCCCTGCTTTGCATTTGCAAATCTCCCCTCAAAGAGGCTGCACCATCCTGTCCCTTCCCACACTCCCTCCTCAAACTTCACATCCCCTCCTCAAACTTAAGAGGCTTAAAAATAATAACAACAACCCTGGAGAGCAGCAGAAAAAGCCTCACTTTTGAAGATTCCTTGTGTTTATCAGGTCTCAGGACAGCACAGAAATTTGGAGACAGCAGAATGGCAGCCTCTCTCCTTAAATAATCCCAGTTAGAATAATGCTGAGGAAGCTCTCAGTGCTGAAGGGAAGAGCCCTTCCCACCCAATAACATGGATGGGAATCCAATAATTTTTTAGTATGACTGTTTGATATCTTTAGGAAAGGTCAGCAGAAAAGCAGAAGTGTTCCCTTTGATTCCCAAATACATCCCCATTCCAAGGCTCCCTCCCCACAGCAGGAATAGCTCAGGCAGAGCCAGAGTCAGGTGTGACACTGGAATAAACAAATCTTTAGAGAACCTTGGTCATGCCTGGAGTAAAAACAGGATTTTTTCTTTTTAAAGAGAGAATCTCAGCACTTGGGTTCTGCCCAAGTGTGTGATTCCATGGAAAATGAGGGATGACACAAAAAGGGAAGTGAAAGCAGTGTTCAGTGTTAGCCTGGCTGTGACAACGGGGAAAAATCCTGCAAGTCCCTTTTCCTTTTGGTTTTTGTTCCTTTCTTCTTGATTTTTACAGTACCAGGCTCAGCTGAATCCTGCAGGATGTCAAGGAGCTGGATGAGCTCCTGCTCCCACATCCACACTTCAGAACATTCATTCCATGTGTTGTGCCAAATATTAAATTTGTGTTTCAAACATGTAAGAGTTACTCTCATTACATTATTCTGGTTTTAACTACTGTGCTTTCCCCAGATTGAGGATTGAAGTGCTCAGCTCTGTGCACACCAGGGAGGTGCTGGCTAATTCCAGGCAGATGCTGAACACCTGGATTTGTATCTCACCCCAAGCCCATCCTTGCTGGATTTACAGAATCAGAGAGGCTGATCTGCCTCTCCTACTCAGATCTGGAGCAGCAACCACTCATTTCTTACCTTCCACCCTGGAAATTCATGAGCAGTGCCAGCTAAAATGGAAAAAAAACCTGCAGCAAATGAATCAGTGCCATGAAGGTGGTGCCTGTGGTGCCTCAACAGGCACAGACAGGTAGGCAGGGAGTGATTTTAACCTGTTTATAATCACTGAATGCACATCAGACCCCAGCTCCCAGGGTTCTCCTGCACCCAACAGGGCAAGAGCTGCAACTGCTCCCTTTTAATGCAAGTCATTAACCTGCATTTGCCCTCGGGCTGCTGCAATCCCTTCATCTGGGCAAAAATCTGGGCATCTCTCTGGGATATATTAGTCTCAGCTCTAATTATCAACCAAGCACAGCCTAGATGGGCTTTTCTCCTAGGCAGAGGCTGCTGCCAAAGCCTTGGGTGTACAAAAGCAGAGGAGACTTTGAAGTTTGCAGCAGCTGGGTTTGAAAGGGCTGCGAGTCTGGCTCAGCTGCTCCGAGCACAGGAGAGAGGCTCATTATTGAACAGAGTTCTCAGTGAGGGCAAGTGTGGCATCACTGCCAGACCCAGCAGCACCCAGAGCTGCTCCCCCTCCAGGAGATCCTGCTCTCATCAGAGCTGGCCATTCTGGGAAAAGAAAAATTCCAGCACCTCTGGAGGTGAATATTGAATATTGCCCATGCTGTGTCCCACTGAGCCCCTGGACAGCCAGAGCTGCTCCTGGCAGGGAACAGCAGCAAATCCAGCTGGGAATGTGCTCAGAACATCACTGAGATGAGTGAGAGCACCCAGGGGTTGTGCTTCCATCTCAGCCTGCCCAGCCCAGCCTCTCCTGCAGGGCAGCCAGGCTGAGCAGCAGTGACAGCAAATCCAGCAGTGACAGCAAATCCAGCTGTGACAGCAAATCCAGCTGTGACAGCAAATCCAGCTGTGACAGCAAATCCAGCTGCCCCTGGAGCTCAGAGAGGCTGCAGGCACAAACCCCAGGGGGCTGTGGGGTGATCCCTTTGGAATTCCCAGGGATCTGTGGGGTGATCCCCTGGAACTCCCAGGGATCTGTGGGGTGATCCCTTTGGAATTCCCAGTGGTTTGAGGGGTGATCCCTGTGGAATTCCCAGGGATCTGTGGGGTGATCCCCTGGAATTCCCAGCATGGCACCCCCAGGTGCTGCTCCAGGGAGGGCAGTGAGCAGCTGAGCTCAGCGGGGCTGCCCCAGCCCTGCCCAGGCTGGCACTGTGAGGTACCCAGCACAAACCCAGCTGCAGGGGCTCCCAAATCCCAGCCCTGGCAGGGTGTGCCCACACCCACACCTGCTCCAGCTCAGCACCAAGGCCTGATCCTTCCACCCAGGCTGAAACCTGCTGTGGGAGCCTCTGCTCTTGCTGTGACCAGGTCACCCCACATTCACCACCTCCCCACAAAGAACAGGAACACTTTTCTACCTTGAGCACCTCACCTCTGAGGGAATCATTTCCTACCCCCAAGTCTGAAAACCTCAGCCGTGGGAGCCTGTGCTTTTCCTGTATCCAGGTTATCCCAGCATTCATCCACCTCCCCACAAAGAACAGGAACACTTTTGTACCTGCAACACTCCACCCCAGAGGGAATAATTTCCAAACCAGCCTAAAAAAGGCAAGTTTTCAGTTTTCTGAGTGACATCTTTCGCAAATGATGGAAGGCAATTCAAAGGCAGCAGTATCTTCCCCACAGTTTAAAATCTAAATGAGGGGTTTTTTTAGGAAGTTCTTCCCTCTGCATTCAAATTTGTTCTTTAAAATGCTGCTATTGTTGGGAAGAGAAGAGCATTATCCTAGAGCTGCCAGTCTCACAATCATGACAAACCTGCCATAATGGCAGAACTTTAATTGACAGATTATCTCTGCCATCAAACACACACCAAAGTCTCCTCTCTGCTCTGAGAGGAACTGTGAGCAATAAACTCCAAATTCATTTCTTCCATCTCAGAAGCTCCTCCAAGTTCTCCCAATTTAACACTCCCAGGCACATCAGTGAGGCTTTTTGGCTTTGTATAAACATTTAAATTGTCTCCTGTTCCTCCAGTGCTGCTCTCAGTCATGACAGGGAAAAAAAGGGTTCTCAAACCTGCTCAGGCCCAGACAGGAAAGATGCTTTTCTGAAATAAACATCAGCATGAAGTTTATCTTGTCATTTCTAGGGTCCAAAGCCTGGTGAGAGGGTTAAAATAACTCCTATTTCCCAGTGTTATAACACTATAAATACACCCAGCACATCACACATTGTTTGGTTTCTTTCAAGAGTCATGAATTTAGAATTACTCAAGTAGAGGCCCTGATGCCAAGTTTGGGATGCTTTAGGTATCCCTGGGGTGTCATTTCCAGTTCAAATGTCTAAAACCTGAGTTAAGCACAGCCTAGATGGGGTTTTCTCCTGGTCAGAGGCTGCAAAAGCTCAGGCAGCTCAGCTTCAGTAGAGCTGAGAAAAGAAAAAAAACCACTTGCTATTTCCTGGAAACGTGGCCCAGTTCCATGTGCTCTTTCTATGAAACCAAGCTGCTGACCTGCTGCTCCTGTGCACTCTGCTGCTACCCAGAAAGGAGCTCTGGAGGCCCTGAGGTGATGCAGAGGCCAAGCAGGAGCCTCTCTGTACAGGAATCGTTCACAGATCTCCTGCTCTGCCTGGAACGGAGCCCTGCAGCTCCTCCTGACTGCACTCCCCTGTGGCACTGGCCAGCAGCAGCTCAGCTCATTCACTCCCTGCTCCATTCCCCAGCCCAGGAGGGTTCTCAGCAATGTCCTTGTGCCCCTGCCCTTGGCTCTGTCCCACGGAACACGGCGTCATCATCTGCCAAGGCCTGGTGCTGCCTCCACCCAATCTCCCCATGGCATTGCACAATCCCAGCATGGAACTCCCAGCAGCCCAGGCCAAAGCCCAGATTACAATCCAAACTCTTCCCACACATCTGCATGATCCACTAAAACCTCCATCCAAGCGGGCAGCAGCTGCTGAATTCCCATTTCAGAGCTGACCCCACAATGGCCTCAAAGCTGAAAGGCTCAGCAGGGGTTTGGGAAGAGCTGGAGCAAAGCTGTGTCCCAAACCACAGAGTGTCACATCCACACACAGCCCAGGCCTGTGCCTCTGATCTGGGACAAGCCACCCAAAACCAGAGGACTGAAGTGAGTTTACAAGCTGTAAGTAGAGCATGGCAGCAGTGAGAGCCCCCACAAACACCCCACTCCAACCAGAGCAGTGCTCATGTGCAGCACAGAACATTCCCTCTGCCTCGTTCAAGGAAAGCCAGGCATGGTTAGAAAAATCCTCCTCTAAAAGCACATTCTTCCTTTAAAAATCCTCTCCTAAAATCATGTTCTTCCTCTAAAAATCCTCTCCTACAAGCACATTCTTCCTTTAAAAATCCCTTCCCAGAAGCATGTTCTTCCTTTAAAAATCCTCTCCTAAAATCATGTTCCTCCTTTGAAAATCCTCTCCTAAAATCATGTTCCTCCTTTGAAAATCCTCTCCTAAAATCATGTTCCTCCTTTGAAAATCCTCTCCTAAAATCATGTTCCTCCTTTGAAAATCCTCTCCTAAAATCATGTTCTTCCTTTGAAAATCCTCTCCTAAAATCATGTTCTTCCTCTAAAAATCCTCTCCTAAAATCATGTTCTTCCTTTAAAAACCCTCTCCTAAAATCATGTTCTTCCTCTAAAAACCCTCTCCTAAAATCATGTTCCTCCTTTGAAAATCCTCTCCTACAAGCACATTCCTGCTTTGTCCCCAGTGCTTGGGCAAGAGCTTTCTGGCACCCCCAGCACCAGTTCCATGCTCACCATGTCCCCCACAGTGCCTGACAAGCTGTGGCACGGAGCTGGCACCTCCAGAACCACCAGCTCTGGCTGTGACAGCTGGGAGGAATTTGGGAACTGATACATGAATGGCTGGAGGAAGATCCTGCAGAAAGAGCAGAGGCTCCATCTTTGCTGCCATCTGGAAAAGGGCACGTTCCCAGTGTGAGCCCCAGCAGAAATGGATGTGTTCACCTCCTGGGAAGTGGAAATTCCCAGCAGAATTTCAGGGAAAAGTTCATTTGCAGAATGCACCACAAGCTGAACAGAAAGGAGACACAACTTTCCTGGCAGGAAACACATCCTGCATCTTTCCAGCCTTCCAGAAATGTGTTTTCAGAGGTTCTCCCTGCTGGGTTAGTTTCAGAGGTTTCCCCTGCTACTGTCAGTCACCAAAACACCCCAAAAACAGAGCAATATTTGTGTCTGTTCCCTTCCCATTTGCTCTGGGAGCCTTGAACAAAAATTATCCCACTTCCTCTCCGGTTTTAACAACAAATTCCGGTTTTACTCACAGCCACACCATTCTAGCCATTGTCCCAGCCCAGGATGCTGATGTCTGCCTTGCAGAGCCCCAGCTGCAGAGCAGGGAGGGCTGGGAGTGCAGAGGGAGCTGGGAGCTCTCACCTAACGTGGCAGCTGCCGCCAGCCCGGCCGCGTACGGATCCGTCCCCGGAGGCGCCGCGCTGATGATGTAGGGGTTGGGAACGAAGGCAGCAGGAGCTAAACCTGCTGAAAACATTCCTGTCAGTGCAAACAAACTCAACAGGACTGCAGCCCCACCACAACCCCCCTGTGCTGCCTGGACAGCACCAAAGTCGGGCTGGTTTTGTGGTTTGAAGCTTTTTGAGGGTGGTTTTCTATAGGGAGTGACAACCAGTGAGTGTTGATGGGCAGAGGAGAGATCTGGCATTAAAAAAACCCCAATTCCAAGGACTCAGTGCTCCTTAAGAGGCAAAATCCTTTATATCCAACAGCTCAGGTGCTCCTGCAGGGCAGACAGACCCTGCTCAGGAGACTGGAGCTTGTTGCTACTCTGTATTTCCTACAGTGAGTAAATCAGGACCCAAACCACTCCATCCTGAGCTCCACACCCACCACAGCATCCCAGCATTCCAGCTGGTCAGTCTGGAAAGGGCTCAGAGAGGAAAAACAGTTTAATGATTAGAGAAAGCCCAGGTGGGCGGGAGAGGGGTGTGCAGGGGAGGTGAAGGTGAAGAGGAGGAAGTTAAAAAGCTGAATCATTTCCATCCCTGAACTGCACTGAGCACACAAGGGCACAGCACAGAGCCTGGAGAGCCCCAACACATTTATACTGGGGTTCTGGGCAGGAAAAACTACCACAAATTGCTTATTGTGCTAAAAAAAATATTGCATTGTTTTCCTGGGTTTCTACACATGATTAAGTGCTTTATTCCCAATTAATAAATATATATAAATTTTTAAATTTTTTTGAATAATTTTGCTTGATATCAATCATGTGTTTGCATAAATGACATTTTTAACTCATAGGACCCCTGGCAGCACATCCAGCTGATATTCAATTGTGCATTTCTCCTCACTTCACTGTGCTGTCACCCTGATTTATGCTTCACTCAGAGACTTCCAAAGCCTGTCCTGACTGACAAGCACCCTCAGGAGGGTGAGTGTGTCAGTCCTGCCACACAGGGAACTCCTTTAAAAGGCTTCTCAAGTGTGCAAGAGACACCCAGAAGCAAAACTGATCAGGAGGAGGGCTGGGGGACAGGCTGGGGAGAGGCAGACTCACCTATGTGTGGCTGGTGGGCAGCAGCCAGGGCGTACTGCTGCTGCTGGGCTGCTGTCAGCTGCTGCACTGCCAGTGCATTGGGCCTCTGGAACAGCTGTGGGGAGAGCACAAACAGCCCTTAAAGTGGGCACAAATAACCCTTAAAGTGGGCACAAACAGCCCTGAAACCAAGCACAAACAGCCCTTAAAGTGGGTACAAATAACCTTTAAAATGGGCACAAACAGCCCTGAAACCAGGCACAAACAGCCCTTAAAGTGGGCACAAACAGCCCTGAAACCAGGCACAAACAGCCCTTAAAGTGGGTACAAATAACCCTTAAAGTCAGCACAAACAGCCCTGAAACCAAGCACAAACAGCCCTTAAAGTGGGCACAAATAACCCTTAAAGTGGGCACAAACAGCCCTTAAAGTGGGTACAAACAGCCCTTAAACCAGGTACAAACAGCCCTTTAAAGTGGGCACAAACAGCCCTGAATGTGGGTACAAACAGCCCTTAAAGTGGGTACAAATAACCTTTAAAATGGGCACAAACAGCCCTGAAACCAGGCACAAATAGCCCTTAAAGTGGGTACAAATAACCTTTAAAATGGGCACAAACAGCCCTGAAACCAGGCACAAATAGCCCTTAAAGTGGGTACAAATAACCTTTAAAATGGGCACAAACAGCCCATAAAGTGGGTACAAACAGCCCTTAAACCAGGTACAAACAGCCCTTTAAAATGGGCACAAACAGCCCTGAAACCAAGAACGAACAGCCCTTAAAGTGGGCACAAATAACCCTTGAAGTGGGCACAAATAACCCTTGAAGTGGGCACAAACAGCCCTGAAACCAGGCACAAATAGCCCTTAAAGTGGGTACAAATAACCTTTAAAATGGGCACAAACAGCCCCTAAAGTGGGTACAAACAGCCCTTAAACCAGGTACAAACAGCCCTTTAAAGTGGGCACAGACAGCCCTGAAACTGGGCACAAACAGTGTGTTGGGAGGCCACCAGTGGCACCAGTGTGCCCTCCCAGTTTGGCTGAAGTGGGAAATGGGATGGGAAGGGGATGGCCAAGGGATGCAGAGCCAAGTCTGGGACACCCAAAAAGCCTTTAGAGCCAGCAGAGGGGACACAACCCCAGACCAAACACTACCTGCTCACTGCTCAAGGTTATTGAGAATTTATTCCTCACTAAATAAAAATAATAGGATTCCCTTGAAGTATTTTTGCTGAGGGTTTGGGGTTTTTTTCCTTTCTTCAGGGCCTTACTAAAAGTTTTCTTTCCCAGCTTCTTTTGCCTCTCCCTGGAGGAAATCCCTGAATTCACCCATCTTCAGCTGTAATTAAAGCATTTAAGGACACATCAGCTGAACATCTCTGAAATTATCCAGCATGTCCATCTCCCCTCACTTCCAGGGATCATTTCTAGGTGGGAATGACTTCACAAAGCACTGTGAGAAATGATTTCTCCCTCCACTCCCTCAGAACAGACTTGGATGCCCAAATGCCTACGATTTTCACACCTATTATCCTGCCCTCCTTTCAGACAAGTGAACTGCTGGCAGACACAGCAATAATTCTGCCCAAATTTTTGGCAGAAACCCACAACCATCAAGAAGAAGCCCAGAAACATCAAGAAAACTCTATTACTTATTTTATTTAGAGGCAAAAATTGGCACTGGTTCTCCTGAGAGCAGGGTGAGCAAAGCTGTGTGAGAAAATCCACCTTTATTTTTGTCTTTTTACAAGTTCAGGTGGAGAAAACACATCTGAGGGATCAGCATTGGGTTTATGAGGTGGAAATGCAGCAGTTAGGGCAGCCAGAATTAACCTGCTGTGTGCCAAACCCTCCCCCTCACAATGGCTTTGTTTGCTCATCCCTCAGGGGTTATCAGAACGTTCCTTGTGGAGGAAAATATCTGATCTACAGTTCCTTTATTGCCTCCTGGGCCATAAAACACCCTGAGCAGGCTGGGTGCACAACACACCTGCTTTTCCTGCCCTTTCTGTTGTTTCAAGGTGTTTTTTGTGGTCACACAAAGCTGGGTGGCAGCTCTGCTCAGGTCACCAGGAGCTTGGGCAAAGCCCCACTGACATCTTGGAACCCAAACCCTGTGAGTGAGGAACCCCTGAGGGAGCTGGGGGTGCTCAGCCTGGAGAAAAGGAGACTCAGGGGTGCCCTCATCGCTCTCTGCAGCTCCTGAAAGGTGCCTGTGCTCAGCTGGGGCTGGGCTCTGTCTCCAGAACTGACAGAACCAGAGCACACAGCCTCGAGCTGCCCCAAGGGAAATACAGGGTGGATAGCAGGAAAAGGATTTTACAGAAAGGTGATAAAGTTCTGGAATGTTCTGCCCGGGGAGGTGGTGGAGTCCCCATCCCTGGGGGTGTTTAACAAAGCCTGGATGTGGCACTGGGTGCCAGGGTTTGGTTGAGGGGTTGGGGCTGGGCTGGACTCGATGAGCTTGAAGGTCTCTTCCAACCCAGTGATTCTGGGAATTCTGGGAATTCTGTGAACATCCCTGAGTGCAAAACACCAAGGAGATCATGGACAACAGGAGCAGCAGAACATGGAATGAGAGGCAGTGGCTCTGTGGGAGTGACCAGCAACATTTCACTGATCAGCAAATATGGGGGAAAAACCCTAGAAATCCCCTAAACTGCTTCCTCCTGAAGTGTGGATTCCTCTGCAGCATCCTCAGGGTTGGGGTCTGCTGTATCAGCTCAGCAATTTCAACTTTTTAGCTTTCTTCAGCTGCACAATTTCACCAAACCCTTGAGTTCTCACATGCTTTTCCAGCCTGCTGATGTGGATTCCATCACAGTGAAGCAGAGAGGAAATGGCTGCATTATTATTTCCTTGTCTTGAGGGCACAAAAAGCATTTTTCCTTCCTAAAAACACTTCTGCTCACTTTACACATGTGAGGACTTCCACACTTCCCAAATGCAACTCAATGAACCACGTGGGAATCAGAAAAGCTGGGAGAAAGGAACCCACACCCACTCAGAGCCTCAGCACTTCACCATCAATATTTCACCTGCTGCTCGTGGCTCTTTTTGCTGTCTGCCTGCTCTGGGGGCTCATCTAGTCCCTGCAAAATTTGACTCCCAGACATAAAAGGTCTGCAAGAAAGCTGGAGAGGGACCTTTTACAGCACAGGACAAGGGGGAATGGCCTTAAACTAAGAGTGCAGGGATTTAGATGGGATCTTGGGAATTGGGAATTGCTCGCTGGGAGGGTGGAGAGGGGCTGGGCTGGAATTGCCAGAGCAGCTGGGGCTGCCCCTGGAGCCCTGGCAGTGCCCAAGGCCAGGCTGGAGCACCTGGGACAGTGGGAGGTGTTCCTGCCATGGCAGGGGTTGGAATTGGATGAGTTTTGAAGTCCTTTCCCACCCAAACCATTCCAGGATTCTGTGACCTCTCCCTCTCCCCTTGAATTCACAGCCTTGCTCAGCTCCCTCAGAAGAAACTCAGCCCAGCTGCAGATTTCATCCTGCAGCCTGTCCAAGGAAGCAGAGCCAAGAAAAACCATCCCAAGTGCAGCCTCTCCTGAGGCAGATAACCAGGGGAGCTCTGGGAATCATCAACTCCTTTTATTTAGGGAGAGCTGCTGAAGCCTTGCTGGGCTGTCTCCATCTGCTGAGAGCACAGCCCCACACTCCAAACCCAGAGTTCAGTGCTCAAAGGTGGCACTGGGAGCAGACAAAGGACAGGAACCTCTGCACTGCAATATTAACCTGAATTGACAAAGATAGCAGGAAAGGGCACCTGGGGTGTTCCAGGCTGCTGGAAAATGCATTTGGAGTGAAAAGCTACAAAGGCCTGACACGGTTCAGGAGGAGTTCAGGGAGATCATCCAACATTTCAGTGAGGCTGTTCCATGTGCAGACAAATGAAGGATGATTTCCAGCAAGTGGAGGAGCTCACTGAGGGAATTCCAAGGGAGCAGAACCCCAGAGTTATGGGAATTCTGAAGATCAGATTTCCCTCAGCAATATCAACACCTGACATCCCTAATCAGATCAGACATGGGTAAAACCTTCCTCTTCCTCACACTGCCTGCAGCTGGGCTCTCCTGTAATCCCCTCCAAGGATGGGACACTTCCCCACAGCCCCAAAAGGCACTTTCAGGGAGGAGATCCCTTGTTCAGGACAGATTTCCTGCTGCCAACAGAATGGCAGAAGTCAGATTCCTTTCCTCCAGGCTGAGAGTGGCAGTGGGCAGCAAGGACCCCTGGCTCTGGGGATCAGGAATATGGGGAATGGGCACAACCCCCTGGATTTACATCAACCTGCCCTGGGAGGGCACATCTGGCTGGGGAGTGATCCCTGACCTTTACTACAGCACCTCAGGCTGACTGAAGGCTCCTGTTTGCTTTCACTGCAGGTGGAAGCTGCAGCAAGGCTGAAAACTGAAAATAACAGATTTGTCTGACAGCCCAGCAGAGCCTGGGTGGGACTGAGGGGCAGCAGCTGTGTCCCCACTGCTCCCCCAAAATCAGGGAGAGATCAGAGGGGATTTGGGCTTCACAGCACAGAAATGGAGCTGGGCAGGGTCTGGAGCCCCAGGAGGGGCTGAGGGAGCTGGGCAGGGGCTCAGCCTGGAGCAAAGGAGGCTCAGGGGGCCCTTGTGGCTCTGCACAGCTCCTGCCAGGAGGGCACAGCCAGGAACAGGGACAGGAGCAGAGGGAACGGCCTCAGGCTGGGCCAGGGCAGGCTCAGGGTGGGCACTGCAGGAATTTCCCCATGGAAAGGGGGCTCAGGCCTTGGCAGGGGCTGCCCAGGGAGGTTTGCAGTGCCCAGCCCTGGGGCTGTCCCAGGAATGCCTGGAGGTGGCACTCAGAGCTCTGGGCTGGGGACAAGGTGGGGATGGGGCAGAGCTGGGATTGGATGCTCTGGGAGGGTTTTCCAGGCTCAGTGATTCCATGATTCCCAGACAGTTGGTGACACAGAGGTGACATCAGCTCCACGTGGACAGTGCCCATCCACTCGGTATGAAATAAAAAATGCAAACCCAGCCTGAAATCCTCACTTCATCTCCCCCAAAACAGGGACCCTGCCCTGCTCTGCCTCCCTTTGGCAGGGTTTATTTCCACCACTGAGGTGCCAGACGTGCCAAATCTTAATTTTTAAAGGCTGAAGGAAGCAAATAAAAACTCCTCAAACTTGTAAATGAGCCTTCACTTAAATAGAAAACCCTGACAAAATGCAAATTCCAGGCTTCCCACCCGTGCTGTTGCAGTCCCATCTCTAATGCTTCTCCAGAAGCAGCTCACTTGTGGAGCCCTCATGCTTTAAAAAACACCCAACTTTCCTGGTTTAGAAGTAATTCTGGCATCCCAGGCCTTACACCAGAGGAAGACAAAGACTTGGAACTATCTGTTGTTTTTTTCCTTTTTGAACTCTACAGCAGCTATTTAGTTTAATCATTAAATTTTCCATCATTAACCTCCCAAAGATGCTGTAGAACAGAGCAGCCAATTGAGCTCCAACCCAGATATTTACATTGCTTTTAAGGCTGTGATAACTCAGCACAAACTTGGCAATGCTTTCCCTCACTCCAGAGTGCCAGAGGCTCTTCTGCTAAAAAAAATCAGATATTTCAGGGAAGCCAGGGAGAGTTATATATCTCTGCAATCAGCTCCAACAAAGGATTCCCTTCCACTCTGAGGGATATCAGACTTGCAAAGGGAGAGCAATAAAGTTTCCAATCATTACCCAAACGAGCAGGAACAGGAGCAGAGCAGGAGTCGATTGCTGGAGCCAGGCCCAGCATTCAGCAGGAGCCAAGGGAGTCTGGGCTTGTGTGGGAGAAAGGTCAAACAAACCTAAGCCAGGCTCAGATAAAGGTTTGTAGTAGTGGACTCTGCCCTTAGGGTTTAAACCAGGCTCAGGTAGAAGAAAGTTTGAACTTGTAATTGCCTCAGGCTGCTCTGGCTGAGCAAAGCTGAGTGTGGGGCTCAGCAAGGCCCAGTGTGGGGCTCAGCAGGGCCCAATGTAAGGACCAGAAGGGCCCAATTTGAGGCTTAATAAAACCCAGCGTGGGGCTCAGCAAAGCCCAGTGCAGGGCTCACACCTGGGCTGAGCAGCTCTCAGTCACTTCCTGAGCTCCAGGGTGGGTGTTTGGGGTTTTTTTTAGCAATTTTTGCTACTTTAAAGCTCTTTTTCAATGCCAGCTCCTCAGACAGCCAGGACCACCAGAGAGGGCAGTGCTGTGGGAACTGCTGGGGGAATTCTCATTATTCCAGCTGCCATGGAAGGCTGATCTGCTCAGTTCCCTGGGAGGACACACACAGCACAAAGACAATGACAACATCTCCAACCTTCCTCCATCCCTTCTCCCAGGACAGGATCCCGAGCTCATCCCACCCCACAGCAAGCACAGTGCAGCCACAGGGCTGGATCAGGGATCAGGGACTGGGATCAGGGCTTAGAGATCAGGGATTGGGGCTCAGAGATCAGGGATTGGGGCTAAAGGATCAGGAACAGGGATCAGGGATGAGGATCAGGGCTAAGGGCTAAAGGATGAGGAGTCAGAGATCAGGGGTCAGGGATCATGGCTCAGGCTCATGGCTAAGGGCTCAGGGATCAGGATCAGGAATAGGGCTCAGGATCAGGGCTCAGGATCAGAGATCAGGGATCATCAGGGATCAGGGATTGGGGCTAAAGGATCAGGATCAGGGATCAGGATCAGGGCTAAGGGCTAAAGGATGAGGGCTCAGAGATCAGGATCAGGGGTCAGAGATCAGGGACCAGGGCTCAGGCTCATGGCTAAGGGCTCAGGGATCAGGATCAAGAATAGGGCTCAGGATCAGGGCTCAGGAATTAGGGCTCAGGGCTAAGAGATCAGGGCTCAGAGATCGGGATCAGGGATAGGGCTCAGGATCAGGGCTCAGGAACTAGGGCTCAGGGCTAAGAGATCAGGATCAGGGATCAGGAGCATGGATCAGAGCTCAGGATGAGGATCAGGGCTCAGGGATCAGTGTCAGGGCTCAGCTCTGTACCTGCTGCTGGGAGTTGTAGTCAAAGAGCCCCACGGTGGCCGCGGCCGAGTCCACGGGGACCTGCGTGCCGGAGTAGTCGAACTGCAGCGGCTCCATGCCCACGTGCTCCATGGCATCCAGGGGCACGCTCTGGGACTCCATGTTGGAGAAATCCTCCACAGGCTTGGCCCCGTTGGTGCTGGCCAGCTGGGCCAGGCCTTCAGAGCCGTTCTGGTTGGGGCCCAGCAGATCCACCTCGCTCGCCGAGTTCTGGCAGTTCCCGGGCGTGCGGCTGTGGGGGAAAACGGGTCAGGGAATCAGGGAGGAGAGCTCCAGCCCTTCCTAGGGGATATTCCTGCAGGGAAACAGGGCAGGAGAGCTCCAGCCCTTCCTGGGGGGTGTTCTTGTAGGGAAACAGGGCAGGAGAGCTCCAGCCCCTCCTGGGGGATATTCCTGCAGGGAAACAGGGCAGGAGAGCTCCAGCCCTTCCTGGGGGATGTTCCTGCAGGGAAACAGGGCAGGAGAGCTCCAGCCCTTCCTGGGGGATGTTCCTGCAGGGAAACAGGGAGGAGAGCTCCAGCCCTTCCTAGGGGAGGATGTTCCTGTAGGGAAACAGGGCAGGAGAGCTCCAGCCCTTCCTAGGGGATGTTCCTGCAGGGAAACAGGGCAGGAGAGCTCCAGCCCTTCCTAGGGGATGTTCCTGCAGGGAAACAGGGCAGGAGAGCTCCATCCCCTCCTGGGGGATGTTCCTGTAGGGAAACAAGGCAGGAGAGCTCCAGCCTTTCCTGGGGGATGTTCCTACAGGGAAACAGGGCAGGAGAGCTCCAGCCCTTCCTAGGGGATGCTCCTGCAGGGAAACAGGGCAGGAGAGCTCCAGCCCTTCCTGGGGGATATTCCTGTAGGGAAACAGGGCAGGAGAGCTCCAGCCCCTCCTGGGGGATGTTCCTGTAGGGAAACAGGGCAGGAGAGCTCCAGCCCTTCCTGGGGATGTTCCTACAGGGAAACTGGGCAGGAGAGCTCCAGCCCTTCCTAGGGGATGTTCCTACAGGGAAACAGGGCAGGAGAGCTCCAGCCCTTCCTAGGGGGGATGTTCCTGCAGGGAAACGGGGCAGGAGAGCTCCAGCCCTTCCTGGGGGATGTTACAGGAGTTACAGGATGGAAATTAAAGAAATGATCTGAAATAGTTCTCCAAATTAATTCTGTGGAGAATTGATGTATTAAATAAAATAAAAACTAAAACCAGGTATGCTCCATCACATCCCCAAACCCTCCAGAACTGCCCAGAGGTAGTGGAATGCAGGAGGGAAAAATAAAGAAATGGTCTGAAATAGTTCTCCAAATTAATTTTATGAAGAATTGCTGTATTTAAAAAAATAAAAATTAAAACCAGGAATGCTCCACGACACCCCCAGACCTATCAGAACTCCTTGGAAGGGTTGTAGAAGAGAGGGGAAAAAATAGAGATGGTCTGAAATAGTTAATTCTACTGAGAAATTGGTGTATTTCAAAAAATAAAGCCAAGAATACTCCATCCCAACATCACATCCCTAAACACACCAGAACTGCTTGGAGGTGTTGGAGTAAAGAGGGGAAAAATAAAAAAGATGATCTGAAATAATTCCCTGAGTGAATTCTCCAGAGAAATGGATGTATTTAAAAAAATAAACAAAAATAAAAGCAGGACTGCTCCAGCCCAGCATCACAGCAGCAATACACCCCAGCCCCAGCAGAACTCCCTGGAAGTTACACAAGTCTTGTAGAAGACAAGAAAAAGAATAAAGAGATGTCCTGAAACAGTTCCCTAAGTTAATTCTACACAGAAGCTGATGTATTTAAAAAATATAAAAGCAGGAATGCTCCAGCCCAGCATCAGAGCCACCAGAAGGGCCTGCAGGTGGTGTAATAAAGAGGGGATAAGGAAAAAACATGGGCTGAAATAGCTCCCTGAGTTAATTCTACAAAGAAATTGATGGATTTTAAAAACAAACAAAAATAACCCACAAACCCCAGTGCCAGCCTCAAACACCTGTTACAGTAAAAATGTAAAAAGCTCAGTTTCTGTTTTCTCCTCAGGTGAGAGCCAGAGAGAACAAGCCACAATCTCCCCAGATACTCATATTTAATGGAGTATTTGGTGATTTTTAACTGTGTGGAGCTCTGGCACCAAACCTCACTTAACACCACTCCAAGCAGCTGCCATGGGCTCCTGACCACCCAAAATGAGGACTGGACTTCATGGCAATGCTTCACATCCATGGAAGAGCCAGGAAAGGGCATTTCCCAGCACTTTGTTTGGATTCTATATTTTATTTTACCATTTCTTTGGCTTCTCCAGTTTTCCTACAGGCCATGAGGAACCACAAGAGATCCAGAAATGAGCAAGGAACATAAATGTATGAATGGCATCAAGGGCCACAGTTTGAGGTTTTCAGGCCTGCAGAGGTGCAAGGAACAAACCCAAACCCCAGCTGTGGTGGGGACAGGACAGGACAGCAGCAGAGCCAACACTTCCCACGGGGGCTTCCATGGGAATCCCACACAGAGGGATTAAAAATGGGTGTGAAAATCACCGGGATCACACCCAGCCCTGAGCTCTCAGGTGCTCCCACCCTCTCCCCCTGAGGACATTCAGAACATCCTGGGGACTCCACAGGATGGAAAAACCTTCCCAAAGCCATGGAGTGCATGGGCTGATTGCACAGGGATGTGCCACTGACACATCTCATGAAAATCTTTTCTAGGGTTTTTCTCCTGAGAAGCCTCAGAAAAGAAATGTAAACAATAATTATCTGTGGGATGTGGTCTGGAGCTGGTTTACCAATGGGTGCATCTTTGACTGGTCCATGTGAATTGTTTCTACTTGGTGATCAATCATGGTGAGCTGTGTCAGACTCTCTGGTCAGTCAAGATTTTATTATTCATTCCTTTCCAGCTTTCTGATGTCTCCTTTCTCTTTCTATAGTATAGTTTTAGTGTATCATTTTCTTTTAATATAATATGTATCATAAAATAATAAATCAGCCTTCTGAAACATGGAGTCAAGATTCTCATCTCTTCCCTCATCCTGGGGACCCTCAAACAGAAGCCCAGGGATGCCCAGAGCCAGGGGCTGCTCTGCTCCTCACCCCACCAGGGAGGGGCTGGGGCACACAGGGAGGGTGACACAGCTGGGACAGCTGATCCCAACTGATCCAAAGGGTTTTATAAAAGAGATTTTATCATTCATTTATCAAATCATCTGCATCAGATAAAGGAAGGAGTTTCTCACACTGAGGGTGGGCAGGGGCTGGGCTGGAATTGCCAGAGCAGCTGTGGCTGCCCCTGGAGCCCTGGCAGTGCCCAGGGCCAGGCTGGACATTGGGGCTGGCAGCACCTGGCACAGTGGGAGGTGGCCCTGGGCTGCAATGAGCTGGCATTGAAGATCCCTTCCCACCCAAACCACTCTGGCATTCCCATTCCTCAATCCAGGATGGAAACCAGCACCAAAAACCATTGCAGCAAATGGAGAAAGGAAAGGAAAGAATGATTTCCTGGATGGTTCCAGGTGCCCCCAGTGCCATTTGCCACAGGGGTTTGTAGCCTGGCAAGGCCTGGTTGGAGAGGTTTGGGCTCTGCCAGGGTGCCCAGAGCAGCTGTGGCTGCCCCTGGAGCCCTGGCAGTGCCCAAGGCCAGGCTGGACATTGGGGCTGGCAGCACCTGGCACAGTGGGAGGTGGCCCTGGATGGGATTTAAGACCCCTTCCAACCCAACCCACTCTGGGATTCTGTGATATCCCAGCCCACCCAGCAGCCAGAGCTGAGGGAGCAGGGAAGGGGAGGGTGTTTGGAGGGATGTGTTTGGTCTTCATCAGTCCCTGTCACAGAACCCCAGAGTGGGTCAGGCTGGGAGGACCCCATGGGGTCACTGGTGCCACCCCCTGCTCCAGCAGGGCCATCCCAGAGCTCAGGGCACAGCAGTGTCCATGTGGCTCTGGAATGTCCCAGGGAGGAGACTCCAGCCCCTCTCTGGGCTCTGCTCAGGGCTGGCACTGCCCAGGGCAGCTCTGCCTCCTGGCCAGGGGCAGCTCCTGGGCTCAGGCCCTGCCCGTGGCTCTGGGGACATGGCTGGGCCTGGAGCAGAGCCTGGGGCTGCTCTGAGCCCTGCACACAGGGACAGACAGACAGGGACACACAGGGACAGACAGACAGGGACACACAGGGACACACAGACAGGGACACACAGGGACACACAGGGACAGACAGACAGGGACACACAGGGACACACAGGGACAGACACACAGGGACAGACACACAGGGACACACAGGGACAGACACACAGGGACAGACAGACAGGGACACACAGGGACAGACAGACAGGGACACACAGGGACACACAGGGACACACAGACAGGGACACACAGGGACACACAGGGACAGGGACAGACAGGGACACACAGGGACAGACACACAGGAACACAGACAGGGACACACAGGGACAGACAGGGACACACAGACAGGGACACACAGGGACACACAGACAGGGACACACAGGGACACACAGGGACACACAGGGACAGACAGACAGGGACAGACAGGGACACTGGGTGATATCCAGGGGTCAGGGCCCCCCTCAAGGCTGAGCAGCCCCAGCTCCCTCAGCCTCTCCTGGGCAGGGAGATGCTGCAGTGACCCCCAGCTTCCCTGGGAATGGGGCCCTGACACCTCCTCTGGGATGTGCCCCATCAATTCCTGCCTTAGCTTCACTTCCAGGCCCAGTTTTTCCTTTGCCCATTTAAATGTCTGAATTTTCACTTTTCCCCTTCCCATTCTCCCCCCGTGGAGCCTGCAGGGCTGAGTTTAGACCCCAGCAGTGATTGCTATAATTGATTAATTACTGAGCACCCATGCACGTACCTGAAGTCTTTGACGTCGGCGTCGATCCCGTTCTGGACAGGCAAACCATTGGATTTATCCATCACATCCCCCTCCTCCTTCAGATCTCCCAGTTTATCTCCATCAAACGTGCCCTTGCTTTTCTTATCCCCTTTGTCATTCTCATCACTCTCTGCATCCCTTGGCCCCTGGGCAAAAGAGACATTGTTTTCATAAGCTGAGTTTTCAAATCAATTTTCCTGTTACCCCAAGATGGTAACGAATCAAAGACACGTGTCACCATAAAAGAAGTCACTTGTAAACATTAATTCCTACCCAAAAAAATCGTTAAAAATGCAAAATATTCAATAATAATCAAAGAAATAAGGGAATTAGCTCTCACTCTTCCAAGAGCTGCTTCATCTCTTCAGGTTTCTTCATTTAGTAACTCAAGGTTTGCTTTTATAGGCTCTAAAAATCCCATCCCAAAATAATTTTAAGGAGTTCTCTTTCTAGATGGGACTTCAGCACTTCAAAATCAACACCAGCAAATGCTGCAGGGACATAAAGTGAATTAGTGCCTCTCTGAAGAGCCTGGCTCAGTGTCAGACACTGCTCTTGACTGGACAAGTGTTTGAAAATCACCTCAGTTTTGGAGGCATCAACAGTGAATTCCAAAGCACAGCTCATTCAGGAACACTCAAATAAATCACTGCCTCAATCATTAGCCCCTGTGATCCTGAAGCACATTTCTTTGGGAGAAAAGGGGAAAAAAAAAGAGGGGAAAAAAAGGATTTCTGTTCTGTTGAGCATTCCATGAGTGCTGTTACATCTGCAGCGTGTCTGCATTTTATTGCACTTGGGAGGAGAATAAAGGGTGATGATGCCTGGGGCATTGTTTTGAACAACAAAAGGGAGAGGAAAAACAACATAATTTATGATAAAAACCAGCACAGGGCATATAAACATATTTATCAGAGAGAGCTTTGGTGCTGCCACAGGGACAGCCATCCAAAGCCTGCCTTCCACTTGACTGGAGGGAGAAGTGCTCTGCACACAGCATTTCT
This sequence comes from Molothrus ater, assembly GCF_012460135.2. Lineage (NCBI taxonomy): Eukaryota > Metazoa > Chordata > Aves > Passeriformes > Icteridae > Molothrus > Molothrus ater. The sequence continues at coordinate 1,292,048 of NC_050501.2, forward strand.
GCCTCTATCCACTGAACCCTTTTCCCACTCTCTCTGATTGGAGGGAGGGATTTTCCCTCATATTTAGAGAAAAAGAAATTGTTCTAAAAGCAAAAATCTTTTGCTGTTGCTTCTGAAAGAAAACAAATTGTGTTTCCTTAATATTCCTTGGAAATGCCACCTGTAAATCCAACCCCAAACAAGGGGGTGCTCAGCAGTGACAGCTGTGTCACCACTGTCACTCTGATTGTGGTGACACTCCTCCCTGGCCGCCAGCTGGGATAAATTGGCTCCTTGCTCTGAATGCTCACATCCCAAAAATCCTCCTTGCTCTGCCCCAGGGCTCTCCCCAAAAATCCTCCTTGCTCTGCCCCAGGGCTCTCCCCAAAAATCCTCCTTGCTCTGCCCCAGGGCTCTCCCCAAAAATCCTCCTTGCTCTGCCCCAGGGCTCTCCCCAAAAATCCTCCTTGCTCTGCCCCAGGGCTCTCCCCAAAAATCCTCCTTGCTCTGCCCCAGGGCTCTCCCCAAAAATCCTCCTTGCTCTGCCCCAGGGCTCTCCCAGCTCCCTGGGCAGCCCCAGTGAGGGCCAGCAACCCCAGCAGGCTGAGGGCAGCTGCAGAGGACAGCAGCCAAAGGAGGCTCTCCCACATTTCTGGAGCCCTTTCCCCACTCCAGGCTGGGTTTGGTGCCAGCTCTCCCCACATCCACGAACTGGAGGCTGTGCCCCTTCCCCACCCCACAAAAGGGGGGTGCCAATCCCCAGCCTGCCCAGCAACCCCAGCTGGGAAACACATCCAGCCACAAGCAGGAGCTCCAGGGAAGGGTGCCTGACACCAATCTATTTGTTAGGGGGGGTTTATCCCAAAAAACAGCATGAGGAAAACCTCCAGGACAAGGATGAGCATTATGCCATGACATTATCACCAGGTAAAGGGTTTGGAGCTGGAATCCCATTTTTGGGATCAGCACCAATGTAGCTGTGATATTTTCTGAAAAACCCTTTTTTTAGGATTTTTTCCCCTGAGAAGCTGAGAGGCCTCAGGAACAAAATGTACCCAATGGTTATCTGCTGCTGTGGAATGCAACAGGGGCATCTGGGATTGGCCTCATGTGGTTGTTTCTAATTAATGGCCAGTCACAGCCCAGCTGGCTCAGGCTCTCTGTCCAGGAAACAAACCTTTGTTATCATTCTTTCTTTTTCTATTCTTAGCCTGCCTTCTGATGAAACCTTTGCTTTTATTATTTTAGTCTAATTTTAATATAATATATATAAAATAAAATAATAAATCAGCCTTCTGAAACCTCATCCCTTCCCTCATCCTGGGACCCCTGTGACACCATCACACACCAAGGCAGCCACAGGCCCAGTGCAGGTTTGTGGGACCTTTTCCAAGGATTAGCATGGATGGGCTGTTTCTGCTGGGGGGCTTTTCCAAGGATCCAGGGAATGCCAGCACCTTCCCATCTCCCACCCCACACCCCCAAGGCAAAGACTAAACCTGCCCTGTTTGAGAGAAGAGCTGAACTGAGAGCAAAGAGAGAAACTCTGCCCTAGAAATGATTCACAGCCAAGCAAACCAAGCAGCAAAGGGAGGAAAGAACAGAGATGAGGCAATGAGGCACTTACAAATGCTCCTTTCCTTAGGCAGGAGTCTCCAGGAGATGAGCTCAGCACATACTCCACCATGCTCACCCCCAGCCCTCCGCTCTCAGAGCGTGGGGACAGCACTGAGTTCACTTCACTGTTCACATGGAAGCCCTGCCCAGGTCTTCTCTGCACCATAATTGGCTGGGAAACAGAGTGATCTGGAACAAAACATGGGAAACTCTCACAAGCACATCCAACCATTCAAAGGAGGCAAATTAAATCATTCAATATGTACTCCCCAGGGGCTTTTTTGCACTCAGAAGTGCCAACTTTGTGATTCTGCTGATGTCCATTCGTTAAACCAGGATGGCTTTCTCATTTTTTAAATACTACAACATGTAAACCTGCAAGTGAGAGCTAGGTTTAAAATCTGAACTCATAAAATGTCAGAAATGTGAGAGGAATTAAAGGTTGCAATTAAAAACCCAAAGGTTTAGTTTTTAGTTTTAGTACAATTCTTGCATTAGTACAATGAAAACAAGTTTTGGCTTGTCATTTAAACCATGATCCTGCTGCTCCACCATGTCAGGATCAGAGATTTTTTTGGCTGCTCTTTCCTCAAGGAAAGGTTCCTGAGGAGTTCATTTCTCCTTCCTCATCCCCCTGTCCCCCTGCACCACCCCAGCCCTTTGCCATCCCCGAGGCTTTGAGGTCCAAGCAGGGCAGACTCGGGGGCTCCAAATCCTGCTGGGCTCTGCAAAAATCCCTGCCTGGGGAGGGGAGAGACCTCAAAAGGGGAGGGGAAAGGGGGAAAAAAAAGGGGAAAAGGGGGGGGGAAAAGGGGGGAAAAAAAGGGGGGAAAAGGGGGGAAGGAGGGAAAAGGGGGGAAAAAAGGGGGGAAAAAGGAGGAAAAGGGGGGGAAAAGGGGGGGAAAAGGGGGGAAAAAGGGGGGGAAAAGGGGGGGAAAAGGGGGGGAAAAAGGGGGGAAAAAGGGGGGAAAAAGGGGGGGAAAAGGAGGAAAAGGGGGGGAAAAAGGAGGAAAAGGGGGGAAAAAGGGGGGAAAAATGAGGAAAAGGGGGGGAAAAGGGGGGGAAAAAGGGGGGGAAAAAGGGGGGGAAAGGGAAAAAGGGAAAGGAATTCTCTGTTCCAGGCAACAGGCAGGGAGGGAAGAGCTGTGGGATGAATGGGAACCAGCACAGGGAGGGATGAGAAGGGCCTGGGGGAGAAAATCCCAAGCTCAGCTGGTCCCAAAGCCTGGCTCAGCCCCAATCCCCCTCAGCTCCAGGCTGGACTAAGGCAGACACAAGGTGCTCCCAAGGGTGGGACAGGCAGCAGCACCCAAAATCCCCCAGTGCCCAGACTGACCCAGGCAGGCACATCTGGAGAAGCTCTGTCCCCTTTTCATGGCCATTTTCCAGTGGAAATAATAAAACAAAGTCTTAGTACTAATTTAAAAATGGGCATTTTCATCAGGGAAAACCTCACACAACAGTGAGGTAAATGCCATTTCCTGGGAGCTGCAAATGCCATTTCCTGGGAGCTGTAAATGCCATTTCCTGGGAGCTGTAAATGCCATTTCCTGGGAGCTGTAAATGCCATTTCCTGGGAGCTGCAAATGCCATTTCCTGGGAGCTGCAGGTTTTGGGAGCTGCACCAGACCCCAGCTGAGGTTCAGGAGCAGATTCATGACACAAAACCCATGGACAGAACAAATCAAAGATCAGCATTTCAAACCCAGCACTTGCAGGTTGTTTTTTTCCCTAAATATTCTCCCCCAGAGTTCAAAATCAGGGACAGTCTCTGATGCAAGAACAAAATCTTTGGCAGATTTAACTCAACGCTAATTCAAAACATCATTTTGATTTTTTTTAACTGAATGATGGGTTTTGTTTGGTTGATTTAGTATTTTAAAATGAAGGGATTTTTTTTATTCATCTTGTTGTCCAAGACCTTTGTTCAAACTTTCAGCTGATCCATCCCAAGGCAGAAAACACATCAGAAATTGAAATTTTAAGGGTAATTTAAGGTTTTTAAGCAGATAGACATGAATTTACACATATTCACATTAGACAATGTTCTGACATCCATGGATATCCTAATTTTATCACAAAGCAAAGTGAGATTTTCTGTTTATTTTTATTATATAAGCCAGATGGGTTTTTAAATCTTTTCAAAGCTGTGTCATCCAGCCTGGCCATGGACTTTGAGTAAATAAATTGCACATTTCTGTATTCAACCCCAACTAAATTAAGGAAATAATTGAGCTACCTGATGTTCCCCAAGCACTGTCTCTCCACTGATCTCCCAGAAATATCCCTTTTGGTCCATCTTTGCTGGAATCATCAGATTCCCAAAACTTTTTACCCGGCAACAGCTGCTGCAATTAAAAAAAAAAACAAAAACAAAACAAAACAAAAAACAAATAAACAAAAAAAAAGAACAGAACAAAGCAAAGCATGATTAAAATAAGTATAAAATGCAAACATAAACCCCATAAGCGTCTCCCTTCTATCAGCTATCAACCATTACACAGAACTGAGATAATCAAATATTGACATCTCCCAGGTGAAAGCTGAGGGAACAATTCCATCTCCCCACTCCTGATTGTCCTCCCAGCTCCAGGAGCCCCCCACACATCAGACACTCACAGACACTCTCCAGCCTCTCTGCACTCACAAGGAAAAGAAAGAGGGGGAAAATATTGTGAGTTTTCCTGAGGTCATCTGGGAATAAATTCCTGCCTGCCAATGGGAGCTGCTGCTGGAGGGCCAGGAAATCAGGGAGAGAAAAGCCCAGGAACTTCCATTTCTCCTTCTGCAGGAGGGACAGCAAAGCTCAGGAATTCCCATTTCTCCTTTGCAGGAGGGACAGGAAAGCTCAGGAATTCCCATTTCTCCTTCTGCAGGAAGGACAGGAAAGCTCAGGAATTCCCATTTCTCCTTTGCCACAGGGACAGCAAAGCTCAGGAATTCCCATTTCTCCTTTGCCAGAGGGACAGGAAAGCTCAGGAATTCCCATTTCTCCTTTGCCAGAGGGACAGGAAAGCTCAGGAATTCCCATTTCTCCTTTGCCAGAGGGACAGCAAAGCTCAGGAATTCCCATTTCTCCTTCTGCAGGAGGGACAGCAAAGCTCAGGAATTCCCATTTCTCCTTGTGCTGGAGTGACAGGAAAGCTCAGAATTCCCATTTCTCCTTGTGCTGGAGTGACAGGAAATCAGGGACAGGAAAGCTCAGGAGTCCCCATTTCTCCTTGTGCTGGGGACTCTGGGGCTGCAGGGGTTCTTTGGGAACACTGATGGGAGGGAGGGCAGCACGTGCCGTGTGCGGAATGGGACAGAGCCACTCTGAGCTGGGATAGCCCAGGGGTCCTGGCTCTGCAGGGGGAGACAGAACAGCTTCCCTGGCAATTCCAGCCCAGCCCCTGCCCACCCTGCCAGGGAACAATTCCCAATTCCCAAGATCCCATCCAGCCCTGCCCTCTGCCACTGGCAGCCATTCCCTGCCTCCTGTCCCTCCATCTCTTGTTAAAATCCCTCTCCTGAATCCTTCCTCCCGTTCTTTAGGGGGTTTGGGAACAGTTTCACCAGGGATCACCTCCACACTGGGAATTCCCAGCCCTGAGGTGACCAGGGGACAATATCCCAGGAAATCCTCTGGATGGGATGGATGGAATTCCCAGCAGCACATTCACAGCAAATTAACCATGAAATGAGCCTTGCCTCAAGCTGGGATAAAACTCAAGGCACTGAAGATGAAAAGAACCTGAATGTGCTTGAAATTACCATGGAACAAACAAGAATCATCAGCTCTGGGGATCTCTCCTCTGGATCAGGAGTGGTGATAAATCCTGATTGCTATCTGTTTCAATACCCTGACTGATAGCAAATTAAATATCCTGATAACCACTTCAGTATCTCAATTTGGTATCAAATTCCATGCCCTGATTGATATCAAATTCAATATCCAGACTGATACCAACTCCTGCTGATAACTCCAGCAGCAGAAGTGCAAATCTAAGGCTGAGTTGAGGAGTAAATCAGCTGCTGGATGCAGAGGAAGCAGCAAGAACTGATTTCACACCTCTCCTGTGCTGGTTTAAAGCACAATCACAAAGTTGTGCTCTCCATTTCCTCCCCAGCTCAACAAAGAGCTGTTTGTTTACAAAACCAATCAGTCTGCAGTGATTTCAGACAGGATTTCTCCTCACACCCTCAACACGGTGCAGGCTGCTCGAGGATAAAAGCAGGGACCTTGCCCCATGCTCCCCTTCCTGCCATCCCAAAACAACCCCAAAGGGAAGGGCAGGAGGCTCCCATGAGCAGCCATCAGTCCCAAACACAGATGAACCTGCTCCTCCATCTGCACCAGGAGGGGGGGACAAGCCAAGCCACTGCTCTCCAGTATTTATAAACATCAGCACACCTCAGGTGTCTTGCAAATTCTTTTAAGTTTCTGTCATTCCCATATTTCTTCAAATGCAGCTATTTTTATTCCTGCTCATGCCACAGTGCAGAAATAACAACTCTGCTCATGGCATTGCGAGGAATTTTGAACAGAAAGCAGCACAAACTGATTCAACTGAATTTTACCTGCAATTAAAACACTTCCCAATACCCCTGACAACACCTCACAGTGCAGGACACAAAATGTTCTGCAGCCACAGCTCCAATCATGGAATCCCAGAATGCTTTGGGTGGGAAGGATCTTAAACCTCATCCAGTGCCACCCCTGCCATGGCAGGGCCACCTCCCACTGTGCCAGGTGCTGCCAGCCCCAATGTCCAGCCTGGCCTTGGGCACTGCCAGGGCTCCAGGGGCAGCCACAGCTGCTCTGGGCACCCTGGCAGAGCCCAAACCTCTCCAACCAGGCCTTGCCAGGCTACAAACCCCTGTGGCAAATGGCACTGGGGGCACCTGGAACCATGCAGGAAATCATTCTTTCCTTTCCTTTCTCCATTTGCTGCAATGGTTTTTGGTGCTGGTTTCCATCCTGGATTGAGGAATGGGAATGCCAGAGTGGTTTGGGTGGGAAGGGATCTTCAATGCCAGCTCATTGCAGCCCAGGGCCACCTCCCACTGTGCCAGGTGCTGCCAGCCCCAATGTCCAGCCTGGCCTTGGGCACTGCCAGGGCTCCAGGGGCAGCCACAGCTGCTCTGGCAATTCCAGCCCAGCCCCTGCCCACCCTGCCAGGGAACAATTCCCAATTGCCAAGATCCCATCCAGCCCTGCCCTCTGCCACTGGCAGCCATTCCCTGCCTCCTGTCCCTCCAGGCCTTGTAGAAATCCCTCTCTTGTATCCCTAAAAAGAAAATCATGGAATTGCTAAGGTTGGAAATTTCTCTGTTCTGCTCATTCTCTCCTGCCTCTGCCCTGTCCTGCAGGGCCCAAACCCCTCTCATCCTTTATTTCTACTTGGGAAGAAATTCCTCCCTGGCAGGGTGGGCAGGGGCTGGGCTGGAATTGCCAGAGCAGCTGTGGCTGCCCCTGGAGCCCTGGCAGTGCCCAGGCCAGGCTGGAGCACCTGGCACGGTGGGAGGTGGCCCTGGGGTGGAACTGGGTGGGCTCTGAGCCCCCTCCCCACCCGGAGCACTCTGGGACTCTCCCACCCCTGCAGCAGCTCCAGCACACCCGGGGCTGCACCAGCATTTCCAGCTGGAGAGGGACCTGCAGCTAATCCAGGCCTGCCCTCTCTGCCCTGCTCTCCTCCTCCCCTTTCCTAAGGAAAAGAAAACCTTTACCAGCACAGTCCTGCAGAACTGCACCCCAACACCTTCTGAATTCTGCAGCGGCTCACACCCAAGGCTCACAAAACATTTGAATTCTCACTGTGTCCTGCACAGCCCCTGCTCCTGCACAAAGCCCAGCCCTGTCCCCTCCAGTTTCACCTCTCCCCACCAGAAACACCAAGATTCCACCTGGAAGCTCTGCACCATCAGCAGAAACAAACAGAGGTTTACCCCACACGGAGATTCCAGAGCTATTTACGGACATCAGGGAAACCCCAAAGCCAATATTAACAGATGCTAACGAGTGGAGGGGGCTTTGTTCTGTCAAGTGCTGCTCCAACCAACACAGAGCATTAGCAAGCAGCAATCGGCTGCAATTATGCAACAGGCTGCTAAGACAATGAATTTTTCCTCAGGGAAAGTTGTCAGTTGCAATGGAAGGAAAAAAAAAAAGGCGTATTTTAAATGACTCTCATGCAGTTGTGCAGGTTGGAAATTTCAAAAGAACAAGGAGTGGTTTAAAATCAGAGTGGTTTATTCATTCCCTGGTTTTTATTAAAATTGACCCTATCCAGTATGAAAATAATCCTGCTAAGCCCTCTTACAAAGGACTTACCAGTTAGGCCAATATTCAATTTGGCAGAGCAGGGAGGAGGGGAGGACTTACCCATCATCAACAAAAGCAATTCTTCCAGCAGCCAGGGCACAGAGATCCCACTGAGATGGGATTATGAATTAGACAAATTAAGAAAACTGATCCCCCTTAGACAAAGCAAATATTAAGATAAAAGCAGCCATCTGTGCAGTGCAGAACTGGGTTTGTCTGCAGCAACAGGCAGGGAAGGCAGAGCGGGTGTTGATGGGTGTGTACAGGTCCTGCTTTGTACCACAGATGTTATCAGCCCCTTCCAGCTCGGGCAGGGAGGGGAGCACCTGGCAGCGGTGCCAGCCCTGCACAGGGAGGGGAGCACCTGGCAGCACTGCCAGCAGTGCCAGCCCTGCACAGGGAGGGGAGCACCTGGCAGCACTGCCAGCAATGCCAGCCCTGCACAGGGAGGGGAGCACCTGGCAGCGGTGCCAGCAGTGCCAGCCCTGCAGAGGGAGGGGAGCACCTGGCAGCAGTGCCAGCAGTGCCAGCCCTGCACAGGGAGGGGAGCACCTGGCAGCGGTGCCAGCAGTGCCAGCAGTGCCAGCCCTGCACAGGGAGGGGAGCACCTGGCAGCAATGCCAGCCCTGCACTGCCCTGCACATCCCTGGCACTGCCCTGCATGGAACTGGCATTCCCTGCCTGCTCTGGGACTCCCACTGCTCACAGCTCTGGGGAGAGAACAGGAAAGGGAGCATAGGATTGGGAATGTCTGACCATTCCTTGTGCTCCTGCTCAGGTCTGCTCCCAGCCCTGCTCTGAGCTTTCCTGAAGTGCCAGGGGAGCTGCTGTGGCACCATAACCAACCTTGCTCCACTGATCCCATCTCCATCCCAGCCCCACTGTTCCCATTTCCATCCTGGCCCCACTGTCCCCATTTCCATCCTGGCACCACTGTTCCCATTTCCATCCTGGCCCCACTGTTCCCATTTCCATCCTGGCCCCACTGTTCCCATCTCCATCCTGGCACCACTGTTCCCATTTCCATCCTGGCCCCACTGTTCCCATCTCCATCCTGGCACCACTGTTCCCATCTCCATCCTGGCCCCACTGTTCCCATCTCCATCCTGGCTCCATTCCCATCTTCAGTGCAGCCAGCACTGGGGAAACTGAAAAACCCAACCCAAACATTACTGCCAATGCCAGGACTCCCCAGCTGCCAATGAATCATCAATTTATGGGGCCAATAAATCATAAATTTATGGGAACACAGCACATCAGTAGCATGGAAAGCAGAGGCACAGGGGTTTAGTTTGGCGTGGTTTTTTCCTTCATTTTTGTTTGATTTGTGGTTGTTTTCTTTAATCCAGGTACACAAGTGTCCAGCCCCAGTCTCAGCACCACTGGGACTGTGTCCCTCTGCAGGGGCTTCTCCAGAACCTGCCCAGCTGCACCTTTAACCATGGACATGGGCCCAGAACCATGGAATATCCTGAGCTGGAATATCCACAGGGATCACTGATCCAGCTCCTGAACCCCCCAACAATCCCATCCTGAGCTGGAATATCCACAGGGATCACTGATCCAGCTCCTGAACCCCCCAACAATCCCATCCTGAGCTGGAATATCCACAGGGATCACTGATCCAGCTTAGTGACCCCCCAACAATCCCATCCTGGGCTGGAATATCCACAGGGATCACTGATCCAGCTCCTGAACCCCCAACAATCCCATTCTGGGCTGGAATATCCACAGAGATCACTGATCCAGCTCCTGAACCCCCAACAATCCCATCCTGGGCTGGAATATCCACAGGGATCACTGATCCAGCTCCTGAACCCCCCAACAATCCCATCCTGGGCTGGAATATCCACAGGGATCACTGATCCAGCTCCTGGACCCCCAACAAGCCCAGCCTGGGCATCCCTGGAGCTCTGGCAGCCTCGGGGCCGTGCCCATTCCCTGGGCAGCCTGGGCAGTGCCCAGCACCCTCTGGGGGAAGAGCCTTGCCCTGAGCTCCAGCCTGAGCTGCCCTGGCCCAGCTCCCTGGCTGCTGTCCCCTACCCCTGTCCCTGCCTCTCCAGGTCCTGATGTCCCAGAGTTCCCCCACAAGGATCCCCAGGGGCTGCAGGAATTTCACTGCCCACACTCAGTGATCCCAGCACTGCCCCCTGCAAGGGCAGCAGCCCAGCAGTAATTAAACACTTCCAGAGAAATGCATCATTCTTTCTTACCAGCACTTCTCTTGCAGGGCAGGCTGCAATTCCCTGCTACCCCCAGCCCTCCAGGTTTGAGTTAAGCACCTCCAGGTTTGAGTTAAGCACCTCCAGGTTTGAGTTAAGCACCTCCAGTTGCCTCATGCTCTGTGTCCCCATCCTCCTCCCACCCTCGGGATTAAGTTTCACCAGCACCTCACCCAGCTGCTCCTGACTCCAGACACAGACTTTGCACAACCTATTCCAAATCCAAGGTCCCAAACGCCTGGGAGGGTTGGGGACAAACCCAGCTGCACCTCAGAGCCCCTCTGTGCTGTCCCCAGAGACACTGCACCCATATTTCCTGCTGCAAAGGGATAATGAAACCCAAGGGATTTCAGCGAGGAAAAGCAGACATGCAGCTGCCCATCCTGAGGCTGGGGGACAAAGGGAACTTGCAGGGCTTGTGTTAAGGCAAAGATAAGGGGCAGGGCTGTGGGATCAAGGGCCAGATGTGCTGGGCTGAGCCACAGCACCAAAATCCCACATGGAGCTGCCAGACAAAGCTCCAAGGTGAGTTCTTCATCCCAGAGAACAGCCTGGAGCAGCTGCTGGAGCAGAGGCACAACATCCCCTGCCCCAGAGCTGCTTTAACATTACTGACCAGCCACTACCAACAGCACAAAGCTTTCACAGTTCAGAGTGGAGAAAAGGGGGCTCTGGGACCCTTTTCAATCCCTGCTTGAGAAAATATTGCACTTCCACTCGCTGGAAATTGGGGAATGTGAGGCTGGGAGTCTGAGGATGGAAACAGCCCCAAGAGAGAAGGAAGTTGTGGGTGCTTTTAAATTATTCTTAATGCTCCCAGATAAGGATATCTGTTGATCTCCAAGCATTATCTACATTTTGAGAGCAGGATAGATAAGAGATTTAACTGTTTGACAGTGCTCTTTAACAAACTGCTCTGATGTTTTCACTAACACCTTCCATCACTGAAATTATGACGGTGCTTAACAAGGAGCAAGGAAACCAGAAGATAAAAGAAATCGAACATTAAATGCAGAAATGGTCTTCCTCACCTTTCTCCACTATCAATTTATTTCAGTATCATTTATTTCAGACTCCCTGCCTTTCTCCCCAAGTCTCCTTCTCATTCCAGGAGCAGAAGGGGTAGAAACCACCTTCTGGTTTCTAAGGCATCTAAACTGCACAAAACCCAGGTGAGGACCATGGTCCTGAAAGCCAAAACAGATCCTGTGGGATCTCCTGAAATCAGCCTTGGAGAGATACAGAGAAAATTCCATGGGTAAAGAATGGAAACTGTGAGACTGAGGGAGAAAAGCCCCAAGAGACAAGAAACAGTGGTTTAGCTGAAAGAGAAGGGTGAGATGTCACCTTTCCCAGAAAAACCCGCTCATTCCAGCATGTGCAAAAGCCCAGTGACAAAAGGATGCCACTGCCAAAACTTTCTGCATCACAGTTACAAGAAGGGGGAAAAAATGAGTCATCACTGGGAGGCAAAGCTCCAAAACACAAACCCAAACTCTCAGAAATGCCTAACTAAACCAAAAGGTGGGAGAAGTCAGCATTTTTAGGAATTCCTTCAGGCGTTCCAGCTCGGTGACCTTGTGTCCTGACAAGCAGACGAGTGCTGTGCTCACTGTGAACCTGCTCCCAGGCAGCCTGGGCTCTCTCTCTCTCTGGGAATGAACCTCCTGCCCAAATGAGGCGTCACAAACTCATCTCTGAGAACATTCCCACCCCCAGCATTCCACAGGCAAGCTGCACATGGAGCACAGCAGCTGCTGTGCAGCAGCTTCAGGCAGGTTTTTAATGTCAGGTTTGCTCCTTTGAAAATCATTTTCACCTCCTCTTAGTCAATAGTCTTGGGGTAAATTCATCCAACCTGGAGAAATGGATTTTCCTCTCAAGTCACATCAAAATCCAATCCTGGATTATGGTTTTCCACAGAAGAAAAGGGAGAGAAGGCAGGGATGGAGGAAGAAACAGAGGAAGGAAGGAAGGAAGGAAGGAAGGAAGGAAGGAAGGAAGGAAGGAAGGAAGGAAGGAAGGAAGGAAGGAAGGAAGGAAGGAAGGAAGGAAGGAAGGAAGGAAGGAAGGAAGGAAGGAAGGAAGGAAGGAAGGAAGGAAGGAAGGAAGGAAGGAAGGAAGGAAGGAAGGAAGGAAGGAAGGAAGGAAGGAAGGAAGGAAGGAAGGAAGGAAGGAAGGAAGGAAGGAAGGAAGGAAGGAAGGAAGGAAGGAAGGAAGGAAGGAAGGAAGGAAGGAAGGAAGGAAGGAAGGAAGGAAGGAAGGAAGGAAGGAAGGAAGGAAGGAAGGAAGGAAGGAAGGAAGGAAGGAAGGAAGGAAGGAAGGAAGGAAGGAAGGAAGGAAGGAAGGAAGGAAGGAAGGAAGGAAGGAAGGAAGGAAGGAAGGAAGGAAGGAAGGAAGGAAGGAAGGAAGGAAGGAAGGAAGGAAGGAAGGAAGGAAGGAAGGAAGGAAGGAAGGAAGGAAGGAAGGAAGGAAGGAAGGAAGGAAGGAAGGAAGGAAGGAAGGAAGGAAGGAAGGAAGGAAGGAAGGAAGGAAGGAAGGAAGGAAGGAAGGAAGGAAGGAAGGAAGGAAGGAAGGAAGGAAGGAAGGAAGGAAGGAAGGAAGGAAGGAAGGAAGGAAGGAAGGAAGGAAGGAAGGAAGGAAGGAAGGAAGGAAGGAAGTCTTTGACCTGAGAGAGGGCACCTCCCTATGAATCCCACCACACCACTGTCCTGGTTTGCTCTTTTTCTCCACAACAGCTACTTCAGGGTTCCAGGGGTTTTTGTTTTTCACACCTGGCTCATGCACTGGGTAACAGAGAGGATGGATTAAACATGGAAATAAACTGGTCTGAGCTTGAGAGGAGCATCAGACTTGCATCAAGCTGAGCTGCCACACATGACCATCCTCCTACCAGACATGATTTTCTCCTCTGTCCTTCCACAAGGGACTCACTAAAGGCAGAAGGAACCAGGCAAGGCAAAGAAGTCTTTCCATCCAACTTCCAGGAACCCACAGGAACAAGCTATTCTTTCAGGTCACTCCAAAACCAGATAAATTCTCTTTTTTCCAAGAAAACCAGTGGGCATTTCCCCCTCAATGTGCCACCTCCTTGCTGCTGTGACAGATCAAATTAACTCTGGCTGGGGGTCTGTGAAGTTCCAGCTGCAGGGCCATTATCTGTGCCCTGCTCTTATTCACCCTGCAGCCCTGGCTCACCCTGCCCAGTTACTGCAAACCCTAAACACAGCCCTGGCCTTTCTGCAAGAGCCAAAAAAAGGTGGCCAGGACTGGAAACAGAGCAGCAGACAATGGCCCACAGCCCAACGAGGTCTGAGCTCAGTGAATCCCAAAATAAACCTGCTCCAAGGCTTGGGACACCTGTTCCCAGCTGGATTTGGAGCTGTTGTTGTGCAGCCACTCTCTCCTGCTGGATGAGCCAACAGGTGGAAGTTTAACTGTTCCTCCCTCTGAGATGGATTCCAGCCTGGCAGGTTTGGGGCCGGGCAGGTTTGGGGCCTGGCAGGTTTGGGGCCGGGCAGGTTTGGGGCCGGGCAGGTTTGGGGCCGGGCAGGTTTGGGGCCTGGCAGGTTTGGGGCCTGGCAGGTTTGGGAGCTGGCAGGTTTGGGGCCGGGCAGGTTTGGGAACTGGCAGGTTTGGGAGCTGGCAGGTTTGGGAGCTGGCAGGTTTGGGGCCTGGCAGGTTTGGGGCCGGGCAGGTTTGGGAACTGGCAGGTTTGGGGCCTGGCAGGTTTGGGAACTGGCAGGTTTGGGAGCTGGCAGGTTTGGGAGCTGGCAGGTTTGGGGCCTGGCAGGTTTGGGAGCTGGCAGGTTTGGGAGCTGGCAGGTTTGGGGCCGGGCAGGTTTGGGGCCGGGCAGGTTTGCAGTTGGATAAACCACGCACACAGACACACAGACACACAGACACACACAGGCACACAGACACACAGACACACACAGGCACACACACAGACACACACAGACACACAGACACACACAGGCACACAGACACACACAGGCACACACACAGACACACACACAGGCACACACACAGACACACAGACACACAGACACACACAGGCACACAGACACACACAGGCACACACACAGACACACAGGCACACAGGCACACACACAGACACACAGACACACACAGGCACACAGACACACACAGGCACACACAGGCACACACACAGACACACAGGCACACACACAGACACACAGGCACACACAGGCACACACACAGACACACCTCGCAGGCAGAGCAGAGAACCCTCAGCATCACACTCATCCCAGCAGCCTCAACAGCTGCTATTTCATTTCTTGCCCCTCCCAAAACACAGATTTGTTTCTCCAGGCCTCTCACTTACCTCTCCCATAGCCCGTCCCTCCAGAGCCAGCGCTTGGAAATCGTGATTCAGTTCATCCATGGAACGCACCTATCCAGAGAGGGGAGAAAAGGCCATGAGGAAATGCTTTTCTTTGCTGCTATTTTTATTATAATCACAGTTTAGAGCCATTTTTCTGCTCCAGACTGAGAGCCTGTAACAAGGTTATGCAGCTCCAGAGGATGACTTACCTTTAACACTCCCAGCAGTTACAACATTATATACTCTCATTATTTTACACACACATGTATTATTACACACAGATTTATTTCTGTGTGTTAGATTTATACATGCACAGGAAAGGAACAACCAGCAATTACTTTTAAGACACACAAAGCCTTAACACAAGTGTTTCTGCTCATATTTCACAGTGGTTTCAGGTGAGGGACTCAAGGCATGAGGAGCCAGCATCATTTCAGGTGGGAATCAAGGAAAATCTCCTGTATGAACCTGGCAAATTTACATTCAGGTTACACTGACACAAAGCAGAAAAACCAACACTTTGATTTGATGAAAACTGAGTCATTTGGAACAGAAAAATAAAGCATAAACTTGAAACTATTGGATAAATAAACTGACAGAAGCACAGAATGGATCCACAAGGACGATCCAAGTCCAGCTCCTGTTCCTGCACAGACCTCCCAACAATCCCACCCTGGGCATCCTGGGCTGGAATATCCACAGGGATCACTGATCCAGCTCCTGAACCCCCAACAATCCCATCCTGGGCTGGAATATCCACAGGGATCACTGATCCAGCTCCTGACCCCCCCAACAATCCCATCCTGAGCTGGAATATCCACAGGGATCACTGATCCAGCTCCTGGACCCCCAACAATCCCATCCTGAGCTGGAATATCCACAGGGATCACTGATCCAGCTCCTAAACCCCCAACAATCCCATCCTGGACTGGAATATCCACAGGGATCACTGATCCAGCTCCTGGACCCCCAACAATCCCATCCTGAGCTGGAATATCCACAGGGATCACTGATCCAGCTCAGTGACCCCCCCAACAATCCCATCCTGGGCTGGAATATCCACAGGGATCACTGATCCAGCTCCTGAACCCCCCAACAATCCCAGCCTGGGCTGGAATATCCACAGGGATCACTGATCCAGCTCCTGGACCCAGCAAGCCCAGCCTGGGCTGGAATATCCACAGGGATCACTGATCCAGCTCCTGGACCCAGCAAGCCCAGCCTGGGCATCCCTGGAGCTCTGGCAGCCTCGGGGCCGTGCCCATTCCCTGGGCAGCCTGGGCAGTGCCAGCACCCTCTGGGGGAAGAGCCTTGCCCTGAGCTCCAGCCTGAGCTGCCCTGGCCCAGCTCCAGCCGTGCCCTGGCTGCTGTCCCTGGCCCAGAGCAGGGATCAGTGCCTGCCATGGACTGGAAATGTTGTAAGTGCAGAAAAATCCTTCTCCTGCTTCTCATTCTCAAATCTCAGCTGCTGAGCAGAGAGGAGGAAGCAAATTCAAAAAGAAACCCCCAGAGTCCAACTCTGGACTCGAGGCCAAAGCCCAGCAGCTGAGCCACGTGCTGGGACTGCAGCACTGCCCTCCCCTGCCCCAGTCCAGGGTCCCAGCAGCCACCAACACCCTGCACAGCAGCACAAACTCCCCTCCTACTCAGTGTTTACACACTCCCTGCAGCCCAGAGGGCTGAGGCACCTCTCTGCTCAGCAGGGAGGAGTTTATTAAGCTTTTAGAAAGGAGTTTATGAAGTTTTTAAATGAGTAATGCCCACACTGATGCAGGTTCCTTGCAGCATGCTGCAGGTTTACACACAGGTTTAGTCCTGGCTCTGCACAGAGCCCTGCCAGGCTGAGCAAGGAGCTCAGCAATACCTGCTGGGTGAGTTACAGACAAAAAAATCCCAAAAATTGTTCAGATGCCTACCAGTGACCAGCACTGGAATGTTACACCACCCTCAGTGACCTTAACCATGACTTCTGATACTGCAGCACCACTTCCAGCAGGACCAAGACCTTGGGATTATGTTTTATTTCTATTCTAAGATAATATTCTTTAGGTCTCATCTATGACAATATTCTGGAGATCTCATCTAAGAATCAGACAGAAGAAAGCACCACATTAACCTCTAGAAATCCCCTCCAGTCTAAATTCTTCTATTCTGTGGCCATCACACTTTGCAGAAGATAAGTGGTATATTAGTGAATTATTTATTAGTTATTTACATCATTTGCAAATCCTCAGGGGTCACTCACTCACTCAGAATCCCAGTTTAAAAATCAGGTTTAAAATCTCTTGTTACTGTACCTCAGTTGCTTTCAGTTCTGCCTCAGCCTTGCCACCCTTTGCAGTGACATTTGTCACATGGGCCACCGACACCGAGTGAAACCCTTCCCCAAACTGCAGCCACAGGGGCTCCCCTCCCCTGCCAGCTCCACCCCTGCTCTGCAGCTGCCACAGCTCAGCTGCCTGGTGCCACAGAAACGTCACTGGGACCAAACTCTTCCGTGGAGCACTTCGAGCTGAACTCATGGAAAGCGCTGCAACCTCCAGATGTGCCAAACCACAAAAGCTGGCAGAGAGCAAATTATTGTTTCCATCAGACATCTGAGGAATGGAGAAGTTGCACAGAGAGATTCAGAAGGTGATGTGAACTCACAGCTGCTGAAGTGATGTCCCAGCAAACCACAGAAGCCACACAAAGGCTGCTCAGTGTGCCCAACAGCTTCCCCAAAACAAACCAACTATCTCCCAGTGCTGAGCTGGGGGAACCTCAAAACAAAGCTGCTCAAAGATCCAATCACTACATTCCCAGCAAAATCCAAAAGGACATTAAGAGATATTTTTACTTGGTTTGGTCAACATGGAATGGTTTGGGTAGGAAGGGACATTAAAGCCCATCCAGTGCCACCCCTGCCATGGCAGGGACACCTTCCACTGTCCCAGGTTGCTCCAAGCCCTGTCCAGCCTGGCCTTGGGCACTGCCAGGGGCAGCCACAGCTGCTCTGGGAATTCTGCCCCAGCCCCTCCCTACCCTGCCAGGGGATAATTTCTCCCATACATTGAATTTAAACCTATTCTCTGTCACTTTGAAGCCATGTCCCCCTGCCACCCCAGGTTTGTGCCAATAGTCCCTTCTCCATTTTTCTCTGCAGGCACTGGAAAGCCACAATGAGATCACCCCAAACCTTCTCTTTTCCAGGCTGAACAACCCCAGTTCTCAGCCTCTCCTCAGAGCAGAGGTGCTCCAGCCCTGCTGATGACTTGGTGGCTCCCAGACAATGCCACAGAACAAACAGGCTGTCCCCATCCCCTCTCCAGTATCCCTTACCCCAGCCATGATGAAAAGCAGAAAATAAAAATTGCCTTCTCTATCAGCTACCAGATGTGAGGAAACGAAGAAATTATTCATTCACAGATATTTCACATCCCTTATCATCTCTCTTTCAAGAATCTTAACAAATATGGATAAAAGCATTTTTAAATCAGGTCTTTGTGCCTGATTTTGGCCACTCTGCACTCAAAGTGTCCATAAACAGCAATTCTCCAGCTCTTTCATTCACACACTTTCTTTCCCTTCATTGATCATTAGATTTATTTGATTTTCAAAGACTGCACCCAAAGGATCTTTTTCCCATTTCTCAGTGCCTGTAATGTTCAACAGCAACACATTTTCACCTCACTGCACACAAATATCACAGGGCTCCTTCAAGAACAAAGTGTCTGAAAGAGCAGAACACAAAGGCAAAGCCATGACTACCAACACCTCTGCATTCCATCAGGCAGGGATTCCTCTGGAATGGCCATCAAACAATAGAGTTGATCTTCCACCTCATCAGGATCTGTTCTTGTTCTGATCCCTGAGCTCTGAGGAGCACAGAGCAGAGCCAGGCTGGTGTAAACACAAGAAACAAGGAGGTCCACAGAGACAGAACTTCTCTCCAGATGAACATTGATGCTGATGAGATTTGATTACCAGAAAATGTGGCTCACCACTGAAGCAGAGATTTGAAAGAAATCCAGAAGACAACGCCAGGATCAATCGGCTGCACGAGGCAGCAACGCCCTGACACCTGAAGCTGATGTGACATCCTGGGAGGGAGAGGTGAGCTCCACACAGTTCAGGAATCAGGAATCACACAAGGAGAGGGCAGCTGGAGTCCCAATCCCTTGGGAAGTGATCCAAGCAAACCTGAGTCCCTCTGCTCTCAGCCAGCAGCACCCCAAGGCTGCTGCAGGCAGGCTGTGCCTCTGGGAGGGGATGCAGAGTGCACATCCCCACAGGAGCTGCTGCCCTCCTGGGGATGAGGGAACCCCTCCCTTCTGCTCACACACCCCATGGAACCCCACTTCACAAAATGAGGGCTCTGGACACGAGCACCACGTTCTGGAAGGAGTTCAGTGCACAAGAACATCCCTCCCCTCACCATGAACGTGTGGATGCACTCAGGAGTTATGGAAATCTCATTCACGAAGGATTTCCACACACTAACACAGGAATGTGTGTCACTGTAACACACTCCAGCTCCAGCCACTCCACTGACTCAGAAACCCCTCCCTGCCTGCCCCGTGGGAGCACACATCCCGAAGTGGGATTCACCACCAGCCACGCTGAGAAACTGGAGCACAACCAGGGGATCACTGCACCTCCTGAGGCTGGGGGGAACTCAGGCCCTGCTCCGCACCAGTTCCACATCTCTGCTGAAAAACACGGGGCAAAGCCACAGCTGGATTCCCATTGCACACCCAGACACAGCTGGATTCCCAGTGCACACCCAGACACAGCTGGATTCCCACTGCACACCCAACAGGCACAGCTGGATTCTCACTGCACACCCAACAGACACAGCTGGATTCCCAGTGCACACCCAACAGACACAGCTGGATTCCTCACTGCACACCCAACAGACACAGCTGGATTCCTCACTGCACATCCCTGAGGCACAGCTGGATTCCCAGTGCACACCCAACAGACACAGCTGGATTCCTCACTGCACACCCAACAGGCACAGCTGGATTCCCAGTGCACACCCAACAGGCACAGCTGGATTCCCAGTGCACACCCAACAGGCACAGCTGGATTCCCCCTGCACACCCAACAGGCACAGCTGGATTCCTCACTGCACACCCAACAGGCACAGCTGGATTCTCACTGCACACCCAACAGGCACAGCTGGATTCCCACTGCACACCCAACAGGCACAGCTGGATTCCCACTGCACACCCAACAGGCACAGCTGGATTCCTCACTGCACATCCCTGAGGCACAGCTGGATTCCTCACTGCAGATTCCTCTCTGTCAAACCTCCAAACCTCATTCATTCTCCCAGATCACTGAGGGCTCCAGGACCATGGAGTCCCAGCTGTGCCCAATCCCCACCTTGTCCCCAGCCCAGAGCTCTGAGTGCCACCTCCAGGCATTCCTGGGACACCCCCAGGGCTGGGCACTGCAAACCTCCCTGGGCAGCCCCTGCCAAGGCCTGAGCCCCCTTTCCATGGGGAAATTCCTGCAGTGCCCACCCTGAGCCTGCCCTGGCCCAGCCTGAGGCCGTTCCCTCTGCTCCTGTCCCTGTTCCCCCCGGCTGTGCCCTCCTGGCAGGAGCTGTGCAGAGCCACAAGGGCCCCCTGAGCCTCCTTTGCTCCAGGCTGAGCCCCTGCCCAGCTCCCCCAGCCTCTCCTGGGGCTCCAGCCCTTCCCTGAACACTCTCCAGCCCCTCAGGGTCTCTCCTGTCACGAGGTGCCCCAGCAGTGGCAGCACAGGGACAGTCACTGCCCTGCTCCTGATGGTCACCCTGCTGCTGCTGACACACCTGGGTCCGTGTTCAGACTGTCACCAGCACCCCCAGGGCCTTTCCCAGCTTCCCAGGCTCTGTCCCAGCCTGGAGCTGCTGGGGGCTGTGGTGACCCACGGGCAGGACCCTGCATCTCACCATGCTCCCAACCCCCTTGGCCTTGCACAGGTGCTCCAGGGGCCTTGCACAACTCCAACAGCAGACACCCAATCCTGCACCAGGAGGACAAAAAGCATGAAATGCTTCCAGCTCTCCTGTACTGCACAGTGCAACAGCCCAAACCCATTTGTCCCATGGTCAATGGCCACTTCACACCTCACACACTGCAGAGGAGCCTCTCAGCAGCTCTGAACCAAACACATCCACGGGGATTTTCCAGCCCTCGAGCAGCTCATTCATGTCAGGCAGCCACCTCACACAGGACAACTGCACTTTCTTTCCTTTAAAATACGATTAGACAGCCTCAGCATCGCAAAACTCAGTGACAACAACTCAGAGCAAATGTTTTCCTTGTCCCAAAGCTACCCAGACACCAGCCCCTGTCCATGTCTGGAACATTTCAGAATGGATGGAGCTGCACCAGACAGGCACCAAGCACAATTCCAGCAGCTGGGGATGCTCTGTGTGCTTGACCTGCCGCTCACCCAGCACCCCACAAACCCAGGCAGACACTTTTCCCCATCTCCAAGCCCCTTGCACACACCCCATCACAGATTTAAGTTCTCCAAGTTATCTCGTGCAGAAGAGCAAAGACTGAGATGCTCATCACAGACATCACCAAAGATCCACAGGTCTGGAACAGCCTGGAGAGAGCAGAGGAACACAGGGACAGGGACTGAGCCCCTCCTGCTCCAGCTCTGCACCCCAAACAGGCCTGGGGTCCCCTGGGGTAAAAAACTGCAACACAGCAAAGGGGTCATAAAGATCTTGCAGGGCTGGAGCCCCTCTGGAGCCAGGCTGGGAGAGCTGGGGGTGCTCCCCTGGAGAGGAGAAGGCTCCAGGCAGAGCTCAGAGCCCTTGCAGGGCCTGAAGGGGCTCCAGGAGAGCTGCAGAGGGACTGGGGCCAAGGATGGAGGGACAGGAGGCAGGGAATGGCTGCCAGTGGCAGAGGGCAGGGCTGGGTGGGATCTTGGGAACTGGGAATTGTTCCCTGGCAGGGTGGGCAGGGGCTGGGCTGGAATTGCCAGAGCAGCTGGGGCTGCCCCTGGAGCCCTGGCAGTGCCCAAGGCCAGGCTGGGCATTGGGGCTGGCAGCACCTGGCACAGTGGGAGGTGGCCCTGGGCTGCAATGAGCTGGCATTGAAGATCCCTTCCCACCCAAACCACTCTGGCATTCCCATTCCTCAATCCAGGATGGAAACCAGCACCAAAAACCATTGCAGCAAATGGAGAAAGGAAAGGAAAGAATGATTTCCTGGATGGTTCCAGGTGCCCCCAGTGCCATTTGCCACAGGGGGTTTGTAGCCTGGCCAGGCCTGGTTGGAGAGGTTTGGGCTCTGCCAGGGTGCCCAGAGCAGCTGTGGCTGCCCCTGGAGCCCTGGCAGTGCCCAAGGCCAGGCTGGGCATTGGGGCTGGCAGCACCTGGCACAGTGGGAGCTGTCCCTGCCATGGCAGGGGTGGGATGGGATGAGCCTCAAGGTCCCTTCTGAACCAAAGCCCCTGAGATGCCATGAAAGCACAGAATGCCAGGATCCCAACCCTGCAGCAGCCCCAGAGCCAGGAGCCAGGGCACTGCTGGGGCTGCAAACTGCAGCTCATTGGAGCCCAGCAAAGGCAGGCCCCGGGGAATGGCACTTGTCAAAAGGGATTCTGCACTCAGGTCAATTAACAGCAGCCAGGGCCCCAAACTGTCCTTCTGATTACTAAACACCGAGCTGAAGACCCAACAAATTAGCATGAAAACAACAGGGAATTTACCTTGCAGATTTCCAGGACTGTATTTTTCATTCTAGAATAATCCAAGGGGGGTTTTCATGCCCTGAGAGCGACCAGCAAAGCATGTGAATTGTAATTTTGGGTAAATATTAATGTCAACAGTGTGTGTTAATACTGCACCTTATATTAAGCAAATATGGTTGCTAAAATGACCTTTACATACAAATTCCAAGTGCAGGGCTGTATCACATTTCAGGTATCCCAGGGGATTGTACACCAGTTTTTATATATTAAGGAATCCTCATTTATGTAGAATTTACATTCACCTGGGCAGACAGGCAGCCAAACTATCCAAGGCTAAATTTCACTCTCAACCCCAAAGGATTCTTTTTCTTTCTCCTTATCCAAGAGATGTTTCACAGGAAGCAAAAGGCAAGTGGAATTAAACAAAGAAATAAAACAATCTGGCATACAAGAGGGAAAAAAAACCCAGAAAACTAATTAGAAATTTCTTTGGAGAAAAAGAATCTAAAAAATATTTGCTAAGAAATATTTGAGCTAAGAAATATTCTAGTGATGATCTAAAGTGTCTCTAAAAGTGCACTGTGAAGCTGGATTTATGATTTTTTATTTTAATGTTGAACATTAAACAGAGTAAATACCTGTATTTACTGGGGATGGCAGTGACTGAAGAGGGTTTATATGATCTGTTTCTATTTTGCAAAGCAAACCTCTGCCAGCCCCAGCTCTCCAGGTTCCCATTCCCACCCCCTGCTCCTCACCTGGCCCCATTCCCTGCTCCCATCCTCCCTCGGCCCAGGATCCACCTCCCCTCCCTCAACTGGAACATTTGTTCCCCCAGTTCCTCTCCTGGCCAGGAACTCCTGAAGCTGGAACATGCAAATGGATCATTTCAGTCTTCCTTTGATCTGCACTCAATTACAGGGCCCAGTGCTGCCCTCAGCCCTGCAAACCAACCCCAGGGAATCCCACAGACCCTTCCACGAGGAATTCTGCCCTCAGCCCTGCAAACCAACCCCAGGGAATCCCACAGACCCTTCCACGAGGAATTCTGGCCTCAGCCCTGCAAACCAACCCCAGGGAATCCCACAGACCCTCCCACGAGGAATTCTGGTATCAGCTCTGCAAACCAACCCCAGGGAATCCCACAGACCCTTCCACGAGGAATTCTGCCCTCAGCCCTGCAAACCAACCCCAGGGAATCCCACAGACCCTTCCACGAGGAATTCTGGCCTCAGCCCTGCAAACCAACCCCAGGGAATCCCACAGACCCTTCCACGAGGAATTCTGGCCTCAGCTCCTCTCTGCCACCCTGGCAAACAAAGGCCTGGCCAGGGATGGGTGCTGGGACCACAAATGGTGGGAAGGACTCTCCTGCTGCTGCCTGAGCTCCTGCAGGGCCTGAGGAGCCTCCCAGGATTTCAGCTCTGCTGGGGGATCTCTCTTGTTCTGCTCCTCCACTGCTGCAGAGAAATGTGGGGAATTGTGTCATTGTTGTATTTCTCTGCAGAGACAAATGTCCTGATTTCTCAGCTCTAAGATCCCACAATTCCAGACTCATTTGGGTTGGAAAGGACCTTAAAGCCCCTCTCATTCCACCCCTGCCATGGGCAGGAACTCCTCCCACTGTCCCAGGCTGCTCCAATCTCTTTCCAACCTGCAAGATCCAACAGCATTTGTTTTGTTTGTGAGAAAACAAGATGAGATCCCAAGTTCTCCCTATTTGTACATGCCAGGTGCTTACCCAGAGCACCTTCAGAGTGTGATTATTGCTTGGATATTTATTTTTAACTCCTGTGCACTCTGCAAGTGGGAATGTAGTATTTCCATCCATTTAGCCTCTATATTTTAAGTCTTGCTCAATTTGCAATTAATTAAAAAAAAAAACCCAACAAAAAACTCCAACCAAACACTTCTTTAGTAAAACATCCCTCAAAAAAAAAAAGGCAACATTACTACAAGAACACCAGAACTGAGACAGGAAGAACAAAAATCATCAAAACCAAGAAACATCCTTAGAACGGAGAGGAGAAAACCAAAACCAAGAAACATCCTTAGAATGGAGAGGAGAAAACCAAAACCAAGAAACATCCTTAGAACGGAGAGGAGAAAACCAAAAACACCAGAACTGAGACAGGAAGAACAAAAATCATCAAAACCAAGAAACATCCTTAGAACGGAGAGGAGAAAACCAAAACCGAGAAACATCCTTAGAATGGAGAGGAGAAAACCAAAACCAAGAAACATCCTTAGAATGGAGAGGAGAAAATCAAAACCAAGAAACATCCTTAGAATGGAGAGGAGAAAACCAAAAGCTACAGCTGAATACTTTGATTTATATACCCACGATTGTTAAAACTCTTGAAATGAACTAAAGGTTTACAAATTACAGATGGAAACAAATCCTCCTTCAGCTGGGGGAGGCTGCTTGAGTTTGTACAGCTCACAGAGGAGGTTATTTCAAAAAATGCCAGATCTGAGTGCAGTCAGACAATTTATAGCATCCAGGAGAGGGGAAATGCATTCCCCAGCTGACAGCAAGGAAAGCATCACACACTCCTCAACAGGTCTGCACTGACAACCAGAGGCAGGGTTAAAATACCTTGTTCCATCAACTGATTACTGCCCTATTTTTAGCCTTCTCCCATAACAATAGTGGGTAAAGAAAGAATGTGAAGTCACAAGTATTAGACAGGATTAGGTGGTTTAACTACTATTTTTGTAGTAAAGGATTCATGGTTAGAATTGCTACTACCATTAGCACTGGAAGCAAAAAGCCATTGAAATTGCAGATTGGCTAATGCCTTCCCTGGCACGGGGCCAGGCTGATTAATGATTCAGGGGCCAGAAATAACTGCAGCAAAGGCAGCCTTGCAGAGGGGCTCTCCTTCCTTAGCTAATTATGTTTTTCCTCCCATTTTATCCACCCAGGGAAGCGCTTCATTAATGTGGAATTTAGGTTACCCTGCCATGTCTCAGGCACATATTGGGGTGCAGGATTCAAAAATACTGGATTAGGGAAGAAACAACCTTAGTTTTGTCCTGCTGGAGCTGGCAATCCCTTGGGAAAACCATCTTCTGCACCCCAGGGATGTGCCTGGAGCCATGGGTCTGTGCAAGAGCTTGGGGCCATGCTAAGATCTGACCTTGGGGGGCTTCTCCTTTTACCCCCAGCCCCACTCTGACCTTCCCAGGTTTAAATTCAGAGGGAAAAAGATGTGGAGAAGGGATGCAGCAGTGTTTAACTGCACCTCTGTCAGAAGAGATGAGAGTGGCCTCACACCACCCTGACAGGGACTCACTGAGGTTTAGCAACAGTCGAGTTTCAGCCCAGAATGAAAGTCTGAACAGGGCAAGAAGCAAAGCCAGATGTTCCCAATAAAAACAACTGCCCTGGAACAGAAGTTACCCCTAACAAAGGCAGGAGTAACAGGAGAGCTGAGAGCAGCTCCTTGCCGGGAGGGAGCAGCATCACATGGCAGCAGCACAAAGGAGTGTTTGTTCAGCCTGACATCAGCACTCAGGGAAAGCAGCCTGGAAATCATCCCTGATACACCTAAGAGGGAGGGAGCTCTCTGAGCCAGGCAGGCCAGAGACAATGCCCTGCAACAGCTCTTCATGGAGATTTCTGATCAGCAGCTGGAATTTGTGGCAGTTCACGAGGAACAGGCGGCTGGGGATGGATTGGGGTGGCTGGGGAGGGACTGTGGGGCTCAGATCCACTGTAAAGCTTCACCCATCTGCAAAAATGCTCCCAGGATCACAACCTGCTCTGCAGAAGCACAAGGAGGTCACAGCAACTCAGCAAACCACAAATGAGCTGCTAAGGGGAGAGCAAAGTTGGGGAGAGGGGAGGAGAAAACAAGCAGGACAAGTTCTGTAATAAACCTCTTTTCAAAGCACACTCATACAAGATACCCACTGAAATACCTGAAGTCTCCTGCAAACACTGAATTTGCAAATTCAGTAATGTGAAAGTGGTTTTGCTCCTCCTGAGTGAGCACCATGACAAGGAAGCAGAGCAGAACAGCAACAACCACAGAGAAATCCCAACACCAGCACACACTTGGGCAAGCCCAGCTGGACAATCTTATCTGTAGCTGCCCATCAGGAACAGTAAAATCCATGGATTTGGAAGAAGCAGAGTGTCAGAGTATCTTTCTGAATGTTTCAGAGTGTTTTCTCTCCCCTGCATACCACAAGGATTTTCCAACCTGAAATATCCAACTAAGCCAATCTACTCATGCCCCTTCTACCTCAGGAGAAATTTTCAGGGAGCAACACAAAGCAGAAAATCAAATTAAATGTTCCAGTTCTCCTCCCAAGCTACCCCTCCACTATGGAGAAATCTCTGTGAAACAGATCAGCCAAACCAGACATTTCATTTCAGCAAGGAATTGTGTTTCAAATTACCTGGGTATCAAATTAGCACAGCCCTTTCAGTGTCAGGGAAAGGAAAGCCCTGAGCACTTCACTGGGACACAAGGAAGTTCCCATGAAAACTCAACAGGTTTAATGAAACAGAGGGCAGAAACCACCTTCAAGGGCTGAGCCACAGGTGCTGTCACATGGTTTGTGTGACAAGGGACTCACTCCATGCTGTCAACCCCAGTACAGACAACACATCCCATTATGTGGAGCACATATCCACAGGCACATCAGAAATCATGGAATGTTTGGTTGGAAGAGACCTCAAATCCCAGCTCATTCCACCCCTGCCATGGGCAGGGACACCTTCCACTGTCCCAGGTCGCTCCAACCTGGCCTTGGACACAGCCAGGGATGGGGCAAAATCTCTGTCCTAAGAGTAAAGCATCACTTAGCCAGGATTTCCCTTTGGAAGAACAAAGAACACCAGGGCTGCCTTCGCTTCCAGGACCTTTTTAGAGGCTCTTGCCACGAATTTCAGACAAGCTCTGGCCACGGTGCCTGCCAGCAGCACCCAGCATTGGCAAACATGCTCAGATCCAGCTGCTCCCAGGGCAGGAAGGAGCCTGGCTGGAGGAGCTGTGCCCCACGAGGGCAGAATTACCAGAATTACCTCCTGCCTCTGCTTGGATCCAGCTCCCAGTGAAGAACTCACATGGTCACACTGCCAAAAGGCAAAACTGAGCAGAAAGCCCAGTCCCAGCCCTGTTGTGCTGACTATTCTTCACCAACTCCATGTGAAAAATTCCCCACATTCAACAAGACCATCCCTGCAGAGTTCTATTGTCTCCAATTATTAATTAAACATGCTCTGAGAGAAAGCAAATGCCTAAAATCATTTGCTTCTACCAAGCAACTCCCACACTACCCGAGTGCAATTCCAGTGACTGCAATTCCAGAGGGACACACCACAGAACTCTCCCTTCACTCCAGTTCAGGCACACACACACACACACACACACCAGCCACAGGAGACCCCAGCCAAGAAAACCCAGCCAATTTTCCTGAAAACCTGCTCAGTGTTGATAACTTGTCCCAGCTGAATATCCCGAGTGTCTTTGCACTGCCCCCAGGAGCAGCAGAGGCTGTTGGGGTTTGGGAGGAGATCTGTGCAACCTTTCATAACCAAGGCAGACCCAAGCCAGGCCATTCCTCACCTGGAGCCATCCTGTGCCTCCCTACGTGATGTCCTGATCCCTGCCCGTGGTTCTGCAGGATAAACAGCCCACAAACAAACACTCTCCTGCAGCCAGGGTAACACTGCCCAACACCAACCAGGCAGCAGACAGCCCAAACCTGCTCACTCCAATATTAAAATTACTGGGGACCCTGAACCTCAGCCTCCCCCTGCTGCTTTCTGTGGATAAAAAGAGAAAAAACTGCAGGTCAGTGTCTTCCATAGAAGTTTGGTGATTAAGGATCTGGAGCTGCAAACAGCTGAGATTTTGCTCGAGAGACCAAGTTAGGAAATCAAAAGGCTGACCCCAGCATCACTTCAGTGTCTGCAGGGACAAAGAAGACAATATCAGCTTTTTGTGTGGATGGTGAAGCTTTGACACCTACATTTGTGAAATGACAGGGGCATCTTTAATTGTTTCATTTTATATAAAAACCTGGCCCCAAACACACCTTCCAGAGAAGGGGAAAATGCAACAGGAAAAGAAAGTTTCTAAGCAAAACACAAACAGACACAGCATTTTCCTGCTGCTCACAAGGAGAGCACACCACAGGAAGGAGCTTCTGTCCTCCCTTCCTTGGGAGGAACTTTTCCTTGAGCCATCCCTGCTAAAGCCACTCTCAGCCCAATTCCCAGAGCTTCCAGGAGGAACAGCACAATGAAACCCATGGGAAGTCAGTCAGGGGACTGCAGCTCAGGTGTGACTCAGAGCACTCCTGGCTGTTTAATGCCACCATGAAATGTCATCATTGGTAAAAGCCACTGCAGTGTTATCACCAACAGACACACGTCTGTCTACACATGCAACAAAAAGAATCTGGGATTCAACAATTAAAATCCTTCTACCTTTAATCACGACCTCCCAAGCTCTAGGCAGACATTAACCTATATTAGCCTATAATTATTTTTTTTCTGACTTCCCATTATCTTTTAGCTACTGAGTTTCCTAACCAGTCTTCAAGGCTGGGCCCTCACTAAACCATCTCTGAAAGTCTAAAATGAAAAGTACAGCAATAAAAGTGCATCCATAAGAAAGAGAGTCAGGAGACATCCCTAATGATTCCCTACCTCCCTGCATGTCCCAGCACTTCCTGCCACTTCTGTTCTTGCAGGCCAAATTCAATTCTACCCCAGCTAAACCCAAACTGAATTAAATCATTCTGCATGCATAAGATTAGTCCGTGCTCCAAGGAATTTATAATTTAAGCAGCAGATGTGGAGGTGGCCAAGAAGTCAAGAAGAATGGCAGTGCTAGGATTACACATATCCTGCATTCTGCTTCCCAGGAGCAAAACCCTGAGGCAAGCAGAGAACCATGGAAAAAGAGGGATGGAGCAGCAAACTCTGATAAAAGTGCCCATCAATCAGTGGAGCACCAATATCAAACAAGACTGAGGAGAACAGGGTTAGTGCCCCACCTCAGAGCTGACCTGGAAGAAATTAGACACAAAGATTGCTTGGAGATGAGCACTGAATGCAAAAACACTGGAACACTGGAACTACAGCTGTACCCCATTTATCAGAGTGTAAAAGCAGCAGGAAGCAGAGCAGATGAAAACCCCAACGTTAATTCTGGCCTGGTGGGTATTTCCTGAGCCTCAGCTCACAGAACTCACAGGGGAAACTGAGAGCATCACACAGAATCATCTGTGAGCTCCATCCTCTGTCCACACAACCTTCTCACCACTGCCCACTCTCACAACAGAAACTGGATTTGAAAAGTTCATTTAAACTAGCAAAAGTTAATGAGCTTTCCTTTCATTAAGTGGTTATTTATTAGGATCATTCCATTCCCCAAGTTACTGAAGAAAATCAAGCTGAGCAACACTTCTGCTGACAACAGGACAAGCCTCTGGAAGAGGCAGGATTCTGTTGTTTGAGTGAAAGTTTAAGTCTTTCCATTATTAAATAAATAAAAGTTCGAATACCAGCAGAGTTTTTAATGACTGCGAGCTTGGAGTGCCCTGTCCCCACCCCCCTTATCTCCAGAGAGTTTTGTTGTCTTTGCTTTCAGGGATTTGCAGTAAAAGGAGGATGAAAGTGTGAGCTGGAGGAAAAGAGGATTGAGAATTTATGACATCATTTTAATTCATGAAGTCATCTTGCCACAAAATGCCCAAACAATAGCAGGCCCTGCCCAGGCATCTCCACCCCAAGACTCCGTGGCTGCTTTGATTTGAAAAACCTACAAGTTCACAGGAAGAAATTCTTGCTTATGGTTTCCTTCAGAACTTAAAACATTAAGATCTCTGGCACTGATGTCTCTTGAAGAAAGTTTTACAGTTAGTGACTGAAAACTTGGAAAATAAACAGAAAAATTACATCTGTTTCAATGAAGTTATTTCTTCTGAATTGATACCCAAATACTACATTTCTCCATAAGGGAATAACAACAATATTTTTCTAGCTCTTTACCTCATATTGCAGTATTTTATGTGATTTTTCTTCCAGAACAAATTAACAGGGCACTTGGGTTTATTTCTTTGTTGATGTACACACTGCCTTCAGTGAGGCTGCAAAATTCCCTGCAATGTTTGCTTTTAAATGCTCTGGTTGGCAACACATCCCCTGGGGAGGCACAGCAGAGGAGCCAGGGCTTGGCCGCTTAGATCCAGAAACTGGAGGCAGGAGATGTTCACAAAGGTTGCAAAAGCTTTGTGTCTGCTGCCCTGGCAATATTTGTGGGGATCATTCTGCTTTAAAATGTGCTTACACTTGGGTTCTGCTGCCTCGGAGAGGAAGCACTCGTGTGTCTTTGATGAGTGAGCTACAGGTCACAGACAGAGTGGAGTGAGTCAGCCACTCATTTAACTGCAGCACGAGTGACAATGCAACTGCTGAAAGGACTTCTAGTAAACAGCACCAGCACACAGCCTGGCCCACCACCCCTCTAGAGACTGAGTGGCCCTAAGGAGGTCCTAAAACCACTGCTTGATGACACTCTTAAAGCTGCTCTTCTCAGTTCAGCTACACTCCTCATCACCACCCTCCTCTGTACATGATAACCATAAAAACCCAACCCCTAAGCAAAGAAACCCAGTCAAACATACCACCAGCAACTTCCACTCCTGTGTTTTCCAATATTGGGAATGGTAAAAGCCCAACCTACATGCATTGGCAGTTTTGTAATACCATTACATAAGAATTATTTAACTACAGCAACAGATTTGAAAAGCAGCAGCAGCAGCAGTCACGGCTATGCTGGTTCACACATCAGAAAAAAAAAATCAATAAAGGGAGTGATGAATTTTGTAAACATGCATTCAACTGTGACAGGGAGTGGATTGGGATTTGGGATTTCAACATCCTCAAGAGCAAGAAACCTTTCAACTCAGAGCTACCAGGGCACCGCCACCCTGAAAAGAGAAAACAAACAGCACCACTGTGGCCACTCCACCAGAACCAGCTCCAGCTTTAGAAGAGCACCATGAAAAGCATCTCTGAGAAGGCTGCAGGCTGAGTTGGGAAAGCTGGGAGTGGTTTTCTACCTGATGCTCTGCATGGATGTTGTCCCCGGTGGGCCAGCGGTGTTTGCTGTTGTTGTAGCCGCCGCCGCCGCTGCCTCCTCCCCCGAGCTGCTCCCCGTGCTGCCTCTGGAAGAAATAATCCACCATGGCGTCGTCCTGGGAGCGCCCCGCCACTCCTATGGATCCGGGCACGGGGCTGGAGTGTGTCCCTGCTGCAAGGGCCTGGTTTGCAGCTGGCTGTGGCTGAGCCTGCGAGCCTGTGCCAGATGTCAGTACCACAGGCATGGTGGGGTTGGCTGTGTCTTGAGCGTGCTGCTTCAGGTGGGGGCTGAACGAGTCCTGCCACAGAACTGCTTTTCTCTTCAAAACGCACGCTACGCTCATTCCACCAACACCTGCAGGGGCACATGGGGGAAAGAGAGGGGAAAGAGACATGAAATCCTCCCAGCTGCAGCTTTGAGCATTAAATAACACACCCATCTTGTGACTGGCAGGGGAACATCGCTGTGGCAAAAGTGACTCCTCCAACACTCACTCACTCCGTGAACCCAGCAGCCAGAACAGCACCGAAAATGCAGAGATCCCACTGAAAATGCACAGAAATCCCACCAAAAACCCACAGAGATCCCACCAGAATTCCACAGAACCCACTGAAAACACACAGAGATCACACCGAAAACCCACAGAGATCCCACCAGAAATCCACAGAACCCACTGAAAACACACAGGTTTTCCCGCCCGAAAACCCACGGGGATCCCGCCCGAAAACCCACGGGGATCCCGCCCGAAAACCCACGGGGATCCCAACGAAAACCCACGGGGATCCCGCTGAAAACCCAGAGGGATCCCAACGAAAACCCACGGGGATCCCAACGAAAACCCACGGGGATCCCAACGAAAACCCACGGGGATCCCAACGAAAACCCACGGGGATCCCAACGAAAACCCACGGGGATCCCAACGAAAACCCACGGGGATCCCAACGAAAACCCACAGGATCCCAACGAAAACCCACAGGGATCCCAACGAAAACCCACGGGGATCCCAACGAAAACCCACGGGGATCCCAACGAAAACCCACGGGGATCCCAACGAAAACCCACGGGGATCCCAACGAAAACCCACGGGGATCCCAACGAAAACCCACGGGGATCCCAACGAAAACCCACGGGGATCCCAACGAAAACCCACGGGGATCCCAACGAAAACCCACGGGGATCCCACTTTCTGCGCAGCACAGGCTTAGCAGGAGGCACAGGATGCCCACGGAGCAGCAGCACAATGGCAATTTCTGCCAGGGACAAGACATGACTGGAAAACTGCGGGGAAAAAGCCCCCCAAAAACCCATGGAAGGCAGTGACACCAGAACCTGCTGTGTCCATTTACACCAGGCAAAAAGGGCCTGGTCCCCCATCCATATAACACTCAAGACCCCTGTATCCCAAAGTATTCCCTCAGTCATGCAAAGCAGCAAAGCAACAGTTTGGTTTGGTTTTGGTTTGGTTTTTGTTTTTCAATGCAAACTTAAAATCCCGGATTTCTGCTCGTACAGCTCACGGAGCCCAAACACCGCGTGTGCCCTCCCTGCTAACTCAGGAGTGTGCTCAGGAGGCAGTAAAACCCATGGACATGCTTTATGCAATTCCCTAGAGAAAGAACAGCAAACCTGGGATCTCAGCAGAACTTTCCAGAGCAGGCACAGCCAGCACTGCTGGTACTGCTGTGGATGGCACTGGGGGAAATTTGGACAACTCCAAAAGACTTTCAGTGCCCAGAGCACTGACCACCCCAGTAAAATACCCCAATAAATTAAATAACTCAAATGTTTTACATGCATCCAAATGATCTGTGAGCAGGACAAAAACCTGCACATTAAGCTGACAGCAACTCACTAACTTCCTTTTCCCCAAATATTTTGATAACATTCCAGCAGCACAAAACCACAGAAGTTTGTTTGTTATTTTAAGGCAGGACTATCAGAGCAATAAAGACACTACAGGTGTGAACAGCAAAGCGTTTTCCCCCCATTATGTAATGCTCACACAACAAGCCAAATTCATTTTTAAAGGCATGGGATAGTCTGAATTAATCTTCATTTAAAAGATCAACAGTTTATCACCTGAGGTATCCAAATGCAGCCCCACAGAGCTCTGAGGATGAAACTGGGGCGGTGGAGCCCTGAGAAGCTCCTGGCAGAGCAGCCCCAGGATGTTCCACTGCTGTACCTTGGTGGCTGCAGAGCTTGGCCCTGCTCCTGCCAGCGCCTCCGAGGGCCTGAAAGGCAGCTCTGTTCCCTCCCTGCTCCTCGTAGTAGCCCTGAACAACACTCTACTACAAACTACTTCCAAGAACAATTTACTAATGGTGGGGAGACCAAAATAAAAAATCTGAGTCCTATCTTTGATCCAACTTTGTCAGGTTTGCCCCACGAGTCGAGCATGGGGTTAATGCTGAGAGGAAAATGACTCTGAAAACTGCAGAGATCAGGTTGTTTTAATTGCACCTCCAACATAATTCGGTGCTGCACATACACAGCCCCCAGGGCCACTCTGCAGGGCTTTTTATACACTCACAACTTAAATACCAGGGACATCCAACAGGACTCACTCCTCCAGCTTTCAAAGAGTCTGGAAATCACCACCTTCCCCACATACTTGAAAAAACACTGAAAACACGATATGACTAAACCTTGACTGATTTTGAGACTACAATTCAGTTTAATGGCATTTTCCTCTTAACTTCCCTTTAGCGAACAATATCAAAATCCATCGGTAACATCACATGAAGCACTCAAGCTCCTCCATGCAAAAAGAACGAAAAAATTAAGTAATTAATGGTAAGAAATTCATTTGTCATCAAACTGAGGTGGGTATTAGCTGTAGCAATGAAATCTGAGCCGCCCCTTGAAAGGAAGTTACAAGTTATCTCAGGGCAGACTGTAAAAAAAAAAAACAAACAAAGGAAGACACTATGAATCCCCACCAAAAAATTCCCAGTATCTATAGATTGTGACAAGCCCATTTCCAGTGAGAAACAAGATACAAAGTTGCACTGCCACAGTCTTTGCTCCTTCAAAAGGCTGCAGCCACTAATTAATTTCTGAGTTAACAAAGGTGTTATAAAAATCAAGAGGGTCCAGAAAATCTCAGTCAATGGATTAAGGAGAGGCTGCTCCCAGGCGCTTCCTCTCTGGGCTGCTCCAAACACGAGCGGAAAACTTGGCAAAGGCGACATTTTGCAAGGGAGCAAAGGGGAAGGGAGCATTGTGGGTAGTTCAAGTTTAGTTCCAAGCCGTGTTTTTATGGGAATGCCGCGATCGAGGCAGCAGCGGGACAGCTGAATCCTGTCATTCAAAGCTCCCGGAGCGCCGGGAACACGGGCAGTCACCTACACAGGCACTGCAAAGCCGCAGCTGCTCGGGGCCTCCAGAGCCTCTCGCACTCCCGAACTCTTCCTGAACACAGAGGATCAACTTTTCCCAGGTGAAACCCCGGCTTTGCAAACAAAGGCTTCCACGCTGCTCCACCGCGCTCAGGGCAGGCGGCTCTGCTCTTCCCTGCGTGAAAACGCGGTGGGGAAACGAGCTGCTCCGTGTTGTCACCGCAGGCAGAACACTGCAGATTATGGGACGTTCCACAAACAACAAAAAACTTCGGAGGAATCTCCCTGCGAGTTTGAAGTACCGCTGGTGACAACACTGAATAAAGGAGCTTTAATCCACACAGAGCCCGGCTCCACAGCCAGATCCTCCCGGCTCTGGTTCCCTATTACCCTCAAAATCACAGATTATTACAAAATTAACACGATGTAAAACGATCGTTCCAAAAAAGTTCAACCCCAAAGCGGAGGAGTTTGGGTTGGGTGGGTTTTTTTTGGAAAGTTCCACTGGAAATGAAAGCAGAGCCATTGTTTGAGAGCTGTGTGGCCTAGCAGAACTTTTAACGTTATCCCTGTGTTTTCGTGAAAACCTGGGGAGCCGCAGCACTGAATTCCTGACCCATCGGATTCCCAAAACCAGCACTGAAACACAAAAGGACCCACGGTCCCCCTTTCCCCCACCTCCATCCCTCTTAATAAAGGAAATTCCTTACTCATGATCTGCCTAATAAAATCTCTGCTCCGAACAAAGTTATTAAACATTGACCAAAGCAAACAACAACAATAACAACAACAAAAAAAATCAGAGCATTTCTCAGGTTGGCCCGAGAGGCTCTTAAAATTCCAACTTTGCAGCTCACAAGGGCCGAGGCTGTCGTTATGTGAGCACGAGATAAAAACAAGGGGGGAGAAAAACCCCACACAAACACAAAACCCCCAGGGTCACCCAGCACATCGGAAAGGATTGTCTGCTTTTTCCCTCCCTCCCTCTGCCAGCCCCGACCCTCTCCCCTTCCAGGGACCCCCAGAGCCGCCGAAACCCTCCCAAAATCGGGGGGGAAGGAACCCAACCACCCCCGGAGCCCTGGGGGCAACAAAGCGGGGCCTCGGCCGGAGCGACAGAGCCTCCCAGGATTGAAGGCCCGGGACAAGGGGGAGCCCCCGCCGGGATCAAACCCGTCCAGGAGCAAGGGCAGACCCTCCCCAGGAGAAGGGGGAGCCCCACAGACCGAGGGGCAGCCCCCGGCGGGCCGGGCCCGGGCCAAGGCGGCTGAGGGCTGGGATGGGCCCGCGCCCCCCCAACAATAACCCCCGTCCCCGTTACCGGAGCGCCCGCGGGGCCGCGCTCGGGGCCCGGGGGTCCCCCCGCGCCCCCTCCCCGCTAACAATGGGCCCAGGCCGCGGCCCCGACAGGGAGCCGGGCGGGAGCGCCGGCGCAGCGCCCCCGCCGCCGCTCGCCTTCGGGGCGGCCTGGGGCCTCTCCTCCCGCTCCCCCCGCCAATATGCGCCCACCGGCGGGTCCGCGGGGGTCCGCGGCGCGGCGGGGCCGGCCCCGGGCCGGTACTCACGGGCGGAGCGCTCGGATGCAGACGGATGCCGGGCCCCCCCCGGCCGCTCGCCGCTGCCTCTCCCCGGCCGCTCACTCCGACAACATGGCGGCGCGGCGGGGCCGCGGCCGCGCTGCACCACGGGAAAGCGAGGCCGCTCCAGCGCCGCCGGGACGGGGCGGGAGGGACCGGGAAGGGCCGGGACGGGACGGATCGGATCGGGATGGACCGGACCGAACCGAACCCGAGCCGGCCGGGACGTGCCCGGGCTGTGCCCCGACCCTGCCACACTGCCCAGGCTGGGGTCAGCCCGCAGCGCCCTCCCAGCGTGGCCCCTGCCCGGCCGGGGTGCGGGCACAGCCCCGCCTTCAGCCCCGCGCTGCCGCTGGCACCGCCACCGGCGCTCACCGGGCTGGCGGGGATGTGGCTGAGCGCCCCCAGCCTGGGCTCCCTGATTTCCCCCCTACTCCGGGCATCCTGAACGCTCTGCACCCCGCTGCCTGGACATCCTGGAGCCCCCGAGTCCCCCCTGGACATCCCACATCCCCCGAGTCCCCCGAGCCCCCCTAGCCTGAGCACCCCGACCCCCCCAGCCTTGTCACTCCCAGCTTGTGCACAGAGAGCCCCTCCAAGCCGGGACACCCTGAGCCCCCCCGGCTGGGCAACCTGGACACCCCAAGCCTCCCAGCCTGTGCACCCTGAGCCCCCCAAGCCTGGGCACACCGATCCCCCCCAGCCTTTGCACTCCCAGCTGGTGCACACCGAGCCCCCCCAGCCTTGGCACTCCCAGCTGGTGCACACCGAGCCCCCCAAGCTGGGACACCCCAAGTCCCCCCAGCCCGGTCTCCCCCAGCCCCCAACAGCGCTGATTCCCCTCCTGCCCCAGAACCGCACCGGGGGCACCGAGCGCCAGCGGCACAGCGGCGCCTCCTCACCCTCCACCAACACAAACACAACTTTGGGGCGCTTCTCCCTTGGTGCCTCCCCCTCCCCACGTCCCCTGCCCACAAAGCCGGGGCTGCGGGGGAACTACAGCCCCCGGCGTGCGGAGCCCGGGCAGGGCAGGGCGGGCGGCGCTGGCCGCTGGGAGCGGTAGTTCTGCCCCGGCTCCTCCATGTTAAAGGGGCAGCCCGCGGGCAGCGCCTTTGTGCCCTCCTGTCCCTCTGCCCCTCCTGTCCCGCCGTGCTTCGCTCCCGGGGCCCTGGGGGAAGGCTGAGCGCTTGATGCGCTCATGGAATATTTTCTCCCCGTCTTGGCGGGGCACGCAGGGAACCAGGAGGGAAGAGCCGGCGCTGGGGAGAGCTCGGGACGTGCCCGCACTTGCACGGAGAGAGAAGCGGCAGCTGCTCCCAAGGGCTCCGGCCGGCCGTGGGGCACAGAGCCCGCGGCGCGGGCGGGTCCCGCAGCCGCAGCTTTTGTGGGTTAGGAGGGTGCAAGAAATCACTTCAAGCCCGGGTTCTCGGTCATCAAAACACGTGAAAAGCTGGATCCAGCCGTGCCTTGCATCCATTTTCTGCTCGATGGGCTGCCGGGGTGACTGATGGGTGTTTCCATCGCCTCACTGCCTCTTCCAACGTGCACTCCCTGGTGGGGCAGTAGGGCCTCACCCCGACCCCCAAAACCCTGGGGAAACACGGCTTGAAGGGTTTGGTGTGGGTGCCCCAGGCCGGGCGTGACAGGACAGTCAAGATAAACAGCGAGCAAAGGTTTTCCCTGCCGAGGGTGGGTTTGGAGCCGAGCCTTGTGCAGACACCCAGAGGTGGCTCTGGCCAGCAGCAGCCTGGCTTGTGTGGCCTGGCCAAGCCCTGCTGAGGTAAACTCGGTTCTGTTGGGCTCGGCTCTGCTGGGCTTGGCTCTGCTGTGACACTGGGCATGGACCCAGGCATGGCTGAGAAGTGGACACGGCTCTGCTGGGTCATCCCTGTGGCTCCAGTGTCTTGAGTTCCCTGGAGAGGGGAAGGGGCTGGAGGAGGAGTCTTGTGAGGAGAGGCAGGGGGAGCTGGGCAGGGGCTGAGCCTGGAGCAAAGGAGGCTCAGGGGGCCCTTGTGGCTCTGCACAGCTCCTGCCAGGAGGGCACAGCCGGGGGGGTCGGGCTGTGCTCCCAGGGAACATGGCAGGAAATGGACTCAAGTTGTGCCAATGGAGGTTTCAATCAGGAAAAATTTGGATATCAGGCATTGGCACAGAAAGTGAAACCACAACCCCTGAAAGTGTTCAAAGAATATGTGAATGTGGCATTTGAGGATGTGGTTTAGTGGTGAACACGGCAGTGCTGGGTTAATGGTTGGACTGGATGATCTTAGAGGTGTTTTCCAGCAGCCCAAATATTTCCATGATTCTGTGGGGGCCCATGCAGTGTCCCCAAAATGCCAACTGTGTGGGCAAGGCCAGCCTCTCACTGGGGTAGAAATGTGAATGGTGGAACTGTGTCATCTGGGCACTGGACCAACTCAATCTGCCTGCACACCCTTCTCCTCTGGTTCCACCCTTCTCCTCTGGTCCCACCCATCTCCTGGGCACCCTGGGCTGGTACAAGGCACCAGCGATGGCTCCTGGCTGACAAAGATTTGGGCTGCAAAGCCTGAGAGGTCAGGAGTTCATTCCCACACCATGTCCTCACTGGGGACAGGGGGCTGGGGTGTCCCTGCAGTTCTGCACTTTTTCTGGCCACTTTTGGGGTGTTGTACCTGCCAGCTGCCACCCTCAGCTCCCCACCAGGCTGTCCCTGAGCTGTCCTGCTGGCAGGGCCCTCCCTGGGGTCCCCAGCAGTGCTGTCCCTCTGCTGTGAGGCAGAGATAAGAGCTCTGCCAGGTGGGCTCAGCACACACCCAGGCTGCTTGCTGACACTGGGAACGTGCTTTCTGTTAATTATACCTGGGATAATTACAGTTATGCTGGTGTAATGAGAGGGGGAGGGAAGGAGTCCTGCTGGGGATGAAATGTGAGTGGTTCAAACCCTCATTTGCCAGTGAATTTTGCCGGATTTAGGGAGAAGTCCTGCGGCTGTGAGGCTGAGGGGAGTTTGGGTCTCATCTCCAGCACTTCCGTCCCTCCCACAGCCTCTCCTGCCTCCCACCACTGCCATCCTCTCTTCTGCCTCAGACCTTGCCCAAGCTCCCAGCTTGTTGCCATCCATGGAAAAGTCTCCCACTGGGAGAACATGCTGCTCCAAAAGCTTCAGAGCCAGAGTGAGAGGAACAGGCAGTGAAATAACTTCCACCTCCACAGGAAAAACCTTCTGGGGGTGGAAATGTCCTTCTGATCTTCCTTGCACCGTTGGCCACCAAGAGCTGCCCCAGCTGCCTGGCCCTGGCTGACCCCATACCAGTGCTGACAGAAGTTATCCTGGGATACATCTTCATCTGCAGAGGGAAAAGGGACCTCCAGAGGGTGACTGTGTCCTCCCACCTCCGAATGTCTTGCTCCCTCTCTGCCCCACAGAAGGGGCTTCAATCCATGGTGAGCATCACTTTGAACAGCAAAATTCCACAATCTCACCAAATGGCCAAATCCAGACCCTCCTTCCCTGCTCTGCCCAGACGCTGTGCCCGGTGGCACGATGCCCAACACCACAGAATCTTCTCTTTGAAGGAGTCTAAGAGCAAACAAACCCAGCTCTGCCACCGTGATTCATCCTCCTGGGAGCAGAGCTTCCCACAGCTCCACAAGGGAGACACCTGCACAGGACAGGGGGTTCACCTGGGACAAAAAACAGCTTGGGGGGCTCCTAAAAGTGGCTTCAGTGCTGCCCCAGGGAGGCCTGGCTGGCCCCAGCCTTGGGATATCCAATATTTTTATTTCAATGACAATTTGATGCCTGCAATTAAAAGCTAAATTGAAGGAAGGAGGATCTCCCTCTGTGTGGGGCACCAACATTTTCTTGGCCACCAGAAAAAAAAAAAAAATTAAAAATTCACTGACTAACTCAATTTTTCCCAAGCCAAGCCAAAAACTGCTGAGGTCTTTATGCAGAATATTTTCAGAGTGTGCTGGCTTGACCAAAAAACCCTTGCAGAGCCAAGTGCATCATTGATTTGCATCACTGGGGCAGCATTTCGTCAAACCCAGTGCCTTGAGACACAAAACAATGACCAGCCCTGAGCTGGGCAGCTCCAGTGCTGCTCCAGAGCACATCCACTGCTCCAGACACCTGAAATCAGGGCCCTTCCCAGTGCCACCTCCATGGAAAGGCTTCCTGAGCTGGACCTGTCATCAGCAGCAGCCAAGGAAGGTCCCTGGGCTCTGCAGCAGCTCTGAAACCCCTGCTTTGCACCAACACCTCTCACCCACGGGTTTCTTTCCACGCTCGTGTTGACACACCCAGAGCAGATGGGTTGGTTTTTCTTCAGGAGTCCCAGCCAAGTGTCTAAAAGTGGCTGCTGAAATGTTGTGGTTATGGGAAGCTGCAGGGAGTTCTGGCTGTGGACCCACCTGGCAGCAGCAGGGTCTGAGAGTTTGGTGTTGGCTGCAGAGCTGCTTTTTCTTGTGAAAATACAGCCCCCAAAATTAAAGCTCTTAAGCAGCTCCCACCCACCAGCTGGGCTTAGGGCTGTGCATGGGGTCCCCAGTCCCTGGTGCAAGGACAAAGCTGCTCTGGGGGATGTCCTGAGGCTGCTCAGGTCCCACTGTTTCCTCTCTGTGCTCAGGGAAGCTGCTGGCAAAGCTGCACCACATCCCATGGTGAGGAAAGAGCCATGCCAATGCCTCTGCTGCCCAGGGGAATGGGCTTCCAGCACAGGATGGGCATGGACCACTGCAGAGTCCAGAGGAGGACACCAGGATGGACAGAGGGATGGAGCAGCTCTGCTGGGAGGAAAGGCTGGGAGACCTGGGGGTGTTCAGCCTGGAAGAGAAGCATCTTCCAAATTGTGACCAAATTGTCACCTTCCAGTGCCTGAAGGAGCTACAAGAAAAGTGGAGAGAGATTATTAATGAGGGGCTTGGAGGGACAGGAGGCAGGGAATGGCTGCCAGTGGCAGAGGGCAGGGCTGGATGGGATCTTGGCAATTGGGAATTGTTCCCTGGCAGGGTGGGCAGGGGCTGGGCTGGAATTGCCAGAGCAGCTGGGGCTGCCCCTGGAGCCCTGGCAGTGCCCAAGGCCAGGCTGGAGCACCTGGCACAGTGGGAGGTGGCCCTGCCATGGCAGGGGTGGGATTTAGATGATCTTTGAGGTCCCTTCCAACCCAAACCATTCCATGGTCCTGTGATCCCAGTGATGTCCTCTGCTGTCCCTCCTCCAGTTTGTCACAGCTCACGGAGCCACTGCAGGAGACAGCCAGAGGCTGGCAGTGAGAAATGCCCTGGAGAAGTGGAGATAAACCCAGGATGGATTTATGGGATCCACAATAGTCTAAATCCAGGATAAGAGACACACGGGGCTTCTCACTCTGTGGGGTCAAGAAGGTTTTCCCCAGAGCCCAGGCAGCAAGGAATGTTTTAGTCAGGAAAATGCTTGGTAGATGTGGGATCTCAGCACATCGTTCCCAATGTCCAGAGATGCCAGGAGAACCCTTGGGGGTCTCGAAAATCCTGGAATGTTGCCAGAAGTGTCTGGTGGCTTGATTTTGATCCATCCACAGAAGTGACAAGAGTTTGAGGACAAGAGAATCACTTTAGAGTAAAAGGTGTAAAAGAGACACATTTAGAGGGTGAAATATAGACTTTAAGGTTTTTGGTACAGGGGGGTTATGGAGACAAGATGGAGGGATCAGGGCGTGTCTCGTCCTTCTTCTTTCTTCTTCTTGTCCTCCATCTCCTGTGGTGATGTTGGCACTTGGGGATTGGTTCATGGTGAAGGTGCACTTGCTAACATGGGTGAAAAGCATTGGGAAATAAAGGTAAATATTATGTACGTAGATATTAGTATAAAAAGACATGACCGCCCCGTGGGTGGTCAGAGTGCCTGTGACTGCTTGCAGATCAGACCTCTGTTGGGCAGACAGAAAATTTTGTAGATAAGAAATAATAAACAACCTGAAGACCGAAAAGCTGAAGAGTCCAGACTTGTCCTTTAAAACGCGTGCCACCCAAGAACCACCCTACCCGTGTCGGGGCAGAGACAGACAGCCGAACCCGACAGGTAGACAAAAGATTTTTGGTTTTGGCAGGCACAGGGGGTCAAGGGTCACTGGAAGGGACCCCCGAGTGCCCCTCTGCACCCCCCTGCCACACTGAAAAATGAGGATGGAGTTCAGAAACCTGCAGGAACTGCAGCCACACAAACGCCCAACAGAGCTCTAAACCAGGAAAAAGGAAATTCGTGTTTGGTTTAAAAACCACCTGGGTTTTCCCCCCAGTCCTTGCTGCTGAGACGTGTCACAGCCCTGCTCACATCCCCACCCTCCAGCAGCCCTTTGAGGCAGCTGCCAAACCCTGCAGGGATCTGGGCAGAGAGAACAGGAGCAGGGAGAGAGGCTGAAGGGTTAAAAGGTGAGAGCCTGGGGAGCCAGAGCTGCTCCCTGCAGACAGGGGAGGCTTGGGCTGAGGGGATGGAGCACAGAGCTGGGAGCTGCTGGGATATGAAAATTCCTGTGCCTCCTCAAAGCAGCTCCAGGCAGGAGAGTTCAGGTGGTGGCAGCTTCACCCCAGAGGGGAGGTGGCAGTGGTGTCCCTGCTGTCCCTGTGCTTGAGATCCAGCTGGGAAGGAGCTGCAGGATCCATGGGCAGCACTTCCAGGGCCTGGAGGAGCCTTGGCCCTGCTCAGGACATGTCACCTGCAGCACCTGTCCCTCCAAACACCCCAGGCGGCCACAGCCAGGGCTGGACCTGTGTGGGGTCACCCTGATGCCCTCAGGAGCTGAAAGAGAGGCCAGATGGAGTTAAGGGGAATAAAGTGAATATTTATTGCAGAGCCTTCAAAGGCCACACCCTGGCAGCACAAGAGCCACAGTCGTGGCTCTGCCCAGATGGCTCCAAGAAGGAAGCAAAAGAGAGCTTGGTCACAAGAATTCACATTTTTGTAAGTTCTGCTCCATTTGCACATTGGAGTTAATTGTCCAAT
This sequence comes from Molothrus ater, assembly GCF_012460135.2. NCBI lineage: Eukaryota > Metazoa > Chordata > Aves > Passeriformes > Icteridae > Molothrus > Molothrus ater. The sequence continues at coordinate 1,335,193 of NC_050501.2, forward strand.
TACAGCCCCAGCCCATGCAGTCCCATCCTTGTTTTTCTCTCTCCAGCCCATGTTGTTTGTGCTCTTGGGCCTGAGATTTGGATCATTTGTCCTTGGTCCCCAGGTGGAGCAGGAATTGTTTTGTCTCCCTGCTCTGTGCACAGAGCTCACCATCCCATAATGTGAAACCCAGACCCACACACTAAAGCAGCACAGAACCTGAAAAAAAAAAAAAAAAAAAAGCTAAAATCCGAGGTACCAAGCCCAAATTCCCAGCTGGACCCTTCCCCCACCCACCTGCTCTGTGGGCACCAGGAGGGGTGGCTGGGACACAGGGGCTGTCCCAGGGGAGGGAGGCAGACACTGCCCGGGGGCATTTCCCACCCGCTGCTGCCACCTTGTCCCCAAATGCTGCCGTGGTTGGAGCGACAGCAGCTCCTCAGAGGGGCTGGTGAGGCTCCCCTCCTTGGGGATCATCCCCCACCCCGTTCCTTGTCCCAGATTCTGTCATTAACGCTCTGAACAGGAGGCTGATTAAGGTTTCCAGCTCGTTTGTTATCATTAAGGACATGGAGGCTGGCTTTTCTCAACAGGCAATTACGTGACTCAGCCCTTTGGAAGCCTCCTGCCCTCCTGTCCGCATGACTTCTCACAGCCCCACGGTGTGATTGCATTTCTGGGGAGTGATTTCCCTCTGCCAGCTCCCTGCTCCTCATTTGCATTGCATCAGCCCTTCTTTGGAAAGCTGGAGAAGGGATGCTCTGACTTCCTCCTGCTGCTCTGACAGGATCATGGAATCCTGGGATGGGTTGGGTTGGAAGGGACCTCAAAGCCCATCCAGGCCCATGGCAGGGCCACCTCCCACTGTGCCAGGTGCTGCCAGCCCCAATGCCCAGCCTGGCCTTGGGCACTGCCAGGGCTCCAGGGGCAGCCACAGCTGCTCTGGGCACCCTGGCAGAGCCCAAACCTCTCCAACCAGGCCTTGCCAGGCTACAAACCCCTGTGGCAAATGGCACTGGGGGCACCTGGAACCATGCAGGAAATCATTCTTTCCTTTCCTTTCTCCATTTGCTGCAATGGTTTTTGCTGCTGGTTTCCATCCTGGATTGAAGAATGGGAATGCCAGAGTGGTTTGGGTGGGAAGGGATCTTCAATGCCAGCTCATTGCAGCCCAGGGCCACCTCCCACTGTGCCAGGTGCTGCCAGCCCCAATGTCCAGCCTGGCCTTGGGCACTGCCAGGGCTCCAGGGGCAGCCACAGCTGCTCTGGGAACCTGTCCCAGGGAAGAATTTCCTCCTAATATCTAATCTCAATCACTCTCAGTTGAAGACCATTACCCTTTGTTCTTCCACTCTCTCTCTCTCTGCAGAAAGTCACTCTTCCTCTTTATCAACATCTCCAGAGCCGAGCTGGGCTGGAGCACAGCATTGAGACCAGGGGACCCTCCCCCTGCAGCCAGAGCTATTTATTAAAATTTCTGTGTATATTGGACAATATTTACCATTCCTGGAGCAGAGTCACAGAGCAGCAAAGCTCTCACAGGGGTGAGTGGGGACTCACAAGGGCGCTGGCACTGCCCAGGCTCCCCAGGGAATGGGCACAGCCCCAAACCTGCCAGAGCTCCAGGAGCCTTTGGACAGCACTCCAGGGATGCCCAGGGTGGGATTGTTGGGGGTCTGGGCAGGGCCTGGGGTTGGACTGGGTGATCCCTGGGGGTCCCTTCAGCTCAGGATATTATGAGACTCTCTAATTTTGCAGTATTGTTCTGGCAGCTGGGTTTTCCTAGTCTCCAACCCCACTCTTTGCTTCCAGCTCCTCAGACCTTATTTAGTGGTGCTTAATTTCTCCAAATTGCTCTCGTCCTTGTCACACTGGAGAGGGTGACAAGGAGCTGGTGCTGCTGGGGTGGCCCTGGGGCCCTCCCCAGGGCACAGCTATCTGCTCCCTGCACCTTCCAGACGTTTCCTGTTGTGTTCCCAGCTAAGAGAAATCAACAGCCTTAAAACTGTCACATTTCTAAGGCCACCACCCTGCCAGCTGCACCCTCCTGGGCTCAACTTTAGGAAATAGCAGCGTCACATTTGCCTGTAACCCTAATTCAGCCCCCTGAGGCTGTGCACTCCTTAATTACAGGTTCACAAATGAGGGGTTTTTGCATGACACCCCTGGCCCAGGCAGGCCTGGCTCTGTCCCAGGGCAGAGAGGGACAAGGGGACCCCCCTGTCCGCTCCATGTGTCCACTCCATGTGCCCACTCCTGGCCAAGCTGGAAGGAGCTTCAAGGACAGAAGTTTGGTGCTTGAAATGTTTTGCTTCTCCTCTGCCTGAGTGATTGTGCAGAAACCCAGGAGGGTTTGTTGGGCAGTGCAGGGTGAGGGGTGGAGGTTGAGCCTCTCAGCTCCCAAACCCAACCCCTGCTGCCACCAGGGTCCCCCCAGACCCCTCCCCAGCACCTCCCATGCTGCCCAGGGTTCCCTGGTGCCTCCTCCCTCTCCCCTGGCCCAGCAGAGCTCCTGCCATCCCTGTGCCATGCACACCTGGGCTTTGGGCACAGCTGTGCCATCCCTGCCATCCTTGTGCCATGCACACCTGGGCTTTGGGCACTGCTGTGCCATCCCTGCCATCCCTTTGCCACACACACCCGGGCTGTGCCTCCTGCCATTCCTGTGCCATGCACACCTGGGCTTTGGGCACTGCTGTGCCATCCCTGCCATCCCTGTGCCACTCACACACACCTGGGCTGTGCCATCCCTGCCATCCCTGTGCCCACACACACCAGGGCTGTGCCTCCTGCCATTCCTGTGCCATGCACACCTGGGCTTTGGGCCCAGCTGTGCCATCCCTGCCATCCCTGTGCCCACACACACCTGGGCTGTGCCATCCCTGCCATCCCTGTGCCCACACACACCTGGGCTTTGGGCCCAGCTGTGCCATCCCTGCCATCCCTGTGCCCACACACACCTGGGCTGTGCCATCCCTGCCATCCCTGTGCCCACACACACCTGGGCTTTGGGCACAGCTGTGCATCCTGCCATCCCTGTGCCACTCACACACACCTGGGCTGTGCCATCCCTGCCATCCCTGTGCCATGCACACCTGGGCTTTGGGCACAGCTGTGCCATCCCTGCCGTCCCTGTGCCCACACACACCTGGGCTTTGGGCCCAGCTGTGCCTCAGGGCAGGTGGAGGCTGCTTCGTTCCACCTCTCCTTGCCCCCGGCTCCCACGGCTGTGCCTGGGGCTGCTGCTTCTCCCTCCTGCTGCAGCCCACCCTGGGCACAGCCTGGACACCTCCTGTCACTCCTGGCCCTCCCAGCCCGAAGGAGCTGCCTGGGGAGCAGCTGGAGCTCAATGGTTTCACTGGTTTTTTTTGCAGAAAGGAGAGAGATGCAGCTCCCTGGGGCCAGGAATGATTTATCCCGACCCCATTCTGCCCTGCCCCACATCCCTCAGCTCCCTCATCCCCCCTGGAGCTCCCAGCTCCTCCCAGCTCCTGCTGGAGCTCAGGTACCCCCGGCTCGGGAGCCAAATCGCCTCGGTGTAATCTGGAGGCAGCAAATCCCAAATCCGTGCTGAGCAGGGCTGAGCCACCCTCTGGAGCTGCCCTGCCCCTCCTGTGAGGCTGGAGAGGGAGGAGGGCAGGGAGCACCCCCCGAGAGGTGACCCCAGGTGACGCTTTGGGGTGGTGGAGGCACTGTCTGGGGGTTCCACTTGCAGACCATTTTTACAATTTGTAACTTTTACAGTCAGCAGGAGCCAAGCTTTGCTCTCACAGAGGGACAACAGATCACAGAGACCTCAGAGCTGGCTGGGAGGGTTTCTCAGCCAGTTCCAGGTGGGAATTTGCCTGATTTTCCCTGTTCTTGCAGCCATCCAGGCTGTAACCAAGGGATTTACTCGAGCCCACGCTCAGGTCTTGCACTCATGGTGGCAAAGGGATGTGAATCCTTCTGCCACTCCTGAGGCCCTTCCCTTCCCTTCCCTTCCCTTCCCTTCCCTTCCCTTCCCTTCCCTTCCCTTCCCTTCCCTTCCCTTCCCTGCCCTGCCCTGCCCTGCCCTGCCCTGCCCGGCAGGTGCTGCCTCCCCATCCCCTCCACCTGCAAACCCCCCTGGCTGCTGTGGCAGGAGCAGGGCAGAGCCCTCAGGGGTGGATGGGGTCTGCAGGGCGAGTTTGGGGATCCTGGAGAGCCCAGAGCTGTGAGCAAAGCTCCCGGAGGCAGGAACAGCACAGGGGAAATCCCATGGCAAAGGGCAGGGAATGGTGCAGGAAGACCCTGGAGCTTCTCCTGCCATCCGTGCCAGCTGCCACCTCCCCCTGCTCCCAGCAGTGTCCTCTGCCCTGCCCACGGTGGCTCTGGCACCAAATCCACCCTCACTGCCCGCACCGAGCTCCAGCTGCCTCCGCCCCGTCCTCAGCCCCGCCCCGAGGCTCTGGGGCTAAACCCGGCTCATTCTGAGCTGGATCTCTTGCTGTGCTCCAGCGAGGGCATCCTGGCTGCTCATCTTGGGGACTGATGGGGCCACATATTTACATTTATATTTATATTTGCTTATATTTTCATAAAATATATAATACATATTTGCTATAGATACAGATAAAGACAGATAGAGATCTCGAGAGTGAGAAATTGTGCCTGTGCTGTGGCTGCACCACAGCCAGCAGAGAAAGCCCCAGATCTGTCACCAAGGCAGGAGTCACATCCGTGCAGTGCCCATCCAAGTGTCACCTTCCAGCCAGGACCAGAGATGATGGGAGCCCTGAAAAGAGCATTTCTCTGGGGATGAAGGGCTGGGGACTTCGGGGACACCCAACCCATATCATGACATGAGTGATGTGGTTTTAGGAGGATGTCCTTGGGGTTGTCACATCTGGCTGGGATCCCTGGAGAGCCATCCCTGCTTGCTCAGGGATGTTCACTCCATTCCTGTTTGCTCAGGGATGTCTGTTCCATCCCTCCTTGCTCAGGGATGTTCTCTGTCACCATGATGTTTTCTGAAAAACCCCTTTGCCAGGATTTCTTCTCCTAGGAAGCTGAGAAGCCTCAGAGAAAAATGTAAATAATAATTATCTGGTGTTTCTCCTTGTGTTTTGCTGCTTTGGAATGTGGTAGGTGATTCTTTCATTGGTTCCATGTGAATTGTTTTTTCTTAATGATCAATCACAGCCAGCTGTGTTGGACTCTGAGGAGTCACGGGTTTTTATTATTCATTCTTTTCTAACCTTCTGATGTATCCTTTCTCTTTCTTTAGTATAGTTTTAGTATATAATTTCTTTAATATAATATCATAAAATAATAAATCAGTCTTCTCAGAACTTGGAGTCAAATTCTCACCTCTCACCTCATCATGGGGACCCTCACAACACCACAACAGTTCTCTCCATCCCTCCTTGCTCAGGGATGTTTGTTCCACCCCTCCTTGCTCAGGGATGTTCTCTCCATCCCTCCTCACTCAGGGATGCTCACTCCATCCCTTCTCACTCAGGGATGTTCTCTCCACCCCTCCTTGCTCAGGGATGTTTGTTCCACCCCTCCTCACTCAGGGATGTTCTCTCCATCCCTCCTCACTCAGGGATGCTCACTCCATCCCTTCTCACTCAGGGATGTTCTCTCCATTCCTCCTTGCTCCCGAGCCAAAGCAGGAAGGATCAAACCCCAAACCTGTCCCTTGATGATTTAGCTTGGTGAGAGCACCTCAGAGCTCCGTTCCCCGGGTCCCAGCACACCTTGGAGCTCCCAGCTGGCTCCCCACATCCCCGAGCCCTGAAAAGCGGCTCTGTGCCTTTGTTGGAGGCTCTGAAAGCGCCTTTTTTCCTCCTGAACATCTGGGGCTCGCCGGGCTCCGGCGGCTGCGCGAGGCAAAATTCATCCTTTGTTGCTCCTCCGCCGTTTCTTTGCCGGGCTGGGGATGGAAGAAAATCAGCTCGTGTTTCTGCTGCCCTTGCGGGCACGGCCCGCTCGGGGCTCTGCACGGAGCCCGGGCACTGCTCGGACTCGGTAATGACAGCGCAGCCCCGAGGGGAGGGGACAGTGCTGGGAGGGGACAGGGACTGTGTGAGGGGGACAGGGACTGTGTGAGGGGACAGGGACTGTGTGAGGAGACAGGGCTGGGAGGGGACAGGGACTGTGTGAAGGGACGGGGACTGTGTGAGGGGACAGGGACTGTGTGAGGGGACAGGGGCTGTGTGAGGGGGACAGGGGCTGGGAGGGGACAGGGACTGTGTGAAGGGACGGGGACTGTGTGAGGGGGATAGGGCTGGGAGGGAACAGGGACTGTGTGAGGGGACAGGGACTGTGTGAGGGGACAGGGACTGTGTGAGGGGACAGGGGCTGTGTGAGGGGGACAGGGACTGTGTGAGGGGGACAGGGAGACTGTGTGAGGGGACAAGGCCTGTGTGAAGGGACAGGGACTGTGTGAGGGGACAGGGACTGCGCTGAGGGGACAGGGACTGTGTGAGGGGACAGGGACTGTGTGAGGGGGACAGGGACTGTGTGAGGGGGACAGGGGCTGGGAGGGGACAGGGACTGTGTGAAGGGACAGGGCTGGGAGGGGACAGGGAGACTGTGTGAGGGGACAGGGCTGGGAGGGGACAGGGGCTGTGTGAGGAGACAAGGCCTGTGTGAAGGGACAGGGGCTGTGTGAGAGGGACAGGGGCTGTGTGAGGGGACAGGGACTGTGTGAAGGGACAGGGCCTGTGTGAGAGGGACAGGGGCTGTGTGAGGGGGACAGGGGCTGTGTGAGGAGACGGGGGCTGTGTGAGGGGACAGGGACTGTGTGAGGGGACAGGGACTGTGTGAGGAGACGGGGACTGTGTGAGGGGACAGGGACTGTGTGAGGAGACGGGGGCTGTGTGAGGGGACAGGGACTGTGTGAGGGGACAGGGGCTGTGTGAGGGGACAGGGGCTGTGTGAGGGGGACAGGGACTGTGTGAGGGGACAGGGGCTGTGTGAGGGGACAGGGGCTGTGTGAGGGGGACAGGGACTGTGTGAGGGGACAGGGGCTGTGTGAGGGGACAGGGACTGTGTGAGGGGACAGGGGCTGTGTGAGGGGACAGGGGCTGTGTGAGGGGGACAGGGACTGTGTGAGGGGACGGGGGCTGTGTGAGGGGACGGGGACTGTGTGAGGGGACAGGGACTGTGTGAGGGGACAGGGGCTGTGTGAGGGGGACAGGGGTTTGGGGAGGGGACAGTGCTGGGAGGGGACAGGGACTTGGAGAGGGAACAAGGACAGTGTGAGGGGACAGGGGCTGGGGGGGATGACAGGGGTTTCGGGAGGGGACAGGGGTTTGGTGAGGAGACAGGAGCTGTGGGAATGGGACAGGGTGTGTAGGGAAGGGGACGGGGACCGTGAGAATGGGACCCGGGCTGTGCAGAGGGACCGGCTGGGGCCAGAGTTCAGAGCGACCCCCCAGACTCCCCCGTGTCTGTGAGGATCAATGCAATGCCCACACTCTCTGGATTTTAAATCTGGGGTGCCCCGATGGTTTTTTGGGGTGCTGCACCCGTGTCCCGGCTTCAGGCTCGGCTGGGGACGGGGTGGGGACATCACACGGCACAGGTGACATTTGGGACAGCTTTGGCCCCGTCACAAGAATTCCCCCTGCTGCTCTCAAAACACGATTCCGGCTCTAAAACCAAACCTGCGGTTATAAACTCGGACTTGTGTCCCAAAATTAAAGGTTTTAATGCAAAACCACTTTAAGGAGTCCATTCCACCCTCCAGTTTGATGCTCTCCCGCCCTTCCCAGGAGGGCGAAGCTGCAGCTCCGCCACCTCTGGAGGATGTCCCGGTGTGCCCGGCCCGGCTGCGGAGCCTGGTTGGGTTGGGCCGGGCCGGGCTGGGCTGGGCTGGGCTGGGCTGGGAGGTTGCTGGGGAAGAGGCAGATCCGTGGTGGGGGCAGGGGAAGGGTTCGCCCCTCCCACCCAGCTGGGGAGGAGCGCGGTGGGATGGACTCCCCGGATGGGGTCCGTGGGATGCTGGAGCGCTGTAGCCATGGAATGAACCGACCTGCAGAGCTGTCCCAGCCCTGGAGCCTCCGAAATCAAGGACCTGGAGCTGCTGGAGAGAGCCCAGAGGAGCCCACGGAGCTGCTGCAGGGCTGGAGCCCCTCTGGAGCCAGGCTGGGAGAGCTGGGGGTGCTGCCCTGGAGAGGAGAAGGCTCCAGGGAGAGCTCAGAGCCCTTGCAGGGCCTGCAGGGGCTCCAGGAGAGCTGCAGAGGGACTGGGGCCAAGGATGGAGGGACAGGAGGCAGGGAATGGCTGCCAGTGGCAGAGGGCAGGGCTGGATGGGATCTTGGTAATTGGGAATTGTTCCCTGGCAGGGTGGGGAGGGGCTGGGCTGGAATTGCCAGAGCAGCTGTGGCTGCCCCTGGAGCCCTGGCAGTGCCCAAGGCCAGGCTGGACATTGGGGCTGGCAGCACCTGGCACAGTGGGAGGTGGCCCTGCCATGGCAGGGGTGGCACTGGATGGGGTTTAAGCTCTTTTCCCAATCCAAACCATTCCATGATATAAGATGGGGAAATCTCAGGCATTCAGAGCCCTGAGGAGGGAGGTGACAGTGTTAAGGAAGGGAAAAAGAGAAAAGGAATAAAAAAAAAAAATTAAAAACCACCCCCACCTTAATCACCTGAACTGCCTGGGGAAGGGAAATGCCCCGAAGCAGAACAGCACCAGCTGAAACTTTCCTTTGACTTTTATAATTACAGAATAGAAAAGAAATCCTCAATTCACGTTACAAAGACGGGCTCATAGAAAACCAAGCCAACGGAACAGAAACACCCAAGGTCCTGGAGCGCCATGCTCGGCCCCTTTTGAGCCCAGGGGAGGGAGGGAGGGAGGCTCTTCCCCAGAGCTTTAATGCAGTGAGCTCTTCCTGCTGCTTCCTGCTGGGTTTGGGAAGGGTTGGGAGCAGGGGAGTGTCTGCCTGTCCATCCCATCCCATCCCATCCCAGAGCAGGTCAGTGCAGCACCCTTGGTCCTGGAGAGGAAAATAAACCCCAAAGATGCTGCTGGCTCCAGGGCTTGGTGATGGGGATGTGTACTGGGGGATGAGGGGGATCACTGCCTGAAAAAAACACGATTTTCCATGGAAAAATAGGGGCAAAGGGTGGAAAATTATTGCCTGTAGAGTTCACAGCTTGGCTGGAGGTGGCTCAGCCCATCCCAGCTCCGCGCCCTGGCACTTCCAGGGCTCCCTGTTGGGAAGGGCCAAAAACCATTCCAGGGTGTAAAAAACTCCCCTGGCACTGGAGGAGAAACAGCTGGGAGGTGAAATCCACCCAAATTCCCCAGCTCCCTCCCAGGGGGGCAGGGTGGGCCTGGGAGCAGATCCAGGATCCTGGAGGAGCCACATGCCACAGAAAGGAGAGCGAGAAGGTTCTGGGCAGCTGGGACACTCCAGGAAACTCCTTTTTTTCCTTCCACTTTCTTCCAAGGCTTTTCCTTCCCAGCTGATCTTCCTCCTGCAAAGCAATCCCTGCCCAGCCCATCTCACACCCCCCAAAATCCTCCCCCAGTGCCGGTGTCCCTGTGCCACTGGAGCTGATGGATGAATTTGGCACTGAGCCCCCCACGGATGAAGGGACCAGGGTGGGACCCCTAGCCCTGGGTGAGGTTTGGGGGGGCTCTGGGGGTCCCAGCCCTGCTGAAGGCACGGTGTCAGCCTTGGGGGGGGGGCCCAGCTCAGCCAGAGTCTACTCAGGCACTTTAAATTAAATAAAAACCCAAAGAAATGATTGGAAAAAATAATCCCAAAGCAAAACCCAAAACATTCATCAGATCGTTCCAAGGGCCGGGGAGGGGCTGGGCTGCGGCAGCCTCGGGGCTCCCAGCTCAGAGCAAGGCCCCCAAAACGTGGCAGGGAGGGGGTGCAAGGGGGTTCAGGGTCCTGTGTGTCCCCCGTGTCCGCAAATCTGGGGTCGAGGCGATGCTGATGGATGGATCCGACTCCTCGGAGCGTCCCAGAGCGTCCCGGCACTGCTGCTTCATCCCGGTGGGAGAATTCTTGCCGGGAGCACCAATCCCGTGCTCGGAGCCAGTCTGAGCCAGATCCGGAGTGTCAGGACATTGTCCCGAGCCCGCCTGTCCCCAGGGCGGTGCTGTCCCTGTCCCTGTCCCTGTCCCGAGCCCGCTCCGCTGCTCCAAGGAAAAGCCAGGCTGGGACAAACACATCCAGCGGTGTCCCGTGAGCGCTGCCACCTCCGCGCTGTCCCCGTGTCCCCACGGCGGGCAGGGGGTGCCCAGGGGGTGGCACGGCCCCCGCCCTGTCCCGGGCTGCAGCAGGGTGGTGGCCCCGTCGCGCCGGGGGTGGTGGCATCAGGGGGTGGTGGCACCGCGGGGTCCTGGCGCCGCTGGCTCCGGTTATCCCGAGCTGGAAAAGAGGGGACAGCAGGGGCTGGGAGAGAACCCGCGGAGTGTCCCCAGGAGGGGACAAAGAGGGGACAGGAAGGGATGGGAGACAGCCCATGGAGTGTCCCCAAGAGGGGACAAAGAGGGGACAGGAAGGGATGGGAGAGAGCCCATGGGGTGTCCCCAGGAGGGGACAAAGAGGGGACAGGAAGGGATGGGAGAGAGCCCATGGAGTGTCCCCACATGGGGACAAAGAGCCGCGGCCAGAAGGGGACAGTGACGCCCTGCTCATGGGGTCACTGCTCTCTTCCACCCCCAAAAATGTCAGAGAGCGGCTGGGGAGCGGGGCTGGTGTCCCCTCACATGGGGACAGCGTGTTCCTGGGGTTCATCCTTCTCTCTTCTTGGTGTGTCTATTATAATTTTATTTTTATTTTATCTTTTTTATTTTATCTTTTTTGTCTTTTTTATTTTTATTATTTTTATTTTTATTTTGGATTTTTTTTTAATTTTTATTATTGTTGTTATAATCAGCATTGCTATCGTTGTTATCATTAATAATTTTATTGTTGTTATTATTAATACTAATAATAATACAGTTGCTACTGCTACTAGTGCTATTATTCTATTGTTGATGCTATTATACTAGTGTTATTATTCTTCTTGTTATCTTTTGCTTAATTTCAGTTATTAAACTGTTGTTACCCCACAAGTTCTCCCTGTTATTGTTGTTGCTATTTTTATTTTTATTGATAATAATACAGCTCCTCCTACAACTATTATAACTACTACTATTACTATTATTCCTGTTACTATATATTCATTTATTTCAGTTATTAAACTGTTGTTACCACACAGGTTTTCCCTGTTATTGTTGACATTTTTCTTCTTATTAATAATAATACAGCTCCTCCTACTACTTTATTCTTGTTATTATATTTTTCTTAACTTCAGTCATTAAACTGTTGTTACCCCACAAGTTCTCCCTATTATTGTCGTTGCTTTTTATTTTTATTATTAATAATAATAATAATACACTTGCTACTACAACTATTACCACTATTACTACTGCTATTATTCTGGTTATTATATTTTGCTTCATTTCAATTATTAAACCGTTGTTATATCACAGGTTTTCCTTATTGTTGTTATTGTTAACAACAATACAATAATAATAATAATAATAATAATAATAATAATAATAATAATAATAATAATAATAATAATAATAATAATAATAATAATAATGTATAATATAAAATAATGATAATGAATAATGAATGACATAATATTATTAATTAATAATAATTAAAATAATTAACGATATAGTAAAATTATTATAATTAATAATAATTATATTGTTTTTGTTATTGTTATTATTCCCGGATCTCTTCACGTGTCCGTTAATTCAATCACAGCTAATTAGAAACTGCAGAATGAGCTGTAATTGCTGCAGCCCGGCTGACCCTGGGGACAGGAGTGACCTGGGGACAGGAGTGACCTGGGGACAGGAGTGACCTGCCCCACAGAGCCAGGCCAGCCCTTGTTTGTCCCCTGGCTGGTGGGAGGAGCCCTCCCTGTGTCCCCTCCTTGTCCTCTCCGTGTCCCCTCCTTTGGGGACAGGGGCACCCCTGAGTCCCTGAGCTGCCCCTGCTGCCAGGGGGATGGAGCGGACATGGAAATGACAACTGCATTAATTAATTAATCAGTGGCTCATTAATGAGCTGCTGGGGACAGGGAGGAGCTGGCAGGGCGGTGACAGTGTCCTGGTGTCACCCAACACCCCAGCCCGGGTTCCTGGCAGCTGGGGCAGTGCCAGGGGGACACTGGGAGGGGCAGAGGGCACAGGGAGGGAACAACCCCCCAGGATAGGGACAGGCACCCCCAGGAGCCGAGGTGTCCCCACCTGGTGACACAGCCCCAGCCTTCTGTGCCAGCAGCTTTTGTGTCCCCTGTGTGTCCAAAGCTGCTGTCCCCAGCACTTCAAATCCAATTTTGAGCTGATTTCCCCAAATCCTGCAGCTTTCAGCCCTGACACCTGTGCCATCAGGGTCTGCTGTGCCCCTGGGGGTGACATGGGGACAGGACAGGCTCCCCTGTGCCCTGGGGGTGACATGGGGACAGGACAGGCTCCCCTGTGCTCTGGGGGTGACATGGGGGACAGGACAGGCTCCTCTGTGCCCTGGGGGTGACATGGGGGACAGGACAGGCTCCCCTGTGCTCTGAGGGGTGATCTGGGGACAGGACAGGCTCCCCTGTGCTCTGGGGGTGACATGGGGGACAGGACAGGCTCCTCTGTGCTCTGAGGGGTGACATGGGGGACAGGACAGGCTCCTCTGTGCTCTGGGGGTGACCTGGGGGACAGGACAGGCTCCCCTGTGCCCTGGGGGTGACATGGGGGACAGGACAGGCTCCCCTGTGCCCTGGGGGTGACATGGGGACAGGACAGGCTCCCCTGTGCTCTGAGGGGTGACATGGGGACAGGACAGGCTCCCCTGTGCCCTGGGGGTGACATGGGGGACAGGACAGGCTCCCCTGTGCCCTGGGGGTGACATGGGGGACAGGACAGGCTCCCCTGTGCTCTGAGGGGTGACATGGGGGACAGGACAGGCTCCCCTGTGCCCTGGGGGGGTCAGGGTGGCTCCCCTGTCCCTCTGCCCATGGTGGCTTTGCCCAGTCCCACCCAGGCAGGGCTGAAGGGACACAGGGGACGTGTCCCATCCATGGGACAAAACTCCTGGGACCCCCAAGGTGAGGGAGGACACCCCAGTAACTCCCAGGATGTGCCAGGAGGTGCCAATGCCACCATCCATGTCCCCATCTGTGTCCCACCCACACCCAGGGGGCTCCCAGGGAAGGAGCAGCCCCGTGCAGGGGGCGCAGCACCCATGGGTGCTCCCCCCCACCCCATCAGTGTCCCCAGGGAGGGCCCAGCAGTGTCACAGATGGATTTGTCCCCTCCCAGCCCCTCTCTGCCTCCCCAATGGCATTGCCTGCCCTTCAATTTGCATCCAAGGCTTAAAATATAATTAATTTTTGGCAGCGGGCAGAGCCTGCTCGAGGTTAATCCCTTTAGATTTGCGAGCCTTATCTCGCTGGAGTGTTTACCGAGCTCGGCTTAACGGGGAGGGAGAGCGAGGAGGAGTCGGCTGCGCTTATCAGGAGAGGGATTCTGCCCTGGGCACGGCGGGGGAGCTCAGCAAACAAAACCCAGAGAATAAAACCCAGCGAGCAAAACCCAGCGAGCAAAACCCAGCGAGCAAAACCCAGTGAACACAAACCCAGTGAACACAAACCCAGCGAGCAAAACCCAGTGAACAAACCCAAACCCAGCGAACAAACCCAAACCCAGCGAACACAAACCCAGCGAACACAAACCCACCGAACACAAACCCAGCGAACACAAAACCAGCGAACAAAACTCAGCGAACAAAACCCAGGGAACACAAAACCAGCGAACTCAAACCGCGAGCGGGATCCTCCCCAGAGCGCCCGACCCTGCCCGGGTGGAGCCTGGGGATCTGCGGGGAGGATGCGCAGCCCCAAGTGTGGGCACACTGAGGGTCCTGCACCCCTGAGCACCCCGGCACTCACGTGTAGAGCGGCTGTAGCTGCAGGTGCGACGTCTTCTGGGGTGCCTGGTACCCGTAGGAGTCAAAGCCGCCGATGAAATCAACTGGGGAGAGCCGGGAGAGCAGCGGGGTGAGCCGGGAAGGGCAGCAGGGAGATCCCCATGGGATGGGAACATCCCGGGCTGCAGCTGCATCCCATCAAAATGTGACACCCCAGGGAAATGCGAGTGCTCAGTGTGAAATTGGGAAACTCTCAGAGCCCTTGTAGGGCCTGAAGGGGCTCCAGGAGAGCTGCAGAGGGACTGGGGCCAAGGATGGAGGGACAGGAGGCAGGGAATGGCTGCCAGTGGCAGAGGGCAGGGCTGGATGGGATCTTGGCAATTGGGAATTGTTCCCTGGCAGGGTGGGCAGGGGCTGGGCTGGAATTGCCAGAGCAGCTGGGGCTGCCCCTGGAGCCCTGGCAGTGCCCAAGGCCAGGCTGGGCATTGGGGCTGGCAGCACCTGGCACAGTGGGAGGGGTCTCTGCCATGGCACTGGAGGGGATTTCAGGTCCCTTCCCACCCAAACCATCCCGTGATTCAGTGACCCTGAGCCACCCCAGCATCCCGGGGATCCCAGTGCTGCATTCCCAAGGGAATAAATCAGAGCCACAAACTGGATCAGATCAGAAGGGACCCCTGGGGGTCACCCAGCCCAACCCCCCGCTCAGGCAGGGTCCCCCGGGGCACTTGGAATTCTGTCCAGGCAGCTTTGGAGACCCCACGGGCTCTGGGCAGCCTGGAATGGAGCACGCAGGGAGGCACAGGGGCACCCCCGGCCAGGGCTTCACCGCAGGGAACAGCAGCCGGGATCGCGGCAGCATCCCGGGAAAACAGCGGGGGGAAATGGGGGGAAGGAGCCGGAGCAGCTCCCGCGGGCGCAGCGGCTCCGTTCCCGTCCGTTCTCCCCAGCACAGCCCCGCCGCACAGAGAGGGCGCGATTCCCCCCGCTGCCCGCGGGGCTGGCATTTCGGCATTGCGGGACAGTTACGGGGGAATCAGCGCTCCTTTGGGGCTGTCGCCTCGGGGGATTGCAGGCTCCATAGAGCAGCTTTCACCGCTGGGGTTTCCAGCCTGGCGGCTCCGAGCCCCGTCCGGGGGATCAGAGCCCGGCCCCTCGTCTCGAGCGGTGCCGGGGCAGCTCTGGGGGGCTGGAGGTGCCCTGGGGGTTCTGGGGGTGCCCTGGGTGGGTGGGCATGCCCCAACTTCTCGCAGATCACCCCGTGTTTCCCCAGACCTGACCCCTCTCCCTGGCACAGCCAGCACAGGAATGGACTCCAGGTGCAGCCAGGCTGGGAATTCCAACCTTTCCAGGATCCCCAAATCCCACACTGGGGTGGGTTATCCATGGGTGTCCGAGAGCTGAGAGCTCCAGGGCAGAGCCCCCCTCTCCTGGAATATTTCCCTTCCTGACTCAATATTCCCCCAGCTCTCAATTTTGACACCATCCATCCATTTCAAATCTAATAAGATATTCCATTAAAAAGATGCATTTGCATCCTGGGCTGAGGCAGCATTAATATTAAAATTGTGTTGGATGCAGAGTTTGTGGGAGTGCAAACGTGCTCCAGAGCCGCCAGCGCTGGGTAAACCCTTTGGAAAGGAGCTGTTCCCCCAGGCAGAGGCCAATTCCCCACGGGAATGTTTTATTTCCATGGGAAAGGAGGGGAAACCTGGGGGTGCTGCAGCCCCGGGCTGGGCTGGGACCACCTGTGGGCATGGGGGGGGTGCTGAGCCTGGTGCTGAGCCCAGTCTGATCCCAGTGCTGAGCCCAGTCTGATCCCAGTGCTGAGCCCAGTCTGATCCCAGTGCTGAGCCTGGTGCTGAACCTGGTGCTGAGCCTGGTGCTGAGCCCAGTGCTGAGCCTGGTGCTGAGCCCAGTCTGATCCCAGTGCTGAGCCCGGTCTGATCCCAGTCTGATCCCAGTGCTGAGCCCAGTCTGATCCCAGTGCTGAGCCTGGTGCTGAACCTGGTGCTGAGCCTGGTGCTGAGCCTGGTCTAAGCCCAGTTCTGATCCCAGTCTGATCCCAGTGCTGAGCCTGGTGCTGAGCCCGGTCTGAGGCTGGTGCTGAGCCTGGTCTAAGCCCAGTCTGATCCCAGTGCTGAGCCCAGTCTAATCCCAGTGCTGAGCCCAGTCTGATCCCAGTCTGATCCCAGTGCTGAGCCCAGTCTGATCCCAGTGCTGAGCCCAGTCTAATCCCAGTGCTGAGCCCAGTCTGATCCCAGTGCTGAGCCCAGTCTGATCCCAGTGCTGAGCCCAGTGCTGAGCCCAGTCTAATCCCAGTGCTGAGCCCAGTCTGATCCCAGTGCTGAGCCCAGTGCTGATCCCAGTGCTGAGCCTGGTGCTGAACCTGGTGCTGAGCCTGGTGCTGAACCTGGTCTAAGCCCAGTTCTGATCCCAGTCTGATCCCAGTGCTGAGCCTGGTCTGAGCCCAGTGCTGAGCCTGGTGCTGAGCCCGGTGCTGAGCCCGGTGCTGAGGCTGGTGCTGAGCCTGGTCTAAGCCCAGTCTGATCCCAGTGCTGAGCCTGGTGCTGAGCCTGGTCTGAGCCTGGTCTAAGCCCAGTCTGATCCCAGTCTAAACCTGGTCTGAGCCCAGTGCTGAGTCCAGTCTGATCCCGGTCTGAGCCTGGTGCTGAGCCCAATCTGAGCCTGGTCTGATCCCGGTGCTGAGCCCAGTTCTGATCCCAGTCTAAACCCGGTCTGAGCCCAGTCTAAGCCCGGTGCTGAGCCCGGTCTGATCCCAGTGCTGAGCCCGGTCTGATCCCAGTCTGATCCCAGTCTGAGCTTGCTGCTGAGCCCAGTCTATGCCTGGTCTGATCCCAGTCCTGATCCCGGTGCTGAGCCTGGTCTGAGCTTGGTCTGATCCCAGTCTGACCCCAGTGCTGAGCTCAGTCCATGCCTGGTCTGATCCTGGTGCTGAGCTTGGTCTGATCCCAGTCTGACCCCAGTGCTGAGCTCAGTCCATGCCTGGTCTGATCCTGGTGCTGAGCTTGGTCTGATCCCAGTCTGACCCCAGTGCTGAGCCCAGTCCATGCCTGGTCTGATCCCGGTGCTGAGCCCAGTCTGATCCCAGTCCTGACCCCAGTGCTGAGCCCAGTCTAAGCCCGGTGCTGAGCCCAGTCTAAGCCCGGTGCTGAGCCCAGTCTAAGCCCAGTGCTGAGCCCAGGGAAGGGGCACATCCGGGTGGCTGTGGCCCAGCCCTGCAGCGATCTGCCAGCTGGTGGGAATTAATTAATGGCAGATGAGCTTTTAATGCACTTGGACAGCCTCAGCCTCGACCACCTGGTTCACGGGGCCGGGGCGCTTCCCGAGGGGAGTTTGCAGGGATTGGGGTGGGAGCAGGAGGAGCAGCACAGATTGGATAAAGTCAGCCTTCACTTTGCCTAAAATGCTGTTTTTCCCCTGATTTGGGGTGAAATCCTGGCAGTGGGGACACAGCCCAGGGGACACAGTGTCCCCAAGTCGCAGTGGCTGCCAAGGGAGAAGGGAGGTGACAGCAGCCCCATCACAGCCCAGCAGCTCTGCCTCACCAGGGATGGGAAAACAGGGAAAAAACCCAACTAAAGGGATTTCCTCAGCTGTCAGGGACCTGGGCATTGCCTCCCCAGACCCCTCTGGGAGCTGCCATCCCCTCAGGGTGGCACCAGCTGAGGACCTGTGTCCCTGTCCCCCAGCCAAGGCACTCACAGCTGTCCTCCTCCTCCAGGAACACTTTGCTGACGTAGCAGGCGTAGACGAAGCCGAAGAGCTGGGGAGAAACAGGGCAGGGAGAGGCTGGTTATGGGGGCATGGGCAGCACAACGGGCACAGTGCCAGTGGGGGCATGGCTGGGGGCCTGGGAGTGACCTGGGGGCACTGGAAATGAACTGGGGAGACTGGGAGTGACCAGGGGGGCCCTGGGAGTGACCTGGGGGCCTTGGGAGTGATTTGGGGAGCACTAAAGTGACCATTGGGGCCCTGGAAGTGACCTGGGGGTACTGGGGGTGACCATGGGGGTGAACTGAGGGTCCTGGGAGTGACCTGGGGGTACTGGGAGTGACTTGGGGGCCCTGGCAGTGAACTGGGAGCCTTGGGAGCCCCATCCCGGTGCCATTTGGGGTGCAGCAGGGTTGGGTGGATCCAGCTGCACAAGGAGGGGCTCCAAGGCTGCTGGAGCTGGCACCTCACAGAGGGTGCTGAGCCCCACACAGGGCTGGGAGTCCCTTTGGGAACCCCGATTCCCCTCAAAGCTCCATTTTAGGGAGCTCTGTCTCCAGGCGTGTCCCATTGCCACCTCCCTGTCACAGGGGTGACAGTCACCAGCAAGGGGAGCCCCTCCCTCCCGGCAGGCAGCACATTCCAGCAGCTCATTCCCAAGGAGTGATTCCTCCATCCCTGCAGCATTCAGCCCTCGACCCGACAAGTTTTGGGGTGAGACACCCCCCTGGGTGCTGGCAGGGCTCTGCCTGCTCCTCTCTGGGTGACAGAAATGGTGACGGGGACACCGCGGCTCCTCTGCTCAGCCCAGCCCCTCCACCCCGCCGGTCCCATTCCCGGTGTGGGACGGAGGGGGAGCAGGGGCGCCCTTACCGCCAGGAAGATCTGCGTGGCGCTGCTCACCACCTCGATGTACTGGTAGTCCAGCAGGCAGCCGCTGACCGTGATGACGTGGTGATCCTCGGGAGCCAGCGCAGAGTTGAGCACCGGCGTCACCAGGCAGCCAGGGCCGTTCTCCATCCACCACGAGCGGTGCAGGGACGTGTTGAAGGTCATGATGAAATCTCGGTCCTGCAAGAGGAGGAGGAGAAGGAAGAAGGAGAAGGAAGAAGAAGAAGTAGAAGGAGAAGGAGAAGGAGAAGGAGAAGGAGAAGGAGAAGGAGAAGGAGAAGGAGAAGGAAGAAGGAGGAAGAAGAAAAGGAAGAAGGAAGAAAGAAAAAAAAGAAGAAAAAAGAAAGAAGAAAGACAAAGAAAGAAGAAGAAAAGAAAAGAAAGAAGAAGAAGAAAGAAGAAGAAAAAGAAGAAAAGGAAGAAGAAAAGAAAGAAGAAGAAAAGAAAGAAGAAAAAAGAAGAAATGATAGAAGAAAAGAAACAAGAAGAAAGGAAAGAAGAAAAGAAAGAAGTAGAAGAAAGGAAAGAAGAAAGAAGAAAGAAGAAAGAAGAAAGAACAATAAAGAATAACGAAGAAGAAAAGGAAGAAGGAAGAAAAGGAAGAAGAAAAGGAAGAAGAAAAGGAAGAAGGAGAAAAGGAAGAAGAAAGAAAGAAGAAAAGGAAGAAGAAGGATGGTGGATCCAAGGCTCTTTGCAGGAGGGCTGGACAGTAAATGGGTGTTCCCAAGGCAAGGATGCTCCCTGAGGTCAGAGCAGGGCATCTCGCCGAGCCCAGCCCGGGGCTTGGGGCTCCCTCCCATGCTGGCACTGTGGGCATCTGCTCAGGCAGCACCCGGGGGGTGCCCAGTGACAGAGTGGGTGTCACAGAGCGGGACCAGAGTGGCAGGGAGGGTGTTTGTGATTGGCAGCACCCCATCTGCGTGTTCCAGGGATGCAGGGCAGCCCCTGCTGCTTCCCCTGGGCTTTGGGGCTGCCATGCCCTCATCCTACTCCCAGGGAGCCTTGCAGGGTCCCCCTGGAGCACATCCCCTCCTTGTCAGCCCCTCACAAGCTTTGGGGCTCTGCCTGGGTCCTCTCCAGCAGCTGTGGGGTGGCCTTGGGCAGGCAGCAGCTTCCTGCAAGGGGGAGAATCCCCAGCCCCTGGCTGCCCCTTTCCACCCTGTGAGAATCCCCCTGGTACCCCTGGGGAGCCCCCAGCCCATGAGGGTCCCCCTGGTACCCTTGGGGAGCCCCCCCAGCCCCTCTGTGCCCCCCCGGCTGTGCTGGGGCCGAGCATCCCCTGCAGGAAATCACCGATCTGGGATTAAAAGATTTTTGCTGCTGGGGGCGGCAAAAACCCCGAAAGGGAGCGAGTGGGTTTGGGTTTGTGGAGCTGGAGGATGCGGCTGAGGCACAGGGAAGGGGGGGAGCTGTGACGGGCCCCGGGATTTCCACAAAAACCCGCGGTGGGAGAGAATCCTCCCCCTCTCCCCGTCGTGCTGCATACTCAGCGCTCCGGGAGAGCCTCAAATGACCTGGGGCTGCTCGGGGAACGTTCCAGCCATGGAACACCCCCAGAGGCTTCTCCCTGCTTGGGGCAGCACGGAGAGAGCGGAGCTGGCTGTCCCCAGCCCCCCGCGATGTCCCCAGAGCCGGGGAGGGACGCGCAGGAACCCCGACCCTGGGTTCAAAGGTTCCCTCGGAGCACCCGGTGCTGCCCCATCCCCCGGGAGGTTTTGCTCTTTTTGGTGTAAAAGCAAAATTCAACAGCGCAGGGTGTGGTGGAGGCACAGCCCCGTCACATCCTCACCCCATGGCCCATGGGTGACGTCCCAAGGCTGGGAATGCTGATCCCGGTGAGCCCAAGAAATCCCAGGAAAATAGAGAATTTACAGCAGGGGGTTCTCCTCTCACCGTCTGCCCTCCCCATCCCTGCCAGAGACCCTGCCCCGAGCTTTCCTGCCCCAGCTCATCCCGTTCCCGGGGTTCTGCTTCTCCTTTTTCCCCTCAGTGGAGATAAAGGAAATTTGGTTCGGGTTCGGAAACTGCCGCTCTCTGCCCCTCTGAGCTGTTGGTTTGTCCATCCCATCCCATCCCATCCCATCCCATCCCATCCCATCCCATCCCATCCCATCCCATCCCATCCCATCCCATCCCATCCCATTCCTGCTCCGGGGAGGCGCCCCCCGCATCCGCTTTTACCCCTGGGCCCTGGGGGGGCACTTCTGGGGGAGGAGGGACGGGAGGAGGAGGAGGATGAGGATGAGGAGGATGAGGAGGAGGAGGGCAAGGGCGGGCCAGCAGGCAGGACGGAGGGCAGGAGGATGCAGGGAGGAAGAGGAGGAAGGTGAGGACGTTACCTGTGACAAGCGCCCGACCTCCAGGTAGAAGCAGATGATGAAGGCGTTCCAGCCGACCCACAGCACCAACCACACCGCGTACTGCGGGACGAGAGGGGTCAGGGCACGGGCATCCCCTCCGGCCCCGCCCCGCCCCGCCCATCCAGGGATCCGGGCTGGGATCGTGGAATCCCAAAATCACAGCACAGTTTGGGCTGGGGGGGACCTTAACGTTCATCAGTTAGGGGAGAACTCCTGGGGGCCCCAGGCATCACCCCAGGCTGAGTTAGTGAGCCCTAATTAAAGGGCAGAATTAATGAGGTTGGGAAGGTGCTTGCCTGAGTTGTTCCCGAGGATGTTCCCAGCAGCTGTGCCTCAGTTTCCCCACCCATAAAACTCCAAATACTCATTGGATTTCCATTGTGAGGGCTCTAATTCCCACCCCTGCCATGGCAGGGACATCTCCCAAATCCCTCTGTCCCACTCCAAGCCCTGTCCAGCCCGGCCTTGGGGACTGGCAGGGATGGAGCAGCCACAGCTTTGGTGTTCCGAGGGATACAGGAGGGACCTGGGGCTGACGCTGCTGCACCCCCAGGGTGGTACCTACCATCATGAGGTATCTGGATCTGTACTGGATGGTCCCAAAAATACCCAAAATCACGGCCATGATGTGCAGGAAGTTGGCCAGGATGGGGGCCCACTGGTATCCCAGGAAATCAAAGATCTGCCTCTCCAGAGCAGCGACCTGCAACAGAGCAGGGAGGGGGCAGGGATCAGGGCCGGGCACCCCCGGGGTGCTGAGGGCAAGGAACAGCTGGGAATGGCTGGGAATTCTGTGGATAAGGGTTGGGGTAGGCTGGAATGTCTGTGTGGTGCACTGGCCAGCAGGACTGGGGTTATTGGGTGTTGCAGTGTGATTCCAGGGTTTAGCTCAGAACCCCGGGTCCCTCCCCTGAGGATTCCCTCCCAGCTGTGTCAGTCCCCTCTCCTCTCCCCTCCCAGCACTGTCTGGCACTCCTGGCATTCCAGAAGGGCCTCGAGTGATTGGCAGATCCAAAGGATGCCCTCTACCCCTGAGGGGCATTGGGCCATCCAGGTGTCCTTTGTCCCTTTGTCCCTCCCCTCCTGTCCCTGCTTGGTGCCTCCCTGCCCCTTCCCTGCCCCTCTCCCCGGGGTTAAAGGAGCAGCAGCCACGGGCTCAGGGAGTTCTGTTGGAGCTGGTGCTGCATTCAGAGGCCTGAGGGCCAGAATAAAGCTCTGGATCCAAAGCCTCCATCAGAACCGACTCCTTTCCTTCACCATCCCCTTAAAGCTTCTCTGCCAGAGGGAAACCCCAGGAGCAGCCCCTGTTATGGGGGGAAGCTCCATCCCAGCACCACCAGAGCTCCTGCAGGCCTGGACTTGTCCCCATGTGCCAACTGCAGCACCCAGGCAGGCAAAAGTGTCTGTGGGGTGAAACACCACACACCCAGGCAGGCAAAAGTGTCTGTGGGGTGAAACACCACACACCCAGCCAGGCAAAAGTGTCTGTGGGTGAAACACCACAGTGCTGCTGTTTGGTTCAGCAGCAAGAGCCAGACAAGCCAAGGCACGTCCTGTCCCCAGTATTGGTAATATCAATAATTGGGAAAATTATTTTACACATATTATATTATATCAATATAATATATAAAAATAATATTTTAATATGTTTCTATACAATACATAATAAAATAAATTATAATACATAACATTAAATATAAATATATGATGTATAATATATAATGCATATATTATATTATATTATATTATATTATATTATATTATATTATATTATATTATATTATATTATATTATATTATATTATATTATATTATATTATATTATATTATATTATATTATATTATATTATATCACATCTCCTTGAGTTCCAAAGGGGAACCCAAGGAGATGTGACCCCACTCTGTGCCTCACTTTCCCATCACTCAGAGCTCAGGCACTGCTGAAAACCCATCCCAAGGATGATTTATGGTGGGAAAAGCCTCCAGCTCCTGTGTTTTGATTTCCAGCTCCCGTGTTTTGATTTCCTGCCCATCCTCTGTGTGTCCATGGGGCTCTGATCACCGTTACCATCAGCAATCCACAAACGGGGCTGTGCTGCAGCGGGTAAATCCCCCAGCAGCTGAGGGGATCCAGCCCTGATCCCAGCACTTATTTATGGCTCCATTGCTCCTAATCACGGGATTAGCTCCAAGGAAGGGGTGAGCAAAGGCGAGGTGGGAGTGCTAGAATGTTCAGTGATGGGTTTAATTCAAAAAATGGGGGTTTGGAGGAGGCCATGGTTTTTTAGAGAACTTTTAAGGGAGTTTTAGGGAACTTGAGGATGCTGGCACACCACAAGGTGCAGGGACAGCAGCTGCCTGGTAAACCCAAATTTTTTTCCAATTGTTTTACTCAGCCCTGTCCTGTCACTCTTTGAGGTGCCCCAGATTCACCCTGGGAGCTTCAGGGCCCCCTGTACTCCCTACAGCACCATTCCCCAATTTTCTGCCAGAGAAAGGGGGAGTTTATCCTGAAAACCACAGGGAAGAGGGGGTTTGCCTCTCCCCTGCATTCCCCAGCAGCTCCCAAAGGGATCTAGAATGAGGGGACAGCCCATGGGGGTCCCAGGCATCATCCCCGGCTGAGTTAGTGAGCCCTAATTACAGGGGAGAATTAATGAGCTGGGGAAGGTGCTTGCCTGAGCTTTTCCCCAGGATGTGCATCCACCAGCCGTGCCTCAGTTTCCCCACCCATAACACTCCAAATTCTCATTGGTTTTCCTTTGTGAGGGCTCTAATTCCCACTGATTTCAGCCCAGCTCTAACCTAGGGCTGTGATATCCCATCCCCTACCCAACCCCTGGGGTAGGATCTGCTGGATCAGAGCCAGCAGGACCTTGATTTCTGTTAAAAGTGATGCAAACCCTTGGAGCAGCAGCCCCTGGGGCTGTGGGGCCAGGACAAGGCTGTTTGCACTGAAACTGAATTCACTTCCCTGCTGGTTCAGCTCTCAGAGGAAGCAGCCTCTGGAAATACTCACAGCCAGGCTGTAAATCTCCTCATCTGAGGAATGGAAATAATGAATGATCCAGGGAGTGCAGTGCTGGGGGTTTATGGGCACCCATCCATCTGGGGGCTGTCAGTGGAGCTGGGTGGAGCTTTGGGTACCAGGGATGCTCCCAGCTGAGGGATGGGGCTGGGGAGTGCGGCATTCACAGCCTCTGAAAAATCCCCTTGCCCAGGATTCTTCACCTGGGAAGCTGAGAAGCCTCAGAGAAAAGGAAAACAATTCTTCTCTCATTTGCTTCTCCTGTGCTGTGCTCAGTGGAATGTGTTTGGAGATTGTTCACCCACAGGTGATTGTTCCATTGGATTCTGCTGGGAGTTGTTTTCACTCTTTGGCCAATCAGGGCCCAGCTGTGTCAGGGCTCTGGAGAGAGTCATGAGTTTCATTATTATCTTTTGAGCCTTCTCTAAGTATCCTTTCTGTATTCTTTAGTATAGTTTAGTATAGCATTCTTTAATATAATATAGTATCATAAAATAATAAATTAGCCTTCTGAGAACATGGAGTCAGATTCTCAATTCCTTCCTTCATTGGGGCACCCCACATATCCAATAGGGGGGAGCCTCTGAGGGCATCCCATGGATCTGGAGTGAAGGGATCACACCCGTGTGGCTCCTTAATTCCAGCCTGGAAAAGGAGGAACTGGGAGGACCCTGCTTGAAGCAAACCCTTCTCCATCCCAAGGAGGCAGAACTCGGGATAAACACCCTGGTTTCCCCATGGATCAGCTAATTAGGGGCTGCTAATTACACCACAAAGCCCTGCTCCCTGGCTGTGTTATCCCAGCTTTTCCCTCCATGGGAAGAGCAGATCTGGGATTTTCCATCCTTGTGGGATGCAGCTTAAGGTTAAGGGACAGAGACTCACAAAGGCAGCGTGGCTGCAGCTCCCCGGCTCTCAGTGCCTGCTGAGGGCATCCCAAGGGCATACCAAGGGCAGCCCCACGTGTTTCACGAGTGGGGAAACTGAGGCACAGCCTCCAGCGGGAGAGTCCAGGTTTGGTGCCCCTGCCCAGGGAATTGTAGGGTTGAGCGAGCACCCTCAGCTCAGAGCTGCTCCTCGGGCTGCTCCAGCTCCTGGAGCACCATCCCTGATCCTGGGAGGGTAAAATGCCCCTGGGAGGGACCCTCAGGACCCCCAGCCCTTCGGCGACAGCAGCCCTGGCTCCGGGGCTCAGCATCATCCCAAGAAACTTCCCGGCAGCATCCAACAGAGCCAAAATTGTTCCGTGGGCTCAGAGCATCCTCCCTGCCCCTGGAATGGGAATTCCCGCTGCTCCCAGCCCCATTCACACTCCCTCCCCTCCCAGCCCCAGCGCCGCCGGAGCCGGGATGCAAACGCCGTCCCGCAGCTAATTAAGATAAACCTGCGGCTGATCCATGCAATGAGTTTTAGGGCTCCCTCTTAATTAAACACTCACGAGTTCATCGATCGGCCCCAAAACTTCTCTCGGCAGCAAATCAGAGCGATTGGCTGGGGGCGGGGGCTGGTCCCGCTCATCCCAGCCTGGAAGGGATTTGTGTGCACCGGGAATGGGAGCGGGAGGGACCGAACTTCATCAGTGGGTGAGGGGCGGGCAGTGCCGGGAGGGGACACCCGTGGGGACACCCGTGGGGAGGGGACACCCCTGGGGACACCCGTGGGGAGACCCGTGGGGAGGGGACACCCGTGGGGACACCAGCTCAGCTGGGGCTCAGGGAGGTGGCACCAGGGAGGCAGAGCTGGAGGAAAATGGGATTTTTCCAGCGTGCTGGCACCAAATTTAAGAGGGAAGGAGTTCCTCTGTCCCAGAATCACCCGTTGGTTTTGGCGCCCTCACCTTCTTCAGACCCACCCCATCACTCCAAAGTTTCCCAGTCCTCAATCCCCACGAGGAGGGTGGGAGAGCTGGATCTGGCTCTGGCTGTGCTGGGAGCATTGCAGGGACACCAGGAGCCCCTTCCCCACCCCTTCCCAGGTCTCTTTTCCTGAGAAGCCAAGCTTGGAGATCCGACTGCAAGGGGGGGAGTGCTGGGTGAACACCCCAGACCCAGCACCCTGGGAAAGGAGAAACCTTCCTGCCCAGCAGCTCCTCCTGGAACCAGAGAATCCCAGAATAGTCTGGGTTGGAAAGGACCTTAAATACCCTTAAATCCCATCCCATTCCCATGGCAGGGCCACCTCCCACTGTGCCAGGTGCTGCCAGCCCCAATGTCCAGCCTGGCCTTGGGCACTGCCAGGGCTCCAGGGGCAGCCACAGCTGCTCTGGCAATTCCAGCCCAGCCCCTCTCCACCCTGCCAGGGAACAATTCCCAATTGCCAAGATCCCATCCAGCCCTGCCCTCTGCCACTGGCAGCCATTCCCTGCCTCCTGTCCCTCCATCCTTGGCCCCAGTCCCTCTGCAGCTCTCCTGGAGCCCCTTCAGGCCCTGCAAGGGCTCTGAGCTCTCCCTGGATTCTTCTCTCTCTGATCCTGGAGCAGTCAGGACCTGGAGCTGGCGCTGGGCAGGATCCTGGAGCTGCTCCTGGCTCCTGCTGCTCTTCAGCCCCACAGCAGCATCTGCCCCTCGGGCTGAGCTCTGAGCTCCCCTCCGGGCCGGGCAGGGCTCCTGGCCCCCGATGGTTCATTATCCCAGCCGGGTCATTTCCTCCCGCACACCATATGCCCGAGGATTTAACTTTTCATTTGGCCGCGTTTGGAGGAGATTTGCCCGTTCTGACTCCTCGTGTGCCGCGGCCGAAGATGCTGCGAGAGCCTCGCTCGCCCCATCCCTGAGCCGCCGCCATCTCTGGGGGTTCTGGGCCCCAAAACCCATCGGGGCTGGGAGAGGAACCCCCCAGGGCAGCGTTTGGCAGGACAGCGGGATGCCCGGTCCATAAGGAATGTTGTCCACAGCCCCGGGGCTGATGGAGCATCCCTGGAGCTCCCCCCAGCCCCAGGGACACCCCCAAGGTGCTCCAGGACCCCGCATCCCCATCCCGACCCCCTAACAGGCTCACCCCTCCCCCAGCCCCTCTTTTTGGGGCAGTTTAGGGCATTTTGGCTGTGCCAACCCCCTCCCTTGCCCGCGAGGAGCCGCAGGAGCCGTGGGAAGCGGCTCCACCCCGCAGCCCGGCCCGGGAAGGGGAATCGGCCGCGATTTAAATGAGGAGAGCACGGTTGGTTATTAGGGAGGTGCAAATACCGCTGTGAACCCAGGGACTTCATTTAATGGCTTGGAAACAAGTTCCTGACCTACTTCCATCTGCAAAAGCCTTCATAAAATCACAGATGGAAAGAAATGAAAGGCGCCAATCCCTCTCCAGCATCGGGTGGGGAGGAGCAGGATCCAGCCCCAGCTGGAAAGAGGCCCCGATGCAGGAGCAAAACCACGGCAGGAGCAGAAATTGGGGTGACAGAGGCATAAATGGGGTCCTTCCCCTGCTGGGATGGTCCCTGGTGGGTGCTGCAGGTTTTGGGGCCCCTTTGAATGGCCCAGGTAGGAGCTCCCAACGTGTGGCTGGAGCACCCCTGGTGCCCGGGATGTGGCACTGGGGACACTTGGGGTGCCCAGGGTCCCCCAGCACCCACCGCCCCCCCCCACGGCTTCCCCTGCTCTCTCCCATTGGATCCCCCCCCCCTTTCCCAGTTATTTATTTCATTCCCTCGCATCCGGCGGCGTTGCCATGGGAATGCAGCCCCAGCTGGATGCGCCGGTCTGGACGCTGCATCCCGGGATCCCGATGGAATCTGCCCCATGGGATGAGCCCTGGAGGCGTCCCCACCCCTGGGACCCCCCGGGTGCCACCCCTTGGGTGCCCCCCAAGCCCTGCTCCCACATCCATGCTCCTGGCTCCGGCCGTCCCTGAGGGTTCCATCGGGGAGGGCTGGGAAATGCAGCCTTGGGGGGGCTAATGGCCATAAATTATTATTATTATTATTATTATTATTATTATTATTATTATTATTATTATTATTATTAATTTCCCCTAAATGTAGCTGATCAAAACCGGCCCATCCAGTTCTGGCTCCACCAAAGGAAAGGGAAACTGAGGCACGGCATAGAGAGAAACCCAACCCCCCACCCAAACCTTCTGAGGTGCTGGGAGCGCTGAAATCCAGGGAATTTGGTGTTCCCCCATGGAGAGGGGATGCTCCATGATCACCTCCCAAAGATTCTCACCCAGGAGGAAGCTCCTCCTCATTTCCACCTCTAAAACAAAGCCCTGAGCCCCATCAGCTCCCAAACTGTGGGGTCTGGGTGCATTCGGCTCCAATATCCCCATAAGAACCCCGGGAATTTTGATAGTTTGGGTTTTTTTTTCCCTGAAAACACCACAAATTCCCGATTTCCCCAGGAGCAGGCTGCTCTAACCGATTTACCACTGATAAAATATCTCCTTAACTCTGACACGATATCACATTTATATTTCACTGAGCTTTAGCACAACGCCCCAGCTCCCCTTGGCACCAGCCCACAAACGCTGCCGTGAGATCCCTTTCCCCTCCTGCCTCCCAGCCAGGAAACTTTTCCAGGCCGAGGGAAAGCCGAGGCGATCGAAGCAGCTCAATTTCCTGCCCGCCCCTCGCAGCGCTGCCCTCCTGCACAGCGGGCTGGATATTCCAGGGGGGAATTGCTCCATCCATCCCCTCGGGAGCTGCTGCTGCTGCTCCCACAGGAGAGAGCCGGGGTGGCTGGATATTCCAGGGGGGAATTGCTCCATCCATCCCCTCGGGAGCTGCTGCTGCTCCCACAGGAGGGAGCCGGGATGGCTGGATGTTCCAGGGGGGAATTGCTCCATCCATCCCCTCGGGAGCTGCTGCTGCTGCTCCCGCAGGAGGGAGCCGGGATGGTTGGATGTTCCAGGGGGGAATTGCTCCATCCATCCCCTCGGGAGCTGCTGCTGCTGCTCCCGCAGGAGAGAGCCGGGGTGGCTGGATGTTCCCGCAGGAATTGCTCCATCCATCCCCTCGGGAGCTGCTGCTGCTGCTCCCACAGGAGGGAGCCGGGATGGTTGGATATTCCAGGGGGGAATTGCTCCATCCATCCCCTCGGGAGCTGCTGCTGCTGCTCCCGCAGGAGGGAGCCGGGGTGGTCCCGTTCATCCCGGGCTGGGGCTCAGCAATCCCTCAGTGTCACCTTGCAGCGACCTTGGCAAGCCCAGGGTGCCCTGGTGGGGACACACGGGGTGGTGGCACTCGTGGGAAGGGGTGCCAGGGTGCCAGGAGTGTCCCCGGAGAGGGGAATGCAGTGGGAACAGCCATGGGGGGAAACTGAGGCACAGGGCTGTGATTGCAGCTGGACCCAGTGTTCCAGTGAGGCTGAGCCTGTCCTGCTGTGCCTCAGTTTCCCTGGAAAACAGCCTGATTCCTGCTCAGCATCTGCTCTCCTGGCCAGGGGGAGCAGCTCCATGGAGCAGGGCCTCAGGGAAACTGAGGCACGGAAGGGCCCGGGGCTCCAGCCCTGGAGAAAGGCTGTGCCTTGGGAACACCAAGCTGGGAGCAGGGCTGGGACTTCTGGGGAGGCCAGAGAGCCTGCTGTCCTCTCAGCCATCCCATCCCATCCTGTCCCATCCCGTCCCACCCCATTCCATCCATTCTATGCATCCCACATATCCCATCCCATCCCACTGTATCCCACTGTATCCCACACCACCCATCCATTCCCAATCCCATTCATGCCAATCCCATCCCATTCCATCCATTCTATGCATCCCACATATCCCATCCCTTCCCATCCCATCCTATCCCACCCTTCCCATTTTATCCCACTGTATTCCTTGGTATCCCATTGTATCCCATCCATTCCCAATCCCATCCCAATGAATTCCATCCATTCTATGCATCCCACATATCCCATCCCATCCTATCCCATTGTATTCCATCATATCCCACTGTATCCCATCGTATCATATTGTATCCCATTGTATCCCACACCACTCGTCCATTCCCAATCCCATTCCATCCATTCTATGCATCCCACATATCCCATCCCATCCCATCCCATTGTATCCCACTGTATCCCACTGTATCCCATTTTATCCCACACCACCCACCCATTCCCAATCCCATTCATGCCAATCCCATCCCATTCCATCAATTCTATGCATTGCACGTACCCCATCCCATCCCATCCCATCCCATCCCATCCCATCCCATCCCATCCCATCCCATCCCATTGTATCCCCCTGTATCCCACTGTATCCCACACCACTCGTCCATTCCCAATCCCATTCATGCCAATCCCATCCCATTCCATCCATTCTATGCACCCCACATATCCCATCCCATTGTATCCCATTGTATCCCACTGTATCCCACTGTATCCCATTTTATCCCACACCACCCACCCATTCCCAATCCCATTCATGCCAATCCCATCCCACCCCATTCCATCGATTCTATGCATCACACGTACCCCATCCCATCCCATCCCATTGTATCCCCCTGTATCCCACTGTATCCCACACCACCCATCCATTCCCAATCCCATTCATGCCAATCCCATCCCATTCCATCCATTCTATGCATCCCATCCCATCCTATCCCAAATAAATAAATAAATCCCTGTCCCATCCAAGGCAGATTCCTGAGCCCCAGCTCAGCCCTGCAGGAATTTGCCATCCCCAGGGACATCAGCCCCCAAACCCAAAGCCCCTAAAGAAAATGGGGATTAATCCAGGACTCAACCAAGCATCCCCTTGGAGAGTCCCAGCAGAAGCCACTGAGAGGTGGAGATTTAATTAAAATGGAGGAAAAATCCCTAAAAACCCCATAAGCAAATGGGGAATAACTCAGGGCCGAAATCTGGGGGGTGTTGGGTTTTAACCTGTGGGATCAGGGAATAAATGTAGGGAAATGTGGGTTTAAACCTGGCTGATCTTGGGCCTGGGTCTGAGCAAACTAGGGCTTAAATCTGGGAGGTTTTGGGCTTAAATTTGGGGAATCATTGGGTGAGATCTGGGGGAGCTGGGGGTTAATTTTGGGATCTAAGATTTAGGACAGCTTGTGCTTTAGTCTGGGTTTAGGTTTGGATTTGGGGATCTTGCTCTTAGATCTGATGGATTTGGGGTTTAAATTTTGGGGGATCTTGTGCTTTAATTTGGGAGATCTTGGGTTTAACTTTCAGGGATTTTTTCCTTATATTTGAGGGTTTTGGGGCTTAAATTTGGGGGATTTGGGGCTTAAATATGAAGGATCTTGGGCTCAAATTTGGGAATCTTAGGTTTAACTTTGGGGGATTTTGTCCATATATTTGGGGAATTTGGGGCTTAAATTTGGAGGATTTGGGGCTTAAATATGGGAATCTTGGGCTCAAATTTGGGAATATTGGGTTTAACTTTGGGGTATTTTTTCCTTAAATTTGGAGGATTTGAGGCTTAAATATAGGGGATCTTGGGCTCACATTTGGGAATCTTGGGTTTAACTTTGGGGCACTGCACAGCCAGAGTGAAATTGGGAAATTGGGAAACCAGGAGAGATGTGGGGAGCCTGAGTCCCTAAATCACAAATTCCTGGAATGAGACACAGACAAAGGCTGGGACTGGATGAGGGAGGGGAACGGGCAGGGAAAAGCAAAGGAATGGGACAATGTGCTCCAAAAATTTGCCACAGCCGGCAGGATGGGGCAGGATGGGGCAGGATGGGGCAGGATGGGGCAGGATGGGGCAGGATGGGGCAGGATGGGGCAGGATGGGGCAGGATGGATGCCGGAGGAGATGCCCCAGCAGCCCGCGGTGCACACGGATTAAGCCGCAGGCAATTTCCATGCTAATTCTCCGGTTCTGTTCTTTATCCTGACATCTGGGAGAAGCCAGAGGTATTTTCCCCGAATCTCAACCGATGCCTCAAAGACACCATTAATACAATCCGATAGAGGAGAGGGAAAAAATGAATATATAATATACATATATATATATACCCCAAAAAATCCAATTTACTGACTTATTTAGCGCCACTTTCCGTAATCAATTCTCCCAGGGAAGAGCCCTGATTAAAGCCAAGCGCATCGCTATGGAAACCGGCATTCCCTCCTCCCACGGCCCGCGGGCTGCGAAGGAGAAGCTGGGCTGAGGAAATCTGCCTGGTAACAACCCCGTTAATGAGCCGGGGAGCAAAAATAATCCCTGCGAGCGCTGGCGCCGCCAAAGGAGCAGCCGGCGGCAGCCGGTGGGGAGGCGAAACGGCTCCCAAAATATTGATTTTGGTTTTTTTTTCTGGGATTGTTTTGGAGGAGGAGGGGACGCCCCCACATCCTGGAGGGATGAGCGGACATCTGGAGGTGGTTCCCGTGTGCGCCCACCCAGCCCGGCGGGTGTGCGTGTTTCTTCCAGCGTTTATCCAATTTTTTAGCTTTAAAACCCCGGATCAAAGCACGCAGGTCTGAGGGATTCGCCTGCCCGGCGAGGTGGGAGCTGCCGGCGTAAATGGGATTTATGGGATGGCCCCAAATGGATTGATGGGAAACCCAAATGGATTTATGGGGTTTCCCTCTCCTCGGGAGTTCCACAACCCACGGGCACCCGCGGCTCTGGGTGGGGAGCACCACCCCCACTGCCCGCTCCCATCCTGGGCTGAAATCCTGGGGGGCTTGGGGGCTGGGATTTGGGGATCTTGCTCTTGATCTGGTGGATTTTTGTGCTTAAATTTGGGAGAGTTTTGGCTTACATTTGGGGCTTAAACATAGGAGAGTTTGGCCTTAAATATGGGAAACCTTTAGTTTAAATTTGGAGGATTTATATTTTAAATATGGGAAATTTGGGGTGTAAATATGGGACAGTTTGGGCTTAAATATGGTGAACATTGGGTTTAAATTTGGGAGATTTGTATTTTAAATATGGGGAAATTGGGGCTTAAATTTGGGCAAGTTTGGGCTTAAATATGGGAAATCTTAAATTTGTAGGATTAATATTTTAAATGTGGGGAAATTGGGGCTTAAATTTGGGCAAGTTTGGGCTTAAATATGGGAAACATTTGGTTTAAATTTGGGGGATTTGTATTTTAAAAATGGGGGATCTTGTGCTTAAATAGGGGAGCAACCCCCCACCATGGGTGAGAATTTCTTGGAGAATTGGAGATTTATTCTTATTTCTCCATTGAATACTGGGACCTGGAGGGTTTGGGGTCTCCTCCTGGCCGGATGAGCACCCTGTAAGGGGAAGGTGCTGGGATAGAAATTCCCATGGGCTGTAAGGAAATGATGGGGGGTGGGAAAGGTGGATAGCAGAGAAGGGGCTGGGATGTTTCCTGAGCCCTCAAGGAGCTTTTTGGGGTGCAAAAGTCTGCCCAGGACATCTCAGTATCCACTGAGGAATTCAATAACAATCCCATCAACATTCTTCCTGAAATCCCCCATCCCCATCCCTGCCACTGCTCCCCGGGGTGAGGGTGGAGCCCCCCTGCCCTGGCAGTGGAACTGTGCTCCAGACAGGATCCCACAGGACCAGGGCATCCCCCCATTCCCACCACCCCTGCACCTGCATCCCAGGGCTTTCCAAACTACAGGAGCTGGAGAAGCACCCAAAGGGAAGCACTGTCCTAACAAACCCGGAATGTTCGGGGTAACTCCTTCAGTGAAGGACCCACTGGTGCTGATCCTGATGATCCCTTTGCTGTCGATCCTACTGACACCTCTGCTGATGATCCCAATGACCCTTCTGCTGTAGATCCCAATGATGCCTTCACTTTTGATCCCATACTCCCTCTGCTGTGGATCCCAGGATCCCTTCACTGTGGATCCCAATGATCCCTTCACTGTGGACCCCAGGGTCCCTGTGCCGTGGATCCCAGGGTCCCTGTGCCATGGATCCCAATGATCCCTTCACTGTGCATCCCAGGATCCCTTCACTGTGGATCCCAGGGTCCCTGTGCTGTGGATCCCAGGGTCCCTGTGCCATGGATCCCAATGATCCCTTCACTGTGGGTCCCAGGGTCCCTGTGCCATGGATCCCAGGGTCCCTGTGCTGTGGATCCCAATGATCCCTTCACTGTGGATCCCACAATCCCTTCACTGTGGATCGCAGGGTCCCTGTGCTGTGGATCCCAATGATCCCTTCACTGTGCATCCCACAATCCCTTCACTGTGGGTCCCAGGGTCCCTTCACTGTGGGTCCCAGGGTCCCTTCACTGTGGATCCCAGGGTCCCTCTGCTGTGGATCCCAATGATCCCTTCACTGTGCATCCCACAATCCCTTCACTGTGGGTCCCAGGGTCCCTTCACTGTGGATCCCAGGATCCCTTCACTGTGGATCCCAATGATCCCTTCACTGTGGACCCCAGGGTCCCTGTGCCGTGGATCCCAGGGTCCCTGTGCTGTGGATCCCACAATCCCTTCACTGTGGATCCCACAATCCCTTCACTGTGTGTCCCAGGATCCTTTCACTGTGGGTCCCAGGGTCCCTGTGCCGTGGCTCCCCCTCTCCCGCTCCCGTTTATCCGGGCAGGATGCGCCGGGCGGTGCCGCGGCCCCCGGCTCCTCATTAACCGCGGCCATCGGCAGCTCGGGAGCTCATTAGAGACTCCTCAAACAGCCGTAAAAATCGCTTTTATTAATTGCTTCACCCCCCTTCCATCGCCACCCTGCGGGAGGGGTTTGGGATGGGATTTCCCAGCCCCTTTCTTGGGTGGGGGTCGTGGATGAGCAGCTCCGGGGCTGGATCCATCCCGGGCCTCCCACTCTGCTCCATCCCTTAAGGATGAGATGTGACACCGGGATGTCGTGACAGGTGACATCCCGAGCCCTGCAGGGATGTGAGTCCATCCCCCTGGCTTCAGGGCGGCCCCATAATGGGGATTTTCCCCCAGAACTGTTTTTCCACCGGCACGGCTTTGCCAGCTGGGTGATGGGTCTGTCCCACCCCCTTATCCCCCTCATGGCAGGGATGAGTTTTTCCATATGAAAATATTTAGGGAAACCCCAAGGCCTGGACCCCACTAATGAGGGTGTGTTAATTGCGAGCCCTCACCCCATGTATAATTCAGGGGCCTTTGTTAGGGCCGGGTTTGCTTTGTCTGGGAAGTGCCACCCACCCACGGGACCCTGAGCCACACAGCTCCTCCTGGGGGGAGGGGCTGGATTCAAAATAATTGGGGCCTGGGGCTGCTGGGAGGTGGGGATGGGGTCGTTAGGGAGTTGGGGTCTTTAGTGGGGTCAGCATCCCCCTGATGGAGGAGGGGATGGGGCAGGGGGACATGGGGACAGCCTGGAGCACCATGGAAGGAGCCATAGAGGGACAACAAAACGTGGTGGGAGCTGGTCCAGTGTCCAGGCCGTGGGTGCTGCTGGGCTGGGACTTGCCCCCACTTTTTTGAGGTGAAAATCCTCATTCTTGCTGTGGGTGCACTCAAAAGTTTGGGGTTGGGGCCTGTGGGTGCCAAAACTGGGGACAGCACCCACGTCCTGGATGGGTGATGGAGAGGAACTGCACCAATGGGGCATAAACCAGCCCCAAATGGGTGAGGACATCCCTAAATACAACTCCTGACACCACCAGAGCCCCAGGGAGACCCCCTAAAATCACCCCAAATTCCCCAGATACCCTCAGCTCCCAGTGGTGCTGGACCGGGATCAGCCCCAGGACCAGCCCCAGGACCAGCAGCCTGAAATCCAGGTATGATGCAGCCCTGGGAGGGTGGGAAGGGGACAGGGATATCCTCACCCCCAGAGGGACTGGGGGACCTGCACCTCTCCACAGGCCACCACCCCACAACTGCTGAGCTTTGGTGGGAAAAAGATCTAAAAAATAGAAAAAAAACTTTTAATAACCCACTCCCCGTGGGTGTTTCCTGGTCACAGCAGCACCAGGCTGTGCTGCTAAATGGAATCCCTGGGGGGGCCAGCAAATCCAAGACATGAGGCAAATTCCCAGGAGGGAACAAAACAGGGAATAAAACACAGCCCTGAAATTCCCATCGCTCCAGACTGTGCCCTGTGTCCCTCCCAGGGGGATGGGGGGACATCCCAGGAGCACAGGGTGACCACAGGCAGTGGCAGGGCTGGGAGCTGGAGGGAATTGAGGCACAGCAGGGTGGGCACAGGCACCCCCAGCCCCGGGGCCTCCCATGCCCACCCCCACAGCATCGTCCCCTGGATGTCCCCACCCAAGCCTGGCAGTGGCACCCACGGCCCCAGCGCTGCCCATCACCCATCCCATCACCCATGGTCACAGGATGCCACCTCCCACCCACAGGTGCCACCTCCAGTGTCACCTCCAGCCCTGGGCTCCCTCAGACCCCCCCCAGCTGCTCTGTGACCACCCCAGCGGTCCCCTCATGGCCACGGGGACTCAGTGCCAGCCCTGTGCCACCCATGCCCGTCCCACGGCCCTGGCTGTGGCCATGGGGACTCAGTGCCAGCCCTGTGCCACCCATGCCCGTCCCACGGCCCTGGCTGTGGCCATGGGGACTCAGTGCCAGCCCTGTGCCACCCATGCCCGTCCCACGGCCCTGGCTGTGCCCCCAGCCCCGGTGCCAGGGGCTGCAGACAAGGCCAGGGAGGGACGGACCCGCCCCAGAGGAATTGGCCATGGCAGGTGACGGGCTGGAAGTGGCAGCAGAGGAGGGGACAGCAGGGGACACGAGCTGAGGGGGTCCCACAGGCACAGATGGAGATGCCAGGTGTCCCCAGGGTGGGTGAGAGGGACAGGGCTGGTTCCTGAGCCAAAGCAGGGCAGGGAAAAGAAGAGACAACACGAATCTGAGCCTGCAAAGGTTTGTGCAAAGCTGCCGACCCCGGGCCCGGCTGCTGCACCCACGGGGGGACCTGGGACCTTTCCTGAGGGTGGGGACACAAATCAGGGCGGGGGGACCCAGCTGGAGCCCACAGCCACGGCTGTCACCACTCCTGAGATCCACTGGGGTGGAGAGGAGGGGGCCAGAGCCCAGGAGGGTGGGACAAGGACTCTCAGGGTGACACTTGCAGGCAGTGCCTGAGCACCACCATTAACCCGAGCTGTGCCTGCACGGAGTTAGAGCACGGCCAGGGCTTCCCTGGGGCTCCCAGGAGCTCCAGCGTTCCAAGAACCCTCCAGTCCCACTCTGAGCATCACCCAGAGCACCCTTCACTCATCCCAAGTTCCATCTGCTCCCGCTCCAAGCACCCTCCATGCTCACCCCAACCACCTCAAGCATCCTCCACTCCCCAAGCGTTCTCCATTGCCACCCCAAGCACCTCAAGCACCCTGAGCACCCCTGATTCCCACCTGAGCATCCTCCCCATGACCCAGCACCCTCCACTCCCACACTCCCACCCTGAGCTTCCTCCCCTGCCCTGCCCTGCCCTGGGACATTTCCCACTCAGGGTTTGTACCCGGGAGTCCCTGTGGGGTGGCACCAGTGTGGCACCATTCCAGTGACAGCTCCCTGCAGCCCCAGTTCCCAAACTGGGACAGTCACTGAGGCCACCCCTGGCCCTTTGCTTTCCCAAATCCCATCCACCAAAGGTTCCACGTTTTCCTGCCCCAGCACGAGGCCAGGGGAGGCAAATCCACCCGGTGCCACATTCCCGGGGTTCCCGGACACACCCCCCTGCTGGGAAAGGGCCTCGCCATCGATCCGGCCGTGGGAAGAGACCACAGTGCCCCAGGGTACTAATTAGCCCCAATCAAGGTAATTAGCCTGCGAGCCGAGCAGTGGGGCAGCCCCCAGCGAGCCTGGCTGTGTCCCCTGCGTGTGACAGCACAGCTGTGACCCGGTGTGGGCAGGGAGGGTGACGAGGGTGACAGGACGCAGCCAGCACCCGTGGCTTTGCAGTGTCATTGTCACCGCCAGCCCCTGGGTACCCCAGGACCTCCCCCAGCACCCCCAGGGCACCGGTGCCCCTGCCAGCACAGAGCCAGGAGGTGGCACCAGGGTGAGAGAAATCCCCTCTGGGGGGTTCCCAGCCCAGCTCAGCTCAGGGGTCCCACTGTTCACACCTGGGCACCCCAAACTCCCCCGTGCCCTCCTGCATCCCTCCCTCCCTCCCTGCTGCTCCTGCTTCCAAACCCTGGAGCTGCTGGGATGTGCTGAGCCCCTGCTCCCTGCAGGTGCCAGGGGCTGATCCCTGAGGGTGAGGGGGAACCAGCACCCCAAAGCAGGTCCTGTGATGCTGGGGAAGGTGAAACAGGAAAGCCTTATAAATATGATTGTCTGGCAAGAGATTTTGAGAATATGGAAACTCTAAGTGAGATTGAAATGAAAGCAAGCTTTGAGATCCCTCAGTTCCTGAACAACTGGAAAACAATGGCATGGCCAGCTGAAGGTGATCCCCTTTTGATCAAACAATCCCCTCTGCTTGCAGACAGGCCCAAGGCTCAGAGCAGACCCTGCCAGCTTGGCAGAAGGGGCCCAAAGAGGAGTTTTGAGGGTTTAAAATGTAACCCAGTGTGGTAATGTAATGATTCCTATAGGCTGTATGGAAATGCTGTAGGATTTGTATCTTGGACTAGATTGGTGAGTGAGAATCAGAATATTCAGCACAGAAGATTTATGGTGTTGTAATGGGAACCTCGCTCTCTTACCCTTTTACTCTCTTCCCCTCTCACCCTCTCTCCCCCTCTCTTCTCTCGGGCCTGCTCTGAGCTGTGGCTGGCAGCTCCCAGCAGGGCCCTGCACCCAGGCCCTTTGCAATAAACCCCAAGTTCCAGCCCTGGCTGCAGAGATCTCTGCTCTCCGTCCATCCTGACCGTCCTACCCCCCGACGTTCCTACACTACAGCACCTCTCATCCTCCACACCCATTAAATAATTAAATAATGTAACCTCTATTAAATAATGTGACCCCATGGGGACAGAGGAGTCACATCCTGTCCCACTGCACCACTTGGGCCATTGTTTTTTCCTCCCTGAAATCTCCTTCTACTGCTGATGAGACCCAAAGGAGGGGGAATTTCCCCCAAGCACACGGGAGCTGTTATTAATCTTATTAAAAACCTCTTGGACTTTAATGTCCTGGTTAAACACAGCCTGGGCTGCTCTCTGCCCGCTTTGCATTTCCACTTTTCCAGCCTGTTACATCCAAATTTTGGAAATTGAAATAAATAGCTGCTTTCAAATGGGGGGAAGGGAAAAACCAGTGCCAAGGGAGCCATTCTGAGCTGCTCCAAGCATCCCCCAGGATTTGGGATGAATATTCTCTCCCTACTCAGCCCCCAGTGTTCATCAATTCCAGCCACGTTGGCTGTGGTGGGGACAGGGACATCCCGGGGCATTCCAGGAGCAGAAGGGGTGGGGACACAGCCTGGAGCACTGGGATGGGGCTGGGAAGGTTCCCAGCCCTGGTACTGCTCACCCAGGCTGGCAGAGATGGATACAGAACCCCCTGCACCCCAGAGCAGGCTGTTAAAGCAGGCAGGAGTGAGGGATTTGTGGGGTTTCCATCCCTGCCCCTATCCCAAAGGATGGGAGATCCCCAGGGAACGGCGGCAGCACCCCAAGGGCTCCCGGCCCAGGGGGGAGGTGATGCCAGCAGGATCCTGTTCCTGCTGTGGTGTGCAGTGGGACACAGAGCCCTTCCCAGCCCTGGGAATGGGCACAAGGCCAGGAGGGTGTCCTGGTCCCTGTGCCATTCACATTCTCTGAAACAATCCCCTTGCCCAGGAGTCTTCTCCTGGGAAGCTGAGAAGCCTCAGAGAAAAGGAAAACAATTCTTCTCTCATTTGCTTCTCCTGTGCTGTGCTCATGTGGAATGTGTTTGGAGATTGTTCACCCACAGGTGATTGTTCCATTGCATTCTGCTGGGAGTTGTTTTCACTCTTTGGCCAATCAGGGCCAAGCTGTGTCAGGGCTCTGGAGAGAGTCAGGAGTTTCATTATTATCTTTTTAACATTCTGTAAGTATCCTTTCTGGATTCTTTAGTATAGTTAGTATAGTATAGTATAGTATAGTATAGTATAGTATAGTATAGTATAGTATAGTATAGTATAGTATAGTATAGTATAGTATTCTTTAATATAATACAGTATAATAAAATAACAAATCAGCCTTCTGAGAACATGGAGTCAGATTCATCATTCCTGCCTTCATCAGGGCACCCTGCAAATCCAATATGTTCCCACCCCAGCATCCTCCCAACTGCCCAATCCACCCCTGTGCCAATTTTGTGGGGCCAGGGCTGGGAGCTCAGAGCCAGGTCTGTGTCCCAGAGGGGGCTGTGGGTTT
Organism: Molothrus ater; assembly: GCF_012460135.2. Lineage (NCBI taxonomy): Eukaryota > Metazoa > Chordata > Aves > Passeriformes > Icteridae > Molothrus > Molothrus ater. The sequence goes on from NC_050501.2 coordinate 1,375,213, forward strand.
CCCTTTGGGAACTGAATTCCTGCACAGTGAGTTTTGGTCTGGTTGAGCCCCAAACCCTCTTCCAGGGCTTCCCTGGGTTTTCTCTCTGGAGGAACTGAGCAGAGAGGAGCCAAGAGCACCTCTGCAGAAGGAAAAAGTTGTGGGAGCTGATGCCTCAGGTTCAGCTTTTTTATTTTTCAGACTCTGCTTTGGTGTGTGGGTCTGGCCTTCACATTATGGGATGCTGAGCTCTGTGCACAGAGCAGGGAGACAAAACAATTCCTGCTCCAGCTGGGCACCAAGGACAAATGATCCAAATCTCAGCCCAAGAGCACAAACCCCGTGGGCTGGAGAGAGAAAAACAAGCAGGGTGGGACTGCAGGGGCTAAAGCTGGAATGGGACAATGAACTGCAAGGTGCAAATGGAGCAGAACTGATCCAAGGGAGAGACCCCGTGCCCGGCCGTGCATTTTGGGGCCATTTTGGTTCATCTTGGGTGCAGCCCTGGCTGGGCTCTGGTGCTGCCCAAGGTGGATCCATGGAGGAGATCCTTTCCATAAATCCCTGCTTTATTCTTTAACTTCATCTAGTCTCTGTCCTAGAGCAGACTTCCCAAGGCATCGGATCCATCAAAGCCTTGGGCAGGGAGAGCATTCCATGAATAAACAACAAACACCATGAGGAGTTCATGAGGTGCTCCTGGATCCTCCAGCAGTGAATTCCCAAACAAACCCAACCTGTGCTGGAATAACAACCCAGGGTGCTCAGCACCCCCAATGCTGCCACTGTGTCGGGATGTCCCTGTTGTCCCACCAAACATGGCCCAAGCCTGGGGCAAGCGCTGGCCAAAGGCAGTGGTTGATCACCTTCAGGGCTGAAAAACCCCATTTCTCCCCAAAACCCACTCAGTTTGCCTCATTTCTCCTGCATTAAGGGCTTTTGGGTCTGGGAATCTCTTCCACCTCCCCATCTTGGTTGGATATTAGGAAAAAGTATTTAATGGAAAGAGTGAAAAAAGTTCTGGAATGTTCTGCCTGGGGAGGTGGTGGAGTCACCATCCCTGGGGGTGTTTAACAAAGCCTGGATGTGGCACTGGGTGCCAGGGTTGAGTTGAGGGGTTGGGGCTGGGTTGGACTGGATGAGCTTGAAGGTCTCTCCCAACCCAGTGATTCTGTGAATTCTGGGAATCTTCAAGGGGGGATGGTTTTAAACTAAATGAGGATGGATTCAGGTGGGATCTTGGGAATTGGGAATTGTTCCCTGGCAGGGTGGGCAGGGGCTGGGCTGGAATTGCCAGAGCAGCTGTGGCTGCCCCTGGAGCCCTGGCAGTGCCCAAGGCCAGGCTGGACATTGGGGCTGGCAGCACCTGGCACAGTGGGAGGTGGCCCTGCTGTGGCAGGGGTGGAATTTAAGGTACCAAACCATTCCCAGGTTCTGTGATCTTCCCTCAGAGCAGCCACAGACCCTGAGCCTCTCCAGAGGCTGTTTGGCCACATCTCCCATCCTGGAGTTGCTCTCCCCAGCCCCTCCCCATGGCTTGGCAATGGATTTTGGGATGGGAACGTCCCTGCCCCATGGGCTGCCCAGGATGCACCTCCAGGGGGACTCTCCCGTGCCAGGCTCTGCTCACCACCATCCCCTCATCCCACACCTTTTCTCCAGTGATGATTTCATTCCTTCTCTTTTTTCTGCCCAGTGCTGAAATGAGCAGCATTGATTTTTCATAGCACTAATTTTTTTCCTAACAGAAGCCACCTGGGATTAAATCAAATTCCTTATCAGCATCCAGACCATTGCTGGGGCAGCTCAGCCCCTTCCAGCAGCCAAACCTGGGAGCTCAAGGAGAAACAAGAGCCAGGTTTGGCTGGGCCAGACACATTTCCCAGCTCTCCATGAGCACATCTGCTTTAGGCTTTTCTGCTCACATCAGCCTTTCCTTCCCGGGCTCTGACAGTTCCACTGTCAGGCCAGGCTGGTTTCAGCCTCATCCTCTTTATTTTCTCTACAACCCAGCCCCCTGAGACATTTATTTTCCAGCCCCTCTCACTCCCAGCTCTGTTAAGAACCGCCATGAATGATTTAGGGAGTTCTTCAGGCGGCCTCGTTAATCCTCTTGGGTGCACATTAGCTGGTCCTGCAAATTTAGACGTACGGCACTTTAATCGCGGTTTTAATTGCGAGCTGTGAGGCTCTGCCTTCCCAAACACACGTCAATAAACCTTTACAGCCCTGCCTGGAATGGGGATGTGCCGGAGGATGCTCACCCACACGGAGCTCTGGGCTGGCTGATGCCTCTGCAGGGCCACACACACCGCGCTCACCCGGGGAGGTGACGGGCTGGGCTGGGCTTTTCAGGCTTTTAAAACACATTTCCCACCTTGGGGCCGGCTCTGGATCCTCTGGATCCCTGGAGGATCCTCATCCCTCCATGGCAGCATCCGTGACCCCACAGAGCCGCGGGTATCAGCACCCCCCTCACCCCACGGAGAGGGGATGTGGGGCAGCGAGGGGGCGAGGGGGACTGAGGGACTCCCCTCGCCATCCCCGCGCTCCTGCCAGCCCCCATTGCCATGGCAACCATGCAAATGGGAAAGCTTTCCATAATCATTAGGGAGCGGAGAGCAGCAGTACAAACAGCGGCGGCAGTAGATTACAAGCCCATTATGAACAGTCGCACCTTCTGAGCGCTGGTAATTACACCTAATTGTGCATTTAATTGTGTAATTGAAAACCTCCAGCCCGAGTTCAGCCCGGGCTCCTTTCCCCCTTTCCGAGGGAGGGGATGCGGCCGGGGCCGCCCCAGCCCCGCGGTGCTCGGGCCATCCCCGGCCGAGCCCCGGAGCCGGGCGAGGACAAAAGACGGCGGCAGAGGTGGGAGGAGGGTGGTTCCCAGCGGCCGTGGCCAAACCAGGGAAATCAGAGCAGGAAGGGAGGATGGAATGGGACAGGAGGGCCACGGAGCCCCCAGGGGTGCAGAGGGTCCCGCTGTCGCACAGGGATGACACCCAGGGGTGAAGGATCATCCTCTCCCTCCACCCATCCCTCGTTAAGCCAAACTCCTGATCCTTCCCCAGCCTTGGGTCACCTCCCAGCGGCTCCCGGTGCCGCCGAACCCCGCGGCTCGGGGAGAAGCTGGGGTGGACCCGCGGACCCCGCAGGGACCGGGCACGGCAGCGCCGCTCTGGCGTGGCACGGCATGGCACGGCATGGCACGGCACGGCATGGCACTGCATGGCACTGCACGGCACGGCACTGCACGGCACGGCATGGCACGGCATGGCACTGCATGGCACGGCATGGCACTGCATGGCACGGCATGGCATGGCATTGCACGGCATGGCACTGCATGGCATGGCACGGCATGGCACGGCACTGCATGGCATGGCACGGCACGTCATGGCACTGCATGGCACTGCATGGCACGGCACGGCATGGCACGGCACGGCACTGCACTGCATGGCACGGCACGGCACTGCACTGCATGGCACGGCACTGCATGGCACGGCACGGCATGGCACGGCACGGCACTGCACTGCATGGCATGGCACTGCATGGCACCGCGTGTCACCGCACGGCTCCGCACCGCACCCCGCCAGCCTGGCAGGCTCCGGCAGGCGGGAGGTGCCAACCCAGCTCTGCTTTTCCAGCCAATTAAAGGAGAAGGAGAGAAACAAAGAAGGAAACGGGAGCCCGGCTGGAAGCGGCTGCCGGCTCTGGCAGGCGGGGGGGGGCACGGAGCGGCCGCGAGGAGGGGACGGTGGGGTGGGATGGAGAAGGAGCCGGTCTGGGATGGAGAAGGAGCCGGTCTGGGATGGAGAAGGAGCCGGCTCCAGGAAAACCATCCCGCACCAGAGCCTGAGCACGGCCACGGGGCACGGAGCGGGGTGGCCAAGGGACATGGGACAGCAGCTGGACAGAGCCGGCCTGACAGCTGCCAGCAGTGCATGTCCCAGTATCCTGATATCCCCATATCCTGCCATCCTGATGTCCCAATATCCTGATACCCTGGTGTCCTGATGTCCTGATGTCCCAATACCCCAATATTCCAGTGTTCCGATATCCCGATGTCCCAATGTCCTGATATCCCAATATCCTGATGTCCTAATATCCCAATGTCCCAATACCCCGATGTCCCAATATCCCAATGTCCCAATATCCCAATGTCCCGATGTCCCAATATCCCAATACCCCGATGTCCCAATATCCCGATATCCCAATACCCTGATATCCCAATATCCCAATATTTCAGTATCCCAATATCCCGATATCCCGTACCATGTCACCAGGGCTGGCCCAGCCCCAGAGCACAGCTGTTCCCCCCCTGCAGGCTGCAGAGGAACAAATGCTGTGGCTCCCACACCCCTGCCCGAGCAGGGCAGCGCCACCCCGGGTCCTGCCCCATCCCACCCCTCGGCATTCCCATTTCCCACAGAGAGGGTGAATCCCACAAGCACGGGGCACAGAGAGGGGTTGGTGTCTCCCAGCTGCAGGGAAAACCAGCAAAACCCCGGGCTTTGGGTTTTATCCCACCTCATTATCACAAACATCTGCAGGTGGCCCCTCCCGAGGCAGGGCACAGCCAGTGGGGGTTTGCCAAGAGGATTTTTTCAGGGAAAAACCATAAAAGGAGGCAAAATGTGGCACGTGCTGCCCATCCCCAGGACTGGGGTCAGCCAGCACTTGCAGCACGGCCTTGCCAGGGGGGAAGGAGCTTGGGGGGGTGTTTGAGTGCTCCAAAGCAGCTCCTGTGGTGTCACGGCCCAAAAAGGAGCTTCCCAACCTGGTTCAGGGGTGGGCTGGAGCGGGCAGGGCTCGGCAGGGCCCCTCTGGATCAGGGACCTTGTGCCCAGTGGGTGCCAGCTGCACCTGGGGACATCCAGAGCATCCCTGGGGCCAGGGGGTGAGGGAGCAGGTCATGGATATTGGGAAACCAGCTGGGTGTGAAAGGTGCCCAAGGGGTGACAGTGGCACACAGGAAGCCATGGGAGGGTGTCCAAGGAGTGACAGTGGCACACTGGGAGCCATGGGAAGGTGCCCAAGGGGTGACAGTGGCACACAGGGAGCCAAGGGAAGGTGCCCAAGGAGTGACAGTGGCACACAGGGAGCCATGGGAGGGTGCCTGTGAGGTGACAGTGGCACACAGGGAGCCATGGGAAGGTGCCCAAGGGGTGACAGTGGCACACTGGGAGCCATGGGAAGGTGCCCAAGAGGTGATAGTGGCACAAAGGGAGCCATGGGAAGGTGGCTGTGAGGTGACAGTGGCACACAGGGAGCCATGGGAAGGTGCCCAAGGGGTGACAGTGGCACACAGGGAGCCATGGGAAGGTGGCTGTGAGGTGACAGTGGCACACAGGGAGCCATGGGAAGGTGCCCAAGGGGTGACAGTGGCACACAGGAAGCCATGGGAAGGTGCCCAAGGGGTGACAGTGGCACACAGGGAGCCAAGGGAAGGTGGCTGTGAGGTGACAGTGGCACACAGGGAGCCATGGGAAGGTGCCCAAGGGGTGACAGTGGCACACAGGGAGCCAAGGGAAGGTGCCCAAGGGGTGACAGTGGCACACAGGGAGCCATGGGAGGGTGCCTGTGAGGTGACAGTGGCACACAGGGAGCCATGGGAGGGTGCCCAAGGGGTGACAGTGGCACACAGGGAGCCATGGGAAGGTGGCTGTGAGGTGACAGTGGCACACAGGGAGCCATGGGAAGGTGCCCAAGGAGTGACAGTGGCACAAAGGGAGCCATGGGAAGGTGCCCAAGGGGTGACAGTGGCACACAGGGAGCCAAGGGAAGGTGCCCAAGGGGTGACAGTGGCACACAGGAAGCCATGGAAAGGTGGCTGTGAGGTGACAGTGGCACACAGGGAGCCATGGGAAGGTGCCCAAGGGGTGACAGTGGCACACAGGAAGCCATGGGAAGGTGCCTGGGCTGGGCAGGAAGGAGCAGGTGGCATCACCTCAGGATGTCACCACGCTGCTGTTGAAGGGACAGCGGGGCCCAGGCTGGCCAGGGGGGCTCAGCTGAGCCGTGCCCTCCCTGGGCAGCCTCGCTGGTGGCACGAGCTGCTCCTGCAGCCATGGGGCAGCCCCACACTCACCAGGGTGACCCCAGCCCCCCGACTGGGCACAGTGGGGACACAGCTGTCCCCACCCACAGGACAGAGGGCCCAGGACAGGTGGGGGGATGTGAGCCTGCCATGCCATCCCCATGTCAGGGGTGGAGCAGAGGAGGGGAGCAGGGATGGGGTTGGGGATCATCCCCCCTCCCTGAGGCTCCATCCCAAACCTCAGCTCTGCCTGGTCCAGGTGCTGTGTCACCTCAGGGTGGCCTTGGTCACCACAGGGGATGCCTGGGTGGCACTGCCACCTCCAGTCTCCTGGGGCTGGCTCAGCACAGGGCCATGGGTGGGGACCCAGACCCCTCAGCTTGGGGTGAGGAGCTGAGGGCTGGGGGGATCTCCCCATAGGGGGTGGAAGCTGCTGCCTCCAAACCCAGGAAGGAGCTCTGGAGAGCATCCCAAAGGATGAACTGGTTCAGGATGAGCCTGGAGAGGGAAGGGGAAGGTCCCTGGTAAGGGATTGGAGCCTTTGGTGGTGCCAACAGCACCAGGACACACGGGGGGAAGGTGGAGGGGACAGCCTGACCCCAATTAGCAGCACAAAGTTCCTGTGGGGGTGAGCAGGAGCTGCTCTCGCAGCCCAGGAGCTCACACCTATTCAGCCTTCCCCGAAATGAGCAGATTAAAACCTCTCTGATTTGGGATATCTCGGGGAGTAATCACCACCAAACCTGCCTGGGAGCCGAGTGGTGAAAAGGAATGTGACCAAGAGCCAGGAAACTCCTGCACACCTGGAAAAGCCCCGCTGGATTTATCCTGGATCAGGTGAGCGAAACGCCAAGCGAGACTGCACAGCCCAAAGCGAGGGGACAGCTGGGGACACCGAGGCCATTCCTGCTGGGAATGGGGGACTCCAGCCTGGGGATGATCCCAGGGCTGAGCACCGGCTTCAAAGCTTCCCCATCCCCCATCCTCCCCTCGTGTACCCCCATCCAAAAGCGGGGACCCCTCCCCACCCGCTGCCTTCTGGAGGATGAAGGATGAGCAAGAGCCGGGAAGAAAGTGCCTGTCAGCAGGATGCCACCATCATCTCCAGAGGGCTCTGAGCCCGTTCCCATCGCCGCGTCCATCCATCCATCCATCACCCCCGTGCCGAGGACACCACGAGCTGACCCCACAGATTTCAGCAGTCCCTCCCTGCCCTCCTCGCCCGGCACGGCCGCGGGTGCGGGTAGGAGGCGGCTGAGTCTCCATTAACGCACCACCCTGCCGGGATAATTAATCGCAACCTCGCCGGCGCTGGTTTGAGCAGAACCCCCCCGGATCCCCCCCGCGCTCCCTTCGCCGGCTCCTCGGGCAGAGCCTGATGAAGATTGATTCGCGGGAGGCGGCAAGCGCGGCACGGATTGTCACGGAACCCTACAAATGAAACCCCACAATCCCGTGAAAATCAACCCTCTCCTTTCTCCTTGCTGCCACAGCCCGGTGCCCCCCACCGCGGGCAGGTGGGTCCCGCTCAGGAGCAGCAGAGTTTCCAAAGTGCTGCCGGCGGCTCCAAGTTTCCCTCCCGCCCCGACTCAGGGGACCAGCACCCCGAGACGCATCCGCGGAGTCACCAGAATGGGAAACCGCGGGCGGGAGTGAACTCGGAGGGAAGAGATTGCAGTTGGGAACAAAGCTCACACCTGCTGTAGACGCAACCTCGGGCACTGACAGCGCAGGGAAGGGGTCCCCATCCACCTCCCCGGCCAGCGCCGGCTTGAGGCAGGAGATGAGGGTGGCACTGCCTGTCTTTTAGATCAGCATATTTTCTTTCCTCTGGGTTTTTTCTTTTTGGGTGATGGTGAAGCATCCCCGAGCTGGTCCCAACACAAGGTCACCGCCGAGGCGGCGTGGGGAGCGGTGACAGGCAGCATCTCGCACAAAGCACCCCCGGCATGCCGATGAGCCTTACCAGCTGCAGGCAGCAGAATCCCACCAGCGTGCATCGCCCGTTGCATCTCCCCATGGCTCCCCAGCCGGATCCTCGGGGCTCCCTCACCGTGGCCTCGCTCCGCCGCCGTGCTCCAGCTCCTCAGCAGCCGCCCCTTGGCCACCCGGGCAGCGTCACGGGGGGCTCCAGCACCATGTCCCGCTCTCCAGCCTCGGGCCAGCCCCGCCGGCTCAGCACAGCGGCGGGCTGGGCTCGGCGCGGGGCATCGCCCCCTTCTCCCTCCGCCCCCCGCCCCGCTAGAGCCCGCTCGGGCGGCGCGGGGGCCGCGGGGCCGCGCAGCCCTGGCCGCCCATGCCCGGCCCGGCGCGGAGCCGTGCGCTCCGCTATTGTCTCCCGCACAGCCGCGCTCCGCGCCCCGGGCGGGCGGGCGGGGGGCGCGGGCGGGGCCGGGCGGCGCGGCCGGAACAAGGCGGGACGCGGCAGCCGGCGGGGCGCGGCGGGCGGCGCGGCCGGGCGGGGCGGGGGGCGGGCGGGCACGCCGAGCCGCGCCGAGCCCTTGGCGGCCTCCGGGGGCGCGGGCAGCGCGGCCCCTCCGCCGCACCGCGGCTCCCGCCTGGCCTTATCCTTATCCTTAATCATCAGCGTTTGTCTTTTGAACCGCAGATTTTTGTTATAATTCTTTTTTCGCCTCCTCCGGAACCAGGTGCGGCTGGGTGAGACCCTGGGGGAGGGCTGCGAGATGCTCCCCCCGTATCCCCCCCCGTATCCCCTCGCATCCCCCCTGCATCCCCCGGCCCTGCGGCCCTTGGGCGGCGCCTGGACCCGCAGCACAGGGACCCCGCCGCCTCCCCTGGGCTGGCCATGCCCGCGCAGCAGCTGGGCTTGCGGGGAGGACAGATGGCCGAGCCCGGCGGGAGCGCCCCGCATCCCCCCGCAGAGCCCCCGCTCCGCAGAGCCCCGCTCGGCACACGCGGCTGGGGCCAGCGGCGAGTGCCGGCCGGGGGCAGAGTGCCTGGGCAGGGCGTGGGTGCAGACAGGGCTGACACGGCCCCTCACCGCCACCCACCCGCTCGCCTTTGTTCTGTTTTCACAGCACACCTTCGGGGACATCGCAGAGCGCGAGGAATCACCGGCATGCTGCTTTCCCAGCGCTTTAGAAACCTCTGGCTGAAATGCCGCCTGGCAGAAGCACTTGGAAACAGTTTGTTGCTTTTAATTTCCATGATTTCTTAATCCTCAGCGCCGATGTTCAGAAGGAAGCATCTTCTAAACCCACCCCACACAGCCTTAGGTGTCAGAGCATCCACACGGCATCCGGGGGATGAAGCTGCATTTGTGTGTGTGGTCCAAACCCACCCAAGCTTGCCAGGGCTCATCCCTGTGCTCATCCCACCTCCCACACCTGGAGCTTCTCCTTCATCCTCCACGATGGGGATTTCTCTCCCCCGGGGCTGTTCCGTGCTCCCGGGGGCGTTTGGGGAGGCTGAGGCTGAAGGAGGGGGCTTTGCAGGAAACGCTTGGCTTTGTGCATTCAGACACACACAGGGCAAAGATGCAGCGGGTTCCTCGAGGGACGCTCTGAACCGGGCTCCTGGGAGCAGGAGCAGCCTCAGACGTGGTTTGTTCCCCCCTGGCCTGGCTGGGTGACCTCCACCAGCCCCGAGTGTTCCCACAGCTCCATGCAGGCCAAGCTGTGGAGCTGGGACACCCCCACCGTGGGCTGGGCCATCCCTCCCAGCTCTCCTGGCTCTGGGATCCCCAGGTTTCACCTGGGACAGGTCCCATCGCCTTCATCCCGTTCTGTCTCAGGCTCCTGAGGGTTATCCTGGTACAGCCACAGCTCCAGGATTCAGCTTTTGGGCTCCTCTGGGATTTAAACACAGCAGAAATTTGGATCAGAGGGGTTGGGATCACGTCACAGGTCAAAAATGCATCCCACAGCATCTCCTTGGCCACGGGCAGGCAAATCTGCCCAGCTCAGCCCTCCTGCAGCCCCCCAAACCACCAGGGAAAGGCAAAATGCTTTGATGGGAAATCATAAATTCCCATCCAATGGCACCGAGATCCCGCCTGGCTCCCAAGCAGGTGGAGTTTTGCAAAGAATCAATTTTAGATTAAAAAAAGGTCAATAAACCCTGTCATGGAGCTTCCCTGGGAGGAGAGGAGACAACTTCATCCAGGAGAGGGTGGGGAATGAGCCCAGGGCTTTGTGCTTTGCTCTGCTCAGAACCTGCCACCCCACACCCCACCCTGGGGTTTGTGTGCAAGACAAAGCCCCAGTGGCCAAAATTACAGAGAAAATATCAGAGGAAATCCAAAAAGGGTCCTGTAATTAATTGTGGGGGGTGGGAAATGGGAGGGAGCCACCAGGCTCTGTGCTTTGATCCCCAGCTCACAAGCCTTGTTGTGCCTCAGTTTCCCCAACACCGCTGGGGGGGTCAGAGCCTCCTCCCAAATCTCCAGTGGGATGGAGAAGGGAGAGGAACAACCCCATCAAGGCTGAGACTCCATTTCTCTGCCACCCCACATGCTGTGATGGGGTGACAGGGCTGTCCCCTGTCCCCCATGGCCACCTGGCTCTGGCAGGGGCTGGATCTGACCCAGCTGAGCTCTGCACCCCCAGGGCAGGAGCAGCCAGATGGGATCTCTTCCCCAGGTACACAAAATCCTCTCTTTCCACTAAACCCGAGTGTTTGAAGTCAAAAACCATCTGTATCTTTATGCCAGAGAGAGCTCTCCCTGCCAGGGGTATAAACAGAACACAGAGACATCAGGTTTTTTCACTAAATGGATATTTTTACATCAAAGTCAGGTTTCTGTCTGTATGGGCAGGGCTGGAGCAGCCTGGGGACAGGAACATCTCAGTCCCAGGGCCAGGGATGCTCTGGCTTTGGGTCTGGGGATGGCCCAGCCCTGGGGTACAGGATGGCCCAGTTTGGGGTCAGGGTCAGCCCTGGGGTAAAGGACGGCCCAGTTTGGGGTCAGGGTCAGCCCTGGGGTAAAGGATGGCCCAGTTTGGGGTCAGGGTCAGCCCTGGGGTAAAGGATGGCCCAGTTTGGGGTCAGGGTCAGCCCTGGGGTAAAGGATGGCCCAGTTTGGGGTCAGGAGTGCCCCAGCCCCGGGGTGAGGGATGCTCCATCCCTGGGGACAGTGACACTCCAGCCATGGATACCTGGGACGTCCCAGGTTTGGGATCAGGGATGTCCCAGTCCTGGGGTCACATTGCTCCAGCCCTGACTCCTGGGATGTTCCAGGGAATGTTCCATCCCCAGGGTCATGAATGCCCCAGTCCTGGGGTCAGGGATGCTCCAGACCTGGATCCAGGGATGACCCAGAGCCAGGATCAGGAATTCCCCATCCCTGGGGTCACAGATGCCATGGCTGTGGGGTCAAGGACCCCCCATCCCTGGGGTCAGTGGCACTCCAGCCATGGGTAGCAGGGATGTCCCAGTCCTGGGGTCAAAGATGCTCCAGCCCTGAGTTAGGGATGTCCCAGACTCAGGATCAGGAATGCTCCATCCCTGGGGTGGTAGAGGCCCTGGGTAAGGGATGCTCCATCCCTGGCGTGGTAGAGGCCCTGGGTAAGGGATGCTCCATCCCTGGCGTGGTAGAGGCCATGGCTGTGGGGTCAAGGATGCTCCAGCCCTGGGGTCAGGAACATCCTGGCCCTGGGCTCAAGGATATTCCATCCCTGGGCTCAAGGCTGCTCCAGCCCTGACTCCAGGGATGTCCCAGGCCCAGGATCGGAGCTGCCCCATCCCTGGGTCCAGCCCAGCTCCAGGCTGGACACGGCTTGGAGCACCCTGGGATGGTGGGCAGGGGTGAAATGGGATGAGCTTTACATCCCCACAGCCAAACCACTCAGGGATTTCATGAGGCTGTGACTTCCCGAGCCACCTCCAGGAAGAAACACACATTTATTTAGGCAACCTGTCCCCAGTTTGAGGATAATTAGCCCCCAGCTGCCAGTCACCATCAGCTCTGTGGATCCCAGGTAATGGATCGGGCTCAGGCGGCTGTTGGAGAATTGATGGATGAGTTAAAATGAGTTCCCACCATTCCTTCTCTGTTGTTATCTTATCTCTGTGCTGGGGAGAAGGGCAGCACATCACAGGATCCATCGTCATCATTTCTCTTTTGTAGCTCGCAAAATTCATAATTAACAAAAAATTTCTCTTCACTTGCTCATGTAATTTAATTAGCTCCCCATTAAACGCAGACTAAACAGCATCTATTCCCCACCAGAGCAAATAATTGTTTTCCATTCTCTCAGAAACCATCGCTGGAACTCTCTGAATTCATTAGGGAGCAGCAGTGGGAAAAGGTGGGGAAAGGGAGGGAAAAGCTGCAGGAAGGACAGGACGGAACGAGAGGGGGTGGGGCAGGGCCGGAGCTGCCTTTGGGATGTCCCGGGATGTCCCCACTGACCCCACAGGGGGGTGCTGGATCCATCCCGCTGCACCCCCGGGGCTCTGGGTGCTGCCTCCGCCTCCCCCCGGGAGCTCCTGGGGGTGCTGGCATTGCCAAAGGGTCAAGGACCGGGATGGGGACAGGGACAGGGATGGGGACACTCCCCAGGGCCACCTCGGGGTCACCTCCAGCCCCCTGAGGCCGGGGATCAGCCCCCCCTGCCAGCCCAGCTCCGTGGAACTGGGGCTGTTTATCCGGATCCCAGGAAAGATTTAATTTCCAGTGGAAATCTCTCAAGCAAATACCTCCCTCGGAGGAATAAACCTGGTTAAGGAAACAATTTGCTCTGCACTCAGATGAAGCTCGAATGCTTTGCTGCTGGCATGGCCCAGGGCTGGCTTGGATCCGCTGTGGGATGGGAGCCAGGAGAGCCCTGGGCTGCCCTGGCTGCATCTGGGACCAGGGGGAACACGGGGACTGGCCCCAAATCCTCCTGGATGCTGCTGGAAACCAGTGGGAACAGAGGAGGATGACCCCAAATCCCCCTGGATGCTGCTGGAAACCAGTGGGAACAGAGGAGGATGACCCCAAATCCCCCTGGATGCTGGTGGGACTAGTAGGGACAGGGGGGACTGGCCCCAAATCCCCCTTAATGCTGTTGAGAACCAGTGGAAATGGGGGAATCTGGCCCCAAATCCCTCTGGATTCTCTGCTGCCCAGCACAGGGCATTGTCCTGTCCCCAAAGGGTGGTGGCAGTGCTGGCCCTGGCACCTCTGGGGTGGTTGGTGCCAGCCCTCCATGGTGGGTTCCAGCTCTCCAAGGTGTGTTCCAGCCCTCCAAGGTGGGTTCCAGCCCTCCAAGGGGTGTTCCATCTCTCCATGGTGGGTTCCATCTCTCCATGGTGGGTTCCATCTCTCCAAGGAGTGTTCCAGCTCTCCAAGGAGTGTTCCAGCCCTCCAAGGGGTGTTCCATCTCTCCATGGTGGGTTCCAGCCCTCCATGGTGGGTTCCATCTCTCCATGGTGGGTTCCATCTCTCCATGGTGGGCTCCATCTCTCCAGGGAGTGTTCCAGCTCTCCATGGTGGGTTCCATCTCTCCATGGTGGGTTCCATCTCTCCAACGAGTGTTCCAGCTCTCCATGGTGGGTTCCATCTCTCCATGGTGGGTTCCATCTCTCCAAGGAGTGTTCCATCTCTCCATGGTGGGTTCCATCTCTCCATGGTGGGTTCCATCTCTCCAAGGAGTGTTCCAGCTCTCCATGGTGGGTTCCATCTCTCCATGGTGGGTTCCAGCTCTCCATGGTGGATTCCAATTTCTCCCAGACCAACTTTCCTCCCTCCCAGGGGCTGGGACAGGGACCCATGGTCCAAGGGGTGGGCATTGTCCAGCCCTGGCTGCAATGAGCACTGAAACCTTGAGCTGTCCCACCCCTGTGTCCCTCCTCACTGCCCACAGGGAACAAAGGGTTAATTCCTCATTATAAATTATTGTTTAATTCCTCGGCACTGGGAATGGTCACAGAGCTGGGATGGGCACAGGGACCTGGGCTGGGTGCTCAGTGCTGGGGGCAGCATGCCAGGGGCAGCTGGGCATGGGCAGGGAGTGCCCACAGAGCTGCCCAGCCCTGCTCTGTCCATCCAGGGTGTGGTTCTGTCTGTCCAGCCCTGCTCTGTCCATCCAGGTCAGGCTCTGTCTGTCCGATTCTGGCTCTGTCTGTCCAGGTCAGGCTCTGTCTGTCCAGCCCTGCTCTGTCTGTCCAGCCCTGCTCTGTCTGTCCCGGTCAGGCTCTGTCTGTCCAGCCCTGCTCTGTCTGTCCAGCCCTACTCTGTCTGTCCAGCCCTGCTCTGTCTGTCCAGCCCTGCTCTGTCCATCCAGGTCTGGCACTGTCCGTCCAGGTCTGGCTCTGTCTGTCCCGGTCAGGCTCTGTCTGTCCAGCCCTGCTCTGTCCATCCAGGGTGTGGTTCTGTCTGTCCAGCCCTGCTCTGTCCATCCAGGGTGTGGTTCTGTCTGTCCGGTTCTGGCTCTGTCTGTCCAGGTCAGGCTCTGTCCATCCAGGTCAGGCTCTGTCTGTCCAGCCCTGCTCTGTCCGTCCAGCCCTGCTCTGTCTGTCCAGCCCTGCTCTGTCTGTCCCGGTCAGGCTCTGTCTGTCCCGGTCAGGCTCTGTCTGTCCAGCCCTGCTCTGTCCATCCAGGTCTGGCTCTGTCCATCCAGGTCTGGCTCTGTCTGTCCAGGTCAGGCTCTGTCTGTCCAGCCCTGCTCTGTCTGTCCAGCCCTGCTCTGTCCATCCAGGTCTCTCTCCCATCCCTCTGCTCAGGGATTTGCCCTTAATCCGGATCATTTTCCGATCTGGGTCACGGCTCCGTGTCCCTTGTGCCCAGGCCATGGGGGGTGTCCAGGCACAGGGGGTGACACCCAGGGTGACACCCAGGGAGCCCAGGCCGGGCTGTGGATCCATCCACCCCCCCTGCCTGGCACCAGGAGCCTCAGGACTGCCCAGGACCCAGGCAGGGGAGGAAGGATGCCCTTCCCTCCATTCCCTGCTGGTTCCTGGGGTGGGAATTAGGAACAAAACCCTTTTTTGGTTCCTTTAAAGAAGCAGGAGCCGGTAAGGCTCAGGCACAGATCAGCCCCAAGGGTCTCTCTGCCCTCTGGCACTTGGGTATAGCTCCAAATAAACCCATAAACCTTTGGGATTATAATTAAATAGGCTCTAATTAAACCCTAAATCTGTGGGGCAACCCCTCCCTAGCCAGGGGCAGAGGAAGGGGCTCAGCCCTGGGCATGAGGCTCTCACTGTGGTGTGCCCAGGGTCCTTCCTGGCAGTAAAAGAAACCCTAAAATAATAAAATAAATAAAAAATAGTAATAAAGAAATAATAATATAATAAATAAATAAAGAAACAAAAATTTAAAATAAAATAATGAAAAATATAAAAGTAAAAGTAAATAAAACACAGTAATAAAAATAACCAAAAATTTTAAAAAGTAAATAAAATAACCCTCCCATGCCTCCAGCCTGCCCCTCTCCAGGGAGGGCTTTGTCTGCCTGGAGCTGCTCACCCATTGGGATCTGGAGATGGATCTGCCTGAGCAGCACCTCCCCAAGGGCTCCTGTCACTCATCCACTGAGGGCAGGGACCATGGGACACCCCAGGGGACCAGGGACAACTCCAGGGACAGCCCCAGGCTGCAGCAGCCATTCCCCCTGGGGCTAGGGGAACGATGGGAGGGGGGTGTGGGGAGCTGCCAGGAGCTGGAGAACCCTCCCTGGATTTGGGAGAGGGACTGGGGCCAAGGACGGAGGGACAGGAGGCAGGGAATGGCTGCCAGTGGCAGAGGGCAGGGCTGGATGGGATCTTGGGAATTGGGAATTGTTCCCTGGCAGGGTGGGCAGGGGCTGGGCTGGAATTGCCAGAGCAGCTGTGGCTGCCCCTGGAGCCCTGGCAGTGCCCAAGGCCAGGCTGGGCATTGGGGCTGGCAGCACCTGGCACAGTGGGAGGTGGCCCTGCCATGGCAGGGGTGGCACTGGGTGGGGTTTCAGGTCCCTTCCCAACCAAACCATTCCATGAGTTCAGTGATTCCACCAAGGATTCCATCATCCCAGCTCAATGATTTCCCTGGTTAGCTACAGGAGAGGACCTGGATTTAAAACTGGAGAACAGAAAAGTAACCAGAGTGTCTGAGGTTGGAAATGGGGAGTGTGTGTTCTATTCCTATGGGGAATATGCCCTATTCTGATGTGGCAGTTCTCTGCTGTTCTTGGGGCAGTTTTCTTGATCTCTGCCCCAGCCAATCCTCCCTGCAGGAGATCTCTGCTGTCCATGGCCACTGAGTGTCCCTGCAGGGCTGATCCAATTCCAGCATCCCATGGGGAGATGCTGCGCCCAGGGCAGGAGCCAAGCATTCCTACCTGGATCCAATGTGAGCCTGGCACAGCACAGCAGCCTTTGCCCAGGGCATTGCCAGAGGAGCAGCTTCTGCTGCCCTGCATGGCCAGAGGGAGCCCAGGCCCATCTCCAGCAGCCCTGGAGCTGCAGAGGAAAACTCCCCCCTTGTGCAGGATCCCTGCTCCAGCAGAGCCACAGCTGGCACTGCAGGAGGGCTGAGCCCCCATGGGATGGGGCTGTGCCACCCCCTGACCCACAGCGTGCCAGGGCCTGCTCTCACTCTGCCAGGGGTGGTTTGTATTACTGCATTTGCATTTTATTTTTATTTTCTTTCCTAATAAAGAACTGTTATTCCTGCTCCCACATCTTTGCCTAAGAGCTCCTTAATTTCAAAATTACAATAATTCAGAGGGAGGGGGTTTGCATTTTCCATTTCAAGGGAGGCTCCTGCCCTCCTCAGCAGACACCTGGCTGTCCAAACCAAGACACAGAGCAATGAACCCCAGGCACTGAGCTGTGTAAAAAAAGCCATTTATTGCAGTTTTAACTGTATCAAAAAAACTCCAAAGGAAACAGGACAGGGATATACAGGCCACGTGTGGAACTGAACCAAAAGTTCTCAATTTCAAGGGATCTGGAGAAGGGTTTCACTGTCAGTGGCACAGCCAAAACGAAATTCCTTTCAATTCCAAGTTTTCCTGCCCCCCAAAGAAAGGGGAGGTGGCAAAAGCTGCTCAGTGAGATGTGGGGAGGGGACAGCCTGCACTAGGGGCTGTCACACCGAGCTGTCACCTGCTGCACTGGGAGGGGAATCACCCAGCCAGGGCAGCACCGAGGCACAGATCCAGCAGCTCCTGGGCCATCACTGGATCTCCCCCATGTAGAGCCTTTTGTCACTGGATGCAGAGAGAACTGAAGGGCAAGGAAAGAAAGGAATAAAGAAATTAAAACAATATACAAATTAAAACAATATTAAAAACTGAAATAGAATACAAGAATTAAAATCGAACATGAAAACTGAATTATAATACAAAAATGAAAATAGAATACAAAATTAAATAAAAAGCTAAAATGGAATACAAAAATTAAAACAATATAAAATATAAAAACTGAATACAAAAATTAAAATAGAATATGAAAACTGAAATAGAATGCAAAAATTAAAATACAAAAACTGAAATACAATGCAAAAATTAGAATATGAAAACTGAAAGAGAATCCAAAAATTAAAATACAAAAACTAAAATAGAATACAAAAATTAAAATGGAATATAAAACCTGAGATAGAATAAGAAAATTAAAATGGAACATAAAAACTGAGATAGAATAAGAAAATTAAAATGGAATATAAAAACTGAAATAGAATCCAAAAATTATAATACAAAAACTGAAATAGAATACAAAAACGACCCCAGTGGTTTGTGACCTCCCTGAGGGGAGGTCCTATGGATGAACCCCCATGCAGGGCTCCCCACTGGGGTTCCATGGATGAACCCCCCTGCAGGGCTCCCTTGGGTGTTCCCATGGATGAACCCCCCTGCAGGGCTCCCCACTGGGGTTTCCAGCCCGGGCAGTGCTGAGCTCCAGCCTGGGCTCTGCCAGCTCCGGGTGCCACTAGAGGGCACATCTGGCCAGGAAAGTGTCCCCAGGACAGCATGGCCTGGGAACAGGGAAAACCCAATGGCTCCCAGCTCCCCTGGCCCTGAGCCACAGCCACGGGATCCTTGAGCTGGGGGAACACCTCGAGACCATCACTGCCAGCCTGGCACCACCGCAGGGTCACCCCTGCCCACCAGTGCCACATCCCCAGGTGCTGTGAACACCTCCAGGGATGGGAACTCCACCACCAGGGCTGGACACTGGGCACGGGTCAGAAGGGCCAGATTCTGATGTCTTTGTGGAATTATAAAATCATCAGGGCTGGAAAATCCCTCTGAGATCATCGAGTCCAACCTTTAACCCAGCCCTGCCCATGTCCCCAAGTGCCACATCCACAGGGCTTCTAAATCCCTCCAGGGATGGGGATCCAGCACTGCCCTGGGCAGCTGTGCCAGGCTGGGCACCCTTTCCATGGGGAATTCTTCCCAAAAATCCACCCTGAGCCTGCCCTGGCCCAGCCTGAGGCCGTTCCCTCTGCTCCTGTCCCTGTTCCCGGCTGTGCCCTCCTGGCAGGAGCTGTGCAGAGCCACAAGGGCCCCCTGAGCCTCCTTTGCTCCAGGCTGAGCCCCTGCCCAGCTCCCTCAGCCTCTCCTGGGGCTCCAGCCCCTTCCTCTCTTCAGGGAATTCCCAAGAATGACCCAGAAGACACCAGCAGTGGTTTCATCCCTGTCCAGGAGAGCTCTGGGGGTTTCTGCACCATTCCCAGCCCAGTGTTTGTCACCCTGTCACAGCCTGGCTGCCTGTGCAGGTGAGAATCCTGCAGGGATTTATGGATTAACATCCCCAGGAGCTCCCAGCCAACAGCTGCACGACTCAATGGGTTTTTAGTAAGAGTTTTTTAATTGTTATCTGTGATTGATGGGCCAAGAGGAGCTGAGCACAGGATCCCACACCCAGAGAGGAGCTGGCTCTGCTCCTGCAGCACAGCCCCAGCCCAGCAGAGCTGAGGGTACCCAGAGCTCCCTGCCCCTTGCCTTGCCTTTGGGGGTGACTGCTGGGAATTTTTGGCTGCTGACCAGGCCAAGGTGAACATTTCCATGGAAACCCAGCACCCTGCAGTCCAGCCCAGCCCATGCTGGACCAGGAGATGGGAATGGAGCCTGTTCCCACCTTCAAATGCCTCTGAAAAGCCACCTGAGCTTTGCATCAGCCAGCTCTGAGTGTGGTGCCACCTCCAGAACAGGACCCAAACCCACTGCACCCACAGCTTCCTTTGGGTGGGATCTTGGCAATTGGGAATTGTTCCCTGGCAGGGTGGGCAGGGGCTGGGCTGGAATTGCCAGAGCAGCTGGGGCTGCCCCTGGAGCCCTGGCAGTGCCCAAGGCCAGGCTGGGCATTGGGGCTGGCAGCACCTGGCACAGTGGGAGGTGGCCCTGGGCTGCAATGAGCTGGCATTGAAGATCCCTTCCCACCCAAACCACTCTGGCATTCCCATTCCTCAATCCAGGATGGAAACCAGCAGCAAAAACCATTGCAGCAAATGGAGAAAGGAAAGGAAAGAATGATTTCCTGCATGGTTCCAGGTGCCCCCAGTGCCATTTGCCACAGGGGGTTTGTAGCCTGGCAAGGCCTGGTTCGAGAGGTTTGGGCTCTGCCAGGGTGCCCAGAGCAGCTGTGGCTGCCCCTGGAGCCCTGGCAGTGCCCAAGGCCAGGCTGGACATTGGGGCTGGCAGCACCTGGCACAGTGGGAGGTGGCCCTGCCATGGCAGGGGTGGCACTGGGTGGGATTTAAAGACCCTTCCAACCCAAACCATTCTGGGATTATGATTTTGTGATTCTTTGATTTGCTTCCTACAGCTTTTGGGACACTTAGGACCCCCCAGGCTCCCTGGTGATCCATGTCCTGAGGCCATCACCACACATGGTTATACCCCTGGCATCCCAGCCATTCCAAACCTGTTCCTCATATTCCCTGGGAAGGCCGGACAAGCCCTGGGCAGTGGCAGCCACCCCCAGCCCACAGAAAGAGCCACCCTGCTGCCCTCTGGGTGTCCCCAGCCCAGTCCCAGAGTCCCTGTGCTCAGCCCAGGCTGCCCCTACTCAACTGGAGATGAGCAAACCAAGCTCTGCCCCCCCTAAATCTGAGAATTGGCAATTCTGAGGTCACTTCCCAGAGGATCAGCAGCTCAGTGAGCCTGCAGGGGGGAGCACTTACTGATGGGTTCCTCGGGGTGGAAGGCCAGCTCATTGACAGAGCCAGCATGGCCAGGCAGCTTGTACAGGATCCTCCTGGAGGTGGTGTCCCACACGTACACAAACCTGCAACAGAGTCCTGCTGAGGGCAGCCATGGGCCAAGGAAAACGCCTGTGCCCCCAGCTGCTTCTGGGTCACCCTGATTTTTTAAGATTTTCTAAGCCTTCTGATATTCACATTCTTGTAACAAACTTTCTCACACACCTTGTGTAAATAACTCATTGTTTTGCATTCTTTTGTGGAGGAGGAGAAATTTGATGGGCTGTTGGTTTGTCCAGTGTCATTGGAGAGGCGGCACTGTTGTCACAGACATCTTTTATGGAAAATCCTTTCCTTAGGATTTTTCTTCCTGAGAAGCTGAGAGGCCTCAGGAACAAAATGTAACCAATGGTTATCTGCTGCTGTGGAATGCAACAGGTGCATCTGGGATTGGGCTCATGTGGTTGTTTCTAATTAATGGCCAATCACAGCCCAGCTGGCTCAGACAGAGAGTCTGAGACACAAACCTTTGTTATGATTCTTATTCTATTCTTAGCCAGCTTTCTGATGAAACCTTTTCTTCTATTCTTTTAGCATAGTTTTAATGTAATATATATCATAAAATAATAAATCAGCCTTCTGAAACATGGAGTCAGATCCCCATCTCCTCCCTCAACCTGAGACCCCTGCGAACATGGTCACAGCACTGTCACTTTTGGAAATCTATAAATGTCAGAGTCAGAAAATAAAATTCCCTTTTCTTCACCTTGAGAGCAGCACTGTGTGCTTGTGCTGTTTAGTGTCCTATAGTGACAGTTCTGCAGCTGGAATGATCTTTGTGAGGATAAACAGGAACTTCCCAGGAGAAAAATGGAAAAATGCTGCTCTGACAGGCCCAGGAGAGCAGAGGCTGAGCAGGGAGGAGTCAAGAGTTGGCAAAAACCTCCCTGCCAGCAGTGCACCTCACCCCTCAGGGCACAGAGATGGATTTGAAAGCTGTGAGGCCAAAGAAATCCTTGATAGTGCAGGGACAGGGAGGAAATCAGCACTGGGAATGGGGAGGAGGGGTCTCAGCCTCCCAAAGAGCCCCACACACTCTGTGCACATCCAGGCATCCCTGGGGCTGGCAGTGAGGAGCCCAGAGCCCCCCAGCCCCTGCTGCACTGCAGCCCCTCCCAGCCAGCAGCTCTAAAGATGGGATTCCTTCCTGCTGTGCCACATCAGCCACTTGCCAGCCTTTATTAGGGAGTGATGGGATCATGCTGAGCCCTTTGATCACTCTCTGCCAGGCCTCACCCACTGCTGGCTCCTGCCTGGGTTGAGAACCCCCCCAGCATCCTCCCCTGGCAGCACCAGGCACAGCTGAACTTTCACACTTCTCTAAAAAACAGTCTCAGAGTCAGGGAAACTGAGCCCAAAATCCCCAAATCCCAGTGTCTGCTGTGGGGAGCTCTGCTGGGACCTGCCCCAGGAGCTGTCAGAGCCCTGAGCTCCAGCAGCACCTGCAGAAAGAACCAAGTGACCCAAAACTCCAGGAACACCTGCCCAGAACAGGGCTCAGCCTGGCCACAGGGATCCAGGCAGGAGCTGCTCTCCCCAGGGCAGGAATCTCTGCTTCCCCAGGGCAGGGATTGCTGCTCTTCCCCCAGGGCAGGGATTGCTGCTCTTCCCCCAGGGCAGGGATTGCTGCTCTCCCCAGGGCAGGGATTGCTGCTCTCCCCTCTCAGGGCAGGGATTGCTGCTCTCCCCTCTCAGGGCAGGGATTGCTGCTCTCCCCCCAGGGCAGGGATTGCTGCTCTCCCCTCAGGGCAGGGATTGCTGCTCTCCCAGGGCAGGGATTGCTGCTCTCCCAGGGCAGGGCAGGGCAGGAATTGCTGCTCTCCCCTCTCAGGGCAGGGATTGCTGCTCTCCCAGGGCAGGGATTGCTGCTCTCCCCTCTCAGGACAGGGATTGCTGCTCTCCCCTCTCAGGACAGGGATTGCTGCTCTCCCCCCATGGCAGGAATTGCTGCTCTCTCCCCAGGGCAGGAATTGCTGCTCTCCAAGGCAGGGATTGCTGCTCTCCCCTCTCAGGGCAGGGATTGCTGCTCTCCCCTTAGGGCAGGGATTGCTGCTCTCCCCTCAGGCAGGAATTCTCCCTCCTCAGGCAGGAATTCTGCTCTCCCCAGGCAGGAATTCTGCTCTCCCCAGGCAGGAATTCTGCTCTCCCCAGGCAGGGATTGCTGCTCTCTCCCCAGGGCAGGGATTGCTGCTCTCCCCAGGGCAGGGATTGCTGCTCTCCCCTCAGGCAGGAATTCTCCCTCCTCAGGCAGGAATTCTGCTCTCCCCAGGCAGGAATTCTCCATCCTCAGGCAGGAATTCTGCTCTCCCCAGGCAGGAATTCTCCCTCCCCACTCAGAGCCCAGCAGGGCTGGGGGCAGTCACAGCCCCAGCTCATGCTGGGACAGCTGCCCCACTAAATCTGGACAGGGAGAGCTCAAGTTCTGCCTGTGTGCTATCAAGAAGCTCATTAATCTGGTGATTACTGCTGCTCCACGGCCTGGCCCCTGGCCTGCAGGAATTCCTGTCTCCCTGGCACTGGATTTGGGCCTGGATTTGCTCCAGGGGACATTGGTGTCCTTCACAGGGACCTTCAGACCCTGCTCTGCATCCTCCCTCTGCCCTTTCCACTCCTCAGCTCCCTTTACAGAATCGTTCATTTACAAGTCTGAGATGTGCCAATTGATTTTTTTTCTCCTTAATTAAAGGAGGAGTCATTAATGATCTGTGGAATCCCACCATGCAGGGATTTAACTGGGATTTGTGCTCCTCATCCTCCAACCCCACACACAGACCCTGCTCTCAAAGACCCCCCCAAGCTTCTGCCAGGACACCCAGGGCTCCAAGCCAGTGGCAAAGATGTCCCTGTCACCTGCTGGGGGATCCTGTGGTGGGACACGGCAGAACCTCAGCCAGCTTCTGACAATAATAACAACCAGATTTTACAACAGTCAGATGCTCCTCCACAGACCCCAAAGCAGCAGAAACACATCCCTGTGGAAAACAGGAAAACTCCCTGAGGGCTCTTTGGGATTTCCCACCTCTACACACAGCCCTGAGCCTGGAGATTCTGATCTAGGAACGCTGCAAATCCATCAGGGGCTGCTGGGGACAGAGGAATGCAGTGCAAACTCACCTGTCAGCAGAGCCCCCTGCAATTTTGCTGCCATCTGGGGACCAGGAGCACCTCAGAAGGTTCTAAAACAAAAGAACATGCACAGACCTATTTAGTTTCCCCCTTTTCCTTGAACTCAAATCACCATGAGACTTTAACCAGCACCACTTTAATGATCTCCCTTGGAAGATGAGATGGTAATTACAGATTTTATTTTATTGCTGGAAACAGCCAGTGCCTTGTTATTTTACACAAAGTAGATGGTAAGTGTAGAAAACACTTAATTTACAACTAATTACAAATGAACTGAGCAAAGAAATCTTGTTACTGAGGCTTTAATTGGAACCCACTTTGTGGATTCATCTTTCTTAAGAGTTCTTATTAAAGTCTTTCTGGCCTAAGCTTGAATTGAAAAAAAACAATTTAGAAGCAAGTTAATAGCAGAGGGAATTGAACAAGGAGTGGAGCACACTCACCTTCTCAAAATTATGGACATTTCCCTGGAAAATCTTCACACATCTCTCCTTGGGGGCAAAGGGCCTCACGTCCCAGATCCGAACTGCAACAGAGGGAGGGACAGAGGCTGAGGGGGACAGGGACAGGGACCCCTGGCAAAGCCCCCGTGCCCAGGACAGGCTCCCTGACCCCTCACTCCCCACAGGGAACCAGCAGCTTCCCCTGCAGGAGGCTTTGCCCTGGCAGAACAGCAGCAATGTGGAATTACAAAAACCTCCCAACCTGCCACCCCAAAATGGAGCCCCAGCTCCTCACAGGAGGCTTTTCCTCATCCTGACACATGCCATGGGCACGGCCCTGATGGGCTCAGCCTCACTGAGGGACAAGGGGACAGGCAGGGTGGCAGCTGGGCTGTCACTCCTGCTGAGGGGACACAGCCAAGCCACCTTGACACCAGCCAGAGTGCACAGATCACCTGTGCCACGGCTCTTGTCCCCAATGTCCTCCAGGAGCTGGGCTGTCACTCCTGCTGAGGGGACAAACCTGTGCCATGGCTCTTGTCCCCAATATCCTGCAGGATAACCTGTGCCATGGCCCCTGTCCCCACTGTCCTGCAGGATAACCTGTGCCATGGCTCTTGTCCCCAGTGTCCTGCAGCAGCTGGGCTGTCATTCCTGCTGAGGGGACACAGCCAAGCCACCTTGACACCAGCCAGAGTGCACAGATCACCTGTGCCACGGCTCTTGTCCCCAATGTCCTCCAGGAGCTGGGCTGTCACTCCTGCTGAGGGGACAAACCTGTGCCATGGCTCTTGTCCCCAATATCCTGCAGGATAACCTGTGCCATGGCCCCTGTCCCCACTGTCCTGCAGGATAACCTGTGCCATGGCTCCCGTCCCCAATATCCTGCAGGATAACCTGTGCCATGGCCCTTGTCCCCAGTGTCCTGCAGGATAACCTGTGCCATGGCTCCTGTCCCCAATATCCTGCAGGATAACCAGTGCCACGGCTCCTGTCCCCCAGAGTCCTGCAGGATAACCTGTGCCATGGCTCCTGTCCCCAGTGTCCTGCAGGATAACCTGTGCCATGGCTCCTGTCCCCAGTATCCTGCAGGATAACCTGTGCCATGGCTCCTGTCCCCAATATCCTGCAGGATAACCAGTGCCACGGCTCCTGTCCCCCAGTGTCCTGCAGGATAACCTGTGCCATGGCTCCTGTCCCCAGTGTCCTGCAGGATAACCTGTGCCATGGCTCCCTACAGGATAACCTGTGCCATGGCTCCTGTCCCCAATATCCTGTAGGATAACCTGTGCCATGGTTCCCTACAGGATAACCTGTGCCATGGCTCCTGTCCCCCCAATATCCTGTAGGATAACCTGTGCCATGGCTCCTGTCCCCAGTGTCCTGCAGGAGCTGGGACAAACCCCCTGAGGCAGCTGCTCTCCCATCAAGGACCCCAATTGAGGGTTCAGCTCTGGAGCCAAGCTCCCTGCAGCCCACCCCAGCTCAGCTGTGCCAGGATGAGCAGCCAGAGGTGTCCCTGGAGGTCAGCAGGGTGTACCTGTGTTGTCCATGGCGTTGGAGAGCAGGTAGGAGCCCTCAGAGCTGAGGCTCAGGCCCGTCACCGAGTCGGCGTGGCCCCGCATGGTGTAGGTGAGCTTGTTCTGCCGCAGGTCCCACACCTGGGACACAAACACACAAACACAGCCAGCACTGCTGCAGCTCCACAGCACCCACACAGGCCCTCAGCAGCAGCTGTGGGTGCCAGCTGCTGGAGATTGATGGGTGTCACAGGCATCTTTTATGGAAAATCCTTTTGATGGGATTTTTCCTCCTGAGAAGCTGAGAGGCCTCAGAAACGAAATGTAACCAATGGTTATCTGCTGCTGTGGGATGCAACAGGGGCATCTGGGATTGGGCTCATGTGATTGTTTCTAATTCATGGCCAGTCACAGCCCAGCTGGCTCAGGCTCTCTGGTCAGTCACAAGATTTTATTATCATTCCATTCCTTTCTTTGTTAGCCTTCTGATGAAATCCTTTCTTCTATTCTTTTAGTAGAGTTTAATATATCATTTTATATAGTTTATATCATTTTATATATATATCATTTTATATAGTTTATATCATTTTATAATATATCATTTTTATAGTTTAATATATCATTTTCTTTTAATATAATATATATCATAAAATAGTAAATCAGCCTTCTGAAACATGGAGTCAAGATTCTCATCTCTTCCCTTGTCCTGGGACCCCTGTGAACACCAACACAGATGGGAGTTGTAGAATAATGGGATTTGTGCCTTAGATTTGTAACTGGATGTGTTCAAACCCCAAGGAGTTACACAGCAGCAACCCCACACACACAGGAGCCAGGGAATGGCTGCCAGTGGCAGAGGGCAGGGCTGGGTGGGATCTTGGCAATTGGGAATTGTTCCCTGGCAGGGTGGGCAGGGGCTGGGCTGGAATTGCCAGAGCAGCTGTGGCTGCCCCTGGAGCCCTGGCAGTGCCCAAGGCCAGGCTGGACATTGGGGCTGGCAGCACCTGGCACAGTGGGAAGTGGCCCTGCCGTGGCAGGGGTGGCACTGGGTGGGGTTTCATCCTTTCCATCCAAACTACTCCATGATCCCATGAAAACATGAGGATGGAAGTTTATGGGTTTCTAGAAAGGCAGAATTTGCCTTTTAGAACATTTCCAAGTGAATACATTCAACCTCCAAGGAGTTCAATGTCAGCAGCCCCAGGCCTGCAGAATTCCTCCTCAACTGGCCCCAAAATCCCCCAAATCCCCTGGCACAGAGCAGGAGCTCCCCAGTTCCAGGCTGTTCTTCCCAAAGAGGGGCAGTGGGAGCAGCTCTGGTGGCAGTGCCACTCTAAGCACTGGCTGTGACAGGCTGGGGACAGCTCTGGTGGCAGTGCCACACCAAGCTCTGCATGTGACAAGATGGGAACAGCTCTGGCAGGCTGGGGACAGCTCTGATGGCAGTGTCACACCAAGCTCTGGCTGTGACAGGCTGGGGACAGCTCTGGCAGGCTGAGGGCAATTCTGCTGGGAGTGTCACACCGAGCACTGGCTGTGACAGGCTGGGGACAGGCTGGAGAGGGGCTGATGACAGCTCTGGTGGCAGTGCCACACAGAGCACTGGCTGTGACAGGCTGGGGACAGCTCTGGCAGGCTGATAACAGCTTTGGTGGCAGTGCCACTCTAAGCACTGGCTGTGACAGGCTGGGGACAGGCTGAGGCCATGGGGACAGGCTGAGCCCTGCAGCCCCAGGGCAATCAGCTGAATGAACGCTGAGCTCACTGGTAAATAAGAACTTTCCACACCATCAGGTGCCAGGGGAGCTGCAAAGTGGGCCAGAGGGCACAGAGGGGACGTCACCACGCTCTCCTCAGCTTACCTCACACATGGCTCTGTCCCAGGCTGCCAGCATTCCAGCCTGGCTCTGCAGGTGACAGCAGTGCTGGGACACCCGAATGCCACGCTGTCCCTGCCAGGCTGTCCCAGCTCCCTGCCACTTTACTGGCCCTGTACCACCAGCAGGGATGGACACAGCAGGCCCAGGGGGGTTGGGGATGGAAAATTCAGCAGGAGGCACCCACAGCTGTCCTGGACCAACACAGGGTGTGACAGGAGGAAAAGGGACACAGGGTCCTACCTTGATGTCATTGTCGATGCCTCCAGAGATGATCTGGTCACTGGTGTCATTGAAGGTGACAGCCAGGACCTGGTAGGTGTTCTGGAATGTCTGGACAGCAGCTTTTTTCCTGATATCCCACAGCTGGAGAGAAATGTGGCACTTGTAAGAGGTGGGCACAGATATTTAACAACAAAATCAAAGCAGAGATATTGGGAGAGACTCAGCCTGTTCTTCTGAAATGCCTTTGTAGGTCTCATAAAAAACATCAGATCTGCAGATCTTTACAAAAAACATGGAATCTGCTGTGTCTGGAGCACAGGAATGAAGGGAGGGAAGAAGAGACCAGCAGAGATTTCAGGAGAGGGAGAAAGGAGCCAGTACAGGAGATTACAGGAGAAAGAAGAGGCCAGCCCAGATTGCAGGAAGACTCTTCTCATGCTTTGCTAACCCAGAAAGAAACTCTGATTTCTGATTTTCTGTCCAGAAAGAATTCCAGGGACACCCCCAGGGCTGGGCACTGCAAACCTCCCTGGGCAGTTCCAAGGTTTGAGCCCCCTTTCCATGGGGAAATTCCTGCAGTGCCCACCCTGAGCCTGCCCTGGCCCAGCCTGAGGCCGTTCCCTCTGCTCCTGTCCCTGTTCCCTGGAGCACAGCCCGGCCCCCATGGGGTCCCTTGTCACACACATCTTTTATGAAAATCCCTTCTTTAGGATTTTTCTCCTGAGAAGCTGAGAGGCCTCAGAGATAAAATGTAACCAATGGTTATCTGCTGCTGTGGAATGCAACAGGGGCATCTGGGATTGGGCTCATGTGATTGTTTGTAATTAATGGCCAATCACAGCCCAGCTGGCTCAGACAGAGAGTCTGGGACAGCTGCCTTTGTTATTCATTCCTTTCTACTCTTAGCTTAGCCAGCCTTCTGAGATGAAACCTTTTCTTCTATTCTTTTAGTATAGTTTTAATGTAATATATATCATAAAATAATAAATCAGCCTTCTGAACCATGGAGTCAGATCCTCATCTCTTCCCTCATCCTCAGACCCCTGTGAGCACGGTCACAGTCCCCTCCTGTCAGGGACTTGTGTGGATCCAGAGCAGCAGAAAAATCCCAGCTGAGCAGCTCAACCTTCCCCACCCCCTGAGAAGTACAGAAAAAAAGAGAGCAGTGATTTGCTGTCACATTTCTGACTCTGAACTCAGAGCGATAATGCAACGAGTAACAAAAAGCTGAATTCAGCTCAGATAAATGGGAAGATCCTAAAACTTTTCCACCATTTTTTCCAGGTTTTGCCCAGGGCACACACCTGTGGCATTCACATTTTCTGAAACAATCCCCTTGCCGAGGATTTTTCTCCTGGGAAGCTGAGAAGCTCAGAGAAAAGGAAAACAATTCTTCTCTCATTTGCTTCTCCTGTGCTGTGCTCAGTGGAATGTGTTTGGAGATTGGTTACCCACAGGTGATTGTTCCATTGGATTCTGCTGGGAGTTGTTTTCACTCTTTGGCCAATCAGGGCCAAGCTGTGCCAGGACTCTGGAGAGAGTCACGAGTTTTTCATTGTTATCTTTTTAGCATTCTGTAAGTATCCTTTCTGTATTCTTTAGTATAGTTTAGTATTCTTTAATATAATATAGTATTATAAAATAATAAATGAGCCTTCTGAGAACATGGAGTCAGACTCATCATTCCTGCCTGCCATGGGGCACCCCACAAACCCAGCACACACTGACCTTGACAGTGCCATCGTCGCTGCCGGTGCAGACGAGCTGGGGTCCCCTCCGGGCAGGGTAGCAGGAGTTGACAAAGGACGTGTGGCCCTTGAGCCTCTTGACCCTCTCCCCTGTCTCGCTGTCCCACACAGCCACAGTTTTGTCGGTGGATGCTGAGAAGAGCATGCTGCAGGCAACAAGCACAGTGAGGGCTCAGCTCCCTTCCCACCTCCCTTCACCTGTGTCCTGCATTGCCAAGCAAATTGTATCTGTTTGCCATCTGCATGGCAGCTGTCTCCTGTTCATGGGCAGTTTTCCTTATCTCTTCCACGCCCACTCCTCCTGCTGATAACAGCTATGGAATGTCCCTGCATGGCTGATAAGAACTACAGCATCCCATTGGCAGATGGGAGCCCAGAGGGAGGAGCCAAGCATTCCTACCCGGATAGAATCTGGAGATTCTGGAACACCAGCACGGCTTCTGCACTGCATTGCCCAGAGGAACAGCAGCTGCCTCTTGCCCTGGATCTGCAGAGGCAGAGACTGCACCTTTCTCCAGGATCCCTGCTCCAGCAGAACCAGCCCTGGCACTGCAGGAGGGCTGAGCCACAATTCCAATGGTTCTGCTGCCACCAGCCTGACCCACAGGGTGTCAGGCTGGGTTCTGGCTCTGGCACTGTTGCTTTAGTTCACTGCATTGTTTATTTTATCCTTTTGTCTTCTTCCTTTCCCTAGTAAAGAACTGTTATTTCCTGTTCCCATATTATTTTTTTTTGCCTGAGAGCCCCTTAATTTATAATTTATAGCAATTTGGAGGGAGGGGGTTTGCATATTCTCCATTTCAGGGGAGGCTCCTGCCTTCCTCAGCAGACACCTGTCTGTCCAAACCAAGACAACCAGGAACCAGAGGGAGAAGAACCTCCCCCTTTGGTGTTTTGGAGGAGCCTGAAACACTGACTGACACTGGAACAGCTGCACAGACAAACTCCCCTCAATCCCTGCTGGAAATTGGTTTTCTTCCTCCTCAAGCAGCATCTGGGATGAGCACAGCTCAGCACAGCTCAGCAGCACTGGTGGAACAGCCTTTTAAATTAACCAGTATCACACTTGTTCTCTCTTCTCCTCCACAATGACTCCCAGGCATGCAACACAAACTTCCCTCTGTGCCCCAAAACTGCATCAATGACACTGGGGGGGTCACAGGAGCCCCCAGATCCTTTGCCCACACTACAACGATTTGGTGACTATGGACTGAGCACAGGTAACAATGCCAGAATCATTTAGGTTGGAAAAGACTTCCAAGATCATCAAGTCCAAGCTGTGCCAAATTCCCAGCTCAGAGCTCTGAGTGCCACATCCAGGAATTCCTGGGACACCCCCAGGGCTGGGCACTGCAAACCTCCCTGGGCAGCCCCTGCCAAGGCCTAAGCCCCCTTTCCATACAGAAATTTTACCCCAATATGCAAAAATGGGACTTTAAGGACTTTCATTCTGTTGTTGGTGTGAGGGGTTTGGAGCTGTGGGGAACAGGAAATATTCCCTGCCAGAAGGGGCTGGGGTAGGGCCACCTCTGCTGCTGGGGCTTGCATTGGATGGAGATTCCCTTGTGGGAAAAGCCTTTGGGATTCTGGTGTTCAGGATGCCAGAGCTGAGGTGGGAAAAGAGCTGCAAGGACATCGAGTCCCAGCTGATCCCCACCTTGTCCCCAGCCCAGAGCTCTGAGTGCCACCTCCAGGCATTCCTGGGACACCCCCAGGGCTGGGCACTGCAAACCTCCCTGGGCAGCCCCTGCCAAGGCCTGAGCCCCCTTTCCATGGGGAAATTCCTGCAGTGCCCACCCTGAGCCTGCCCTGGCCCAGCCTGAGGCCGTTCCCTCTGCTCCTGTCCCTGTTCCCGGCTGTGCCCTCCTGGCAGGAGCTGTGCAGAGCCACAAGGGCCCCCTGAGCCTCCTTTGCTCCAGGCTCAGCCCCTGCCCAGCTCCCTCAGCCCCTCCTGGGGCTCCAGCCCTGTTCCCTGAGCAGCACAGAGCCCCTGCCCTCACCTGCCATCCGTGTTGTAGTGCAGCTCCATGACAGCCCCGCTGTGTCCCTTCAGGGTGGCAAAGTTGTCACAGTCCCCGTAGACGTTCCAGAGCACTGGGGGACACCAAGGGACAGGTGAGCACAGGAAAGGCACAGGAACAGCCTGTGCTGTGCATGGAGCTGATCTTTGGGGTTTCAGAAAAGGGCAGGATGGACCATCCCCAGTGCTGAGTCCCAGCTGGGACATTCACAGCAGTGACAAAGCATCAGCTGAGCCCCAGGGCAAAGGAGCTTCAGGGATCTTGGTTAAGGTGAATTTATTAAAAAAAATAAAATCTTTGCTTCAGCAAGCCTAAGCATCAAAACCTGCATTTCTGCAGACCTCTGGAACCCATGTGACAGGGACACAGGGTTGTCACAGCCTGCTCCAGCTGTGGGAAATGGAAAGATAGAAACTGCCACAGACACTGGAGGGTTCGATTTGCAGCCTTGAAGGAGCTTGGCTTGATGTGAAAATAAAGCATGCAGACATTAAGTAGAAAAATCATAAACTTATGTTTCTATAGTTAAGAATATGCCTTAAGTAAGTGAGAAACTGTACTGATAAGATGGTGAAAGGTTTCTAATGTAAGGGTGAAATTGTATAGAATAAGTTAGGAGTTTAGATGCTATAACAGAAGTATACATATATATGTGTGTGTATAATAGAAGTACATGTAATAACAACCTATTGGTTCAAGTATTTGCATTGCAGTAAAAGTAAGTAAAGGTGACAGGTTAGAAAAGCAAAACATTCTCTGTGGTGACTGTCCATAAGGTTAGAAAGTTATGTACGGTCCTGCAACAAAGAATTTGTAACTATCTTGAGCTATGACCACTGCTTACTGTCTCAAAATCTCCCAACCTCTGGGAGTGATGTTTATTTAAACAATAAATGGGACCTGATTGTGGTCCCATCCCTTCAATTAATGCAACAACAATAACACCAGCAAGGCAAATTTCCAGCACCAGCAGGATGGCACCTGCCACAGGAGCTGGGAAAAGCTTCCTGGGGAAGCAATTCACACCCAGGAGCAGGGGAAGGCTGAGCTAAAACCCCTCAGCAGCGGGGCCTGAGCCCGGGGGACAGCAGGGGACAGCAGTGGCACTCACAGATGAGCCTGTCGAAGCCAGCTGAGGCCAGGGTGTTGCCGTTGGGGTGGAACTTGCAGCAGTAAACCTCTCCCTCGTGTCCTGACAGCAGCATGATGGGGGCCTGCAGCGAGGAGCAGCGGGGAGGGCCCTGCAGGACACAGGGGACACCGTGAGGGGACAAGGGACAAGGCCAGGAGATGGCCAGCCTGCCACCCCTGGTGAGCATCTTCACCTTCCCACCAGAATTCCAGAATCCTAGCACTACTGAGGCTTGAAATGAGCTCCAAGATCATCGAGTCCAGCCTGTGCCCCATCCCCACTTTGTCCCCAGCCCAGAGCTCTGAGTGCCACATCCAGGAATTCCTGGGACACCTCCAGGGATGGGCGGTGCAAACCTCACTGGGCAGCCCCTGCCAAGGCCTGATGACTCCTTCCATGCAGAAATTTTCCCCAATATGCAAAAATGGGACTTTAAGGACTCTCTGTTGTTGGTGTGAGGGGTTTGGAGCTGTGGGGAACAGGAAATGTTCCCTGCCAGAAGGGGCTGGGGTAGGGCCACCTCTGCTGCTGGGGCTTGCATTGGATGGAGATTCCCTTGTGGGAAAAGCCTTTGGGATTCTGGTGTTCAGGATGCCAGAGCTGAGGTGGGAAAAGAGCTGCAAGGACATCGAGTCCCAGCTGATCCCCACCTTGTCCCCAGCCCAGAGCTCTGAGTGCCACCTCCAGGCATTCCTGGGACACCCCCAGGGCTGGGCACTGCAAACCTCCCTGGGCAGCCCCTGCCAAGGCCTGAGCCCCCTTTCCATGGGGAAATTCCTGCAGTGCCCACCCTGAGCCTGCCCTGGCCCAGCCTGGGGCCGTTCCCTCTGCTCCTGTCCCTGTTCCCTGGAGCACAGCCCGGCCCCCCCGGCTGTGCCCTCCTGGCAGGAGCTGTGCAGAGCCACAAGGGCCCCCTGAGCCTCCTTTGCTCCAGGCTGAGCCCCTGCCCAGCTCCCTCAGCCTCTCCCGGGGTTCCAGCCTGTTCCCCATTCCCCGGACCCGCTCCAGCCCCTCCCGAACCGAGGGCCCAGAACCGCACTGAGCACCAGAGGTGCCTCAGCAGTGCCGAACCCCAACCCGCTCGTGGCCCTTCCTTCCTACAGGAGACACCCCTGCCCCTCTCCCCCCAGCTCTCCATCCCACCCGGTTCTCCTCCCACCCTCCCCTCACGTTCCCCCGTTACCGCCTGCAGCAGAGCCCCGGACGCCGGCTGCCCCCCTGCGCCGCCCGTGCCCGGCGCCCCCGGTAGGTCATGGCGGGGCCGCTTGGCGGGCACAGGGACGAGCGGGAGGTCGGGGCCGGGCGCAGGGGCGGCTCCGGGAGCGGCTCCAGGGGCGACGGGGCCCGGGGGGGCGCCGGGCGCCGGGCCGGGACCAGGCCCGGGACCCGGGACCTTTCGCTTCTGCTGCTCGATCATGGCGGGCACCGGGCCCCGCCCCCCACGCCCCATTGGCTGCCGGCGCCGCACCCGCCGCGCTGATTGGCGGAGCGCCGTGGATATCCCGCCCCCAGACACGGTGCCGGCACGCCGGGCATAGAGCGGGGAGCGCGGCGCCTTCTGGCGCGCCTCGCTCTGATTGGAGAAAAGCGGGCGCTGGGCAGCATGGGTAAGGCTGATTGGCTGTGGTCTGCCACACGGCAACATTGCGCTCTGTGATTGGCGGGGAGCGCGGCCTCTCAGCGTGAGGGCGTTATGCTGGGGGTGGCTGAGGCGATGGCGGCGCCCTGGTGTTGCTGCTCTGGGCGCTGACCAGTCCCCACCGCCCCGTGGGCTCCGGGAAGAGTCGTTCTGTCCAACCGCGCTGGTCCGGGTCAGTCCTGCACCGGGGCACTGCGGGTGCCGCTCGGGTCCATCCCCGCGCTGCTCAAGCCGCTGAGCCCCGAGGGCTCTGGGGGGCCTCTCTGGGGGCTCTGTGAGGGTTTTCGGGCGTTAATGAAATGTTTGTTTCCTCAGCATCCTGCAGAGGAGATGCTGTAGCGTGGGGTTGATCCTGCTGGCTGTCACGGCACCCAGGGAGGCGATGGAGCCGCTCCCCGAGCTCTACTCCATCTTCCAGGGCGAGGTGCGGGAGCGACCGGGGCCGTGCTCTGGGTGAATTCATTGTTGGTCCAGCCGGGGTTTAAGGCGGGGAGGTTTGGGTGGCGGACGGCTCTGTACGGGTGCACACATCTGTGTCCGTGGAGTTGTTAATGTGCAGGTGTGGGGGCAGCAGGGGAGAGGCGATGTCCTCTTCTGTCACCTGATTCCCCGCCTGCAGAGCTCGGAATTCCAACCTCAGCAGCACCTGGAGCTGCTGGAGAGAGCCCAGAGGAGCCCACGGAGCTGCTGCAGGGCTGGAGCCCCTCTGGAGCCAGGCTGGGAGAGCTGGGGGTGCTCCCCTGGAGAGGAGAAGGCTCCAGGGAGAGCTCAGAGCCCTTGCAGGGCCTGAAGGGGCTCCAGGAGAGCTGCAGAGGGACTGGGGCCAAGGATGGAGGGACAGGAGGCAGGGAATGGCTGCCAGTGGCAGAGGGCAGGGCTGGATGGGATCTTGGCAATTGGGAATTGTTCCCTGGCAGGGTGGGCAGGGGCTGGGCTGGAATTGCCAGAGCAGCTGTGGCTGCCCCTGGAGCCCTGGCAGTGCCCAAGGCCAGGCTGGACATTGGGGCTGGCAGCACCTGGCACAGTGGGAGGTGGCCCTGGGCTGCAATGAGCTGGCATTGTAGATCCCTTCCCACCCAAACCACTCTGGCATTCCCATTCCTCAATCCAGGATGGAAACCAGCAGCAAAAACCATTGCAGCAAATGGAGAAAGGAAAGGAAAGAATGATTTCCTGCATGGTTCCAGGTGCCCCCAGTGCCATTTGCCACAGGGGTTTGTAGCCTGGCAAGGCCTGGTTGGAGAGGTTTGGGCTCTACCAGGGTGCCCAGAGCAGCTGTGGCTGCCCCTGGAGCCCTGGCAGTGCCCAAGGCCAGGCTGGCACAGTGGGAGGTGTCCCTGGGGTGGTACCAGATGGGATTTAATTCCCTCCAGCCCAACCCCTTCCCTGATTCTCTGCCAATCTCCAGCCCAGTGAGCTGGGCAGGTTTGTTGTGCAGATTCTCCCCTCTTTGGGAAGGGATTTCCTCCATCTCTGCTCTGGGTTTTCTCCCCAGGTTGCTGCAGTGACAGATTATGGTGCATTCATCAAAATCCCAGGCTGTAGGAAACAAGGTTGGTACCTGTGCAGTTATTTCATTGTTGCTGTGGCCAAGGCAAGCAGCCAGCTCAGAATTAAAGGCTTTCAGAAAGAAATCAGCAAATGAGTGTTTCCTAAATTAGGAAGAAATTTGGAAAGCATTTAGAAGAGGATGGACTTTTGCATGATTGCCAAACACAAAGGAGTTTTTGGTAACTTCAGGATAGCTTGGGGTGGGATTTTGGGTTTTTTTTACCTTCAGATTTTAGTGGAGCTTTTGGGAACTTCAGGGTATTTCAGAGATTTATTTGAAAGTAATGGCAGAACTGTAGAAATTCTGCAATTTGCCCAATTTCCTCCCTTTGATTGTCAGTGTGAATGAGTGGAGAAAAAAGACTAAAAGAAATGAAGTGAAAGAAATGAATTAAATCAAAAGTAGGGGAAAATTAGATTTAATTTTGTGCCTGATTTAATTCTGTGTCTGATTGTGGGACAGCTGCAGCCCCCCAGGAGCCCTGCCCTGCTCCCTGCAGGATTTTTGGGCAGAATTGTGGCTGCTGGGGAGGCACAGGGTGCCCTGGAATGGGGCTGGACCAGCCATGTGCTCCCAGATTTCTCCTCCTGCATGTGAAAAACAGCCATCACTTGTTTTGAACATTGTAAAAGTTTAATAGTAATAAAATGGTTCTAAAAATAGTAATGTAATTTATAGAGTAATAAAAATTTGGACAACTAGGATTAGGACGATAGGAGACAATAAAAATATAGAGTTAGGGACAGTCTGGGTTCATCTTTCTGGGCAAAATAAGCCTGAAAAAGGACACACAGCAGATTTGGGGTGAGATTTGGGGGATTTGGTGGGGTTGAGGGGGAAATGGGGCAGGAGAAGGGGGATTTTGGGTGGCAAAGTTAACAGAGGATTAACCCTTAAGAGCAACGGCCTGTTGCATATTCATGCACCTCATCCATGATGCAGAAATTCCATTCAAACTCAGGATTCTGGCTGGGCAGGGTCAGCTTCTTCAGGGCAGGAAGAAGTTCATTTCTTCTCATAAGGGAGCAAGAAATTCTTTTTCTCTGAAAGTTTCAGGTGCCCTGTGGCTGCTGTCTGGTGCCAGTACCTCAGTCCTCTCTTTAAAAAGTATTTTACATAGCACAGTTTCTATTTTAACATTTTGTTATAACCTAAAACTGTCTTTAACAGACCACTTAAGAAAATTAATAGAGTATAATTTTCTAACATAACATGCATAATATTAATTTTAATCTTGGTGAAAAGTCAACCATAAAATAGGCATTTTTCACACTGCAGAACTCTGCTCTGCACTGGCAATAACCAAACTCCAGTTCAGGCTGGGGGGTTCTCACCTGCCTCAGCAGTTAAAAAAATATATATATATATTACTAATAAATATATTATTCACAAATGTTTTTGTTTATTATTCATAAATATATTTATTACTTGCAGAGCCCTGCTCTCCACTGTCAGTACCCAAATCCCAATCCAGTTTGGGGTGTTGTCATCTGTCTCAGCAGTTAAAAAATCAGAGCACCCTCTAAAAATATATATATATTACTAATAAATATATTATTCACAAATATTTTTGTTATTATTAATAATTCATAAGCATATTTATTATTTATAAATAAATATATTACTTGCAGAGCCCTGCTCTCCACTGTCAGTACCCAAATTCCAGTCCAGGCTGGGCTGTTGTGTCCTGTCTCAAAATATTGGAGCTAAAAATACATCTATTACTAATAAATATATTATTCACAAATATATTTGTTATTATATTTATTATATTTATTAATAAATTTGTTTATTATTTATAAATATATTTATTCCTTGCAGAGCCCTGCTCTCCTCTGTCAGTACCCAAATCCCAATCCAGTTTGGGGTGTTGTCATCTGTCTCAGCAGTTAAAAAATTGGAGCACCCTCTAAAAAATATATATATATTACTAATAAATATATTATTCACAAATATTTTTGTTATTATATTTATTCATAAATGTGTTTATTATTTATAAATAAATACATTACTTGCAGAGCCCTGCTCTCCACTGTCAGTACCCAAATTCCAATCCAGTTTGGGGTGTTGTCATCTGTCTCAGCAGTTAAAAAATTGGAGCACCCTCTAAAATACATCTGTTACTACTAAATATAGTATTCAAAAATATATTTGTTATTCTTTTTTACTCATAAATATATTTGTTTTATGTAAATGTATTTATTACTTGCAGAACCCTGGTCTGCACTGTCACTCATCCAAATTCCAACCCAGACTGGGGTGATGGCACCTGTCTCAGCAGTTAAAAAATTGGAGCACCTAAAAAAATATATATATATTGGAGCACCTAAAAAAATATATATATATTACTAATAAATATATAATTCATAAATATATTTGTTTTTTATAAATATATTTATTACTATCAGAGCCCTGCTCTCCACTGTCAGTACCCAAATTCCAGTCCAGGCTGGGCTGTTGTGTCCTGTCTCAAAATATTGGAGCTAAAAATACATATATTACTAATAAATATATTATTCACAAATATATTTCTTATTGTATTTATTATATTTATTAATAAATGTGTTTATTATTTCTAAATATATTTATTACTTGCAGAGCCCTGCTCTCCACTGTCAGTACCCAAAGAAATAGTTTTTAAATTGTATTTATTAATAGAATGTGGTATAACAACACCTTCCTCCCACACCCCAAAGGATTTTCTGCTCCCAGCCACTTTGGAAACTTGGAAACTGCAAATCCAAGGTTCAGTGGAGAATCTTCTGTATAAAACTGAAGAAAGGATGAGCTAAGGATGAAATGAACACTAATAATTGTTGTATTTTATTGTCTATTTCATTTATTAGTTTTATTATTTTCTAAACTCCATCATTAAT
This sequence comes from Molothrus ater, assembly GCF_012460135.2. Taxonomy (NCBI): domain Eukaryota; kingdom Metazoa; phylum Chordata; class Aves; order Passeriformes; family Icteridae; genus Molothrus; species Molothrus ater. Next base: position 1,413,525 of record NC_050501.2, read on the forward strand.
TTTATTATCTCTTGTTTTAATATTTTATTAAGTTTACTACTAATTTATCTATTAAATAATAGTTAATTAATTTATTAATCAATAATTAATTAGTTTTATTTGTTAATTTTAATTCATGTATTACTTTATTTATAGTTAGTTTATTAATTTTATTTATTAATTTATAATTAATTTATTAATTTTCTTATTGATTTATAGTGAATTTATTAATTTTATTGATTAATTGATGAACCCTAGCACATTCATTCCACACCTGTGTCATTCCCTGCATCCCCTGAGGAGCTGCTCTGTGCCAGGCACAGCTGGGGCTGATTCTGTCCCTTCTGTCCATCCCTGGGGCTGATTCTGTCCCTTCTGTCCATCCATGGGCTGATTCTGTCCCTTCTGTCCATCCCTGGGGCTGATTCTGTCCCTTCTGTCCATCCATGGGCTGATTGTGTCCCCTCTGTCCCATCCATGGGCTGATTGTGTCCCCTCTGTCCCATCCCTCAGGAGCTGCTCTGTGGCAGGCACACCAGGGGCTGTTCTGTCCCCTCTGTCCCATCCCCTGAGGCTGATTGTGTCCCCTCTGTCCCATCCACTGGGGCTGTTCCTGTCCCCTCTGTCCCATCCCCTGGGGCTGATTGTGTCCCCTCTGTCCCATCCCTGGGGCTGATTCTGTCCCCTCTGTCCCATCCCTGGGCTGATTGTGTCCCCTGTGTCCCATCCCTGGGCTGATTGTGTCCCCTGTGTCCCATCCCCTGGGGCTGTTCTGTCCCCTCTGTCCCATCCCCTGGGACTGATTGTGTCCCCTCTGTCCCATGCCTGGGGCTGTTCCTGTCCCCTCTGTCCCATCCCTGGGCTGATTGTGTCCCCTCTGTCCCATCCCTGGGGCTGTTCCTGTCCCCTCTGTCCATCCCTGGGGCTGATTGTGTCCCCTCTGTCCCATCCCTGGGGCTGTTCCTGTCCCCTCTGTCCCATCCCTGGGGCTGATTGTGTCCCCTCTGTCCCATCCCTGGGCTGATTGTGTCCCCTGTGTCCCATCCTCCTGCAGGCCTGGTGCACAGGACCCACATGTCCTCCTGCCCCGTGGACAAACCCGCAGAGATGCTCGACGTGGGGGACAAGGTCTGGGTGAAGCTCATAGGGAGAGAGGTAACCCTGATTCCAATCCAATGCCCTGGGGTTCATTAACACTGGTGGCTCGTTCATCCTGCTAATTGTGGGCTTTGCAGATGAAGGATGACAAGCTGAAGCTCTCCCTCTCCATGAAGGTTGTTCACCAAGGCACAGGGAAGGACCTGGATCCCAACAACGTTTCCCTTGAGTGGGTAAATCTGAGCAGAACAGAGGGCATGGCTGCCCAGGGGGCACAGGGCATGGCTGCCCAGGGGGGCACAGGGCATGGCTGCCCATGGGGCACAGGGCACAAAGAATGGCTGCCTGTGGGGCACAGGGCATGGCTGCCCATGGGGCACAGGGCATGGCTTCCTATGGGACACAGGGCATGGCTGCCCATGGGGCACAGGGCATGGCTGCCCAGGGGGCACAGGGCACAAAGAATGGCTGCCCAGTGGGGGCACAGGGCATGGCTGCCCAGGGCATGGCTGCCCATGGGGTACAGGGCATGGCTGCCCAGGGGGGGCACAGGGCATGGCTCCCTATGGAACACAGGGCATGGGCTGGCCGTGGGACACAGGGCATGGCTCCCTATGGGACACAGGGCATGGGCTGGCCGTGGGACACAGGGCATGGCTCCCTATGGGACACAGGGCATGGCTGCCCATGGGGCACAGGGAATGGCTCCCTATAGGACACAGGGCATGGCTCCCTATGGGACACAGGGCATGGCTCCCTATGGGACACAGGGCACGGCTGTCTATGGAACACAGGGCATGGCTCCCTATAGGACACAGGGCATGGCTGCCCAGGGGACACAGGGCATGGCTCCCTATGGGACACAGGGCATGGCTTCCTATGGAACACAGGGCATGGCTCCCTATGGGACACAGGGCATGGCTTCCTATGGAACACAGGGCATGGCTCCCTATGGGACACAGGGCATGGCTTCCTATGGAACACAGGGCATGGCTCCCTATGGAACACAGGGCATGGCTCCCTATGGGACACAGGGCATGGCTTCCTATGGAACACAGGGCATGGCTTCCTATGGGACACAGGGCATGGCCGCCCAGGGGGGCACAGGGCATGGCTCCCTATGGAACACAGGGCATGGCTGCCCAGGGGGGCACAGGGCATGCCTTCCTCTGCCAAAGGGCAGGGCTGTGTGGCAGCAGCTCTCTGGCCACAGGGAACAGCACAACTTTCCCAGGCATTGTCCTGAGGAAGGCTGTGAGAAGATCAGAGAAGAGAATGAGAAACAATTCTTACCTTCACTTGCTGCACCTGTTGCTGTGCTGTGTGGAATGTGCTATGGAGATTTGTTTACCAAAGGGTGGTGTCTTAATTAGCCAGTGGTGATGGTGTTTTGATTAGAGGACCAATTAAGTCTATTTGTATTGTAACTGTCTATAAAAGCAATGGGTTTCTTAAAAAAGATAGATATTGATCAGCCTTCTGTGAATCATGGAATCAGTGCTAATTATCACCCTGCCAGGGGACAGGGATGGAGGGGATTTTGGGAAGGAATTGTTCCCTGGGCTGGAATTGCCAGAGCAGCTGTGGCTGCCCCTGGATCCCTGGCAGTGCCCAAGGCCAGGTCAGCTCTGCTCTTTGGGTTTAGAAAGTTTTACTTTGAGAGTGTCCTGGTTTTGCATGGGAGACTATTGCAGGAAATCCAGGACTCCTGCACTGCTGACCAGTGTGATCCAGCAGAAGCCTTTGTTACATTTACACACAGTTTCAGAGACTCTGCAAACTGCTAAGTACACACTGCTTGATTGGTGCCTTGGTCTTGCTCTCTGTTTAGTGCCTGCATTTCTCACAGTGTGGGATTGGTTACAGTGCAGGTGTTTCACAGCCCTCTGTTATCCTGTCCTTGCCATCTTGGTATTTGGTTTCTCAGCCCCTTCTTTCTTCATTTGCACAATTTATGTTCCAACAGCCTTGAGGAGTCCCTGAGGCTTTGACAGCAAACTCAGGAGCAGGCTGGCTGTGCCACTATGGCCTAACCCTGCAAATCCATTGCAGCAGGAGACATTTATGAAAGTGATTATCAATGCAGGGTGACCCCAGTGTAGGGAATGATGTGCTCTGAGTCCATGCCTCAGAAGGCTGAACAAATGCTTTATTAAGCTGTGCTTTATTACACTAAGACTGTACTAAATTATAGACATGCTGTACTAAAAGGGATACTAAAGAAAAACCTGGGAGTGTCTGAGACAGCCAGGACACAGCTTGGACCCAACTGGCCAAGGGATCAAAACAACCCTCAGCAGTGTCCAATTAACAAATCACTTTGGGTAAACAATCTCCATAACACATTCCACATGTGCCAAACAACAGGAGCAGTGAATAGAGATAAGAATTGCTTTCTCTTCTTCTCTGAGCTTCTCACTGCCTTTCCCTAGGGGAGAAATCCTTGGGATCTTGTGCCTGCTGCTCTCTGTGAAGAGAGCTATGGCCACAAGTGATCTGAAAATTAGTGAAATCTTGAATTAGCAAACCAAAACCACCACACCAAATAACCTTTAAAAGCCTTGTGGTCGTACAAAAATGTAAAAGCCTTTTGTTTGTACAAAAATGTGGGATTAAAGATGAGAATGGATTGAAAATGGAGCTGTTCTTGTCCTCCCAGCCAGGATGAGAGGAAGAAACGCTCCTTCAGGGACTACACGAGCCAGAAGATCACCCTGGAGGCTGTGCTGAACACGGTGTGCAAGAAGTGTGGCTGCAAAGGTGGGTCTGGGCTGCTGCTTTGTGCCTCTGTCCCAGCCAGGCACTGAGCCTTGCTGGGCTTGGATCAGTGTCTGTCTCGTGGTTGGAATCCCAAAATGGTTTGGGTTGGGAGGGACCTGAAATCCCACCTGATTCCAGTCCCCAGGGACACCTCCCACCATCCCAGGCTGCTCCAAGCCCTGTCCAGCCTGGCCTTGGACACTGCCAGGGATGCAGGGGCAGCCACAGCTGCTGACATGGTTACATGTGGTTGTAAGGACTGAATTTTGGTTCTATGTTTGTCCTTTAGAGGAGGGAGTTTTTATCACTTGCTACAAAACAAAAGAATTAATTCAAGTCCTTAAAAAAAATTAAATATTTATTCCTTAAAACCACACCCCTTTGGGCTACTACTGGTGAGGGGCCAGTGGAGGGCACAAAGGTGATGAAGGATTGGAGAGATGAGGAGAGACTGAGGGAGCTGGGCCTGGTTGTTGTGGAGAAGAAAACAGAGAAATCCCATCAATCCACACAAATATCCCCAGGGCTGTCAGAGCATGGTGCAGACTCTGCTCAGGGACAGGACCAGGAGTGATGGCAAGAAAGGAAAACACAACGAGGAGGAACTTCTGTCCATGAGGAGTGGCAGAGAACAGGCAGGGAGTGGAGTCTTCTTCTCTGGAGCCATCTCAACCCCCTGGATGTGTCCCTGTGCCACCTGCTCCCGGTGATCCCTTCAACCCCAACCATTCTGTGCCTCCTGCTGGGAGGCAGAGTCATTTAGGTGGGAAAAGAGCTCCAAGATCATCGAGTCCAGGCTGTTCCTGATCCCCACCTTGTCCCCAGCCCAGAGCCCTCAGTGCCACCTCCAGGAATTCCTTGGGCACCCCCAGGGATGGGCACTGCAAACCTCCCTGGGCAGCCCCTGCCAAGGCCTGATGACTCCTTCCATGCAGAAATTTTCCCCCAATATGCAAAAATGGGATTTTAAGGACTTTCAGGGCTCCTTTTCTGTTGTTGGTGTGAGGGGTTTGGAGCTGTGGGGAACAGGAAATGTTCCCTGCCAGAAGGGGCTGGGGTGGGACCACCTCTGCTGCTGGGGCTTGCATTGGATGGAGATTCCCTTGTGGGAAAAGCCTTTGGGATTCTGGTGTTCAGGATGCCAGAGCTGAGGTGGGAAAAGAGCTGCAAGGACATCGAGTCCCAGCTGATCCCCACCTTGTCCCCAGCCCAGAGCTCTGAGTGCCACCTCCAGGCATTCCTGGGACAGCCCCAGGGCTGGGCACTGCAAACCTCCCTGGGCAGCCCCTGCCAAGGCCTGAGCCCCCTTTCCATGGGGAAATTCCTGCAGTGCCCACCCTGAGCCTGCCCTGGCCCAGCCTGAGGCCGTTCCCTCTGCTCCTGTCCCTGTTCCCGGCTGTGCCCTCCTGGCAGGAGCTGTGCAGAGCCACAAGGGCCCCCTGAGCCTCCTTTGCTCCAGGCTGAGCCCCTGCCCAGCTCCCTCAGCCCCTCCTGGGGCTCCAGCCCTGTTCCCTGAGCAGCACAGAGCCCCTGCCCTCACCTGCCATCCGTGCTGTAGTGCAGCTCCATGACAGCCCCGCTGTGTCCCTTCAGGGTGGCAAAGTTGTCACAGTCCCCTGAGCCCTGGGGACACCAAGGGACAGGTGAGCACAGGAAAGGCACAGGAACAGCCTGTGCTGTGCATGGAGCTGATCTCTGGGGCTTCACCACAGTGCAGGATGGACCATCCCCAGTGCTCAGTCCCATTTGAGGTAATGACTGATTTTGGTTTTTAAGAAGCAACCAAACCTTCAGCAGGTGATCCCACTGTCAGCTCCCATCTGTGGAAGCTCCAGCTCAGCTGGTGGGACACTGGGGCTGTGTCCTAGAGCTAAAACCCAGTTTGTGCCCTGCTGAAAGGATGTCCTGCCTGCTTCAGCAGTGTGAAGATGATTTTGTGGTGCCTTTCAGTAGATTTATTCAAGTTGCTGAGGTACAAGGTGTTTTTTTTGTGCAGGAGTTTTTGCTGTGCCCTACTTGTGTTATTTGCAGAAATGGTTAATGGGGCTTGTGCTATTCTGGAGGAGGTTAATGCTGAGTATGGCCTCTGTAGCTGTAGAGAAGTATCCTTCAAATATTATTTTAAAGAATTATCACTATTTAAAGAACTCTTATGTATAAAACACTATTTTAAAGAACCCCAAAAACCAGGATTATGCCTATTTTCAATCTGCTTTTTAATAATGGCGTCTCCTCCTAACAGCAGGTGCCAGCTCTCCAAATTTCCCCTGCAGCTTAATAGGTCAACTTTGATGTCTCCAGAGTAGAAAGGGTAGAACCAGAAGAGCTGAATTTCTCTCTCTTTGTGGCTTTAGCTCATTTTCCAGGTGCCAATCACACCAATTTACCTTTCTCCCATTCGTTTCTGGGCTGATTAAGCCCCTGCAGAGACAGATTTTTACTTGTTGAGACAAGAATATTTTCTATTTTGCCTGACTAATCCCTCCAGAATGACCTGGGTTATGTTTGTTCCCTGTCCTGTTTAATCAGGGCACGTTCAACCAGCTGAAATTTCAGGATAAAAAATGTCCTGGAGTGTAGATTTTCTCCTTGTGACTGATAATCAAAAAAAGCCTTGGCAGCACTTCAGGTGGATGAAATGCATTTGTTAAAAAGAGAACAAAAGAAGGAAAAGGGGCTGGGTTGTTCCTTCAAACACCTTTTTTCTGCAGGTCACTTTGCCAAGGAGTGTTTCATGCAGCCTGGAGGAACCAAATACAGCCTCATTCCAGAGGAGGAGGAAGAGGAGGGGGCAGCAGCAGGACGTGAAGGGGATAAAAAGATCAGCCAGGCTGAGGAGTCTTCAAAAAAGAGGAAAAAGGTACAAGGTGGCCCCTGGCTGGCCTGGAAAAGGAGCTGGGGGATGGGAATTGGCTCTGTAGTTCCAGCTGGGTTACTCCAGCAAGGTGGGTGTGAGGGGCCAGGTGTGGGCTGAGGAGGTGCCTCAGTTTGGGCAGACTCTGTGGCTAAACAGGAATCTCCTCTGCAGATTTCCTGTTCATCCTTAGGTTTTCTCCTGCCATTGTCAGGTTCCCTTCAAACTCGTTTTGTGCTACACCACACAGCCCTCAGAGGATATTCTTAGAGTGAGAAAAAGATGATTATTGTTTTTCCTGATCTCTGTGAGGCTCTGCAGGCATTGCTTCAGTGTCCTGAGTCCTGTGATTCCTGTTTGCCTCCTTTTTCCTTCTTTGATCTGGACTCAGTGCCCTGCTGCCTCCAGGGCTATCCTGACCCTGCCAGGGCTGTGGGAATTGGCTTTATCTGCACACTCTGGGGGAAAATCCCTGGCTGTGTTTGCACAGGGAGCATTCCCAGGCTCCAGAGCAATTTCTGTCCCTGTGAAAATGGCACCAGATCAGAGACATTTCCCAGGCTGTGTTTGACCTCTGGCTCAGAGCAGGATGAGATAAAATAAAACACAGGTGAGACTTGAACCCAGGCCAGGAGCTTTTGGTGCTCAGGATTATTCAGGGATGAGTATTCACAGAACCCCAGAGGGTTTGGGGTGGAAGGGACCTTAAATCCCATCCCACCCCACCCCTGCCATGCTCCCAGGTTGCTCCAGCCTGACCTGGGACACATCCAGGGGCAGCCACAATACAATGCAATTAATTAATCAATTAATTCTTCCATCAGCCCCTTCCCAGTCCCACTTTGAATGACTCTTCCAAAACCCTTTCTCTATTTTTCCCCTCTTCCCAGCTCTGTGGCCTCTCTGGATCCCTGGAGAGTGGCAACAGGCAGAAAAGGCTCAAGTTATTTTAAAGTTTTGGGGGAAAATGACACAAAGAAGTGCACAAACAGCTTGTTATCCTAGCCCTGCCCATCCACCAGCATGGGGATTCCCAGTGGAGCCTTGCCCTGCTGACACTACAGGAAATGTGGGTCACTGTCCCAAATTTGTTCCTGGTTTTTTTGGGGGTTGGTGGATTAATAGCTTTCCTTGAAATCTCCCTTGTTCCTTTGATCTCCCTCCCTTCTCAAGGGTGACATCAAAAGTTGTCAGATGTTTTCCAGAGCTGGAATAATAAAACTTGGAGCTTTTTTGGAGGCAGGATGTGGGATCCTGCAGATGAATGGTTCCCTTGTAGTCTGGAGTGCCTGCTGTGATCTTGTCTGGGAGCCACCATGTGCTTCCCTGCTTGCCTGGAGCTCCAGGGATTTACAGCACGTGGAAATAGCTCCCTGCATTCGGGGACAGTCTCCTTGCTGACCTGTCCCCTCCCATGTGGGTGACACCAGCGTGGCCCTGGCGTTTTCAAATGAGAGGAGGGAGCTGCCAGCTCCCAAGGGTTTCCATCTCCACTGAGTGTCAGAGTCATGAAATCAATATTTGTGATTGTTCAGGATCAGCATTTTGTGCTTTCCTGGATCTGATGTTTCCTTGGAGTTTCTGGGATTTTTCTCCTCTTCCCAGAGATTCCTCCAGGATCCTCACCCCCTTTTTCCCCATTTTGCCTTCCCAGCTCCTGATTTCCCTCTTGCCTGAGGGGTTTTTCTCCTCTTCCTGGATCTGATGTTTCTTTGCAGTTTCTGGGGTTTTTCTCCTCTTCCCAGAGATTCCTCCATGATCCTCACTCCCTTTTTTCCCCACTTTGCCTTCCCAGTGCTTCCCAGCTCCTGATTCCCCTCCTTCCTGAGCCCCCCAGTATTCCCAGGCTGGAGCTGGGTTCGGGTCTCTGTGTGGGGGTGGCACTGGTGTGACAGTGACACATCCTGGGTGGCAGCACTGAGCCCTGTCCTGTCTCCTGTAATCCCTGACAAAAGGGGTGATGAAGGAGAAGGGGAGAGGCTGGAGGGTGTCCAGGGAAGGGAATGGAGCTGGGAATGGGCTCAGCCTGAGAAAAGGGGGATCAAGGGGGCCCTTTTGGCCCTGCACTGCTCCCTGCCCCTAACAGGAGGGGACAGCCGGGGGATGCTCCCAGGGAATGAGGGCAGGGAGGGAGGGAATGTGCTGAGGGAGCTTTAGGGAAGCCAGGGCAAGTTAGAAAAATGAGACATTTAAAGGTTTTCCACGTGTGTGCAGCCTGACAGAGCAATACCATGGCTGTTCTCCCCATCCCTGCACCTTCATCCCAGGAGTGTGCAGCTGCTCCCTCCTTCCCTTCCCAGAGCAGGGCAGGACTGCACTGAAGGGCAGAGGAAGAGCCAGCAAACACTGAGCCAGTGCTGCAGGATGCCCCTGTTTACTCTCCCCTATAGCAGGAGGAGGCAGGGGGTTGCACCTACTCTGACCCCACATCCTGCCTTCCCTGCCATCTCAGCAATCTGGGTGTTGGAAGGTTTGTGGAGGGGTTCTCCTCCCTCCCCCTGACTTCTCTTTGCAGATTTCACTCCCTTGTCTGCCTTGCCCTTTTTATAGCCCATCTCCCATGCAGATACTTGGGACAAACCCTTCACAGAAAGGGTTGATGAAAGTGTCCTGGCAGTGGTGGGGTCCCCACCCCTCCTAAACCCCGTGGATGTGGCACCTGGGGATGTGCTGGGGCCATGGTTGGGCTGGCTGATCTGGGGGTGCTTTTCCACCCTAAACAATTCCAGCATTCCATGGTGCTGTGCCAGGGGTGGGCCCTGGAGCTGGCTGGGACAGCTGGGCAGGCCCAGGCTCTGTGTCCCTTCTCCTCCTGGGGTCAGGGGTGAAGTGGCTCCTGTGGGAACTGCAGTGTCCCTGCTGGGCTGTGTGGGAGGCAGGAGGCTGGGAATGGCTGAGCCCTTCTCCTCCTGCTGCCTTTGTTTTCCAAGGACAAACCTGCAGTGCTGACTGAGGGATAACCCTTGCATTGAAATTCTGCACGTTTATCCCATCTTCTGCTCACACAACCTCAAATCTGGGGGGTTGGATCCATTTCAAAGTTCCTTATCAGCTTTACTGCACATGGAACAGCTCATCCCTGGGGTGCTTTTGGATGGCCTTTGGGATTGGGGCGTTTTTATGGCTTTGCTGCTCTTTTCCCCACCTGGTGGAAGATTTGCAGATCTTCCTGTTAAAACCACACCTAAGTGTGTTTGTTCTGTGACCTGTGGCTCATCCAACCTTGGTCCATCCTCAGTGTTACTGGTTTTACTGGTTCTTCCATGGCATGAAGAGGCCACAGCCCTTCACACATTGTTTTCTTTGAAATGTTTCTGAATCTGGCTCTCTTTATTTACTGGCTCTAGGCTGGGTTCTCCTCCTCAGCTTCATTCTGACTGCTCCTCCAACAAAGGATGCAAAAACACCTTTGGATTGGTGTAATGAATCTTGTTTGGAATGAAATGGGCTGCTGGAATGAGGATAAAGAATAAAATGAAGAAGCCTAGAAGGATTCCTGGCACAGCCCTGGGGGTGCAGGCAGACATTAGGAATCCATTCCTGTTTTGCACAAGGACAAGACACAAAGTCTTGGAATGGGATTTTAACTCCTCAGAAGGGTCTGGTGAAAAATATTTCAACTTCTTAGACAGTTCTGGGCACTCCCCTCTTATCTCAACCCCAAATAGCTTTAGGAGGAATGAGCTGTTGGAACATTGTGAGAGCACAGCCTGGAGCAGTTTCCTCCCACAGGACAGGAGGGAGCCTGGAGTGCTCCAAGGGGCCCCTCTTGGAGGAGTTTCTGGAGCAGTAGGGAAGGAATTCCATGAAAAGCAGCACTCAGGCTCCAGCCCAGCCTGCTGCTGCCCTGCTGGCAGCTCCAGCAGGGGCTTGGAGAGAGGTTTTGGAGCACTTTTGGTTGGGTTCTGCTGTGCTAATTGCATAGGTGGGGCGGGGTGTGCAAGGATCCGTGAAGTGCAGCTCTGTGTGAGGCTGACTGAGAGCTGCTTGGGCCAAATCCTCCCCAAATATTGCCCCAAAATGCATTGTTTGGGGTGCTGGGTGTGCCCAGAGCTGAGCTGGGTGTGCCAGAGCTGAGCTGAGCCCCATCCAGCCTGGCTGGAGGGCACTTGGCAGCTCAGGGTGTCCCTGCAGGCACAAACCTGGGCTTTGGGCAATCCCTGGGCTGCAAACTGAGTCCCTGGTGTGACCTCAGTGCTCCATCCCCTGAGTCCCTGGTGTGACCTCAGTGCTCCATCCCCTGGGTTCCTGGTGACCTCAGTGCTCCATCCCCTGCTCCCTGGGTTCCTGGTGTGACCTCAGTGCTCCATCCCCTGCTCCCTGCATCCCTGGTGACCTCAGTGCTCCATCCCCTGCTCCCTGAGTTCCATGGTGACCTCAGTGCTCCATCCCCTGAGTCCCTGGTGTGACCTCAGTGCAGATCTCCAGGGCTGGGATGCTGCACTGAAGGGCAGCTCTGGGGCAGGATGCTGCTCCTGCAGGAGGATTTTGCAGCAGTGCTGCCTCCTGCTACTGAAAATCATAAAATCATGGGATGGGTTGGATTGGAAGGGCCTTAAATCCCATCCAGTGGCACCCCTGGTACCTTCCACTGTCCCAGGGTGCTCCAAAGCCCTTCCAGCCATGGTGCTGCCACATTTTTTCCTCTGGGAATGCTCAGCTCTCCTTGTGTCCTGCTGCACTTCCAGCCCAGGCTGTGTTTGCTGTTCTGCCTGTACTTCTGCACTGGAGGAATCAGAGAATCCTGGAATATCCAGGGCTGGAAAAGACACACACAAGGATCACAGGACACCCCAAGCCCCCCACTGTGTGCCAGAAAAGGGATTTGTCTCTCTTGGAGTGATCTTGGCTGTTAGAAGCCCCCATAAAGGGGAGACTGGAGGTTTGTTGATTCTTCCCAGCCAGCACAATGCCCATGTGTGCTTTTTGTCCCCTGCTCCGTCCCCAGGAGCGTGTGTGACATCCTGTCCTGCCTGCAGCCCTCACATCCTGAGAAAGTTTCCCAAGCTCTGGAATGAAACTCTTGGTTGTGAAGGTCCTGTCAAACTTTCTCACCATGTGCATGGGCTGGAAAAGCTTGAGAAAATTCTCCTTGCTGCATCCCCTTCTCGGGGGGATTTAACTCCTTCCCATGCTCTTAGGACTGGGAAGATTTGCTTCTGCCTTTCCTCTGTGGGTCAGGGACTTTGTGCTGAGTCTGTTGTTACCCCACAGGAAAAGAAAACCCAATTTTGGGTGACATTATTTGCTGGTATGGAGCTAAAATGTGCCAAGGCTCTGGTGGGTGTGGAGCCACTCCATCCTCTGCTCCCTTCCCTGGAATTCCAGAGGGATCTCCTGGATGCTCAGCTCTGGGTGTTGTCTTTGCTCTTCCAGCTCCCTAAAAGAGTTGATCTGTTGGATTAAAAACCAGCTGCCAGCTCCTTTCTTTTCCCTCTGGGCCTGGAGCTTGGACACCCAGCCCAATTTGGGCACAGCTGCTTAAATTTGGGTGAGTCAGAGCCCTGAGCTGAGCTTGCTGTGCCACATTCCTCACTGGGTGTCCAAGCCTGTCCCATGGCTTTGGTTACCTCAGTGGCCATCTCTGCTCCCTGAAACCCTCCTTGGCTTCTCTGCTTGAGTCCTCAAACAGGGCAAAAATTCCTGCTCAGCCCCTCTGGAGCCAGGCTGGGAGAGCTGGGGGTGCTCCCCTGGAGAGGAGAAGGCTCCAGGGAGAGCTCAGAGCCCTTGCAGGGCCTGAAGGGGCTCCAGGAGAGCTGCAGAGGGACTGGGGCCAAGGATGGAGGGACAGGAGGCAGGGAATGGCTGCCAGTGGCAGAGGGCAGGGCTGGGTGGGATCTTGGCAATTGGGAATTGTTCCCTGGCAGGGTGGGCAGGGGCTGGGCTGGAATTGCCAGAGCAGCTGTGGCTGCCCCTGGAGCCCTGGCAGTGCCCAAGGCCAGGCTGGGCATTGGGGCTGGCAGCACCTGGCACAGTGGGAGGTGGCCCTGGGCTGCAATGAGCTGGCATTGAAGATCCCTTCCCACCCAAACCACTCTGGCATTCCCATTCCTCAATCCAGGATGGAAACCAGCACCAAAAACCATTGCAGCAAATGGAGAAAGGAAAGGAAAGAATGATTTCCTGCATGGTTCCAGGTGCCCCCAGTGCCATTTGCCACAGGGGTTTGTAGCCTGGCCAGGCGTGGTTGGAGAGGTTTGGGCTCTGCCAGGGTGCCCAGAGCAGCTGTGGCTGCCCCTGGAGCCCTGGCAGTGCCCAAGGCCAGGCTGGGCATTGGGGCTGGCAGCACCTGGCACAGTGGGAGGTGGCCCTGCCATGGCAGGGGTGGCACTGGGTGGCCTTTGAGGTCCCTTCCAACCCAAACCATTCCATGATCCTCAGAGCCTTTTGCCAGGGAATTCTCTCGTGGCTGGAGTTGGATCCTTGCTGGATCCTGGTGCTGCTGAGCTGGGACACAAAGCTGCAGCTGTGCATTCACCATGTGCAAGGTGCAGATGTTTTAGAGGCCCCTTCAGCTCCTTCACTTCCCAGAGCCAAGGGGAGGGAACACCTGAGCTTTTGCAGGATGGGCTTTGCCAGGCCCTTGGGAGCTGCTGGCACCATTCCTGCTCCCAGCTGGAAGGGGATGCAGGGGATGAACCCTGGCATCAGTCAGATCCCCTCCCCAGGCCTGTGCCCTGATTAAATATCCCCAAATTGCCATCCTTCATCATTAAACACTGCTGGTGTGCCTTGGGGTGATCCCAGTGCCCCCCAGGCCTGGCCTCAGGGTAATCTCTGCCTGCTGCTTTGCCACAAATTGAGGGTTTAGATCCATTTCAGAGTTTTCATGGGCTTTATTCCAATTCCAGCTGTTCTCGTGCTGCAGCTGAGGGTCAGTCTGGAGCTGCTGGCTCAGGGCTTTGCAGAAGCACAGCATGAGGGAGAGAGCAGCACAGGAGGGTGGAAGGGAAGTTTGGGAACAGGAGGGTGTGCAAGGAAAACTGGGAAGCAGGAGAGTGTATGAGGAAATCAGCAGGATGGGGTGCAGAGGAAATTGGGGAGCAGGACAAGGTGCAGTGGGAAGATGAGCAGGATGGGGTTCAGGAGAAATTGGGGAGCAGGAAGAGGTGCAGAGGAAATTGGGGAGCACAGGAAGATGAGCAGGATGGGGTTCAGGAGAAGTTGGGGAGCAGGAAGGGGTGCAGAGGAAATTGGGGAGCACGGGAAGATGAGCAGGATGGGGTTCAGGAGAAGTTGGGGAGCAGGAAAAGGTGCAGAGGAAATTGATGAGCACAGGAAGATGAGCAGGATGGGGTTCAGGAGAAGTTGGGGAGCAGGAAGAGGTGCAGAGGAAATTGATGAGCACAGGAAGATGAGCAGGATGGGGTTCAGGAGAAGTTGGGGAGCAGGAAGAGGTGCAGAGGAAATTGATGAGCAGGAAGGGGCACAGAGGAAGTTGGGAAAGAGGAGGGGGTGGTGAAATCTTGGTTGTGCAAGGAGCCACATCTTGCAGGAGGGCACTGACCTTGTCCTGCTGCTCCACTGGGCTCTCCTGCCTGGAGCTGGCACAGTTTGGCTGCTCCAGTGCTCCTGTCCTGGTGGGGCTGCAGGGATGCTGCTCCTGGCTGGTTTAGAAACACAATTTTTGGGCAAAAACCGCTTCATCTTTTCAACTTTTATTAATAAAGAACAATGAAATAATGGAATGAGAGTGAGAACTCCTTCCATGAATTATCCAGTGTTTTCCAGCCTTGGATTTCCACGTTGCTGCCGTGCTCTGTGCCCTGCTCTGCAGCTGAGGGCTGGCAGTGGTGTTTAACTCCTGCCTCCCAAGGCACTGTGCCCTTTCCATGCAGGAACAGGCCCAGAAGGGCTCACACTGCCCTGCTGAGCACCAGGGAGGGCATTCCCACATTGCCAGGTTTTTCCTGTGTTTTCCCAGGAGAAGAAGAAGAAGAAGAAGCACAAGGCCAGGCAGTCCTCAGAGTCGGACTCGGACAGCTCGGCCTCGGACAGTGACGGAGCTCAACCCTCCAGCAAGAGGCCCAGGCACTCCAGGAAAGCCAGCAAGGCTCCCAAGAAGAAGAAGAAGAAGCACAAGAAGTAGCCCTGGGGTGAGCAGGGCAGGCTGGGCTGCTGCCACGGCCATTCCCTGGTGCAGCCAGCAGGGACCAGCAGCTCCTGCTTCAAGGACAAGGAGTTTATTTCAAAGTAACATGTGGTGTTACAGGTGGTGACCTTGCATGAGCTGTCCTCTGTCACCTTGGGCACAGGCTGCCCCTTTGTCCCACAGCTGCTGCCAGCACAGGCTCATGACAGCCTGCAGGGCACGCCTGCTGTGCCACAGCCTGCTGGAGCTGCTGCCAGCTCCTGGGACAGCTGCAGAGCTTGGGGTGGCACAGCCAGGCCCCCAGCGTGCTGGGGACAGGTTTGGTGGGAGCACAGCCCCTGGCACAGAGCTCTGGGCTGCAAACCTGCCCCGGCTCCCTCGGCCTCTCTGCAAACACCAGGAGTGGAGGAGCAAGGAGCAAATGGGGGAGTGGAGATACTGGGAGTAAACATGGACTGTGGAGTGTTTGCTGCCTTGGAAAGGGATGGAAAATAAATCTGCTCTCTGCAGCTGTACTTTGTACCTGCTCCTTTCTTCTGTACCCTCCACTTCATCTTGGGCAGGGGAGACCAGTGCTGGCTGCATGGAGAAGATGGGAGAGAGTTTTTTTGGGAAGTTCTGGCTGCTCCCCCAGGTTCCCTGGGGCGGGAAGGGGGTGTGTGGTGAGGTAGCCCATAGGAGAAGCCTTCTGGAGGGAGCATAAATCTTGTGACTGGAGCTGAAGGTCAGGGGAGGGATGGCAGGAGGAGGGTGCCAGGAGCAGCTCGGCGCTGCTGGGACAGATGTGAAGGGGAAGGAGCTGTCCCCGTGTGCCAGGGACAGATGTGAAGGGGAAGGAGCTGTCCCCGTGTGCCAGGGACAGATGTGAAGGGGAAGGAGCTGTCCCCGTGTGCCAGGGACAGATGTGAAGGGGAAGGAGCTGTCCCTGCAGCCTCTGGCTCTGCACAGGGCTGGATTGGCAGCTCTTGGTGTGGTGGGAGAGTCGGGAGTGCTGATGCAGCCTCCCCCTATCCCTTTTCCTTCCCTGTGCTTCCCACCCCAGCTCCCCATGGCTGCCTCCCCCTTTGGGGCCTTTCCCTTCCCAAATCGGACACAGGAGCTCAGGACCTTTGTTCCAGGGGAGGCTGGGGCTGTGGGGCTCCCTCCTGCCCTGGGAGGGGCATTCCCGGAGAGCACTCCCAGAGTGAGCCCCGCAGGGCTGCTGGCACCACTGGCCATTAACCCCATCCCTGCCGTCCCTGTGGGTGCGCACGTGCCCAAAACGCCTTTTCCCGAGTAAACCGAGCACAGAGCTGTAACAACACCTTTATTATTTTTCCATGTGACTTTTCCCACTATCAATTAAAAAAGAACCCAACAACGAACCACGAAACCACCACCCGAGCCCCTGGAGCCCCTGCAGGCGCCGGGCGGGGGCAGAGGCGGCCCCGCTGGGGCAGCGGCTCCGAGCCCACGGGAAGCCGTGCCTGGCACGGGGCCAGGAGGTGGGGACGATGTGGCACCGGGTGACAGGCAGGGGACCTGGGACAGCGTCTATGTCGCCTTCTCGTAGGTGCGGGTGGAGACGACGTTGCCCATGGTGAGAGTCTGGGGGCAGAGGGGGGGGGGAGTTAGTGCTGCCCTGCTCGGCTCCGAGCTGAGCTCTTCCCACTTCAAACCATTCCCGAGGTGGGAACGTCAGAATAAAACCAGTTCTGTGTTGGGAACCTCAGAATGAAACCAGTTCCGAGGTGGGAACCTCAGAATAAAACCATTTCCTTACCAGAATTAATTTCCCATCCTTCAGCTCCCGGACCAGCGATGTCTCCTTCCCCTCCCACTTCTGCACGTGGACGAGTTTGCCTCCATCCAGTGTGACCAAGGACTGCAGGGAGGGATTGAGACGCGCAGTTATTTTCCTCTCCGGGGTTGATTCCTCAGAGGGGACCCTGGAGCCCCGCAGGGCTCGGGATCAGCCTGGGGATGCCCATCTGGCACCATCCCCGCCTGGCTGGGTCAGCCGCGCTCAGCCCAGCCTGGATCCTGCACTGGGGCACGGCCTCAGCTGTCCCCCTGTGTCCCCAGGTGCCACCGGCACGGTCACCCTGCCCTCCGTGCCCCGGGGCCACCCGGACCTGCCCCGGCCGCGCTCCCAAGCGCGGGGACCGGAGAGGCGGGGCAGGGATCGGGGCTTGGAGCGAACCCTCCCTGCCCTGCAGGGCCCGCCGAGGCTTTTTGGAGCGGCTGATGCAGCGAACGCGCCCCTGCTCGCCGCGCTGCTGTTTGCACAGCGCCGCTGCTGACTCAGCCCCCAGAGCCCGGCCCGTGCCAAGGTTGCTGTGACAGCGGCACGCAGGGCAGGGCCGTGCCGGGACAGCCACGGGCACCAGCACTGGCACCGCCTGCCTGTGCCCATCCTGCCCGGTGCCCCCCACCCACCCCTCCAGAGCCGGGGCTGCCCCTCGGGGCCCCCATGGCTGGGGTCTGTCCAGGTGTGCCCCAGCCCCAGATCCCCACAAGGCTCTGGGTGCTCCCTCAGACCCCAGTTCCCCCATAGCTGGGTCCCCCCACTGCTCAGCTGTCCAAAAGTTCGGGTACCCGCAGGGTTTGGGTGCCCCACAGGCAGAGGGCAGGGATGAATGGAATACTGGGGAGAAATTCCTCCCCGGGAGGGGGTGAGGCCCTGGCACAGGTGCCCAGAGCAGCTGGGGGTGCCCCTGGAGCCCTGGCGGTGCCCAAGGCCAGGCTGGACACTGGGGCTGGCAGCACCTGGCACAGTGGGAGGTGGCCCTGCCATGGCAGGGCTGGCACTGGACGAGGTTTAAGATCCATTCCAACCCAAACCATTCCATGGGTGCCCCACAACTCCTGGCACCCCAAGGCTGACCCCATCCTGTCCAGCCCCGTTCTCGGGCAGCCGTCCTGGCCCCCTGACCCATCACGTGCTGGGGGACACCCCAAGGGCACGGCCCGGGCAGGGCAGGAGCCGCGGGCCGGTCACACGTTCTGTTCTGCCGCTTGAACAGCGGCCAGGAGCCGGGGCGGGAGGGAGGCAGCTCACACTCAGCCCCTTCCCCCAGCCCCACGCCGAGCCCGGCCCTTTGTGCTTCCTGCTCTGGGGCCAGGAAAGGGGTTTGTGGCCAAAGAGCCCCCAGGTTCCTCCCGAAAACCCCCCGGGCTGGGTGTGGGGCACAGAGCTGCCAGCCGCAGCTGGAATCTAGGAAAAATCAGCAGCTGGGCCACTCCTTCGAGGGAAAATGTCCCTGCAGGGTGGGAGAGGCCAGGAAAGTCATTGCTCTCTCTCAGGTGATTTTTTCCTTGCTCTTCCAGGGAGGAGCAGCCTGGCTGGGAAGGTTTGAGCTCCCCAGGGAGGGGCAGCCCTGGGATGAGCCCTTGGAGCGGCACGGACACGCTGGGATCGTCCCGGAGCTCCATCCCTGCAGCGCTGCCTGCTCGGGAGGGCAGGCACAGAGGGGACTGGGCTCAAAAACGAGGGGTGGTGCCCCTCTTCCCCCGGAGCAGGGACACTCCTCACCGCCCCACCGACCTCCTCTTGAGCAAGCTGGCACTCGCCAGCCCGGCTCTTGCTCAACCTTCCCGGCAGCTCCGTCCTGCCCCGGGACAGCCCAGCTGCAGAACGGACTCGGGGGGGCTGCCAGGACAGGACCAGGCTCGAGCAGCAGCCCCGGCAGGCACAGAGGTGCTGCCCTCGCTCAGGAGCCGGGATGGAGCCCCGGGGTGATGGAGCGATCCCCCAGAGCCCCGGGGTGATGGAGGGATCTCCCAGAGCCCCGGGGTGATGAACGATCCCCCAGAGCCCCGGGGTGATGGAGCGATCCCCCAGAGCCCCGGGGTGATGAGCGATCCCCCTGGAGCCCCGGGGTGATGGAGCGATCCCCCTGGAGCCCCGGGGTGATGGAGTGATCCCCAGAGCCCCGGGGTGATGGAGCGATCCCCCGGAGCCCCGGGGTGATGGAGCGATCCCCCGGAGCCCCGGGGTGATGGAGCGATCCCCCGGAGCCCCGGGGTGATGGAGCGATCCCCCGGAGCCCCGGGGTGATGAACGATCCCCAGAGCCCCGGGGTGATGGAGGGATCTCCCGGAGCCCCGGGGTGATGGAGGGATCTCCCTGAGCCCCGGGGTGATGGAGCGATCCCCAGAGCCCCGGGGTGATGGAGGGATCTCCCAGAGCCCCGGGGTGATGGAGGGATCCCCAGAGCCCCGGGGTGATGGAGGGATCTCCCTGAGCCCCGGGGTGATGGAGCGATCTCCCAGAGCCCCGGGGTGATGAGCGATCCCCCGGAGCCCACAGAGCCTTTCGGGAGTGCCGCGGGGCAGGGGGGGCTGGGGGCTCACCTTGACGTGCCTGTCGTCCGCCGTGGTCTCGTCGAACTCCTCGCCCAACTTGAAGGTGATCTCGGTGTTCTTGAAGGTGCTCTGGGTCTTCACGGTGACCTTGTCGCCGTCCAGCTCGATGATGGTGGTGGGCTTGGTGAAGCCGGCCACCTGCCGCGTGGCGAAGCCCACGCCTGGGGAGCGAGGGGTGAGCGCACGATGCAGCCACTCAGCCTCGGCATCGCCCCCGAGCTCTTCCTCCCCGTGCTGGCGGAGGGTGAACCCCAAAACTGCTGCCCGTTCATGGTCCTGGGGGGCTCCGTGCGCCCCCGAGGCCGGAGCAGAGAGGGGGGGCCAGGAGGGATGGATCCAGGACCAGCACCCACCCACCTGAGCTGGGTGAGGGGGACTGATGTCTGTCCCCCCTTCGCCACCCTGCTCTGGGCTGGGGGACTCCCCCTGACCATGCCGGGACTGCCTGATGGGGGGCTCGGGGGCTGGGCAAGGCTGGGGGGCTCCTGAGCGACCCCCAGCACCCACGGGGGGCATCTCATCCCTCCACCCTCTGCCAGAGGCTGTGCCCGGGGGGGGCACGGGAAGGGCGCGACCCCTCACCCACCTGGGACCCCTCACCCACCTGGGACCCTTCACCCACCTGGGACCCCTCACCCACCTGGGACCCTTCACCCACCTGGGACCCCTCACCCACCTGGGACCCTTCACCCACCTGGGACCCCCTCACCCAGCCCGGGATCCCTTCACCCAGCCCAGCCCCACGTGCACAAAGCCCCAGAGCCCCCCTAATCCACTCATGAAGGCAGCAGCGACCCCCCCCCTCCGCCTGCAGCCCCCCACCCCAGACCCCCGTGTGGGGGCGAGGGTTCGCCGGGCAAACTGGGGGGGGGGGGACGTAGGAAACAAAAGAAAATAAAAGGGGGTGATGTGACCGCAAGGCCGCTCTCAGCCGCGCCCACTCACCCAGCGCCTTCATGTACTCATCGAAATTCTGGGTGTCCACCAGCTTCCAGGTGCCCACGAAGGCGTCCACCATGGCGAGGGGGCTCGGGGGCGTCCGGCCGGCTGCGAGCGAGGCACCGCCTGCAGCTGCCGCGGCCCCGCGGCCGCCTTAAATAATGTCCCCATCACATGATTGGAAAGAGCACAGCGCGCTCCAGAAATACACCCGGCAGCGCTGCCAGCGGCCGCACGGCCCCGCCACCGCCCCCCGGCCCCCGCGCCGAGCCCCCGCCCGGGCACAGCCCCGGGAGCAGCCGGGCCGTGAGATGTGCCCGGGCACGGGCGTGTGTGCCCGCCTCAGCCCCGCGACAATGTGCCACAGTGGGGATGCCCTTTGGGGACACGAATGGCGGGGACACGGGAGCTGAGGTGGGAAAACTGAGGAATGGGGACAGGGAGATGAACTGGGGAAACTGAGGCACGGGGACAGAGAGATGAACTGGGGAAACTGAGGCACCGGGAGCAGGGGAGCTGAGGTGGGGAAAGTGAGGCACGGGGACAGAGAGATGAACTGGGGAAACTGAGGCACGGGGACAGGGGCACTGAGGTGGGTACAGGGGTGCGTGCCCAGCCCGGGTGGTCCCGTGGGTGCGTGGGGAGGGGCAGGTGCTGCCCCTGGGCACGGTCAGGGTGTGGGGACAGCGGCAGTGGGGATGCCCTTTAGGGACACGAGTGGCGGGGACAGGGAAGCTGAGCTGGGGAAACTGAGGCACAGGGAAAGGACAGCTAAGCTGGGGAAACTGAGGCACGGGGAGCAGGAGCACCGGAATACATGTGGGGACTCCAGGAGAGTGTGGGGACAGGTGTGACACCCCCTCAATTCCGTGTGTCTGTGGGGACGTGTGACCCGCTCCCTGCTTGGTGTGCCTGCGTGTGGGCACGTGTGTGACCCTGTCCCCTCCCTGTGTGTGTGGGCACGTGTGTGACCCTGTCCCCTCCCTGCATGCCTGGGGACACACGCATGTGCCACCAGTGGTGCTTTGGGTGCTGGGGGGACACTGGGGACAAGGCACGGGGCTGTGGGACCCCCAGCAGGTCCCCCCCATGTCCTGCAGGTCCCCCCCATGTCCCTGTGCTTTGGGCCCCAGCGCATCCCCAGCCCCTTCCCAGCGTGGCTGGGGTCACCCCTGGCCATGGCATTCGCTGTCCCCTCCAGCCCAGGGGACGGTGCCCACTCCTGTCCCTGTCCCCGGGTCATGGAGGGACCCAGCTGGGGGCTCAGGTGTCCCTGTCCCAGCCCCGTGGCTGTCCCCTTGTCTTGGGGACTTGGGGTCAAAGCCAGCAGGGCTGTGAGGGACCGGGGACACCTTCTCCCTGTGCCTGGCCCCTGTGTGACACCACAGACACCCAAAAATAGCCAGAGCTCGTGTTCAGCGTCCTCCTGCTGACACTGCCACCGAGCAGGACCCCTCACCTCGTGCCCTGGGGGCACAGGACCTGTCCCCGTGGGATGGGTGTCCCCTGTCCCAGCTGGGACACCGGGCAGGGCTCTGCTGGCCAGGGTGACAAGGACAATTTATTGCCCAGGGAGACACAGCCCCCATGGCCTGGGGGGGGGGACATAGAGGGCAAGGAGCGTCCTCTGTCCCCTCACCTGGGTGTCAGTGTCCCAAACCTGCACAGCCCTGTCCCCTTTACACAACGGGACCGTGAGATGGGGGCATTGGCAGGAACAGCTGCCCTGGCACTGTTGGGGACACTCCAATATAGGGACACCCCAATATAGGGACATCCTGGCATAGGGACACCCACTGACAGGGACACCCCAGCACAGAGACACCCAGGCATGGGGACACGCCAACACAGGGACACCCTGGCACAGGCACATGCATTGGCAGGGACACACAGGCACAGGGACACCCTGGCATGGGACACCCACCGGCAGGAATGCACAGGGACAGCCCAGCACAGGGACACCCAGTGACAGAGACACCAATCCACACAGAGCACCTACAGGCAGGGTCACCCACGCATGGTGACACCCATCCACAGGGTCACCCATCCACAGGAGCGCCCCTGCAGAATGACACCCGGGCACAGGGACATCCACAGGGCACAGGGACATCCACAGGGCACAGGGACACTGGGGCACAGGGACACCCCAGCATAGGGACACCCACAGGGCACAGGGACACTGGGGCACAGGGATACCCCAGCATAGGGACACCAGGGCACAGGGACACTGGGACACAGGGACACCCACAGGGCTGCCCCTACACAGCCACCCACAGGAGCACCTGTGAACATGGCCACCCACCCACCTGCAGGATGCACACACACATGCACACACACACACACACACACACACACACACACACAGCTGTTATCACACACACACACACACACACACAGCTGTTATCACACACAGACACACACACAGACACACACACAGACACACACACACTGAGCTGTTATCACACACACACACACACACACACACACACACACACAGCTGTTATCACACACAGACACACACACACACAGAGCTGTTATCACACACACACACACACACACACACACACACACACACACAGCTGTTATCACACACAGACACACACACACAGAGCTGTTATCACACACACACACACACACACAGAGCTGTTATCACACACAGACACACACACACACAGACACACACACACACAGCTGTTATCACACACACACACACACACACACACACACACAGAGCTGTTATCACACACACGTGTGTGCCCATGCCCTCAAGTGCCTGTGTAAAGGGGTGCCCGTGCCTGTGGATGCCCACACACAGATGCCCATGCCCATGGATGCACACACACACACACACACACACACACACACACACACAGAGCTGTTATCACACACTCACACACACATGCACACACACACACACACACACACACACACACACACACACGTGCACACACACACACACATGCACACACAGGAGCTCATGCCCACAAACACCCGTGTAAATGAGTGTCCATGACCGCAGATGCACACCCACACTGATACCCACAGAGATGTCACTGCACATGTGCACAGATACCCACGCACATGGGTGCACACACACGCTGATACCCACATGTGCCACTGCACATGTGCGTGTACACACAGCCATGCACATGGATGCACACACACACACACACACACACACACACACACACACACGCATGCCCCTGCACATGCACACACACATGGATGTCCCTGCACACACATGGGTACACACTCACGGATGCACTCACACACACAGATGCACATGCACACAGATGCACACAGACAGATGCACACACACGTGGATGCACACGCACATGGATTATGCACACACACACACACAGAGAGATGCACACACACATGGATGCACATGCACATGGATGATGCACACACACACACACAGATGCACACACACAACAATGCACACGCACATGGATGCACACAAAATATCCCTGCACACATGCGTGCACACACACACACGGGGGCACACAAATGGATGCACATGCACATGCACACAGATGTACACACACACATGGATGCACACACACACATGGATGCACACACACACATGGATGCACACACACATGGATGCACACACACACACATGGATGCACCTGCACATGCATGCACACAGAGGGATGCACGCACACAGATGCACACACACATACACAGATACACACACACATGGGTGCGCACACACATGGATGCACACAGAGGGATGCACACGCACAAGGATGTGTCCCTGCACACACACACACAGATGCACACACACATGGATGCACACAGAGGGATGCACACACACAGATGCACACACACAGACACAGATATCCCTGCACACATGCACACACACAGATGCACACACACATGGGTACACACACACATGGATGCACACAGAGGGATGCACACAGAGGGATGCACACACAAACACAGAGATATCCCTGCACACATGCACACACTCACAGATGCACACACACATGGGTGTACACACACATGGATGCACATACATAGATGTACACGCACACATGGATGCATACACACACACATGGATGTGTCCCTGCACACACACACACATGGGCTCACATGCACATGGATGCACACAGAAGGATGCACACACACAGATGCACACATACACACAGATATCCCTGCACATGCACACACACATACACAGATGCACACACACACACAGATGTCCCTGCACACATGCACACACTCACAGATGCACACAGACGGGTACACATACAAATAGATGCCCGTGCACATGGTGCCCATGGATGCCCGCACACACGGATGTGCATGCACACACAGTTGCACACACACACAACAATGCACACACACACGGATGCACACAAACACATGGATGTGCATGCACACACAGTTGCACACACACACAACAATGCACACACACACGGATGCACACAAACACACGGATAGCCCCACACATGCACACACACACAGACAGATATCCCTGCACATGTGCACACACTCATGGATGCGCACTCACGGATGCACACACATGGGTACACACACAAATAGATGCCTGTGCACATGGGTGCCCATGGATGCCCACACACACAGATGTGCACACATGGGACTCCATGCCCACGAATGCCCACATAAACCAGTGCCCATGAGCACACACATGGCCCCACACAGTGATTCCAGTGTGTGTGGGTGCCCATGACCCTACACATGGATACACACACACACACACACGCGAGAGCCCATGACAATGTAAAGGGGTGCCCACGCACACAGATGCACACACACAGGGATGCCCATGCACACGGGTTCCCACACCCACAAATGCCCCTGTAAATGGGTGCCCACACCCACAGATGCCCCCACACACGGATACCCACAGCCAGGGATGCCCCTGCACGCGTCCATTCACACCCAACCCTCCCTCCCACCCAGGACTGCCCTCCAGGCCAAGGTGCCTGGGAGCCCGATGGTGGCCGGGCCCCGTGGGGCGCTGGGGACGGTGGCCCCGCCTGTGGCCCCACCTGTGGCCCCGCACGGCTCTCCTGGGACCTGGGCTGCGGGACTCCTTTGCTGGTCCCACAGCGACAGCTATAGGGATGGGATGGGATGGGATGGGATGGGATGGGATGGGATGGGATGGATGGATGGATGGATGGATGGATGGATGGATGGATGGATGGATGGATGGATGATGGATGGATGGATGGATGGATGGATGGATGGATGATGGATGGATGATGGATGGATGGATGGATGGATGGATGGATGGATGGATGGATGGATGGATGATGGATGGGGGATGGATGGATGGATGGATGATGGATGGATGATGGATGATGGATGGATGGATGGATGGATGGATGGATGGATGGATGGATGGATGGATGGATGGATGATGGATGGATGGATGGATGGATGGATGATGGATGGATGGATGGATGGATGGATGGATGGATGGATGGATGGATGATGGATGGATGAATGGATGATGGATGGATGGATGGATGGATGGATGGAGGGATGGGGTGGGTCCAGCTCCAAGTCCAAACACCCAGTCCTTGCCAGGTTCTGTGCCACCCTTGTGCCAGTCCTGGGCCACTCCCACCTCTTGTGGCAAAAGCCGAAGTGTTTCCAGAGCTGAGCAAACACCTCAAGAAGGTCCCAGCAGCGCGGGCTCTGGATGGCTCCGTGCCAGTCGGATTTTCCTGATTCCAGGGGCCTCCCAGGAGTTGCGGCTCCGGCCAGAGACAGCGACTGGCAGAGGAGCCCTCCCTGAGTCCCTCAGTGCCCGCCGGGAGGGTCCCATCCCGCCCTCTGGCAGAAGCTCCTCTGGGAAGCAGGGGCAGAGCCTGGGAAAGCCCCACTCCGTGTCCCCTCTGTCCCCAAAGGCCGCAGGACCCGGCGGGCCCCGCCCGGGGCTGGGGAGGGGATCCGGCGTGGGGACCGTGGGGGCTCGGGGGCTGGGGTGCTCCGAACAGCATTGCCCTGCTCCCCGGCCCCAAACTCAGCAGCATCCCCCATCCCCCGGAGCGGGGAGCACGCTGGGGGTCCCTCAGACGTGCTGGCAGCTTTGCTTAAGGGCTGGGGGGCTCTCGGGTCGTGTTTCCAACCTCACCCCCCCAAAAACTTGGGAGTGGCTCGTGAGTCACCCAGAAGAAAGGCCAGGAGACGAGGGGTACCCAAAAACATCACAGTGAACACCACACTCAGCAAGAAACACCCGTGGCTGCTCCTGCGGCCAGGAGGGCCCCCCGGGACCCCCCCGCGCTCGGCTCCGCCAAATGCCCCAGAAGAAAAAGATTCCTCCCCCCGGGGAGGCCAAAACATCCCCCCCACCCCCGAGTCCTGGCCCAGGGCGTGGGTGGGAATCGCCCCTCGGTCACGGCAGGTCCCCTCCGTGTCCCCTCCTTGTCCCCTCCGTGTCCCCGCCACGCGCGGCTCCCGCACGGCCGGGGGGACGCTCCGGGGTCCCGCTGCGGCAGCACCGAGGAAATCCCAGCGGGCTCCGGCCGAGCCAGGAGAGCTGGGCTGGTGCCCGCAGCCCCCTCCTTCCTCCGCCGGTCACAAATGTCCCCCCGGGCGGGGTTAGGACGTGTCCTTCAGCTCGGGGCTGGGCGGCTGCGGAGGGGGCGCCTCCGCTGAGGGCGACTGCATGTCCTGGGCACTGCCTGCGGGGAGAGAGCGCGACACGGTCATGGCAAGGGGTCAGAGCAGGGAATCACGGAGTCATTGGGGCTGGGAAAGAGCTCCAAGAGCATCGAGTCCGACCTGTGCCCGATGCCTGCCTTGTCCCCAGCCCAGTGACCTTGGACACCTCCAGGCATGGGCACTGCAAACCCCCCTGGGCAGTTCCAATGCCTGGACACCCTTTCCATGGGGAAATTATCCCCAGTATCCAACCTGGGCCTCCCCCGGCCGTTCCCTCTGCTCCTGTCCCTGTTCCCTGGAGCACAGCCCGGCCCCCCCGGCTGTGCCCTCCTGGCAGGAGCTGTGCAGAGCCACAAGGGCCCCCTGAGCCTCCTTTGCTCCAGGCTGAGCCCCTGCCCAGCTCCCTCAGCCTCTCCTGGGGCTCCAGACCCTTCCCAGCTCCGTTCCCTGCCCTGGCCTCGCTCCAGCCCCTCGGTGTCCTTGTCCCTCAGCACAGGATGAACACGAGAGCCGCTGTCCCTGCCCACCCCACATCCTCCTGGTCACCCACCTGCGCTCAGGGACATCTCGGCCAGTTTGAGGGGCAGGTCGGCGGGGCTGACGCCGGCGGGCGAGCCCAGGATGTCGGGCAGGGCATTGCGCCGGCCCGTCCTGCCGGAGGATGCGAAGTCCAGCACGGGTTCCACCTCGGTCATGCTAACCCTGGGGAGACATGTCCCCTGTGTCACCTCTGGAGCACGGCAAGCTAACAGGACCTGGCTCTGCTCTGGGCTGGTGGCTCTGGTGCCCTCTGCTCCCCCTGCACTCTCTCTGCCCTCCAGGAGCAAAGGCAGGGCCACCCTGCAGCCCCTGGGACTGGCCACCCCCACCCTGGCACCTCTGAGTGCTCTGATCTCTGCTGGGCACTGCTGGGAGGGAAGGGGCTCCCACCACCCCCCCGAGCCCAGGCAGCCTTACCGGGCACCCTCCAGCCTGGCCTGGCACCGCGTCTGCCCCGTGCCCAGGTGAGGGACACCACGGGGGACAGGGATCTGTCCTGGCTGTGTCCCCTCTGCCTCTGACCTGGGGGAGGCAGAGAGGGGGTCACCAATGAGGCTGGGACAAGGGGGGTGAAAACAGAGCAGAGAAAGAGCTGGGGGGGACAATGGGCTGTGACCACATGGGAGCAACCACAGCACCCCCAGAGCATCATCCATGGTGGGATGGATGGGAGAGGGATGGATGGATGGATGATGGATGGATGGATGGATGGATGGATGGATGGGAGAGGGATGGATGGATGGATGATGGATGGATGGATGGATGGATGGATGATGGATGGATGGATGGATGGATGGATGGATGGATGATGGATGGATGGATGGATGATGGATGGATGGATGGATGGATGGATGGATGGATGGATGGATGGATGGATGGATGGATGATGGATGGATGGATGGATGGATGGATGGATGGATGGATGATGGATGGATGGATGATGGATGGATGGATGGATGGATGGATGGATGGATGGATGGATGGATGGATGATGGATGGATGGATGGATGGATGGATGGATGGATGGATGATGGATGGATGGATGGATGGATGGATGGATGGATGGATGGATGGATGGATGGATGATGGAGGGATGGATGATGGATGGATGGATGGATGGATGGATGGATGGATGGATGGATGATGGATGGATGGATGGATGGATGGATGGATGGATGGATGGATGGATGATGGATGGATGGATGATGGATGGATGATGGATGGATGGATGGATGGATGATGGATGGATGGATGGATGATGTTTGGATGGATGGATGGATGATGGATGGATGGATGATGGATGGATGATGGATGGATGGATGGATGATGGATGGAGGGATGGATGGATGGATGGATGGATGGATGGATGGATGGATGGATGGATGGATGGATGATGGATGGATGGATGATGGATGGATGGATGGATGGATGGATGGATGATGGATGGATGATGGATGGAGAGCAGGGATGGGGCTGCAGAGGTGACAGGAATGGAGGCTGAGCCAGCACTGCCAGGGAACTGCATGGAGTCCCCAGCCTGGGGCACCCCTGAGTCCCTTGGAGAGCGGCTCCTGCTGGCAGAAGGGGCTGGGGTGCCCTGGGTGGGTGGGGGCACTCCTGGGATGCCCCTGGAATCAGGAAAATCCAACTGGCACGGAGCCATCCAGATGCCTGCACTGCTGGGACCTTCTCGAGGTGTTTGCTCAGCTCTGGAAACACTTTGGGCTTTTGCCATGGGAGGTGGGAGTGGCCCAGGGGTGGCACAGGGGTGGCCCAGGGGTGGCACAGGGGTGGCCCAGGGGTGGCACAGGGGTGGCCCAGCGGTGGCACAGGGGTGGCACAAGGGGGGCACAGGACCTGGCAGGGACAAGGGGCCCTCCACCCCCCAGATCCCCTCCACCCCACACAGAGCACAGGGACCCCGAACCGCCCCCCCAGCAGACCCATCCCCTCCAGGCCAGATGCTGGTGGCAATGCTGGGACTGGTGTCCCCAAGCTGGTGGCGGTGGGGGTGTGAACTCACCGGTGTCCTGCTGGGAATTCCTGCTGGGAATCAGTGCTGGGAGTCACTGGGAGTCACTGGGAGTCACTGTAGTCACTGGGAATCCCTGCTGGGAGTCACTGGGAGTCACTGGAGTCACTGGGAATCCCTGCTGGGAGTCACTGCAGGGAGGACGAGCCAAGGTCCTTGGCACAGGTGCTGTGTGCACAGGAGGGGTGGCCACAGCTGCGGGGAGGGGGAGAAAGAAATGATTAACCAGGGAGGTGATTAGTGATTTGTTAATTAGTGATCAGTGCTGGGGTGGCTGTGCCATGAGGGGCAGGACCTGGGTGCTGCTCAAGGGGGAAACTGAGGCACGGGGCCGGGCTGGTGGGGACAAAGGCAGGGGTGGGGACAAAGGTTCCCTGTACACCTGCATGGCCATTGCCCCCTGGAGCCACCTGCACTGCTCCAGCACAGGCGTGGGCAGTGCCACAGGTGTGGGCAGTGTCACAGGTGTGGGCAGTGTCACAGGTGTGAATTGTCACATGTGTGCATTGTCACAGGTGTGAGCAGTGCCACAGGTGTGCATTGTCACAGGTGTGAGTTGTCACAGGTGTGTGCAGTGTCACAGGTGTGTGCATTGTCACATGTGTGCATTGTCACAGGTGTGAGTTGTCACAGGTGTGAGTTGTCACAGGTGTGAGCAGTGCCACAGGTGTGCATTGTCACAGGTGTGAGTTGTCACAGGTGTGTGCAGTGTCACAGGTGTGTGCATTGTCACATGTGTGCATTGTCACAGGTGTGAGTTGTCACAGGTGTGAGTTGTCACAGGTGTGTGCAGTGTCACAGGTGTGTGCATTGTCACAGGTGTGAATTGTCACATTTTCACATGTGTGTACACTGTCACATGTGCATTGTCACATGTGTGTGAATTGTCATGTGTGTGAATTGTCACGTGTGTGCAGGGTCACATGTATGAATTGTCACAGGTGTGTGCATTGTCACAGGTGTGAATTGTCACATTTTCGCATGTGTGTACACTGCCACGTGTGCATTGTCACGTGTGTGTGAATTGTCACGTATGTGTGCAGTGTCACAGATGTGTGTGTCTGTGTATGTCACCTCTGCTGGGCTGTTCGATGTGCCCATACAGGTGTGTGCATGTGTGACATTCCCTGTCACACCTGTGTGACACTGGCAGTCTGTGCAGTGTGACACGCACTGTGTGGCACTCCCTGTCACTGTGCCCGCACCTGTGGCACCTCCGGGCTCCCAGTGCCACAGCCGTGTCACCTCCTTGTCCCAGAGTTTGTCCCACCCCCTCGTGCTCAAGGTCCCGGCCCTCCCCTGGCCCCGCCCATGCCACAGCAGCACCCGGGGCAGCCCGAGCCTGGCACGGGGACCCGTGTGCCACCCCCGGGGTGTCCCGCCGTGTCCCCGGGTGTTTGGGTTCACACACCGTGTGTGTGAGCACAGAGCACACGCATTGCAGGGGCTCCGTGGGTTTGAGGGAGAAATCCTGCACGGAAAGGGCTGGGCAGGAGCCACCAGGAGCGACCGAGCAGCCGCGGGATGTGGCACTTGGGGACAGGGGAGGGACCGAGCAGCCGCGGGATGTGGCACCTGGGGACAGGGGAGGGGCTGAGGGAATGGCCGGACTCTGATCTCGGGCGTCCAGGCTGGAGGATGAGGGGATTCCCTGTGGATCCCTACGGATCCCTGATGCCATGTTCACACTCACACACACACACACACACACACACGCCCACACGTGTATGCTCACACACATTTACACACACATTCACACGCACACACATGTGCACACACACAGTCATGTGTTCACACACACACACACACACACACACGTGCACACACATACATTCACACACTCTCATGCAAACTCACACACACACATACACATTCACAGACACGCTCACACACATGTGCACACACACACACATGTTCACTCACACACTTTCACACACTCGTTCACACTCACACTCATGTGCGCACACACACACATGCAGACACACACTCAGACATGGTCACACACACACACTCTCACACTCACACACTCACACACACACACACACTCTCACACTCACGCACACACACACACACACACACTCTCACACTCACACACTCACACACACACACACACTCTCACACTCACGCACACACACACACACACACACTCTCACACTCACACACACACTCACACTCACACACACACTCACACTCACACACACACTCACACACACACACACACACACTCTCACATGCACACTCACACTCGTTCACGCTCACACTCACACACACAATCCCTGCCCCAGCCCGGCCCCCGGCCGGATCCGAGCTGCCCCGGCAGCCGCAGCAGCGCCGGGAGCCGGGAGTGCCCAGCCCGGGAGTGCCCAGCCCTGGGAATGCCCAGCCCCGGAGTGCCCAGCCCGGGAGTGCCCAGCCCTGGGAATGCCCAGCCCCGGGAGTGCCCAGCCCCGGGAGTGCCCAACCCGGGAGTGCCCAGCCCGGGCCGGCCGGGTCCTGCCCGTGCCCCTCCCGCGGGTCCCGGCCATGGGGATGGGATCAGACCCCGCTCTGAAAAGCCCCACCGGGGACCAGGACCCTGGGGCTGGCTGGGGACACAAACCCGGGGTTGTCACCACCACCCTGAGCTCCCTGGGGTACAGCACTGCTGTCCCAGGAGCCCATGGAGCTGTCCCTGCACCCGGGGACATTGGCCAGGCCACCAACACCTGCCCCATGCCACGACCTCCAGGTCTGCAGCCCCACATTTCTCCTCACAGAGAAAAGCAAGGCACAATTCTCCCCAAGAGTATTCTTATCTCATTTGCTGTTCTGTGTTTGTGCCAAAGCAGAATGCAATGTGGAGATTGTTCACCCACAGTGATGGGGTTTGGTTCCCTTGGCCTGTCAGGGCCAGGTGTGTGTGTGTGTGTCAGGACTGTTGGGGGACAGTCACGGGATTCTGTGCAGGGTGAGCAGGGTTGGGTGCTTGGCAGACTCAGTTTAGATGGGTAATATAGTGTAATATAGTATAGAATAACACAGTGTAATATAGTATAGAATAATATAGTATAATGAAGTAATTAATTAGCCTTCTGATACCAATAGAGTCCTCCTCATCATTCCTCCTTCATTGGGCCCTCACAGCACAGCTGTACAGGTCCCACAGGCAATTCCAACCCAAATGGGGCAAATCCCACTGGATAGACCTGGTGAGGGAGGATTTCCCCCTCTAAGCAGGGACACTTTTGGTGGCTTAGTGGGGTCTCAGCCTAAAAAAGCTTCCGGAGTCACATGGAAGCTCCTCGGGGCCACTGGCTCCTGCTTTAATGCCCCTAATGGGATCGAGGAGGGAAGGGCAGAAATAAACCTTAATCCCACTGGAGATGGGCAGGGAAGGTGCTGGGAGAGGTGGAGGGAGGAGATGGCCAGGCATGGATGAGCTCCTTGGTCAGGTTCCCTGGGAACAGCAGAGCCCTGCAGGAGGGGAGGAGGGTGCTGAAGGGGCAGAGGAAGGTGAGACCTGTCACAGACATGTTTTATGAAAAATCCCTTTGCCAGGATCTTTTCTCCTGAGAAGCTGAGAAGCTCCAGCTTCTCCACGTTTTGCTGCTTTGGAATGTGATCTGGAGAATTGTTTACCCAGCATGTGAAATTGGTTTTACTTGATGACCAATGACAGCCACCTGTGTCGAGGCTGTGAGCAGTCACAAGATTTTATTATCATTCCTTTCCTTTCCTTTCCTTTCCTTTCCTTTCCTTTCCTTTCCTTTCCTTTCCTTTCCTTTCCTTTCCTTTCCTTTCCTTTCCTTTCCTTTCCTTTCCTTTCCTTTCCTTTCCTTTCCTGCCTTCTGATGAAATCCTTTCTTCTACTCTTTTAGTAGAGTTTGAATATATCATTTTCTGTTCATATAATATATATCATAAAATAATAAATCAGCCTTCTGAAACATGGAGTCGAGATTCTCATCTCTTCCCTCGTCCTGGGACCCTCAAACAGCACCACAGGACCCACCTGGGGCTGGAGCAGTCCAAGGAACCCAGGTCAGGGTCACACACATCCATGATCCCCTCTGACACAACTTCTTGGGGTTGCTGGGGGTGGCAGGGACCCCAAACTGCACCTGGAGCATGGGGACCACCAGGGACACTCCTATGATGTGTGCTGGGGTAGCAGCTGAACTCTCCCCTCACCAGAGACAACAAACCAGGAATGCTCCAGGAATTTAGGGCCTGGGAGGTGTTACAGGAATCTTGAGGATTCATTGAACCACAAGGATTTGCTTCTTCTTCAGCTTCTGAGTTGTTAGTGGGCCATGAGCTCCTCTGGAAGGGGGTTTGGGGCATTTAATGATCTTGGTTTCCTCTCTCTGGGGGTTCCTCCTGCTCATTTCATTCAACGTTTTATGGGATCTGTGCTGGGAATGCTGCAGCCTGGAACAAACCATCAAAAATCAACCAGCAACAAACCATCAAAAATCCAACCAGTTCATCCACTCAGTGCTGATGAACACGATGAAAAATGGGAAGGATTTAGCAAGATGAAACTGTAAAATTGAGTGGAATGGGAAGGAAAGAGATGCCCCAGGTCAGAAGGGAATGGGAGCATCACCAGGAAAATGAGCCAGGAGTCCACACAGGAGGGAAATCCAATGGGCTTGGCTTAACCAGAGCCTGAGAGGCAGCAGGCAGCCCCGGAGCTGGGAGCAGCAGATGGCAATAATTAAACACAGGATAAAATCTGGAGAGCCTGGAGCTCCCCGGGGAGGCAGCAGGTTCAGCTCCTCTCCAGGGAAGTGGCTGCAGGAGCCCTGGGGATGCTGAGCCAGGTGGGAACGGGCTGTGTCACCTGCCAGGGACAGCTCCAGGGTCCCAGGGAGGGGGAAGGACAGAAACACTGGCCTGAACTCCTGAAAGGGGGAAAAGCTGCAGGAATGAGGGCTGGTGCAGGAATATTGAACGTGGAGGTGCAGAATGACTTTTGGAACAGGTTTTGCTCCACATGAGGGAGTGTCTGGAGAGGATGATGGTCCCTCCTGGCAGGGCTGCAGCTTCCAGACCCATCCCCATGGGATGCTGGCACCCCCCTGCCTGCCCTGGGCAGCAGAACCTCTCCAACCATGGCCTGGCATTTTCAGCCCTAAATCCCCAGGATTCCAGGTGGGCCAGGCAGGAATTTGGGCCAGCTTGGATCTTGCTGGGCACTTTGGGAGCGATGGTCTGGAGTGAAGTGTCAGGGATCCAAGTGAACCTGCATCCTGTTGGAGCACCAGCAAGGTCTCCCACTGGTTTTCCCCCAGTTTTCCTCTGGCTCTTCTCCTCCCTGGCTCTTTCCCAAAGCTCTGAGGAATTGTTCCAGTGGGATTCCTAGGCAGGGGTGACACTGGCAGCTCCCCAAAGCTCTGGCACATCCTGGTACCCTCAGGGTTGGCTCTTCCCCAGGATTCCCTTCCCAGCAAACCCCCCCCGTTCCAAAGGCTTTGGACAAGTGGCTCCTACTCCTTCCCTCTCCATGGAGCAGCAGATCCCCCTCATTGGGATAATTCCACTTCCAGAGGAATCCCCATCACCCTCTAAGCCCCCTCCTGTTGTGTCCTGCCTTGAGCTCTGACCTTCCTCCTGCTCTTGCACACTCATCCTCACAGCTGGATTGGCTTTGCCTCTTCTCCACCACTCCTGTTTGTGCTTGGATTGTCCCACCCATGGATTTGGGAGATGCTGAAGGGTCTCTTTGTCCTCTCCATCACCCTCACATCCCATCCCTCCTTCCTGCCTGGTCCCTATTGCTGCTCTGCAGATGGGCAGGACCAGCTTTAGGCTCAGTCCCACCCCTGCTCACGCCCAAATCCTGAATTATTCCACCCAGACATCTCCCAGATCCCAGGGATCCTTTTAAAGATCAGCCTTCATCCTCTACTTCCTTTTGCACAATTCAGGGTTTCACTGCCCAGAGCAGCTGTGGCTGCCCCTGGAGCCCTGGCAGTGCCCAAGGCCAGGCTGGACATTGGGGCTGGCAGCACCTGGCACAGTGGGAGGTGGCCCTGGGCTGCAATGAGCTGGCATTGAAGATCCCTTCCCACCCAAACCACTCTGGCATTCCCATTCCTCAATCCAGGATGGAAAGCAGCACCAAAAACCATTGCAGCAAATGGAGAAAGGAAAGGAAAGAATGATTTCCTGGATGGTTCCAGGTGCCCCCAGTGCCATTTGCCACAGGGGTTTGTAGCCTGGCAAGGCCTGGTTGGAGAGGTTTGGGCTCTGCCAGGGTGCCCAGAGCAGCTGTGGCTGCCCCTGGAGCTCTGGCAGTGCCCAAGGCCAGGCTGGACACTGGGGCTGGCAGACCCTGGCACAGTGGGAGGTGGCCCTGCCATGGCAGGGGTGGCACTGGGTGGGGTTTAAGGTCCTTTCCAACCAGGGATTCTATGACTTATTATTTAGGGTTTTTTTTTTTCCAGCTGTAGGACTCGGAATTTTTATTTCCACACAAAACCTGAGCTGTGTCCCAGCTAATACAGCCTAGGCAGAGCACAAACCCTTCTCCTCAGGGGCTCAGCTGGGCTTGTGGCATACTGAGACCTAAATTCCTGTAGAAGGCAAGGAGAAGGAAGGGCTCTGAAATGGGACACCGGTAATCTCCATCCCTGCGGTTGCCGGCTCCCAGCAGGGCGGGGTGCAGGGAGGAGGGGTTTGCTGCCAGGATGGAGCCGCCGGCAGCAGCAGAGGCGCTGCTGTTTCTCTGTCACCCACGGGGATGATGGCAGAGTTCAGCTGTGCCCAAAAGCCAAGCTGAGTCTGTCCAGAAGGGATTTCAGGCTGTTTGTATAAACTGTCCCTTGGGATTTTAGTGCTGGAAACACAAACCAGAGCAAGCCCTGCTCCAGTGTGGGAGCAAACCCAGCTCTTGTGCTCCTGGACATCCCAACCCTAAATTTTCCTAAGCAAACCCAAATTCTGCCAACCCAAATCCAGGTGTCGCAGACATATTTTATGGAAAATCCTTTCCTTAGGATTTTTCCTCCTGAAAAGCTGAGAGGCCTCAGGAACAAAATGTACCCAATGGTTATCTGCTGCTGTGGAATGCAACAGGTGCACCTGGGATTGGGCTCATGTGGTTGTTTTTAATTAATGGCCAATCACAGGGAGCTGGCTCGGACAGAGAGCTGAGCCACAAAACTTTGTTATCATTCCTTTGTATTCTATTCTTAGCCAGTCTTCTGATGAAACCTTTTCTTCTATTCTTTTAGTATAGTTTTAATGTAATATATATCATAAAATAATAAATCAGCCTTCTGAAACATGGAGTCAGATCCTCGTCTCTTCCCTAGTCAGAAAACCCCGGTGAACACCAGCACAATCCAGGTGCTTCCAGACCTGGGGGTGCTCACACCTCATCCCCACCAGGGCTTGGCTCCCCCACAGGGCAGTGACCCCCGAGAAAATCCCCTCTGGATCCTGCAGGCCTGGGCTGGGCCAGGGAGCAGCGCTCAGAGGACTCAGCAGTTTAATCCTGGCACAGCCCTGCTGAGCTCAGCATCTCCCACCAGCCCACACTGGGATAAAACCGAGGTGTTTCTCCCCTGGGAGCAGCACAAGGGGCATCCTGGAAAGAAGCTGAAAGCACCTGGCAAACCTGGATGTGTGATTCCCTCAGGAGCACCTGGATCCAGCCCTGAGCTGCTCTGATTAGAGAGCAAAGCACCAAAGGCTCAGAGGCACGAGGCCATGGCTGACACTGCAGCTCCATCCTGCATCCCAAACCTCCATGGAAAACCTGGAGAACCTCAGCTGTGCTGCCCGGAGAGGGAATGGCCAAATCCCAGCTCCTGTTCCCCATCCTCTGAGGCCCCCAGCCCAGCACACATCACTGCTGCTCTCCCCTGGGGGACGTTTCCATCTCTTTGTGCAAGGAACGAGGATTTCTGGCTTCTCCCAGCACATGGAGCAGGGTCTGGGGGGCTGTGAGGGGTGAGGTCCCTCTGCCAGGAGGCACTGAGGGAGGGAGGGAGGGAGGAAGTGGCGGAAGGAAGGAAGTGGCGGAAGGAAGTGGCGGAAGGAAGTGGCGGAAGGAAGTGGCGGAAGTGGCGGAAGTGGCGGAAGTGGCGGAAGGAAGGAAGGAAGGAAGGAAGGAAGGAAGGAAGGAAGGAAGGAAGAAAGGAAGGAAGGAAGGAAGGAAGGAAGGAATGGAAGGAAGGAATGGAAGCTGCTCCAGCCACGCCCAGCCAGGTGTTCTCCAGCCTGTAGGCCATGACCTGTTCCAGAGCTATTCCTATTCCATCCTCCACCCCCATCAGTTAATTCCCTTTAATTAACTGATTAAAGGTAATCAGCTGGAGTGGTGGGAGGAGCACAGGAATTCCTACTGGGGAGCTTGGGTGCCAATCAGAGACCGTACAAAGCTTCTGGGTGAGCTTCCCTTCCCCACATTCCTCAGTGCCATCGGCTGCATCCGGCTCCTTTTTGAGTCCAAGGGGGAAACACCACGGCCCCTTTGGCATCAGGGGGGTGGGAGCCACCCCAGCCCCATGAGATGGACCTGGAGCCTGGACAACCCAGCCTGGATAACCCAGCCTGGACAACCCAGCCTGGTTAACATGGATAACCCAGCCTGGTTAGCATGGGTAACCCAGCCTGGATAACCCAGCCTGGTTAACATGGATAACCCAGCCTGGTTAACATGGGTAACCCAGCCTGGATAACCTGATTAACCTAGCCTGGATAACCCAGCCTGTATAACATGGGTAACCCAGCCTGGAAAACCCAGCCTGGTTAACATGGGTAACCCAGCCTGGTTAACCTAGATAACCCAGCCTGGCTAACCCAGCCTGAACAACCCAGCCTGGTTAACCTGGATAACCCAGCCTGGATAACCTGGGTAACTCAGCCTGGATAACCTGATTAACCTAGCCTGGATAACCCAGCCTGTATAACATGGCTAACCCAGCCTGGCTAACCCAGCCTGGTTAACCTAGATAACCCAGCTTGGACAACCCAGCCTGGTTAATCTGGATAACCCAGCCTGGACAACCCAGCCTGGATAACCTGGATAACCTGGATAACCCAGCCTGGACAACCCAGCCTAGTTAATCTGGATAACCTGGATAACCCAGCCTGGCTAACCCAGCCTGGTTAATCTGGCTAACCCAGCCTGGCTAACCCAGCCTGGATAACCTGGATAACTCAGCCTGGCTAACCCAGCCTGGATAACCTGGATAACTCAGCCTGGCTAACCCAGCCTGGATAACCTGGATAACCCAGCCCTGCTCTGGGACTCAGGGAAATCAACAGCAGCCCTGCATCTCTGTGGGGAAGGAAGGGATCTAATGAGGGTAATTAAGGTGATTGAGCCCTGGGTAATGGAGCTCCCAGCAGAACCCTCAGCTCCCTGCTCTGACACACCACAAACTGTAATTTTGCATAATCCAACCAGGTAATTTAGCATAATAAAGGTGTCACCCACATGCACAGCAGTTCCATTCCTGGCCAGGCTCAGGCTCCCTCCCCACAGAGGGTTTTCAGCCCCAGCCCCGGGTGGAGCATCCAGGGTTGGAATGGGGACACCCTCGGTTCTGTGGCTGTGGAGCCGTGGGTGGCACCGGGATGGGTGCCAGGGGAAACCCAGGGAGCTGTGGGCTGTCCCAGGGAGCCAGCTGGGTGCCACCAAGCCTGTCCCAGGCTGTGCCATGCCGGGAGTGCCACGGCCTGGGTGGCACCAGAGCTCGGGCACCACGGGAGCCTCCTCTCCCTGCAGGAGCTCCTTCTGCTCCATCTGCCCCTGGTGGCACCTGGGGAGGACCCTGGGGAGGACCCTGGTCCAGCTGGGGTTGGAGGAGGCTCCCAGCCCTGCTGGAGCACCGGGATAAGTGCAGACAGCCAGAATTCCAGGGAGCAGAGGCAGCTGGAGCTTCCCTGGGAGCTCTGGCTCTCCAGGGAGCCCTGGGAATTGCTTCCCCAGCCCCTGGGTGCCTTTGGATCCTTGGCACTGCAGCCCAGCCCAGGGGAGCTGGGAAACTTCCAGGACCCCCAGCTCTGAGGCAGCAGCTCCCAGCCGGTGGTGAGGCCGTGCAAGGAGGTGATCGAGATGTGTCCCTGCACCGAGGGGGGAGCGCCACCAGGAGCCTCCAGCTGCCACCGCCACCCTGTGACAAAAACCCAGCCCTGGGAGCTGGCAGGGAGGGGACCAACAGCCAAGGAGGGGAGAAATCCGTGCAGGTGCTCTGGGATCAGAGGCATGGCTGGAAATCTGTGATGGAGCAGAGCCAGTCCCAGTGGGCCAGGGCTGAGCCAGGAGCTGGAATTGTCCATTCCAGGAGCCAAGAGAGCTGGAATTGCTGTTCTAGGAGCTGGAATTGTGCATTCCAGGAGCTGGAATTGCTGTTCTAGGAGCCAAGGGAGCTGGATTTGTCCATTCCAGGATCTGGAACTGCCATTCCAGGAGCTGGAATTGCCCTTTCCAGGAGCTGGAATTGCCATTCCAGGAGCCAAGGGAGCTGGAATTGCCCATTCCAGGAGCTGGAATTGCCATTCCAGGAGCCAAAGGAGCTGGAATTGCCCATTCCAGGAGCTGGAATTGCTGTTCCAGGAGCCAAGGGCAGAGCAGGGCCGGGGTCCCCATCCTGTTCATGGTGCCAGGTCCCCCAAGGTCTGGAGCAGCCAGCAGAGCTCCTGCAGCCGCCCCAGGAGCTGAACCCCAAGGTGTCCCCACAGCCAAACCCCCAGAGCAGCCCCAGAGCAGCCCCAGAGCACTCCCAGTCTGCCTCCAGCCTCCCAGCCCGGGCAGAACCGCTGGGATTCCCTCAATTCAAAGTGAGCATCGAGCTCTGCCTCCACCTTTACCCTCCCCCATCTCCTGCCTGGGCGGAATTGGTGCTGAGCTGGAGGGTGAGGCCAGGGGACAGCGGCAGGGCTGGGTCCCTTTGTGACAGCGAGGACTGGGGTGGACACCCCAAGGTCGTGGGCTGGGAGCATTCGGGGTGAGCAGGGGACATCCTGCCTCTGCCACCTCCTCGGTGGCACTGCCACCCAGCCAGGGGACAGCAGCCAGCTCCGGGGACCCAAGGGACCCGATCCAAGCATCTGCAGGGGCCATGTGCCAAAGCGATGCCCCAAGGCGGGGAGGAGGGGCTGTCCCTGGGGAAGCCCTTTGCTCCCGGCAGGAAGCACCACAGGAGCGGGCCCGTGTCCCTGCTCGGGGGCTCTGCCCCGGGGGGCTCTGCCCCGGGCCCAAATCCCCTGGGAAGCTCCAAGCCGGGAGGCCGAGGGCCGGAGCTGGGGGTTGGGTAGAAGCGGCGGCTGAGAGGGCAGGGCAGGGGGAAGGTGGAGGGGCAGCGGTGGCCCAGGACATGCAGGGGTGGGTGCCAGGCTGCGACAGAGGTGCCACCATGGGGGCTGATCTGAGTGCCCACCCTGGGACAGACGAGCCTTGCCTGGTGCCTCAGCACTGCTCCCCCAAATCCTCCCCCGAGCCCCCTGGCCCTGGAGGGTGGCACAGACACCCCAAGCCCTCGAGAGATACCACAAAACCCATCGGTCCCCGAGGCCACCACCACCACCCCTGACCCTCCGGCCTCTGCACCTTCCAGGGAGGTGCCCGGGGTGGGCACCAGTCCCCGGGGTGGGCACCTGGTCCCTCGCTCTGGTGAGCTCAGGACACCCTCCGCGATGGCCCAGGGCCCCGGTGCCACCGCGTCACCTGCACCCAGCAGCCACCAGCCGCTCACCTGGTGCCGGCGGCGATCCCGGGGCCGGTGCCGAGGCCGGTGGTGACGGTGACACCGAAGGTGATGCTGCCGCCGGTGCCGGGGGCGATGGAGATGTCGGTGCCGGGGGCGATGCCGGTGCCGCTGTTGATGCTGATTCTGGTGCCGGTGCCGATGGTGATGCCGGAGCCGGTGGTGATGCCGGTGGTGATGCCGGAGCCGGTGGTGATGCCGGAGCCGGTTCCGATGGTGGTGCCGGTGCCGGTTCCGATGGTGATGCCGGTGCCGGTGCCGGTGGTGATATCGGAGCCGGTGCCGGTGGTGGTGCCGGTGCCGGTGCCGGTGCCAGCCCGGCCGCCGGGGGAAGGATGCTCCGCGCTCGGCAGGAGCCGCGGGGAAGCCTCCGGCTCCAGGCGGCCCTGGGGCACCCGGGGCCGAGCCGCCGCCGCCGCCGCCCGCCCAGCGCCGCCGCTCCCGCCCGGCCCGGCCCCCGCTCGGCGCGGGGGGGACCCAGCGCGGCCCCGCCCGCCGCCCCCCCCGCTCCCCCCGCCGCCGGGGCCGCCCCTCGGCCCCCCCCGGGCTGCCGTGTCCCCGCGTCCCCCCGCGCTGGCACACGGCAGGGAGGGAGGGAGGGAGGGAGGGAGGGCTGTGACATCCCCCGGGTCCCCAGCTCCGGGGGACTCTGCCCCCCCCCGGACCCCCAGCCCGCGGCGTGGCCGCCAGCCCTGCTCGGGGAAATGGGAAATTTTCCCTCCGATTTCCTCTGGATTCGGCTCCCCGGCTGCAGAGCCCCCAGGGGGGTGGGTGGAGGGGGCTCTGCTCCCCCACCAGGACAATTTGACCCCAACCCACACAGCTCCGTTTGGTGCGGCCAAAATCAATGCCAGGCTCCCAATCTTTGGGGGAAAAAAAGAATTAAAAAATCCGTGGCTGCACCCGTGTGGTGGGTGGGGGAGGGAGCGGGGGGCTGGGAGACCCTGAACTGCGGCTGGAAATCCAGCGGATCACGGCACGGCCCCGCCGGGCACAGCCCGGGCACGGAGCTGATGCCGCCAGCTGCTCCTGGCCTGGCACCGGTGTCACCTTGAGGGGGGGACACGGCCAACGCTGAGGGTGTGAGATGGGGGCTCTCAGCCCCACCCCGAGCTGGGTCAGGGCAGGAGGTGCGGGAGGCAGAGCGGGAATTCAAACGGTCTGGAATTCCAGCCAGGAGCAGCGACCACCTCCCAAAGCTTCCATCGGCATCCCTGCCACGGGGAAACGCGTGGGGTGGCTGAGAGGCTCCAAAATGATGTCCCTCCCGGCCCCGAAGGTGGCTGTCCCCAGGGCTGGGGCAGCGGGGTGTGCTTTGGGAGGGACTCCGCGGGTGATGAGGTCCCTGCTCCCCATCCCTGCAGGAGCGGGGCTGGGCCGTGATCCCAAATTCCCGGCTGGGCCGTGATCCCAAATTCCCGGCTCTGGCCAAGCTCCGCTGGCCGCCGATGGCCACGGGCGATGCTCAGCGCCCGGAGCGCGGTTTCCATCCCGTCCCTTCCCCTGGAGCGGGGCTGCCGCCCCGGACGGGCGATGCTTCCCCGAGCCCCGCAGCCACCAGCGGACCAGGGGACAGCGACACGGACAGGAGCCACCAGAACACGGCCGGGGCTCGCCTCTGGTGCCCCCGAACCCCAAAACCTCGGCAGGGGCTGCGGTGCCGTGCCCGGGGACGTGGGGACACACGGGTGGCGGTGCCGTGCCCGGGGACGTGGGGACACACGGGTGGCGGTGCCGTGCCCGGGGAGGGACACACGGGTGGCGGTGCCGTGCCCGGGGAGGGACACACGGGTGGCGGTGGCCGCTCACGGCGGGGACGTGGGGGACACACGGGTGGCGGTGGCCGCTCACGGCGGGGACGGGCGGCGGCAGCTCCAGCGCGGCCAGCGGGGAGCGGAGCCTTCGCCAGCCGCTATTTTTAGCTGCTCACGCTCCGCTTTCTCCTTGACTGTCTCCCCTCGCTGGAGCAGCGTCGGGCCGAGCAGCGGCGATGTTTATCCTGCCTGGCACCCGATCGGATGTGACACCGCTGTGGCGGGCCGAGGGGACGGCTGGGAGGCAGCGGGGGATGCTGCGGGCATGGGAATGGGAAGGGACGGGAGGAGAGCCCGCTGTGCTTCGGAGCACCTTGGAGAGTTCTCCCTCTCCCCAGCTCCCGAGCGGGCCCGGCGGATGCTCCGCCCTGGGACAGCTGAAGGGCAGAGCATCCATTCCTCCGAGGCTGAACAATTCGCCCCAGTGTGATCCTTTGGGACGGCTGGGCTGGGGGACCTGGGGAAACTGAGGCACACCAGAGGTGTGTGAGTGCCTCCATATCCTGCCAGGGCGGTGCTGGCATGGAATAACCTCTCCCAACCCTCCTGCATCCAGGGCATGCAGAGCAGCAGCAGCCCAGAGCCCCAGCTGGAGCTCCCAGAATTGGGTACAAACCCCAGGGATCCAGGACAGCATCTGGGAAGGGGAAAATGATTCCAGAATTATTCCCTGCTCAGGCAGCTCCCACTGGGAGCTGGCCCAGGGCAGGGCTGTGGTTCTTGGTGCTGCCCCAGCGTGGGGCAAAGGCTGCTCTGTGCTCCCTCTGCTCCTCCAGCTGCTGCTCTGGGGCTTTGCAGACCTCAGGATCCTCTTCCCAGGATGCTCCCAGCAGGATGAGCTGGGCCTAAAATCTATCATTTGTGCCCTTCTGAGCTTTGGGAGAGCCCTGATTGATCCATCAGGGATGTGAAGCCAGTGAGGACGGGCTCCGACTGCTCCCTGCTCTGCTCTAAATTCTATTTTCCCCAAAAACCCAGGATCCAGAACAGGGAGAAAATCAGTCTGGAAGAATCTGTTCTGCTGCTGCTGCTGCTGCCCAGCTGCTTTATCCCCCTGGGGCAGGAGGGTCAATGATCCCCACGGAGCCTGGGGCTGCTGCAGGGCTGGGGCAGCTCCTGGCGCTCCTGGAGGCAGCAGGGAGGGAGCAGAGCTGTTTTCCACTCCCCTGCCCAGCACTGCGGGCTCTGATCTGGGCTAAAAGTCACTGCTGGGGGAGAGCAGCCCTGTGCTGTTCCTCTTTTAGATGCACCTTTCTGATTTCCAGCCCGGCTGAGTGTGACCGTGCTCACAGGGGTCCCAGGATGAGGGAAGAGACGAGGATCTGACTCCATGTTTCAGAAGGCTGATTTATTATTTTATGATATATATTATATTAAAACTATACTAAAAGAATAGAAGAAAGGATTTCATCAGAAGGCTGGCTAAGAATAGAAAAAGAAGGAATGATAACAAAGGTTTGTGGCTTGGACAGAGAGTCTGAGCCAGCTGGGCTGTGATTGACCATTAATTAGAAACAACCACATGAGCCCAATCCCAGATGCACCTGTTGCATTCCACAGCAGCAGATAACCATTGGTTACATTTTGTTCCTGAGGCCTCTCAGCTTCTCAGGAGGAAAACTCCTAAGGAAAGGATTTTCCATAAAAGATGTCTGGGACAGCTGAGCCCCTGCTTGCCTGCTGGGGACAAGGTGACGTGCAGGGAAGGTCACTCCTGAGCCCAGGGGCTGCGTCAGTGCCTCCCTTAAGGGGCTATTTTGGGACATGGGTCACAGGGTTTGGGGACCTGTGAGTTGTTCCTGGCTGGGGGCTGGGACTTTCCATGAGGTCCAACAGGACACGGC
The DNA here is from genome assembly GCF_012460135.2 of Molothrus ater. Classification (NCBI taxonomy): domain Eukaryota; kingdom Metazoa; phylum Chordata; class Aves; order Passeriformes; family Icteridae; genus Molothrus; species Molothrus ater. Next base: position 1,458,177 of record NC_050501.2, read on the forward strand.
CCTGTGGCCACCCTGGAGGGATGGAGGTGGCTCCTGAGGGATGGACCTGCAGGAAACGCCCTCAGCCCTCGGGGAAAACCTTCTTGCCTGTGAGATCTGGGGGACAAAGGCAGCCAGAGCATTTCCTTGCCTGCAGGATTTCAAAGCAGAGGGAAAATGCCAGCAAAGAGCTCCCAGGGAGAAGATTTGTCACACTGAGCAGAGTCTGGCCATGTCAGAGCTGCAGCAGTGCCCTTCCCAGGCACCCTCCGTGCTCCAGGACTCTGCCATCTGCATCCCAGTGTGCTGCTCCGCCCTGTCCTTCACAGGGCACAGGGATTCTGCAGCTCCATCTGCCCCCAGGACATCAGGGACCTTCTGGAGATCCTCCCCCTCAGCGTGTGCCCTGCCCAGAGCATCCTGCCCCGCTGGGGGACAGCGCATGAGCTGCTTTTCCTGATTTTATTCCCTACTTCGGGCTGGCAGGGCAGCTGAAATATCTGCAGTGAGTTGCACAGGTCTTTGCAGCTCATCTGCAGCCTCGCTGTCCCCGGCAGAATGGAAAATTTCAACCAAAAGAATGATTTGTTGCTGTTTTTGCAGCAGCAGACGCTCCCTCCTGACCCAAAGGTGAGGTGGATCCCGCAGCCAGACCCAATCCCAGCCCCAGGCTCATCCTGCTGCCAGCTCATCACAGGAGCCGGGGGAAAAGGGGCATGAATGACTCAAAGTGCCTCTCTCGGGGCTCAGCCACCAAAATATTCATCCCCTGCCCCAGTGGACCAGCAGAACGCGCAAATTATTTCTGGGAATTAGCTCAGGAAAGCACCTTGCCTGTGCATTGGCTCTGGGATTGGCTGGAATCCCACAGTTCTGGGCACAGCCTGGGCTGCACAGGCAGGAGTGAGCCCAGGCAAGGTCAGGACAGCTCAGAGCAGCACAGGAGGGGCAGGAAGAGCTGGGATGGGGCTGGGAGGAGCTGGGATGGGGCAGGAAGAGCTGGGATGGGGCTGGGATGGGGTGGGAAGAGCTGGAATGGGAAGAGCTGGAATGGGGTGGAAGAACTTGGATAGGGTGGGAAGAGCTAGGATGGGGCTGGGAGGAGTTGGGAGGGGGTTGGGATGGGGTAGGAAGGGCTGGGATGTGGCAGGAAGAGCTGGGATGGGGTTGGAAGAGCTGGGATGTGGAAGGAAGAGCTGGGATGTGGTTGGAAGAGCTGGGATGGGGTTGGGATGGGGTAGGAAGAGCTGGGATGGGAAGAGCTGGGATGGGAAGAGCTGGGATGTGGAAGGAAGAGCTGGGATGTGGTTGGAAGAGCTGGGATGTGGAAGGAAGAGCTGGGATGTGGAAGGAAGAGCTGGGATGTGGTGGGATTTGCCCCGTTCTTGCTTTAAGGGGCCAGATCAGGGCAGTGAGGGGAGCGTCTGGAGGAAAGGTGTGCTGGAGTTAACCGAGCAGAAAGGCAGCATCCCCAAAAAGATGTGTTCATGGGCAAAAGCAGGAGCGCTCAAATCCATTCTTCGTGCTCCAGTAACTCGCAGATGCCTGGATGGGGATGTGGAGCCTCACGAACACCGCCCAGCTCGGGGAGCACCTTGCGCCTCCTGTCTGCGCACAGAGGGGACAGAACTCGGCGGTTTCACCAAACCCACCCCATTCCGAGTGCCCGGCTGAGCGCAGGGATGCTGCAAACCGGCTCAAAAACTGCCAGGAGCCTCCAGGTGGGGGGACAGGGAGTGGCCACGGCGGTGCCGGAGATGAGCCCTGCCCGCCTCCAGCTCCCGCAGCCGCGGGGATTTGTGCAAAGCTCCCAGCGCCCGGCCTGGGCTTTTTTTATCCCTGGCTGCTCTTACGTTGACATTCTTAGCTGTGCCACTGGCTCCGGCGCTGCTCGCTAACCCCTTTTACAGGCGGCTAAATATAGCCCAGGCAGCCAAGCAAAATCTGCTCGGCACGGCCACGTGGGGCTCGGTGGAGCCGGGGGGGCTCTGCCGGCACCGGGGGGACAGCGCCAGCCCCGAGCCGGTGGCATCTGTCACTCTGTCACCCCTGGGTGCCCCAGGTGGCTGCTGGGGCTCCCGCCGGGCTCCGGGCCCTTCTCCCCGCCCTGGGTTCTGCTCCCAGCCCGGTGCTCCCGCCCCTCTGGAGCATCTGGAGCTGGTTAGGATCCCTGATCCTGGAAAAACACGGTGGGAAACACGGCTGGCTGCTGCGGGTAACAAAGAACAGCCCTGGGAGCCCGCGGGGTGCAGGCAGCAAACCCCAAATCCATGCAGGGCAGGCCCAGGGCTGGGGCTGGGCTCAGCTCGGCTCCTGCAGCTCTGTCAAACACAGGGTGGGGTGAGAGCAGAGATCCCTGCAGCCAGGGCTGGAACTTGGGGTTTATTGCAAAGGGCCTGGGTGCAGGGCCCTGCTGGGAGCTGCCAGGCACAGCTCAGAGCAGGCCTGGGAGAAGAGAGGGGGAGAGAGGATGAGAGGGGAAGAGAGCAAAAGGAGTATGACAATAAATGGGGTAAAAGGCAAGAGCTAAGAGGGGAAAGAATGGGAAGAGAGCGAGGCTCCCGTTACAATACCATAAATCTTCTGTGCTGAATATTCTAATTCTCGCTAACCAATCTAGTCCAAGACACAAATCCTACAGCATTTATATACAGCCTATAAGAATCATTCCATTACCACACTGGGTTACATTTTAAACCCTACAAACTCCTCTTTGGGCCCCTTCTGCCAAGCTGGCAGGGTCTGCTCTGAGCCTTGGGCCTGTCTGCAAGCAGAGGGGATTGTTTGATCAAAAGGGGATCACCTTCAGCTGGCCATGCCATTGTTTTCCAGTTGTTCAGGAACTGAGGGATCTCAAAGCTTGCTTTCATTTCAATCTCACTTAGAGTTTCCATATTCTCAGAATCTTTTGCCATGCAATCACATTTATAAGGCTTTCCTGTTCCATCTTCCCCAACAGTGGGGAGGGGACCCCAACCCCCAAGGCTGGGATGGGCCTGATTGCAGCTGGGGGCTGAGGGCAAGGGTCCTGTGTGCCCTAAATCCCACCCCAGAGCCCCCAGGATGCCAAAGGCAGGGCAGCCCCACAGACCAGGGGTTTGTCAACCCCAAACCCGTCACCCCAAAGTTGTATTTGGTGCCATGGCTGCATTTCCCTGTCTGGCCAATTTCTGCTGGATCCATGAACTCATTAAGCAGACACTGATCTCATTGTCTGCATTGTCTCCACGCTGCCACTTATGGGGTTTTCTTTTTTTGTTTTTTTTTTTTTTTTTTTCCTTTCTCTTTTTGGTTTTAACTGGCAAGAAGGAGGTGAAAGGTCGAGCAGAGAAGTCTAATTGGATCTCCATGGCTCATTAACCCTTCCCCAAGAGGGAGAATCGTTAAGGCTGCAGATGAAGAGGCTCAAAACCCGCACGTGCCTTGGGCAGCTCTCCTGAATTTCCATCCCCATGGCATTGCCCTGGCTCCTGTGAGCCCAATGGAGATGTCCTGTCAGCCAGGGGACGTGGGGAATGCGTGGAGGGACTCAGGGAGGCTTCTGAGGGGAATGCTGGTGACTTGGGGTAGCTTTGGGTGGCTCTGGTGACTTTGGGTGGCTTTGGGTGACCATTGGGTGGCTTTAGGTGACATTGGGTGATGTTGGGTGACATTGGGTGGCTTTGGGTGATGTTGGATGGCTTTGGGTGACCATTGGGTGGCGTTGGGTGACATTGGGTGGCTTTGGGTGACTTTGGGGGATGTTGGGTGGCTTTGGACACCAGGAAAGAAAATCGAGGGCCTCCAGTCTTGAGGATCCAAGCAGGAGCAGGGGGAAGGGAAGGGAAGGGAAGGGAAGGGAAGGGAAGGGAAGGGAAGGGAAGGGAAGGGAAGGGAAGGGAAGGGAAGGGAAGGGAAGGGAAGGGAAGGGAAGGGAAGGGGCAGCTCCTCCTGCCAGGTGGGTGAAGGACATCAGAGCAAGGTCTCCCCCTGCTGCTTCCTCCTGCAGGCTCCGCACCCCACTGCCTCTGTGACTCAGATCCTTGGGGAAGAAATGCAGCTCATGGTGGAGTAACCCCCCAGATTTTCCAGCCCATGAGAGACGCAGTGGTTGTGGCAGCACAGAATCTCTGCTGTGACACTGCCATCCATCACCAGGCAGGCGTCTGGGCACCGCCAGCACAAAGACAAACAGCATCTGTCCGAGCTCAGCGGGGAGGCAGCGCAGCTTTCCCAGCCTGTGCCCGTGTCTGGGAACCCAGGACAAACCAGGATTCTGTCACTGTAGGACACAAATAACACGATGCAGACACGGTGCTCTTTTCAAGGTAAAAAGGACTTTTTAATTTCTGACTCCAACATTTACAGATTTCCAAAAGTGACAGTGGATTGGAGGGTGACAGTGCCACCTCTGCAATGACATTGGACAAACCAACAGCCCATCAAATTTCTCCTCTTTCATAAAAGAATGCAAAACAATCAGTTATTTACATAAAGGGTGTGAGAAAGTTTGTTACAAGAATGTAAACATCAGAAGGCTTAGAAAACCTTAAAAAACGGGGTGCAGGATTCAAGGAGAGCATTTCCAGCCCTTCATCCCCCTGGACGGGAGGGGCTGTGGGGAGAAGACCCCAGGACATGACAAGGGACAGGTTTAGTGACAGCCCCTCAGCCTCTGTGTCATCCCAGTGGCCTTTGAGACATCTCAAACTGCAAAAGGTCCTTGAAGAGGGCCCCAGTTGCTCAGTGAGTTTGCCAGGAGCAATGCCAGGGGGTGGGAAGGCTGTCAGAGGGCTCAGAGGGATTTCTGGGGCTCCATCAGGCTCCTGTGCTGGGCAGCTCTGCAGGGCTGGTGCCCCAGGGATGGGCACGGCCCCGAGGCTGCCAGAGCTCCAGGAGCCTTTGGACACTGCCCCAGGCTGGGATTGCTGGGGGTCTGGGCAGGGACAGGAGCTGGCATTGATGATCCTGGTGGATTTCCAGCTCAGGATATTCTGTTATCCACGATTCTGGGATTTGAGATGTTCTGGGCTGGGAAGACAGGAGGGTCCTGGTGGGTGGAATGGACAACAAAGGAGCTCAGGCACAGAAGGCTCTGCAGATTCCTGCAGTGTTCCTCCTGAAAATCATCCCCTCATTTCCCCTGGTGTGAATCCCAGCTCCTGTGACCCTGAACACCCTGGCTGGCTGTAATTAAAGGCCCAGCAGTTGCCCATTGCTCCCGTGTGTGTCTCTGTTTATCACAGAGCAGCTTAGTGGGAAACCAATTCCCCGCCTGCCTCAGAGGCGTCCTGAGAGCAGGGAAAGGAAAGGGGCTGTTTCCATCTCAGCCCTTCTGCACCCACCCTGCCCATCCCAGCCTGGCCTTGTGCCTGTCCCCATTCTCACCTGGGGGCTTCAGACCCCGGGGAGGCAGCAGAGCTGAGCAAAGGCCCTGGGGGCTCCATTCCTGCCCCTCCTTGCAGCACAGGCTGGGAAGGGGACCCCAACCCCCAAGGCTGGGATGGGCCTGATTGCAGCTGGGGGCTGAGGGGAAGGGTCCTGTGTGCCCTAAATCCCACCCCAGAGCCCCCAGGATGCCAAAGGCAGGGCAGCCCCACAGACCAGGGGTTTGTCGACCCCAAACCCATCACCCCAAAGTTGTCCCTGGTGCCATGGCTGCATTTCCCTGTCTGGCCCAATGCTTTGGAGAGCATTGCTGGGTTTAGCTGCTTTTCCAAATGCAGTCCCAATGATTAATTATTATTAATTGCTCTAATGTAGGTTATCCACGACTCGCAGGGCTCGGGAGCAGCAGGATTCCTGCTGGCTGCACCCACAGCTAAGCTGGTATTGTCCCAGATACAGTCACATGAGAGGGTTTGTTCTCCCAGGCATCCCTGGCAGGCTGCTCCAGGCCCTGCTCCCCCAGCCCTACAACCCCCACGGGGGCAGGAGTGGGGCCCTGAGCCCTCATGAACCATAACTGAGGTTTTGGGAGCCCTCATGAATCACACCGGGGGAAAGATGCCTGGGGGATGCTGAGGGATGCAGGAGAAGAAGCAAAGGGGGAAAAAAAGAGTTTTCTTGGGTACAGGGATGCTCCCAGCTGGCCTGGCTGCAGGCAGCCCCCTGTCCTGTAGGAGTGTTGGGGGGTGGGATGATGGGGATGGACGGAGAGCAGAATCCCTGCAGCCAGGGCTGGAACTTGGGGTTTATTGCAAAGGGCCTGGGTGCAGGGCCCTGCTGGGAGCTGCCAGCCACAGCTCAGAGCAGGCCTGAGAGAAGAGAGGGGGAGAGAGGGTGAGAGGGGAAGAGAGTAAAAGGGGTACAAGAATAAATGGGGTAAGAGAGTGACGTTCCCATTACAACACCATAAATCTTCTTCTGTGCTGAATATTCTAATTCTCACTAACCAATCTAGTACAAGATACAAATCTTACAGCATTTCCATACAGCCTATAAGAATCATTACATTACCACACTGGGTTACATTTTAAACCCTACAAACTCCTCTTTGGGCCCCTTCTGCCAAGCTGGCAGGGTCTGCTCTGAGCCTTGGGCCTGTCTGCAAGCAGAGGGGATTGTTTGATCAAAAGGGGATCACCTTCAGCTGGCCATGCCATTGTTTTCCAGTTGTTCAGGAACTGAGGGATCTCAAAGCTTGCTTTCATTTCAATCTCACTGAGAGTTTCCATATTCTCAAAACCTTTTGCCAGACAATCCTATTGATAAGGCTTTCCTGGTTCATCTTCCCCAACACTGCCCCTGAGCTCTGGTGCCATCCCACATTTCCCTGTGTGCGGGGTGAGGTGAGAGTGGCCCGTCACAGCTCTGTCACCTGTGACACTGCTGTCACACGGCTGGCACAGCGCTGCTCCTGCCTGGTCCGGGGCAGCCCTCGCTGCCTGGATCTCATCCTGGGAAAGGGACATGGACACGGGGGCACCGGGGGCTTGTTGCACACATCTTTTATGAAAAATCCTTTCTTTAGGATTTTTCCTCCTGAGAAGCTGAGAGGCCTCAGGAACAAAATGTAACCAATGGTTATCTGCTGCTGTGGAATGCAACAGGGGCATCTGGGATTGGCCCATGTTGGTTGTTTCTAATTCATGGCCAATCACAGTCAGCTGGCTCAGACAGAGAGCCCAAGACAGAGCCTTTGTTATCATTCCTTTGTATTCTATTCTTAGCCAGCCTTCTGATGAAATCTTTTCTTCTATTCTTTTAGTATAGTTTTAATATAATATATATCCTAAAATAATAAATCAGCCTTGTGAAACATGGAGTCAGATCCTCGTCTCTTCCCTCAACCTGAGCCCCCTGTGAGCACGGTCGCAGGGGCTGACGCTGGCGCTGGTGGCAGTAGGGTGGCCTCTGGCGGGGGACACCGCTGGGCCCCTCTCCCTGCCGGTGGCCGTGCCCGGTGTCCGGCAGAGCCTCACTCCGGCACTGCCATCTGGTGGCACCATCAAAGGGACCAGGGGACAGTGGCGGGGGCGGGACCGGTCCCTGCAGGGTGCATGGAAGGATTCCTGCTCCTGGCGTGCCAGCCAGCTCATGTGCCTGCAAGGACAGCAGGAGCGAGGGGACAAACACCTGCCCGGCGCCCGTGTCCTTCCGAGGGGACAGGGCCTGAAGGACATTGCCGCTGCGGATGTCACACGGCTCTGACACCCGGCCAGGAGGAGAAGGAGCTGCCAGACCCCCTGAGCCGTGCCGGGGCTGTGTCAGAGCCAGCCCCGTGTGTCCCGGGGCGCTGCCAGACCCGTGCCCGGGGCAGGATGTGCCCGCCCAGCGCCTCCGGAAAGGAGAAACCTGAGAGCAGCTGAGATCAGAGCGCAGTTTTCGGGTGCTGACCTCTCCTGTTGCAGGGCTGTGTCCTGCCAGCAGATTCTGGGAGCCCACAGAGGCTCAGATAATCCTTCATTGGTTTGTGCCAACTGCTGATCAGGGGCCAAACCCCGGAGTTTTACCTCTGGAGCAAGAAGTGTGACACCCTCCTCTTCTTCAAGGACAGAGGGGACATGTGGCCCCCGCCCTGTGCCCCCGAGTCTGCTGCTGTCACACACTCATGGACTTTCTCCTCTGTCTAAATTTAGGCTCTGGATGTGGGCTGGCACCTCCCGGTTTATCCCAGCCCTGAATTATGCAGGGCAGAGCACTCACTGCCCCGGGAGGGCAGCCAGGCTCTGGCTGGGCAGGAAGAGCAGGAAAAACCTGCTCAGTGCCACCCTGAGCCCCCTGCCCCGGGTCTGGCCCTGCAGGGGAGTGGGTCCAGGCTGCTGGGTGGGCTGGGGTGGTGGGAATGCTGGAGCTGGAATCTGTGGTGTCAAATCCAGCAAGAAGGGCTCCAGCAGGAGGAAAAGCCAAGATGAGGTAAAACACAGATCCATTGCTCTGTGAGCTGGGGTGTGGCATTCACGTTCTCTGAAAAAATCCCTTCACCCAGGGTTTGTCTCCTGGGAAGCTGAGAAGCCTCAGAGAAAAGGAAAACAATTCTTCTCTCATTTGCTTCTCCTGTGCTGTGCTCATGTGGAATGTGTTTGGAGATTGTTTACCCACAGGTGATTGTTCCATTGGATTCTGCTGGGAGTTGTTTTCACTCTTTGGCCAATCAGGGCCAAGCTGTGTCAGGACTCTGGAGAGAGTCACGAGTTTTCATTGTTATCTTTTTAGCATTCTGTAAGTATCCTTTCTGTATTCTTTAGTATAGTTTAGTATTCTTTAATATAATATAGTATTATAAAATAATAAATATAAATAATAAATTATAAATTAAAATATAAATTAACTTAAATAGTATAATATAAATATTAAATAATAGAAATTAAATACTAAATAACATAAATTAAAATTATAAATTATAGTATTATAAAGTAATAAATTAGCCTTCTGAGAAGATGGAGTCCGATTCATCACTCCTGCCTTCATCAGGGCATTCTCTGTGGATCCCATAGTGGGGAATGGCTGAGGCAGAGAAAAGGAATACAGCCTTTGCCCCTTGCCAGCCTCATCCTCAGGTTCCAGAGAATCCAGAGATCCCACTGGAAAGGCTGCACCAGGGCAGACAGATCCTCCATGGGAGAGGGTTCAGACCAGGGCATGCTGCAGCAAACTGAAACCATTTCAGTCCTGCTGGGACACCCTGAGGGGTGAGGGTGGGACTGGTGGCATCGTGAGCTGCTCTCAACCACCTTTCACTGCTCCTGGGGATGGAGAGAAGAGTCTGGAAGGCTGCAGGAAACCAAATGTCGCTTCCAGAAGGGCAGGGAGGAGCCAGGGAGCTGTGGATACATCAACCTCTCCTCAGTCCCTAGGAAGGTGGTGGAGCTAATCCTGGGAAGCATTTCCAGGCATTAAGGATGACAGACCAGGGGAAGCCAAGCTCAGCCAACCTGACAAACTCCTCCAGTGGCTGGGTAGAGCAGTGGGTGTTTCTATACATTGGTGAGATCCCCCAAACCCCTCTCCAGGCCCATCAGCCCCAGCTTCCCAGCATTTCCTCACACATGAGATACTCCAGACCCTTTCCATGGGATACTCCTGACCCTTAATTACCTTCATGGCCCTTTGCTGGAGTCTCTCCTGCTCACCCACATCTCTCTTGTTCTGGAGAGCCCAGAACTGGACACAGCACTCTGGGGTGGCCTCACCAGTGCTGCCCACAGGATCCCCTCCCTCGGCCTGACCAGCCCAGGACACTTCTGACCTTCGGCAGCAGGGACTCGCTGCTGCCCTGTGCTGCCCCCAGGGCCTTTCCTGGAGCTCTTTTCCAGCTGAGTGCCCACCACCACATATTGGAGTCTGGGATTGTTCTCCCCAGGGCCAAAACTTTGTTACTTTGTCCTTTCACCTTGTTGAACTTCCTGAGGCTCCAGTCAGCCTCCCAGTGCCTGAAGGGGCTCCAGGAGAGCTGCAGAGGGACTGGGGCCAAGGATGGAGGGACAGGAGGCAGGGAATGGCTGCCAGTGGCAGAGGGCAGGGCTGGATGGGATCTTGGCAATTGGGAATTGTTCCCTGGCAGGGTGGGCAGGGGCTGGGCTGGAATTGCCAGAGCAGCTGTGGCTGCCCCTGGAGCCCTGGCAGTGCCCAAGGCCAGGCTGGGCATTGGGGCTGGCAGCACCTGGCACAGTCTGTCCCCCACGGCAGGGGTGGCACTGGAGGGGATTTCAGGTCCCTTCCTACCCAAACCCTTCTGGAATTCCATGACCCCTTCCCGCGGGCTGTTTTCAGCCCAGACAGGTCTCCTGGCCATCCCCCCAGCCCTGGCCATGTCCCCATGGTGCGGGTGGGGTCCCCTCGGCGGTACCCGGGGACAGAGGGGCGATGAAGGACGATGAAAGGGCGAGAGAGGGCTGTGGAGCGGAGGGTGGGGTGAGGATGCAGCAGCCATGGAGGGGCTCCCCTGCGGGCGGGAGAGGGCCCGAACCCCCCCGCTCTCCCTCCGCTGCCGTAGGGGCCGCCCCGGGGGAGGCGCAGCGGGCGCGGCCGCCCCGAGCTCCCGGTCCGGGCGGAGCCAGAGCGGCGGCGGCAGCGGAGGGGACCGGGAGCGGGACCGGGAGCGGCGGCAGCACCACCATGGGGGCCTGTCTCGGGGTCTGCTCCCTGCTCAGCTGCGTGAGTGCCCGCCCGGAGCGGGGGGAGCGCTGGCGGTGCCGCAGCGGCGGGCGCGGCCCAGGGCGGGCGAGGAGCGTCCAGGGACACCCCGGGGGCTGAGGGACACCCCGGGGATGTGCCCCGCCACACCCGGGCGCGGAGGGGTCCCAGGGATGCCGGGAGGGTGATGCAGGGTACCCATGGGGGATGCACCCCTGTGTACGCAGGGGATTTGGGGGATCCCCGGCAGGAGCCACCCCTGGGTATGGGGGGACCCCCGGGGGATGCTCCCTGCCCTGTGTAACCGGGGGGATGCAGGGGACCCTCGGGGGATGCTGCCCTGTGTACCAGGTGGATGTGGGGCACACCCGGGGTTACACCCCTGGATGTGGGGGGGTTCAGGGGGTGCATCCCTCGGTGCCTGGGGAGGTGTGGGGGATTCTCAGGGCAGGGGGTCCTACTGCAGCCGGGGTATCCATGGGAGACACAGAGAGCTCACTCCAGAAAGCTCTGGGGCCCACGGTGAGGGGAATGGGGAGGGAATGAGGTGGGTGGTGCACCCCAGGGCACCTGGGGGAGGTGGGAAGCCACAGCAGCCATGTCCTGCTGGCCCTGGAGGAGTGGGGGTGTCCTGGCCCCACCCTGCAATGAGAGGCTGGGGGTCCTGCCTGGCTCCTCTACTGAGCCCCAAAGTGGGGATGGAGGAAGAGAAGGAGCTGGGACAGGGGTGCAGGGGGCTGTGTTTGGGGTGCCATGGCCCAGGGCAGGTGCAGGGCAACTGATTTGGGGTGGCATGGCCCAGGGTGTGTGATTTGGGGTGCCATGGCCCAGGGCAGGATCACAGTGTGTGATTTGGGGTGCCATGGCCCAGGACAGGCACAGGTGAGTGTGATTTGGGGTGCCATGGCCCAGGGCAGGAGCACAGTGTGTGATTTGGGGTGCCATGGCCCAGGGCAGGCACAGGTGAGTGTGATTTGGGGTGCCATGGCCCAGGGCAGGAGCACAGTGTGTGATTTGGGGTGCCATGGCCCAGGGCAGGCTCAGGGCAGGTGATTTGGGGTGCCATGGCCCAGGGCAGGAGCACAGTGTGTGATTTGGGGTGCCATGGCCCAGGACAGGATCACAGTGTGTGATTTGGGGTGCCATGGCCCAGGACAGGCACAGGTGAGTGTGATTTGGGGTGCCATGGCCCAGGGCAGGAGCACAGTGTGTGATTTGGGGTGCCATGGCCCAGGACAGGCACAGGTGAGTGTGATTTGGGGTGCCATGGCCCAGGGCAGGCTCAGGGCAGGTGATTTGGGGTGCCATGGCCCAGGGCAGGAGCACAGTGTGTGATTTGGGGTGCCATGGCCCAGGGCAGGCTCAGGGCAGGTGATTTGGGGTGCCATGGCCCAAGGCAGGCTCAGGTGAGTGTTCAGGGTGCTGTGCCCTGTGATGTCAGTCTGTGCTTGGGGTGACGCAGGCACCTGCCCACAGCAGCACTTCCTGCCCTGGCACTGCCTCACCTGTGGGCACAGAGCCAGGGCAGGGCTGTGGAACAGCCTGGGAGCTGCTGGCCTGGAAACCTGGGAATGGGACCTGTTTTGTAACTTTCCCCCGGAGTGCTGGAGGTTTAACGAACAGGATGTTTGGAAATGAGGGGTGGGGTGGTCTGCAAGGCCCCCCCTCTGTAACACATTCCTGTACTTCTCCTTATGGAGAATTGGGGAAGCAGCGAGTTACCCCAGTGCAGGCCTGTGGAGGTTTCTATATGAATTCTGGATTATTTCCCCCAAAAAACTGTTGTGGCTCAGACTGTGGTAACAGTAGAGTCATTGTATAGGTTTAATTTTCCTTTTCCTTCCTGTGGAAGTCGTTGATGCAGGGGCTGGTTTTGTACAGGTCTGAGCTGAAGAACAACACTGAAAAAAACCCCAAACTGAATGAAACATTCCCCCTAGTCTGTGTAATTATTAAAAATAATTACTTTTAAGAAGCTTTTGCTTAATTTTGTTGTTCCTTCCAGTGGGCCTGGTTGGTGGGGTTGTTCTAGCACCGGTCTGAAGAGCCAAAACACTGAAAAAAACCCAAACCAAACTGAACAACCCCCTTAGTCCTTTTTTTTTTTTTTTGTTATTTTTAACAAGAACATCCTGACTAACTCCTTCTGCTCTGCCTGCATCCCTTGAGTCACAGCACCACGAGATTGCCAAGCCTTCCTTCAGTGCTTTCCCATACAAGCTGCTCCTGAGTGAAACCTTGAATCACAAAAGGAGAACTTCTCTGTCCCTGCCTCCTGTGGTCCTCCAGGCTTTGCCCATGGCTGCCATGAGCAGTGTGGTCATTCTGAGCTGCTTTTCTGGGTGACAGGCTTGGGGTTACCAGCTGAAGGCTGCCCCAGCCAGAGCAAAGCCTGGAGGCTTGGCCAGTCCTTAGACACCCCCTGGGGACACTCAACCTGGTGGCACCAATCCAAGGCCACCTGCCAGGCAGGAAGGCCACCAGCTCCCCAGGCTGTGGGGATGGGGTGGGATGGTGCCGATTAACCTGGGGATGGGGTGGGATGGTGCTGATTACCCTGGGGATGGGGTGGGATGGTGCTGATTAACCTGCTGCTCGTTAGTTTGGCAGCAGACAAACACCGGCTGCTCAGCATCGCTTTGGGTTGACTCACTCTGGGTGTACCTGGGACTGCTGGGGTGAAGGCAGCTGGAGGTGTGGTGGTGGGGTGGTGTAGATGGGATGGTGTACCTGGGGTGGTATAGTTGGGTTGTGGTGGGGATGGTGTAACTGGGATGGTGTAGTTGGGTTGTAGTGGGTGGTATAGTTGGGGTGATGTTATTGGGGTGGTGTAACTGGGGTGATGCAGGGGTGGTGTAACTGGGATGGTGTAGTTGGGGTGATTTTATTGGGATGGTGTAGTTGGGGTGGGGTAGAAGTTGGGTTGTAGTGGGGTGGTATAGTTGGTGTGGTGTAACTGGAGTGATGTTATTGGGGTGGTGTAATTGGGATGGTGTAGTTGGGTTGGTGTTGTTGGGGTGGTGCTGTGGGTCAGTGCTGTTGGGGTGATGTTGGGTGGATGTTTTTGGGGTGATGTTTTTGGGGTGATGTTGTTGGGCTGGTGTAGTTTGGTTGGTGTGGTTGGGCTGCTGTTGATGGGGGTGATGTAACTGGGGTGGTGTAGTTGGCTTGGTGGTGTAGGGGTGTTGTTGGGTGGGTGTTTTTGAGTTGGTACTGGGGTGACATAGTGGGGCTGGTGTTCTTGGGTTGGTGGTGTTGGGGTGAGAGTGTGGGGTGATAGAGTTGGGCTGATGTTGGCTGGGTGTTTTTAGGTTGATGTTGGGTTGGTGGAGTTTGGTTGTGTTGGGCTGGTGTTGGTGTAGTTGGGCTGTTGTTGGGGTGGTGTAGTTGGGTTGGTGGTGTGGCTGGGTGGTTTGGGGTGATGTTGGGTGGGTATGTTTGAGTTGCTATTGCTGGGGTGGTGTAGCTGGGTTGGTGTTGGGTTGGAGTTGGGCTGTTGTTGCAATGATGTAACTGGGGTGGTGTAGTGTGGTTGGTGGTGTGGGTCAGCATCGTTGGGGTGATGTTGGGTGGGTGTTTTTGAGTTGCAGTTGTTGGGGTGATGCTGGGCTGGTGTAGGTTGGTTGGTGTAGTTGGGCTGCTGTTGTTGGGGTGGTGGGGTTGGGTGGGTGTTTTTGGGTTGATGTTGGGCTGGTGGAGTTTGTGGGATGTGTTGGGCTGTTGTTGGGGTGGTGTAGTTGGGTTGGTGGTGTGGTTGGGTGGTTTGGGGCGATGTTGGGTGGGTATGTTTGAGTTGGTATTGCTGGGGTGGTGTAGTGGGGTTGGTGTTGGGCTGGAGTTGTTGGGCTGATGTTGGGCTGGTGTAGTTGGGCTGTTGTTGGGAGGATGTCATTGGGGTGGTGTAGTGTGGCTGGTAGTGTGGGTCAGCGTTGTTGGGCTGATGTTGGGTGGCTGTTTTTGGGTTGCTGTTGTTGGTTGTTGTTTGGTCAGTTGTGTTGGGCTGGTGTTGGTGTAGTTGGGCTGTGGTTGGGGCGGTGTTGGGCAGGTGTAGTTGGGTTGCTGTAGTTGATCTGATGTTGGTGTGGTTGGGCTGTTGTGGTGGTGGAGTTGGGATGATGTAATTGTGCTGGTGGTGTAGGTTGGTGTTATTAGTGTGGTGTTAGGTGGGTGGGTTTGGATTGGTGTTGAGGTGGTGGTGTTGGGCTGGTGGGTTTGGGGTGATGTTGCTGGATGATATTTTTGGGATGGTGGTGTTGGATTGGTGTAGTTTGATCAGTTGTGTTGGGCTGGTGTTGCTGTAGTTGGGCTGGTAGAGTTTGGGTGCTGTTGGGGTGAAATTGTTGGGGTGCTGTTTTTGGGGTGCTGTTGCTGGGTGCTGTTGCTATATGGGTGTATTTGGGGTGCTGTTGCTGTATGGGTGCATTTGGGATGCTGTTTGTGGGTGCTGTTGCTGTATGGGTGTATTTAGGGTGCTGGTTTTGAGGTGCTGTTGCTGTGTGGGTGTATTTGGGGCACAGTTTTTGGGGTGCTGTTGCTGTCTGGGTGTATTTGTGGTGCTGTCTCTGTATGGGTGTATTTGGGGTGCTGTTGCCGTGTGGGTGCATTTGGGGTGCTGTTGCTGTATGGATGTATTTGTGGTGCTGTTTCTGTATGGGTGTATTTGTGGTGCTGTTGCTGTCTGGGTGTATTTGTGGTGCTGTTTCTGTATGGGTGTATTTGGGTGCTGTTGCTGTCTGGGTGTATTTGTGGTGCTGTTTCTGTATGGGAGTATTTGGGGTGCGGTTTTTGGGGTGCTGTTTCTGTATGGGTGTATTTGGGTGCTGTTTCTGTATGGGTGTATTTGTGGTGCTGTTGCTGTGTGGGTGTACTTGGGGCGCAGTTTTTGGGGTGCTGTTTCTGTATGGGTGTATTTGGGGTGCAGTTTTTGTGGTGCTGTTGCTGTATGGGTGTATTTGGGGCGCAGTTTTTGTGGTGCTGTTGCTGTGTGGGTGTATTTGGGGCGCAGTTTTTGGGGTGCTGTTGCTGTCTGGGTGTATTTGGGGCACGGTTTTTGGGGTGCTGTTGCTGTCTGGGTGTATTTGGGGCTCATGTGTCCCTTGTCCCCATGCTCTCTCCATGCTGTCCTGCCCTGGGCAGGAGGGGTGATAGCAGCCCTGACATGCCAGCCCCACTGAGGTGAGCTGCACTCAAGGAGGAAGTCGCCGGTGAAACCGGAGAGTTTAATCATCCACCAGCAGCTGAAAACCAACACTTCCTCATTAACCCCCGCTCTCCTGCTGCTGCAGCCACTTCCCTCGCTGGCTTTTTCCATCCTGCTCTTTGTCTCTTCACCGTGTTCACATTTTGGGGCAGCTTTAAAAATCTTTGGAAGGAGAATCGGAGTGCCCAGCACTGCTGGGAGTGTGTTCCTTGCTGCTAACCATTGTTTTTAAAAGAAAAAGACTGGAATCAAGAGTGCCTGGGCAGCTGGAGGGGTCAGTGTGGGGCACAAAGGGTTCCTCAGCTTCACTGCAAAGGAGCTTTGAGGGAATGATCCTGAAAGGAATCCACAGGATTCCCGTGTGACAGAGCAGAGCAGTGGGATGGAGATGCTGTATCCTGTTACCTCAGCGGCTGCAAGACCTGTGAAACCTGAAACACAACCAGGGAGTTTGGCTATGTGAGAGTCATCCTGCAAAACAAACATCCAGGGATGCTGCAGGCTCCCAAAACCCTTGTGATTGTTGGAGAGAATCCAGAGGAGCCCACGGAGCTGCTGCAGGGCTGGAGCCCCTCTGGAGCCAGGCTGGGAGAGCTGGGGGTGCTCCCCTGGAG
Organism: Molothrus ater; assembly: GCF_012460135.2. Taxonomy (NCBI): domain Eukaryota; kingdom Metazoa; phylum Chordata; class Aves; order Passeriformes; family Icteridae; genus Molothrus; species Molothrus ater. Next base: position 1,474,527 of record NC_050501.2, read on the forward strand.
AAGAGAAGGCTCCAGGGAGAGCTCAGAGCCCTTGCAGGGCCTGCAGGGGCTCCAGGAGAGCTGCAGAGGGACTGGGGCCAAGGATGGAGGGACAGGAGGCAGGGAATGGCTGCCAGTGGCAGAGGGCAGGGCTGGATGGGATCTTGGGAATTGGGAATTGTTCCCTGGCAGGGTGGGCAGGGGCTGGGCTGGAATTGCCAGAGCAGCTGTGGCTGCCCCTGGAGCCCTGGCAGTGCCCAAGGCCAGGCTGGACATTGGGGCTGGCAGCACCTGGCACAGTGGGAGGTGGCCCTGGGCTGCAATGAGCTGGCATTGAAGATCCCTTCCCACCCAAACCACTCTGGCATTCCCATTCCTCAATCCAGGATGGAAACCAGCAGCAAAAACCATTGCAGCAAATGGAGAAAGGAAAGGAAAGAATGATTTCCTGGATGGTTCCAGGTGCCCCCAGTGCCATTTGCCACAGGGGGTTTGTAGCCTGGCAAGGCCTGGTTGGAGAGGTTTGGGCTCTGCCAGGGTGCCCAGAGCAGCTGTGGCTGCCCCTGGAGCCCTGGCAGTGCCCAAGGCCAGGCTGGGCATTGGGGCTGGCAGCACCTGGCACAGTGGGAGGTGGCCCTGCCATGGCAGGGGTGGGATGGGATGGTCTGAACCCCCAAATCCACACCTTCCTAAGCAGCACCAAACCTCCTGATTTTCCTGTCAGGATCTGCTGATTCTGGGACTGGTGCTTTTTGTTTCAGTTAGCACTGAATGAGGAGGAGCTGGGGGTGTGGATGGAGCACTCAGGGGCTTTGCTGCATCAGATGATGCAGTAATTCTGCATTTAAAGGGATTTTTGTTGTTGCTCTGCATTTCTTTTTTAATTTGAAGGGAAATACAGTAACGCTGGTGCATTTTAATGCACTCTGGTGCACGTGGTGCATTTAATGAGGCTGAAGTGAAGCAGTCTCTAATTGAAAGCCATTTTCCCATGCTTCCAAGTTGAAAACATGATGTGATGCCTCTGAGCAGCTCCTGGAGGGGCAGGGTGAGAGTTCCCATGGGATACCTCGGGTCTCACACCCACCCCAGCTCCTGTGGGTACCATCAACTCAACACAGATGTTCATGGGGCAGGGATGTGGGGCTGGCATGAGATAAGAGGAACAAGTCAAGAAGGAGTGGATTTTTCACAAATAATGGTGTCCTTATGCTTAAAAAATATTGAAAGCCACCTTTGGTGATTTGGGGGCATCAAAGTGGTCACTTGTGCTGAGGGAGCCACACACAGCAGCTCCACATCAGGTTTTGTTTTTTGCCATGTCCTTTTTTTATGCTGATTCCAACAATGAGAAATGTAGATTCGAGTCAATACCGAGCCATCTTTAATTAACACCAAGCGCAGGCCCTGATTTGGAAGCACGTGGCCATAATAAACACACAACTCGTGCACATCCCTCAACAGAGGAGAGAGCAGAGCCCTTCCCCTGCCTGCTCTGCTGAAGTCCAGGAGAGGAGGAGCTGTTCCAAGGTTTATCCTGCACTGTCCCTGCACAGCAAACTCCCACCAATGTTTTGGTATCAGTGAGTTTGGGTTTCCTCAGCCAGGATTTCCCTGCTCCGGGACAGCAATGGGAGTCTCTGGAATGGGGTGCACCTGGCAGCACTGCCTGTGCTGGATTTGGGGTGCCAGGGGACTCTTGGGGATGCTGTGCCTCAGTTTCCCCACCTGTCAAGTGGCCTTTGCAGACGGGAAGGATGGCAGGATGAGTTGCTTCCCCCATGGTGCTGATACCAATATCACCCATCCTGGATTTGACTGAAAGGGCAGCCTGAAATTGTCTTGGAAACCTCATTTTTATACAAAAAGGAGGCTCCTGCAGGGCAGGGCTTGCTTTGACCATGTCCTTGCATGGAGCAAAAAACATGGGGGTATCTCCAGACTCTGGATGTCATTTTCCATTGGCTGTTCCTGCAGCTCTTTTGATTTTCAGCAACATTTTGGGGAATTTGGTGCCATTTCCATGAGGTCCTGTGCGCTGTGGGTTGTGGTGTGAGTAGCTCCAGGCAGCAGTGTGGATTCCTAGGCTGATCTCCTTAAGGATCAAACTGGGCACGTATTTTGGGGCAAGTTTCTCCCCTCATCACTGCTCTCCTTGCAGGTGTCGTGTCTCTGTGGCTCTGCCCCCTGCCTGCTCTGTGGCTGCTGCCCCTCGGCCAAGAACTCCACCATCTCCCGCCTCCTCTTCACCTTCTTCCTCTTCCTCGGCACCCTCGTGTCCATCATCATGATAATCCCGGGCGTGGAGAAGGAGTTGCACAAGGTAAAGAACTCCTGGAGGTCGCTGGGAAGAAACGACCTAGCTTGTGGTGGGGACTTGGGGCTGAGTCAAAAAGGTGAATTTTTGGGTCATGATGTGCTTTTGTTCCTCTTTTTTCTGAGCATCTCACTGGGAGCAGGCATTATCAGCCCTTGTTTTCCATGGAGAGGAAAACGCAGTGGGATCATTTAATGCAATTTTTAGTTTTCCCAGATGTCTCCCAGGAAAGTTTCCTACATCCCGTTTTTGGGGTTCATCTGGTGACTTGGGGGATGCACGTTGGGGTTCAACTTTTTTTTGGGGGGGGTTCAGCTGATGACTTGGGGTTCCACTGATGCACGTTATGGAGGAGGGACTTCAGGTGGAGGAGCAGAGCTCTGCCAGCTGAGTTGGGCTGCAGGGACGAGCTGGTTCATGCCAGCTTTCCACTGACCGGCTGGGTGGCTTTATCTGTGTCACCTCAGGCAAGCGGCATTGGAGCAGTCATGGTCTGGCCCATCCTTGGTGGCACCAGGGCTCGTGGTGGGTGTGGAATCACAGAATGGTTTGGGTTGAAAGGAACTCAAAGCCCTTCCACCCCCTGCCATGGGCAGGGACACCTTCCACTGTCCCAGGCTGCTCCAAGCCCTGTCCTAGCATAGATATTTTTGCCCCTGACGAAGGGAGAAATGATGAGGAGGACTCCATCTTATCAGAAGGCTAATTAATTATTTTACTATATTATTCTATACTATATTACATCTATATTACATTACATCTAAACTGAATCTGCCAAGCACTCAACTCTGCACACAACTGCCCAAAATGTCATGACTGTCAGCTGACAGTCCCCACACACACACCTGGATCCAGTGGGGGGTCAGTGAATCACAGCACTCACAGCAGAATCCAATCACCAATTCCCTTCAGGTAAATAATCTTCCACAATGCATTCCACTTGTGAACAACACAGGAGCAGTCAGTGAGATAAGAATTGCTTTTCCTTTCTCTGAGGTTCAGAGAATGTGAAACCCAGAAATATCTTTGGGAAGAATTGTGCTTTGCTTTTCTCTGTGAGGAGAAATGTGGCTACACTGTCCAACCTGGCCTGGGACACTTCCAGAGGTCCAGGGGCAGCCACAGCTGAGGCCGCTTCACAGTGGAGAAGCTGATCTTTAATCCAACCAGTAGATCTCCAATCCAGACCTTCCCACAACACCACTTCCCACAGGACGTGCTGAGGTGATGCTCACGCTCCCATCCCTGTTTCAGCTCCCTGGTTTCTGTGAAGGCAGTGGCTCGGTGCTGGGGGTGCAGACCAAGGTGGACTGCAGCAGCTTCCTGGGCCACAAGGCCGTGTATCGCATGGGCTTCGCCATGGCCGCCTTCTTCTGCCTCTTTGCCGTGCTCATGGTGTGCGTGCGCAGCAGCAAGGACCCGCGGGCCGCCCTGCAGAACGGGTGAGTGCGGGAGGACACCAAAGGATAGCGCTTGTATCTGAGTATTGTCTTGGTTTGGAGAGACAGGAGTCTGCTGAGGAAGGCAGGAGCCTCCCCTGAAATGGAGAATGCAAACCCTCCCCACCCCTCTGAATTGCTATAAATTTTAAATTAAGGGGTTCTCAGGCAAAAATATGGGAGCAGGAAATAACAGTTCTTTAATAGGGAAGGAAAAAAAAGGATAAAATAAAGAATGCAGTGAACTAAAGCAACAGTGCCAGAGTCAGAACCCAGCCTGACACCCTGTGGGTCAGGCTGGTGGCAGCAGAACCATTGGAATTGTGGCTCAGCCCTCCTGCAGTGCCAGGGCTGGTTCTGCTGGAGCAGGGATCCTGGAGAAAGGTGCAGTCTCTGCCTCTGCAGATCCAGGGCAAGAGGCAGCTGCTATTCCTCTGGGCAATCCAGTGCAGAAGCCGTGCTGGTGTTCCAGAATCTCCAGATTCTATCCGGGTAGGAATGCTTGGCTCCTCCCCCTGGGCTCCCATCTGCCAATGGGATGCTGTAGTTCTTATCAGCCATGCAGGGACATTCCATAGCTGTTATCAGCAGGTGTGTCCCTGGAGGGAGGAGTGATTGTGGTCACTCAGAGAGATAAGGCAATCTGCCCACTTGACAAAAGATAATCTGCCATACAGATGGTAATAGAAAACATCCTGCATTGCAATCTGGAACAAGTATAAAACCTCAGTCTCCTTACTTTCAAAGGATAATAGGAATCCAATGGTTTTAGGAGCCACTCATCTTGGTGCAAATCCAAGTGAAAGTAATGGACCTCTCACTAGTCCTAAACACATTCATACTCGTAACCCTAGCAAGCCTCTCCATCCCCATCCTATTTCCACTTCTATCCAACAGCCTGGGGTGGGGACAGGCAGGACCCCCATCCCTGTCCCTGCCATGTGCACACTGTGCCTCCTCTCTCTTCCCACAGCTTCTGGTTCTTCAAGTTCCTGGTGCTGGTGGGGATCACAGTGGGCGCCTTCTACATCCCCGACGGTGCCTTCACCTCAGGTGAGGAGCTGCCCGTGCCCTCCTGGGCACTGACGCTGTCTGGGGGCTGTGTACAAATCACAAACGGGGCGGGGCTGCTGTGAATGTGCCTTGAGCTGTTTTATTTTCCAGCATCAGTCTCATTACATGATTATGACAATGGGAATATGCCAGCAGCTCACATCTCAGGCAGCAGATCAAGAATTTAATGTTACAACTCACTTTATAAGTTTTTTGACCAATCATACAAAGCAAAAGCACATTGACAGTAGTTCTATCCAACCACTATAAGCACAGGTACCTTTGGTTAAAGCAATGCTTGCTTATTTCGAATACAATACCTGCTTGTGAGCCTTAAAACACAATGCACAGAACTCCATTATTAAGCTTCAACATTGCTAATATCTTGCTAGATAAACTTTTCTGTAGCTTAGAGAGTTATTCTAGACAAGCATTAATACACAGACCATTGTTCTATTTGTCCTTGCTTTTCTACAGTTTATATAATTTTCTGCTGACCTCTCATGGCTGCTGCTTAGCTCTAATCACAGTTCTGCTGTCTCTGAGGCTGCCTTTTGCAGCTTTCCCAAAACCCTGTAATTTTGTGGATTCCCACAATTCCCCCTCTCTGTTCACCTAAGAAGAAACTTTCATAATTGTGTCATTTATTACTTGCGTTTCGTAGCTTTACTATAATATTTCTGCTTTTTACCTGCTTAAAACCTTTTCTTGCTTGCACTAAGCATTGCTATATTACAACACAAGCAATTTAATGCTGTGAAAGTCTAGTCAGTTGAAAGGGCATAAATTACACCTGACAATAGTTACAACTCATTGTTTGAAAAAGTCTTGTCGATTCTAAGGTCTTAATTCAAAACCTTCTTCCATGGTTTTCTCCTCCCCTCAAGTCTGGTTTTACTTCGGTGTGGTCGGCTCCTTCCTGTTCATCCTCATCCAGCTGGTGCTGCTCATCGACCTGGCGCACTCCTGGAGCCAGCGGTGGCTGCACAACGCGGAGCAGGGCAGTGCCAAGGGCTGGTACGCAGGTGGGTCTGCTGGGCACCCGTGCCCTGGGGCTCAGATCATCCCAGGGCTGGGCTGGGGGCTCTGCTCTGTGACCGTGTTCACAGGGATCTTGGATGAGGGAAGAGATGAGGATCTGACTCCATGTTTCAGAAGGCTGATTTATTATTTTATGATATATATTATATTAAAACTATACTAAAAGAATAGGAGAAAAGATTTCATCAGAAGGCTGGCTAAGAAAAGAAAAAGAAAGAAACAATGATAACAAAGGTTTGTGGCTCGGACTCTCTGTCTCAGCCAGCTGACTGTGATTGGCCATTAATCAGAAACAACCACATGAGCCAATCCCAGATGTACCTGTTGCATTCCACAGCAGCAGATAACCATTGGGTACATTTTGTTCCTGAGGCCTCTCAGCTTCTCAGGAGGAAAAATCCTGAGGAAAGGATTTTCCATAAAAGGTGTCTGTGACACTGCTCCAGCCTCTTTGGTGTCCTCCCCCAGCCCTCTGCACCGTCACCTTCATCTTCTACGCCGCCTCCATCGCGGCCATTGTGCTGCTCTACGTCTACTACACCAAGCCCGAGGGCTGCACAGAGGGCAAGGCCTTCATCAGCATCAACCTCATCCTCTGCCTCATTGTCTCGATCGTGTCCATCCTGCCCAAGATCCAGGTGAGGCCGTGGGGAGCACTGGGTCACCCTGGGGTACAGGAGCACCCAGGGCTGTGTCACTCCAGGGTACAGGAGCACCAAGGGGGCTGGGGCTGTGTCACCTCGAGGTACAGGAGCACCCAGGGCTGTGTCACTCCAGGGTACAGGAGCACGCCACAGCTGGGACTGTGTCACCCAGGGTACAGGAGCACTCAGGGCTGTGTCACCCTGGGGTACAGGAGCACCAAGGGGGCTGGGGCTGTGTCACCCAGGATACAGGAGCAGCTGGGGCTGAGTCACTCCAGGGTACAGGAGCACCCCACAGCTGGGACTGTGTCACCCGGGGTACAGGAGCACCAATGGGGCTGGGGCTGTGTCACCCTGGGGTGCAGGAGCAGCTGGGGCTGTGTCACCCCGGGGTACAGGAGCACCCCCAGCACCCACTGTTGTGTTTGCAGGAGGCTCAGCCACACTCGGGGCTGCTGCAGGCATCCCTCATCACCCTCTACACCATCTACATCACCTGGGCCGCCCTGGCCAACGTGCCGAGTAAGCCAGACCCGCCTGGGCTTTGGGGAGGGATGGCTGGGGCAGGAGCACTCACTGCAGTGGGCTCTGTCCCTCTGTGTCCCCCCAGGCCAGCGCTGTAACCCCACGCTGCTGCTGAGGAACAGCACTGGCTCAGCCACGGCCACCGAGCCCCTGACAACCTGGTGGGACGCCCCGAGCATCGTGGGGCTGGTGATCTTCATCCTCTGCACCCTCTTCATCAGGTGAGCACTTGGTGTGTGTCCCTGGGGACTGCCCTGTCCCCTGGGCGCGTGCAGCCGCAGGGCCACAGCCTGCAGGACACACGGCCAAGGGCTGGGCAGGGCTGGCAGGGCCACAGGCAGCCCGGCCTTTGTGCCCTGGGCTCGGGCAGCGCCTCTGGAGGCCCCACAGGAGGAACTTTCCTGGCAGGGGCTGCACTTTGCTTCTCCCTCGGCCTCCCTGGGGAGGCTGGCAGGGGCTGCAGGTTTATGGCTTTTGTCCTTGCTGCCCCTCACATCCCCCTGGCCCACAAACAGCCCCAGCCCCTAGCCAGAGCCATGGGAGGGGTCTCTGGAGGGGAGGTGACACCTTGGCCCGGGGGTTTTGTCACCAAAGGCTCTTTGTCCAGCCATCCCTGTCCCCAGGGACACAGGCCTGACCACAGTCACAGTTTTAGGGTTTTTCCAGAGCCCCAAAGGGCTCTGCCTGTCCTGGGGATGGCCCCAAGGACAGAACCCCTGCCATGGGGTGGCCTTATCAGAGCAGATCACTGGGTGCCACCCCTCAACCTGCAGGCAGAGCTTTGCCTGTCCAGCCCAGGACACCTCTCACCCTCTGTAGCAGGGACTCGCTGCTGCCTCGTGTTCCCCAGTGCCCAGCAGCACCCCCAGGGCCTTTCCTGGAGTGCCCCCCATTCCACACTAGAGCCTGGGGCTGTTATACCCAGGGGCAAAACCTCGCCCTTCATTCTCTTTGTTGATCTGGAGGTTCCAGTCAGCCTTCAGTGCCCAAAGGAGCTCTGAGCGAGCTGGAGAGAGGCTTTTGTGATGGTGTTCACAGGGGTCCCAGGATGAGGGAAGAGACGAGGATCTGACTCCATGTTTCAGAAGGCTGATTTATTATTTTATGATATATATTATACTAAAACTATACTAAAAGAATAGAAGAAAGGATTTCATCAGAAGGCCAGCTAAGGATAGAATAGCCAAGAATGATAACAAAGCTTTGTGTCTTGGACAGAGAGTCTGAGCCAGCTGGGCTGTGATTGGCCATTAATTAGAAACAACCACATGAGCCAATCCCAGATGCACCTGTTGCATTCCACAGCAGCAGATAACCATTGGGTACATTTTGTTCCTGAGGCCTCTCAGCTTCTCAGGAGGAAAACTCCTAAGGAAAGGATTTTCCATAAAAGATGTCTGCGACAGGCTTTGGACCAGGGTGACAGAGATTTTGGGGTTCTCCACAACCTGCCTACCCCAAACTGCCCTGCCCATACCCAAAGGGGCTCCAGGAGAGCTGCAGAGCTGGCTAAGGGCCACAGGCAGAGTTTTTAGGGTTTCCCCACAGCCTCCACCCCCCAAACTGCCCCGGGCACAGCGGCCCCGCCATGGGGGCAGTGGTGCTGACCCCGCTGCCGCTGTGCCCGCAGCCTGCGCTGCTCGGACCACCCGCAGGTGAACAAGCTGATGCTGACGGAGGAGAGCGGGGCCGGGGCCGGGCCGGGCGCGGCGGAGGAGGGCGGAGCGCACCGCGCCTACGACAACGAGCAGGACGGCGTCTCCTACAACTACAGCTTCTTCCACCTCTGCCTCCTCCTCGCCGCCCTCTACATCATGATGACCCTCACCAACTGGTACAGGTGAGAGCTGCCGTGGGCACCCAGGGCTGTCCCTGTTCCTGCAGGTCCCCTCCTCGCGGGGTGCCGTGTGCTGGGCACTGCTGAGGTGTGTGAGGCTGCTGGACGTGCTCCCTTAGCGGCATTAATTATTATTAGGGTTGTGTTGTGCCTGGGCCTGCCAGCGTCCTCTGCTGCAGCCCGGGATCCCTTGGGAGGAGGGGGAGCAGGGACCGAGGCCGCAGTGCTGGGGTCACACCCGGGGTGGCCACAGCAGTGGGGTCACTTGGGGTGGCTGCAGTGGTGGGGTTGTACCTGGGCTGGCTGCAGCATTGGGGTCACACCCGGGGTGGCTGAAGCAGTGGGGTCACACCCTGGGATGGCTCCAGTGTTGGGGTCACATCCAGGGCTGGCTGCAGCATTGGGGTCACATCCAGGGCTGGCTGCAGCATTGGGGTCACACCTGGGGTGGCCACAACACTGGGGTCACACCCTGGGATGGCTCCAGTGTTGGGGTCACACCCCGGGGTGGCTGAAGCAGTGGGGTCACACCCAGAGGTGGCCAGAGAAGTGGGGTCACTTGGGGTGGCTGCAGTCGTGGGGTCACACCCTGGGATGGCTCCAGTGTTGGGGTCACACCCTGGGGTGGCAGTGGCCACGGGGCACCCCGGTGTTCCCTGGGGGGACCCGTCCCTCCGGGGCACCGTCAGGGTGTCACAGCAGTGGGTGCCACCCTCCTGTGGCTGTTTCAGGCCGGACGAGAGGCTGCAGGCGCTGAGCAGCCCCTGGACAGCCGTGTGGGTGAAGATCTGCTCCAGCTGGGCCGGGCTCCTGCTCTACCTCTGGACCTTGGTGGCTCCGCTGCTGCTGCCGGACCGGGACTTCAGCTGAGGTGGCCCTGGCCGTGCTGCTGCCATCGTGGCTCTGTCCCTCGAGGCTGGGGACAGCCCCAGCTCTGCCTCAGCCTCCGCTCTGCACGCTGGAGCTGCTGTGCTGGGTTGTGCCTTCTTGCAGCTCTTTAGTTTTAATTTGAAAAGGATGAAGTGCCAAGCAGAGAAAATTAAGGGCTGAGAGATACCTGAGGGTGGTTTTAAAGCTCTCATCATCTCCGAGTTTGTGTAGTGCCTTGGGCAGTGCCTCCAGACCCTCTCTGCCCAGCAGACACCACTGCCTTGCCTTGGGAGGGTTTGGTTCTCCCCAGCTGCCGGTGCCCCGTCAGGGATGGGTCCCTGTTGGTGCCTTTTGGGGTCTCTGGGGTCTGGCGGGGTCCCAGGACCCAGGCCCTGGCCGGTGTTGTGTCCCCAAAGAGCCTGGAGGGAAACTCCAGGGGGACTCGTGGCTGGGGGCAGAGGTCCTGCTGTGCCAGCCTCGGTGGTGGCCCCAGCTGCCCGGGGCTGTCCCAGCAGGAGCACAGCTCAGTGTCACAGCTCCCTGTCACAGCTCAGTGTCACAGCTCAGTGTCACAGCTCCCTGTCCTCTCTGGGTCACAGCTCAGTGTCACCACTCCCTGTCCCCTGTGGAGCACAGCTCAGTGTCACAGTTCCCTGTCACAGCTCAGTGTCACAGCTCAGTGTCACAGCTCCCTGTCCTCTCTGGGTCACAGCTCAGTGTCACCACTCCCTGTCCCCTGTGGAGCACAGCTCAGTGTCACAGCTCCCTGAGCTCTGTGGGGCACAGCTCAGTGTCACCACTCCCTGTCCCCTGTGGAGCACAGCTCAGTGTCACAGCTCCCTGTCCCCTGTGGAGCACAGCTCAGTGTCACAGCTCCCTGTTCTCTGCAGGGCACAGCTCAGTGTCACAGTTCCCTGTCCCCTGTGGAGCACAGCTCAGTGTCACAGCTCCCTGTCCTCTCGGGGTCACAGCTCAGTGTCACAGCTCCCTGTCCCCTGTGGAGCACAGCTCAGTGTCACAGCTCCTGTCCTCTGTGGGGCACAGCTCAGTGTCACAGCTCAGTGTCACAGCTCCCTGTCCCCTGTGGGGCACAGCTCAGGGTCCCACAGGCCTGGCCCCAGCTCTTTGCCTCGTTAGTCAAGTCTCATTTGGAATAAACACGGTTTATTTGGGTTTGGCTGTTTGGAGTCTTTCCTGGTGGGTGGGTGACTGGAAGGAGGAGGGAGTGGGGTGTTTTAAACTGACCCGACAGCAGGGTGGGGGCACAGCTGGCAGGGCTGGCATCGCTTTGGGAGCCCTGGACCCCCCTGCCAGCCTGTGACACCCCGAGAGCCGTGGTGGTGGTGAGCAAAGGGGGAGCACAAGGCGGGGTGCAGACCATGCCGGGGCTGGGCACAGGGGATGGGGCGAGCTCCGTGCGGGGCACTCACAGTGCTGGGGCACAGAGCAGGGGCTGGCCCTGGCAGGAGGTGCGGGCACTGGTGCAGGTGGGAGCTGCCCTCGGAGCCGCGGGGCCGGGCACTGCCCGCTGCCCACCGTGCAGCCCGTCCTGGGGCGCCCCAATCTCATTCTGGTTCCCGTTCCCAGTCCCATTCCCGTTCCTAGTCCCATTCCCGTTCCTAGTCCCATTCCCGTTCCCATTCCCGTTCCCAGTCCCATTCCCGTTCCCATTCCCGTTCCCGTGCGGGGCGGCTCCAGCCGCGCGATGGCGCTGCGAGCCCGCGGAGCGACAGCGGCACCGAGCGGCACCCAGGGACCCCATCCTGCTCCCTGCGACTCCATCCTACAACCAGGGACCCCATCTGGCACCCAGGGACCTCATCCTGCTCCCTGTGATCCCATCCTGCTCCCTGTGATCCCATCCTGCGTCCAGTGACCCCCAGTCTGCACCAAATTACTCCCAGTCTGCACCCAATGACCCCATCCTGCACTCAGGGACTCCCAGTCTGCACCCAGTAATCCCATCCTGCACCCAGGGACCCCATCCTGCTCCTTGTGATCCCATCCTGCACCCAGTGATCCCATCCAGAACCCAGGGACCCCATCCTGCTCCCTGTAACCCTCACCCTACCCTCTGCACCTTTCACCCTGCACCCCTGTGTCCCCCTGCACCCTTCACCCTACACCCCTGTGTCCCTACACCCAACACCCTTCACCCTACACCCTGTACCCATGTGTCCCTACACCCTGCACCCTACACCCCTGTGTCCCCTCACCCTGCACCCTACACCCTGTACCCATGTGTCCCTGCACCCTGTGTCCCTGCAGGGAAGGTTCTGGCAGGGATGGCATTGCCAGATTTATTTCCCCATCACGCCTCCCTCCACCATTTCTTTCCAGGACAATGTTCTTTGCCCCCTGGCAGCTCCACCCCAGTGCCAGGCCCTGTGCACCCCAAAACGAGCCAGAAAAGCGAGGCAGGGCACTGGGGTGACCCTGGCTGTGCTGCCTGTGCCTTCCCTGGGTTTGGGATTCCAGCAGGGCAGGTTGTTCCCAGTGCCATCTGACCCATCCATCTGGATTTATCTGCCCAACTAATCCAGAGCTGTGCAAGGCACCCCAGGAGCTCCAGCCACAGGGAGGCCTGGCTGCTTTTGCCTTCCTGGCTGTATTTTGGGAATAAATTAAAAAAAAAAAAAAAAAAAAAGAAAAAAAGAAGAAAAAAAAAAAAAGAAAAAAGAAAAAAAAAAGATGGATTGATGGCACAAAATGCCCCAGAACTAAGCATGATGTGAGTGGGACTCATGGGCAGTCTGAGCCCCATTTCCCTCTCTGGGACTGCTCTGAACTCCACACAGAGTTGTGGCTGTTCTGCATTTGCCTCTCAGCAGTGCAATCCACAGCCCAGACACGCTGTGTTCTGCAGGGGGGAGGAGGGAGGGAAGCAGCTCCCTGGGCAGCACCCTGAGCTCAGCCGGTCAGGCAGAGGCTGCGGGAGTGTCCCATGGCCCCTGGAGGTGGCACCCAGCCCCTGGTGCCCACAACTGCCCTGGGGTACCCCAGCTGGGCTGGGCATCATGGGGCTGATGGAAAAGGGAGGAACCACGAGAGATCTGGGAGAGGGACACGGGCACAGAGCCATGAGGGACTGAAAACTTCATCTGGTGACTGTCACCTCCAAAGGGGAAAGTCTCCACAAGCAGCAGCAGCTGCAGCATTTCTGGGAGAGCTGGGGGTGCTGCCCTGGAGAGGAGAAGGCTCCAGGGAGAGCTCAGAGCCCTTGCAGGGCCTGAAGGGGCTCCAGGAGAGCTGCAGAGGGACTGGGGCCAAGGATGGAGGGACAGGAGGCAGGGAATGGCTGCCAGTGGCAGAGGGCAGGGCTGGATGGGATCTTGGCAATTGGGAATTGTTCCCTGGCAGGGTGGGCAGGGGCTGGGCTGGAATTGCCAGAGCAGCTGTGGCTGCCCCTGGAGCCCTGGCAGTGCCCAAGGCCAGGCTGGACATTGGGGCTGGCAGCACCTGGCACAGTGGGAGGTGGCCCTGGGCTGCAATGAGCTGGCATTGAAGATCCCTTCCCACCCAAACCACTCTGGCATTCCCATTCCTCAATCCAGGATGGAAACCAGCAGCAAAAACCATTGCAGCAAATGGAGAAAGGAAAGGAAAGAATGATTTCCTGCATGGTTCCAGGTGCCCCCAGTGCCATTTGCCACAGGGGGTTTGTAGCCTGGCAAGGCCTGGTTGGAGAGGTTTGGGCTCTGCCAGGGTGCCCAGAGCAGCTGTGGCTGCCCCTGGAGCCCTGGCAGTGCCCCAGGCCAGGCTGGATGGTGTTTGGAGCACCTGGGAGGTGTCCCTGCCATGGCAAGGAATAAAACTGGCTGAGCTTTAAGATCCCTTCCAACCCAACCCCTTCTATTTCCATGATAATTTTCCGGGTGAATAATTCATCAGTGAACATCTGCCACCTCCAGCTCAGCAGAAAACGCTGCCCTGGGCTGGGTCCCCTCCCTGCCTGTCCCTGCCCCAGCCACAGCTCCAGCCTGGGGTGGCATCAGAGCAGGGACACCCCCATTATCTCCTCAGGTGGCTTTAATTGCTTTAATTGTTTTAATTACTCTCCCTGGGGGCCACCCCAGAGGGATGGATGGGGCGGTTCAGGGTGACTTTGGGGAGCCCAGGAAAAGCCAAGCAGCACTCACTGAAGGTGGCTGTGACCCCTGCATTCCCGAATTAAACGGGATTTAACCCCAGGGTTGGGCACAGGACCCTCCTGGGGTCACCAAGTGTTTGGCACCATGAGAAGGGAGGACCCCTCAGTGCCACCCAGGTCTGGGTGGTGGGGACAGAGGCGCCACCCTGGCTCCGGCCATCCCTGTGCTTCCAGGGGCTCCCCAGCATCTTTTATTCCCTCTAATGCATGGCCTCCCTTGTTTTTTATTTTATTCCTGGGATTAACACATCGGGCAGCAGCCGGGCTGGCTCCCGCTCAAAAGAGGAGGGGAAAGCGTTTACATAATTCATTTAAATGAGGCACCCGAGGAAACCCAAATTGGGCTTGCAGCATGTTTACAGAGCCACGCAGAGCTCCGCCATCCGCATCTGGAGCCGTTAATGCCTCCCAGACGGAGCACAGGGCATGGATAATTAATTAATTGTGGAGCAGAGCCCTTGCCCAGCCCCCAAAGAGAGCGCGGGGGCCGCGGGCGCTGCTCCCCTGGGGTGGGGTTGGGGGGGGAATTTATATCCCGGGGCTTTTCTCCTTCCCAAAATGTTCCTTGGAGGTGCTGGGGGTGGTGGGGTTGAAGCCGTGGGAGGAACGAGCCGAGCTGGGCTGGAAAATCCCTGCCCGGAGGGGTTTGAGGGGAGGAGGAGGCCGGCGGGGGCTCCTGGGGGTGATGATGGGGCTGAGCCCTGCCCGGGGAGGGGAACGAGGGGACACGAGAGGGGACACGGGGACCCTTGGAGGGGACACGGGGACCCCGCAGAGGGGACACGGGGACCCTTGGAGGGGACACAGGGACCCCGCAGAGGGGACAAAACCCTGTAAGGGGAGAGGACACGGGGACATCTCGGAGGGGACACAGGGACCCTTGAAGGGGACAAAACCCTGAAGCGGGTATGGGACACGGGTACCCCTCAAAAGGGACATTGGGACCCCTTGGAGGGGACAACCCCCCTGCAGCGGGCAGGGGACACAGGGACCCCGTGACATGGGGACATGGGGACCTCTCGGAGGGGACAAAACCCTGCAGGGGTGGGGGACACAGGGACACTTCGAGGGGACACAGGGATACTTGGAGGGGACACAGGGATACTTTGAGGGGACAACCCCCCCTGCAGCGGGGAGGGGACACAGGGACCTCTCAGAGGGGACACTGGGGCCCCTCGGAGGGGGCACGGGGACCCCTCAGAGGGGACAAAACCCTGAAGAGGGAGGGGACAAAACCCTGCAGCAGGTAGGGGACATGGGGACCCCTTGGAGGGGACAAAACCCTGTAAGGGGGGGGACACAGGGACCCTTGGAGGGGACAACCCCCCTACAACGGGGAGCAAAGGCCCTGCCCCACTCAGCCCCAAACATCCCTGTTCTGTAGGATCAGGCAGCCCCTGATCCAAGCGGGGGGGGTCCTGTGAGACACCAGGGGTGCCCCTGGACCCTGCCCTGCGCTCAGCCCCTCCTGCCCTCGGGAATCTCTCCCTGAGGATCCCTCAGGGGCTGGAATTGCTCCCTGGGGATCCCTCAGGGGCTGGAATTGCTCCCTGGGATCCCTCAGGGGCTGGAATCTCTCCCTGGGGTGCTCCAGCTGCAGCACCCAGAGGCAGCTCCAGCCCCAAACCCTGCCCTGATCCCGGGGGGCTCTGGGGACGCTGAGAAGGAGCCCCCAGCCCTGCACAGGGACACGGGGACGCCTCAACCTTCATCTGCAGCCCCCTGCAGCTGGGATTGACTGCTCAGCCCTCCCACTGCTCTCGGAGCTGCTGTCTCTACCTTCAGCACCACTTTGAAGAGCAAAGGAGGGATGGGAAGACAAGGAGGAAAAAAAAATAAAAAAAATTTGAAAACCTCCAGCTTGAACCCTGCTGCTGGAGAAACATCTGTATCTATAAATATCTGTGCTGGGAGTGGGAACAGGCTGTATCTGTATTTGCAGCAGCTCCCGAGGCAGCAGCAGCAGCAGCAGCCCCAGCTCACCCCGCTCCAGCTCCCGCACATGCTCCCGAACGCGCTCCGGGCTCCGCAGCCTGCCCGGGGATTCTGGGGACAAACCCCCCAAACTGGTCTCTAATCAAGCAGGAATCAAGCAGGGGAAGCTGTGCTCGTGTGGGCAGCGCGTTCCCAGCGCGGGGAGCGGCGGCCCTGGGGTCACTGGGGCTCTGCGGGACAGCGGGGCTGTCCTTGCTGGGACACGATGTCCTGCTGCTGTCCCCACCCCGCTGTCACTCTGGCAGCGACCTCGTCCATCCTTCTAGACTGGATTGTGTGTGCTCAGAGAAACCCGGATCACAGTCTCAAATCCCAAGCCCAAATCCCAATCCCATATCCCAGTCCCACATCCCAATCCTGTATCACAATCCCATATCCCAATTCTGTATCACAATCCCATATCCCAATTCTGTATCCCAATCCCGTATCTCAATCCCATATTCCAATCCTGTCTCCCAATCCTATATCCCAGTCCCATATCCCAATCCCATATCCCAGTCGCATATCCCAGTCCTATATCCCAATCCTGTATTCCAATCCCATATCCCAGTCCCGTATCCCAGTCCCATATCATGGTTTGGGATAGAAGGGACACACCGGGCACCGAGAGCTCCTCAGCACAGGGGGTCCAGGGGGTCACCCCGCGTTGCTCTGTCCCCCTGAGGTCAATCCCATCCTTTCCCTGCATTCCCAGGCTTCTCAAGAGCTTCCCGGGACTCTCCCATTCCCAGCAAACCCCATCCAGGTCAATCCCACAATCCTGGGGCTGCTCTGGGGCCACCCTGCACCAGGACACTCCATTCTGGGGGGACACTGAGCTGTGGGGGGACACTCCAGTGTGGGGGGACACTGCTGTGGGGGGACACTGAGCTGTGGGGGGACACTCTGCTATGGGGGGAAACTCTGGTGTGGGGGGACGCTCCAGTGTGGGGGGTACACTCAGCTGTGGGGGGACACTCTGGTGTGTGGGGGACACTCTGGTCTTTGGGGACACTCTGCTATGGGGGGGACACTCCACTGTGGGGTGGCCCTGCCTGGCTGCTCTTGGGGCCGTTTCTCCATCCCACACCTCAAAGCTGTTCTTTTTCTCATCCCAACACATCCATTGTCACTTTCCCTTGGATCAGGGCCGTAAATCCTCCAGGATTCCCTCATTTGGCTCCAGGAGGGAGCCCTGGAGCCCCCCAGCTCCAAAGATCCCCAAGGGCTGAGTGAGGACTGGAAACCTTTTCCTGACAGAACTCTGCCTCTTCTCACCAGATCCCATTTCCCCATTTTTTCTGGCTTCCCTCCTCCCAAAATCCCTCTCCGTGCTTCCCATGGAGTGTAAGGGCTGTAGGGTGGTTTTATTCCCATTGCAGGGATCCTACAGCTCCAACAGCAAAATCCTGGGACACACCATTGTGCCAGCTTTGCAAGGATTCATCCCAGATCCTGGAGATCCCCATGCCAGGAGCATCCTCCCCTTGGCACGTAGGGCCTGGGCAGGTGGGAAATCCTTGGGATCACACGCAACCCTTGGGATCACACATAGGGCCTGGCAGATGGGGAACCTCTGGGATCCCATGTAGGGCCCAGGAAGGTGGGAAACCCTTGGGATCACATGGAAACCCTTGGGATCACATGGAAACCCTTGGGATCACATGGAAACTCTTGGGATGACATGGAAACCCTTGGGACCACACAGCTGATGGGAAACCCCTGGGATCACACGGAAACCCTTGGGATCACACGTAGGGTCCAGGAAGGTGGGAAATGCTTTGGATCACATGGAAACCCTTGGGATCACATGGAAACCCTTGGGATCACATGGAAACCCTTGGGATCACACAGAAACCCTTGGGATCACACGGAAACCCTTGGGATCACACGGAAACTCTTGGGATCACATGTAGGGCCCAGGCAGATGGGGAGCCCTTGGGATCCCACGTAGGGCCCGGGCAGGTGGGGAACCCTTGGGATCACCCCAAAGGCAGCACTTTGGGAAGCACAGGGCTGCTCTCACATCCCCTCCTCTGCAGGTCCCCTCCACAGCACCAGAGCTGTGCTTTTTTCCCTTTTCCCCCTTCTTTTCTCCTCCCCATCTCCCTGTAACAACCAGGGCTTTTCAGGAGCCGCCTCCCTCCCCTTTTCCTCCTGACCCATTCCCGCTGTCCTTCCTGCGGGATGTGCCGGTCCCCACGTCCCGCGGGAGGGACTGAATGCAGCACAGAGAACATTTCCTTCCCTTTGTGCCGATTCCAGCAGGGAATTCCAGTGCCAGGCACAAACAGCTCATCCCCAGGGGGCTGAGGCAGGAATTCCCTGTCCTGGGACTGTGGGGTTTTTGTGGGGTGCTGTGGATGGAGTGGAAGAGCTTTTCCAGGCTAAGGGATCCTGTGGTGGAGGTGTGGCAGTGGGTACAGGCTGCTCAGGGGCTGCTCCAGCACCGCCCTGAGCTGTCCCTGTTGGTGTCTGGGGAGGGGACAGGGTGGGCTCATCGAGGTCCCACAGTCCCTGCTGGGCTGGAAAGGGGGATTGGTTCCTGCAGGGATGGAGGTGGCTCCGTGAGCCCTGGGGTTTGTCCCCAAATGGCAGCAGTGCTGTCACAATGCAATCACCTGTGCCAGCCTTTCCCCACCCTTCCCAGCGACCTGCAAAGCTCCTGGTGGCTGCCAGTCCTGTCCCCATCCCCGTCCCTGTCCCTGTCCCTGTCTCCAGAGCTCTCTGGGGACAGTTGCACTCCAGAACAACATTGGGGAACTGTTGGGGAAGATGAACCAGGAAAGCCTTATAAATATGATTGCCTGGCAAAAGATTCTGAGAATATGGAAACTCTAAGTGAGATTGAAATGAAAGCAAGCTTTGAGATCCCTCAGTTCCTGAACAACTGGAAAACAATGGCATGGCCAGCTGAAGGTGATCCCCTTTTGATCAAACAATCCCCTCTGCTTGCAGACAGGCCCAAGGCTCAGAGCAGACCCTGCCAGCTTGGCAGAAGGGCCCAAAGAGGAGTTTTTAGGGTTTAAAATGTAACCCAGTGTGGTAATGGAATGATTCTTACAGGCTGTATGGAAATGCTGTAGGATTTGTGTCTTGGACTAGATTGGTTAGTGAGAATTAGAATATTCAGCACAGAAGAAGATTTATGGCATTGTAATGGGAACCTCGCTCTCTTACCTTTTTTACTCCCTTACTCTCTCATCTTCTCTCCCCCTCTCTTCTCTCAGCCCTGCTCTGAGCTGTGGCTGGCAGCTCCCAGCAGGGCCCTGCACCCAGGCCCTTTGCAATAAACCCCAAGTTCCAGCCCTGGCTGCAGAGATCTCTGCTCTCCATCCATCCTGACTGTGCCACCCCCCCGAGGCTCCTACAGGGAATGAAATCCCTCAGCCCCTTCCATCCTCTCCCCTTCCCGTCCACATCCCTTTGGCTAAAAGGACACAATGACCCACAAATCCAGCACTGACCCCTCCTCAAGCCTCACACCCCAGCCTCACCCCAAATCCCAGCACGGCTCCACCAGCCCAGCCCTGTTAAGGGGGGTCTGTACCCCATAAAAGGGAGTTCAAGAGCCTGGAGAAGTGACCACTGCCACAGAGGGACCCAGCCCGGTGACAAGCTGGCATTTGTGGCACTCAAAGCCACACTGGACACCCCTCACTGTGGTGTGGCTCACCCTGGAGGGGGGGAATGCACTGAACCCTTCACTGAACATGTGGGGTCATCGCTGCACAGGGCTTCAGTCCCATCCCAGCCTCTGAATCAGAGAGAAATAGAAAGAAAAAATCTTGGAATCAATCACAAAATCACAGAATCCCAGAGTCACAGAAGGGTTTGGGTGGGAAGGGACCTGAAATCCCCTCCAGTGCCACCCCTGCCATGGCAGTGACACCTCCCACTGTGCCAGGGGCTGCCAGCCCCAATGTCCAGCCTGGCCTTGGGCACTGCCAGGGCTCCAGGGGCAGCCCCAGCTGCTCTGGCAATTCCAGCCCAGCCCCTGCCCACCCTGCCAGGGAACAATTCCCAATTGCCAAGATCCCATCCAGCCCTGCCCTCTGCCACTGGCAGCCATTCCCTGCCTCCTGTCCCTCCATCCTTGGCCCCAGTCCCTCTGCAGCTCTCCTGGAGCCCCTTCAGGCCCTGCAAGGGCTCTGAGCTCTCCCTGGAGCCTTCTCCTCTCCAGGGGAGCACCCCCAGCTCTCCCAGCCTGGCTCCAGCTCTGCAGCAGCTCCATGGCTCTTCCCTTTCCCAGTGCAAAGCAGCGACCCTCGATGTGCAGAAGGATTGGGCTGGGGCAGGAATGCAGATTGATCCCTGTGCATTTGTGTCAACAATTGTCCCTTTGTGCCCTGCCATCTTCCCCGGGGCTCGGGAGAGGGGGAGCTCCGGGCTGTGCCAGGGAGGACCGGCCTTGGTGTCCCTGCAGTCGCTGCTCCTGCAAGGCTGCAGGGGGATTTGTGGGATTTAAGGGCTCAGCACCAAAGGGCTGGAGGATTTTCAAGCTTCGTTTTGTTGCTTCTGGTGAATAAAGCTGGGAATTGAGGAGAGCCGAGTGCTGGTTCTGCCCTGGCAGGGATGCCCCGAGTTCCCACCCCTGGCCCAAAGCAGAGGGGCCCACGGTCCCTCCTGGGCTGACCTGGCTGCTCCTGCTGCCAGCCTTGTCCCTCTCCATCGACGCCACATTGCTTTTCCTCCCGCATTTCAGGGGAGGAGAACTCTGCCAGATTGCTTAGGCCCGTGCAAACCCAGATTTGTGTGTGAGAGCTCACCCAAGCCCCCAGCCCTCCTGTGCTGGGGTGCAGCCCGAGGGATGCCCTTGGGCTGGGGGGCTGAGTGCCAGCAGCAGGGGGACACTGTCCATGTGTCAGCCTTCACCCCTCCTTCGTCCCCTGCTGCAGCCCCGGGCAGGGCTCTGGGGGTGCTGAGGGGGCTGGGGGTGCTGGGGGCTCTGGGGGTGCTGGGGGTGCTGGAGCTGCTCGGGGCCCTGGGGTGCTGAGGGTGCTGGAGAAGATTGGGGGTGCTGGGGACGCTGGGGGCTCTGGAGGTGCTGGGGGTGCTGGAGATGATTGGGGGTGCTCGGGGCGCTGGGGGGTGCTGGGGGCTCTGGAGGTGCTGGGGGTGCTGGAAGTGCTGGGGATGCTGGAGATGATTGGGGGTGCTGGGGGTGCTGGAAATTTTGGGAGTGCTGGAGGTGCTGGGGTCATTGGGGTCATTGGGGGAGCTGGGGTCACTGGGGTCACTGGGGGTGCTGGGGTCACTGGAGGTGCTGGGGTTACTGGGGGTGCTGGGGTCATTGGGGGTGCTGGGGTCAGTGGGGGTGCTGGGGTCACTGGGGTCACTGGGGTCACTGGGGGTGCTGGGGTCACTGGGGTCACTGGGGTCACTGGGGTCACTGGGGGTGCTGGGGTCACTGGGGTCACTGGGGGTGCTGGGGTTACTGGAGGTGCTGGGGTTATTGGGGGAGCTGGGGTCACTGGGGGAGCTGGGGTTACTGGGGTCACTGGAGGTGCTGGGGTCACTGGGGGAGCTGGGGTCATTGGGGGTGCTGGGGTTACTGGAGGTGCTGGGGTCACTGGGGGTGCTGGGGTCACTGGGGTCACTGGAGGTGCTGGGGTCACTGGGGTCACTGGGGTCATTGGGGGTGCTGGGGTCACTGGGGGAGCTGGGGGTGCCTCCCCCCCTCTCCGAAGCAGCTGGGGCTGCATGAGCGAGGCTCAGCTGACGGCGAGCAGCGGCAGTGGGGACAGTGGGAGCGGGGCTGCGCATCCCCCGCTGCCAGCGCGGCTGCCGAGGCTGGGAAAGGAGCAGAAATTCCTTTTTTTTTCCCCCAGGAGATAAAGGTAGGGGAACGAAGGGGAAGGTGGATGTTTCAGAGAGGGACAGGGCAAGGAATCTGCTGGAAGAGTCTCCTCGCTGCCGGGGGTGCCCGGGTCCTGTCCCCCGGCTCCCCGGGGACAGCAGCTGCTCGGGCAGCGCCCCCGTTCTCACAGCCCTGCGCTGTGCGTGTCACGGGGATATCGAAAATAAAGGAGCAGCTCGGGGGAGCTGCAGCCTGGACGTGGCCGCGGTCACATTCACGTTCCTCAGCCCGGCCAGCGGTGGGGCTGGTCCGGCCCGGCCAGGGGGAGCATCCCCAGCCTGGGAAGGAGCGCCCTGAGCACACCCACAGAGCTTCCGCGGCTGGAGCAGCTTCTGGAGGTGCCCGGGCCACACCAGGGCTGCAGCAGGCACAGGACGGGCGGGTCCTCTCCTGGTTGTGCCGTCCTGGAGTTTTCCTGATGCTTCCCGCAGGATCTGTAACCCACTGAGCCCAGGAGGAGCCCAAATAAATCACTCCTGACAGACCTTTCCCTCTCTGGGCATTAAATCCTGCTGAGGTGTCGCAGACATCTTTTATGGAAAATCCTTTCCTTAGGATTGTTCCTCCTGAGAAGCTGAGAGGCCTCAGGAACAAAATGTACCCAATGGTTATCTGCTGCTGTGGAAGGCAACAGGGGCATCTGGGATTGGCTCATGTGGTTGTTTCTGATTAATGGCCAATCACAGTCAGCTGGCTCAGACTCTCTGTTCGAGCCACAAACCTTTGTTATCATTGTTTCTTTCTTTTTCTATTCTTAGCCAGCCTTCTGATGAAATCCTTTCTTCTATTCTTTTAGTATAGTTTTAATATAATATATATCATAAAATAATAAATCAGCCTTCTGAAACATGGAGTCAGATCCTCATCTCTTCCCTCATCCTGGGACCCCTGTGAACACGGTCACACAGAGAATCAAACCCCTGCAGCCCCGGGGATGCTGATGCTGATCCCCCTCAGGCTCATCCCCTGTGCTGCTGGAGCCGTGTCCCGCCCGTCCCTCCCTGCAGGGACCATTCCCAGCTCCGTGGGTGCCTCTGCCCTGTCCCCAACACCCTCGTGGAACAGCCTGGTGCCTTCCTGTGTCTTCCAGTGATTCTGCTGTTTGCAGGGCCCCAGGCTGACAGCTGATCCCATCTGAGTCGCGCTCAGCGTGTGATCGGCTCTGAACCCCAGCGCTGCCGCTCTGAGCTTCCCTGGCTCCTTGTGCTCTGCTGGCTGCATCCCACAGGGACAGGGCTGGATGGGATCTTGGGAATTGGGAATTGTTCCCTGGCAGGGTGGGCAGGGGCTGGGCTGGAATTGCCAGAGCAGCTGTGGCTGCCCCTGGAGCCCTGGCAGTGCCCCAGGCCAGGCTGGACATTGGGGCTGGCAGCACCTGGCACAGTGGGAGGTGGCCCTGCCATGGCAGGGGTGGCACTGGAGGGGATTTCAGGTCCTTTCCCACCCAAACCCTTCTGTGAATCCATGACTCTTTCCCGTTTCCAAAGGCAGAGTCTCAGCAGAGCAAATCACAAGATCCAGCCCCAGAAGGAACCTCCTGGAGCTCTCAGCATCAGCCACAGAGCAGCAGCTCCCAGACCCAATATTCCTGCCCTGGCATTGCTTTTAAGTGAGGATGAGATGGATCCTAGTACGGTTTTGAAAAATGGTGCAAGTGGGCAGGAAGGATTGCTGGAGCTCATTTGCAGCTGTGGACATTGGGAAAGGAGGTGGATGTGGCCACAACTGAGCTGCTCCCCTTCCTGGGAACACCCTGAATCCCTGAGCTGTTCCCGTTCCCAGGAACTCCTGAATCCCTGGGACACCCCAAATCCCTGAGCTGTTCCTGTTCCCAGGAACTCCTGAATCCCTGAGCTGTTCCCCCATTCCCAGGGAACTCTTGAATCCCTGAACTGTTCCTGGGAACACCCCAAATCCCTGAGCTATTCCCCTTCCCAGGAACACCCCGAATCTCTGTGCTGTTCCCAGGAATTCCCTGAATCCCTGAGCTGCTCCCATTTCCAGGAACACCCTGAAATCCTGAACTGTTCCCATTCCTGGTAACACCCCAAATCCCTGAGCTGTTCCCATGAACACCCATATCCCTGACCTGTTCCTAGGAATTCCCTGAATCCCTGAACTGTTCCCCCCTTCTCAGGAACCCCTGAATCCCAAACTATTCCCGTTCCCAGGGAACCCCTAAATCCCTGAGCTGTTCCCAGGGACCTCCTGGATCCCTGAGCTGTTCCCCTTCTCAGGAACATCCTGAATCCCTGAGTTGTTCCCAGGAACACCCCAAATCCCTGAGCTGTTCCCAGGAAGACCCCAAATCCCTGAGTTGTTCCTAGCAATTCCCTGAATCCCTGAGCTGTTCCCATTCCCAGGAATTTCCTGAATCCCTGAGCCTTTCCCATTCTCGGGAACACCCTGAAACCCTGAACTGTTCCCCTTTCTCAGGAACACCCCAAATCCCTGACCTGTTCCTAGGAATTCCCCAAATCCCTGACCTGTTCCTAGGAATTCCCTGAATCCCTGAGCTGTTCCCCCCTTCCCAGGAACCCCTGAACTATTCCCATTCCCAGGAATTCCTTGAATCCCTGAGCTGTTCCCATTCCCAGGAACCCCTGAATCCCTCAGGAGAGCTCCCATGGCCAGACTGTCCATCCTGATGGCACAAAGAACCTGCCAGGCTTTCCTATGGTCTATCTCCAGTTGAAATCTAAATAATTTCAGTATTTTGCCCCTTTTTTTTTCCTTTGCTTCCGAGGAAATCTGGCTGCAGGATCTTTGTTCCCCACGTATTTCCATGTTCTGAAGCACTTGGAATATAAAAATGGAGTGTGAATCATATCCTTGCTTTAAATAAAGCTCCTTCCATCCTTAAGGATGTGTTTGTCACTGACTGTGTGACTCCTGTGATTGAGCAGTGCTTAGAAGGAATAAAGCAGCCAATAATTATCCTGAAATTCCACCAAGGAGTGCTTTATTGAGGAAGAGATAATGAAAGAGGCAATGTTTGAGGAGAAGAAATAAAATTTTTTATTAAATCAAATTACAGAGCTGGAAAATAAAGACTGGATTTTAACCACAGCCTGGAGTTTGGCCTTGGACAGTGGAAAATGTGGAAAACCTGATTTTTTTCTCTCTATCCTATTTAATCTGAAGATGTTTGTGAGTCACCCCTGCCTCCCTTCCATCCTCTCCCAGCAGAGCTGTCACTGCACTGTCACAGCGGGACAATAAAAGTCACCTCCTCATCTGCCAGGGGGATGGACTGGGGAAATGATTTGTAGAACAGTGACAAAAAGGAAATGTTACCTTTCCCTGCTGCAGATCCCACCTTCACCCTGCTGCTTTCCTGCTTTTCCTTTGGGATGCTGTGCTGGGAGCCCTGGGAAGGGCTGGGTGACCCCGCACACTGCGGCCTTTGGTGGCCTTTGGTGGCCTTTGGTGGCCTTTTGTCCACTCCAAAACATCCCAACCCTTTCCAGGCAATAAAACATTTGGAGAGCTGGCTCTGGAGTCAGGGAAGTGTCTCCAGTGCCTGTGGGATGCAGGGCTCAGCTTCAGCAGGTTCATGGAGCCTCTGGGATCCGAGTTCTGGGAATCACAGCTGCAGGAGACCCTTCTGTACCATGCTCTGATGGGCAGAACCTGGTTTTTCCTTCACTTTCCCATTTTTTTCCTGAAAATTCCCTTCTTTGAGCTATTCCTGGCCCCTCTCTCCTCCTGAGGGTGAAGCAATCGGGCAGAACCTGGTTTTTCCTTCACTTTCCCATTTTTTCCTGAAAATTCCCTTCTTTGAGCTATTCCTGGCCCCTCTCTCCTCCTGAGGGTGAAGAAATTGGGCAGAGAAGGGGGATTTTGGTGGCACAGCTCACACGTTGTTTTGGGACCCTCTCCTGGGTCACAGGGGAGGGTCACAGTCCTGACAGCTCCTTTATCCAGGGAAGAAGTGGAGTCACCATCCCTGGAAGTGTTCAAAACCTGAGCAGACACTTCCTGCCATGCTTTAGGGGGAATGGTGGGACTCAAAGGTTGGACTTGATGACCCTGGAATGTCTTTTCCAGCCTTGATATGATTCTGAATGATCTGAACCAGGAAGAGGCTGGAACACTCCAGAACTTGCCCTAAAATATTCTGTCCCACCACATCTTCAGGAGCTCTAGGACAGGCAGGAATTCATTATGTCCCAAATATCCCTTCTTTCATATTCCCAAATAAATCTGATTTCCCCCCAGTGTTTGAAGGTCCAGCGTGGAGGACACCCAGCCATGGATGTTCAGCAGGGCCTGGGAGAACTGGTTGGAATAGGAATTGAAATTCCAGCAATCCCAGTGTGCAGAGCAGGGATGGACCACGGACACTGCTGGGGAAGGAGCAGCCTGGAGATCTCCTGAAACCTCCTGAGGACAGATGGGAGGTGCTCCACGACACAGGGAGTGTCCCAGACCCCAATTCCATGAGTGTCCCCTGGGAGAAGTTAAAACAACCCCAAGGAATGTATTGGAAACATCTGGAGCAGTGAGAAATGTCCCTGTCCCCAGGGGCTGGGGGGTGGCAGAGAGAATCCGTGGAAATCTGGGGTGGGTTCCTGGGAAGGAGAGGACATGGGGACCCTCTGGAGAGAGCAATCCGTGTGCAAACATATCCATAAATACGGGCACACATCCAGAAATGCGAACATACATCCACAAATATGGACACAGCCATGAATATGGAGA
This sequence comes from Molothrus ater, assembly GCF_012460135.2. Lineage (NCBI taxonomy): Eukaryota > Metazoa > Chordata > Aves > Passeriformes > Icteridae > Molothrus > Molothrus ater. The sequence continues at coordinate 1,500,920 of NC_050501.2, forward strand.
CACATCCACTGATATGGACACACATCCACTGATACAGACACACATCCATTGATATGGACACACATCCATAAATATGGACACACATCCATGAACAAGGACATGGACATACATCCATAAATACAGACACACATCCATTGATATGGACACACATCCATTGATATGGACATGCATCCATAAACATGGACACACATCCATGAACAGGGACACACATCCATGAACATGGACACACATCCACTGATATGGACACACATCCATGAACATGGACACACATCCATTGATATGGACACACATCCATTGATATGGACACACATCCATGAATACAGACACACACGTGGAATGTGGACAGCTGTGCATGGACACAAACAAGCAGCCTGGCACCAGGAACCCCAGCAGGAACCTTCTTCCAGCAGCTCAAACATGGACACCAGCAAGGGACGAGTGACCCATCCCTCCACCAAGGGGACGGATGTGTGGAGAGCATCCAGACATGGAAAAGGCACAGACAAGGCCCTGATTTGGAGCATTTCCAGCAGCAGCAGGACCTGGGCAGGGGATGCTGTGCTTGACCTCTGGAACCAACCTGCTGAGACCCAGCTGTTTGTGTTGGCAGTGCCATGGCTCCTCCCAGGGCCACCACGTCCTTCCCAGGCCTCCTCCTGCCTTCCAGACTATGGGGTGGCTCCAGGAAATCTCCTTTTCATCCATGTCCATGTCTACTGAGTTATCCAGAGTTCCTGAGTTCTCCAGGGGTTCCTGAGTTCTCCTGAGTTCTCCTGAGTTGCCTGGGCTCTCCCACTCCCCTGGGCGGCTCAGCAGCTCTCTGGTGAGGGTGACAGCCAGGCTGTCCCAGCCAGTGCACACATGGCTCTCAGGACAGGCCCAACAAGGCCAATAATTGTCCACAAACCAGCAAAACCGAATCCATTCTTCCTCTGGCAATTTTGGGAAGCGGTTCTGAAGCCTCCACTGCTGCTCAGTGGTGAGGAAAAGCTTTGGAGTCTTGGAGAAGGTGAGGGGCTCATGACTGGAGGGCTCAGGCACCCTGTAGGGATAGGGACAGTCCTGCTCCTGTGGGAGGAGGCACTGGAGCACCTTCATGCCCCAAACCAGGGCAAATCTCTCTAAAAAATCTTCATTCTCCCCAGCTTGGTGGGAAGGAGCTGTGGGATGGGAATGGCTCCTCCTCTGCAGCAGACTCTGCTCCTGCACAGAAAATGGGGAAAAAACATGGATTTGAGGGACTCTTTTTCACCTTCCCATTCCCTGTCAGCAGCCCTGGAACAGCAGGTGTGGCAGAAAACAACCTTGGTTATGCACAGGGTCCCTATGAAGGTGATTCTGCTCTGTCACGTGCCACAGCCACCCTCATTTCAGTCACCCTGGGCTGGATTCCCCCATGGAAAGGACAGGGAGGAAAGCACGGAGCTGTTTTGCCAGAAGATGAACCGACAGCTCGCTGTGCCTCTCCACAGTCCATCTCCACATTTATCTTCCTCTCCCCATCCTGCTCTGCCCACGTGCAATCTGCTGCTCTGGAGCAATCCGGGCTTCCATGAAGCCCCTGGGGCGATGGGGAGGGAGCTGCTCTGCTTTGGGAGCCTCTTTTAGAGCTGGGTTCAAATCTCTGCTGCTCCTTTTCCCTTCTCAACTCGCCCCAGTCTCCAGGGAGATCAGGGGAACCTTTCCAGCTGGGGAGGAATTTTCCACCTAAACACTTTCCTGACCTGAAATCACTTCTTATCCTCCCAGCATTATTTCCATAGAAGGTGCCTTTTCCCTCAGCAACTAAAACCCTTGAGCTCAGCTTCCAGAAAAGAGAGATTTTATCCTGAACACTGAGCATCAAGGACGGGGTTTTTTTGCAAATAAAATTCCCCAGGATGTGTCCTGAGGGGCCCATCCCGGGAGTTTCCAGCCCCCCAGTGAAGGCTGGGAGCCAGCAGCACATCAGCTGCCTGCAGAGCTGCTCAGCTCCTTCAAACCACCAGCACAGAGCTGGAGAGCCAAGGAACTCTCCCAGGCCAGCCAGACTTGGCTGCCAGAGGGGGCTGAACTCATTCCTGGCGCTGCTGTTGGCAGCTCTGCTTCCCTGGGATCTGTGGATCCAGCCCTGGAAAGGCTGGGGCTGACTAATGGCAAACACGTGGGCACCTCCTTCCCCTTTCCTTTCCTTTCCTTTCCTTTCCTTTCCTTTCCTTTCCTTTCCTTTCCTTTCCTTTCCTTTCCTTTCCTTTCCTTTCCTTTCCTTTCCTTTCCTTTCCTTTCCTTTCCTTTCCTTTCCTTTCCTTTCCTTCCCTTCCCTTCCCTTCCCTTCCCTTCCCTTCCCTTCCCTTCCCTTCCCTTCCCTTCCCTTCCCTTCCCTTCCCTTCCCTTCCCTTCCCTTCCCTTCCCTTCCCTTCCCTTCCCTTCCCTTCCCTTCCCTTCCCTTCCCTTCCCTTCCCTTCCCTTCCCTTCCCTTCCCTTCCCTTCCCCCTTTTTCCCCCCCTTTTCCTCCTTTTTTCACCTTCCCCTTCCCACCAGGATGGAGGATCAGGACAAGGATGGAGGATCAGGACAGGGATGAAGGATCAGGACAGGGATGGAGGATCAGGAGAGGGATGAAGGATCAGGACAGGGATGGAGGATCAGGACAGGGATGGAGGATCAGGACAGGGATGGAGGATCAGGACAGGGATGCTCCATGCTCTCCTCAGCCCCAGCAGCTCAGCCTGGCAGGACCAGCTGGCCCTGCACAGGGCTTGGCAGCAAATGCCAGGATCCTGGGCTAAGAGGAGCCTTTTCCAGGCCAGATGGAGGCAGGGATGGTGGCTGGTGGTGCTGTGGGCTGCCAGAAGGGCAGGGATAATCCTGGAGAAGGTTTCCCTTTGGGCTGTGTGCCCCTGTATCCCCACCTGCAGCCAGCCAGGCCTTGCAGCAGGGGTGTCCTGGGAGCAGCTGGAAGGGTTTTCCTTGCACAGGGACATCTGCAGGGCCTCATTTGTGCCCACAGCCACAAGGACTGGAAGATTTCCAGGAAATCTGTTCCTACCCCAAGGAGTGCTGTGAAAAACCCCTGAGGAGCTGTGGGGGGCTGGTGGAGCAACTGGGGCCATCCAGGAGGGAAAACTGAGGTGTGAAACCAGGCCATGGCTTCCAGACAAGCCTTGGCAGCATTCAGGGGTTGGTTTTTTTTTGTGGATCCAGCAGGGAGGTGGATATTGTTAAACCTTTCCAGTGTGGAGTGATGGCAATGACCATTTCTGGAATAAAAAAAAAAAGGATTTTGCCCAATCCTTTGTCCCCTGGTAGCTTCCAGCATGAGCTGCTGGGTTTCAGATGCCTCATCCTGCAGAGCCAAATCCTCCTGGCAGAAGGTCTGTGACCTCAGGGACAGCATTCCCCCTCAAGGCCCCAAATCCCAAATCCATCTGCACAACCCTCTGTTGTCCACGGTTGGAATAATAAAATCATTGAGGTGGGAAAATCCCTCTGAGCTCAGTGAGGCCAACTGTTAACCCAGGCCTGCCAAGGCCAGAATCTCCAATCCTGGGCTCAGTTCTGGGTCCCTTTGGACAAGAAGGACCTGGAGGGGCTGGAGCACATCCAGGGCAGGGAATGGAGCTGGGAAGGGTCTGGAGCCCCAGGAGAGGCTGAGGGAGCTGGGCAGGGGCTCAGCCTGGAGCAAAGGAGGCTCAGGGGGCCCTTGTGGCTCTGCACAGCTCCTGCCAGGAGGGCACAGCCGGGGGGAACAGGGACAGGAGCAGAGGGAACGGCCTCAGGCTGGGCCAGGGCAGGCTCAGGGTGGGCACTGCAGGAATTTCCCCATGGAAAGGGGGCTCAGGCCTTGGCAGGGGCTGCCCAGGGAGGTTTGCAGTGCCCAGCCCTGGGGCTGTCCCAGGAATGCCTGGAGGTGGCACTCAGAGCTCTGGGCTGGGGACAAGGTGGGGATCAGCTGGGACTCGATGTCCTTGCAGCTCTTTTCCCACCTCAGCTCTGGCATCCTGAACACCAGAATCCCAAAGGCTTTTCCCACAAGGGAATCTCCATCCAATGCAAGCCCCAGCAGCAGAGGTGGCCCTACCCCAGCCCCTTCTGGCAGGGAACATTTCCTGTTCCCCACAGCTCCAAACCCCTCACACCAACAACAGAAAAGGAGCCCTGAAAGTCCTTAAAATCCCATTTTTGCATATTGGGGGAAAATTTCTGCATGGAAAGGGGGCTCAGGCCTTGGCAGGGGCTGCCCAGGGAGGTTTGCAGTGCCCAGCCCTGGAGGTGTCCCAGGAATGCCTGGAGGTGGCACTCAGAGCTCTGGGCTGGGGACAAGGTGGGGTCAGGTCACAGATTGGAGGTGATGATTCCAGAGGTCTTTTCCAGCCCAGCTGATTCAGGGATTCTGGGATTCTGTGAGGTCCCTGCTGGCAGCAGCTGCCTGAGGCAAAGCTGAGAGACAGCCTGGGCTTTGCTTCCCGACATGGAACACGCTGTGCGAGACAGATCCTGGTGGGACTGAGGTTCACACATTCCCAGAGAAGTTTGGATGCAAGATCCAAGTGAGATGACACTTCAACTGGAAATAACAGCAGCAGAGAAATCAACAAACTCCAGGCCTTGGAGCCTGTTCCTTCACTGACATCAAATCCAGCATATTCCTCTAAAACTGTCTGGAGCAGAGCATTGTTGTTTTTTTTTATTTTTTATCCCAGAAGACACCACCAGCAGTTTCTGGTTCAAATTATGAGGTAATAAAACAAATCCCACCATGCTGCTGTTTGTTACTAATTATGGGGCTTGTGTTTTGGTGTCAGCAGCTCCCAGCTTCAATCTGCTGGCAGTAACAACAGTCCAAAAGCAATTCAGGTCAGATTTTACAAGCCTTTAAACACATTATCTCTGATTCCAGTCAAATCATCACTCCTGGTTGATATTTCTATAAGACACAGTCAGCAGATGCTCCTGAGGGTGAATCCAGCTGTTTTCTCTGCTGATGTATGGACAGATGTGACTTCATCATTAATCTTATCCCATGTCCAGGGGTGGAATTTGAATTTTGGGAGGCAGGATGGCAGAGAAGTGGACCCAGCAGGGTATTTAGACAGGAGTTAAGAAGGAGCTGGTCTCATATGATGGGAGTGGGGGCACTGGATGTTTCCAAGGATAAAAAGCCCTGGAACCCTCAGGAAGCCAAGCTGGCTTTAGGAGGGGTCACAGAGCCCAGCTGGACACTGACCCCAGAAGGGCCAGATTCTGATGTCTTTGTGGAATTATAAAATCATCAGGGCTGGAAAATCCCTCTGAGATCATTGAGTCCAACCTTTAACCCAGCCCTGCCCATGTCCCCAAGTGCCACATCCACAGGGCTTCTAAATCCCTCCAGGGATGGGGATCCAGCACTGCCCTGGGCAGCTGTGCCAGGCTGGGCACCCTTTCCATGGGGAATTCTTCCCAAAAATCCACCCTGAGCCTGCCCTGGCCCAGCCTGGGGCCGTTCCCTCTGCTCCTGTCCCTGTTCCCGGCTGTGCCCTCCTGGCAGGAGCTGTGCAGAGCCACAAGGGCCCCCTGAGCCTCCTTTGCTCCAGGCTGAGCCCCTGCCCAGCTCCCTCAGCCCCTCCTGGGGCTCCAGACCCTGCCCAGCTCCCTCAGCCTCTCCTCACAGGACTGCAGCACATTCCAGCAGGGAGAGCTGAAATCAGCCCCCATGAATCCCAGAATTCTGGAATGGTTTGGGTTGGAAGGGACCTTAAATCCCATCCAGTGCCACCCCTGCCATGGCAGGGACACCTCCCACTACCCCAGGTGGCTCCAAGCCCTGTCCAAGCTGGCCTTGGGCACTTCCAGTGATGTTGAAGATGTGAAAGGATTCATCCAACTGCTGCCAGTCACAGGGAGCAGCAGCAGTCCTGGGGGCAGTGAGGACTGGGAGAGCACAGCTGGAAAGAGTCACCTGGAGGAGGAATATCTCAGCTTCCCAAGTTGCCAGGAGGATTCAGTATCTGGAGTCACATCAGGACAGCAGCCCTGGCTATGGAGGGAGCTTTATTTGCAGCTCCAGCAGGAAACTTCCACTCCAGCACTGCTGATTTCACTGCTGCTCCCCTCAGCCGCAGGATCCGCGGTGTCAGACAGGAGGTGTTTGCAGATGAGAGATAACAACTGTCGGAAAATTAATTTAGGAGTGCTTGGAAAGTGTTCTTGGAGCTGCAGAGCCAAGCCAGCTGTGCCTGCCACACCTGGGGAGCTGATAAAATCTTGCTGTTTCACCCAGCAACAGCTCCTGGAGGGAAATTGTCACCTGGCCAGGGAGGAGGAAGCGGCCCTTGGAGCCAGGAGAGAGCAGGGGCAGGTTTCAAGAGGCACAGAGGCCCTGCCAGGGCTTTGATGTGTGTTTGCAGAGTGTGTGCCAACAGCTGTGCTCCCAAAAAAAGCTGCTGTGCCTCCTTGTGTTTTGTTTGGATCTGGCAGGTTGGGAGGAGGGGATGGGGTTGAGGAGGCCTCGATGCTCGTTCAGGCTCTGCCTGGGTTCCCCCAGCCCCAAACCAGGTGGGTACAGGGAGAAACTGCCCACAAACAAAGAGATGCAAACAATAAAAAAAGGAAAAGGAATATAACCCTCATGGTTTCTCAGGGCAGGCTGGAGAACCAGCAGGGAATTCTGCTCCTGCCCTGAGCTCATCCCTCAGTGAGCACAGCAGGATGAGAGGGGGGATCCTCCCCTCTGCCCCTCTCAGGTGATTCCCCACCTGCAGAGCTGCCCCAGCCCTGGGAATTCCAACCTCAGCAGCACCTGGAGCTGCTGGAGAGAGCCCAGAGGAGCCCACGGAGCTGCTGCAGGGCTGGAGCCCCTCTGGAGCCAGGCTGGGAGAGCTGGGGGTGCTGCCCTGGAGAGGAGAAGGCTCCAGGGAGAGCTCAGAGCCCTTGCAGGGCCTGAAGGGGCTCCAGGAGAGCTGCAGAGGGACTGGGGCCAAGGATGGAGGGACAGGAGGCAGGGAATGGCTGCCAGTGGCAGAGGGCAGGGCTGGATGGGATCTTGGCAAATGGGAATTGTTCCCTGGCAGGGTGGGCAGGGGCTGGGCTGGAATTGCCAGAGCAGCTGGGGCTGCCCCTGGAGCCCTGGCAGTGCCCAAGGCCAGGCTGGACATTGGGGCTGGCAGCACCTGGCACAGTGGGAGGTGGCCCTGGGCTGCAATGAGCTGGCATTGAAGATCCCTTCCCACCCAAACCACTCTGGCATTCCCATTCCTCAATCCAGGATGGAAACCAGCACCAAAAACCATTGCAGCAAATGGAGAAAGGAAAGGAAAGAATGATTTCCTGGATGGTTCCAGGTGCCCCCAGTGCCATTTGCCACAGGGGTTTGTAGCCTGGCCAGGCCTGGTTCGAGAGGTTTGGGCTCTGCCAGGGTGCCCAGAGCAGCTGTGGCTGCCCCTGGAGCCCTGGCAGTGCCCAAGGCCAGGCTGGGCATTGGGGCTGGCAGCACCTGGCACAGTGGGAGGGGTCCCTGCCATGGCAGGGGTGGGATGGGATGGGATTTGTTCCCTTCCAACCCAAACCCTCCTATGAGTACAAAACCCTCCCCAGGCCAGGCTGAATTCCTGCCTATCCAAAGGCAAACAGCACAACAATCCCAGACAGGATCATTTGGTTTTTTTCTTTTAACAGACACAGACAGCTAAACTCTCTCTTTCCCTTTTCCCAGTGTGAGAAACAACTGCTCACTTTTAAAATTTTAAAGGTTTATTAAACCTTAACAAAAAATACAACAAAAGGACTAAATGAGGAAAAAATTACAGCACTGGGGACCCCCCTGACTATCAGCCATGTGCTCCTCTTCAAAATGGATGCTCCACCTTTTCTACTTCCAGCTCCTCCTAAAGACTTGTCAGTTAACTCCTTCCTTGCTGTCCAGGGGTGGAGATCACTTTCTGACACCTTGATTGGCAGTCAGGTGTTGCCACAGTAACGAGCCCACCCTCCCCAAATGTGGCATTCACATTCTCTGAACAGAGAGAAACATAATTCTCTCTCAAGATTTTTCCTATAGAAGCACAGAGAGAAGAAGAGAAAACAATTCTTATCTCTGCTTACTACTCCTGTTGTTTTTGCACCTGTGGAATGTGTTAAGAAGATTGCTTTCCTAAAGTAATTTGTCAAGTAGATTCTACTAAAAATTGTTTTGTTTCCTTAACTAATGAACTCAAAACTGTGTTTTAGCTGTCTCAGACAGTCACAGATTTTTCTTTAGTATTGTAAAATGTGGGGTCCACTGATGAGGTGAGAGATGAGAATATGACTCCATGTTCTTAGAAGGCTGATTTATATTATATTATTATATTATATTACATTATATTACATTATATTACATTATACTACATTATACTACATTATATTATATTACATTATACTATATTAATACTATACTAAAGAAAAAGGATACATCAGAAGGCTTAACAAGAATGAATAATGAAACCCCGTGACTGATTCAGAGACCCTGACACAGCTGGCTGTGATTTGCCATTAAGAAAAAACAATTCACATGGAGCCAATCAAACGTTCACCTGTTGGTAAACAATGTCCAAGCCCCATTCCAAAGCAGCAAACTCAGGAGCAGCAATCAGATCATTATTGTTTCCATTCCTCTCTGAGGCTTCTCAGCTTCCCAGGAGAAAATCCTGGGCAGAGAGGATTTCACAGAAAACATCCTGGTGACACCAAACCTCTCCCTTGGAGAGATGTCCTTGAATGGGCTGTGGTGAGATCTTCCCAAACCCTCCTGGACTGAGAAACCCTCCCTGGCCATGGTGAGTTCCCAGCACACTTTGGGGTCCCAGGAAGGTTCATTGGTTTTTCCCCTTTGTACCACCCCTGCTTTTCCCCATAAAACCCCAATTTCTGCCCTGGTCAGGGGGAGCTGCTGTCACTGGTGTCCTTTGCAGGGTGCTGGAATAAAGGAACTCTGTGGAACAACCACACGGTGCTCCTGTCTCTGTCCCTGGGCTGGCCTGGGGACACCTCACAAGGCAGAGCTGGAATCACTGAGAGCTGAAATCACTGAGAGCTGAAATCACTGCTCAGAGCTGAAATCACTGCTGAGAGCTGAAATCACTGAGAGCTGAAATCACTGCTGAGAGCTGGAATCACTGAGAGCTGAAATCACTGCTGAGAGCTGAAATCACTGCTGAGAGCTGAAATCACTGCTGAGAGCTGGAATCACTGCTCAGAGCTGGAATCACTGAGAGCTGGAATCACTGAGAGCTGAAATCACTGCTGAGAGCTGGAATCACTGAGAGCTGAAATCCCTGCTCAGAGCTGAAATCCCTGCTCAGAGCTGAAATCCCTGCTCAGAGCTGGAATCACTGAGATCTGAAACCACTGCTGAGAGCTGAAATCACTGCTGAGAGCTGAAATCACTGCTGAGAGCTGGAATCACTGCTGAGAGCTGGAATCACTGCTGAGAGCTGGAATCACTGCTGAGAGCTGAAATCCCTGCTCAGAGCTGGAATCACTTCTCAGAGCTGGAATCCCTGCTCAGAACTGGAATCCCTGCTCAGAACTGGAATCACTGCTCAGAACTGGAATCACTGCTCAGAACTGGAATCCCTGCTCAGAGCTGAGCTGGCTGCCCCTTGCTGAGGTTACCCAGCAGCTGAAGGTCTGCCTGAGACCCCACCAATGCATTGTGTATTATTCTTTGCTGAGTATCTTAGTACATAACAACCAATCAATACCTTTACTATTACCTGCAGCCCAGAGCATCATCCCCCGGGAGGAGATTTCCTCTTGTCCTCCTCCCTCCCTTTGGGTCCTTCACCCACAGAGCCTCCAAGTCCATTATGATGGAATATTTCTCACTCTGGACACACAGAATCCATCAGGACAAAACTCCAGCTCTTCTGGGGCCTCCAGATGCTCCTTCCTCTTCCTTTTCCTCACTTTTGTCTTCTCCTTTTTCTTATTTTTTTCCTCCTATTTTTCCCTCCTTTTCCTTTTTTCTCTTCCTCCTTCTCCTGCCTCGGTGCTGTTTGTCCCTGGTCTCCTCTGACAAGGAGGGTCCAGCCCTGGATCCCTGCCATGTGCAGAATCCTGACACTTTCATTTTAGCGACAATCAGCTGCCCCTGCCAGGGATGAGGAGAGGGGGAATTTGGAAATGATCCTGGGAAAGGTCCCTTTCCACATCAGGGAGTGGTGGGATGGGCAGCAGGACCCCCTCAGGGTGGCCATGCAGAGCTCTGCAGGCTCTGCCAGCAGGATCTGGCTCTAAACCCAACCCTGCCCCACAGAAATGTTGTTTTTGGGGACCACATCGCTGTGAGCTCCTGCAGCAGCCATCGGTGCTTTATCCATCAAATTCCCTCCTTCTCCTCCTTCTCAAACGGGAGGAATTCTCTCCCTGGGTGACCCCAATCCCTCTGCCCTGGAGCTCCTCTTGAGGAACAGCTGAAAAAGCCACCAGTGTCCCGTCCCCAGGTCCCCCTGCCATGGACACGACACGGAGCCGTCACCTCGTGAGCCAGAGCAACACACGGGCCCTTGGATTTGGGAAATATCCCACAGAAATTCCTTCCCTCCAAATATTTATTTTCACGACCCAACGGGTCAAACAGCCCAAGATGTTTTCTCAGTTGCTTCAAGCTGAAGCGATCCAAGAATTCTGGGAATCTTCCTCAGAGCCGAGGTCCTGGGTGAACAATGCAGGACGTGGCCGAAGGTCTGCGTGGAGCACCCACCCTCCACATCTGCTGGGCTTTCCTTGGAGATTTATTATGGACAAAAGCAGCTCTGGGAAGAGCTGTTCTCCTCCTGTTGGAGCAGATGGACAGAAATATTTCACACATGACTCAAATTCTGGATGGCTCCACCACAAACTCCAGACGAGAACGAGCAGGGTGGACATTAAATCGTCCTTGATTTATAGACAACCCCACAAAATAAATCCCAGCCTTGCTCAGGGATCTTCCCCACTTCAGTTTCACTCTTGATCTCCAAGCCAAGAGGCTGAAATTCCAGGTTTTTGCAGCCCCAAAGCCAGTAGCAGTAAAAGTTTATAAAATACTGGTGGATTTGTGCTGCAGGTTGAGTGGGGAAAGTGATCCGAGATGAAATTCTTACTCTGGAAAACAGGGATGGATTTCCAAGGCTGCGCTTCCTACCTAGGCTGGAGCAATAAATATTTAACGAGGCAAATGGATCCTCCTGCACTCGTAATTAGGGAAGGGGGGATAAATTGCATTCCTAATTATTCCTAACAAAAGGGAAAGCAATTTCCTCCTTGATCAGGGATAATTCCCATTTCTCCCCAGGTGAAGTAGGAGCAGGGAATGGATTTGAAAGGAATGGGTTTGAAAGAGGACATTTAGCATCTGATGGAGATAAAAGGCAGTGCTCACCTCTACTGGGGAGTTTATTCTGTTTAAACTGGTTTTACTGGGATAACAGTGGGAATTCTGGGCTCATGGACCACAGGAAACTCTCCATTCCTGGGCCTCAGTTTCCCATTTATAATTTGAAGATAAAACTGGCTGGAGCTCACAAGGACTTTGTTCCTGGAACACTTTTTTTGAATGCCAAAAATACAGATTGCAACATCTCTTGGAAAAAATCCTCTCTGAGCAGATTTGTTGTTGGAAAACATGAATATCCAAGTGTGGAATTCTCAAATATTGCTTCATATTTTATGATTTTTCCTCCCATAGTTATTTTTATGACTTTGAAGTGTTTTGCTTCACAATCCCCAACTGTGAACAGAGGGATTTATTGACTGATAACAACATAAAATGCAGATGAACAGCACAGAATCATGGAAACGGCATCCAGCCTATCTCCAGCTGTCCTAAAAAGAAGGAAAGTGTTACTGAAAAAAGGGAAAATGATCCTAAAAAGAGGGAAAATGTTCCTAAAAAGAGGGAAAGGAGCAGGGCTTGGACCTCTCCTGTCTGGGTTACTGTTGGGGAATCTCACTCATCTTCCCCCTCCATGATCCAGTGAAGCTGCAGCCTCTTCCCTCCCCTCTCCCCTCCATCCTGGAGCATCCCTAAATCCCTGGCACTGTTCACACCCTTCTCTTTCCCTGGATGCTCCCTCCCTGTGCCCTGGCTCCCACTCCAGGAGTTTTTCCCAGTGCAGCTCCTCCCATCCCTTTGTGCAGCTGATCCTGGATGGAATCACATCTCCCACCCCACCAGCTCCGTGTTCATCCCCTGCCCCTTTCCCAATCCCAAATCCCTGTGGATATCCCTATAACTCTGCTCCCAGTTTCCATTCCCACCCCACCAGCTCGAAGTTCATCCCCTGCTCTTCCCCAGTCCCAAATCCCTGTGGATTTTCCTGTACCTTTAGCTCTGTTCCCTTTTCCATTTCCACCCCACCAGCTCTGCTTTCATCCCCTGTCCTTCCCAATTCCAAATCCCTGTAGATATTCCTATCTTTATAACTCTGTTCCTAGTTTCCATTCCAACCCTACCAGCTTCATGCCCATCCCCTGCTCTTCCCCAAACCCAAATCCCTGTGGATATTCCTACATCTAGAACTCTGTTCCAAATTGTCTTGGTTTGAGCAGCCAGGTGTCTGCTGAGGAAGGCAGGAGCCTCTCCTGAAATGGAAAATGCAAACCCTCTCCCTACGAATTATTGTGATTTTGAAATTAAAAAGCTCTCAGGCAAAGATATGGGAGCAGGAATAACACTTCTTTATTGGGGAAGAAAGTAAAAATAAAATCCAAATGCAAGAGTACAAAGCAACCCTGGCAGAGTGAGAGCAGGCCCTGGCACGCTGTGGGTCAGGGGGTGGCACAGCCCCATCCCATGGGGGCTCAGCCCTCCTGCAGTGCCAGCTGTGGCTCTGCTGGAGCAGGGATCCTGCACAAGGGGGGAGTTTTCCTCTGCAGCTCCAGGGCTGCTGCAGATGGGCCTGGGCTCCCTCTGGCCATGCAGGGCAGCAGAAGCTGCTCCTCTGGCAATGCCCTGGGCAAAGGCTGCTGTGCTGTGCCAGGCTCACATTGGATCCAGGTAGGAATGCTTGGCTCCTGCCCTGGGCGCAGCATCTCCCCATGGGATGCTGGAATTGGATCAGCCCTGCAGGGACACTCAGTGGCCATGGACAGCAGAGATCTCCTGCAGGGAGGATTGGCTGGGGGAGAGATCAAGAAAACTGCCCCAAGAACAGCAGAGAACTGCCCAGCTCTGACACATGGGGACAGGACACACAGCCCAGCCACATCTTGCATTTCCAACCTGACACCAATTTCCATGTCCCAGCCCATCCCCTGCCCTTCCCCAATCCCAAATCCCTGTGGATATTCCTGCATCTCTAAGTCTGTTCCCATTTTTCCATGCTCCACCCTTCCCCTCGTTCCCAGTGGATTTAACTCCAAAATTTTCACCCTCAAGACCCCAAACTGGGCAATCCTCCAGGGCAGGGGGAAATCAGGACTTTGCTGTTGGAGCTGTAGGATTTGGATCCCTCTAATAGGAATAAAACCCCCCACAGGCCCCCATGGAAAGCACAGTGAGCTCACAAATTTTGGCCAAATTTGGTCAGAATTACCAGGCTGGGGAAAACAAGAGAATTTTTTTTCCTTCTAACTTTGTTCTTTGAAACTGCTGAATTGTTTTGGCTGAAGCTCCCTCTCTCCCTCAGCCCTTAAAAAGCAAAAGCAGCCCGAGGTGGATGCTCCATTAGAGAAAAATCTCAGCATAAATGATGGAAATTAAAATTATAACTCCAAGCAGAGCTTTCCAAGGGGAGTTTCAGGGCTCCTTAATAGGCCAGGACCCTGCAGCTGCTCCAGTGAATCCCTGATTTACTGGGAATATTAATGGGCCTCTCTGCACAATTACAGCCAGAAACAGCAATTAAAGAAAAAATCAGAGAGGGCAGAAACTCAGGGAAGGATCCTCAGCCAGCACTAATTGGTGCAGCTCAGAAACCAACAGAGCTGAGCAGAATTGCACCCGTTCAGGGCAGCTCTGAGGAATTTCTCATTTCCAGCCACCTTCCTCTTGCATTTATCTCTTTTTTTTTCCCCTTGGAAAGAGCTAAAGCACCATTGGTTTAAACCTAAAGATAAAAGAAAAAATGAAAAATCTGGGAGGCCTGGGATAATTGCAGATTTCTTCCAGTTTGGAAAAGTTGTTTTGGGTTTTTTATTGGTTCATTTTATATTTTTTCAAATAATTTAAGAGTTCCAATTGTAAGACTAATTTTTAATTTTAAGAGTACCAATTCTAAGTATCCTCCAGGACCTTTTCTTTCACTTGCGTCTTTTAATGGAGCAAAAGTAATTATTATTGGGCAGTTAAAATTGATATTTTTGTGACAAAAAAACCCATTCTGCAGTACAGAAACGAACAGAGCTGAGCCAAATTCCACCCATTCAGGGCTGCTGAGAGAAATTTCCCATTTCCAGCCACTTTCCTCTGGAGTTTATATATTTTTTTTCCCCTTGTGTTTTTCATTTTTTCTTTTATCTTTAGGCTTAAACCAATGGTGGGTCTGCTGGTTGTTAGCTCTGGAAGATAAAAGAAACAATGGCAAGGATTCCACTGATTGATGAATTGGAAAAAGAGATTTGCTTTTACAAATAAACTTTAGGTTTGCTGATGAACGAAATTAGACATTGAAAGATGACAGAAACAATGGGGAAAACCCCTAAATTCCATAAGAATTCAAGATTAAAAGCAGGGTTATACATTAGAGAGGAATCTTTGGGAAACCTTCAGGTTCAGGCGTATTGGGAAGTCTGAACCTCTCAAGTGCCTCAGAAATGGGGAAAAAACCCCTAAATTCCATAAGAATTAAAAATTAAAAGGGAGGGTTGTATATTAGAGGGGAATCTTTGGGATCAGGTGTATTGGGGAGTCTGAACCTCTCAAGTACCTCAGAAATGGGGAAAACCCCTTCAATTCTGTAAGAATTAGAAATTAAAAGGGAAGGTTGTACATTAGAGGGGAATCTCTGGGATCAGGTGTATTGGGGAGTGTGAACCTCTCAAGTACCTCAGAAATGGGAAAGAGAGAAGGGAAATGCAGCTGGAAATTGGGATAAAAAGGAGGCTGCACCCTCCAAAAATTGGAGAGACCCCAGGGGAAAGCCCCATGGCCTCTGCCTTGATTGGAATAAAGTAAAAGGACTCCTCTGTCTCCTTTTTGGACATGAACCTCTGGTGTTTGTGGATTCATTTTCCTAACACAGCTCATTGGGAACTTTGGAAGCTCCAACAGCATCACCCGAGTCCTGCAAGCCCAATCTGGGAGAAAACAGCGATTATGAAAGAAAAGCTGGCAAAAACAACCCCTCTGTTTGCTGCTCTGCCCGCCGGGCTTTGAGGCTGCACCAGGGCTCAAGTTTTCCGTGTTTGCTCCGAAACAAATGATTGCCTTTTTCACTGGAGCTGGGGATCAGCACATCATTATCACCTGCTGCCCTGGACCAGGCCAGGAGGGCCCGTGGTGCTCAGAAATGAGGTGTCAGTGGACACACAGCGGAGGAAAACTCCATCCTGCCCCTCTCCAGACGTGTGTGAGACGCTTTCCCCTCTCTGGTGAGACTTGCCGTGACCACAGAGCCTCGTGATTAACGTGGAGGAGCCAAAGGAGTGGGGAA
Source organism: Molothrus ater (assembly GCF_012460135.2). NCBI lineage: Eukaryota > Metazoa > Chordata > Aves > Passeriformes > Icteridae > Molothrus > Molothrus ater. The sequence continues at coordinate 1,516,495 of NC_050501.2, forward strand.
AAAAACCCTGGAAAAATAGAACTGTTTTCTTTTTCCTTGCCAAAACCTGTGCCTGGTGTTCCAGCTCTGGCTGAGGCATCTCCCACGTGCTGCAAGAAGGGGAGAAAAAAACTCCAGGGATTTCCCTCTTGTTCCTGGTGATTTGAGGAGCAAAAGGGGTTTGGGAGCATGGAGACTCCTCATGGAGAGGGGGAAACCCAATGGGAAATTCTCCTCCCAGCGTTTTTGGGTGCTGTTTGTGCCCAACAAACTTTTCCTGCTTTCACCTCTGGGGTGCTGTGAAATCAGGCACAGGGGGGAGATTCCTCTGCTTGCTTTGCCTGGAAATCATTTTAAATCCCACCAGCTCATCCTGCACACCCAGGCACACACGTGTGGCAAAGGACAGAGTGGAAAAAGAGAAAAATGTGGCCTGGAGTAGCTTTTTTGGAGGTTTCTGTCACCCTGATTTTTTAAGATTTTCCAAGCCTTCTGATGTTTACATTTTTGTAATGAATTTTTTCACACACTTTATGTAAGTAATTGAATGTTTTGCATTCCTTTATGGAAGAGGAGAAATTTGATGGACTGTTGGTTTGTCCAGTGTCATTGGAGAGGTGGCACTGTCACCCTCCAATCCACTGTCACTTTTGGAAATCTATAAATGTTGGAGTCAGGAATTAAAAAGTCTCTTTTACCTTGAAAAGAGCAGCGTGTCCATGTTGTGTTATTTCATGTCCTATATTTCTATTTATATATTTTATACATTTATAAAATTTTAATTTTATTTTTATTTTTAAATTTTAAATTTTATTTTATTTTTATTTTATTTATATATTTATATTTATTTATATAGAAATATATTTTATATATATCTATTCCTATTCCATGTCCTATAGCAACAGGTTTCCACTTCAAATTTGGGGGAGTTCCCTTCACATTTGGAGCTTTGGGGGGAAACAAGAGCAGGGAGAGTTTGGCGGGGTAGGCAGAGGGAGCATCTGGACACAGGGCTACCCCAGAGGAGGAGGATTTGGCCCTGAGGGATCCCAGTGGGATCTCCCAGCCCTGGGGACAGACCCTTCCAAGGTTGCCCTCCATGCCCAAAATGCCCCCAGGGATGCCCTGGGACAAAACTGAGCCAAGGCTGCCTTGAGACAGCGTTTTACTGGTTGGCACCAACCCCAGATGGGGCTGTGAGGAGAGGAGGCAGCACGGGATATTCACATCAGGATCACCCAGGGTTAAATTAGAGGTGGTTTAGCTTTAAACCCTGACTAAACCTCTTCAGGTTGTTCTGGCAGCCTCTGAGCCAGGGATGGTGGGGGAGAGGGCAAAGTGCTTCCCTCAGAGGGTGCTGGGCACTGCCCAGGGAATGGGCACGGCCCCGAGGCTGCCAGAGCTCCAGGGATGCCCAGGCTGGGGTTGCTGGGGGCTCTGGGCAGGGCCCGGGGCTGGATCCATGATCCTGTGGGTCCTTTCCCACTCAGGATGTCCCATAATATTCCATGATATTAATATTCTATAATATTCCATAATATTGCATATCTATAACATTCCATATTCCATATCTATAACATTCCATATCTATAACACTGTATATCTATAATATTCCATATCTATGATATTCTATGATCTTTTAGATGAGTGGGAAGTTCCCCCCAACCCTGCCCGCTGCAGAACCCCAAGTTTGTTGTGACCACCTGAAGAACAGAAGCAGAGGCAGAAAGGAAAGGGGCCAGGAGATGCCAGATTAAAGACCAAGCCTCACAAATCCAGGGTCTGAGCAGAGCTGGGTTCATGTGAGGTCCTGAGCAGCCCTCCTGCTCCTTGCTGCCAACCAAACCACCTCAAAGCCACCCTGAATCATCCCTGGGTGCTCCTGCCCCGCAGCAGGAAACTCAGCGATGATCTTCCCTCCCTCTTCTGGAGCATCATCAACAAAAGCTTCCTCAGGATTCTGGTGCTCTGAGGCAGCTCCAGGCACGAGGGCTGCCAGGGCTGAGCTGGGGTACAGAATTACAGGGGTGTGATTCTGATTTAGGATCAGTCCCATGAGCTCCCCAGAGGAGCAGCTCAGGGCTGGGGAGTTTTGCATTCTCACTCCCAGAGTTTGTGTCTGTGCACAAGGAACAGCCCCTGCCTGGCTGTGAGCCTGAGCAGCCATGGCTGTATTGGTTAATTGATTAATTAATTGATTAATTGGCAGGCTGGGCTGTCCCCAACACCACAGCATGTGCCCATGGCCAGGCAGGACAGGGGGTGTTGAGCTCAGCCCTGTTCCAGCAGTGGCTGCACTTTGTTTTGCCAGGTTAAAGTCAGTTCCTAGAGCAGAGCAACAGAGGAGAGGAAGAAAGGTCCCTGTGGCTTTCAGAAGATTTTTCTGACATTCTCAGAAAAATCCCCTTGCCCAGGGTTTTTCTCCTGGGATGCTGAGAAGCCTCAGAGAAAAGGAAAACAATTCTTCTCTCATTTGCTTCTCCTGTGCTGTGCTCAGTGGAATGTGTTTGGAGATTGTTTACCCACAGGTGATTGTTCCATTGGATTCTGCTGGGAGTTGTTTTCACTCTTTGGCCAAGCAGGGCCCAGCTGTGTCAGGGCTCTGGAGAGAGTCAGGAGTTTTCATTGTTATCTTTTTAACATTCTGTAAGTATCCTTTCTGTATCCTTTAGTATAGTTTAGTATAGCATTCTTTAATATAATATAGTACCATAAAATAATAAATTAGCCTTCTGAGAACATGGAGTCAGATTCATCATTCCTGCCCTTGTCAGGACATTCCCAGCAAATCCAATAGGCCCCAAAGGCAGAAATGCCTCCTGCTGGGCTGGAGGGAGGGCAGTGCCCAGCTGATGCCAGCTCTGGGTGCTTCCAGCCCTGCCTGGAGCTGGGAATGCCGGGCAGAGCAAGGAGCAGAGCTGTGCTGGGGCACTCTGGATCCAGAGCTGTGCTGGGGCAGTTTGACCAAAGCTGTGCTGGGGCAGTTTGGATCCTGAGCTGTGCTGGGGCAGTGTGGATCCAGAGCTGTGCTGGGGCACTCTGGATCCAGAGCTGTGCTGGGGCAGTTTGACCAAAGCTGTGCTGGGGCAGTTTGGATCCTGAGCTGTGCTGGGGCAGTGTGGATCCAGAGCTGTGCTGGGGCACTCTGGATCCAGAGCTGTGCTGGGGCAGTGACCAGAGCCAGCTCTGAATGTGCAGCTCCAGGAAAGGACAGAAGCTGGGATGAAGCCCAGGGAAAGCAGAGCTGTGACCTCTGCCAAGGCCTGGCAGTGCCCTTCCCGGGGCTCAGGGCTGTGACAGCCTGGGGACATCAGTCACAGCACTGGCACTGGCTCAGCCCGAGCTCCCTGAGCCATTCCCAGCTCCCTGGGAGGGTGCAGAGATGGGGATTTGGAGCATTTCCAGCCTCAGGGGAGCTGGAGGAGGCTGAGCTGTGTTCAGGGGTTTTCCTGGGTTTCTCCAGGATTTAGGCACCGCTGATTTCAGCATGTGATGGAATCACTGCTGGTCTGTGCTCCCTGGCTGTGCAGGGCTGAACAAAGAGGGGAAAACCACCCAGGGACAACAAGTTTGACAAAAGGTTGCCACCAGCAATGAAAAGGAGTTGGAAAGGCCACTCTTGTTATTCCTGCTGTAATTAAAATGGAGAATTTATTCCTCCTTGCAGGCAGCCTCCTGCAGAGAATTAACCACAAGATTAATGAGATGCCTGATGGTTTGTGCAGCCCCACTCAGAACCAGAGCATTGTTTGCTCCTGGTGTGCCTGGGCGTGGAGAGCAGCCAGCTCCCTCCTGGTGACGTCCTGGGCTCCCAGGGCCGCTGCAGAAGGATGTTTGTGCTGCTGGCTGGGATTTGGGAACAGCAGAGCCGAGGGAACACGCTCAGAGCCCCTGCCCTGAGGCACAGGGAGGGGACAGCAGCCCCGGGAAGAAGCAATGCCCAGTTTGCTGTCCCAGGAAGGTGAGATCCAGCTGGGATCAGAGCTGTGAAATCGAGCTGCTGGTGACACTTGGTCACCAGTGCCACCGGCCCGTGGGTGGCTGGAACAGGCGCTGGCACCTTCTTGTGTGACCACTGGATGTGTTATCTGATGCTCTCCCTCATTTTCCCCTGATTTTAAGAACAACCCAGCTCCAGTTTCACTGCCCAAGCAGCTTCACATCAAACCCACGTGGATCTGAAACCGAGCTGCTGGTGACACTTTGTCACCATGCCACAGGCCCGTGGGTGCCTGGGACATGCAGTGCCACCCTGTCCTGCCAGTGTCCCCAACAAGCAATAATTGCTCCAGTTTTTACTGGATGTGTTATCTTGTGCTCTCCCTCATTTTTCCCTGATTTTAAGAACCACCCAGCTCCAGTTTCACATCAAAGCACTTTCACAACAAACCCACACGGCTCCAGTCGTGGGTTTTCCCTCCTGGTTTCCTTGATCCTTTCTGCAGTGAGGGCTGGGAGCAAGTGCTGAACCCCATGTGGTGGCTGGGAGTGAGAGGAACTGCCTTGGTTTGAGCAGCCAGGTGTCTGCTGAGGAAGGCAGGAGCCTCCCCTGAAATGGAAAATGCAAACCCCCTCCCTCTGAATTATTGTAATTTTGAAATTAAAAAGCTCTCAGGCAAAGATATGGGAGCAGGAATAGCAGTTCTTTATTGGGGAAGAAAGTAAAAATAAAATCCAAATGCAAGAGTACAAAGCAACCCTGGCAGAGTGAGAGCAGGCCCTGGCACGCTGTGGGTCAGGGGGTGGCACAGCCCCATCCCATGGGGGCTCAGCCCTCCTGCAGTGCCAGCTGTGGCTCTGCTGGAGCAGGGATCCTGCACAAGGGGGGAGTTTTCCTCTGCAGCTCCAGGGCTGCTGGAGATGGGCCTGGGCTCCCTCTGGCCATGCAGGGCAGCAGAAGCTGCTCCTCTGGCAATGCCCTGGGCAAAGGCTGCTGTGCTGTGCCAGGCTCACATTGGATCCAGGTAGGAATGCTTGGCTCCTGCCCTGGGCGCAGCATCTCCCCATGGGATGCTGGAATTGGATCAGCCCTGCAGGGACACTCAGTGGCCATGGACAGCAGAGATCTCCTGCAGGGAGGATTGGCTGGGGGAGAGATCAAGAAAACTGCCCCAAGAACAGCAGAGAACTGCCCAGCTCTGACACACGGGGACAGGACACACAGCCCAGCCACATCTTGCATTTCCAACCTGACACCAATTTCCATGTCCCAGCCCATCCCCTGCCCTTCCCCAATCCCAAATCCCTGTGGATATCCCTTTCTTTAACTCTGCTCCCATTTTTCCATGCTCCACCCTGCCCCTTGTTCCCAGTGGATTTAACTCCAAAATAGAACACACACCTCCAGCCACCTAGCCCATCCTGTAACTTAGGACAGGGACACAGCAGAAATTAGGAATTCCAGGATTTTCCCTTTCCCGAGTTTATTTTGAGGGCTTTTCATGCTGGCATCCTGCAGGATGCACAAGCAGCTGTGCCTGCAGGGCCAATGTGACATTGTGACCTCTGCACCTCCTGCTCCCTTTCCCCTGTCAGGACACGAGCTGGGGCTGGTCCCTGCTGCTCCTCTCTGTCCCTATAACTCAGAGGAGCTCAGGGGTCCGTGGCTGTGTCCTGGAATTCGAGGGCATCACGGTGGCACTGGTGGGGGTTCCCCCCCAACATTTCTGAGGAGGAGCTGTGGGCTCAAAGATTTCTGAGCTGGGGACACCCAGGAGGTGGCCCTGCCACCCCACCCCTGTCCCCATGGGCACCAGCCTGGCCAGGCCCCCCAACCTCTGATAAAACCCAACCAACCTCCACTTGCCTGAGTGACCACTGAGTGACCCCTGGGTGGCTGGAGAGTGACCAGGGGGTGACCACTGAGTGACCACTGGATCAGGAGTGGACAGAGAGTCCAGGCTCAGCTCCAGATCCTGCAGGACCTGCAGAGAGTGACCAGAGTCCAGGATTTCCCGACTCCCCCATGGGGGTTTTCTTCCTAAATCACCCTAAATGCCCCCAAATCACCCTTCCCATGATGAGGAGAACGCTCTGTCTGCTCTCCCTGCAGAGCCTCCTCTCGCACATTGCTCAGAGCTGTTCTCACGTCTCCCCTCAGCACTTGCAGACTAAACAAGCCCAGGTCTGTTTTTGGGACCTCTGACCAGCCCTGGCCTGGCTGATCCCTCTCTCTCCCGGGGCGGTGCCCGCTGGATGCAGTTCCAGGCCTGGGAGCACAGGGATGATTTGGCATTTCTCCTGGCCAGCTCTTGGATTTACAGCTCTGCAGGGAGGAAGCCAAGCTCCCCTCAGCCAGTTATGGCTCTGCCTCACAAACCAGCTCCCAAAATCCACTTTTAGGAGTTTTAGGAATTTTGTCCCCAATTCTGGTGCCCAGGACCCCACTGGGTTTGGCTGTTGTGGGGCTCCCTGCACCTGGGAAGGGTGGGAGCCCCAGACCTCCCTCAGCAGGGAGTGCTGAGAGATTACAATTGCTGGGGTGACAGAGATAGGCAGAAAAATTATAATCCCTGTTCCCTGGACAAGGATTGGGAGAAATTCAATATTTTTTCCCATAGAAAACCAAAATCTGAGAATTTTGGGCTGAAAACCAATAAGGGTTTTTTTTTCCCCTTATTTTTGTCCCTTCTTTTTTCTCTTTTCCTTTTTTTCTTTTTCTTTTTTTTTCCTTTTTATTTCTTTTTCATTTTTTCCTTTATTCCTTTATTCCTTTATTCCTTTTCCTTTTCTTTCTATTTTTTGGTCCTAGTTTCCTTTTTTCCCCTTCTCCCTTTTCATTTTTGTTTTCATTTTGATTTTCCTTCTCATTCTCCTTTTCTTTTTCTTTTCTTTTGTTTCAGTGTTGTGATGTTTTGTTTTATGTTTTAATTCTAGTTAATTCTAATTTTCTAGTGAATTCTAATTCTAATTTTTAATTCTAATTCCTCTCCAGTGTCTTATGCATCTCTCTGGAGCTCCCTCTCCATTCTCCAGCCAGACCCTTCCTCCAGGTCACCCTCACCCAACCTTGCTGTTCCACCAGGGAGGAACCCCAGAGACTGATCCAATCTCCGACCCCCAGAGATGCAATTTTTGGCCAAAAATCATCCATTTTTGAACAGAAAAATGAATCTGTGACCCAAATCAAGACCAAAGATGTCCCTAAACCTTCACTGGTGCAATCTGGGGCCGTTCCCTCTGCTCCTGTCCCTGTTCCCCCCGGCTGTGCCCTCCTGGCAGGAGCTGTGCAGAGCCACAAGGGCCCCCTGAGCCTCCTTTGCTCCAGGCTGAGCCCCTGCCCAGCTCCCTCAGCCTCTCCTGGGGCTCCAGACCCTGCCCAGCTCCGTTCCCTGCCCTGGATGTGCTCCAGCCCCTCCAGGTCCTTCCTGAGCTGAGGGATGAATGGAAAACTGGAGCTTTACAGTGATCCAAGGAGCTTCAGGGAAGGTGGCTGGGACAGGAGTGGGGACAAGCTCAGATGGATCCATGCCCCAGGCCCACCCAGCATCTCACCCTGCCCCACTTCCAGCACCACCCAGCAGGAAGGGCCCATCCAGCCTCATGCTGTAAATCCAGGAGCTGTTTCCTCACCGAAGGGCTCTGCCAGGCCTCATGACAAACCTCCAGGAGGCTTTTCTGGTGGTGAAACCCTGAGCTCTGTCTTGGCCAGGCCAAGTGGGCTCAGCTCTGTCCTCTGGATGAAGTGGGATTGGATTTATTGCTGTTTCTGCAGCGCTGGAGCTTCACTCAGGAGGCAGCATTACTCACAGAGCTGCCTCCTGCAGGGCTCCCCTGCTTTCCCTGATCTTTCCCTTCTTGCCTTCAGCTGAATTCTCTCTGCCATGAGCCATCAAACACAGAACTGCTCATAGATCACCTCTTGTCAGGGCCTGGCAGCGATTCTGGCCTGGCCTCTGAGCCCCACAGCTGTTGGAGAGTTTGGCTGGCTGGAGGGAGGGAGGGTGGTCTGGGTCAGGCTCTGGGGGGATCTCAGCCCGTCCACGTTCCAGTGGAAGCTGGATTCTAGCTGGAAAACCATCCTGTGGTGAGGGGAAAAGCAGGAATGCACCACAACCTCAGGTGCTTCACAGAATCCCAGAATATCCTGAGTTCAAGGACCCATCATGAATCCAACCCAGCCCCTGCCCAGAGCCCCCAACAGCCCCAGCCTGGCCATCCCTGCAGCGCTGCCCAAATTTCTCCCCCATCCTTCATCTCCCCCATCCCTCCCTCTCACAGAATCATGGAATGTGCTGAGCTGGAAGGGACCCACAGGGATGATCAATGCCAAAGCCAAGCCCTGCCCAGAGCCCCCAGCAAGCCCAGCCTGGGCATCCCTGGAGCTCTGGCAGCCTCGGGGCCGTGCCCATTCCCTGGGCAGCCTGGGCAGTGCCCAGCACCCTCTGGGGGAAGAGCCTTGCCCTGAGCTCCAGCCTGAGCTGCCCTGGCCCAGCTCCAGCCGTGCCCTGGCTGCTGTCCCTGGCCCAGAGCAGGGACATTTTCCAAACCAGGTTTTCATGGGTACTTTGCTGGAAATCTCACAGATTTCTGGCTCAAAGCTTTGTGGGGAATAAATCCTGCAGGGAAGGGATGGGGCAGGGTAAAGTCTGTGCTGCTGCAGCTGAATCCATGAAATCCTGCTGTGCCTCTTGGATTCTGAGTGGAACAGCTCCTTCCCTCCCTGATCTGCACCTTGTGCCTCTCAGAACAAGCTGGGTCTGGACCTGGTTTCTTTAACCTGCCTAAAAAAGCATTTTACTCACCCAAGGCAAAAGAAAACATTCCAGCTGGAGCTGGAATTGCTCTTACCCAGCCCCTGGTGTGTCCCTCTCTGGGTGCTGTAATTTAGGATGGGGCAGGCAGATCAGACAGCCTTGATGTGGCTTTGTTGTCTCCAGGAGCTTCTCCAGCACACTCATCCCTGCTTCCCGTGCCAAGCAGCTCTCCCTCCCCTCCCAGCCACCACGGAGTTGCCCCCTGATATCAGGAACTAAAGGAAAAACACTTTGTAAACCGCTCAAAGTTGTGTAAATGACATTTCCCAAGAGCCTGGTGCACCCCATTGCCCTTCACCATCATGGAAGGGATTTTGGAGGGATCACTTCTGGAATTCCAGGGGAATTTTCCAGCAGTGCCTGGGATGGCAGTGAACTGCTGGGGATTTGGAGCAGTTTTCCCACCTGGTCCCTGTGTCAGCTCAAAGGCCTCATCTGAAATGGCAGCCAAACCCCAGCACTATATTATACTATATTATACTATATTATACTATATTATACTATATTATACTATTATTAGTTTTCAATTATGAATTAATAGATTAACAAGTTCTGCTGGTTAATTACAACAGGCTAAAGCAACAACCTGGCTTTGCAGCAGAGTGTGCTGAGGAGGAAAAGGAATGGGATGAGGGCAGGGAAAGCAATGGGATGAGGGCAGGGAGGTGCAGAGGGATAACCCTGAAGGGTTACAGGGAATTCATCTTTCAGTTAATTTCCAATTTTCTGCTGGAAAAGTCAGCTTCATGAGCATGGACATGCTTCCATTTGGAGCTGAGAGCTGCATGTCCCATCCTGCACCAATTCCCTGAGGATCTGTAACCCCACCCAGCCTGAAACGCAGGAGCAATCCCAGTGCTGAGGGACTGGGATGTCACTTCCACCACTCACAAACCCATTCCCTATTCCCTGACCCTCCATGGTGTTTGTAATTGTTGATCCCAAACTGTAATTAATCCCCTGTTCCCCAAATTAACAATGCTCTCCTCTGGTTTTAAATGATTTTCATGGGTACTTTGCTGGAAATCTCACAGATTTCTGGCTCAAAGCTTTGTGGGGAATAAATCCTGCAGGGAAGGGATGGGGCAGGGTAAAGTCTGTGCTGCTGCAGCTGAATCCATGAAATCCTGCTGTGCCTCTTGGATTCTGAGTGGAACAGCTCCTTCCCTCCCTGATCTGCACCTTGTGCCTCTCAGAGCAAGCTGGGTCTGGACCTGGTTTCTTTAACCTGCCTAAAAAAGCATTTTACAGGGCACTGAAGTTTTATTGCCCTGTTGGACTCCCACATCCCTCCAGATGAAAAACGAGCCACTTAAAATGATAAAAGGTTTTATTTACTGCGTTTTATTGGCTGGAGTGGCAACAAAGCCACATCCCTCTGCTAGGCTGGATCCTTGTGGACATAAAGCTCTTTGCAGGAGAGGTTTGAAGGCTGCTGCAGGAATTCCTGCCTGGCCTGAAGTTTATTCCTCTGAAGCTGAGCCATCCTTATACCCTCCCCTCCCATCCCTACACCCTTCCCTCCCATCCTTACACCCTTCCCTCCCATCCCTGCATCCTTCCCTGCCATCCTTGCACCCCTCCCTCCTGTCCTTCCATCCTTCCCTGCAATCCTTAAATCCTTCCCTCCCGTCCTTCCATCCTACCCTGCCATGTTTACGCCCTTTCCTCTTGTCCTTGCATCCTTCCCTCCCATCCTTAAACCCTTTTCTGTCATCCTTGTATTCCTCCCTCCCATCCCTACACCCTTCCCTGCCATCTTTGCATCCTTCCCTGCCATCTTTGCATCCTTCCCTCCCATCCATCCATCCCTCCCATCCCTCCCCTGGCAGGGAGGCAGGATGCAGGGAAGGGGTGGAATCCATCCCAGAGGAGCAGCCCTGCAGGGGGAAGGTGGTGAGAAGGCAGAGAGGAGGTGCCAGGTGATCGCTGGGTGGGGTGGAGAGGGTCTGGGACAGTGAGAGACCCCAAAGCTCTGAGGAAGAGGAAGGCAGAGAAGGGGGGAAGGAGGGATGGGGGCCTGACTTTGAGAGAGAGGGGGAGGATGGGACACCAAAGCCATGGGAAGGAGGGACAGAACTCCCTCAGCCCTTCGGTGGGGTGGGACAGGAGAGAAGGGGGGACAGGGAGAAGGTGCAGGTCCCTCCTGCAGACCCCACAGAGAGCAGGGAGGGAGGGGGACAACCACAGCAGCACGTCTGGCCAGAACAGGGAATGATTTTAGCAGAGCTGAGCCAAACCAGGGTCTGAGAGCTGCACCAGCTCACCCTCCACGAGCCACCGCTCCAGCTCGGGCAAAAAGCCACATTTTCAGCAATTTCCAGGCTCCAAACTCTCCTGATTTCCGTGCGTCACAGGCTGAGATCCGCAGTCCCCGGGGACGGGGCTGCAGGAGCAGCGAGGTGAAGGTGGCTGAGCCCTCCCGAGGTGGCTCAGCCCCCGCTGTCCCCGCACGTGTCCCCGAGCTGGGTGCAGCTGCCTGGGAACGTGCGCTGGCTCCGGCATTACATCACTGCAGGGGAGGGCAGCGAGGAGCAGCAGCAGAAATGCAGCAGCCGACAGCCAGGGCTGTCCAAATAAACCCTGATGGGAAAGGGGAGGCGTTCCAGAGGAAAATGGTTCGGTTTTCACAAATCCCATCCCCTCGACACTTGTGCTGCCGTCCTTCAAGGTCCTTCCCGATAAAAGGATGGGGAGGCAGTGGCACGGGGAGGATGTGGATTCCTCATCCCTGGAAGTGTCCGAGGGCAGGCTGGACACGAGCCCAGCCTGGCACCGCAGCCCTGCAGCGGCACTGGACATCCTAAAAACATTGAGGAGCCCTGCCAGGGGGCATGGCCACGCTGCCCTGCCCAGCCTCAGGATGCGACCCTTTCCAAACCAGCTCATTCCTCATCCTAGCAGATATGTAAAGAGTTGTTCCCATTGCCATTTTAAACTGCCAGAGGGCAGGGATGGATGGGACATCGGGAAGGATTTCCTTCCTTTGAGGGCTGGGCTGGAATTCCCAGAGAAGCTGTGGCTGGCCCTGGATCTCTGGAGGTGTCCAAGGCCAGGCTGGCTGGTGCAGCCCCACATTTCTCTTCACAGAGAGAAGCAAGGCACAATTCTTCCTAAGAATATTCTTATAATTTGCTGTGCCTGTGTTTGTGCAAAAGTAGAATGCAAATGGAAATTGTTCACCCACAGTGAGGGTGTTTTGGTTCCTTGGCCTGTCAGGGCCGTGTGTGTGTGTGTGTCAGGGCTGTTGGGGAACAGTCACGGGATTCTGTGCAGCTGGAGTTCTTGGCAGATTCAGTTTAGGTGTAATGTAATATAGATAGAATAATATAGTATAATAAAGTAATTAATTAGCCTTCTGATATCATGGAGTCCTCCTCATCATTCCTCCTTCATCAGGGCCTTCCCAGCACAGCTACAGGCTGGGGCTTGGAGCAGCCTGGGGCAGTGGAAGGCACATCTCATGGATGTGCCACCCAAATGTTGATCCCAGGGCTGCAGGGACATCCATGGGGCTCCTGTGCTCCATCCCCACCATCCCTGTGCTGCTCCCATCCCCTCCACGCTGCCCTGCTGTGTTTTCCCTCTTCCACTGCCCAGCCCAGGCACTGGAGGTGTCCCCAGGATGGAGCAGGGACAGCAGGGACACAGGGAGGGGACAGGGAGGACACAGTGAGGGCAGATCTGAGGCATCATCCTCATCTTCCCCTGTGTCCTAGGTGAGGTTATGGTGCTGTATCCCCATTCCTGTGCTCTGTTCATGCTGGATATCATGTTCTGTGCCTTCCAGACTGGCTCTGCAGAGCGAATGTTTTGTTTTGGTTTTGCTCTCAGCCGCTCCCCCACGGCTGGCGGGACACACAGACAGGGCAGTGCATGGTGCTGCTTTTGCTTTTTGCTTTGCTTTTCCCTTTGCTCCTGCTTCTGCTTTGCTCCTGCTTTGCTCTTGCTTTTTGCTTCTGCTCATTAGTTAGTTTAGCTGAGCAGTCCAAATTTTCCCTGGACTGTTTCTCCTTTCCCTTTTTTGGACCAGCTGGAACCTGCTCCGGACTGGGACCTGGGGAACACCAAGAGTTTGCACCTTGTGGCTGCAGCAGCTGCCCCAGCACAGGAGGGACTGAGAACAGAGCGAGCACCCCCAGGAGAGACTTTCTGAATTTGTCATCTTTGTCAGAGCGGTGACAGAGTGGTGTCACCTGGTATTGTTCATTCTGTGTGCTGGGGGTGCTGTGCCTGTTCAATAAACAGGTTCTTTCCACTTCTCTCCAAGGAATCCTTCCCAAACCGGTTGGGGTGAGGGGCTGTGTGGGTTTGCTTTCTGGAGGGGCCCTTTTGGAGGTTTTCTCCCAGATTTGCCCTAAACCAGGACAGTGGGGATGGCTGTGGACAATGCCCCTGGGGCAGAGCTCAGGGCTGCAGCACTCCGTTGTTCTCCAGCTCCCAGGGAATGCTGTGGATCTCTTTGGAGACACCTCACCAGCCACGTGGTGCTGAGGAACTGCAGCAAACTCCTCCAGGGATCTGCCTGGAAGGACCAAATGTGCTCAGGGTTTACAGAAAGGGCTCAGCTCAAACACAGCCTCCCCTCAGTCAGGTGGAAATGGCACTGCCTGGATTGGGAACCAAAACTGGGATCGTTTGAAGTGGGAAAACAACTTGGGATGAATCAAGTCACATGGGACTTGGGAAGTATTAAAGGATGGATCAGGAAAGGGTTTTTTTAAATGGGAAATGAATGGAAGACCAAAAAGCTTAAATTTAAAAGGCAATATGATCATTATTTTAAATTTAAAGGTAATATAAAAATAAAATTTAAAAAGCAATCTAATAATTATTTTAAATTAAAAGGCAATATAATAATTATTTCAAATTCAAAAGGCAATTTAATAATTATTTTAAATTTAAAAGGTATTATGATGATTATTTAAAATTTAAAGGCAATATAATAATTATTTTAAATTTAAAAGGCCATCATTTAAATATGATGAGTTTTTAAAATTTAAAGGCAATATAATAATTATTTTCAGAGGAGTTACATGGCTATCACCACATCTTTCCTTTCTGTGATCTTTAATGCAGCTCTGTTCAATGAAGGGCTTGGCCATTCTTCCAGATTATTTTACTCCTATGAATTTTAGTCAGGCTAAATTTGCTTCCCGCAGCTTATTCCAACCCCCAATCCATTTTTTCCTGTTTCCTCCATGAAACATGGAGCCCTTCAGGTGATTTTTTTCCATTCTTTTTTTGTTTGACAAATGCAAATTAAACTTGATTCTCCTGTCACCCACAACAATTTTCAGCAAGGTGTGCGTCAGGCAGGAGGTGCTGAAATCCACGGCATCACTCCTGATTTTTGGCCAGCATCCCAAAATCAGCGCCAGAGGCACTTTTGGCATGGAATTCTGGCATCCTCATGCAGGAATTTGCTTTCTGCATGGGAACAGTCGCAGCCCTGCAAAGAGAAACCCTTCAGCCACTGGGGTGGGCAGCGGGACTTGGGAAATCACCACGAGGTTTGGGGCTGTCTGAGCAGCTCCTGGAACCCTTGGGACTGGGAATGGTGCCCTGCTGGCCTTTCCAAGAGCTCTGGGCCAGGCTGGCACAGACAGGTTGGCACAGCTGGAGTGGCAGAGGGGATCCAGGGATCCAGCACTGGGAGAAACCACAGGGTTGGAATTCCAAACTGGAGGAGTGATCTGCAGGACCAGAAACCACAGGATGGGAATTCCAAGCTGGACAATGATCTGCAGGACCAGAAACCACAGGGTTGGAATTCCAAACTGGAGGAATGATCTACAGAACCAGAAACCACAGGGTTGGAATTCCAAACTGGAGGAATGACCTGCAGGACCAGAAACCACAGGACTGGAATTCCAAACTGGACAATGATCTGCAGGACCAGAAACTGCAGGATTGGAATTCCAAGAATTCCCATGGAATGGGAAGAATGGCTTGGGCAGGGGAAGGAAAACAGGAGCTGGGCCCAAGTGGCCATGTGGTTCTGGGGGAAAATCAACCAAAAAGAGGGAGGATGAATCAACCAAAAAGAGCAGAACAGGCCTGGGAATGGGGCTGCTGTGCCCAGCACTGATGGGGTGCCCAAAATCCCCAAAAGCCAGAGGAAGGGAGGGAGTGGGAATGTGCAGCAAAGGAATGAGCTCCAAGCTCAGCCTGGAGAAGATTCAGACCCTTTTTAGGACAAACATGAGCAGCAGACAGACTGAAAAAACAGCTACCAGGGAGAAACCTGCACCAGAGTACTCAGCCTCCTCCTGGATGATGTTTCTGCTCATTTGAGCGTCGAAACTGTGCAAACAGTTGGAAAAGGCAGCACAGTCCTGTCCCAGCTGCAGCGAATTCCTGCCTGGATAAATCAGGCAGGAGGCTCAGAGTTTCCACTGCTGCCTGCTCCGTGCCCAGCCTGCCCTGCCTGGCTGGGATCAGCTCAGGACCGTGCCCTCTTCTCTTCTCTTCTCTTCTCTTCTCTTCTCTTCTCTTCTCTTCTCTTCTCTTCTCTTCTCTTCTCTTCTCTTCTCTTCTCTTCTCTTCTCTTCTCTTCTCTTCTCTTCTCTTCTCTTCTCTTCTCTTCTCTTCTCTTCTCTTCTCTTCTCTTCTCTTCTCTTCTCTTCTCTTCTCTCCTCTCCTCTCCTCTCCTCTCCTCTCCTCTCCTCTCCTCTCCTCTCCTCTCCTCTCCTCTCCTCTCCTCTCCTCTCCTCTCCTCTCCTCTCCTCTCCTCTCCTCTCCTCTCCTCTCCTCTCCTCTCCTCTCCTCTCCTCTCCTTTCAAATTCCTCCACATTTGAGCACCTCAATGCTTTTGGGGACAGGGAGGACCTGGAACGGACACCAGGCACTAAAATCCCAGCAATCAGGTCAGGAAAATGCTGATGCATCAGTGTAGGAGCTCTGGGATCTTTGAACAGAGCAATGGGTGGATGGTGCTGGTGCAATCCCTACTCCACACCAACCCAAATGTTGATCCCAGTGCTGCAGAGACATCCATGGGGCTCCTGTGCTCCATCCCCACCATCCCTGTGCTGCTCCCACCCCCTCCACGCTGCCCTGTTGTGTTTTCCCTCTTCCACTGCCCAGCCCGGGCACTGGAGGTGTCCCCAGGATGGAACAGGTTTGGAGCAGGATGGAGTTTGTCCTAAAAAGGGTCTGAATCTTCTCCAGGCTGAGCTTGGAGCTCATTCCTTTGCTGCACATTCCCACTCCCTCCCTTCCACTGGCTTTTGGGGATTTTGGGCACCCCATCAGTGCTGGGCACGGCAGTCCCATTCCCAGGCCTGTTCTGCTCTTTTTGGTTGATCCATCCTCCCTCTTTTTGGTTGATTTTCCCCCAGAACCGCGTGGCCACTTGTGCCCAGCAGGGCCACGGGGAGGGGACAGGAAGGACACAGTGAGGGCAGATCTGAGGCATCATCCTCATCTCCCCCTGCCTGTGGGAGCGTGGAGGAGCCAAACCAGCCCCAATTCCGCTGTCACAGCAGCGCTGGTGACATTGCCAGGGAGGTCTCCCCAGGAGGTGCTGAGCTGCATCGCTGCCCCCAAACCTCTGTCACCTCCCTGAGCCGTGCAGGTGACACCTGGGGCCAGACCCTGGCACACACATCTTTTATGGAAAATCCTTTCCTTAG
The DNA here is from genome assembly GCF_012460135.2 of Molothrus ater. Taxonomy (NCBI): domain Eukaryota; kingdom Metazoa; phylum Chordata; class Aves; order Passeriformes; family Icteridae; genus Molothrus; species Molothrus ater. Next base: position 1,532,868 of record NC_050501.2, read on the forward strand.
GATTGTTCCTCCTGAGAAGCTGAGAGGCCTCAGGAACAAAATGTACCCAATGGTTATCTGCTGCTGTGGAATGCAACAGGTGCATCTGGGATTGGGCTCATGTGGTTGTTTCTAATTAATGGCCAATCAGAGCCCAGCTGGCTCGGACAGAGAGCCCGAGCCATAAAACTTTGTTATCATTCTTGGCTATTCTATCCTTAGCCAGCCTTCTGATGAAATCCTTTCTTCTATTCTTTTAGTATAGTTTTAATATAATATATATCATAAAATAATAAATCAGCCTTCTGAAACATGGAGTCAGATCCTCGTCTCTTCCCTCATCCTCAGACCCCTGTGAGCACCATCACAGCCCCCACACTGTGGCACATCCCTGTCCCTTGTCCAGGGCGCCTTTCCCAGCAATCTGCCCGTGCCAGCCCTGCTGCTCCTCACGTGTGGCCAGGCAGAGCCAGAGCCGCGTTTGTCACACGTCCCTCCCGATGTGTCACCATGAAAGGTCAGCGCGTCTCTCGCTTCTGCCTGGCACCGTGCCCGAGGAGAGGGTGGCATTGCATAACCCGGCCTTGGCAGGGCCTCCCGGGCTCGGCAGGGCAGCCTCTCCTCTGGTTCTCAATTCCTGCAGCGCCCTCGGAGCCCCTCCATGCCTCAGGGCTGGGGCTGAGCCCCAGGGGACGGGATCCTGCTGCTCCCTTGTCCTCCAGCTTCTCCTGCTCCCTCAAGGCCGAGCCTCTCTCCTGTATTTCCTTTCCTTTCCTTTCCTTTCCTTTCCTTTCCTTTCCTTTCCTTTCCTTTCCTTTCCTTTCCTTTCCTTTCCTTTCCTTTCCTTTCCTTTCCTTTCCTTTCCTTTCCTTTCCTTTCCTTTCCTTTCCTTTCCTTTCCTTTCCTTTCCTTTCCTTTCCTTTCCTTTCCTTTCCTTTCCTTTCCTTTCCCTTCCTCCAGACTCTTTTATCCATTCCAGGAACAAAAGATGGTCTAGGGAGATCTCAGCCTAAATTTATTCCTGAAACAATTTGTGTAGTCAACAGTTTGGCCCTGGAGTCAGGGATTCACTGATTTTCCTCCCAGAGCACCCTGTGGAAGCAGCCAAGCTCTTCCCACTGCAGAAATCCCATGGATGGATTGGACACCATGGATGTGCCTGGAGGAGCCAGGGCACAGAAAGGGCAGAGAGCCGGGAATTGGGAACCCCTGGGCTGTCCCAGCACTGCCCTCCCTGCTCCAGAGGGAGCTTGGCCGCCAGAGCTGGATCCCATCCCTTGGACTGCTCCAGGGACGGAATTGCAGTGACACGATGGCACCGTGCTGGATGCCCTGGAATTCCTGCTGGGATTGTCCCACTCTCTTCCCATGGAATTCCTGCTGGGATTGTCCAACTCTACTCCCATGGAATTCCTGCTGGGATTGTCCAACTCTACTCCCATGAAATTCAGCTGGGATCCCCCACTCTGCTCCCATGGAATTCCTGCTGGGATCCCCCATTCTTTTCCCATGGAATTCCTGCTGGGATCCCCCACTCTGCTCCCATGGAATTCCTGCTGGGATTGTCCCACTCTGCTCCCATGGAATTCCTGCTGGGATCCCCCATTCTGCTCCCATGGAATTCCTGCTGGGATCCCCCACTCTGCTCCCATGGAATTCCTGCTGGGATTGTCCCACTCTGCTCCCATGGAATTCCTGCTGGGATCCCCCATTCTGCTCCCATGGAATTCCTGCTGGGATCCCCCACTCTGCTCCCATGGAATTCCTGCTGGGATTGTCCCACTCTGCTCCCATGGAATTCCTGCTGGGATCCCCCATTCTCCTCCCATGGAATTCCTGCTGGGATCCCCCACTCTGCTCCCATGGAATTCCTGCTGGGATCCCCACCCCAGGGACTCTGCCCACCCCAGGGCTGTGGTCACTGCAGTGGGTCTGGAGCTGCTCCAGCCTCCCCCATTCCCAAACCCCTGGAAGAGTGAACTCAGCCCCATCCCTTGGGAGCAAAACCCCGGCACATCCCCAGCCCTGGGATTGCTTAGTTCAGAGAGCGAGGAAAACCAAATATTTTCCTTCTTAATTAGCATCCTTCAGGCCAGCAATTATTCCTCCCGTGTGTCACTCAGCCTCATGATGAATTCCCAGTGAAAGCCACGCTGGGCTGCAGCCTTCAAAGGCAGGAAGCGGATTTTGAAGCAGATTTTGGAGTTAATCCCTTTCACAACAAGCCCCAAACCATGGCTGTGTTTATCCTGGGACAAAACCCTTGGGAATGAATAAGCCTGAAAAAGGCAAGGAATTTTTTTTTTCCTGGATAGGATATTTTTGCTTTATTGTTATTAAGGTAAGGGAATAATGGAGGGAAGGGTGTCACAGACATCTTTTATGAAAAATCCTTTTGTTGGGATTTTTTTTCTCCTGAGAAACTGAGGCCTCAGAAACCAAATGTAACCAATGGTTATCTGCTGCTGTGGAATGCAACAGGTGCATCTGGGATTGGGCTCATGTGGTTGTTTCTAATTAATGACCAATCACAGCCCAGCTGTCTCAGGCTCTCTGGTCAGTCACAAGATTTTATTATCATTCCATTCTATTCCTTTCAAGCCTTCTGATGAATTCCCTTCTTCTATTCTTTTAGTATAGTTTTAATATATCATTTTCTTTTCATATAAATAATTAAATAATAAATCAGCCTTCTGAAACATGGAGTCAAGATTCTCATCTCTTCCCTCATTCTGGCACCCCTGTGACCACCACCACAGAAGGGCTTTGGAATGGTGGCTGGAAGGTGGCAGCAGGTGAGGCTGGATCTCCTCTGGAAGAAGGAGCCCTGGAGCTGCAGAACATTGGTCCAAACTGTGCCACCCTCACCCTCCACGAGGTTCTCCTTTCTCCATCAGCATTCCAGCATCCACTCCCCATTTGGAGTTGGGCTCCAAATCCACCAAATCTCCCACAAACTACCCAGAGCCTCCCCCAGCAGAGTTTTGGGGGTTGCTGGTGGTGCTGGGGTGATTGAACACAAGGAATATTGAAAGTTTTCCAGGTTTTGGGTCTGCCCAGGGTTTCATCTCAGAATTGATGCCCTCATCCCATTTCTTGGTGGCTGAAGGGCATCTCCAGGCCACCTGCACTGTCTCTTCCCAGGTCTGGAAAATTCAGGCTGCCCCAGGCTCACTGGAGGAGCTGCAGCTCCTCGTGATCCGTGGGGATGTGGGTGTGGAAGGAGTGGGACGTGCCTTGGTCCAGTCCTGACCTGCCCTCGGGATTTGGGAATTTGGAGCTGCCCAGTGTGGACAGTCACAACATCAAAGTGCTCTGATTCACCCCAGGCACGTCTCTCACCACTAATGGCACTTTTTTCCCTCAAAAACTCCAGAATTCTTTCCCCAGGACTCCACATCCCCACACCTCAGCTGAGACAATCCCTTCCCAGTGGGGGAAACAGAGAAACAAAGTCCAGAGAGACATCAAAGTGAGGGAGCTCTGGAATTCTGGCTTGGGGAGAATGAGAAAAATTCCGTCTCCAGAAAGATGTGGCAACAGGAGCAGTGCAAAGGAGGAACGCTTTGGGAAGACATGGAAAAATTGTGAAACAACCCCAGGGAGGAATCAGAGGTTCAAAGGTAGCAGAGGATTTGAAAAAGAGAAGGAAGTGACTCGAAATAATAAAAAAAAAGTTAATATGCAAAATACACTGAGCAAAAAAGTTCAGGTCTGGACATGGCACTGCAGAAATCCAGGTGGGAAAGATGGAAAATCCCAAGGCAGGTTGGGAGGGATGGTTTCCCACAGCCTGGAATGAATCCCAGCTCCAGCCCCAGCCTGTGGAGGTGCCTTCCCTCAATCTGTGGGACACTCACAGCCAAAGGAGATGGGATTGAGGCATTCCAGTGCTCCCAGCCAGGAATGAGGCACCAAAATCCCTTTTTGGTTTGGTGTTTGGTGTCCCTGGCCCCTCTGCTCAGGGAGTGGTGCCTCTGTCTCTTTGTGGGGTGACGGGGATGCAGATTTTCCACTCCCAAGCTGTTTGTGGAATGTGGAATAAGCATCCTCTGCTGGGAGGATTGGAAAAGGATCACAAGCTGTTGAAGATTGCAATGCAGGATGTTTTCCATTGCCATCTGTATGGCAGATTATCTTTGTCAAGTGGGCAGTTTGCCTTATCTCTCTCTCTGAGTGACCACAATCACTCCTCCCTCGGGAGGGGACACCTGCTGATAACAGCTCTGGAATGTCCCTGCATGGCTGATAAGAACTACAGCATGCCATTGGCAGATGGGAGCCCAGAGGGAGGAGCCAAGCATTCCTACCCGGATAGAATCTGGAGATTCTGGAACACCAGCACGGCTTCTGCACTGGATTGCCCAGAGGAACAGCAGCTGCCTCTTGCCCTGGATCTGCAGAGGCAGAGACTGCACCTTTCTCCAGGATCCCTGCTCCAGCAGAACCAGCCCTGGCACTGCAGGAGGGCTGAGCCACAATTCCAATGGTTCTGCTGCCACCAGCCTGACCCACAGGGTGTCAGGCTGGGCTCTGACTCTGGCACTGTTGCTTTAGTTCACTGCATTCTTTATTTTATCCTTTTTTTTTCCTTTCCCTATTAAAGAACTGTTATTTCCTGCTCCCATATTTTTGCCTGAGAGCCCCTTAATTTAAAATTTACAGCAATTCAGAGGGGTGGGGAGGGTTTACATTCTCCATTTCAGGGGAGGCTCCTGCCTTCCTCAGCAGACTCCTGTCTTTCCAAACCAAGACACAAGCATTCCCAGCTGACAAATTCCCCGTTCCCCAGACGTTTCAGAGCTCGGGACAGCTCTCATCCGCTGCTGGTGGAGTGTCTGGCAGGAGAACAACACCCACCAGGAAAATGCCAACACAGGAGCCTCAGCCTCTTCAAGAAACACGTCCCACTCTGTAGGTTTTTCAGGAATTAATTGCAAAGACATTTCTGGGGTTTGTTACAATGGGGGTTGCCATGGTAACTGCTCCAGCTACTCTGGAAAAATAGGGAGGGCTCCCACTGTCACGGGGGCCATCTGTCCCTTCCATGGGGGGTCAGTTTGAAGCTCTGCTCCAACCTCCACCAGCCAAATCTTCTTTTTAAGCTTTTAAAAGTCCTCAGTACAATTTATCTACCAGCTCCTGCCCTCAATCTCTGTTTCTTTTCTCGGCACTGACAGGATAATTTCCTCTCTATCGCTGCAAATTAAATTCTAATGAGGAAGCTCTGCATTTCAATGTGATGGAGAGCCAGGATGCACAGGAGAATTGAATCCAGCGAGGAGGGAGGAGAAGAGATTAAACAGGAATGCCTGAGGGGCAGGAGCCCTCTGGCAGGCTTGGGAAAGGCATCTCTGTTGACAGGACAGGAGGGAACAGCCTCTGGCTGCGCCAGGGGAGGCTCAGGTTGGACTTTCCCCATGGAAAGGGTGGACAGACCTTGGAATTTCCCCATGGAAAGGGTGGACAGGCCTTGGAATTGCCCAGGGAGGTTTGGAGTGCCCATCCCTGGAGGTGTCCAAGGCCTGGATGTGGCACTCAGAGCTCTGGGATATGGACAAGGTGGGCATCGGGCACATCTTGAACTCTTAGAGATCTTTTCCAACTTCAGCATTTCTGGGATTCTCTTTTCCCCCTAATGATGGATTGGGGTTTTTGGATGGACTCAGGTTCCCCTCTGAGCTGAGACTACAAAATCCTCATGGATGGAAGTTTGAGGAGCTCCTGGGATGCAGAGATGGGCAGGAGATGGAGCTGAGCGTGGGTTCTTCCCTGCTCCAAACCTGGGGGGCACTCTGGGGGGCACAGCCCACCATGGCCACAGCAATCCATGGACCCCAAATCCCACTGGGAGCGAGGGGCTGGAAACAGATCCCGAGGGGATTTTCTGTTGTGGTTTCTCTGGGAAGTGGCAGCAGCAACAACACTTCATGCTCACAATGGAGTATTGTTTAAATCTCTATTTATCTCACGTGTTCAGGGAAATGAAGGATTTCCCCCAAAATTTATGGTGGCCATTAAAGACCAGGAGGCTGAAGATGTTCATTTGAATCAGCAACATTTCTAAAGGAAACTCTGCTAAGTTTTTTGAATGCCAAGAATTTCTGCCAAAATTTTACACAGAATTTGTATAAAAACCTTTAAAGTTGAGTGTTTCTTCACCTTTCCCCAGCAGACTTGTAGTGGAGAACAGGATATTGGGAATGGAGATGGTGATCCTTGGTTGCCATTCCCAGAGGTTCAATGCCAAAATGATGCAGGAAAAGTATTTTGGGTTGTTTTTTGTGGTTTTGTTTGTGTGTATTGTTTAGGTTTCGACTTGATGTAATGTTGATATAAGAAAAATGCTCTTTGTGTAGTGATTTCGAGTGCTCCTCCTCATCATAGAGCTTCACTCAAGGTTGGGAGAACCAAACCACCATTTCCATTCCCATTTCCATTTCCATTCCCATTTCCCAAGGACTGGGAAAGCCAAACTGACCCCAAGAGGGGTTTTGGCAGCTCTGGTTTCTCCTCTTGGGGAAACCTCTTGCCTGGAGGATATTTGAGCTGCTCTGAACTGCATTTGTGTCCTTCACAGCAGTGAGGACATCCCTGAATTTCCCACACATTCCCAGAATCATGAATCCTCTCCAGATAATTTCAGCTGAGTTGGAAGTCATTGGGAAAGGGGCAGTTTGGGGGCTGAGGTGCTGCTGAGCTCTCCTTCCTCTCCTAGATGGTCCCAAGGAATGGGATTAGAGGATTCCCGCTCATTAATACCTGCTGAGCTCCAAAGTCTTTTCCAACCCAATTTATTCTGGGATTCCATAAATATTTCACTCTGGGGGCTGAGGGAAGGTCTGGGACCCCATCTTCACCCCACCCTGATGGTATCAAAACACAAATCTCTTTACGTTTAACATCTCCTCATCTTTAAATTGCCTGAAAATCTTGGAGTTCAGTCCCCTCAGGAATTCATCCCTACATTCACAGCATCCATGGGGTGGGGACTCTTCCTGAAGGGACGTTCAGGCCCTGAGATTGTCACTTGAGCATCTGTGTGTTACCAGTTGAGCATCTGTGTGTCTGCAGCTTCTTCCTGGAGGAAAATCAACCCAAATTATCTTTAAAGAATAACCCAGGGAGCAGTTCCCTGGCTTCTCATTATCCCAAGAATCAGAACAGCTGAATTTCAGAACGTTCCTGCATCCTCAGCATCGCTGAATTCAATTCAGGCATTTTCACTCCTGGTTTAAAAATATCTCTGAAGGAACTGCAGGAAAACTGCAGAGAGCTGAGTTCTTCACAAGGTGTTTTCTCCCAGGTGACAGGGCTGACTCGAGTCTAGCTGGATCCTGAGTGAATCCTTCCCCAATCCCCTCTGGGGACGGTTTCCAGAGCTAAAGAGAAAGCCCCCAACAGCCCCAGCCTGGCCATCCCTGCAGCGCTGCCCAAATTTCTCCCCCATCCTTCATGTCCCCCATCCCTCCCTCTCACAGAATCATGGAATGTGCTGAGCTGGAAGGGACCCACAGGGATGATCAATGCCAAAGCCAAGCCCTGGCCAGAGCCCCCAGCAAGCCCAGCCTGGGCATCCCTGGAGCTCTGGCAGCCTCGGGGCCGTGCCCATTCCCTGGGCAGCCTGGGCAGTGCCCAGCACCCTCTGGGGGAAGAACCTTGCCCTGAGCTCCAGCCTGAGCTGCCCTGGCCCAGCTCCAGCCGTGCCCTGTCCCAGAGCATGGATTGGAACTCATTAATTTGGGAAATCTGGGAGTTACAGCCCAGGTTCCAGTGGCAGCTGCTCAGAAGTGACCACCAAACTCTGGGTTCTGTGTTCAGGTTTTCCCACTGTCCCCATCTCTGCTGGTGGGGCTGGACCTGAGGAAAATTTCCCACATCCCACATTCCCAAAGAAAGGAGACAGAGCTGTGTTTGGCTGTGCTGATGGGACACCCCACCAGAGGTATCAAGGATTTGGTGTTTTGTGGGAATTTGGGCTTCCAGGGCACCTCACTGGCCCCAGGCATGGCCTGAAGTAGGGAATGGAAGGCACAGAGCTGGCAAAATCAAAAAAGTGTGTTATAATCAATCTTTGATGAATTTTATGTTGTTTATTCATTTATTTTCCACTTCCTTTCTGGTCCTTCACTCTGTGGCTTGGACAGCCACTCCAGAAGGTTTGCTGTCAAAGCAACATAAGAGATCAATAAATACAAAAGAATAATTTTACCAAGTCCAGCTGCTGTTCTAATTCCAGCCCTGTGTCCCCAGGCCACCAAGGGCACAGGAGATTTGCTCTTCCACCAACCAGACCAAGCTGTAAAGTTTTGGCTGTCCCAGAACAGTGAGAGCTGATGTGGCAGAATACTTTAACACTTGCTTCATTTGTTCTTTTGACATGAAAGGCTCGTTGAGAAGCTTTGAAAAATTCAGTCAAAACAGCTCCCAGCAAGTCCAGGGCTCAAGCATCACCAGCTCAGCTCTTTGGTAGGTGAAGGTAAACAAAAATAACATAAATCTCTGTTTCAGAGGATGAATAATTTGTGCTGTTGGGTGAAGTGTTGGTGAAAATCCAAGGATATCAAAAATTGTGTTTTCCCTTGCTTTAGTCCCCATTTACAAGAGGATAAATTCCAGTCTTTCCCTGCTTTAGATCAGCAGAAATTCTGGACTCAGGTGAGGAAAACCCTTCTCCTGCCAGGTTCTGTTTGGGTCCAGTCTCAAGGAGCAATCCTGGCCCCTTCCCTTGGTTCTGAGTGAAAAACCAGAGCCCTGCTGTGCTCAGGCAGGTCCATGGAGGAGTTGGCTCCAGGAGCTCAGGGAACGAGCCTGTGCCGAGCCCTGATCCCGAGCTCTGTCCCCATGATATTTTCTGAAAAATACCTCCACCAGGATTTTTCTCCTGAGAAGCTGAGAAGCCTCAGAACAGAAATGTAAACAATAATTATCTGATTCTTGGAATGTGGCCTGGAGGTTGCTTTACCAACAGGTGCATCTTTGGTTGGTTCCATGTGAACCGTTTTTAATTAATGAGCAATCCCAGTCCAGCTGTGTCAGGACTCTGGTCAGTCACGGGTTTTTATTATTCATTCTTGTTAAGCCTTCTGGTGTCTCCTTTCTCTTTCTTTAGTATAGTTTTCACATATAATGTTCATAATACAATAAATATAATATAATAAATATAGAAAATATAATATAATATAATATAGTATGGTATAATATAGTATGGTATAATATAGTATGGTATAATATAGTATGGTATAATATAGTATGGTATAATATAATATAGTATGGTATAATATAATATAATATAGTATGGTATAATATAATATAGTATGGTATAATATAATATAATATAATATAATATAATATAATTATAATATAATATAATATAATATAATATAATATAATATAATATAATATAATATAATATAATATAATACAGTATAATACAGTATAATATAATATAATACAACATAATACAACATATTACAATATAATACAATATAATATAATACAATATAATACAATATATCATCTTTCTGAGAACTTGGATTCAATTCTCATCTCTCCCCTCATCCTGAGGACCCTCACAACGCCACACGAGAGCCCTGATCCCAAAGCCTCTCCAGAGGCAGTGCCAGAGCACGCTCTGTTTTCCCAAGCTGGAGGCTGAGTGTGCATCCATGGATAAATGTGCCAGCAGCTCCCCAGCCAGGAATGGCCCTCCTGGGACTCCACCAAGCGAGTTTCTCATCGTTAATTCCTGCTCTGGGAAGTTGCACCACGAGATGCACGAGGCCATGGAAGGGATCCAAGAGCGCAGGGCTCCTGACTCTGCTTTCTTCCCTGGAAATCACAACAAGGAAAACGGAACGAGGAGTTCTCCCACCCCTCTATGGTTAACAGAGGATGAATTTGAGTCTTGAGATAACCAGAAGGGCTTTTTGAAGGCACAGAAAGTTCCTGCTCACACTCTTGCAAACGGCATTCCCAAAAGAGACGGCACTTCCCTGAAGATAAAGCTCTCCCGAGAGAGAGAGCAGGAGGACGCTGAGTCCTGGGAGTCTTCTGCTCTCACCCTGTCAAGCTCCTCCTGTCCCTTCCCAGGGCCTGGGCCCAAGGGCACATTTGCACTCTTGTTCCCTTGTCATTTTTCCTCTCCATTTTTTTCCTTTTGGGTTGATTTTCCTGGATTTTCTACCAGCTGGATGTGCCATCGTTCAGAAGTTTCAGACTTCTGAAATTGGTCACTCTGACCATGAGCTGCGCTTGGCTTCCCTGTGGCTCCCAGGGTTATCTCAGGCCTGTACCATGTCCAGCCCACACAGTCCTGGCCCAAACCTGGAGCTGAGCTTTGCTTTGCCTCTCTCTGATGACATTCTCAGGGTTCCACAAATGGTGCAGATCAAAGTCTCATGGAAATCAGATGGTTCCTTGTGCAAAGAGACACAGCAGGACATGGACTCAACGTCCCTGGGGTGGCTCCAAGGAATTTGAAGTTCCTCACATGGCCAAAAACACCAGGGCAGGACTGGGGACCACGCAGCACTGCCAGATCCAGACTGTCCAAGCAACTTTAGAACAACTCAGAGTTTCCTTCCAAGAAAACATTCCTGGGACAGCCCAGCAGCTGCACCACCCAAGGAGGGGGAGAGTTCAATCACAGATTTTTCTTTCTTTTCTATGATTGATGAAAATTTTGTTCATAATTGAAATTCATTGGAATTAGCAATCTTGGAAAAACAAGGTTTTAGTTTTTCTATTTTTCAGATTCTGTTCTGCTTTAGTGTGTGGGTCTGGGCTTCACATCAGGGGATGCTGATCTCTGTGCACAGAGCAGGGAGACAAAACAATTCCTGCTCCAGCTGGGCACCAAGGACAAATGATCCAAATCTCAGCCCAGGAGCACAAACCCCGTGGGCTGGAGAGAGAAAAACAAGCAGGGTGGGACTGCAGGGGCTAAAGCTGGAATGGGACAATGAACTGCAAGGTGCAAATGGAGCAGAACTGATCCCAGTGAGAGACCCCGTGCCCGGCCGTGCATTTTGTGGCCATTTTGGTTCATCTTGGGTTAATTTTGGGACCATTTGGTTCATCTTGGGTGCAGCCCTGGCTGGGCTCTTTTGCTGCCCAAGGTGGATTCATTGACGCCTCCTAATAAATCCCTGCTTTATTCTTTAACTCTGTCCAGTCTCTGTCCTAGGTCAGCCTTCACAAAGCATCACCAGGACCTTTTTCTTTCTGCCCTGAGTTTTGTTGTGAAGTGGGTACAAGTTCCTGTCCAGATCCCAGGGATAACCACAGCCAGGCATCCAGGAAATGGCTCCATGGATGCAGCAAAACGAGCTTCAAATCACCTTGGTCAGCTGAAAAAATATCTCCAAAAATGATAATGCTGATGGGCAAGAGCACAGAAGAGAGTGAGAAATACCATGGGCTGAGATGTCCAAAAATGAGAAAGTTGAGGGAAGCACAACAAGAATTTCCAGGAAGAGGAAAGGTGGAGCAGGTGCTTCATGAGCAGGGCAGGCAGGACAAGAAAAGACAATGCTGCAGAGAGGAGGCTGGAATGGAGATTTGAGAAAATAATCCAGGGATGGAGATTTCTGGGCACAGGGAATTGCCTGGGGTGGCTGTGGAAGCCCCATCTCCCAGGATTTTGAAGCACAGAGGTCTCAGGAATTCCCAGCTAAGCCTGCTCTGGCAGGTGGATGAAGGAAATGACATTTCAAGACTTGTTTTTCCTTGGTTTTCTGTTCCTGCCTGGTTTTGGCACAACCCAGGGAACACAGTTAATTATAGCCCTGGAGAGAACTGATTGCTGCTTTCCCTTATTTGGTGGATAACAGCAAATCCGTCTTTGTGACAATGAGGAAACCTGGTCTGGGAGCCCTGTCTGAGGTTACTGACCCAAGCAACAGCCCAGTCCAAGGATTTTGGGTTTGTCCCTGGTTCTCCATGTCCCCCAGTGGGGTCAATCCCCTTTTCCTGGACTTTACAGGGATTTTTTCCCATGCAGCTCAACCCCCATATTTCATCTCAGGGTGCCTCTTGCTCTGCACAAATCCAGCTTGGGTGAGAAAACCCACCAAAAGTCACAACAGAAATTCAGATGTCAATGGAATTCAAGATTCACAAATGCAGGAATAGCAAGAAATGAGTGGCTTTCCAGGCTCTGAATTTCAATAAATCCTTGGGCTCCCTGCAGAGCTGCAGAGAGGCACCTGCAAGGTGAGAAAGAGCCACTTCAGGTATCCAAGCCCATTTCCCAGGAACATGGCCTAGAAGCTCCCTTTTCACTCCTTTAAAAACTCCCCAAACCTCAGCATAACCCATCAAATTTAGGAGTTTTGGTTCCCAAAATCCCCAGGGTGAAATTCAGACAAGAAGAAATCAAATATTCCTGATGCAGGGATTCCTCATCCATCTTTATGGGTGGAACAGGCACAGAAGGGCTCCAGAGCTCCGGGAAAAGCTGGATGAACAATTAAATTCCTGCTCAGAGACTCAGTGAGATCTGTGTGAATCAGGAGCTACGAAGGCGTGAAATGAGATCAGAACCAGCCCTGGAGCTCCTGCCCTGCCCAAGGCCCATCCCTGCTTCCCTCGAAGCTCCAAGGGGGATCTGGCTGCTGGATGAGCTCCCCTCGGCGCGGGGCCACCGCTGGCATCAGCCACCCAGTCCCTCATCACTTCCAGATCATTAAATTGTTTCTCTCTAATCCAATCAGCCACGCAGGCACGGAGCAGCCCACGGGGTGGGTGCTTGGGCAGGAGGCTCCGTGGCCATTTCCTGATGCCCAGAGCACCCCTGGGGAGGGGCAGGCAAACAGGCAATTGTCCATACCATGGCAGCACCTTAAAGACCTTAAAGACTCAGGTAATTTGCCATAAATTTCATGTTTTCTCCATTCCCAAGGACTTTTCTCCTCTGCTGTCTGGTTGAGAGGCAAACATGACATTTTTGTCCAGCTCCAAAGGCAGCTGCACCTCTGTGGCCAGCAGCGTGCCCAGGTGCTTAGAGGGGATCAAATCCCACAGCCCTGGCTGGGAACAGCCTGGAACTCATTGGAACCAGGCTGGAGAAGGAGCTCAGGGCTTTCTCCATCCCCCTGTGCCAGCACGCAGCTCCAAACCCCCTTGGGTCACCCCAAAGTCCAGGCTGAAGCACCTCAAAGGCTGGCCCAGCCTCAGGTGGGGCACCCCGAGCCCTTCCTGGGGTCCTCCTGCAGCCTTCAGCAAGGGAAGGGCTGCCCTGGGAGGAATTCCAGTCAAGGAAAACGTCCTGCAGCCCACAAATGCTGGATCTGGTCCATGGGGCTGCTCTGGTGTATGTCCCAGCCCTCAGAGGCTCCCCAGGGCCTTTTCCAGGGATCTCACACCAGAAACAACCCCAGACACTGGGGGGTGACAAGGAAGCAGCACAAGACATTTTCCCTACCTGAGTTTCACTGGTTTTACCTTGTCCCAGGGTTTTCCTTTCCTGCCCTTCCCATATTCCTGGGATCCTTTGTGAGCTCCAAATGTCCCCCACACCCCTTTCTGGAGCTGGTAAAGGATGCTCCACACCTCCCTGCCTTGTTCCTGGGTCTTTTCAGTCCTTCCTCTGATCCTCTTCCTCTCAGAGGATCCTTCAGATGATGGGAAATCACCTTTTATTTCCCTCCCTCAGCAGAGGGAATTAAAGAGGAAGAACAGCTCCAGCCTGAGCCAGGAGTGGCTGGGAAACCTCAGAGCACAACTGGGGTGCTGAAAACCTGCATTGATTCAAAACACAACAGGAGAAAATTCTCAAAAGGAAATGTTTTTAGGGTTGCTGACTGCAAAATCCCCCCTTTAACTTTGAAAAGCCTCAAGAAACACCTGGGTGTAGCACTCGGGGCTCTGGTTCAGTTGGTAAGTGGTGTTTGGTCAGCTTTGGAGGTATTTTCCAACCAAAATCATTCTGTGATTCCATCCCAGCACACCCTAGAGGCACAAACCAATGGGGAAATAAATCTGGGGAAGCATCTCCCTCCTCTCCTTGCTCACCTACTGAGCACCCACAGCTGCCTGGGATGAATTCCAGTCAAGGAAAACATCCTGCAGTCCAGAAATGCTGGATCTGCTCCAGCACTCTGCTGCAGGACCCTTGATCTGACCCCAAGCTGCTTGTGCCGCGCTCTGAAGGAAAATTACCCCCACCAGAGGGTTTGTGAGGAGCCAGCGCTGCTCTCAACAGCCGCAGGCTGGTGCTTAATGAGCTTTCAGCTGATTGTTACCGAGTGGAGAGGCACAATTAAAGCCCATTAGCTGCCATGACATCACCAGCTCGGAGGAAACTCTGTGCCGGGCAGGAAGGAGGCAGGACAGCCGTGGAATTATGGCTGTGGAATGAGTTAAAATCATTGAGTTACAGCCACGGAATGAGTTAGAGCCGTGGAGTTAAAACCGTGGGGTTACAGCCATGGAATGAGTTACATCCATGGGGTTACAGCCATGAAATTACAGCTGTGGAGTTAAAACCATGGAATTACAGCCATGGAATGAGTTACATTCATGGAATTACAGCCATGGAATTGTAGCTGTGGAGTTAAAACCATGGAATTACAGCCATGCAATGAGTTAGAGCCATGGAGTTAAAACCATGGGGCTACAGCCATGGAATGAGTTACGTCCATGGAATTACAGCCATGGAGTTACAGCCATGGAATTGTAGCTGTGGAGTTAAAACCATGGAATTACAGGCATGGAATGAGTTAGAGCCATGGGGTTACAGCCATGGAATGAGTTACATCCATGGGGTTAAAACCATGGAGTTACAATGGTGGAATTGCAGCCACAGAATGAGTTACATCCATGGGGTTACAGCCATGGAATTACAGCTGTGGAGTTAAAACCATGGAATTACGGCCATGGAATGAGTTACAGCCATGGGGTTAAAACCATGGAGTTACAGCCATGGAATGAGTTACGTCCATGGAATTACAGCCACGGAATGGTAGCCATGGAATTGTAGCTGTGGAGTTAAAACCATGGAATTATGGCCATGGAATGAGTTACATCCATGGGGTTAAAACCATGGAGTTACAGCCATGGAATGAGTTACAGCCATGGGGTTACAGCCATGGAATTGCAGCTGTGGAGTTAAAACCATGGGGTTACAGCCATGGAGTTGTTACAGCCACAGAGTTACAGGCATGGAATTACAGCCATGGAGTGAATTAAACTCATTGAGTTACAGCCATGGAGTTTTTACAGCCATGGAGTTTTTACAGGCATGGAGTTACCGGCATGGAGCGAATTAAACTCATTGAGGTACAGCTGTGGAATTACATCCATGGAATGAATTACAGCCATGGAGCTGTTGCAGCCATGGAACTGTTACAGTCATGCAGTCACAGCCATGGAATGAGTTAGAGCTTTGGAGTTGTTACAGCCATGGAATTGCAGACATGGTATTACAGCCACGGAGTGAATTAAACTCATTGAGTTACAGCTGTGGAATTACAGCCATGGAGTTACAGTCATGGAATGAGTTACATCCATGGAGTTGTTGCAGCCATGGAGCTGTTGCAGCCATGCAGTCACAGCCATGGAATGAGTTAGAGCCATGGAGTTATAACCATGGGGTTACAGCCATGGAATTGTTACAGCCATGGAGCTGTTACAGCCATGGAGCAAATTAAAATTGTTGAATTAGAACCATGGATTTACAGCCATGCAGTTGCTAGAGCCATGTAATTGCAGCCATGGAATGAGTTAAAATCATTGAGTTACAGCATGGAATTACAGCTGTGGAGTTAAAACCATCGAGTTACAGCCATGGAATGAGTTACATCCATGGAGCTGTTGCGGCCATGGAATTGTTACAGCCATGCAGTCACAGCCATGGAATGAATTAGAGCCATGGAGTTAAAACCATGGAGTTACAGCCATGGAATTGCAGCTGTGGAATGAGTTACAGCCATGGAATTGTTACAGGCATGGAATTGTTACAGGCATGGAATTACAGCCATGGAGTGAATTGAACTCATTGAGTAACAGCCATGGAGTTGTTGCTGCCATGGAATGAGTTACAGCCATGGAGTTACAGCCAGGGAATGAGTTAGAAACATTGAGTCACAGCCATGGAGTGAGTTGCAATAATGGGGTTACAGCTATGGAATTGTTACAGCCTCGGAATGAGTTAGAGCCATGGGGTTAAAACCATGGGGCTACAGCCATGGAATTACCACCATGGAATGAGTTACATCCGTGGAATTGTTACAGCCATGGAGTCGCAGCCAAGGAATTGTTACAGCCATGGAGTGAGTTACAGCCATGGAATTGATACATCCATGGAGCTGTTACAGCCATGGAATTGTTACAGCCATGGAATTGTTACAGCCAGGGAATCACAGCCATGCAGCTGTTACAGCCATGGAATTGTTACAACTCCGGAATTGTTACAGCCATGGAATTGTTACAGCCAGGGAATCACAGCCTTGGAGCTGTTACAGCCATGCAGTTACCTGACAGGAGGAGCAGGAAAACTCCAGGCCCTGGAGGAGATTTCTGCTTGTGCAGGGGTCAGAAACAGCCCCAGCCCTCCCAAACAGGCCCAGGACAGGCACAGGCACAGCACTGCAGGGGAGCCAGGGATTGCCTTAAAAAGCCATGGAGGCTGAGGAGAGGCTTTGGACTCTTTCTTTCCCCATGGATGCATGCGGAATTCCTCAGCCCATTCACACTGAGGAGCTGCTCTGCAGGGGCACGTGGTTCCTTCCTTCCTTCCTTCCTTCCTTCCTTCCTTCCTTCCTTCCTTCCTTCCTTCCTTCCTTCCTTCCTTCCTTCCTTCCTTCCTTCCTTCCTTCCTTCCTTCCTTCCTTCCTTCCTTCCTTCCTTCCTTCCTTCCTTCCTTCCTTCCTTCCTTCCTTCCTTCCTTCCTTCCTTCCTTCCTTCCTTCCTTCCTTCCTTCCTTCCTTCCTTCCTTCCTTCCTTCCTTCCTTCCTTCCTTCCTTCCTTCCTTCCTTCCTTCCTTCCTTCCTTCCTTCCTTCCTTCCTTCCTTCCTTCCTTCCTTCCTTCCTTCCTTCCTTCCTTCCTTCCTTCCTTCCTTCCTTCCTTCCTTCCTTCCTTCCTTCCTTCCTTCCTTCCTTCCTTCCTTCCTTCCTTCCTTCCTTCCTTCCTTCCTTCCTTCCTTCCTTCCTTCCTTCCTTCCTTCCTTCCTTCCTTCCTTCCTTCCTTCCTTCCTTCCTTCCTTCCTTCCTTCCTTCCTTCCTTCCTTCCTTCCTTCCTTCCTTCCTTCCTTCCTTCCTTCCTTCCTTCCTTCCTTCCTTCCTTCCTTCCTTCCTTCCTTCCTTCCTTCCTTCCTTCCTTCCTCCCTCCCTCCCTCCCTTCCTTCCTCCCTCCCTCCCTTCCTTCCTCCCTCCCTCCCTTCCGCCACTTCCTTCCTTCCCTCCCTCCCCATGGAATTTCTGCAATCCAGCCAAACTCAGGCCTGAGGGCAGCAAGCCAAGCCCCAGGTAAATCCCGGGGAATTTCCCCTGGTTTCCATGGATTTCCCCCCAGGAATGGTGCAGTTCCTTCCCTGCTGGGGGTGCAGATGTTCCCAGCCCTGATGATTTTCCATCAGTCTCAGGGGGAGATTTGCGCCTTTTTCCAGGTGGAAACTCTTCCCTCCCCTCTCTGGGCCCAGGGAGGTGCTGTCTCCGGATTTCCAGGGCTCTGCTGGTCTCTGTGATCCCAGGGGCAGAAATCCACCATTTTCTTGCCCCCAGGGGCAGAATGCAGCCCTTTTCTTGCTCCTGGGGAAGAATTCCAGCTATTTTCTTGTTCCTGGTGCAGAATTCCACCCCTTTTCTTGCTCCTGGGGCAAAATCCACCCTTTTCTTGCTCCTGGGGACAGGGATCCACCCTTTTCTTGCTCCTGGGGGCAAAATCCAACCCTTTTCTTGCTCCTGGGTCAGAATTCCACCCTTCTCTTGCTCCTAGGGCAGAAATCCACCCTTTTCTTGCTCCCAAAGACAGAAATCCACCCCTTTCTTGCCCCCAGGAGTAGAATGCAGCCCTTTTTTCTTGCTCTTGGGGCAGAAATCCACCCTTTTCCTGGAGCAGGAGAAGAGCTGCTCTCCCAGATGCTCTCCTGTGTAAAATCGATGCTCTCAAGGCAGGGCTGGAGACCTGAGCCTGCCAATCTGGTTCTTCAATCTCGTTAACCACGGTGCTCTGTTTAAATCATTAATTACACTCTCAGCTGCCAGACAGGGGCCTCAGGAACCTTGGGCAGGGTGGATTTTTAAATGAGAGACAATTCCTAGGTGGGAATAAGATTGCCTTGGTCTCAGGAATAACCTATGGGGTAGCTGATAAATATTTTCCATCCTCTCCCAGCAGTGGGGTTTGCTGCAGGTCCCTCCTGTGGGACAGGAATCCAATGTCCAGCCCTTCAGACACCCTCAGCTCCTGGCTGTGAAATTCCTGAAGAATTCCCAGGGCCCCATCCCTCATGGAGAGACTCTGCCTGGTGGTCCTGCACAGATCCATGAGGATTTCCCACAGGGAAATGTTGTAAATCCTCTTCCCACAGAGCCCTGCATGGCACTGGAGGGTGGATTTAACCCCAAATCTGCCCCATTCTAAAGGGAGCATTTTAACCCATGAGGTGCCTCGCTTTTATGGGAAGGCATTCCCTGACTCTGGCATGGATCAGTCTCTGTTGGGCAGTCAGGACCATCCATCTCCCAGCTGTAAAGAAACTGGACAAAATTCCTCAAAACCCAAATTCTTCCCAGACGCACGGAGCACAGAATTAGAAAACCACATTTCATGGAAAGCTGGAAGGAAGGGCAGCCTCCCCCAGGGAAGGGCTCCTGTTCCACATGAGTGGAGTCAGAAGGAAATGGAATTATCTGGTAGGAAAAAAACCTTCAGGAAAGCAGAGTTGTGGGAATGGCAGGATGGAGCAGGCCAGCTCTGCCATGGATAACTTGGAGGAGCTGTTTCCCTTTTTTCCCTCATCTCTCTCCCTGTGCAGGAATTCCCAGCTGTAACCCGTGGGATTCTGGGATCCAGAGTGGGAATGCAGAGGGACAAACTCATTTCCCTGGGGGCAGGCAGTGAAGGAAAGGCAGGAAGGAGTTTTCCTGTCATTTACTGACCAGCGAGAGAGCCTTGGTTTCCCTGGAGCTGTGATGGTCTCACCTGTCCTGAGCTGGGGACACTGCTGGCACGTGTGGCAGGAGGAGCCCTGCAGCCCAGTGCCACCTCCCCTGGGCCACCTCCTGCCCCTTGGAGTGCCCAACATCAACCTCTGGCTTCTTTTTTTCCATTTTAGATTGGAATAATGCCATGGAAATGCTGTGACAAAAGGGAAGTGACACAGGGCCAAGGGGTGGGAAACTGCCTTCAATGTGGCCATGCTCTAAATGAAGTAATTTATTGGAGTTTATTTATTCATGTCCCTTCCTTGGGCCCTTTCTACCAAAATCCCAAGGACAGGAGGTGTCCTGCAGCCCCAGTGTGACTTCTTCTTTGTCACCTTCATGCACAGGACCTGTCACCTCCTGTCCCCTTGGAGTGCCACACATGAGCCTCTGGTTTCTTTGGCTGTTTTTTTTTCCATTTTAGATTGGAATAATGGGAGAGGTGCCATGGAAACGCTGTGACAAAAGGGAAGTGACACGGGGCCATGGGGTGGGAAACTGCCTTCAATGTGGCCATGCTCTAAATAAAGTCATTTATTGGAGTTTATTTATTCACGTCTTTCTTGCAAAATCCCAGGGACAGAAGATGTCCTGCAGCCCCAGTGTCACCTCCCCTTAGCCACCTCTGGTTTCTTTGGCTGTTTTATGAATTTTGGACTGGAGTAATGGGAGAGGTGCCATGGAAATGCTGGAACTGCCTGCCCTGGGCAGTGACATGGGACCATGGGGTGGGAAACAGCCCAGGGTGAGGCCATGCTCTAAATAAAGTAATTTATTGGAGTTTATTTGTTAAAATCCCTTCCTTGGACACCTTCCACCAAAATCCCAGTGCTCCCCAGTGACTCCTGCAGCCTCTGGTGCTGTGCTGGGTGGGAGAACCTCGATCTTCAAACACCAGGCTGCCGATATTGAAGAGAAATTTGCTATTCAAACTGCATTTTTCAATGTTATAAAGAGTTAATGGCTCAAAGATGTCCTGCCCCCTCCCAGATGTGTCTGCTTGGGCCGTGGTTGATGAGCTCACCTGGGCATGGCCTCGAGGATCCTTTATGGGGAGGTTTGGCCGGGTTGGGTTCCATCAGAAACACCAACAAACAATTCCCCCCTGCTTATTAACACTTTGTAAATTTATTAACACTCTGTAAAATGTCTGTAAATGGAACCCTAATGTACAGCATGGCCCGGGGCAGCCCCTCGATGAAAAGGCATCCAGAGGCAGCTCTCCAAGCCTCAGCAGTGGTTTCGTGAGGCTGTGGCAGGAGGCCAGATGTTGTCAGGGCAGCTCTGGCTTTGCTCTGGTGTGCAGCACAGGGCTGGATGGATTCTGCTTCCTTTCTGAAGCAGAAAACATCTTGGATTTCAGGAGAGGCTTTGGAACCCCAGGGTTTGTGATGGACCCGTCAGGGCTACCCTCGCTCAGCTCTGTTGGGTTTGGAGCCTCTTCCACTCCTTCACCGGGAGCTTTTCCCTCTCCCTGGGGCTGCAGTGGGAGCGGGGGAACTGGGGCCGCAGGACTGAGCTCAGGGCTGGTCCCAGGAGCCCAAGGGGGCTGGGGCTGCAGGACTGAGCCTGGGGATGGTTCCAGGAGCCCAAAGGAGCTGCAGGACTGAGCTTGGGCATGGAGCTGGGGCTGCACAACTGAGCTTGGGGCTGGGTTTAGGAGCCCAAGGGGGCTGCACAACTGAGCTCAGGACTGGGTTTAGGAGCTCTGCTGGAGCTGGGGCTGCAGGACTGAGCTCAAGGCTGGTTCCAGGAGCCCAGAGGAGCTGCAGGACTGAGCTCAGGGCTGGTTCCAGGAGCCCAAGGGAGCTCTGAGAGCTCTGTAAGCTGAGCCTGAGTTACAAAACCACGGGATTGCAGTCAGGCTTCATCTCTGATATTGACATTCCCTTCCCAGCCAAGCCCCAGCCTGCAAAGGTCTGGGCTCCATGGCCTGGGAGGCTTTTGGGAGCTGTGGGACTGCTGGGCTGCAGGGAGATGAAGAGTTCAGATCCTCTCCCCTCCCCTGAAATCCCAGCCCGGAGCCCTCTCGTGAGTGTGAGCACGCAGGCAGTGCAGGCTGGGCTGGGAGAGCCTGGGCTCCCCTTCCCAATCCACTGGGATTTTAACACTTTATCCCACTGGAAAACAGACAAGAGGCTGATCCACTGGAGGAGAAGCACCTGAAAGTTCCAGTTCAAATATTCACCATATTTTATTTTTCCTTTATCTCTCTTCATTCAGTTCTGTCCATCTCCTGATAGTTCCAACTCTTTAATTCCCTGTACTCAGTGCTGGGTTTTATTAAAAATTCCTGGGGGGTTGATATGACCAGACTGAGAATGGAAGAGCACCCAGTGGTGTCACAGACATCCTTTATGGAAAATCCTTTCCTTAGGATTTTTCCTCCTGAGAAGCTGAGAGGCCTCAGGAACAAAATGTACCCAATGGTTATCTGCTGCTGTGGAATGCAACAGGGGCATCTGGGATTGGGCTCATGTGGTTGTTTCTAATTAATGGCCAATCACAGCCCAGCTGTCCTGACTGTCTTGGTCATTCACAGGATTTTGTTATCATTCCATTCTTTTTCTATTCTTAGCCAGCCTTCTGATGAAATCCTTTCTTCTATTTTTTTAGTATAGTTTTAATATAATATATATCATAAAATAATAAATCAGCCTTCTGAAACATGGAGTCAGATCCTCGTCTCTTCCCTCATCCTCAGACCCCTGTGAACACCACCACACAGTGATTGCCCAAAGGCAAAGCATTTTTGGGTTTCAACGTGAAGCAGGGAATTGTTTCTATTTATAGGGAAAACTGTGTGTGAGTCCTTAACAGGATTTTGCAAATTCACATTCCCAGGGTTTCTCCGTCCCTGCTAGCATCTCACACAGACACAACCCTATAATTCAGGAACTTGGTGACCCCACACATTTCATTTTCTTTGCCATCCTTTTCCCCTCTTGTTCCAAGAGCAGGAATTTCCTGCCGGAGCCTGCAGAGCCGAGCCAGCCACGAGCACTCCCTGTTTTTGCACAGATTCTGCCTTTCCACATCCAGCTCCTCCCCATTCATTCCTCCTTCCCATTTTCTTTCTCTCAGCCATTCCCAACAGCCTTTCCTCTCACAGCAGCGACTGCACCGCTACATTAACAATTAATAACAGAGCAGCAACAACGAGAAAAATGGACAATAAATTAGCTTTAATTGGACAGAAATGTTGCCAGGTATCCTCCTGACCATTTTCCATCTGGGCTCAGCCAGGCTCCCACCCTTTGAGCTCCAGAATGCTCCTCTTGGACGTTGATTCCGAGGATTTTGGTGTCATCCACATGCTGGGTCAAGGCTGAACCAACACAGGATGCACCTGACAGAGCTCAGGAGCACAGAGCAGGCTTTTATTGCCATGGAAATGCAATGAAGTGTCTGGAAACCTTGAAACCAGCCCAGGCTGGGCTCGGGTTCCTGCAGCAGGAAGTGTCTCCAGTTGGGAAGAGGCAGATGGTCCAAAACCCTGACAGCAGCAGCTCTGCGGGCTCCAGCCCAGAGCTCTGGCCCGGAACACAAACCCTGAGAGGTGCCCAAAGCTTCCTGAGAGAGGCAGAGCAGCCTGGAACCCGTGGGGATCTTAAACCTGGGACTGGAGCCCTCCCCTGCAGTGTCACAGTCAGACCCTGACCTGGGGATGCAGCCTTGACCCAAACGTGGCTGCAGCCCAAATGTGTCCGAGAAATCAACCCCAGACCCAGAAAAGCTCAAACCTCACCTCATTTCATTGCTGGGGGTTTTTATGGAGTCATGGAATGGTTTTGGTTAGAAGGGACATTAGAGATCCCCCAGGGACACCCCCAGGGCCACCTCCCACTGTGCCAGGGTGCCCCAAACACCATCCAGCCTGGCCTGGGGCACTGCCAGGGCTCCAGGGGCAGCCACAGCTGCTCTGGGCACCCTGGCAGAGCCCAAACCTCTCCAACCAGGCCTTGCCAGGCTACAAACCCCTGTGGCAAATGGCACTGGGGGCACCTGGAACCATGCAGGAAATGATTCTTTGCTTTCCTTTCTCCATTTGCTGCAATGGTTTTTGCTGCTGGTTTCCATCCTGGATTGAGGAATGGGAATGCCAGAGTGGTTTGGGTGGGAAGGGATCTTCAATGCCAGCTCATTGCAGCCCAGGGCCACCTCCCACTGTGCCAGGTGCTGCCAGCCCCAATGCCCAGCCTGGCCTTGGGCACTGCCAGGGCTCCAGGGGCAGCCCCAGCTGCTCTGGCAATTCCAGCCCAGCCCCTGCCCACCCTGCCAGGGAACAATTCCCAATTGCCAAGATCCCATCCAGCCCAGCCCTCTGCCACTGGCAGCCATTCCCTGCCTCCTGTCCCTCCATCCTTGGCCCCAGTCCCTCTGCAGCTCTCCTGGAGCCCCTTCAGGCCGTGCAAGGACAGAATTATTTTGTCCCAAAGCTTCTCTTCTCCAGGCTGAACAACCCAAGTTCTCTCAGTCTTTCCCAAGCCCCTCATCAAGAGCAGGTATCACACCAGAACCCCCACTGCCAACACCTGGGCTCCCAGCTACACAGGGTACAGGGAAATCCCACCTTGGAAGTGACTCCAGGCAGCGCCAGCAGTGGGATGTGAGCACAGGATGTGGATTTGCTCAGACACAAATCTCTGTTCACGCCACAGGAGTCCTTAAAATATCAGCCCTGTTTTTGATTTTATTTATCCTCTGAGAAAAGTGTCCCAGGTTCTGCCCCTTTCGATCTGTCCCTTCTTTGCTTCCTCACTTCCAAGATCCCATCTGTGAGGTGGGAGCAATTAGGAATAATTAGCACGGTCACCAAGCCCCTCATTAGTGTTTCTTTGGGATGGGAAGCAGCCTGAGCAGCTTCTGGAAGATAACTTCACCCATATCCTGCCTGAATCAGTCTCATGGATTTCAAATGCCAGGCTTTCAAAGGAACAGGGTGATTGTGCTGGGGAGACTTTATGATGCTTGGATCCCCATTGCTCTGTGTCTTGGTTTGAACAGCCAGGTGTCTGTGAGGAGGGCAGGAGCCTCCCCTGAAATGGAAAATGCAAACCCCTCCCTCTGAATTATTGTAATTTTGAAATGAAAAAGCTCTCAGGCAAAGATGTGGGAGCAGGAATGACAGTTCTTTATTAGGAAATTAAAAATCCAAATGCAACAGTGCAAAGCAACCGTGGCAGAGTGAGAGCAGGCCCTGGCACGCTGTGGGTCAGGGGGTGGCACAGCCCCATCCCATGGGGGCTCAGCCCTCCTGCAGTGCCAGCTGTGGCTCTGCTGGAGCAGGGATCCTGCACAAGGGGGGAGTTTTCCTCTGCAGCTCCAGGGCTGCTGCAGATGGGCCTGGGCTCCCTCTGGCCATGCAGGGCAGCAGAAGCTGCTCCTCTGGCAATGCCCTGGGCAAAGGCTGCTGTGCTGTGCCAGGCTCACATTGGATCCAGGTAGGAATGCTTGGCTCCTGCCCTGGGCGCAGCATCTCCCCATGGGATGCTGGAATTGGATCAGCCCTGCAGGGACACTCAGTGGCCATGGACAGCAGAGATCTCCTGCAGGGAGGATTGGCTGGGGGAGAGATCAAGAAAACTGCCCCAAGAACAGCAGAGAACTGCCCAGCTCTGACACATGGGGACAGGACACACAGCCCCAGCCACATTTTACAACCTAAGACAGCCCAGAAATGAGTTTTGCACATTTAAGACTGGTTCTAAGAGTGAAGGGGGGTGGAAGAAATGTGCAGTTTGTTTACAGAAACTTCACCCTTCTCCTGGACTGTGATGTCTGCAGCACGGACAGACGGACGGCGGGACAGAGCTCTCCTTCGCTTTTAGCTCAGGCAAAGAAGTTCCCTGGACTGTGGTTTTTCTTTGTCTTGGACCTGTTTAAACCTGCTCTGGACTGAACACCGGCAGCTCCACCTGTGGCCCACCCGGACCCGGCCTGCGGCATTTCCAGCGCAGGAGGGACTGATAAGAGACTGATAAGGGGCTGATAAGGGGCTGATAAGGGGCTGATAACAGACTGAGTGAGCTGAGCTACAGCCCATGGAGGAACTTTCTGAGTTTGTAATCTCTTCAGAACAGCGAGAAGTTTTATTGTTTAATCTTTCCCTTTTTTTTTTTTTTTTTTTGTGCTGGTGAATGCTTTACCTGTTAAATAAACAGTTTTCCCACTTTTCTCCAAGGAAATCTTTTCCCAAACCAGCTGGGGGGGGGGAGGGACTGCTTGAATCTGCTTTCTAGAGGAATTCCTTTGCAGGTTTTCTCCCAGACTTGCCCTAAACCATGACAGTAATGATGCCCTGAGTGTCTTGGAAAGGAGAAATTCCATAGGAAAATGGGCAAGGTGCTGAATTCCAAGTGAGGTATTTGGATCAGGCTCCATCAGCTCCTATTTTATACCCTCTTGTCAAAAAATGACCTTTTCCTTCCATGGCACTGCCAAAGGGAGGGCAAGAAATGGAGCTCCCCCAGTGAAATCTCTGCAGGAGGAAAACAGGAAGCATTTCTTGGAAATCTCTCATTTCCCTCATTCCCATAATTGCCCAGTGTGGAATTGCTGGGTTTTTCTCTCTAGTCAGGCATTTTCCCTGGGTTATAAATACATTATAAAAGTACCAGATCATGAAGTTTACAAGTGGTGTGAGGGCTGGGTTGCTGTGTAATTACCCTGGATTTGCTCTCAGGCATTGCTGTCTTCAACTCTTATCCTGCAGGATCTGGTGGGCAGCAGGAGCAGCCAGAAAAAGAAAAATAAAAGTAAAAAAAAAAAAAAAAAAGGAGTTGTCCTGGTATTTGGTGGCTTAATTCCAACATAAATCCTGCTCAGGAGAGCTGGAATGCTGCAGGACAGAGTGAAAATCCCCTGGTTTTCACATCCAAAGACCCCAAACCACCAAAGTTTCCCATCCTCAGCTTGAAACCTTAGAGATTCTGCAGCCAAGAATGGCACAAGTGACAAATGGGAATTCCAAGCAGGACTTCTGTGGGAAGATAGGCCAGGAAAGGGAAAAATGAAATATTTTCAACTGGAGAAACACGCAGAAGCTTTGCTGCTAAAGACAGGAATTGTATTTGCTGTTGTCCACAGCAAAAACACCACCCAGCCCTCGCTCCTTTAAAACAGTTCACTGGTGTTGAGGCAGGGGCAAAACAAAGCCAAAAATTCCCAGTTTTGCTTTCCAGACCATCTTTTTCCCAATGGGTTTTTCACGAAATGGATCTTTCCACAGACGGAGGCTCATTACACTGAGAATTTGCTGTTTCCTTCCCCAGTTCTTCATCATGGGATGGGTCAGGCTGGGAGGACCCCACGGGGTCACTGGTGCCACTCCCTGCTCCAGCAGGGCCGTCCCAGGGCTCAGGGCACAGCAGTGTCCGTGTGGCTCTGGAATGTCCCAGGGACGAGACTCCCTGTTAACAAGAAACAAAACCGAACCAAAACTACAACCAAAACCCAAAACAAACCCAAAAAAAAAGCCCCCCAAAAACCAACCAACCAACGACAAAAAATACAAAAAAAAACCAACTCCCCCAAAAGAAACCAGAAACAAAACCCCCCCAATGTTAAAAAAAAATCCAAACCAAACAAAAAACCCCAAACAAAACAACAACAAAAACCAAACTAAAAACCCTAAAAGCCCTTTCAGGCTCTGTCCTGGGCTCAGGCACTGCCCAAGGAAGTTTTTCCTCATCTCCAGGGGGAATTCCTGGGCTCAGTCCCTGCCTATTGAAAAGCAGGGTGCCCCTGGTGCAGGGAATGATTTGTGTCCAACTCCATTGATCCAGAATGCTGAACAATTGCTTTATTAAAACTATACTATATTACACTAATACTAAATTATAACTCTCCAAAAGAAATACTAAAGAATACGAAAGAAAACCCCACGACTGTCTCCAGACAGCCAAGACACAGCTTTGACCCAACAGGCCAATTAAAATAAACAACCATCACCAGAATCCAGTGAAGAACTCCCTTCAGGTAAACAATCTTCCCAAGACATTCCACAGGTGCAAAAACAACAGGAGCAGAGAATAGAGATAAGAATTGTTTTGTCTTTCTCTGAGGTTCCTTGCTGTGATTCCCAGGAAATATCCTTGGGAAGCTGTGCCTGCCTGCTCTCCATGAAGAGCTGCAGCTGCACCTGCCCGTGGCTCTGCTGCCTCTGCTGGGCTCGGAGCAGAGCCTGGCCCTGCACACAGGGCACACAAAGTCCCCTCCATGTCCCCTCTCACAGCCCCTCATTTGCTGATAATTCTCTGTGAACAGCTATTTTCTTAAATAAATCCAACCCTGCTTCCCAGCAGAATTCCCGTTTGGAATTTCACGCGGAACAGCAGCGTTTTGGTGAAGCTGTAACGGGCAGAGCTTTACAATTCTGGGATGCCACTGGCTCTGTCCCAGATAAATTGGTGTCAGCACAACCTTTGATGAATTATTATGGGCTTCATACACAGGAAAAGCCACATCAGAGATCTCCAAAGTGCCGTTAACCAACAAAACGACCCCGAAATCAAAATCCAGCCCAGCACGCCCCACTGATGCAGCATCTATTAAAGGAAAGAAAGTTTTAATTAAGGACAGAGGATGGGCACTGATGGAGCTGATCCTGCAGCAGCAATGAGCCAAGAAATCCTTAATTTTCCTGGGTTTCAGCGCTGTCACTTCAGTGGGACATTAGCACATCTTGGAGTGTCCCCAGCAGATAAAGGGACGCGAGCTCAGCCTTAATTCCTGCTAAACCCGGCCTTGGAATGATGTTGCTGGGAGAAAAGAAGGATGCTGGGCTTGGAAAGCAGCAGGATCCTTTTGATGTCCTCCAAAGGCACCCCACGGCGGGGAGCCTCTATTAGGATTGACGTATTAAGGCCGTTATGGGGCCGGAGCAGCTCGGGTTTGGGTTTAATGAGACCTTTAAATGAAACAAACCTGCTCACATTCCCAGCTTCTGTCACGGAGGGTGGAAAGAGCCCTGTGAATCATCATTTCAGGGCTGCAGAAGAGGATTTCATCCTTCCCCAGATGCAGTTTTAGTGCTCTCCAGCATGAGGAAATGCTGCTATTTTTATTTACGCTTTAAAATAATAGTGGGGCCTCGGGGAACGGGGCCATTTTTCACCAATGCAGCGTTTGCAACTCTTTGCAAATTTGTGAAGCCCCCACGAATCAATTTTGTGCAGATCCTGGGAGGGAGGCACAAAAAGAGCCCCATTTCCTCCACTTTTCCTCCTCACATATTTGGGATGTTTAGATGTGTCCACCCCTTGCTCTGGGGTCATGTTTTGGAGCCAGGGGGTTTTAAGGGTCCTGGAATTATGTTGTGATTTTGGTTTGGAATCTCCTGATGTAGGCTGCTGGGAATGGAACAGATTAGGCCCCACAATTGTTCTGAAGTTTTTAGATGTGGAGGTCTTTGGGGAAATTTTCATTTATGAAAAATAAACTACTATTTCTTAAAAATTTATTTAATTAAAAAAATCTAGGGTTTTTTATTTTATTTTATTTTTATTTTTATTTCTTATTTTTATTTTTATTTTTGGTGGGTTTTTAAAATCTATTTTTATTTTATTTACTTTTCTTTAGTCTGATTTCTAGTTGCTCTCCTGGAATCACAGCAAACACATGAATGACACACATGACATCATTTCTCACCATATCTGATCTGCTGTAAATGAAAATAGTCCCTAAATAATAATTCCAGCACCATGGCTTTGACAGGAATGCTTTAGGAGCAAAGACATTTTGATCCCTGTGTCATTCATAGATGTGAAA
This sequence comes from Molothrus ater, assembly GCF_012460135.2. NCBI lineage: Eukaryota > Metazoa > Chordata > Aves > Passeriformes > Icteridae > Molothrus > Molothrus ater. Next base: position 1,561,767 of record NC_050501.2, read on the forward strand.
GTGAAATAAAAATCAAAGTTTCACGTTATAAAATAACCCCCAACATTTTGAGGGCACTATTTCTTCTTCCAAAAAAGAGGAATGCATAACAAAATATAGATTTTTAATAAATGTGAATTTGGGTGGGGAAATTAATGGAGCCTGAACTAAAATCATGGAATTCTGGAATGGTTTGTGTTGGAAGGGACCTTAAAGCTCTGATTCCAATCCCCAGGGACACCTCCCACTGTCCCAGGGTGCTCCAACCTGGCCTTGGACATTCCAGGGATTCAGGAGCATCCAAAGCTTCTTTGGGACACCCGTGCCAAGGCCTTGGCATCCTCTGGGTCAAGAATTAGAGGAGAATCCATCCCCAAAATAATGGATGGATGGAGGGATGGATGGATGGATGGATGGATGGATGGATGGATGGATGATGGATGGATGGATGGATGATGGATGGATGGATGGATGGATGGATGGATGGATGGATGGATGATGGATGGATGGATGGATGGATGGATGGATGATGGATGGATGGATGGATGGATGGATGGATGGATGGATGGATGATGGATGGATAGATGGATGGATGGATGATGGATGGATGGATGATGGATGGATGGATGGATGGATGATGGATGATGGATAGATGGATGGATGGATGATGGATGGATGGATGATGGATGGATGATGGATGGATGGAGGGATGGATGGATGGATGATGGATGGATGATGGATGGATGGATGGATGGATGGATGGATGGATGGATGGATGATGGATGATGGATGGATGGATGGATGGATGGATGGATGGATGGATGGATGATGGATGGATGGATGGATGGATGGATGGATGGATGGATGGATGATGGATGATGGATGGATGGATGGATGGATGGATGGATGGATGGATGGATGATGGATGGATGATGGATGGATGGATGGATGGATGGATGGATGGATGGATGGATGATGGATGGATGGATGGATGGATGGATGGATGGATGGATGGATGGATGGATGATGGATGGATGGATGGATGGATGGATGGATGGATGATGGATGGATGGATGGATGGATGGATGGATGGATGGATGATGGATGGATGATGGATCCATGGATGGAAGGTGAATTCCCTGCAGGATGAGATCCAAAGTGCTGCAGCTCCTGGCTGTGTGCCTTGCTCAGCCTCCCCTGATCCAAGTATTAATAAAAATATCTGGTTTTGGAAATAAATATTTCCATGGAAAATAAAAATACTCATTCGTCTGAAGAGCTGGAAGAGATTTCCATGCAGCAGTGCCAGTGGGAATGGGGCAATCCCAGGGCTGCATTCCAGGGGCTCTGCATGGGCACTCTGGCATGGTGGGAGAGAGGAGAATTCCAGGTGAAATGTTGGTCCCACCCTGGAATTGTCCAACGGCCATGATTTGTGGGATCTGAATGTACCAGCACCAGCCTTTCCCAATGCATGGATTAGGTGTTCCCGCCTCCAGGAGGAGGAAGCACAGCCCGGGGATCAGTGCAATTCCTGAGGATTTGTGTGGGCAGAGCTGCCCTGAGCTCTGGGACAGCTTTGGCAGCAGCCCTGCTCGGTGGAGAGGTTCCATCCCCAGTCCCACATCCTGGGCCATCCCTGATTTCCCCCACAGGGAATGGGGTTTGCTGTGTGTTGGTTGTTCCCTGGGATTTCAGGACAATGGAGGGAGGATGGATTTGGCTGCAGAAATGAACCTGCAGAAGATTTTGTCTGCAGAAGTGAAAAGAAGGAAAGTGAAGATGAAGTTGGAGTGCTCAGCTGGGATTTTGTCCCTTTGTAGAGTTCCAGAATAACTGGGGCCTTGTTTGGGTGGAAATGAGGAACCTGAACCATTTGGAAGCTGGACTAATATTTCAGAAATTATTATGTGATAAAATCAATTAATGGCATTATAAAACTGAATATTAAGTGGTATAATTGATCAAGTTTCCTAAATTCCATGTGTTTTCCCGCCTCAGCCAGATGTATGGACACGTGAGCACAGATGAGCTGCTCTGGGATTTTTACACCAGCTGAAACTGGAGAGGGCTGAGAACTTGCATGGAAGAAGCCACAGGAAATTTCCACACTTGGGATGTGATGAAAAAAGGGGAGAATCCCTGGGCTGGAGTCAGGCAGGGCCAGGGAAAGGGCAGGAGGTGAAAATGAGCTGGATTTGGGTGCTGGGCACTGGAACAGCTCCCAGGGAATGGGCACAGCCCCTTGGATGCCCAGACAATGCTCCCAGGGACAGGGGGGATTGTTGGGGTGTCTGGGCAGGTCCAGGAGCTGGAATTGATGATCCTTGGGAATATTCCATGATTCTCTGAGCGATTTCCTCACCACCATCCCTGCAGCTCCTGCTGCAGCAAAGGGGCTGCTCCAGCCTGGCCAGGGGCTGCTAAACCCGCAGATGGGGGAGAAAAAAAATTCCCAGCAGCTTGGAAATTCCCTGTTTTCCCTGCATCCAGGCCCCAGAGCTCTTCCCCTCAAGGATTTTGGTGCACTCAGCCCTGGAAGGAGCTTTGCCCAGGGGAGCAGGAGAGCACAGACCTCCCAACATTGCCATGGGAGAGGGGAGCGGGGTTATCCTCAAACATTCCCTTGGGCGAGGTCATCCTCACCCAGCCAGCCCCAAATCCCCTGCACAGCCCAGAGCAGAGCTCTGTGTGGGGATAGGAGTACCAGGACACTAAGGAGAGCCAGGACAGCCCAGGATGGAGCCCTGCATGGGGACAGAAGTGCCAGGACACTCAGGAGAGCCAGGACAGCCCAGGACAGAGCTCTGTGTGGGGACAGGAGTGCCAGGAGAGCCCAGGAGAGCCAGGACAGCCCAGGACAGAGCCCTGTGTGGGGACAGAAGTGCCAGGACAAGCCAGGAGTGCCAGGACAGTCCAGGATGGAGCTCTGCACCAGGACAGGAGTGACAGGGCAGCCCAGGAATGCCAGGACAGTCCAGGATGGAGCTCTGCACCAGGACAGGGGTACCAGGACACCCAGGGGTGCCAGGGCAGCCCAGGACAGAGCCCTGCATGGGGACAGGGGTGCCAGGGCAGCCCAGGGGTGCTGGGCACTGCCAGGCACATCCCTGCCATGGCAAATCTCTGGGGATTTGCTCCTCACTCTCCAGGGCAGGGGCAGCCTGTCCCTGCTGGGCCCGTTGGTGTTTCGGTGCTGGCACAGATTTCTGCCCAGTTCATGGGGTTGGGGTTTTGCCCTGTGCGCTGCTGAGCAGATCTTGTCCCTGCCAGCAGCTCCACAAAGCTCTGTGGGGTTCTGTGGATCCCATAAACCCAGCAAAGGCTGCTCCTGGGAATCTTGGCACAGCCCTCGGAGCACAGCGAGCTTGAGTTGTGCAAAACCCCAAACAGAAACAGATGAAATCTGGCTGCAGCCCAGAGCAGAATCCTATTCCAGCTGCAGTGCTGAGCACAAGAATGAGGCAACCCTGCCCTGGTGACTCCTGTCCCAGCTGCTTCCAGAAGTGTTTTCCCTTCCCTGTCCATAAAATTCCAATGTCTCTGTAGAACGCAGCAGCTTTTCTTTGATTTTCACTATTATTAATGAGGATTTTTGCAGCAATTTCTTGCGGCCACTGTTACAAGGGATGTCCCAATAGTGATGCCCGATTCCTTCACCTGAGGATATTTGCTCTGCTCAGGTGATTCCCCACCTGCAGAACTGGGCTCCAACAGCCAAAGGAAGTGGAGCTTCTGGAGAGAGCCCAGAGGAGCCCACGGAGCTGCTGCAGGGCTGGAGCCCCTCTGGAGCCAGGCTGGGAGAGCTGGGGGTGCTGCCCTGGAGAGGAGAAGGCTCCAGGGAGAGCTCAGAGCCCTTGCAGGGCCTGAAGGGGCTCCAGGAGAGCTGCAGAGGGACTGGGGCCAAGGATGGAGGGACAGGAGGCAGGGAATGGCTGCCAGTGGCAGAGGGCAGGGCTGGATGGGATCTTGGCAATTGGGAATTGTTCCCTGGCAGGGTGGGCAGGGGCTGGGCTGGAATTGCCAGAGCAGCTGGGGCTGCCCCTGGAGCCCTGGCAGTGCCCAAGGCCAGGCTGGGCATTGGGGCTGGCAGCACCTGGCACAGTGGGAGGTGGCCCTGGGCTGCAATGAGCTGGCATTGAAGATCCCTTCCCACCCAAACCACTCTGGCATTCCCATTCCTCAATCCAGGATGGAAACCAGCAGCAAAAACCATTGCAGCAAATGGAGAAAGGAAAGGAAAGAATGATTTCCTGGATGGTTCCAGGTGCCCCCAGTGCCATTTGCCACAGGGGTTTGTAGCCTGGCAAGGCCTGGTTGGAGAGGTTTGGGCTGTGCCAGGGTGCCCAGAGCAGCTGTGGCTGCCCCTGGAGCCCTGGCAGTGCCCAAGGCCAGGCTGGGCATTGGGGCTGGCAGCACCTGGCACAGTGGGAGGTGGCCCTGGGGTGGCACTGGGTGGGATTTCAGATCCCTCCCATCCCAAACCATTCCAGTCTGTTCTGCTGGGAAAGGACCCTCTACTTATTCCATCCCCCAACAGCTGTTTCACTGATGCTGAGCTATCCCTGCATCCACTTCCTGACAATAAACAGGGAATTTCTCACTCTTCTGTTCCCATTCAGTCTCCAGAAGTTCCTGGAGCACTTGCAGAGCCACCACAAATTTATGGGGCAGCCTCACATCGTAAAACCCGTCCGGAATCTTCATCTTTGAACGGCTTTCAGACCACAAGAATCTGAAATCTCGCTGTGCTGGAGGCTCAGGCAACTATCAGGGATTTTTTTTTCTAATTTTTTTTCCCCTTTTTAAAAACTTGTTCGGACTTTGAGGCATTTTTTGGCCAATTTAAATAGGGAGTTGAAGATAAAATTCCAGCCCAAATATACTCTGTCTCTCCCTTCCCAAAATAGGTTGGTTATTCCAAGGAAAAATGCTCCGTGTTAAAGGAGAGGGGTGGGAGGGAAATATTTTCTACCCTGTCCCAGACTAAACACTGGAATTAAGTGAGATTATTCCTATAAAAATTCCTGTAAAAGATTAATGTGGAGTGAGAGGGAATCTCCTGGAGGGTGAAGCACAACCAGGATTTCACCACGGTGAGGGAAGAGCATGTTGGAATTGTTCCTTTGGGGGGATATCCTCACTTTGGAGGGCTTGCCAGGGATATTTTTATCAAATATCTAGCAGGAATTTGATCACTTTGGGACAAATATGTTATAGCCATGGACTGAGGCTTGTGAGGTCTTGTCCTCCCCCCTGATTTTAATTCAGATGAAAGGAACTGAGGAAACACTGGAAAATGGAAGGACGTGGAGAAAAGTGTTAGAGAAGAGGACAAACTCTGCTCCTGCCCCAGCCCCTTCAGAGCTTTGGAGATCCAGTGGTGCCAAGAAATTGATGGAAACAGGAATGTGAGCCAGCCCTGGAGCTGGGAAGGTGCCCAGGGGTGGTTCCTGCCCTCTTTGAAGCCATCCTGGTCCTCAGTGGAGCTGCTGGATGTCCTGGGACACTCAGGGCTGCTGGTGAAGGTCCATCAGGGTAGTTCCTGTTGTTGTGGAATTTTGGGAGCTCAAGAAGCATTTTCTGCCATTCCTGGTTCACACCTGGATGTCCTGGGAGCCTCGGGATTGTTGGGATTTGGGGTGGCCAGGAAGGGCCGGTGGTCCCAGGGCAAAGCTTGTGCTGCTTCCTCCTCCATGGGGGAATCCATGCCCATCCTGCCTCTCTCCAGGTGTGAGCTGAGGGCTCAGGAGGGAAATGTGCACAGGCATTCCACAGCCCCTTTCCAAAGAAAACAAATCTTTCCCTGGGCTGGGATAAGTTGGTGTCCTGGGTTGTAAAATGTGTGTGTGTGTGTCCTGTCCCCATGTGTCAGAGCTGGGCAGTTCTCTGCTGTTCTTGGGGCAGTTTTCTTGATCTCTCCCCCAGCCAATCCTCCCTGCAGGAGATCTCTGCTGTCCATGGCCACTGAGTGTCCCTGCAGGGCTGATCCAATTCCAGCATCCCATGGGGAGATGCTGCGCCCAGGGCAGGAGCCAAGCATTCCTACCTGGATCCAATGTGAGCCTGGCACAGCACAGCAGCCTTTGCCCAGGGCATTGCCAGAGGAGCAGCTTCTGCTGCCCTGCATGGCCAGAGGGAGCCCAGGCCCATCTCCAGCAGCCCTGGAGCTGCAGAGGAAAACTCCCCCCTTGTGCAGGATCCCTGCTCCAGCAGAGCCACAGCTGGCACTGCAGGAGGGCTGAGCCCCCATGGGATGGGGCTGTGCCACCCCCTGACCCACAGCGTGCCAGGGCCTGCTCTCACTCTGCCAGGGTTGCTTTGTACTCTTGTGTTTGGATTTTTAATTTTCCTAGTACAGAACTGTTATTCCTGCTCCCATATCTTTGCCTGAGAGCTTTTTCATTTCAAAATTACAATAATTCAGAGGGAGGGGGTTTGCATTTTCCATTTCAGGGGAGGCTCCTGCCCTCCTCACAGACACCTGGCTGCTCAAACCAGGACACAGAGCAATGGGGATCCAAGCATCCTAAAGTCTCCCCAGCACAATCACCCTGTTCCTTTGAAAGCCTGGCATTTGAAATCCATGAGAATGATTCAGGCAGGATATGGGTGAAGTTATCTTCCAGAAGCTGCTCAGGCTGCTTCCCATCCCAAAGAAACACTAATGAGGGGCTTGGTGACCGTGCTAATTATTCCTAATTGCTCCCACCTCACGGATGGGATCTTGGAAGTGAGGAAGGAAAGAAGGGACAGATCGAAAGGGGCAGAACCTGGGACACTTTTCTCAGAGGATAAATAAAATCAAAACCAGGGCTGATATTTTAAGAACTCTTGTGGCATATTTTTAATTTCCTAATAAAGAACTGTTATTCCTGCTCCTATATTTTTGCCTGAGAGCCCCTTAATTTCAAAATTATAATAATTCAGAGGGAGGGGGTTTGCATTTTCCATTTCAGGTTAGGCTCCTGCCTTCTTTAACAAACACCTCTCTTTTCAAACCATGGCAGCTGGGAAGAACTTCCAAGGGTTCTCCCGTGGAGCAGAGGTGGAGCAGAGCTTGGGACTCGCAGGGTCAGTGCTGGAAAAACTGGAAAGTTGTTTTCCCTGGATTTCCAGCTGTGGGACTGTTGGTGAAGGTACTTTGGGATAATTCCTGCTACTGTGGAATTTTGGGAGCTCAGGGAAGTGTTCTCTGCCAGCCAAATCCCTTTCATAAACAGAATTTCTCCCTGAGAAATGCTCTGATGAACAAGGCAGGAGGAGGTGCAGCACAGCTTTAAATGATGTTTGTTTTGCCAAACAAACCTTGTCTCTTTCTCAAAAGAAGGGGGAAAAGAAAATAATATATTTAGATTGTGGTGCAGATGCTTTTTATGAGGGTGCAAGGGGAAGAAAACATAAACTTGACTCTGATTCAGATTTTAAGTCTTGTGAAAAGAAAAAGAAAATAAGAGGGAGGTTTTTGAACAGTATAAACAAAACTGAAACCATTTTGCTTCCTGTTGTGTTAAAGACTCCTTGACAGCTGATGGAGTGTTAAATACTTTTAATAATCTGTCTTGATCTATTAATTGTTCTGTTTTAATTTTAGTTTTTAATCTTTAAATCTCACAGAACTCTGCCCAGGTAATTAACTCTGGATATGCCCTCAAATGCAAACATCACAGGAAAAAATGGGAAGTTATTTCTGTATGAAACACTTAAAGTTAATCATGCCTTGAACTTTTACCCTTTTTGACTCATGTCTGTCCTAAGATGTGACTTTAATTATTCATTAACACTTTCTAATTGCATTTATTGCCTTCTGCTTGTTAAAACTGCTGTGAAAATGGAACTGTCATGGAATTGTTGAAACCTGGATCCTGGGAACTGCCTGTGCTGCTTTATCCCAGCAATCCCCTATCAGAGAGGATTCTGCCTGGCTGGGAGGATGGGATTCCTCTGCCTGCTTGGGGCTGGGCTTCTCACATGTAGGCACTCAGCTGGGCCCTTCTTGGGGTGCTGGGCTCTGCTGTGGTGTTTGCTCTCCTTCCTTGCCATCCTTTTCGGCTCGTTTGACCCCAAAAAAGGTCCAAGACCCTTTTTTTTTTTTTTCCAAAAGCAGAGGAGCAAACTTTGAATATCCCTGTCCAAAGTTAAATGTGAACCTCAAGGAGCTGCTGAAGGTTCTCAGTCCTGAGGAAGGTCCTGGAGGAAAGAGGCTCCACCCTGTCCATGGGCACCGCAGGATGAATTTAGGGACATGGCAGGTGGCTTTGTGCCAGAAGGACAGCTGGAACTGGAGACCTCAGAGGTCTTTTCCAACCAGAATGGTTCCATGATTCCAGGATTCCAGGATTCCATGGTTCCATGATTCCATGGTTCCAGGATTCCATGGTTCCATGATTCCATGGTTCCAGGATTCCATGGTTCCCTGATTCCAGGATTCCATGGTTCCATGGTTCCATGGTTCCAGGATTCCATGGTTCCATGGTTCAATGATTCCATGGTTCCATGGTTCCATGATTCCATGGTTCCAGGATTCCATGGTTCCCTGATTCCAGGATTCCATGGTTCCAGGATTCCATGGTTCCATGGTTCAATGATTCCATGGTTTCATGGTTCCATGGTTCCAGGATTCCATGGTTCCAGGATTCCATGGTTCCATGATTCCATGATTCCATGGTTCCAGGATTCCATGGTTCCGTGATTCCATGATTCCATGGTTCCAGGATTCCATGGTTCCATGATTCCATGATTCCATGGTTCCAGGATTCCATGATTCCATGATTCCATGGTTCCATGGTTCCATGGTTCCAAGAGCTGGGCTGTGCAGTTGATGTCAATGGTGTGAGAGGGGCAGGTGTGACATTGGCACCTCTGCCCTGCTGGGGGGTCCCTGTGGGTGTGGGGTCCCCCCCAGAGTGGGGACATCAGAACTGCTGGGCCACGCCCAGGGTGGGGCTGAGCTGCTTGGACTAATTCTGGGTTGGGCTGGGCTGGGCTCAGCCAGCTGGGCCTCTCCTGTGCAGCTTTGGCCATTTTTGCTCCCTTTGGTGAGAGAAAATCCCTGGAAGTGTTCAAATCCAGGCTGGATGGGGCTTGGAGCATGCTGGGAGAGAGGGAGGTGTCCCTGCCCATGGAAGGGGTGGCACTGGGTGGGCTCCGTGGTCCCTTTGCACCCAAACCATTCTGGGATTCTGTAATTGTCATTGGCAAGGTCACAGAATGACAGAGAGAGCTGAGCTGGGAGAGACCCCAAGGATCACAGAATCCAACCCCAAACCCTGCCCAGAGCCCCCAACAGCCCCACCCTGGCCATCCCTGCAGCGCTGCCCAAATTTCTCCCCCATCCTTCATCTCCCCCATCCCTCCCTCTCACAGAATCATGGAATGTGCTGAGCTGGAAGGGACCCACAGGGATGATCAATGCCAAAGCCAAGCCCTGCCCAGAGCCCCCAGCAAGCCCAGCCTGGGCATCCCTGGAGCTCTGGCAGCCTCGGGGCCGTGCCCATTCCCTGGGCAGCCTGGGCAGTGCCCAGCACCCTCTGGGGGAAGAACCTTGCCCTGAGCTCCAGCCTGAGCTGCCCTGGCCCAGCTCCAGCCGTGCCCTGGCTGCTGTCCCTGCTCAGCCCCTGTCCCTGCTCTTCCCTGTAGCCCCACATTTCTCCTCACAGAGATCTTCCCAAGAATATTTCTGGGTTTCACATTCTCTGAACTTCAGAGAAAGGAAAAAAACAACTCTTACCATTTGCTGTGCCTGTGTTTGTGCAAAAGTAGAATGCAAAGTGGGGGTTGTGTACACAGTGATGAACACTGTCAGGGCCAGGTGTGTGTGTGTGTGTTGGGACTGTGGGGTGACAGTCACAAGATTCAGTGCAGTTGGGTGCAGGGTTGAGTGCTTGACAAGTTCAGTTTTAGATGTAAAATAACATAGCATTGTTATGCTAATAAAGTAATTAATTAGCCTTCTGATATCAGTGGTGTCCTCCACATCACTCCTCCTTTGTCAGAGCCTTTTCAGCACTGCTATCCTTCCCCTCACAAAAGGTTGTGACTCTGAGGAGTCTCCCCTCAGCCTCCTCTGCTCTAGCTGAACATTCCAAGCACCCTCGGCCTCTCCTCACTCACCTTTTCCTCCAGACCCTTCCCCATCCTCATGTCCTCCTTTGGATGCTGCCCCATCCCAAATCCCTGTCAAGAGAAGAAATGATAACGGCTGTTCCTGGCCTCTCACATAACCCAAAATAGCTGTTAAAAAGAAATTTCCTTCTCCCCATGGAGCTTTGTCCCAAAATTCCCTCTTTTCCATGCTCTGTGATCGGATCAGAGCCACTTTCTGATGCCATTGCTCCTGATCTTTGCTTTGTACTCGACTCTGATCAAACACAGCCCCAGCTCATCTCCTGTAAAGTCAAACCAGGTGACGTCTGTGGGTTCCTCCTGGTTTTCCCCTCTACCCCATCCTCCTCCATGGGATTCCAGAGCCTGGCTGGAGCCTGCTTTGTCCTGGGGTGCTGGGAAGCTCCAATGATAAATGACTGAATTTTATCTTTGCAAAATTGTTCTCCTCCTTCAACACACAAAGGTATTTGCCCCCAGGCCCCCAGCCCCTGCTGCTGAGGGATAAATTCCAAGGAATAAATGTTGCCCAAGTGCTGGGCTTCTCTTTTTCCTGTTGGGATAAAAACCAAAATCAGGACTTTCACAAAACAATCTGTTCATTTTAAAGACCACTTGGCTCTTTTTTCAAAAGGGTCATTTCAGAGGGAATTTTTGAACTGGCTGATTCCTTATTTTCCAATATTCCCGTGGGATGGATAGTCCTGGATATTGAAGTGTTGCACTGCCATGGGGCAGCAGGAACTCTGAGCTGAATTCCAGTCTCTGAAGAATTCCAGCCCTTACCAGGAAATGGGAACAACAGAAACATGTGGAATATTCCACAAAGAAAATGTGGAACATTTTCCTGATCAGGCCACTTTACCCTGGTGAGGTTTCAACCCCTGCCTGCTGTGATGATTTTTAGTCTCTGGATCTGTTGTGTCTGGATACCCTGGAGCTGAAATGTTCCTCAGCTCCTCTCCTAGCAGGGAATTTTTGATTTGCCGTGAATTTATTGACTCTGCTCTCTGGCTGGGAGGGCTCTGCTTCATTTCAGCCTGGCAGGGAAGGCGCTGCTGCTGAGATTCCCCCAAATTCCCCATCCCAGAGAAGGATCTGGATTTATCCAGTACCCCCTGGAATTCCTGGGGGAAAGCACAGCAGCAGCTCTAGAGTTCATTAGAACTCATTTTTGGGAGATCAACTGAAAAATGGAAATCCCAGGGTCTGCTCCCACTCTTTGTGGAGCTCACTCTGTGTTTATCTCATCCCTAATAAACCACAACGTTCCTAATGCCAGCCCAGCTCAGGTGCTTTCCCCTAAATCCATTCAGAGGCAAACCAGACCGGCAGAAATCAATGATTTCCCTCAAGGAATTTGAAAGGACCAATTCCATGAATTTTCAGGGCCTTGTGCTGAGATGGGGAGGCCATCCCAGGGACACCAGGCCTCCCCAGGGAACAGCAAGTTAAATTCTGGCTGCTCCTGCATTAACCAGGGTTTGGCAATGGCTGCTCCCAATAAAAATGCTTCCCTGTGGCTCAAGCATGGGCAGAACTCACTGGGAGCCCCAGGCTGGCAGGGTGAAATCAGGATTTTTGCTGTGGGCAGGAGGAATTTTTTGCAGCTGGTTGTGAAATTCTTGGGCCAAGCCTGAGCAGCTCTGGCCTGGAGGAGAGAGTGGCGAGGGGTAAATGCAAATTCCAGCAGCTGGCTCAGCCTCCCTTCTCCCTTGCCAGGTTGGGGCAATTATATCTGATTATAAACAGCCTTTTCCTGAGCTGGAGCAGCGCTCAGCTCCAGGGAAAAGAGGAATTCAAAATAATTTGGGGCGAGTTTGCCCTGGTTCTGGAAGAGAAGAGCTCCCCAGTGTTGCAGGAGTGGGCAGGAGGTGACAGCACAGCAGATGCCCGAGGTGTCACAGGGAGCTGGGCTCAGTTCTCACCATTCTGCTCCTCCCGGAGCTAAACATATCCCTTACCTCAGATGCCCTTTGCAGGAGGCTGCATCATTTGCATTTTGATGCTCTGGCATTTTCAAAAGCACCGAGACATCAGAATTTTTATCGCCTTCAACAACTGCGTTGCCAGGGGCAACGCTCGGAATCTGCTCCTGAGCATCGAGCCCGGCTTGCAGCAGAGGGCGGTGTTAGAGTGGGAAAAATGCATATTTATAGAAAAATTACAGAAAAATCTCGCTTGAACCTGGGGCAAAATTCGGGCTCTGAGTCTCTCGTGGCCATGGGAACGGTACCAATCCACTCCGTTTGCAAATTCCTTTGTGTGCTGCTCGTGTGTTTGAGTTTTGTGGGATAATCCCTGTCCCAAAGGATTTGGGATTTAAAACCCTTCCTCCTCAGAGATTGCTGCTATCCTGCTCAATCCCAGCCTTCCCTGGCCGCAGTTCCAGGGATGCTGCTCTGCTCTGAGAGGAAAACTCCCCAAAGAAACGCTGTGAAATATTTGCTGTGGTTGTTTCGATGGGAAAAGTGAAACACTGAGAGTCCTGACTTCATTTCCTGGGATGAACTTTCCCAGCCTGGGTCATCCCTGCTCCGATGGTTTCCTGTCAGCACAGACTGAAAAGGGATTGAATTTTTGGTGTCCTTTTGAACTTTTACAAGTGAGAACAAGGCAATTGTGCTGCCTTGGGGGAATCCCTGAGTCCTGCTCTGGCTCTTGCCAACCTTTGGGGAAACCTGGGCGTTTTTCTGTCTTTTATTTTATTCCCATCACCCCTGTAAGGATGGGGCTGATTCTCCTGATGTTTAAGGAATTTTTCTGTGGAGGGAGGTGGGGTGATGGCCATGCAGGCACTGCTGGATATTTCCCTATTGTCTCTCCCTTCTCCCTGGGAAGGGAGGCAGAAGCCAGACTTAAATTTGATGTTTCTGCTTTGAACAGGAAACTCTGACAAATCAGACGAGAAAATAACACGTTGCAAGAAATAGTGCAGCCACTGGTGGGCTGCTGCTGTCCCTATTTAACTCCTTAGCACTTTTCTCTTTTTTTCTTCTTTTTTTCCCCTTTTTCTTTTTGGCTGGGCTTTGTTAGAGGGGAAAAAAAAATAATCTTGCCTTTTCCAGAAGAAAAGCAGCAGGGTAGAGCAGCCCTGGGCTCGGTGCAAAGCTCCCCTTGTCCCACAGCCACTTCAGGCTGTGTTTTAGGGAGTATTAATTACACAAAATCTCTTAATAAGAGGAAAGGCTCAGCCTCCTGCCCCTGGTGTGGAGCTCTCAGGCTGTTTCAGCTGGGGGCTGATGTGGGGGAGCTCATCTGGATTTTGTGGCATCATTTCAGCACCAACCCTGCCCCTGTCCCTGTCCCTGCCCCAAACCCAGGGATGGGGCCCTCAGAGAGCACTCAGAGGTTCTGCACTGGGACTCTTCCAACCCTAACCCTACCCTAACCCAATCCCTACCCTAACACACTTCAGGCTGGGTTTTATGAACATTTAATTACCTGAAATCTCTTAATAAGAGGAAAGGCTCAGCCTCCTGCCCCTGATGTGGAGCTCTCGGGCTGTTTCAGCTGGGGGCTGATGTGGGGGAGCTCATCTGGATTTTGGGGCATCATTTCAGCACCAACCCTGTCCCTGTTCCTGTCCCTATTCCTGCCCCTGTTCCTGTCCCTGTCCATGTCCCTATTCCTGTCCCTATTCCTGTCCCTGCCTCTTTCCCTGTTCCTGCCCCTGTTCCTGCCCCTATTCCTGCCCCTGTTCCTGTCCCTATTCCTGCCCCTGTTCCTGTCCCTGTTCCTGCCCCTGTTCCTGTCGCTGCCTCTTTCCCTGTCCATGTCCCTGTTCCTGCCCCTGTTCCTGTCCCTATTCCTGCCCCTGTTCCTGTCCCTGCCTCTTTCCCTGTCCATGTCCCTATTCCTGCCCCTGTTCCTGTCCCTGTTCCTGCCCCTGTTCCTGCCCCTGTTCCTGTCCCTGCCTCTTTCCCTGTTCCTGCCCCTGTTCCTGCCCCTGTCCCTTTCTCTGTCCCTTTCCCTGTCCCTGTCCCAAACCCAGGGCTGGGTCCCTCCCGGACCCCCAGAGGTGCTGTCCTGGCACCGTGTGCAGCAAATTCAGGATTTTGTGTCACCTGCCCCAGCCAGGGGAGCTCAGGGGTGTTTTTTGCTGAGCAAACACCTGAAATAACTGAAACAAACCCTCCCGGTTCTGTGGAGTTTGGGGTTTAAATAAACTGCTCTGGTTTATATAAACCCATCCTGGTGGGGTGGGGAACAGCGCCAGGAAAACCAAACCCTCCCTAGGATAAGGAGGGGGAAAACATCAGGGGGAAAAGGGAATAAAAGCAGGAATTAAAGCCCTGAATGGTCCATAAATAACAACAAATTTAGAGCAGAGGATCTGTTTACAGAACCCAATCCTCCAATTTTTAAGCACTTTTCAAATAGCTCATAGACAAAATTGAAATTTATATATCTTTATATATGTGTATATATATAATATATAATGTATTTATCTGTATTCTATTTATTCTATTTATCTATTATATAAAAATATATTGCATTCATATATTTTGTATATTTTTATATTATTTATCAGTATTTTAATACATGTATACATTGTATATGTTTTTATATTATATATGCTATATTTTATATATTGATATATACTATGTAAATTATACAGAACATGTATGTGTATAATATAATAGATAATATGTATAATGTATATATTATACATTATGTATTTATCAATTACATAAAATGTGTCATATTCATATATTTTGTATATTTTATATGGTACATATTTATATTGTTAATACATTTATATATCTTATAGATCTAATTTTATATATTACCTATTTATATATTTTTATATATTGATATATTTTATATATTTATATATAATTTATATATTGATATATTTTTTATACATTGATATATTTTATATGCATTAATACATTTCATACATCCGGCTCTGCTCTGCTGTCAGCTCTTGGTCCTGGGGCCAAGGGCTCCCCTGCAGGAGCAGTGACACTTCGTGGTCCTTTGCAGACCCTTTTAATGCTTTTAAATGAGGAAGTGTTAATTAATATTGGATTTCTCTTCTTCTGGCCATGCAGGCTCCCACTAAAATCCTCAAGGACTCTTCTCTTCTCTTCTCTTCTCTTCTCTTCTCTTCTCTTCTCTTCTCTTCTCTTCTCTTCTCTTCTCTTCTCTTCTCTTCTCTTCTCTTCTCTTCTCTTCTCTTCTCTTCTCTTCTCTTCTCTTCTCTTCTCTTCTCTTCTCTTCTCTTCTCTTCTCTTCTCTTCTCTTCTCTTCTCTTCTCTTCTCTTCTCTTCTCTTCTCTCCTCTCCTCTCCTCTCCTCTCCTCTCCTCTCCTCTCCTCTCCTCTCCTCTCCTCTCCTCTCCTCCCTCCCTTCCCTTCCCTTCCCTTCCCTTCCCTTCCCTTCCCTTCCCTTCCCTTCCCTTCCCTTCCCTTCCCTTCCCTTCCCTTCCCTTCCCTTCCCTTCCCTTCCCTTCCCTTCCCTTCCCTTCCCTTCCCTTCCCTTCCCTTCCCTTCCCTTCCCTTCCCTTCCCTTCCCTTCCCTTCCCTTCCCTTCCCTTCCCTTCCCTTCCCTTCCCTTCCCTTCCCTTCCCTCCCCTCCCCTCCCCTCCCCTCCCCTCCCCTCCCCTCCCCTCCCCTCCCCTCCCCTCCCCTCCCCTCCCCTCCCCTCCCCTCCCCTCCCCTCCCCTCCCCTCCCCTTCCCCATTCCATGATCCTGAGAATTCCCAAGGGATTCCAGAGGGGTTTCAGCCCTTCCAGCCTGGCCACCACCCTCCAGCCCAGCCCCAGCAGGGATCTCCCAGCAGCAGCACTAAAATCCACATTTCCCCAAGCGTTAGAAAGGATTTGGATGAGGTTTTCTCACAGATTTTGTGGGGTCAGGGCCCTGTGTGGGTGAGCAGGTGGAGGAATGCATTAACTCATCCCCTGGAAGCCGAGCTGTCAGCATTGATCCGAGCAGGCAGATCATGGAAATGTTGTTTTTTTTTTTTTTTTTTTTCCCATTTTAAATCTCTCATCTCTCAGATCAACACAAAACTTGCAAATCTCCTGGCACGGGAGCAGACGGAGGGGGGAGGAATTCGAGTTAAAAAGGCAATTTTCCCACCATCCAATTCCCAGCACTCTGTGTTTAAATGCTGGATTTGCTTAGAGTCACACAAAGAAACAGCTAAAACCACCCCAAATAAATAACAATAATTGCCAAACCCTCCAGGTTCTGCAGTTTACTCAACAGATGCTCCAGGTAACTCAATTTAGTGGCTCCAACGGGTGGAAGGGATTAATGCAGCTGCAGATTTAGCACAGTGGGGCCACCACAAAAACCCAATTTCTGCTCATGGATATTCTAATCAGGACCTTTTTCCCCGATAATTCAGCCACTTCACTCTTCCTACTATTATTTATTAATGGGGCAGCAGGAAAATTGTTCTTTGATTCAAACAGCAAGGAAATGGTGCAAGGAGGAGTAAATCACTCAGGATTTGCTCAATCCTTTCGCTGTTTCTATAAAACTGCCAATAAAGCCTCACTTTAAGGTTTTTTTCCTAAGATTTGAGGGGCCTTTCCTGGGCTGAGTTCTGGGATTTTGCTGCCACAACTCAAATTTCAGCCATAAGTTCCTCCCTTCCTCTGCTCCAGTGAGAGGATCACTCTAAAACTTCAATGATAAAAAAAAAAAAACCACCCCAAAAAGTCAAATTTCCTACACAAAATTTATTTTTGAGCTGTTCAAATTAGACCTGGCTTTAATTTGTTTGTATTTGCACAGAGCTGGGATTGCCTCACATTATTTAGAATCTAATTTAATGTCGATTATATTGATTATATTGTATAGGGGCATGGCCAAAGAGACCTGGTGGGGTTTGCCTCTTGTAAAATCCCTTTCCAGGATTCTCCTGTGACATCTGGGACAGCTGAAGAAATGCCAAAAAAAATTGTGAAAATTCATTGCTGGGGCTGTCAGAAAAGTGGAAAGTTTCCACCCATGACCTGGGGCTGGCACAGCTTTGGATCACCCAAAAACGAGGAGGTTTTGCCCAAATATTCTGGATTTTACACTTAAATAAAATGATTTTGTGTGGAAGGGAAAAGAAGGGAAAAGGGAAAAGGGAAAAGGGAAAAGGGAAAAGGGAAAAGGGAAAAGGGGAAGGGAAGGGAAGGGAAGGGAAGGGAAGGGAAGGGAAGGGAAGGGAAGGGAAGGGAAGGGAAGGGAAGGGAAGGGAAGGGAAGGGAAGGGAAGGGAAGGGAAGGGAAGGGAAGGGAAGGGAAGGGAAGGGAAGGGAAGGGGAGAGAGAAGAGAAGAGAGAAGAGAAGAGAAGAGAAGAGAAGAGAAGAGAAGAGAAGAGAAGAGAAGAGAAGAGAAGAGAAGAGAAGAGAAGAGAAGAGAAGAGAAGAGAAGAGAAGAGAAGAGAAGAGAAGAGAAGAGAAGAGAAGAGAAGAGAAGAGAAGAGAAGAGAGAAAAGTCCTTGAGGATTTTAGTGGGAGCCTGCATGGCCAGAAGAAGGGAAATCCAAGTATTAATTAACAGTTCCTCCAAAAAAGGCAATAAATGAAGATGATCAACCAGGATCTGGCTGGATCCTCATTTGTAGGGAAGATCATCCTGAGGTCACCCCACAAAAACATCTCTATCCTGACCTTCAGGGGCTGCCCCATGGTGGGAAGGGCTGGAAAATGGGAATTCTGACCATTTCAGGTCTCCCAGACAGCAAAACTACCCCAAATCCTTTTTTTAAAAATTTAATTTAATTTAATTTAATTTTATTTAATTTTATTTTATTTTGTATAACATACCAATATTGAATATAACATTTATACCAATATTTATTGTACCATTTACACAATATTAAATATTATATTTGTACCAATATTAAATATAACAGTTGCACAAATATTAAATAAAACATTTATACCGATATCAATGATACCATTTATCCCAACATGAAATACATTTACCAATATTAAATATAACACACAAATATTAAATAAAAAATTTATGCCAATAGTAAATATAACACTATATCAATATGAAATATTACTTTTGTACCAATATAAACTATACCACTTACACAGTATTAAAGATTATATTTGTACCAATATCAAATATAGCAGTACACAAATATTTAATATTACATTTTTTATTATTATTATTACCAATATTAATGATACCATTTATCCCAACATGAAATAGATTTACATCAATATTAAATTTAACACACCAATATGAAACATTTATATCAATATTAAATATAACACACCAGTATTAAATATAGCATTTATATCAATATTAAATTTAACACACCAATATGAAACATAACATTTATATCAATATTAAATATAACACACCAGTATTAAATATAGCATTTATATCAATATTAAATTTAACACACCAATATGAAACATAACATTTATATCAATATTAAATATAACACACCACTATTAAATAGAGCATTTATATCAATATTAAATTTAACACACCAATATGAAACATAACATTTATATCAATATTAAATTTAACACACCAGTATTAAATAGAGCATTTATACCAGCATGAAACACAAAATTTATATCAACTATAACACACCAATATTAAATATGACCTTTATACCAATATTAATTATACTATGAAGTACATTTACATCAATATTAAATATAACATTTATACCAATATTAATTACACCATTTACACCAATATTAATTACAACAATTATACAAATTTTAATTACACCAATATTAAATATAGCATTTATACCAATTTTACTTACACCATTTACACCAATAGAAAAACATTTATACCAATATTAAATTAAACATTTATACCAATATGAAATATATTTATTATTATTAAATATAACATTTATACCACTATTAAATGCAAATAGAAAAACCTTGGTTGTCCAAACAACATAAAATTGTCACGGTGATTTATTATTTCTATTCCTATCTGTAGGAACAGTGTGAATAAGCTCTGAATCTTCCTAAAATTTCCCTGCCTCTCTTTCCATCATCCCCAAAGAATCCCAAAATCTGAATTTCTGCCTTTCAGCATTGCTGCTTTTGCCCTGGCAGGGATTTTCAGTGTTGTTTTTCCAGAGGCAGCAAACTCTGGGATTGCCCTTTTCTCCCAGGATTCAGGAACAATTCCTTCCCTGAGGAATTCTGGGCTGGTTTCACACTCCCGGCCTTTCCCACCTTTTGGGAATGATTTTTGGGGCAGTTTTGGGGCAGGATTTGCCCTCCCACCCCCCCTAAATTTGCTTTTCCCTCCTTTTGAGCCTGCTCCGTTTGCACACCTGGTTTGGGGTCTGTTCCGCCTGGAAGAGAATTGGGATTGGAAAATTGGAAAAATCCTTGTTTGCATTGGAAATTTTGCTAATTAGCAACGTTCAGCTGTTCAAAAAGCAAACAGAGAGAAAAATCCACATATTAACCCCACTTGTTCACCTTACAAACCCATATTTTAACTCTTCGGCTCTTAAAAATCCATATTTTAACCCAGCTTTCACCTGTTATAATCCCATATTTTAACTCTGCTTTCACCTGTTATAATCCCATATTTTAACTCTGCTTTCACCCTTTATAAATCCACATTTAACTCTGATTTTCACCTCTCATAGACTCACACTTAACTCTGCTTTTCACCTCTTTAAAAATCCATATTTTAACCCAGCTTTCATCTGTTATAATCCCATATTTTAACTCTGCTTTCACCTCTTACAAATCCACATTTAACTCTGATTTTCACCTCTTACAAACCCATGTTTTAAATCTGCTTTCACCTGTTATAATCCCATATTTTAACTCTGCTTTCACCTCTTACAAACCCATATTTTAACTCTGCTTTTCACCTCTTCAAAATCCATATTTTGACGCTGTTTTCACCTTACAAATCCATATTTAGCCCTGCTTTTCACCTGTTATAAACCCACATTTTAACCCTGCTTTTCACCTCTCACAAACCACGTTTTGACTCTGTTTTCACCTTTTATAAACCACATTTTAATTCTGTTTTCAGCTCTGTTGGAGGTAAATACAGAAATTTGGACATGCTCAGGTAAATGCAGAAATTTGGGCAGTTATAGGTAAATACAGAAATTTGGGCACATCCAGGTAAATACAGAAATTTGGGCAGTTATAGGTAAATGCAGAAATTTGGGCACATCCAGGTAAATGCAGAAATTTGGGCAGCTCCAGGTAAATATAAAAATTCAGCCATGTCCAGGTAAATAAAAAAAATTGGCTTCATCCAGGTAAATACAAACATTGGGGCACATTCAAGTAAATGTAATAATTTAGGCACATCCTGGTAAATACAGAGATTTGAGCATGTCCAGGTAAATACAGAAATTTGGGCAATTCCAGGTAAATACCGAAATTTGGACATGCTCAGGTAAATACAGAAATTTGGGCACATCCGGGTAAATACAGAAATTTGGGCAATTCCAGGTAAATACAGAAATTTGGACATGCTCAGGTAAATGCAGAAATTTGGGCACATCTGGGTAAATACAGAAATTTGGGCATATCCAGGTAAATACAGAAATTTGGACATGCTCAGTTAAATGCAGAAATTTGAGCATGTCCAGGTAAATAAAAAAAATTTGGCTTCATCCAACATAAAAACATTGGGGCACATTCAAGTAAATGTAATAATTTAGGCACATCCAGGTAAATGCAGAAATTTGAGCATGTCCAGGTAAATGCAGAAATTTGGGCAGCTCCAGGTAAATACAGAAATTTGGGCAGTTATAGGTAAATGCAGAAATTTGGACATGCTCAGGTAAATACAGAAATTTGGGCAGTTATAGGTAAATACAGAAATTTGGGCAGTTATAGGTAAATGCAGAAATTTGGGCACATCCGGGGAAATACAGAAATTTGGGCACATCCAGGTAAATACAGAAATTTGGACATGCTCAGGTAAATGCAGAAATTTGGGCAGCTCCAGGTAAATACAGAAATTTGGACATGCTCAGGTAAATGCAGAAATTTGAGCATGTCCAGGTAAATGCAGAAATTTGGGCAGCTCCAGGTAAATGCAGAAATTTGGGCAGTTATAGGTAAATGCAGAAATTTGAGCATGTCCAGGTAAATAAAAAAAATTTGGTTTCATCCAGGTAAATACAAACATTGGGGCACATTCAAGTAAATGTAATAACTTAGGCACATCCTGGTAAATGCAGAAATTTGAGCATGTCCAGGTAAATACAGAAATTTGGACATGCTCAGGTAAATGCAGAAATTTGGGCACATCCAGGTAAATACAGAAATTTGGACATGCTCAGGTAAATGCAGAAATTTGGGCAGTTC
The DNA here is from genome assembly GCF_012460135.2 of Molothrus ater. Classification (NCBI taxonomy): domain Eukaryota; kingdom Metazoa; phylum Chordata; class Aves; order Passeriformes; family Icteridae; genus Molothrus; species Molothrus ater. The sequence goes on from NC_050501.2 coordinate 1,583,143, forward strand.
CAGGTAAATGCAGAAATTTGGGCACATCCGGGTAAATACAGAAATTTGGGCAGTTCCAGGTAAATACAGAAATTTGGGCAGCTCCAGGTAAATGCAGAAATTTGGACATGCTCAGTTAAATGCAGAAATTTGGACATGCTCAGGTAAATACAGAAATTTGGGCAGTTCCAGGTAAATACAGAAATTTGGGCATGTCCAGGTAAATGCAGAAATTTGGGCACATCCGGGTAAATAAAGAAATTTGGGCAATTCCAGGTAAATACAGAAATTTGGACATGCTCAGGTAAATACAGAAATTTGGGCAGTTCCAGGTAAATACAGAAATTTGGGCACATCCGGGTAAATACAGAAATTTGGGCAGTTCCAGGTAAATACAGAAATTTGGGCAGTTCCAGGTAAATACAGAAATTTGGGCAGCTCCAGATAAATACAGAAATTTGGGCACATCCATCTGGAAATTTCCCTTTTCCAGCCCCTCTGTGCCTCACCCCCTCAGCTGCTGCTCCCAGCTGTCCTCACTCTACATCTCATTATTTGCCAGCCCCAACTCCAATTTTTGCCTTTCCCCACATCTGGAATTTTACTCTGGGAAGGTTGGAGAGCAGGAGTTGTCCCAGCTGTGCCGCCTCTCCCTGGTTTTTCCCCCTTATCCGGGGGAAATTTTGCTGTTCAGCCCCAAACCCCCTTCCTCTGATCCCTTCAAATCGCTTTTTTTCTCTCCTGATTTTTGGCTTTCGCTTCCTCCATCTCCTTTCCCAGGTGAGCCACGGTTGGTTCAATTCCCCTGCCAGCCCAGAGCACCAAATCTCACTGAAAAAAAAAAAAAAAATTGCTCTTAATTCAGATTTCCATGAGTTTAGGAGCTCTGCCCTGCAAATATCCGGGCGGGCTTTGAACATTTCTCCTCTATTTGAACCCACACAAAAAAAGGAAAAAAAAAAAAAAAAAAAAAAAAAAAAAAAAAAAAAAAAAAAAAAGAAAAAAAAGAAAAAAAAAGAGGGAAAAAAAGAAAAAAAAAATCCCAACTAAAGTCCTCGCCAGTATCAGGAAGGGCTTTGTGCTGCTTTGTGAGGCCTGATTAGCACTTGGAATGTGCCCACATCAGATGGCGGCGGAGCGGGAGGCTTCCTTTAACCCCTGCGCTGCCGCAGCGCATCCCGCGTGTCCCGGGATGACTCCGGGCAGCGGCGCCAGAATCCCCGGAGGCCCCGGAGCTCCCAGCGCAGGGCGCAGGGTCCGCGCTCAGCCCCGGCGCGGCCGGCGAGGCTTTTGCTTTTATATTCATTTTATAGAGAATATTTTTCTTTTTTTTTATTCTAATTCCAGCGTGAAGTATCCTTGTTTAAAACGTCTTTGTGCGCCGCTAAACATTTTTTGCATTAATTCCAGTGTTAAATCTCTTTTTTTTCCTGTGTCTTTGTGTACCTGTACACATTTTTACATTGATTCCAGTATTAAATATCTTTTTTTTGTATGTCTTTGTGCACCTCTAAACATTTTTACATTACTTCCAGTATTAAATATTTTTTCTATGTCTTTGTACACCTCTAAACATTTTTACATTACTTCCAGTATTAAATATTTTTTCTATGTCTTTGTGCACCTGTACATATTTTTACATTAATTCCAGTATTAAATATTTTTTTTCTATGTCTTTGTGCACCTCTAAACATTTTTACATTACTTCCAGTATTAATTTTTTTTTTCTGTCTTTGTGTACCTGTACACATTTTTACATTAATTCCAGTATTAAATATTTTTTCTATGTCTTTGTGCACCTGTACACATTTTTACATAATTCCAGTATTAAATATTTTTTCTATGTCTTTGTGCACCTGTACATATTTTTACATTAATTCCAGTATTAAATATCTTTTTTTTTGTATGTCTTTGTGCACCTCTAAACATTTTTATGAAATTCCAGTATTAAATATATTTTTTGTATGTCTTTGTACACCTCTAAACATTTTTACATAATTCCAGTATTAAATATTTTTTCTATGTCCTTGTGCACCTCGAAACATTTTTACATACTTCCAGTATTAAATATTTTTTCTATGTCTTTGTGCACCTGTACATATTTTTACATAATTCCAGTATTAAATATCTTTTTTTTATGTCTTTGTGCACCTCTAAACATTTTTATGAAATTCCAGTATTAAATACCTTTTTTTGTGTCCTTGTGCATATCTAAACATTCTTACATCTATTTCAGTATTAGCTCTCTCTTTTTAATGTCTTTTTGTACATCCAAACATTTTTGCATTAATTCCAGTATTAAATATCTTTTTGTTGTATGTCTTCATGAACCTGTAAACATTTTTACATTCATTCCAGTGTTAAATCTCTTTTTTTTCTATTTCTTTGTGAACCTCTAGACATTTTTGCACTTACTCCAGTATTAGTTCTCTTTTTTTATAATGTTCTTTATGCACATCAAAACATTTTTGCATGAATTCCAGTATTAAATCTCCTTTTTTTCTAATTCCAGCATTAAGTATCTTTGTTTAAAATGTCTTTGTGCACCTCTGAACATTTTTGCATTAATTCCAGTATTAAATCTCTTTTTTTTTGTATGTCTTTGTGAACCTGTAAACATTTTTACATTAGTTGCAGTGTTAAATCTCTTTTTTTTCTATTTCTTTGTGAACCTGTGAACATTTTTGCATTTATTCCAGTATTAGCCCTCTTTTTTCCAATGTCCTTATGCACATCTAAACATTTTTGCGTGAATTCCAGTATTAAATCCCTTTTTTTTCAGTGTCTTTGTCTACCTGTAAACATTTTTACTTTCATTCCAGTATTAAATCTCTCTTTTTTTGGTATGTCTTTGTGAACCTCTAAACATTTTTGCATTTATTCCAGTTTTAGTTATCTTTTTTCCAATGTCCTTATGCACATCTAAACATTTTTGCATTAATTCCAGTATTAAATATCTTTTTTTTTCGATGTCTTTGTGCACCTCTAAACATTCTTACATCTATTCCAGTATTAGCTCTGTTTTTTCAATATCTTTATGCACATCTAAACATTTTTGCTTTAATTCCGGTATTAAATCTATTTTTTCAATGTCTTTGTGCACATCTAAATGTTCTTGCATTAATTCCGGTATTATCTCTTTTTTGTATGTTTTTATGCACCCCTAAACATTTTTACATGAATTCCAGCATTAAATCTTTTTTTTTTAAATTGTCTTTGTGCTCACCTAGGGATGGGACAGGGAGTTTAAATCTCCTGGCCTGGTGATGGCAGGATGGAAATTGCTGCTTCCCTGCTGAATTCAGGATTTTCTGAGTAGGAAAAACCCCTCTGGATATTCCAGTTAATTCCCTTCAGGGTTTTTAGGCTGGCATTTAAACCCCACTTTGCTCCAAATCCCCAGGGAATTGCTCTGTGCCTTGCACAGGGCAGGGCTCAGCCTTTGGCACACCTTGGGCATTCCTGGCACACCCACAAGGCATTCCCAGAGGGAAACATTTCTGGGAATGCCAGGAAGGGATCTGGCCCTGAGCCAGGCCCTGCTGGGCCTTGCGTTTCCTGGATGTTGGGTTTTCCTGATTGTTGGGTTTTCCTGGATATTTGGTTTTCCTGGGTGTTTGGTTTTCCTGGACGTTGGTTTTTTCTGGGTGCTGGATGCTCCTGGATGTTGGGTTTTCCTGATTATTGGCTTTTCCCAGATATTTGGTTTTCCCAGGTGTTGGGTTTTCCCGGGCGTTGGATTTTCCTGGATGTTTGTTTTTGCTGGATGTTGGGTCTTCCTGGATGTTTGGTTTCCTGGGCATTGTGTTTTCCTGATTATTGGGTTTTCCTGGATGTTGGGTTTTCCTGGATGTTGAGTTTTCCTGGATGTTGGGTTTTCCTGGATGTTGGGTTTTCCCGGATATTTGGTTTTCCCGGGTGTTGGGTTTTCCTGGGCGTTGGGTTTTCCCGGGCGTTGGGTTTTCCTGGATGTTTGTTTTTGCTGGATGTTGGGTCTTCCTGGATGTTTGGTTTCCTGGGCATTGTGTTTTCCTGATTATTGGGTTTTCCTGGATGTTGGGTTTTCCTGGATGTTGGGTTTTCTTGGAGGTTGGGTTTTCCTGGATGTTTGGTTTTCCTGGGTTTTGGGTTTTCCTGGGCATTGTGTTTTCCTGAGAACTGGGTTTTCCTGAGTTTTGGGTTTTCCTGGAAGTTGGGTTTTTCTGGGTGTTGCATTCTCCTGAATGCTGGGGTTTTTTTGGGTGTTGGGTTTTCCTGGATGTTTGGTTTTCCCGGATGTTGTGGTTTCCTGGGTTTTGGGTTTTCCTGGGTTTTGGGTTTTCCTAGGTGTTAGGTTTTCCTGGATGTTGGGTTTTCCTGGGATTTGGGTTTTCCTGATTATTGGGTTTTTCTGGGTGTTTTCCTGGGTGCTGGGCTTTTCTAGGTGCTGTGTATTCCTGGGCATGGGGTTTTCCTGGGCATTGGTTGGGTTTTCTGGGTGCTGGGTTTTCCTGGATGTTGGGTCTTCCTGGATGTTTGTTTTCCTGGGCATTGTGTTTTCCTGATTGTTGGGTTTTTCTGGGTGCTGGGTGTTCCTGAGTATTGGGTTTTCCTGGATGTTGGGTTTTCCTGGATGTTTGGTTTTCCTGGGTTTTGGGTTTTCCTGGGCATTGTGTTTTCCTGAGAACTGGGTTTTCCTGGATTTTGGGTTTTCCTGGATGTTGGGTTTTCCTGATTATTGGGTTTTCCTGGGTGCTGGGTGTTCCTGAGCATTGGGGTTTCCTGGGTTTTGGGTTTTCCTGGAAGTTGGGTTTTCCTGAGTGTTGCATTCTCCTGAGTGCTGGGGTTTTTTTGGGTGTTTGGTTTTCCTGGATGTTGGGTTTTCCTGGGATTTGGGTTTTCCTGGGTGTTGGGTTTCCCTGGGATTTGGGTTTTTCTGGAAGTTTGCTTTTCCTGGATGTTAGGTTTTCCTGGATGTTGGGTTTTCCTGGGATTTGGGTTTTCCTGATTATTGGGTTTTTCTGGGTTTTTTCCTGAGTGCTGGGCTTTTCTGGATGCTGTGTATTCCTGGGCATAGGGTTTTCCTGGGCATTGGTTGGGTTTTCTGGGTGCTGGGTTTTCCTGGATGTTGAGTTTTCCTGGGTGTTGGGTTTTCCTGGGATTTGGGTGTTTTCTGGAAGTTTGCTTTTCCTGGATGTTAGGTTTTCCTGGGTATTGGGTTTTCCTGGGATTTGGGTTTTCCTGAGTGCTGGGCTTTTCTGGGTGCTGTGTGTTCCTGGGCATGGGGTTTTCCTGGGCATTGGTTGGGTTTTCTGGGTGCTGGGCTTTTTCCTGGATGTTGAGTTTTCCTGAGTGTTGGATTTTCCTGGGCCTTGGGTTTTTCTGAATGTTGGCTGTTCCTGGGTGTTGGGTTTTCCTGGATGTTTGGTTTTCCTGGGTTTTGGGTTTTCCTGGGCATTGTGTTTTCCTGAGAACTGGGTTTTCCTGGATTTTGGGTTTTCCTGGGCATTGTGTTTTCCTGAGAACTGGGTTTTCCTGGATATTTGGTTTTCCTAGGTGTTTGGTTTTCCTGAGTATTGAGTTTTTCTGGGATTTGGGTTTTGCTCAGTGCTGGATCTTCCTGGTCATTGGGCTTTCCTGATAATTGGGTTTTCCTGGATGTTGAGTGTTCCTGGGCATTGGGTTTTCCTGATTATTGGATTTTCCCGGGTTTTGGGTTTTCCTGGGCATTGGGTTTTCCTGGATGTTTGGTTTTCCCAATTATTGGATTTTCCTGGGTTTTGGGTTTTCCTGGGCACTGGGTTTTCCAGGGCGTTGGGTTTTCCTGGGCACTGGGTTTTCCAGGGCGTTGGGTTTTCCTGGCTGTGGAAAACACTTTGCCGTGTTTATGGAGCAATCACCACGACAATTTAAGCAAAAGCTGAAGGTTCATTCCTTGCCCCACACTCTGATCCCTCTCTGGATGTCGTGGCCCGTCCAGGACGTGCCCAAATCCCAGGGATCCCTGGCTGGGATGAGAGGAGCGGGGTGTGCCCCCTGTGACCCCAGCCAAGGCTCCTGCTGGCCTCCCCTCCAGGCTGATCCCCAAACCCACAGGAACCCTTTGTTTTCCCTGCATCCCTCGGCCCAAACCTCGGGAGGGAGTTTTTGTCTGGAAGGGAGCAGTGATTTGTCATTTGCATAACTTCGCTTTCTTTGCTCCCGCAAGTCCGAACAGATCCCTCCCCCTCCCCTTCCCTCTCCTGAGACATCTGTTCCTGTTTTGTCCCTACCAAATTTCTTGTTTTGTCCCTACCAAATTTCCAGGCTGGTGCACAAGGTCCTGAAGCCCCCAGAGCATTCCCAGGAAAAAATTGGGAATCCAGGAGTGCGACCTCATCCCACCAGCCCTGTCCAGGCTCCCAGCACCAGTTTGGGGTCAGATTTTCTGCTGCTCCTTTTGATTTTGGTTAATAATGGCCAAAAATGGAGCTCGGGGGCCTCCTCCTCCTTCCTCCCTCTTTGTTCTCCTTGTGGAAAGTTGAAGCTCCCGTTGGAATGTCAGGGGTTATCTGGGATTTATTCCCAGCTCTGTACAGGAGGAGGAGGAGGAGGTTTCTGAAGGGAAGGAATGAGCCCAGCGAGCGTGGCCTGCCCCGGGATTTATGCAAATCTGGGTATTTTTATGCCAATTTCGAGTCAACTGCCTGTCTTGTTAGGGGAAAAGTGGCAAGTCTGGCGGTGAGCCAGAGCTCCGGGCTCATTCCCTCCCTTCCCCGATCGGTTTGTTGGGAAGAGGCTCTGATGGATGCAGGGCTGGGGGGAATCGCTGATTTAGGGCTCCAGACTGCTGCTCCTGGGCTGGGAGGTGAAACCCCAGGCTGGGAATGATTCCCTCACCCCAAGTTTCCCCTCTGGAAGGTTCCTCTTGCCTCTGCCTCTCACGATGTCCAGGATTGTGGAGATTTCTTCCCGGCTGGAATTACCCCTGGAATTGCCTCTCCCAGCCCCACCCTGGCCAAACCATTCCTGGACATCCCCCTTAGGAACTTTTCCCATCTCCCATCCTCGTGGCATCCATCGGGAATGGGAAAAGCCAAGAATTTCCAGGAGATGAAACCCCAGGCCAGGGGATGATTCCTTTTCCCTCTGGAAGGTTTCTCTTGGCTCTGCCTCTTGGGACGTCCAGGATTCTTTTCCTGGCTGGAATTACTGCAGCCTGGACGGGCAGAGCTGCCTCTTCCAGCCTCACCCTGCCCAAATAATTTCTGGGACATCCCCCCTAAAAACGTTTTGTAGGACGGGATCCTTGTGACATCCATTGGGAAGAGGAACAGCCATGAAATCCCCAGGCCAGGAGATGAAACCCCAGGCTCAGGATGATTCCCTCATCCCACATTCCCCTCTGGAAGGTTCCTCTTGGCTCTGTCCCTTGGGATGTCCTGGATTCCCTTCCCAGCCATGAGCTGAAAGCCCAAGCTTGGGATGATTCCCTCATCCCAAATTTCCCCTGTGGAAGGTTCCTCTTGGCTCTGCCTCTCACAATGTCCAGAATTTGTTTCCTGGCTGGAATTACTGCAGGGCTGGAAGGGCAGAGCTGCCTCTCCCAGCCCCACCCTGCCCAAACCATTCCTGGACATTCCCTGAGCAGCTTTTCCCATCTCCCATCCTTGTGACATCCATCAGGAAGAGGAACAGCCAAGAAATTTCCAGGAGATGAAACCCCAGGCCAGGGGATGATCCAGATTTCTGCATTTCCCCTCTGGAAGGTTCCTCTTGGCTCTGCCCCTTGGGATGTCCAGGATTCTCTTCCCAGCCGGGAGCTGAAAGCCCAGGCTCAGGATGATTCCCTCATCCCAAATTTCCCCTCTGGAAGGTTCCTCTTGGCTCTGCCCCTTGGGATCTCCAGGATTCTCTTCCCAGCTGGAATTACCCCAGGGCTGCCTCTCCCAGCCCCACCTGCCCAAACCATTCCTGGACGTCCCCCTAGGAACTTTTTTAGAATGGGATCCTGGTGACATCCATCGGGAAGATGAACAGCCAAGAAATCCCCAGGCTAGAAGATGAAAGCCCAGGCCTGGGATGATTCCTGATTTCCCCTCTGGAAGGTTCCTCTTGGCTCTGCCCCTTGGGATATCCTGGATTTGCTTCCCAGCTGGAATTACTGCAGGGCTGGAAGGGCGGAGCTGCCTCTCCCAGCCCCACCCTGCCTGAACCACTCCTGAATATCCCCCCTAGAAACTTTTGCTGTCTCCCATCCTGGTGACATCCATCGGGAAGAGGAACAGCCAAGAAATCCCCAGGCTAGAAGATGAAACCCCAGGCTTGGGATGATTCTCTTGGCTCTGCCCCTTGGGATGTCTTGGATTCTCTTTCCAGCCAGGAGCTGAAAGCCCAGGCTCAGGATGATTCCCTCATCCCAAATTTCCCCTCTGGAAGGTTCCTCTTGGCTCTGCCCCTTGGGATGTCCAGGATTCTCTTCCCAGCTGGAATTACCCCAGGGCTGCCTCTCCCAGCCCCACCTGCCCGAATCATTCCTGGACATTCCCTGAGCAGCTTTTCCCCTCTCCCATCCTTGTGACATCCATTGGGAATGGGAGCAGCCAAGAATCGCCAGGAACGCCTCAGGAAGCCACGGAAGATGTGTGAAGTTGGAAGCCCTGCAGCTGTTCCAGAGACGTGGAAAAAAACCCCCAAAACTTCCCATAAACATTTGGGGCTTTCAGTGAGACTTAAAAATTCTAAAATAGAAATAATTAAATGCAAAAAATTACTGCTGGGGGCCTTTGTTTAATTGGAAATTCTGGAATTCTCTTTCAAGTCAGCCTTTGAATAATTTTTTTTTTTTTTAAAGAAGTGCAGTGGGAGGCTGTGAGAGCAGGACCTGTTTGAGGCTGAGGGGTTTTAAAGGGGTTTTTTAAGTGATAAGAGTTATCTGCAGCACTGGCAGCAGCTCGGGCCCGCTGCTGGGATACACGGAATGTAAACCAGGAGAGAGCAGGGATAGGTGGGGTTTTGGGAATTGGGAATTGTTCCCTGGGAGGGTGGGGATGGAATTCCCAGAACAGGGAATTGAATTGTGGCTGCCCTTCAATCCCTGGAAGTGTCCAAGGTCAGATTTGGACAATCTGGGATGGTGGAAGATGTCCCTGGGGTGGAATAAATGGAATTTAAGGTCTTTCCCAACCCATGATTCCATGATTCCCTGATATTTGGATAGCTCTAATTAAATCTTTGGCCCAGTAAACAAAGAAAACCCTTATTTTATTTCCTTTTTTTTTTTTTTTCTCAGAGCCCATTCTCCAAACGTTTTGCCACTCAAAAATTTGGGGAGTTTATTTTTTGGTTTGTTTTATTTGGATTTCTCTGTGCAAAGCTGGAGAAGAATTCCAAAACCAGGAGAGTTTGTTCCAGCCAGAATTGAAAACACGCGGGGAAGGACGGACTCTGCCACCTCACAGGCCTCGGATTTAAACCTTCAAAGCCATTTTTTCACCTAAAAATCTTTGAAAATTCCTGTGGAATCGGGACCTTAACTCCTCATTTCCACGGTGCTTTGATATCTAAATTTCCGAGGTATTTTTAAATCTCCTGTGAGGAGCTTTACAGGCATCTCGAGGCACATAAATGTGCTGAAAAATCAGATGTTGAACTGGAAGTTTCAGCTTACAAACTCTATTTATTGCACCTCGTGGTGGAGGTGCTTGGTTTTATACACAAAATGTGCTTGGATAATTCACTCTTTGTGTCTTTACAGCATATTTGAGAGTTTTAATGAAATGACAAGCAAGAAATATGTTTTTTTAAATATAAATCCAACCAAATTCCAATTTCAGCTGGAAGACAGATTCTCAAAAATTATTAAACAGCAAATGGAAGCTGTTCTGTGTTTTTTAGAATAATAAAAGCAGAAAAAAAAAATAAATTCGGGCTTCAAATACAACTTCTGACTCAGAGAATCTGGGTTATAATCACTGACAACACTTTGAGAGTATTTTGTGTTCTCTAGGCAGCAAAAACTCCCAAATGTAGCCTAAATTAATTTATATTCAGCTTTCCAGCAGCTAAGAAGCATCAGGAATGAGATAAAATCAATTTTTAAAATGAAAGTTTCTTGTGGTTTTTTGTTCTGCTCAGAACCGTGGTGTTAATTAAGTTCCTGCTCTGAATTTGGGATAAATGAAAGCGCAGGGAAGGGAATTCCTGCCCAAGTTTCAGTTCTGTGGGATAAAATCCTGGGGTTGTGCTAACAAAGCACAACAATCCCAAAAAACCAGAGGAAAAAAGTAAACAAAAATGATAATTTAGGGCTCATTATCCAGGAAATGACGGAGACCAAGGAGTCCAGGCTTTGGGACCAGAGGAGAGATCCAAGCTGGAAATCCTTTGCCAGCCAGAACTGAGGTTTTATTCCTGCTTTTCCCACATTTCAGGTGAGATTCCTGTGTTCGAGTGATGTGGTAGAAACTCAAACTTTGGTCAAATAATTTGGTGAAAACCCCAAGTTTTTGGGAAAATAATTTGATAAAAGCCAAAAGTTTTGCGAAAATATTTTGGTAAAAGCTCAAGGTTTTAAAATAATTGAAGGGCACTTGGATCTGTCATGGAGAGGTATTTGTGATAAACCAGGAGCAATTTAAAGCAGGAATTTTATTAAATCATTCACGGAATTTCATCAGAAAATGATCCCTGGGTCAGATTTCTGGGGTTCAGCCCTGGCCCTCTCTTCCTCTTCCCTGAAATTTTGGGGGTGAGTCCTGGGGGATCCAGAGCTCTTGCCCCCGCCTTGGTTCCAATCCCTTGGTGAAATTTGGATTATCCTGGTGTGGGGAAGGTGAGATCTGCAGTGGAGATATGGAAACCTCAGGGAAAAAAGTCCTGAAGGGATTTTCCTGGCAGCAGCAGGAGCCAGGGGGGTGGGAGACGATCCTGGAATTCCTGGGAGGAGCAGGATGGGTCATCCCAAAAAGTGCAGGGTCATGGGAGATGCTCCAAGAATTCCTGGGAGCAGGATCAGCCCTCCCAGAAATTGCAGAATCGTGGAAGATATTCCTGGAATTCCTGGGAGCAGGATGGGTCATCCCAGAAAATCTAGGAAAGTGGGAGATGATCCTGGAATTCCTGGGAGCAGGATGGAACCGCCCAGAAAATGCAGCATAGTGGGAGATGCCCCAGGAATTCCTGATAGCAGGGTGGATCCTCTCAGAAAGTGCAGGATCATGGAAGATGGTTCTGGAATTCCTGGGAGCAGGATGGGTCATCCCAGAAAATCCAGCAAAGTGGGAGATGATCCTGGAATTCCTGGGAGGAGCAGGATGGAACCGCCCAGAAAATGCAGAATCATAGAAGACGGCTCTGGAATTCCTGGGAGCAGGATGGGTCATCCCAGAAAGTGCAGAATCATGGGAGATGCTCCAGGAATTCCTGGGAGCAGGGTGGATCCTCTCAGAAAGTGCAGGAAGTCATGGAAGATGGTTCTGGAATTCCTGGGAGTAGGATGGGTCATCCCAGCATTTCTTTCCAGCCCCACTTCTCTGCCTCCTGATCCAGTGGGTGCTTGGAGATTTCACAGGAAATTTCTGGGATGCCACAAGCATAAAATTCCTGCTTTTTTTTCAGGACCAGAGCTCCAGCCCACCCAGCTCCTGCAATTCCACAGGCAGAGAATTCCCAGTTTGGTCAGGACCCTTCTCCCTCTGCCCCATCCATCCCTCGGGAGTGCTGGGCACAGCTCAGCTCCATCCCAGCCAGCCCCGGCTGGGAGCTGGGCTTTGCTCTTTGTTGGGGAAGCTGAACCAGGAAAGCCTTATAAATGTGATTGTCTGGCAAAAGATTCTGAGAATATGGAAACTCTAAGTGAGATTGAAATGAAAGCAAGCTTTGAGATCCCTCAGTTCCTGAACAACTGGAAAACAATGGCATGGCCAGCTGAAGGTGATCCCCTTTTGATCAAACAATCCCCTCTGCTTGCAGACAGGCCCAAGGCTCAGAGCAGACCCTGCCAGCTTGGCAGAAGGGGCCCAAAGAGGAGTTTGTAGGGTTAAAAATGTAACCCAGTGTGGTAATGGAATGATTCTTATAGGCTGTATGGAAATGCTGTAGGATTTGTATCTTGGACTAGATTAGTGAGAATTAGAATATTCAAACAGGAGATGATTTATGGTGTTGTAATGGGAACCTCGTGCTCTTAGCTCTTGCCTTTTACTCTCTTACCCCTTTTACTCTCTCCCCCTCTCTTCTCTCAGGCCTGCTCTGAGCTGTGGCTGGCAGCTCCCAGCAGGGCCCTGCACCCAGGCCCTTTGCAATGAACCCCAAGTTCCAGCCCTGGCTGCAGAGATCTCTGCTCTCCATCCATCCTGACTGTGTTACCCCCGATGCTCCCACACTCTTCCTCCCCCTTTTTCCTCTGCCTCCCTTTTCCCAGGAAAGCGTTCCCTGCTGTTCCTTTGTGTGGCTGGCAGCAGCTGCAGCTGGTTCCTCTCTTTCCTGTGAAATATTCCTGATTTCCCAAAGATGTGGCCCTGGTCTTGTGGAAGGGGTTAAATTAAAACCAGGCTTAGCCCTTTTCCTGTGTCTTGCACAGCAAAGGAGGGAAAACCACATTTCCTCACTTTGAAAATGAGCTCCTGGCCATGCTGGGATCCTGTTTTCTGGGGAAATCTGGATGCCCTGCAGGGAAGCTGTTCCCATTAAAGCAAATCCAGCTGCCAGGAGCCCTTGGAGCTGTGCCAGGCCCGGGCAGGACAGCCCTGGGCTGGCTCTGCCACACCTCATAACCCCCTGCTCCTGCAGCATCCTCACCTTCCATCCCACATTCCTGAGCATTCCCTTGGATTCCTGGCCACAGGGAGGAGGGGGGTGCTGGAGCCCTGGGTACAGAGAGTTCCAGACTTTCTGTGCTGCCAGGCACTGACCCCCAGAGAACACTGCACTGACCTGAGGCCGTGGAGAAGCTTCCAGAATGGAATGACAGAGCTGGGATTGTGGGTGTGGAGTTTGGATAGAAGTGTGTGAGATCACAGGGTGGAAACTCAGAGTTTGGGGTTTAGAATACAGGAATAGATATGGAGCAAGATGGAGGTTTTGGGGTGGAAGCTTCTCCTTCTCCTTCTCCTTCTCCTTCTCCTTCTCCTTCTCCTTCTCCTTCTCCTTCTCCTTCTCCTTCTCCTTCTCCTTCTCCTTCTCCTTCTCCTTCTCCTTCTCCTTCTCCTTCTCCTTCTCCTTCTCCTTCTCCTTCTCCTTCTCCTTCTCCTTCTCCTTCTCCTTCTCCTTCTCCTCCATGGGTTTGGGTGGTTTTGTGTAATTGGATAAAAAGTCCCCATTGAAGGCCATGGGTGGTTGGTTATTGGGTTAAAAGTGAAAATAATTCAGGTGTCATTTCTTAATTGGACAGTTTATCCTTAAAAGGCCTTGTAGAGAGAGACAGGGCTCCATTTTCAGAGTGTGAGAGTGAAGTGCTGCAGAACTCAGGGTTTGTGGGACTGTGACAGAGATAAGAGCTAACAAACATCTGAGTCCAAATGAGAAATACCACATTTAATCCCAACCCTGGCAAAGAAAGAAGCAAAGACTTGACAGGGGGAAAATATTCCAGTGGGGACTGGAAAGAAACTCAAGTCCATCCTGCCTGGCTGGGAGTGGAGATGAAACAGAGATTTCCCCAGGTGGACGGGCAGCAGTGACTTTTTCTGCAGCTCTTTCCCTCTGCTTTCCATCCCTTCTCCAGCCTGGAATCACCCCAAGGCAGGACAGGACACTTTAAATTCCCATTTTTATAGGAAAGCCAGGTTTCTGGGATTTTTGAGGCTCTGTTATTGCTGGGTTGGTGATGAGGAACTACTGGGTGTAATTAAGACTTGAATAATGGTTGGGGTGGAGGGAGGGGGAAAAATACTCCAGCAGGAGCTGGGACAGCTGTGAACACCTGGAATTCAGTGTTGGAAGTGCTGGGGAATGGGACTGGACAACTCCTGGGTGTGGCCCAAGCTCCTGGGCCTTATCTGGGGCTGGAAGGGAGACAAGGCTGGTGGAAGGGATAAGTGCTGTCCCCAAAATCCTTCATGGCATGGGGACTTTTTTATTTTTCCCAGTGGAAATGGGAATTTGGGTTTATTCCAGATCAATCCTGGCTCCTGGCAGGATGATACTGAAGGTCTCCAAACCCTGCTGACCAAATCGAGGTCCAGTAATTATTCCATTTTTTTTTTCTCCCCAAAAAACCCTAAATCGATGACAGGATAAAGCATCACCAACAGTTAAATAATGATGAGCAAAGATTTCCCAGTTCAGGTTGGGAGAGATCTTCAATCCCATCCCATTCCACCCCTTCCATGGCCAGGGACACCTCCCACTATCTATTAATTGGCTGCTCCAATTAATTGGAGGAATTGATGGAGAACCTCCCACCAGCCAGACTTTGTGCTGACATTGCTTAACAATCCAATTAAAAAAAAAAAAAAAAGAGAAAATTAAAACCAGCATAAAGAAACATTCCTAAAGTTCATTAATAAAAAAGGGATGGATCATTAAGGCCCCGTTCCTGGAGGAGAAGCTCCCACTTTCAGGAACACAGCAGGAAAAGAGGGAATTCTGTGTTTCTTCTCTCACACCTCCTGGTAAATTAAAATTTGGGAGCCCTGCAGATCTCTGGGCTTCTGGGAGCACAAAGAGGCTGAAAAATGGTTATTTCAGCTGAGGAGAAACGCTGCAGGTTGGAAATGAAAACATTTCCTCTGTGGTTTGCACGGAACCTGGAACTGATGTTCCTCCTGACATCCATAAAAGCCCAGCCTCTGATTCCTGTATTTAAACAGCCAGATTAAAAATGGAGCAGTTTAATTAAATTTCTCTCCTAAATGGGGAATTTCTGGGTTTTCTTGAGGAGTACAAGCTACAGAGCCAGATCTGCACCTCCCTGGGCTGGTTCTGGCTTGTTCCAGGAGGTTCTGGTGTGGGATTTGGGGAATGAGGTTCAAACCATGCCTGTGGCCTCATTCCTCACCTCAGGAACAGCTGGGAAACTTCAATTTGTCCTCACACACTGACAAACCACATAAAACCCAACAGTTTCCACGCGGATTTTAAAAGGAATTAAGGATTTTTAAAATTCTGTTCATTTTAAATTCTATTATTTCTATTAATCCCTCTATTAACGTTTGACCATCCTGCTGTGTCAGGTTCTCCCAGCTGAGCATCTTCCAAATGCCCAAAAAATTCCAGTTGTTGCCCCAAATTTCCTGATTGGAAAATTCCAAATGATCCAATTTGGAACAGGATCTTGGCCGATGTTCAAATCTCCCTGTGGTACCATCACATTTTGTGTCCCACCTGGAGGCTCCTCCATGGGAAAAAATCTCCAGGTTTGTGTTCAAAAGAGGGCGGGGAAAATGCCCTGAGCAGCAGATCCTGGTTTTTCTGTCCAAAAATGGTTGGAATTTGGGGAAATTGGACACAATGTGGGTTAAAAGAGATGGGATTTTAATGAGGTGAGGTCTGATAGAGACTCTGAAAAATCCTGGGGAATCAAACATCTGCAACAGCTTTGTTAGTGCAGGGCTGATGGTGTTGGACCTCAGAGTGGGGATTCCTGGGAGAAATTTCCCTCAAAGTTCCTGAAAAACATCAGGAATTCATCATTCCTGCAGGCTGGGGAGGGGTTTTATTCCCTTTTTTAAGACTCCAGCCCTGGTTTCAGCTCAGCTTTTCCTCAGAGGAAGAAAGAGACCAGAATCAAGGGGGGATCCAAGGAAGGAACCCAAACCCAAGGGGGGATCTCGAGCAGGGAACCCCAAACCCAAAGGGGGATCCCAATGAGGGAAACCCAACCCAAAAGGGGATCTCGAGCAGGGAACCCCAAACCCAAAGGGGGATCCCAATGAGGGAAACCCAAACCCAAAAGGGGATCCCAATGAAGGAACCCAAACCAAAAGGGGGATCCAAGGAAGGAACCCAAACCCAAGGGGGGATCTCAAGCAGGGAACCCAAACCCAAAGGGGGATCCCAATGAGGGAGCCCCAAACCCAAGGGGGGATCCCAAGCAGGGAACCCAAAACTCAAAGGGGGATCCTAAGGAGGGAACCTCAAAGCCAAAGTGGGATCCCCATGAGGGAACCCGAACCCAAGGGGGGAATCTCAATGAGGAAACCCCAAACCCAAGGGGGGATCCCAAGCAGGGAACCCCAAACCCAAGGGGAGATCCCAAGGATCACCCATGGGTTTCTCTTTCAGCCAATTTTGAGATCCTTTGGATGGAGAAATCCTGAGAAATTCCAGAGAAATCCTGAGAATTCTGGAGAAATCCCCACGCAGATCCCCCAGGCTTGACCCTTCTTCATTTTTGAGAGAAGGACATTTAATTATTTATAATTTATCATTATTTCTATTATTTTTTTATTCAAGACTGAAGATGGGGGATGCTACAGAACTGTGGCACCTTGGTGAGGCCAGAGCTGAAAATGTAATTAATTTATTGCATCATGAATTAATTTGTAATAAATCTACATAAAAAGCCACAAAACCCACTTAATTCTCCATTTTTTGGGGGGGTGGATGTCACTGCAGGGCACCTGTGGGAGGCCAAACAGCTCCATTTTCCTGCTTTTCCTCCTTTTTTTCCCTGCATTTTGATCCCAATTCTGAGTGATATTTGAGTTGGCCAAGTCTGGCAGCGATGACACCCTGGGTAATAGACAGCAAAAAAACCCCAAAAACCAGCCCAGGAATAATTTTCATGTTCCAGACTGGAGTCTGCAAGAGCTGAGAAGTTCAAAATAAATAAATAAACCCCCAAAAAAAGCCAAGCTGGGAATTGCACACGGAGCATATTTTCCATGGAATGGCTGAGGAAGGAGCCTGGGAGGTCAATTGAGTAGAAATTCGAGTTAAGACAGAGCAGTTCTAAATTAGGAGCTGCTTTGGCAGAAAACCTTCAGCTGGAAGGAGCCTTGGCCAAGAAGGAGTCTCAGGGAGGCTCATTAGCACCCCAGGAAGGAGGGGTTCCAGTTAAAGGGATTTCTGACAAGGGAAGCACTGAAATCCTTCCCAAATTCCGGAATTTGAGGGTCAGGTTTCTGCCCCTGACTTTGGGACATCGTTAAACTCAGCTTAAATCTATGAATAAAAAGCACAGATCACATAAAGCATCCCAGGGATTGGCACAGGATCCATCCCTGGGGGGGTTTCAAAGCCCTGGATGTGACACCTGGAAACACGGGGAATGGTTGGACATGGGGAATGGTTGGGTCTGATCTCAGGGGGCTTTTCCAGCCTCCAGGGCTCTGGGATTCCATGAAATGAACATTTAAGGAGAGTTTATCAGCACACCAGGATGAAGGATTTCAATATAAAGAGATTTGTGACATTGCAAGGACTGAAATCCTTCCGAAATTCCAGAATTTGAGGGTCAGGTTTCTGCCCCAGACTCTGGGATATCATTAAACTCAGCTTAAATCTATGAATGTCACATTAAACATCCCAGGGATTGGCACAAGATCCATCCCTGGAGGGGTTTTAAAGCCCTGGATGTGGTACCTGGGGACACAGGGAATGGTTGGATCTGATCTCAGGGAGTTTTTCCAGCCTCCAAGACTCTGGGATTCCATGAAATGAATATTTAAGGAGGGTTTATTGGCACACCAGGAAGGAGGATCTCAATATAATGAGATTTCTTACATTGCAAGGACTGAAATCCTTCTGAAATTCCAGAATTTGAGGGTCAGGTTTCTGCCCCAGACTTTGGGACATCATTAAACTCAGCTTAAATGCACAAAGGTCATTTAAAATATCCCAAGGAATGGCACAGGATCCATCCCTGGAGGGGTTTCAAAGCCCTGGATGGGGCCCTTGGGGACACAGGGAGTGGTTGGATCTGATCTCAGGGGGCTTTTCCAGCCTCCAGGGTTCTGGGATTCCATAAAATGCTCAGAGCTGAACAGAAAACCAAGATGGGTGAAGTCAGGCTTTAGATGTGAATAAAGGCACTGAAGAACAGCTTGGTCCCCAAACCAGCCTCAGCCTCCAAAACAATCCCAAACCTCCTGGAATCTGCATTAGTATTCCCAGCACCACCCCTGACTGCAGCTGGGAATCAGATCCCTGGGGATTTGGGCAACTTTTGCTGGAGGATCCTGAGGCTGTCCTGACCTGCAGGATGGGAGCAGAATGGGATTTAAGGAGCACTGGGATGTTCCCATCCCCTTCCTCCCTGTCCTGGGTTACAGGATATGTCTGGGTGTGTGTCCTGTCCCCATGTGTCAGAGCTGGGCAGTTCTCTGCTGTTCTTGGGGCAGTTTTCTTGATCTCTCCCCCAGCCAATCCTCCCTGCAGGAGATCTCTGCTGTCCATGGCCACTGAGTGTCCCTGCAGGGCTGATCCAATTCCAGCATCCCATGGGGAGATGCTGCACCCAGGGCAGGAGCCAAGCATTCCTACCTGGATCCAATGTGAGCCTGGCACAGCACAGCAGCCTTTGCCCAGGGCATTGCCAGAGGAGCAGCTTCTGCTGCCCTGCATGGCCAGAGGGAGCCCAGGCCCATCTCCAGCAGCCCTGGAGCTGCAGAGGAAAACTCCCCCCTTGTGCAGAGCCACAGCTGGCACTGCAGGAGGGCTGAGCCCCCATGGGATGGGGCTGTGCCACCCCCTGACCCACAGCGTGCCAGGGCCTGCTCTCACTCTGCCAGGGGTGGTTTGTATTACTGCATTTTTATATTATTTTTATTTTTTCCCTGTTACAGAACTGTTATTCCTGTTCCCATATCTTTGCCTGAGAGCCCCTTACTTTTAAATTTATAATAATTCAGAGGGAGGGGGTTTGTATTTTCCATTTCAGGAGAGGCTCCTGCCCTCCTCACAGACACCTGGCTGCTCAAACCAAGGCAGTCCCACTCTGGGGGTGTCCAGGTGTGCCCAGGGATCCCACGAGGAAAACGTTGGAAAGACCTGAGGCCACACCTGAGTGTTCCTGTGGTGATGGAGAGGAGGGGGAAGTTGGGAGGAAGGGAATTCCATGAGAAATTGAGTTCCAAGCCTCCTTCAGATCCCGTATCTGCTGTCCAGCAGCATTGGAAGTCCCATAATTCCATCATCCTCTTGGGATTTTAGCCCTTTCTTGGCTCACAGGGAATTCATCTCCTCTGTCCCTTCTGTCCCCTGAGCTGCAGGGCCATCCCTGCCAGGGTTTGCACACAAAGCCTTGAATCCACCAGGATTCTCCAAAAAAATCCCTTTCCCACCACTTCCAAAGCTGCTGCTGCTGCCCCAAAGGAGGACTCGGATCAAACAGAGGGAGGCTGCTCTGCTCCTGCCAGACAAAAATCAATTTACAGCCCCTGGGGAGCTGCAATCCCGTCCCTTGACCAGGTGACAAATTCCCAGCTGATCTCAGCTTGTGGCTGCGAAAAATGTGAATCTCTGTGCCACAAAAAGCCTGGGAAATGGGAATCTGAGGAGCCTGGGGGGCTGAGGAAAGGGAAGGGAATTTGGCACCCGAAAGAACTCCTGGGTTTGGGGTGTGGTATGTGAGGTGAACCTGCTGAACCACTCCCAAATACAGAAATAAATAAATAGAAATTTAAAAAAAGCCCATATATAAAAAAGTATTTAGATATTTATGTTTATACTTATAATTAAATATGTTATATGCTCATAAATATATAAACACACACACATATATGTAAGTACACAAATGTATAAATATAGAAATAATATATTTAGGTATATAATTTATAATATTATAAAAATATTATTATTTATAATATATAAATACACACACATGCACATTCTACATATTCATACAGACCTGGGTGTGCAAAACTGCTGAAAAATGGGAATTTTGAGCAATTCCAATGTGGAATTTTGGAGCAAATGTTTGCCTGGCTGTGCTGGGGGGTCCCTGCCAGCCCCTCTGTGGGATCAGCACAAAGCCCTGGGGCTCAGGGCAGTTTTTCCCACCACTGCTGGTGCTTTGAATTATTAAAAAAAAAAAAAGCCCAGATTGTTTCTTTTGGATGAGCAGGAGAAGGATTTTCCTTCTGCACTCGGAGTCTGCCAAGGATCCAGGGGAGGGAAGTGGCTGGAAGGGAAATGGGCCCGGCCTTGTCCTCTGCAGCTGCTGACAGGAATCAATGAGGGCTGGCTGGGATGTTTTACACCAATTTGGGATTTTAATTGCCTGCAAATCCCATTGTTCCCTGCTCCAGACAAGCCCAGCTGCTGCTTTTTCCAGGGGTTTTCCTTCTCCTGGCCCATGAGGAGGAGGGAAGGTGGGAGAGCAGGATTGGGGTGCTTGGATCTGTGGAAAATGTCGATTTTCCTGAGGTTTTGGTTGTTTTCCATGTGTTGAAAAAGGGCTTGTCTGCAAAGCCAGGCAGGGCCCAGGGAACATTTCAGACTCATTCCTTTCCATTCCATCCCATCCCAATCCATTCCATCCCACCCCATTCCATTCCATTCCACTCCACTCCATCCCACACCATTCCATTCCATTCCATTCCATTCCATTCCATTCCATTCCATTCCATTCCATTCCATTCCATTCCATCCCACCCCATTCCATTCCATTCTATTCCATTCCATTCCATTCCATTCCATTCCATTCCATCCCACACCATCTCATCCCAGGTGCTGCCAGCCCCAATGCCCAGCCTGGCCTTGGGCACTGCCAGGGCTCCAGGGGCAGCCACAGCTGCTCTGGGCACCCTGGCAGAGCCCAAACCTCTCCAACCAGGCCTTGCCAGGCTACAAACCCCCTGTGGCAAATGGCACTGGGGGCACCTGGAACCATGCAGGAAATCATTCTTTCCTTTCCTTTCTCCATTTGCTGCAATGGTTTTTGGTGCTGGTTTCCATCCTGGATTGAGGAATGGGAATGCCAGAGTGGTTTGGGTGGGAAGGGATCTTCAATGCCAGCTCATTGCAGCCCAGGGCCACCTCCCACTGTGCCAGGTGCTGCCAGCCCCAATGTCCAGCCTGGCCTTGGGCACTGCCAGGGCTCCAGGGGCAGCCACAGCTGCTCTGGCAATTCCAGCCCAGCCCCTGCCCACCCTGCCAGGGAACAATTCCCAATTCCCAAGATCCCATCCAGCCCTGCCCTCTGCCACTGGCAGCCATTCCCTGCCTCCTGTCCCTCCATCCTTGGCCCCAGTCCCTCTGCAGCTCTCCTGGAGCCCCTTCAGGCCCTGCAAGGGCTCTGAGCTCTCCCTGGAGCCTTCTCCTCTCCAGGGGAGCACCCCCAGCTCTCTGTTTATTCAAATTAATAATATTTATAGAAGTTATTAGTAATTTGGAATTACTTGGAAAGATCTGAGATGTAAATATTGGAAGTTTTGCACTCTCGGGCTCCTTTGAGGTTCTGGTCTCTTCCTGCAGAGCACAGGGACCTCCCCAAAGTGATCAAACCCTTTTGGGATTTGGGTCCATCCTCGCCGCTCCCAACTGCCAGAGCATGGAATGGTTTTTGGAAGGTGATTTTTGGAATTCCAGCCTTAGGGATGTTTTATGGAAGGAGATTTTTTTCCTCTTATTTCCAGTAAAAGCCCCAGTTTTGGTGCCATTCCGGTTTAAATTTCCAGCAGGGTCTGTGTGTGCCCAGGTGCCTTCCCACCCTGTGCCACCAGAGCTGATTTACCTGCAGAAAACAGGAAAGGCTGGGAAATAGCTGACATTTATTTTGCAATAGAAAATAAAAATAAAAATAAAAATAAAAGAATAAGAATAAGAATAAGAATAAGAATAAGAATAAGAATAAGAATAAGAATAAGAATAAGGATAAGAGTAAGAATAAGAATAAGGATAAGAATAAGAAAAATGATGATAATAATGAGGATAAGAATAAGAATAAAATAAAAATAAAGAATAAGGATAAGAATAAGAATAAGAATAAGAATAAGAATAATGATAATAATAAGGATAAGAATAAGAATAAAATAAAAATAAAAATAAAAATAAAAATAAAAATAAAAATAAAAATAAAAATAAAAATAAAAATTTAAATAAAAATAAAAATAAAAATTTAAATAAAAATAAGGATAAGGATAAAAAATAAAAATAGAATAAGAATAAGAATAAGAATAAGAAATACAAATGCAAATTTAAATAAAAATTTAAATAAAAATATAAATAGGAATATAATACAAACAAGAATAAAAATAAAAAATAAATCCCACTGCTCCTTGATTTGCCCTGGGGTGGGTGACACCCCCTGAAATGCAGATTTTATGTGCTGGGAGAAGCACAAATATTTCATCTTTCAAGGATTTTTCCTCATTTCACCCCAACACTCACCATGAGAAACTTTTGCGTCTTGCCCCTGGTAAAAAACGCCGGGAGGACTTTGCAGGGCTCATTTTAAACCAATTTTTCATGGCATTTTCCGCTTTGGACGCTTCCATGGGCGAGGGAGAGACGAGCAAAGAGACCCCAAAGTTTCCTCTCCTCATGGAGAAAATGCCCACGCTGGGAGGGGAGGGTGGGGCTGGGGCTCCCAGCGCCTCCACACCCATTGAGGTTTGGGTCATTTCCTGCATTTTTGAGTCATTTTCCTGCATCTTTGGGCTGTTTTCCTGCATTTTTGGCTCATTTTACTGCCTATTTTTGCATAATTTTCCTGCATTTTTGGGTCGTTTTCCTTCACCTTTTTAGACGTAATTTTCCTGCATATTTTTGGATCATTTTCCTGCATCTTTTTGGATCATTTTCCTGCATTTTTGCGTAATTTTCCTGCATTTTTGCATAATTTCCCTGCATCTTTTTGGGTCATTTCCCTGCATTTTTGAGTCATTATCCTGCATCTTTGGGTTGTTTTCCTGCATTTTTGGCTCATTTTCCTGCATTTTTGCGTAATTTTTCCCTCACCTTTTTAGAAGTAATTTTCCTGCATCTTTTTGGGTCATTTCCCTGCATCTTTGGGTTGTTTTCCTGTATTTTTGGCTCATTTTACTGCCTCTTTTTGGATCATTTTCCTGCATTTTTGCATAATTTTCCTGCATTTTTGGGTCATTTTCCTTCACCTTTTTAGACGAAATTTTCCTGCAACTTTTTGGGTCGTTTCCCTGCATTTTTGAGTCATTATCCTGCATCTTTGTGGGGTTGTTTCCTGAATTTTTGGCTCATTTTACTGCCTCTTTTTGGATCATTTTCCTGCATTTTTGCATAATTTTCCTGCATTTTTGGGTCGTTTTCCTTCACCTTTTTAGACGTAATTTTCCTGCATCTTTTTGGGTCATTTCCCTGCATTT
Source organism: Molothrus ater (assembly GCF_012460135.2). Classification (NCBI taxonomy): domain Eukaryota; kingdom Metazoa; phylum Chordata; class Aves; order Passeriformes; family Icteridae; genus Molothrus; species Molothrus ater. The sequence goes on from NC_050501.2 coordinate 1,606,311, forward strand.
TTGAGTCATTATCCTGCATCTTTGGGCTGTTTTCCTGCATTTTTGGATCATTTTCCTGCATTTTTGCATAATTTTCCTGCATTTTTGTGTAATTTTCCCTCACCTTTTTAGACGTAATTTTCCTGCATCTTTTTGGGTCATTTCCCTGCATCTTTGAGTTGGTTTTGTGCATTTTTATGGGGCAGTTTTCCAGCATATTTTTAGAGGTAATTTTCCTGGATTTTTGCCTCATTTTTCTGCATCTTTTAGGTGTCATTTTTGGCTCATCTTTTTTGGGGTCATTTTCCTGCATATTTTTTGAGTAGTTTTCCTGAATTTCTGCACCATTTTCCTGCATTTTTTGGGTCATTTCCCTGCATTTTTGCGCCATTTCCCTGCATCTTTTTTGCATAATTTTCCTGCATTTTTTTCTTATTTTCCTGTATTTTTGGATCACTTTCCTGCATCTTTTTTGAGTAATTTTCCTGCATTTTTGAGTCATTTTTCCTGCATATTTTTGGGTACTTTCCCTGCATTTTTGGCTCGTTTTCCTTCATCTCTATGGGATCATTTTCCTGCATATTTTTTGGGTCATTATCTGCATTTTGGAGTTGTTTTCCTTCATCTCTTTTGGGTTGTTATCCTGAATTTTTGGGTCATTTTTGTGCATTTTTTGAGTAATTTTCCTGCATCTTTTGGGGTCATTTCCCTGCCTTTTTGCCTCATTTTTCTGCATCTTTTTTGAGTAATTTCCCTGCCTTTTTGAGTCATTTTCCTGCATCTTTTTTGAGTCATTTCCCTGCCTTTTTCCCTCATTTTTCTGCATCTTTTTTGAGTCATTTTCCTGCATTTTTTAGTGATTTTCCTACATCTTTTGGGGCGGCTTCCCTTCATTTTTTCAGGTGCTTTTCCTGCATATTTTTGGCTCATTTTCCTGCATGTTTTAGGGGTCATTTTCTGGCATATTTTTTAGTAGTTTTCCTGCATTTCTGCATCATTTCCCTGCATTTTTGAGTGGTTTTCCTGCATCTCTTTGGGTCATTTTCCTGCATCTTTTTTGGGTCCTTTTCCTGCATTTTTTGGGTGGTTTTCCTGCATTTTGGGCTTGTTCTCATGCATCTTTTTAGGGGTAATTTTCCTGCATTTTTAGCTCATTTTCCTGCATTTTTTTCAGATGCTTTTCCTGCATCTTTTGGGGTCATTTCCCTGCCTTTTTGCCTCATTTTCCTGCATCTTTTTTGAGTAATTTCCCTGCATATTTTTTTGGCTCATTTCCCCGCATTTCTGCATCATTTCCCTGCATTTTTGGATGCTTTCCCTTCGTTTTGGGGCTGGTTTTCCCCATCCCCAGCTGGAGCTGCTGCTGTCCCCGCTGCTGGAAGGACACTCTGGTGCTGGGACAGCCCGGGCAGGTGACAGGGATCAGCTGCTGCCTCCAGCTATTCCCAGTGCCAGGAATTTTGCTATTTTTACTGGGAGCTGCAGCGAGCTGAGCTCCTCCAACGTGAGTGACAACACACTCGGTTTAAAGAGATTCAATTAACCTCGGCGTTAGGAGGAATTGAGGTTCAATTATTTTTTAAAAAATTTAAATAAAATTTAAATAAAAATGTAAATAAATTTAAAGAAAGAAATATTTAAATAAATCAACCTCTTCAGCTCTGCCCATCAGGCAGGGTTGCCAGGTCTGCAGTTCCTCCTCGTTCCCAATGTTTTTCCTGCCTTGCCATGGAGAATCCAGAGCATCAATCCCAGCTTTGGGCACTCGGGGAGCAGAGCTTCTCATTAAAACTTCCCAATTTGGTGTTTGGAGAGCAGCAAAGCACTGGCAGAGCCCTTCAAAGGATGAAACTCAAAGGAGCAGAAGGGGAAAAATGAATATTTTACTGTGGGAATGTGCAGGGGGAACTTCCAGAACCTCTGGAGCGGGGTCAGGCCTTGAAGTGCCTTGGGGAGGGATTTTTGCTGCTCACTGAGCTCGGGTGAGTTTAATGGGTTTAAAACTTTTTTATTCTAGATTTAGGGGAGAGCCTGAGTGGGAGGGACCCACAGGATGAGCCAGTCCAGCCCCTGGAGCCCAACAATCCCAGCCTGGGGTGGTGTCCAAACGCTCCTGGAGCTCTGGCAGCCTTGGGGATCCTTGGACACCCCAGAATTTCCTTGGCTTGGATTTAAACCTGGTTGGGGCAGTGTTTGGGTGGGAATCTTCAATACTATTTTATGCAGTCTTCAATATTATTTTATTAATATATTATATATTTTATATAATATATATATATTATACTATATTATAAATATAGTATAATAGATGTATATTACATGTATATTACATTTATATTATATTATATTATATTATATTATATTATATTATATTATATTATATTATATTATATTATATTATATTATTTATTATTGTATTATATATTGATGCATAATTTTATTGTATGTTACTCTATTATATTATAATAATATAATTATATTGATATAATTAATATATATTTATATAGTATTTATTGTTATACATTTCTGTAGATATTATTACATATTTTTATATATTTATTATCTATTTTAGATATTTATTATATTATTTATTACAATAATATTTTATTAATATGAAAATGGGACTTCCTGAGATATTAAATGGTTCCTCTGCTGGGAGTTCTGGCTGCACACCACCCTTCCCCAAAACCCATCCTAACCCTCCTGAGAGTTTCACACTGTTCAACATTTTCAGCTTCCCAGCAGAGGAATTCCAGGGAAATGCTTTGGGCTGGGAAGGGGAGGATGGCACCTGAATGAAGTGTGCAAACAGCTGGGGCTGGGCCCTGGGAAAGATTTGGATCCTGGAATAATGTGAATTTTGGGCCCCTCCTGGTATAATGGATCCTGGTTTGGATCCTGGAATAATGTGAATTTTTTGGCCATCTTGGTATAATGGATCCTGGTTTGGATGCTGGAATAATGTGAATTTTGGGTCCCTCCTGGTATAATGGATGCTGCTTTGGATCCTGGAATAATGTGAATTTTGGGCCCATCCTGCCAGCTCATCTTTTGCCCACTTCTGGCTGCTTTTCCTTGTAGAAACCCTGTTCATTTCCAACCCTATTTTTCCTGTTTCTGGATCCAATTTCCCTCGATAAAATTCCTGAGGTGCCTGTGAAAGCCCTGCCTTCCTTTGCCACGTTTCCTTGTTCTTGTGTGAATTTATTGACAAACAGCTGCACCCACCCCCTCCCCTTGTCTGATTTATTGAACAGTTAAAAGTTTTTCTCTAAATAACAAAAACAACCCAGGAAAAACCCTGCCCTGAGGCGTTTTTCCCTTTTTGCAGGAGGTCACCGGGGACAGTTTGGTTTTCCTGCTGGAGAACGAATCCTCTGGAGAAGTTTGTGCAATTCAGGGGGAAAACAAAACACTGCCAGAGCTGGGAAAGGAAAGGTGTGGTGGCACTGGGAGATGAGAACACCCTGTTTAATCCTCTTTGTTTTTATTCAGGGGTATTGATTATTAGGGTTGTTTTATTGTGAGGCCCATCTGTGGCTCCTCTGCTGATTGTCAGGACTTAATAATGCAAATGAAGCATGTGTTAATGAATTATTTCAGAAATCCTGTTGGAATCACAGAATCAGAAGGGGTTGGAAATCCCATCCAGGGCCACCCCTGCCATGGCAGGGGCACCTCCCACTGTCCCAGGTGCTCCCAGCCCCAGTGTCCAGCCTGGCCTTGGGCACTGCCAGGGATGGGATGAGCTTCTCTTGGTGCTTTGTGAAGGATGCCCTAGGACAGAGCCCAGACTGAGCTAAAGAATAAAGCTGGGATTTATTCAAAGGATCTCCTCAATGGATGCACCTTGGGCAGCACAAGAGCCCAGCCAGGGCTGCATCCAAGATGAACCAAAATGGCCCCAAAATGCACCCAAGATGAACCAAAATGGTCCCAAAATGCACGGCCGGGCACGGGGTCTCTCCCTGGGATCAGTTCTGCTCCATTTGCATCTTGCAGTTCATTGTCCCATTCCAGCTTTAGCCCCTGCAGTCCCACCCTGCTTGTTTTTCTCTCTCCAGCCCACGGGGTTTGTGCTCCTGGGCTGAGATTTGGATCATTTGTCCTTGGTGCCCAGCTGGAGCAGGAATTGTTTTGTCTCCCTGCTCTGTGCACAGAGCTCACCATCCCATAATGTGAAACCCAGACCCACACACTAAAGCAGCACAGAACCTGAAAAACAGAAAAGCTGAACCTGAGGCATGATCACTCTGGGATGCAGGATCAATGTCAGTTTTAATTTTAAACCCTGCTCAGTGATCCTCCACGGAATCCCTGCTGCTGCTGCGTGTGAAAGAACTGCTGAGAAAGAGTGAGGTCCAAAAGGAATCTCCATCTCCTGGGGATTCTTCCCTGGAATTTGCTGCAGAAGATACAGGACACAGAATTCAAAGAAAGTGTTTGCTCCAGACTGCAAGGCAAGGTGTATTCTGTTTGCCATCTGCACGGCAGCTGTCTCCTGTTCATGGGCAGTTTGCCTTATCTCTTCCACACCCACTCCTCCCGCTGATAACAGCTATAGAATGTCCCTGCATGGCTGATAAGAACTACAGCATCCCATTGGCAGATGGGAGCCCAGAGGGAGGAGCCAAGCATTCCTACCCGGATAGAATCTGGAGATTCTGGAACACCAGCACGGCTTCTGCACTGGATTGCCCAGAGGAACAGCAGCTGCCTCTTGCCCTGGATCTGCAGGGGCAGAGACTGCACCTTTCTCCAGGATCCCTGCTCCAGCAGAACCAGCCCTGGCACTGCAGGAGGGCTGAGCCACAATTCCAATGGTTCTGCTGCCACCAGCCTGACCCACAGGGTGTCAGGCTGGGTTCTGACTCTGGCACTGTTGCTTTAGTTCACTGCATTGTTCATTTTATCCTTTTATTTTCCTTTCCCTAATAAAGAACTGTTATTCCTGCTCCCATATTTTTTGCCTGAGAGTCTCTTAATTTAAAATTTATAGGAATTCAGAGGGAGGGGGTTTGCATTCTCCATTTCAGGGGAGGCTCCTGCCTTCCTCAGCAGACTCCTGGCTTTCCAAACCAAGACAGTGTTGAGGAGTTTGGGGGGCAGAGGTTGAGCTCTGGGTGGGAGCCCAGGAACTGCCAGCCCTGGGGGCAACAAAGGGACCTGAATGTCCAAATGTCATTCCTTGGTGTGTACCAGAGATGTGAGGGTTGTTATCCCATCCCAAGGAATTAAAGGAGTTCCCAAGGATTGGCCACGTCTTTCACCGGCTCTACAAAGATCCATCCTGGGATGCTGGACACTGGAATTTTACTGGGATATTTTCTTGATCCAAGCAGGATGTTAGCAGGAAAGGAAGCTGTGAGGTCTCACCTGGGGTATTTCACAGTTGTGCTGCTCTGTTCCTGCTAAACCAAACACAGCAGGGCCCGTGTTTATCTCTGGCCATGCAGGACAAGGCTCCTGCCAAAGGCTCCCAGGCTTTTCCTCACACCTGGAATCTGTTCCCTGAGTCCCTCCCTGAGGGAACACTGGGCTCAGGAGCAGTTGGTCTGTCCTAGCTGATCAAACCCAGGTCTGGGTTTGGGTTAGGCTTGGCTTGAGTTTGGCTTTCACAGCCCAGCTGCTTCCCGGGCTGAGGTGGGTGCTCATTCTGAAAACGTCTTGGAATTTTTTTTGTTTTGCCCATGATTTTTAGGGATTTTTAAATCCATAATTCACCTGGATAGGTTTAAGAAGGACTGACTTCACTCCCTACTCCCAGCGCTGTTTTCCCTTTTCCCTCTCTCCTTTTCCCTTTTCCCCTTTTCATTTTCCTTTTTCCTTTTCCTTTTCCTTTTTCGTTTTTCATTTCCTTTTTCCTTTTCCTTTTCCTTTTCCTTTTCCTTTTCCTTTTCCTTTTCCTTTTCCTTTTCCTTTTCCTTTTCCTTTTCCTTTTCCTTTTCCTTTTCCTTTTTCCTTTTCCTTTTCCTTTTTTTTTATTTTTCCCTTTTTTCATTTTCCCTTTTTTCCTTTCCCTTTTCCTTTTTTCCTCTTCTTTTTCTCTACTTGCCTTCATTTTCTTTGCAGCCTCTAATTCAATTTGCCTTTGCTATTTTTATGACACTGTTCCCCAACCCTTGAGATCCAGCTTACTTTGGGATCCTTTCTTTTTCTCTTTCTTTAAAGGAGATTCTTCCCTTTTAACTTCCTTTGGGATCCTTTATTTTTGCCTTTCTTTGCTTTTTCTCTGCTTATTTCTCTCATCTTCTGAGAGAGATTTATTCCACTTAGTCTGGAGCTTTCCTGCATTGTTTTCCACCCCTTCCTCTTTTTCCAAAATGCCAATTCCTGTTAATTTTACACCCAATACTAAAGAAATTCATCCTCTCTGTTCCCATCCTTGAGCTTATCTAAACAGAGGGTTGTTTTTTTTTTTTTAATAAGAGATATTCCCTTGAACCAAAGATGCATTTTATTGTTTTGGGGTTTTATTCTTAATTTCACTGATAAATTTAAATAACTCATTATTGGCATGAGGCACCTGGGACTGGGAATGCCCTGGGCAGGCTCTAAATTCCAATTTCCTGCTCTGCCTGTGCACCCCAGGCCCCTCTTGGGGCTGATTCTCTATCCCACCCTTCAGGAATTGGGAATTGTGGTCTGCCAGCATTCCTGGGAGAGGCTCTCCCTGCCAGGGAACTCTGAGGATCCCCCCTTGATGAGGAAAAGGGGAATACAAGAAAACAGAATATTTTGTGTTAGAACAGCACCCCTGGGGCAGATTCCAGCTGGAGGATCCTGCAGAACCAAATCTGCCCCAAAATCCGATGGAATGGGTGCCCTTGGATATTTTTTGGGAACAGGAGGAGCAGTGGGACCTTTCCAGGGCAGAGAATTTCTCCCCCTCAGGGACCTCTAAGTCCCCTGAGCGCGATGCTCCTGAGTTCTTTAACCCATTAATTATTCCTTGAATTGATATTTCCATAAATTTCCCTAATTTCTGCTTCCACAGGAGCTGTTCAGCTGGCAATCAAACAGATATTCCCTGATAAAATCAGGAATAATGGGGATTTCTGTTATTTATTCCAAATGTCATTTCTTGGTGTGTACCAGAGATGTGGGGTTTTGTTATCCCATCCCAAGGAATTAAAGGAATTCCTAAGGACTGACCACGTCTTTCACTGGACCAGCTGCTGAGACTGATAAAAATAGGCCTGGTTTTAGGCAAGCTGGGCTATTAATTTCAGTTTTAATCAGTTGGTTTAATAGAGATCCAAATTCTTCCACGCTTGGATTCCCCTGTGTGCTGGTCACTGCTTGATATCAATATCAAATGCATATTTTTGGTGTAAATAATCAATATTTCGGGCCAAATCTCCCAGCTCAGTGTTTATTCAACCTTTTAAAATCCATTTTTGGAGCTCCTACCTGCAGCTGCCACTCAGCTCCTGCCTGAACTCATTTTCTCCAGGGTTAATGAGAACAAATCCTTTGAACTCCCTGCTCATTTCTGTCTGATTTGGTGCAGGGCTCTCCCTGACTGCCTTTCCAGGGAAATTGTTTATAGGAATTATCAAGGGTTCCACCATGAAAAAGTTTGATTCAATTAATTAGAAATTCAGGACTTGGCCTTTGGCCAAAATGTAATTTACTTTCCCCGAGCTCGATTTGAAATGAAATATTCAGGCAGGTTTTAAGCTAAAAAAAGAATAATCACAAGTTTCCTTAGCTCTTCTACTGTTAAAAACCCTAAATAAAATCCAACCAACCAACCAACAAAATTCTAAAAATTCCCCAAACCCCAATGACTGAAATGTGCAGAAATATTTCAATGTGAAAATGAAATTTGGGGGAGTTCTAAGCCAGGCCTGGCTGTGCAGGGAGGGTGTCCTGGGATCGGATGCTGATCCCAAATCCATCCGTGGGTGGAGATGGGGCCCAGTGCCTGCACTGGTCCCAGTACAGCTCTGGAGGTGCTGTGGGCACTGGAGCCTCCATGGAATTGTCCCAGGGTTTGGTCCATGGAATGTCGAATGGATTTTTTGGTGTAAATAATCAATATTTCTGGTCAAATCTCCCAGCTCAGTGTTTATTCAACCTTTTAAAATCCATTCTTGGAGCTCCTGCCTGTGGCTGCCCCTCAGCTCCTGGCTGAGCTCATTTCCTCCTTCCTGCAGGCCCAGCCTGGGCTGGGGTTAACAAATCTTGAGCCTGGGATCAACCTCAGGGTGGGATCCTGACCTGCAGCTTGGGCTGCCCCACTCCCCAAACTTCTGCATTTGGGGACTCCAAAATGTCCAAGTGTCCTTCGTGGTGGAGGCACCTGGATGCAGCCAAACGTCAAACCAGGACCTGGGCATGGCCAGAGGCCACTCCTGGGCTGCTCTGCCAAGGGCCCGAGGCCAGGCTGGGGGAGATGTTCTGTGTCCCATATCTCAGACCTGCTGAGGATCCTCTGCCCAAGCTGATGGAGATCCTCTTTCCAGTTCTGGTGAGGATCCTCTTCCCAACCTTGGTGACAATCTGTCTTAGGTTGGAAATGCAAAAAGTGGCTGGGGCTGTGTGTCCTGTCCCCATGTGTCAGAGCTGGGCAGTTCTCTGCTGTTCTTGGGGCAGTTTTCTTGATCTCTCCCCCAGCCAATCCTCCCTGCAGGAGATCTCTGCTGTCCATGGCCACTGAGTGTCCCTGCAGGGCTGATCCAATTCCAGCATCCCATGGGGAGATGCTGCGCCCAGGGCAGGAGCCAAGCATTCCTACCTGGATCCAATGTGAGCCTGGCACAGCACAGCAGCCTTTGCCCAGGGCATTGCCAGAGGAGCAGCTTCTGCTGCCCTGCATGGCCAGAGGGAGCCCAGGCCCATCTGCAGCAGCCCTGGAGCTGCAGAGGAAAACTCCCCCCTTGTGCAGGATCCCTGCTCCAGCAGAGCCACAGCTGGCACTGCAGGAGGGCTGAGCATTTGCATTTTATTTTTATTTTCTTCCCTAATAAAAGCTGTTATTCCTGCTCCTATATCTTTGCCTGAGAGCTTTTTAATTTCAAAATTACAATAATTCAGAGGGAGGGGGTTTGCATTTTCCATTTCAGGGGAGGATCCTGCCTTCCTCAGCAGACACCTGGCTGCTCAAGCCAGGACACTTGGTGACAATCCTGTTCCCAGTCCTGGTGAGGATCCTCTTCCCAACCTTGGGGAGGATCCTGATCCCAGTCCTGTGCAGCCCCCCCTTGCTGTGTGTCAGGAACGTGTCCAACTGGAATTCCCATCCCCACCCCCAGAGCAGCTCTGGCACTCTCTGGGTCCCTCTTGCTCCAAAGGGAGTTTCTGTCCCAGGGCTTTGCTGTTTTCCCTGCAGTGGGACATGGGGGGCTGGACTGGCAGGAGGATGGACAGAACATAAACTCACATCCCTGCCTGGATTTAAAATGAACCCCCAAACTATTTAAAGCTCAGGCTTTTCCAGAACTTTAAATTGGATCCACCTTGGTGGTGGCTCTTTGGGATCAGTGGTAATTCCAGACCCAGCTGGGATATGGCACTGTGGTTATCCATCCTCCCCGAGCAGGGGGGTCACAGACCCTGCAGACTCTTTTCCTTCTCTCCCCACACCATTGATTCCCCCCCATCCCTCCACTTGCACTTTTTGTACAATTCTGGAACAACACAACGAGGCCTCAGTAACATCTGGGATGGGCTTTGATGTTCACGGAGGAGAAAGTGCTCCCAAAGTCACTGATTTTCCTTGTTCTTCCTTTAAATCCTCACTGAGTCTAGTCCAAGGTGAGGGATCAGAATTCCTGGTGAGAAGTGGGAAGGGGGACCATGGATTATCCATCTTCAGAGTTCACAGAACCTGCAGACTCTTCTCCTTCTCCCTCCACACTGTTTAAGGAATTCTGATCCCTGCCCTTGCACCTTGTGAAGAGACAATTCCAGAATAACACAATGAGACATCACTACTAAAGGCAGTGATTTTCCTGGCCCTTCTTTTAGATCCTCACTGGGCTGAATCCAAGAGGAGGGTTCAGAATTACCGATGAGAAATGGGAAGAGGGCTGGAGAGGTTCAGAATTCCTGATGAGAAATGGGAAGAGGGCTGGAGAGGTTCAGAATTCCCCATGAGAAGTGGGAAGAGATCTGGAGAGGTTCAGAATTCCTGATGAGAAGTGGGAAGGGGGCTGGAGAGGTTCAGAATTCCCGATGAGAAATGGGAAGAGGGCTGGAGAGGTTCAGGATTCCCGATGAGAAGTGGGAAGAGGGCTGGAGAGGTTCAGAATTCCTGATGAGAAATGGGAAGAGGGCTGGAGAGGTTCAGGATTCCCGATGAGAAGTGGGAAGAGGGCTGGAGAGGTTCAGAATTCCTGATGAGAAGTGGGAAGAGGGCTGGAGAGGTTCAGAATTCCTGATGAGAAATGGGAAGAGGGCTGGAGAGGTTCAGGATTCCCGATGAGAAGTGGGAAGAGGGCTGGAGAGGTTCAGGATTCCCGATGAGAAGTGGGAAGAGGGCTGGAGAGCCCCAGGAAGCTCCTGCAAGGCTGGCTGGCTCCTGTCACGCTGAACCCCCTGGAGAATGGAAAGCAGCTCCCTCCCTGCTCCACCTAAATGATTTTATACTCAGCCCCGGCCTTTATTTCATTCCTCTACCCATTCACTATTTTAATTATGAATTTTTATGAATTTTTCCCCCCTCCCTGGGCAGCCAAACCTCTCAGATTTTGCCTTTCATTCGGGTTATTTCGGGAACTCATTAAGTGCCGGGGTCACGTGCTCGTTATTAGAAAATGAAAACAACTCAGTGGCTGTGCCACGGGAGAGGCTTCCTGGTGAATGACCGGAGTTAAGCACTGGCTTAACAGCTTGAGGCTCCTGGAACATTAGCAGGGTTTTTTTAGACCTTTAATGCACGGCAGATTACGCCGCTTCCTGCTCGGAATGGTTTGAGGTTGGTGTCTGTGGTTGGTTTAATGGGGATGCTGCAGGGGGAAAGTGCAGGAATTAGAGAGCCTGACTGAGGACAGGGTTTGGATAAAGGGAGGGGAACCCAAGCCATGAGCAAGGCCCATCCTGGGGCTGGGAGCGGAGTAGAATCGTGGTGGGATGCACCAAACTTCAAATATTGGTGTCAGACCTCGAGAAATCATTCCTGGGGAATGAGTCCTTCCTCTCCTCTCTGGGAATGATTCCTTCCTGTTCTCTCCTCCCTGGGAATGATTCCTTCCTGTTCTCTCCTCCCTGGGAATGATTCCTTCCTGTTCTCTCCTCCCTGGGAATGATTCCTTCCTCTCCTCCCTCCTCTCCTGCCAGCTGGGACCACCCAAACCCCGGTGCCACTGGGAGCTGGAGAGCCCCAGAACCTGCCCTGAGCAGCAGCAGGGTCAGAGGGGAGACAGAGGAGATGGGGAATCAATGATCACCCTGGAGATCAGGGATCAATGATCACCCTGGAGATCAGGGATCAATGATCAGCCTGGGATGAGGGATCAATGATCACCCTGGAGATCAGGGATCAATGATCACCCTGGAGATCAGGGATCAATGATCACTCTGGAGATCAAGGATCAATGATCACTCTGGAGATCAAGGATCAATGATCAGCCTGGGATGAGGGATCAATGATCACCCTGGGATGAGGATCAGTGATCACCCTGGGATGAGGGATCAATGATCACTCTGGAGATCAGGGATCAATGATCACCCTGGGATGAGGGATCAGTGATCACCCTGGAGATGGGCAGTCAGTCTGGTTCCACATTTATGAGGTGATGGTCACTCTGGTTGCCCAGTTATGGGCTGAGGGTCACTCTAGTTGCCCAGTTATGGGCTGATGGTCACTCTGGTTGCCCCATTATGAGGCGATGGTCACTCTGGTTGCCCAGCTATGGGCTGATGGTCACTCTGGTTGCCCAGTTATGGGCTGATGGTCACTCTGGTTGCCCAGTTATGGGCTGAGGGTCACTCTGGTTGCCCAGTTATGGGCTGAGGGTCACTCTGGTTGCCCAGATATGGGCTGATGGTCACTCTGGTTGCCCAGTTATGAGCTGATGGTCACTCTGCCCAGTTATGGGCTGAGGGTCACTCTGGTTGCCCAGTTATGGGCTGATGGTCACTCTGCTTTTCCCAGCAGCCATTCAGGGTTTAGATGCCACCTTGTGACATTTCCACAAACTCCCACAGCTCTTTTTGTCACTTGTGGCTGCGGGAATTGAGGCTCACAAATGCCACCAAGGCCTGGGTGGCACAGCCTGGTGGCACCTGGGGATCTGGGCCCCCGTGGGTGCCACTGGTGGGAGCCTGATGCCAATGTGGTGATGCCAATGTGGTGAAGCCACCCCAGGATCTCCACCAGTCCCCCCAGGTTCTCCTGGATGGTGCCTGGCACCTTGTGCACCCTCAGACCATCAGTGGAGCCCAGGCTGGGGTGGATGATGGAATGCCTGGTTTTGGAATTCCTCTTGGAATCTGGGAGAGGAAGAGCAGCGTGAAGAGCTCTGGGGGGGGTTTGGTTTGCTCAGTGATGGTGGGTTTTGCTCAGTGGGGTTGTTTTTTGGTCAGCGGGGCTGTTTTTTGCTCATTGAGGTTGTTTTTGCCAGTGAGGTTGGTTTTTCCTCAGTGAGGTTGGTTTTTGCTCGTTGGGTATTTTTTTTTTTTTTGCTCAGTGAGGTTGTTTTGTGCTCATTGGGGTGGTTTTTTGCTCATTTGGGGTTGTTTTTTGCTCAGTGAGGTTGTTTTTTGCTCAGTGAGGTTGTTTTGTGCTTATTGAGATTGATTTTTGCTCAGTGAGGTTGTTTTTGCTCATTGGGGTTGTTTTTTGCTCAGTGATGTTTTTTACTCATTAGGGGTGTGTTTTTTGCTCATTGGGGTGGTTTTTTCCTCATTGGGGTTGTTTTTGCTCATTGGGGTGGTTTTTTCCTCATTTGGGGTTGTTTTTTGCTCAGTGAGGTTGTTTTTTGCTCATGAGGGGTTGTTTTTGCTCAGCAGCCCGATTCCCTCCTTTCTGCGCTCTGGTTTCAATGCCTACAGTGACACACAGTGGTGATGGGCTCTGCTGTGCCACAGCACTGCCTGGACCTGGGGGACACTGGGGATGGTGGCAGTGGTGACCACCAGGCTCCCCTTGCAGGAGGATCCAGCTGCTGATGAGCTTTGGGCTCCAGGCTGTTCTCCCGTGGCCACACAAGGAAGCTCTGGAGCTTCCAGTCCTCCATCCAATCTGTTGCCCATTTCCCACGGAGTTTTCTCCCAATCAGCAGAGAACTTCAGGTTCCCTAAGCTGATTTGTGCCACAAATGCCGTGCTCAAATCCTCTTTAGTTTCTGTGACAAGGCAATTTTTTTTTTTTTTTTTATCCTTGTATAAGCATCCAGGAAATAAAAGTTGGCTTTTGGCTCTCGTGCTCCCCCTGTTCCTTGCACTCCTGGAGAGCCCAGCAGGCAGAGGTGGCTCTGTTGTTCCTCAGGAGAACATTTCCCATTGTCCCTGCATGTGTTCCCTTTCCATTTGCAGGTGTTTGCAGGGCAGGTGGATGCCTGCAGGTTTTCCTCAGGAATATTCCATTCTGTCATTCCATTGCTTCGCTTCCAAAGGATTTTTGGATTTATTTTCGTTTTCCTCACCTGCTTGGAGAAGGAAAATGATCAGATGAGGAGAAGTCTTGGGTTGTCTTCCCACTTGAGCTGGGGGTGGAATCACAGAATCCCAGACTGGTTTGGGTTGGGAGGGACCTTCAAGCCCCATCCTGTTCCATCCCTTGGGCAGGGACACCTTCCGCTGTCCCAGGATGCTCCAATCCCCGTCCAACCTGGCCTTGGACACTTCCAGGGGAACTTCAGGCAAGCCCCAATTTCCAAATCCCATCTATTGAAAAGATAAAGAAAATACTGATACAGCTCTTGTTAGAAAGCTCTGGAAGTAAGGAGCAAGCTGCAAACAGATGCCTTGGAAATGGGTTGAAAAGCCAGGAAAGCTCCGTTTCTCAGCGCTCACCCCTCGGAGCAGCCCCGGCACCGCTCAGTGCCGAGCAGCGGCTCCCGGAGCGGGGCAGATGTGCCGGCTCGCCCCGGCTGAGGAAAACGCTGCTCGCCGGCAGCCACCGCACCCGCGCGGCTCAAGGTCAAGCTGCTGCCAGCTCCATCCCTCCGGAGCGCAGCCGGAGGGGCAGAGAACCCTCGGCGAGCGCCCAAATCCCTTCTCCCCGCCCTGGCAGGGCTCGCAGCCGCGGGTGCTCCCGGGGGGCGCAGCGATGCTGCGCTGCCGCTGACATTTCCGCCCGCCGGTGCCCGGCCAATTGGCGGGGCTGGAGCAGCCACACATGAAATATGATGATTTTCAGCAGGAGGAGGAGGAGGAGGAGGAGGAGGAGGAGGGGGAGAGGGCGGGAGAGCCGCCGCTCGCATGCCGGGGGCTGCGCACAGCCCGGCCGGAGGCGAGCGCGGCCGGAGGAGCCGCAGCACCCCGGGGATGGCCCCGAGCGCTGAGCAGGAGGATGCCACCGCCACCCAGGTGGGCCGGGCACGGCGGCACCACGGCCGGGGGACGCTGCCCTGGGGCCTGGGGACGCGCAGCTTCGGGGGGATGTGTCCCGTCCCCCCCCAGAGCTGATGGCTCGGCGCTGTCCCCAGAGCTGTGCCACGCACGGGGCCACCGGCGCTGCTTGGCGGAGGGATGAACTTTTTTTGGGGGGGGTTCGGTGGGGTTTGGTAAAAACCCGGAATGCCAGCCCTGGAAGGATGCGGTGCTGCTGTGCCAGAGCTGCTCGGTTCAAACTTCGCAGCCTGGTCCTCAGTTTGATGGGAAGCACTTGACAGAGCCGCTCTGTGCCTGGCGTTAACCCTCTCCCAGCTCCGGCCGGGCTGGAAGCTGTTAATCCCGAAAAATTCACTCGCAACAAATTTAACCCCACTAAGGAACCACGGCAGAACTCCGGGAATGGCATCCAGCAGCTGCTCCTTTTTATAATGACTTTGCATTTATCCCGGAGCTGGCTGGCGAGTTCGCACTTTATTATTATTATTATTTCCCCGAAGGGGAGGGGGTCCGATTAAAAATAATAATCATACAATAATATTCCCGAGGCAACCCTGGGAGGGCAAACCACACCTCCCCGTGCTCCGACTGTGCCACCGCTGTCGCTTTATTAATTTCCCTGCGCCGTGAGTGACAGTCCTCCAGAAGTGATAATTGGTGCGCTGTGTCTTTAAAAGGTTAAAACCCTTTTCAAAAAGGCCTCGACTCATAGTGGGAAAAGACAAGAGAGGCTTTGGCTGGCTTTGGATCCAGAAAACAGCTGCTGATTAGAGTCTGCGTCTTCGGGCTGAATTTATTACATATTTTTCAGCAGCAGGGATTCTAGGAGGAAGCTTCCGTTTGGGTTTCTTGATCGTGGTTTATTTTTATTCAGAGGAATAACAGAGGAAGGATTTGTTCCGGCTGGAGCATGCTCACAACCTGCAAGACCTCCCATTATTAAACTGCCTACTTTGGGCTTTAATATCCATGTGGTATTTTTTTGATTTTTATTAGCGTTATTATTATTTGGCAGCGTGCATCTGTCTATTTTTTTTTTTTTAATTTTTTAAATAATTTATTCGGAGAGGAAGCTGATCTCGCAATGAGCTTTCTCCTTCCTTACTTGAAACAGGTGCTAATGAAAGAATGCAAATAGCACCGGCTGAGCCGAACATTTCATAAAGAAGGGAACAGCCACCGACCCCAAGCGCTCCGGGATCTGCCCGCTGGCCCCCGGCAAAGGTAGGCACGGGGGCTTTTGTCGCTATTTTTTTGCTGTTGTTCTCTGCGTGGATCTTTGGGATTTTTTCTCGCCCTTCCTTCCTTCCTTCCCTCCCTCCCTGGCTGGCTGCGGGTGCCCAGCCGGCCGCCCAGATTCCATTTTTCCTCCCCAGAGGTGCCAGCTCGGCGTCCCCGCGTCCCCACCGGGGGTGGCCGCGGCCACCTCGGCGCTGGGCGAGCGCCCCGAGCCCGGCGCTGTCACCGAGCCCAGCCCGGAGCCGCGGCCCCGCCACGCTCGCAGCTACTTTGCCGCTTAATTAGCCCTGGCTGTCGCATGAATTTATCGTCGCTTGACAGCAACTTCATTTTCTCCCACCGTGCGGGGAGGAGGAGGAGGAGGTGGAGGAGGAGGAGGAGGAGGCGATGAATTGGCGCTGGCTGGTGGGAGGCAGCGCCGGGGGCGGTGGGAGGCGATCGCGGGGTGTGACAGGGACGTGCCAGCCGGCCAGGGGCGTGCGGAGGGACACGGGCTGGGGACGTGTTGCTCCGGGGACAGCCGCGTCCTGCCGGAGCCGAGCCCGGGGCCTGCGCCGCTTCCATCCCTGCGGCTGCTCCCCGATGCTCCAGCGCGGAGAGAAATACCCAAATTAAACAAATCGAATGAGATTCCGAGGCTGGTTTCAGCAGCCAGGTCCCTGCTGGTGCCTGGGTCCCTGCACAAAGCGCTGCGGTTGGGGTTTTTTCCTCCTCCCGCTCGGTTTCACTTGGCTGTGGCATTCGGGGATCAGCCTGCGAGGTTTGTCCTTTGGAAGCCCGAGTTTTTCCCGCTGTCGGAGGCAGGTGGAGGCATCCGCAGCCCCTTGCGGTACCTGCCCGCGGCTCTGGCTGGGTTTTGTGCCGTGTTCCCAAGCCCGGGCTTGCAGCAGGGACTGCAGTGGCCTCTCCAAGGGCCAAATCCAGCCCTCCTTGGGATGATCCAGCTCCCCTGGCTGTGGGAGCCTCCGGGGGCAGGGATTAGCCCTTTGTCTGGAAGTTTGTATTTATATTTCGGCGTGTTTTAGTGTTACATGTTTCTCTTCTGGCTGTGCACGCAGGATATTTGCAGGGGTTTTGCTTGAGCGTTCAGGAAAGGATCTGCAAGAAAAGTTTCCCCCGATGAGTTGTGCGAGCTGAGGGTGGGCAGCACGTGAAACAAAATATTTATTTTATATAAACAGCCCCTGGAAGCTTCCTCCAGAGAGAACTTGGGAATGTCTGACCTGATAGAGGAAAAGTACCCAAAACTCAATGTGCAGCCTGGACTGTCCATCCCTCCCCCATTCCAAAAGCAGATGATTTTTAATTAAGAATTTGATATGGGGTGTGTGTGCAGGAAAATAGGATTAAAATGTGTTTTGGAGGCAGCAGGATGGGAATCTTCCTCTGCTCCTGGTTTGGGCTGGGTGAGGGCCAGCAGCACCTTGTGTCCCCTGCCCTGCTGCTCTGGGAGACAAATCCAGGTGCTGATGGCTGCTGGAAAGCCCCAGCCTCGGGCTTTGGGATGTGAGAAGATGGATTTTCCCCAAAACCTCGTGTTCCATGTGCCGAGGCAGCTGCTGCTCCTGCAGGATTCACTTCTCGCCGTGCCAGTAACGGAGTTTGCCCAATGCTACTTTTTAAAAATTTTTCTTTTGGTGGTTGCAAATCCTCTGAGCTGTACCAGAGCATGGGGGGGTCTGGCTCTGTTCCCTCCCCCTCTGGCTCAGCTGGAGCGCTCGGATCTGTCCCGGCAGTGCCGTGTGCTGCTCCTCCCCACGCCCAGCACTCGCTGTGCTCAGGGAAACCTTTGGGATGAGAAGAAAGCCCGAGTGAGTGGCGGCTGAGGGGGGGAGGATGGAAGGTGCTCTTCCTATGGAAGGTGGTGTTTTCCCTATGGAGATGTTTTCCTTATGGAAGGCGGCATGTCGCCTATGGAAGTTTGATTTTCCCCTATGGATGTTGGTGTTTCCGCCATGGAATTCGGTATTTCCCCTATGGAAGGTGGTTTTTCCCCTATGGACATTGGTGTTTTCCCTATGGACTTTGGCGTTTCCCCTATGGACATTGGTATTTCCCCTATGGAATTTGGTATTTCCCCTATGGAAGTGATGTTTTCCCTACAGAAGTTTGTATTTCCCCTATGGATGTTGGTATTTCCCCTATGTAAGTTGGCATTTCACTTATGGATGTTGGTGTTTTCTCTATGGCAGTTGGTATTTCCCTGTGGAGATGTTTCCCCTATGGACTTTGGTATTTCCCCTATGGAAGGTGGTGTTTCCCCTATGAACGCTGGCATTTCTCCTATGGATGTTGGTATTTCTCCAATGGACATTGCTGTTTCCCCTATGGAATTTGGTATTTCCCCTATGGAAGGTGGTATTTTCCCTATGGACATTGGTATTTCCCCTATGGAAGTTGGTGTTTTCCCTATGGAGATGTTTTCCTTATGGAAGTGGCATTTCACCTATGGAAGTTTGCATTTCCCCTATGGATGTTGGTATTTCTCCTATGTAAGTTGGTGTTTCACTTATGTAAGTTGGTGTTTTCTCTATGGCAGTTGGTATTTCCCTATGGACATTGGTGTTTCCCCTATGGAAGATGATGTTTTCCCTACAGAAGTTGGTATTTCCCCTATGGATGGTGGTGTTTCCTTTATGGGAGTTGGTATTTTCCTATGGAGATGTTTCCCCTATGGACATTGGTATTTCCCCTATGGACTTTGGTGTTTCCCCCATAGAAGGTGGCATTTCCCCTATGGACTTTGGTGTTTCCCCTATGGACTTTGGTGTTTCCCCTATGGAAGGTGGCATTTCCTCTATGGACATTGGTATTTCCCCTATGGACATTGGTGTTTCCCCTATGGACGTTGGTATTTCCCCTGTGTGAGTGGTATTTCCCCTATGGAAGGTGGTGTTTTCCCTACAGAAGTTGGTATTTCCCCTATGGAAGGTGGTGTTTTCCCTACAGAAGTTGGTATTTCCCCTATGGACGTTGGTGTTTCCCCTATGGAAATTGGAGTTTCCCATATGGAATTTGGTGTTTCCCTATTAAAGCATCTCCTACACTGAGTCTGGGTTTCTGTGCTGCCTCTGGGGCCATGAACATCTTCATGCACAACCCAAACCTGGTCCAGCCATTGGGGCAGGACACAGAGGGGTTTGTCCCAGAGCTCTCAGCCCAGCTGGTGGCACCTGAGCCCTGCCGGGCCCTGCTCTGAGGCCTCTGTGACACTGAGGCCACCGAGTGTGACTTGCTGGCCCTGCATCTTTATGATTTTTATGGTTTCACCCCCACTGAGAAAGGGCAATGAAGCTGGTTTTGTCCCAGGGTGCTTCTCAGCACAGGTGGTGGCACCTGAGCCCTGCCAGGAGCTGCTCTGAGGCCTCTGTGACACCTGAGGACCAGTGGGAATTTGTGGCCCTGCGTCCCCATGACTTCTGTAATTCCACCCCCACTGAGAAAGAGAAATAAAACTGGTTTTGTCCCAGGCACTGCAGCCCAGCTCATCTGGCCCTGGAAAGGATTCTGGTCATTATTTTCCTTGAAAGAGTCGTAAAACTCCTGTAAACACTCCCAGCACTCCAAGCCAGGGCCTCCAAAGGTCTCTCCAGCATCTCTTGGCTGTTCCTGGGAATGGCAGCTCCATGGGAATGGGGAGATTTCCTGGGAATTCAGAGAGCAGCTGATGGGCCAAAGGGTTTTATGGAGCCCTGGGGGAGCCGGGGTCAGAGCGCTGAGCAGCCTCCTCTTCTTCCTCCCCCTCCTCCTCCTCCTCTTCCTCAGGTGCACTCTAATCCTGCATTTCCACCCGGATAAAATTCCCAGGATTTTCTCTGCGCTCAGGATGTGGAGCTGGTGAGGGAGGGATGAGCAGGAGAACAGGAACTCCCCTGAACCCCTCATTTCTCATAGGGCCGGCAGCAGGGGATCTGCTGGGAGCACAAACCAATCTGCATCACTTTGGGGCTAAAAACACCTTTTTTCTCCATGTCCACTCAATCTCTGCTGCTGACTCAGATCACGCAGGTGGAAAATGTGGGATAGCACGGGAATAATGTGGGATAAAACGGGAATATTGTGGGATAGCCTGGGAATAGCATGGAATAGCACAGGAATGGTGTGGGATAGGATGGGAATAATATCGGATAACATGGGATAACATGGGATTAATGTGGAATAGGATGAGAATAACATGGGATAACATGGGAATAACATGGGATAACATGGGAATAACCTGGGATAGCATGGGAATAATGTGGAATAGGATGGGGATAACATGGGATAGCATGGGAATAATGTGGGATAGGATGGGGATAACATGGGAATAACGTGGGATGGGATGGGAATAATGTGGAATAGGATGGGAATAATGTCAGATAGCACGGGAATAACTTGGGATAGCATGGGAATAATGTGAGATAACATAGGAAGAATGTGGGATAGCATGGGAATAATCTGGGATAGAATGGAAATAACATGGGCTAGCACGGGAATGACATGGGATAGGATGGAAATAATGTGGGGCAGCATGAGAATAACATGGGGCAGCACAGGAATAATGTGGGGTAAAATGGGGATATTGTGGGATAGCATGGGAATAATGTGGGATAGCACGGGAATAATGTGGGATAGCATGGGAATGGCGAGCCCAGCTCCCTGATTTATCTCCCTGTTTAAAGGTGCATGATGATACCTGAAGAGGATTTTCCAAAATAACTTAAAGGGCTGGTGCTTGCTGCCCATATTTAGCCGTGTTTTGGACCCTTGTTTACCCACAGACTTGAACCATATTTACCCATATTTCCCCCTATTCCTGACCCATATTTACCCATATTTCCCCCTATTCCTGACCCATATTTACCCATATTTCTCCATATTCTTGACCCATATTTTGAACCCATTTTTACCCATATTTCTGACCCATATTTACCCATTTTTATTCATATTTACCCATATTTCTGAGCCATTTTTACCCCTATTCCTGACCCATATTCACCCATACTCTTGATCCATATTAACCCATTTTTATCCCTATTTCTGACCCATATTTACCCATGCTCTCATTTAATTTTTACCCATTTTTACTCCTATTCCTGACCCCTATTTGCCCATTTTTACCCATATTCCTGACCCATACTTACTCATTTTCACCACATTCCTGCCCTTCCTGCAGCAGGGCTCTCAGGATCCACAGGCCACATCTCTCCCTTTAGTTCTTTAAAAAGCTCTGAAACTTTTTCATGCCAAGAATGGAAACGTTGCAGCTCCTTAAGTCAGGGATTTGCTCTTGCTGCTGTGGGAGGGGGACCAGCGTGGCCTTTTTTGTTCCTTTTTAACCTTTCTGCATCTTTACTTTTCCTCCTGTGTGGGAAACGGGGAGGAGGGAGGAGGGGGAGCCTCCTGGCCGAGCTCTCAGTGGGAGTCCCTGGCAGATTGAAAATACAAATAATAAGTTCTGACTCTAAGCCCCAACTGCAGACAGCAGCCCTGGCTGAGGTTTTGGGGTTGTTTTTGGATTTTAGATCATTATTTGCTGGGCAGGCTCTGGAGAATGCTGTAGGGAAGCAGAGTTTGCTGTGGAGCCAAAGGGGGTTTGAGAAGCCACAGGGCTGTGGGTGCTCAGGGGGATTGGGGCTGTTTCAGGGGCAATGTCACGCCTGGAATGGAATAATGGGATCATTTATCCAGTCTGGGGCAGTCTGGGCTCTTGGGGGGCTCTGGGTGCTGCTGGAATCCCCAGGGAGCCCTGGGAATTGCTGCTGGGATGGTCCCCAGGAGCTGCTCCCAGCCTGGACGTGCTCTGTGTCCCACGAGGCCCTGACCCCACTCCCTGCAGCTGGGACAGGAGGATCCCACAGGAGGATCCCGTGGGATTCCAGCGGAATTCCCAGTCCTGGAGCAGCCCAGATTTCAGTGCTGCACAATCTGTCCCTCCCTGGCTTCTCTGTGGGACCTTGGGAAGGAGCTGGGACAATAAAATCCAGGGGAGGAGCTGCCCATGGGTGGCTGGATCATCTCCTGCCACAGGAGGATCCCACAGGAGGATCCTACAGAAGGATCTTATGGGATTCCAGCCCTTCCAGTTCATTTTCCACCCCTGGAGGAGCCCAGATTTCAGTGCTGCACAATCTTTTCTCCCTGTGGGACCTTGGGAAGGAGCTGAGACAATAAAATCCAGGGGAGGAGCTGCCCATGGGTGGCTGGATCATCTCCTGCCTCCCTGGGGGAACGCCCCAGGGCTGCTGCTGCTGCCTCAGGGATGGGATTTGGGGATTTGGGGGCTGCAGGAATCCCAAACCAGCAGTGAGCAAATCCTGATGTAAGCAGGGAAGCTCTGGGATCAGCGAGCCCAGAACTGAGCACTGAGTAAGGGAGGGATGAGAAAAGCTCCTGGTGATGTCAGGGGTGAGCTCAGGGGCCTTGGAAAAGCACCTCAGACCCAAACAAAACTTCTCTGCTGCTTTTTTAGCTGCCTCGAGAGCTAAAGCAGATTTTGTAACCCCTTGGGTGCTCTTGCATGGATTTGTTCCTGGTGGATGGATTGGAAAATCCACAGAATTTACAGAATGACCAGGTTGGAAGAGACCTTCAAGACTATCGAGTCCAACCCAAACAAAAGGTCCAGGAGGTTTGAAATAACCAAAATTGGATTTTAGGTGGAATTTTATGTGCAGAAGAGCAGGTTCTTGGGAAGAGCTCAGCTGCACCATCCCCATCCCTGTAACCCCCAACCATCCCCCCAAAACATTCCAGCGTTTCCAGTCCTCCCCAGCCAATTCCCTTTTGTGTTTTAATCCACAAAAATAAATTCATCCTCATCTCTCTGTCCTTTACCTGCCTCTGTGTTGCTTTTCAGAGTCCATCCATTGCACCCCAGACTTGGTAGCTTGGGCTCATATTTTGAATTTTCTTTTTGTTTCCTGTACTTCTGGCATCAGAGGGAATTTCATGGGAGAGTGCAAATTGCCGAGACAAACAACTTGTTTTGTTTTGAAGGGTTCCAAAGCAGTTTGGTTGGATTTTTCCTGAAAAAAACAACCCCAAAAACCTCCTTGCTGCAGGGAATTTGGGGTAAAGAAGGAATTCTCCTGTGCAGGAATGTCCCCAAAACCACACGTTGATATTTGATTGATTATAACTTGGATTAATTAATTGGAGAGGAATTCTGTGCAGGGAATAACAAAAATCTGGTAGCTGGAAGGGGAAGGAAGGGAAATATTTATGGGTTAGAGGAGGGGCATGGGGGGATCAGGAGAGCAAGAACTGCAGATTTTAACAAATAAATCAGGTAATTATAAAGATATCGCTGTTTTAGCCAAATAAATTGGGATTTTTGGGATGTTGAACCTGTTTAGGTTGATGGTGAGAGCAAAAGGTGCTTCTCAGCTGGGACAAAAATGAAATTATTTCACTCCTAATTAAGCTGGATCCATCATTAGTGGGATTTAATTTGGCTTTGGGGGGGTCAGGAGGAGCTGGAGGCAAAAAATCCTATTGGAAGTTTTGTTCCTAAATTGCAGAAGGGGAATTGTTTTTGTTCCCCCCTCCCTGAAGGGAATCCAGGGACACAATTCCATGGGGCAGAGATGCTCCCTGGGATTTCTGTCTTTGGGGCAGGAGGAGAAGGAACCTTGGGGTTTGGTTTGGGTTTGTCTGTGAGGCAAAAATGTCCCTGGGCTGATCCTCCCTGGCAGGAAATGCCATTTGTGTGGGGTTTGTGTGGGTTTGAGTGGGGTTTGTGTGGGGTTTGAGTGGGATTTGTGTGGGGTTTGAGTGGGTTTGAGTGGGATTTGTGTGGGGTTTGAGTGGGATTTGTGTGGGGTTTGTGTGGGTTTGAGTGGGATTTGTGTGGGGTTTGTGTGGGATTTGTGTGGGGTTTGAGTGGGATTTGTGTGGGATTTCTGTGGGGTTTGAGTGGGTTTGAGTGGGATTTGTTTGGGGTTTGTGTGGGATTTGTGTGGGGTTTGTGTGGGTTTGAGTGGGATTTGTGTGGGGTTTGTGTGGGATTTGTGTGGGATTTGTGTGGGGTTTGTGTGGGTTTGAGTGGGATTTGTGTGGGGTTTGAGTGGGTTTGAGTGGGATTTGTGTGGGATTTGTGTGGGGTTTGAGTGGGTTTGAGTGGGATTTGTGTGGGGTTTGAGTGGGATTTGTGTGGGGTTTGAGTGGGTTTGAGTGGGATTTGTGTGGGGTTTGAGTGGGTTTGAGTGGGGTTTGAGTGGGTTTGAGTGGGATTTGTGTGGGGTTTGTGTGGGGTTTGAGTGGGTTTGTGTGACCCCAGTGCTGCCAATGCCAGTTCTGTGGGGTTTTTGTGGGGTTTGAGCGGGATCAGAACAAGAAATGCCATTTGTGTGGGGTTTGTGTGGGGTTTGAGTGGGATTTGTGTGGGGTTTGAGTGGGTTTGAGTGGGATTTTTGTGGGGTTTGAGTGGGTTTGAGTGGGATTTGTGTGGGGTTTGTGTGGGATTTTTGTGGGGTTTGAGTGGGGTTTGAGTGGGTTTGAGTGGGATTTGTGTGGGGTTTGAGTGGGTTTGTGTGACCCCAGTGCTGCCAATGCCAGTTCTGTGGGGTTTGTGTGGGGTTTGAGTGGGATCAGAACAAGAAATGCCATTTGTGTGGGGTTTGAGTGGGTTTGAGTGGGATTTGTGTGGGGTTTGTGTGGGTTTGAGTGGGATTTGTGTGGGGTTTGTGTGGGATTTTTGTGGGGTTTGAGTGGGTTTGAGTGGGATTTGTGTGGGTTTGAGTGGGTTTGAGTGGGATTTTTGTGGGGTTTGAGTGGGAATTTTGTGGGGTTTGAGTGGGTTTGAGTGGGATTTGTGTGGGGTTTGAGTGGGTTTGAGTGGGGTTTGTGTGGGGTTTGAGTGGGTTTGAGTGGGATTTGTGTGGGGTTTGAATGGGTTTGAGTGGGATTTCTGTGGGGTTTGTGTGGGTATGAGTGGGGTTTGTGTGGGGTTTGAGTGGGATTTTTGTGGGGTTTGTGTGGGTTTGAGTGGGATTTGTGTGGGGTTTGTGTGACCCCAGTGCTGCAAATGCCAGTTCTGTGGGGTTTGTGTGGGGTTTGAGTGTGATCAGAACAAGAAATGCCATTTGTGTGGGGTTTGTGTGGGGTTTGTGTGGGGTTTGAGTGGGGTTTGAGTGGGTTTGTGTGGGGTTTGTGTGGGACCAGAGTAGGAAATGCCATTTGTGTGGGGGTTTGTGTGGGGTTTGTGTGGGAGCTGAACAAGAAATGCCATTTGTATGGGGTTTGAGTGGGGTTTGTGTGGGGTTTGAGTGGGATCAGAGCTGCAAATACCATTTCTGTGGGGTTTGTGTGAGTTTGAGTGGGTTTGTGAGGGGTTTGTGTGACCCTAGTGCTGCAAATGCCAGTTCTGTGGGGTTTGAGTAGGTTTGTGTGGGGTTTGTGTGACCCCAGTGTTGCAAGTGCCATTTGTGTGGGGTTTGAGTGAGGTTTGAGTGGGGTTTGTGTGGGACCAGAACAAGAAATGCCATTTGTATGGGGTTTGTGTGGGGTTTGTGTGACCCCAGTGGTGCAAATGCCATTTGTGTGGGGTTTGAATGGGGTTTGTGTGGGTTTATGTGGGATTTGTGTGGGAGCAGAACAAGAAATGCCATTTCTGTGGGGTTTGAGTGGGGTTTGTGTGTACCCAGAGTAACAAATGCCATTTCTATGGGATTTATGTGGGACTAGAACAGAAAATTCAATTTGTGTGGGGTTTGTGTGGCACCACAGCCCCAAATGCCGCTTGTATGGGGTTTGTGTGGGGTTTGAGTGGGGCTTGTGTGGGACCAGAGCTGCAAATGCCATTTGTGTGGGGTTTGTGTGGGACTAGAGCAGGAAATGTCCCTTGTGTGGGGTTTGTGTGGGGTTTGTGTGGGATTTGTGTGGCACCAGGGCCACAAATGCCGGTTCTGTGGGGTTTGTGTGAAGTTTGTGTGGGGTTTATGTGGCACCAGAGCAGGGAATAAAAGAAATCCCATTTGTATGGGATTCATGTGGGACTAGAACGGGAAATGCCACTTGCGTGGGGTTTCTGCGGGGTTTGTGTGGGACCAAAGTAGGAAATGCCATTTCTGTGGGGTTTCTGTGGGGTTTGTGTGACCCAGAGCTGCAAATGCCAGTTCTGTGGGGCCCAGTGCCATGGGGAGCTGCAGGAACAGCTCCTTTCCCTCCTCTTGTAGTTCCATGCCCCAATTCCAACATCCCAAGGTGGAGGATATCAACAACAGACCTTTAGGATAATGGGATTAACCCCAGAACTCAAAGGAGTCCTGGAAATCTCACCTGAGGAGCTGCCAGGAAGTGTCTGAATTCCCAAAATATCGAATTCCCAGCTGGAATTCAGCCCCTCCAGGGTGCAGGAATGCAGCAAATTGGGATAAAACTACACAAAAACTCAGGGAATGGGAGGCAGGGCTGATATTCCTTTTGCCACAGGAATTTTGGGCCGCAGGAATTTTGGGCTGCAGGAATTTTCAGGATTCAGGAATTTTGGGATTCTGGAGCTTTGGGATTCAGGAGCTTTGCGATTCAGGAGCTTTGGGCTGCAGGAATTTTGGGATTCTGGAATTTTGGGATTCTGGAATTTTGGGATTCAGGAGCTTTGGGCTGCAGGAATTTTGGGCTGCAGGGATTTTGGGATGCATGAATTTTGGGAGGCTGGGCCATCCTGGGCCCATCAGCTCCTGGGCCAAGCCCTTCCCAGTGCTGCTCCTGGTGGGATTTTATCCCTTGGGAAGATTTTCCAAATCTTAGGATAACATCTAGATCAGGAGGAACTCAAGGAAGCTGCAATTAGCCCTGTATCCACCGTTATCCCAGCTTTATTTTGGGATTTGGGTGCATTTTAAGGCCTGAGCCCTTCCCTGAGCAGCCCATTCTGAACAAAACTGAGAATTCCAAGGGTGATTTCCCAGCTCCCTGCCCATACCAGGTTCATGTTCCTCCTGTTGCTCTTTCTGTCCATATTTATTATTTTTTTTTCCCCCAATCCATTTGGATTTTGCCACTGGAAAAGCTGCTCAGGGCTTTGAGCTGTCTGCAGGAGCCCACCCCAGCTCAAAGGTGCATTTTGGCATAAAAACCCATCAAAATCTTCATTATGGACCAACTTTCCCGGCTGCAAAAACCCCTAAAACCAACTCGGCAGTGGGGAGCAAAGGTGGAGGAGGGGGGGAGAGGATGCGAATATCCCAGAAAGTTGCAAAGTGAAGCATTCCAGAGTGGGAATAAGAGCTGGAGGTTGAATGTGCAATCACAACCTCCCTTTGTCTGCGGGCTGTTGATGGGCGAAGCTGCAATCTCGTGGCAATAAATAGATATTTAAGATAAGCTCCGGCGTGTAATTAAAGACTTCTGCCACACGGCCAGATGCGCTGCCTTTATCTTTGTGTAAATGAGAGCAGAGCGGGGCTCGGCTGCGCTGAGAGCCCAAAAAAAAAAAAAAATAAAGGGGAAAAAAGGTTCTTTGTCCCAGTTTGCATCCGTTTGCTGCAGGGTGGGAGGGAGGGATGGGACCCAGGGAAATTGGGAATTTTAGTGCTCCAAGGGCTGAAGGGAATTAAATGTGTTGGGAAAGGTGTTGCCCTCAGCCAGGAGCGTTTCCCTGATTTCCCAGTATTTGGGGAAGAAAATTCAGGGAGGGAGGGATGGAATTTTAGGGAGGGAGGAATGGGACCATTCCCTCCCCAGGAAAGCTGGAAATTGTGGCACCTTAAGGGCTAAAGTGAATTAAATGCGGTGTTGGCACTGTCAAGAAAAGGTGAACCC
Organism: Molothrus ater; assembly: GCF_012460135.2. NCBI lineage: Eukaryota > Metazoa > Chordata > Aves > Passeriformes > Icteridae > Molothrus > Molothrus ater. The sequence goes on from NC_050501.2 coordinate 1,633,779, forward strand.
TCAGCCAGGAGTGTTTCCCTGATTTCCCAGTTTTTGGGGAAGGAAATTCAGGGAGGGAGGGATGGAAGTTCAAGGAAGGAGGAATGGGACCATCCCTTCTCAGGAAAATTGGGAATTTCAGTGCTCCAAGGACTAAAGGGAGTTAAATGTGTTGGGAAAGGTGTTGCCCTCAGCCAGGAGCGTTTCCCTGATTTCCCAGTGTTTGGGGAAGAAAATTCAGGGAGGGAGGGATGGAATTTTAGGGAGGGAGCAATGGGACCATCCCCAAACCAGGGAAACTGGGAATTGTGGTGCTTTAAGGACCAAAGGAAATTAAATGAGTTGGTAAAAGGTGAACCCTCAGCCAGGAGTGTTTCCCTGATTTCCCAGTTTTTGGGGAAGGAAATTCAGGGAGGGAGGGATGGAAGTTCAAGGAGGGAGGAATGGGACCATTCCCTCCCCAGGAAAGCTGGAAATTGTGGCACCTTAAGGGCTAAAGTGAATTAAATGCGGTGTTGGCACTGTCAAGAAAAGGTGAACCCTCAGCCAGGAGCGTTTCCCTGATTTCCCAGTTTTTGGGGAAGGAAATTCAGGGAGGGAGGGATGGAATTTTAGGGAGGGAGGGATGGGACCATCCCCAACCCAGGGAAACTGGGAATTTCAGTGCTCCAAGGACTAAAGGGAGTTAAATGTGTTGGGAAAGGTGTTGCCCTCAGCCAGGAGTGTTTTCCTGATTTCCCAGTGGTTTGGGATGGCATTTTAGGGAGAGAGGGATTGACCCTTCCCAGGGAAACTGGAAATTGTGGTGCTACAAGGGCTAAAGGGAATGAAACGTGTGGATAAAAGGTGAACCCTGAGCCAGGAGCCCTCAGTTTCCCTGATTTCCCAGTGTTTTGGGATGGAAATTCAGGGAGGGAGGGATGGGACTGTCCCTTCCCAGGGAAACTGGGAATTTCAGTGCTCCAACAGCTGCAAGGAAGGAAATGTGGTGTGGGCACTGCTGATAAAAGGTGCACCCGCAGCCAGGAGCATTTCCCTGATTTCCCAGGGTTTCAGGATGCAATTCAGGCTCCCCAGGGCTCTGACTCTGCCTCTGCTTTGGGACTCCAGGCCCAGCTTTGTCCTCATCCCACAGGAGGGGTGGGATCACAGCTTTGGGCTCAGCCCAAGCTCTGGAGCAGGTTTAGCCCCAGAAGCTCCCTGGGAGGGAATTTTGGGATCACTGAGGTTGGAAAAGCCCCCAGGACCATCAGTGCCCACTTTGTCACCAGCCCAGAGCAACATCCAGGTGTTCCTTGGACACCTGCAGGGGTTGGGACTCCAAACCTCCCTTCCGGTGCCACATCTGACATTCCAGAGGCAAATCCCCCTTTTTGTGTCCCCCAGGGCTGCAGCAGGACCCAGGGCACAGAAATCCTGGGAAAATGAGCCCTGGGGTCTTGGGGGATGTTTGGAACTGCCAGGAAGGCCCCAGAAAAATCAAAATTCTCTTGGGTCTGTGAACTCTGCAGCTCAGCAGGGTGGGAAGTTGGAAGCAGCAGGGGTTTGGCCAAAAATCCACCTGAGCAGGGAGAATTCCATCCTGGATCCCCTGGGACAGGGAGGTTTTGTTCCAAGCAGTGCCTGTGTCGTTAGTGGGGTCTGGTTTGAGCTTTTACAGCACCACCTTGGATTTCAGACCCCCACTTTGGGCTGGAATCCTTAAAAAATGGATGAGAAGTGATGCTGTGTTTTGGGGATAAAAAACTGGGGAGGAGGAGAGGAAAGCAGAATTTCTTTGGGGATTTGTACGCCAGGAGAATGCCTGCTGGAATCTGGGATGGGATTTGTACCCCAGGGGAATTCCTGCTGGGCTTTGGGATGGGATTTGTACCCCAGGGGAATTCCTGCTGGACTCTGGGGTGCGATTTGGAATCTGGGATGGGATTTATCCCCAGGGGAATTCCTGCTGGACTCTGGGGTGCGATTTGGAATCTGGGATGGGATTTATCCCCAGGGGAATTCCTGCTGGACTCTGGGGTGCGATTTGGAATCTGGGATGGGATTTATCCCCAGGGGAATTCCTGCTGGAATCTGGGATGGGATTTACCCCCAGGGGAATTCCTGCTGGACTCTGGGGTTCGATTTGGACTCTGGGATGGGATTTATCCCCAGGGGAATTCCTGCTGGAATCTGGGGTGGGATTTGTACCCCTGGGAATTCCTGCTGGATTCTGGGATAGAATTTGTACCCCTGGGAATTCCTGCTGGAATCTGGGACGGGATTTGGACTCTGGGATGGGATTTATCCCCAGGGGAATTCCTGCTGGAATCTGGGATGGGATTTATTTGGAATTTCTTGGGTTTATGTACTCGACTTTTCCCTTCTGTTTCTTAACAAGGTGGAATTGTTGGATACAGTTTTTGAGTAATTTTTTATGGGATTCCTTTCTGTTTTTCAATGAGCTGTTGGTGTTTTGCCTCTGTTCTGTCACTCCTCTCCCACTTAGGCGAGCCCAAATCCTCTCTAAGCTCAGTATTTGTACCTTGATCCTGCCTAACGCTGACTTTAACTCAAATATTTGATTCTTGGATGTTTTTCCGTGTTCCAAACCCCACAAAATGGCAGAGCCAAGTTCCCACCCAACAACCCCACTCTGCTTTTTGGGAAATGGGTTTTTCCCAGGCTAAACCCTTTTAAAACCCTTAAAGCTGCATAAGCAGCTTAAACCCAGCTAAAGCCTGAGATCATTTTAAACAGCTTGTGCCAATAGAGAGACTTAGATTATCTTAAATACCTTAAACAGATCTGCAGCTTTAGGGGGGAATTTGGCCAGATTTGGTTGATTATTTGATTTGGGTGATTTTGGTGTCACCACTGGGTGACTCTGCCCAGCCACTGGCTGGGAGACAGAAATTCAGGGAATTTTGGGGTTTCTTTTTACGTTTTGGATGTTTGTTTGACAGTTTGACTGCACACATGGCAGGAAAATCTGAATTTGTGACCTCAACCCTGCCCTTGTGCTCAGCTCAGGTTCATCTGTCATTCCTGGACCTTTGGGGTTTTTGGGATAAATCTGCAGCTGATTTGCAGGAAAAGTTGGATTTTGTTGCACCAGGTGAGGATTTTCAGCACCTGGGGCTGCCCTGTGCAGTCTGGATTCTCCTAAATCACTTTTAGAGCTTTGAAAATCCCACCGTCAATGCGGTGCCATAATTAAACCTCATTAAAAATGGGAATAAATGGGGGAAGGAGTCCAGACTGAGGGATTTCTGCCCATTCCTCACTCCACATCCCCCCAGTGCCCCTGGGGGATCTGATCCTTCCATTTTTTGGAGACGGAAAATCAGGATTAACTCAGGCTCAGAGATTTGAAGAGTTTGGTTTATTCCTGAATTAAATCAGAGGAATTTCACTCACCTGGGGAGCCGAGTTGTTCCCACAGAGGCAATTTCTGAGAGCTGATGGAGCAGCAGCCTCTGGAATATTTTCTCCAGGAGATAAAACCCCCCAAAGCTGAAAGGAAAAACCATCAGGGAAAATTTCCACTTGGAATTCCTCAGCTGGGGAAAGGAGCTCAGGCACTTCCCTGCTGCTGGAATGTCGGATGGGATTGGCACCCCAGGGAATTCCTGCTGGAATCTGGGGTGGGATTTGTACCCCAGGGAATTCCTGCTGGATTCTGGGTTGGGATTGGCACCCCTGGGAATTCCTGCTGGAATCTGGGATGGGATTTATCCCCAGGGGAATTCTTGCTGGAATTTGGGATGGGATTCGGACCCTGTGATGGGATTTGGATTCTGGGATAGGATTTGGATTCTGGGATGGGATTTGTACCCCTGGGAATCCATGCTGGATTCTAGAATGGGATTTGTACCATGGAGAATTCACGCTGGAATGTGGGATGGGATTTGTACCATGGGAATTCCTGCTGGACTCTGGGATGGGATTTGTGCCATGGAGAATTCCTGCTGGAATCTGGGGTGGGATTTCTCTCCCGGGAATTCCCGCTCCCCCTCACCCAAGTTGCAGTTCCTGGGGCACACAACCAGCCTGGGCTGGGATTTTCCTCCAGTCCAACTCCTGGTTTTGGTGCGGTGGGATTTGTTCTTATTTGGAGCACCCTGGGAAAGGGAATTGAGGCTGGAGCAGGAGGGTTTGAGGTGGTGCTTAAAATCCAGAATTGAGCTGAAGGTCTCTGCTCTGCTCTGCTCCTGCATTGGGACAGACCCAGGTGAATGGGAGGGGAAGATCATGGAAATACAAAATATTTGGGATTAAGGAGACTTTAAAGCTCATCCCATTCCACCCCTGCCTTGGGGCACCTTCCATTGTCCAGCCTGGCCTTGGGCACTGCCAGGGCTCCAGGGGCAGCCACAGCTGCTCTGGCAATTCCAGCCCAGCCCCTCCCCACCCTGCCAGGGAACAATTCCCAATTGCCAAGATCCCACCCAGCCCTGCCCTCTGCCACTGGCAGCCATTCCCTGCCTCCTGTCCCTCCATCCTTGGCCCCAGTCCCTCTGCAGCTCTCCTGGAGCCCCTGCAGGCCCTGCAAGGGCTCTGAGCTCTCCCTGGAGCCTTCTCCTCTCCAGGGGAGCACCCCCAGCTCTCCCAGCCTGGCTCCAGAGGGGCTCCAGCCCTGCAGCAGCTCCGTGGGCTCCTCTGGGCTCTCTCCAGCAGCTCCAGGTGCTGCTGAGGTTGGAATTCCCAGCTCTGCAGGTGGGGAATCACCTGAGTGGGGCAGAGGGACAGAATCCCCTCCCTTTCCTGCTGCCCACAATGCTGGGGGTGGTTGGACACCCATGGATGGGTGGGAAAAATGTGGCAGCTCTCGTAGGATGGGATGACCTGGAGCAGAGCTGGGATCTCCATCCATTGGCAACGGCTCCTTCCCATCTCTGCTATGTACCCGTTTAACAGATATGGATCTCTGACATCCCAAGGAAACTGAATTTTAGGATTTTAACCATTTGAACTTGCAAGGGAGGTTGGAAAGCGGAGGGGAAATTTCCAGTTTCATTTTCAGATTCCCAGGCTGGATCACTCACTCGGGTTATTCACAGTGCAGCCCTTAATGAGTTCTGGGCTCCTGCATTTTCATCCCCTGATAAATGAATTTGTTATTCATAACACCGGAGGTGAGCGCTCCTTTGGAGGGAATTGCTTTCCTTCAGCCTGCCAAGCTCTGAATCCTCTCAGGTCAGGCTGATTTTCATCCCCTTCCTGGACGTTTTCCTGCTCCCAGTACTGGCATCCTGCTGTTTGCACCTCCCTGGGGCCAATCTGCAGAGCTGAGCTTGGTGATCAATTGGATTTGTGTTGCCCCCAGATGGAGGAAGGAATGATGAATCTGACTCCATGTTCTCAGAAGGCTCATTTATTATTTTATGATACTGTATTATATTAAAGAATACTAAACTAAACTATACTAAAGAATACAGAAAGGAAACTTGTACAGAAAGCTAAAAAGATAATAATGAAACTTGTGACTCTCTCCAGAGCCCTGACACAGCTTGGCCCTGATTGGCCAAAGAGTGAAAACAACTCCCAGCAGAATCCAATGGAACAATCCCCTGTGGTGAACAATCTCCAAACACATTCCACTGAGCACAGCACAGGAGAAGCAAATGAGAGAAGAATTGTTTTCCTTTTCTCTGAGGCTTCTCAGCTTCCCAGGAGAAAAATCCTGGCTGAATTTTTCGGGGATTTTTCGGAGGCTGTGAATGCCACATCATCCCAGTGAGTCCCTTCCAGCTGGGAATATCCTGGGACTTGCTCCATGTGAGGAGCTGCCCATGGTGGGTGGGGTGCTCCAGCCCCATGCAGGTGCTGCAGGGTGGGGAAGGAGCTTTGCAGCTCCCTGAAATCCATCAGGGTTTAGGGTGGGCTGGGAGGGGCTGGAAAGCATGCAGGGCTCTGGCAGCCAAGGGTTTGGTGTGGATTTGGGAGGGGATTAGTGAGGGATTGATCTCAACTCAGAGTAAAACTCCAGAGCCTCCTTTCCCTTGGAGCTCAGCAGCTCCAGGGCTCCTTCAGACTCCCTGGAAAGCTGGGAAGGGTCTTTGGGATGTGGGGCTGACCCTGCACAGGGAGCGGGGAAGTGGGAAGGCAGAACATGCCCAGGATCACTGATGCCTTGTGAAGGCTGCCCTAGAACAGAGACCAAGCTGAGCTAAAGAATAAAGCTGGGATTTATTCAAAGGATCTCCTCCATGGATCCACCTCGGGCAGCACAAGAGCCCAGCCAGGGCTGCACCCAAGATGAACCAAAATGGTCCCAAAATGAACCTGAGATGAACCAAAATGGCCCCAAAATGAACCTGAGATGAACCAAAATGGCCACAAAATGCACGACTGCTCACAGGGTCTCTCACTTCTATAAGTTCTGCTCCATTTGCATATTGGAGTTAATTGTCCAATTCCAGCTGAGAGGAATGGCAGATTTGTCTTCACAAACCAGCTGTGGGTCTGCTGGTAGATAAAACCGGCACTGATATAAAAGAAACAGTGGAAAGGATTCCACTGATTGATGAACAGAAAAAGATATTTGCCTTTACAAACCAACTGTAGGTTGGCTGAAATGGGATATTGAAAGATGAAAGAAACAATGGGGAAACCCCCTGAATTCCATAAGAATTAACAAACAAAAGGGTGGGTTGTACATTAGAGGGGAATCTTTGGGATCAGGTGTTCTGGGGAGTCTGAACCTCTCAGGCACCTCAGCCAATAGGGAAAGAGAGAAGGGAAATGCAGCTGGAAATTGGGATAAAAAGGAGGCTGCGCCCTCCAAAAATTGGAGAGACCCCAGGGGATGCCCCATGGCCTCTGCCTTGATTGGAATAAAGTAAAAGGACTCCTCTGTCTCCTTTTTGGACATAAACCTCTGGTGCTTGTGGATTCATTTTCCTGTCACAGCTTTAGCCCCTGCAGTCCCATCCTTGTTTTTCTCTCTCCAGCCCACGGGGTTTGTGCTCCTGGGCTGAGATTTGGATCATTTGTCCTTGGTGCCCAGCTGGAGCAGGAATTGTTTTGTCTCCCTGCTCTGTGCACAGAGCTCAGCATCCCATAATGTGAAGCCCAGACCCACACACTAAAGCAGAATCTGAAAAATAGAAAAGTTGAAACCTGAGGCATCATCACCCCAAAGTCTTTTTCCTCCATGTCCAAACCCATGGAGCTGCTCCAGGACACACCTGGGCTGTCCCAGGGAGCTGCTGGAGGAGCTGAGAACACCAATCCCAGGAGGATCCATCCCTCCCTCCTCCTCCTCCTCCTCCTCCTCCTCCTCCTGCTCTGCTCCAAAGTTTTCATGGAAAAGTGCTGATGCTGCAGCAGAGCTCCCAGGAAAGTTCCTCCCGTAAAATAAAACTGGAACAAGGAGCCAGAATGCGTAAAAAAGAAAAAACGAAACAAAACAACAGAATGAAACCAAACAGGGAAGGGTCACAAGGAAACGAAAAGCAGGATTGTGAGGAAGGATGGAAAAGGGAACAGCAATAAAATCCCGTGGGTTTGGTCAGGACATTTCCTAGAGAACAGTAAAAGTAAAAAATAGCTCAGTTCCCTGAAAACCTCAAGTTCTGACTAAAAGGTTTTTCGTCCATACTCATAAATTTGCTTTTAATGTGGATTTTTATTAAAAGTGCTCCTTTTAAAGCTTTTAAAGTGTGCATTTTTATTTAAGATGTTCCTCTTAAAACTTTTATTTTCTGGGCGTCTTTCTCGTAACCTCCCACTGATTTTCCATCCCTGCTGGGACATCCTCCCATGTCCTGGAACACCAAATATTGCTGCTTATTCCTGAAAATTCTGCAGGATTCCTGGTGCCACACCCAGCTCCCGGCCTTTCCTTTTGGGACAGCGTTTGCTAGTGGAGAATAGCACTTCAAAAAATTGAATAGTAAACAAAAAAAAAGTCTTTTCTTTAGATTATTTACTGTCTCCAAGTGTTTTTCTGCATCATATCCCATTTTTTTCTCATTTTTCTCATGAGGTGATGACCTACCTGAGCAGAATTCTGTGTAGATATATTTATTTATACAAAGAATAAAAAAGACATTTTTTATCCACAAAGTAGAAGTCAAGAAGAAAGGAAAGCACAAAGATTTAGAATTTCTCACTGGAACAGCCAAAAAGTTCTGTGGTTTTAGAGATGTTGGTTATTAAGAGGGAGTAACAGGGAGATTCCCATGGGGTGGTGAAGAAGTGGTTGTGGCTGAAAGGTGTGTTCAGACCAGGTGGGGATTTATATTTATATTTATATTTATATTTATATTTATATTTATATTTATATTTATATTTATATTTATATTTATATTTATATTTATATTTATATTTATATTTATATTTATATTTATATTTATGTACATATACATATACATATACATATACACACATACATATGCACATATTTATATTGATAGTCATATTTCTATTATTTATATTTATATTATTATAATCTAATGGTTATTTTTATAATTTCTTAATGATTTTTATCATTTTAGTACAATTTTTTAAAAATGTAATTTCTTGCTCCACCCTCCAAATTGCACCGAGCTGCTCTCCTGGATAAGGTCTTCCCAAAACTCTTCCCTGAAGGTTTTTTTAAATTTTCCTATTGAAAAAAAATCATATTTTGATTTTTCGGCACCCCGAGCTGTGCTTTGCAAGACAAAAGCGGCTGCTTTGCATGGAGCCTGTGGGGTTTGGTGTGTCCAGGACTGTGCCTGCCCCACCAGGGCAAAAACCAACCCAGGGGATAAAAACATGGGATAAAATATGGGCTAAAATACAGGACAAAATATGGGATAAAACCATGGGATAGAAATATGGGGTAGAAATATGGGATAAAAACATGGGATAGAAATATGGGGTAGAAATATGGGGTAGAAATATGGGGTAAATCCAGAGGTGCCCACGCTGCTGAGGCGGGGCTGTGCCAGGGCTGTGCCAGGGGGTGCCTGGTTCAGGCCAGGCTGATTCTGATTGGGGCTTTGGTTTTCCTCCCCTCCCTGGCTGGAGGCCCTGCCCTGGCTCAGGTGTGGCTGTCCCAGGTGTGGGGTTGTCCCAGGTGTGGCTGTCCCAGGCTCTCCTGTCACACCAGGTGTGTCCCAGCTGTGGCTGTCCCAGGTGTGGCTGTCCCAGGCTCTCCTGTCACACTAGGTGTGTCCCAGGTGTGGCTGTCCCAGGTGTGGTGTCCCAGCTGTGGCTGTCCCAAGCTCTCCTGTCACACCAGGTGTTTTCCTTGGCTCCCAGCACTCCTGGGATGTGCCTCCCCTTGCTGAGCAGAATTCCCCTCTGGCCCTGCCGGGCTCAGGTGTCATTTCCCTGGAATTGCTGTATGATTTTTGGGACCTGCAGCCCTGGTTCCCATTTTCCTGCCTGGCTGATCCATCAGCAGCTCCTTTCACACCCTGGCTGGGTGCACAAATCCTGCCTTTTGATTGTGGGATAACCCCTGAGGAACTAGAGCTGAGCTGGCCCTGGGGGAGCAGAGGCCGGAGCACTTTGCAATCCGTGTTTCCCTGGGAACTGGGGGGCTCATCCCTGGCTGAGGGCGTGTGGCTCTTGTTTTGGGGCTGAGCATTCACCCCTCCACATGTGGGACCAGCTTCTTTCTGTCTGTGCCTGTCTGGATGTCCTTCCCTTCCCTGGATATCCTTATCCATACCCAGTCTGGATATCCTTATCCTACCTGGATATCCTTATCCATACCCAGTCTGGATATCCTTATCTTATCTGGATATCCTTATCCATACCCTATTTGGGGATCCTTATCCTAGTTGGGGATCCTTATCCTATATAGATATCCTTATCCTTATCCTATCTAGATATTCTTATCCTATCTGGATGTCCTTCTCCATGCCCTGTTTGGATATCCTTATCCATACTCAGTCTGGATATCCTTGTCCTGTCTGAATATCCTTATCCTACCTGGATATCCATACCCTATTTGGGGATCCTTATCCATACCCTGTCTGGGTATCCTTATCCTATCTGGATATTATCCATACCTATCAGGATATCCATACCCTATGTGGATGTCCTTATCCTATCTGGATATCCTAATCCTATCTAGATATCCTTATCCATGCCCTATTAGGATATCCATACCCTGTCTGGCAATCCATATCCTGTCTGGAAATCCATACCCTATCTGGATATCCTTATCCTATCTGTGTATCCTTCTCCTTTTTGGATATCCTTATCCATACTCTATCTGGATATCCTTATCCTATCTGGATATCCTAATCCTATCTGGATATCCTAAACCTATCTGGATATCCTTATTGTATCTGTGTATCCTTCTCCTATCTGGATATCCTTCTCCTATTTGTGTATCCTTCTCCTATCTGGATGTCCTTATCTGGATATCTTTATCCTATCTCGATATCCATATCCTATCTGGGTGTCTTTATCCTATCTGAGTATCCTTCTCCTTCCAAGCTCTGCACATCTGGGGCTGTGAGCCTCCAGGAAATCCCTCCCTGCCATTTTTCCAGCTGCAGCCACCAGCCAGGACCTTGAGCAGGGGCACGTTTCCCTTTCAGTGCCTGCTGGAATTTTGGTTGCTGAGGGAAAAGGGTCTCCCTGATTTGATGTTCAGCTTATCAGGACTGGCCTGATGATCAGAACCTTTAAAAAAAAAAATTTAAAAATTCAAATCCCTCCCCCAGAGCAAAGATGAACAAACCCCTGACTAAGATGAGTTAAAATAAAATTTTAGAAGTTGTGTAATTTCCAACAGACCCGTAAATGGCTCCTCACAGGTGCTGTAAAAGCCATGGAGCCTCCTCCTGGGTGGAGTTTGGATTTGGATGCAGGAGTGTCACCGAGTGTCATCGCTGCCCCGTGACCGGGTGTGACATCAGAGCAGCAGCTCGGGCTCCGGGCCAGCTCCCACGGTGTTCCACGAGCTCCAGGGCTGCCAGACATCCATGTAAACTGAGATTCCCTGGATTCCAGCTCGGATGGGAAGCACGGGGGATGCTGCCCTTCCTGAATTCCAGTGGGAGAATCCTTCTGTCACCTGCCCCTCTGTCACCTGCCCCTCTGTCACCTGCCCCTCCCACTGCTGCATTTCACAGAACCTTCACTATCTCCTGAAATTCGGGTTTGGCCATCCAGCTTCCAGGACAAAACCTGAATTTTTCACTTTTGTTGTCCCTCCAGTGGGTTTTTTTAAGCCTTCCTACAGAGCCAGCCAAAGGCCAGCCCTGCTCAGGTGAAAAGTCTCAGTGACATCCCTCAGGTTATTAATTAATGGCATAATTAACGATGAAATAAACCCGGCTCATCCCCAGTGCTCAGGGACACAGCTGAGCATTCATTCTCCAGCAGATTTCTCAGAAATGCCTGGAAGTGTTTGGTGCTGGCACATGGAGGAATTCCCAGCAAGGGGAGCAGAGAGAGGCTCAAGGGGAATTAGGGATGAGGAAAATCTGGGAGAGGAGCCCCAAAAACTCAAACCCAGCTGTGGGTTGAGTCTCTTTGTTGATCTCGAGGAGTTTGAGGAATTCCCTGAGGAGATAATCAGCCAGGACACTGGGAAGGGAGGCTGGGGATGGGAGAAGCTCTGGGAATGAGGGGAAGGTGTGGCATCCACATTTTCTGAAAAAATTCCTTCACCCAGGATTTTTCTCCTGGGAAGCTGAAATGGCAGTGAGAGAGGACTCAGAAAAAGGAAAACAATTCTTCTCTCATTTGCTTCTCCTGTGTTGTGCTCATGTGGAATGTGTTTGGAGATTGTTTACCCACAGGGGATTGTTCCATTGGATTCTGCTGGGAGTTGTTTTCACTCTTTGGCCAATCAGGGCCAAACTGTGTCAGGACTCTGGAAAGAGTCACGAGTTTCCATTATTATCTTTTTAACATTCTGTAATTATCCTTTCTGTATCCTTCAGTATACTTCAATATTCTTTAATATAATTTAATATTAGAAAATAATAAATCAGCCTTCTGAGAACACGGAGTCAGATTCATCATTTTCTTCCCTTCGTTGGGGCACCCTTGTTTATAATAGGAGGGGAGGCTGGGGATGGGAGGAGAAGCCCTGGGAATGAGGGGAAGGGAGGCTGGGGATGGGAGGAGAAGCCCTGGGAATGAGGGGAAGGGAGGCTGGGGATGGGAGGAGAAGCCCTGGGAATGAGGGGAAGGGAGGCTGGGGATGGGAGGAGAAGCCCTGGGGAATCTCGGCTGCTGTTGGACAAAATTCCGGATTCCCGGGTCAGGGAGATGAATTCTAATGAGGATAAATGTGACGAGCAGTGATTACAGAGAGGAGAGCGGAGCAATTTCCTCACCCAGAGGAGATTAAGGGCCCATCACCTCGGCCTAATGAGGGCCAGCCCCGGCTTGGAGCTCCCAGGGAATGGATAATGACAGAGCTGGATCTGGGATTTGCCAAATCCGCCGTTCAAATCCTCAAAGTGCCACGAAACACAAACAATTATTGATGACTTCAGAGCCGCTGGGAGCCCCGAGCGGGGACGGCAGGGGGAGGCTCCTGGGGCACGGAGTCCCCAGAGCTGCTGGGAGTGTGTTTGGAGAAGGAGCTGCTTTTCCATGGGGATGTCTTTAATCAGGAATCGTAATTCTAGAGTTTTCTCAGCACTTTTGTTCCGGGATTTCAGCTGAGAGCTGTTTGGGCTTTGCCTCTCAGCCCTGGCTGCAAGGACCGAGCTGTGCCTGTCAGAAATCATTAAACACAGGCCAGGAGCTGCTGCCTGATGATGTGTGGCCATTTCTTTATTTTATATTTGGAATTTCCTCGTTGGGAATCCCCTCCTGGGTGGGTGGAATGGGGGCTGCTACTCTGGGGAGCTCTGGTCAGTTCTTTTCTCTCTCCCAAACTTTTCCAAACCCAGGAGAGTTGCAAACCTTCCCTGCGCCAGCCACGGAGGCCCTGGGGAGAAGGGAATGTGCAGAGTCAATAATTAAGTGTAGGATTTGGTGCTGGTTTTCCTTGTTTGCCTCAGGAATAACGTTGAGATCCCTTCCAGCCTCTGCTCTGAGCTCTGGCATCCAGGAGCCTCTGGATGGGCCAAATCCATGTGGCTCCTGCAGGAAACCATGGAAATGCTCCTGTCCCATCCTGGGGTCTTGGAAGGGATTTGTCCCCTCCGTGCCCTCCTTGCCACTGCTGCAGGAATTATGGAATCGTGGAATAATAGAATGATTTGGGTTGAAAGGACCTGAAATCCCATCCAGTGCCATCTCCAGGGACACCTCCCACTGTCCCAGGAGCTCCAAACCTGGCCTTGGGCACTGCCAGGGCTCCAGGGGCAGCCACAGCTGCTCTGGGCACCCTGGCACAGCCCAAACCTCTCCAACCAGGCCTGGCCAGGCTACAAACCCCTGTGGCAAATGGCACTGGGGGCACCTGGAACCATGCAGGAAATCATTCTTTCCTTTCCTTTCTCCATTTGCTGCAATGGTTTTTGGTGCTGGTTTCCATCCTGGATTGAGGAATGGGAATGCCAGAGTGGTTTGGGTGGGAAGGGATCTTCAATGCCAGCTCATTGCAGCCCAGGGCCACCTCCCACTGTGCCAGGTGCTGCCAGACCCAATGTCCAGCCTGGCCTTGGGCACTGCCAGGGCTCCAGGGGCAGCCACAGCTGCTCTGGCAATTCCAGCCCAGCCCCTCCCCACCCTGCCAGGGAACAATTCCCAATTCCCAAGATCTCATCTGAATCCCTCCTCTTTAATTTAAAACCATCCCCCTTGTCCTGTCACTCTGCCCACGAAAAAAATCTCTCTGCTTCTTTTTAATCTGTTCCCTTTGAGTCCGGCTGAGCTCAGCTCCTTCACTTTTTCACCAGCTGCAATTTAAAAAATAATTTTAAATTAAAAATAAATTTAAATAGTGTTAGAATGGTTTGGGGTTTTTTTTTGGAAAAAATGAGAGAAGATGAAACACTTGGAGAGTTTGAGAATGCTGGACACGACCTGGATGTGGGAGCCTCTCCCTTCTTCTCTCCCAGCCTGAAGAATCCCATTCTCTGTTGAATATCAGGGATTTAGGGATGCCAAACACACAATTCCTGATTTTCTGTGCTGCCGGCAGCTCCGGGCCAGCCTCAATTCCTCCCTTGTTATCAGGGTGGAGATCAAAGCCGTCATTTAAAGAACAAATGCAGTAAATACCTGGAACTGGTGCTCTGACTCTTTTTGGGAGGGGGCATTGCCGAAACAAGCTCGAGCTAATCCCGGGATTTGGCACCAGGAGCTGCAGGTGACGTTACCTGAGCAGTGAGGAATTGCAGGACCCAGCCTGTTTTTGTCAGGAATTCCTGCTCGCCTCAGATCAGGGAATATCCTCAGGATTCTGTGCTGACTCAGGGCTCTTTTCATCTTCCTTACTGTGATTTATTTTGATTTTGGTTTATGACTGATTTATTTTTTCCTGCTGTGGGTTTATTTTTAGCATCTGGTGAAAAGTTGAACACCTTGAAAAGGAAAAGCTGCAGGAGAAGCTGATTCCTCTGGTTTTATAAAAGCATTTCTGTCGCTCTGGACAACTTTGCTCCATGAAAATTGTCCCTGAATTGTCACTTGGTCCTTTTAGTGCAGCCTGGAACTGCGGGCAGAGCATGAGGAGCCCTCTGTGAACTTTCTCCCATCAAATCTGTCTTGGTTTGAGCAGCCAGGTGTCTGCTGAGGAAGGCAGGAGCCTCTCCTGAAATGGAAAATGCAAACCCCCTCCCTCTGAATTATTGTAATCTTGAAACTAAGGGGCTCTCAGGCAAAGATATGGGAGCAGGAATGACAGTTCTGTACAAGGAAAATTAAAAATCCAAATGCAAGAGTACAAACGAACCCTGGCAGAGTGAGAGCAGGCCCTGGCACGCTGTGGGTCAGGGGGTGGCACAGCCCCATCCCATGGGGGCTCAGCCCTCCTGCAGTGCCAGCTGTGGCTCTGCTGGAGCAGGGATCCTGCACAAGGGGGGAGTTTTCCTCTGCAGCTCCAGGGCTGCTGGAGATGGGCCTGGGCTCCCTCTGGCCATGCAGGGCAGCAGAAGCTGCTCCTCTGGCAATGCCCTGGGCAAAGGCTGCTGTGCTGTGCCAGGCTCACATTGGATCCAGGTAGGAATGCTTGGCTCCTGCCCTGGGCGCAGCATCTCCCCATGGGATGCTGGAATTGGATCAGCCCTGCAGGGACACTCAGTGGCCATGGACAGCAGAGATCTCCTGCAGGGAGGATTGGCTGGGGGAGAGATCAAGAAAACTGCCCCAAGAACAGCAGAGAACTGCCCAGCTCTGACACATGGGGACAGGACACACAGCCCCTGTCTCAGACACCATCCAACAGCAAAACTTTTCTTTTCCCTGGTTTAAGAGTTGCAGTTTTAGTGCAGATTAACCAATGCAGTGCCAGAGAAGAGATGGGTGCAGCCGGGGTGGATTCAGAGGTGCAGCAGCCTTGAATAAAATTGAAATTCTTTGCTGTTGTAATACCCTGAAATCCGGTGCCCTGTCTGTAAATTACAGGTTGATTAATTTAGAGCTGTTAATGAAATAGTGCAGGGTTAAGGCTGCCCTGAGGAGAGAAACGACCACACAGAAATGGTTTTTTGGATCCTGTGAGTAATTTAAAGGCATTTTTTACCTTTAAAACCTTCAGTGATGCTGCAACCCCAATGTTTTAATTAGCTTGGAACAATTTGATTCAAATATGGTGGGGGTGGTTGTTAGGCTGTCTCCACGAGTACTTTTTTTATCTTTTTCAATGGTTTCTGAATTTAAGATTGATATTCTTTGCCTGTGTTCTTCACCCTTCAAGGTGCAGGAACAGAAACTTCTCCTTCATCATCTGCAGCAGGGCCAGCATTGGACAGGATGATCCTTGTGCATCCCTCCAAAATCAGTTTATTCTGTGATTTTCCAAGAGTTTAAATTACCTGGTTTGAGGTTTTCTGTGCCAGCTGCTGGGAGAACTTTTACACGTCTTTATGGACCTCTTTGTCAAAAGAAAATGTGATGATTTTCAGTATTTCCACTTTTTTTTTTTTCCCTTAAGGAATAAAAACCAAAAACCCAGACATCATTGTCACCCTCATCCTTTAGGGACTGCCAGGCTGTGACCGCTCACTTTGCCTTTTCCAGACGGATTTGGAGGCTAGAAGGGAAAATCTTCTTCCCTTTTCCACCTTCCCCTACGGCAGATGGGGAAAAGGTGAAAAGCCACGAGTTGTGCTGTGGCTGCCCTCCCGAGAGCAGCCATTTGGCTGCTGCTTCTCCCAGATTCTCCAGCAGGAAAAAGTCACAATTCCTGCAGAATTCCCAGCCTGAGGAGCAGCTGGCTCTGAGTCCGACAGGTGGGGCTGGGGGGAGAGGAGAGGCTTGGGGAGGATTTGGCCTTTGCTGGATCCAGGCTCTCCCTGCCTGCCCAAATACCAGGAATTCCCAGCAGTGCCCCTGACATAAAAATAAAAAATCATATCAGGAGTGGATTCCAGTAGGAAAAAGGCCTCTCTGAGATCATTTCAGGCAGGTGGTCCTTGGAAATCTGGAGTTTCTCATTGGATCCAAGCAAAGCAGGATAGGGGGAAAAGCTCCAGGGGCAAGGGAGAGTCTGGGGGTGTCCTGTGGGTCACCCTATGTCTTGGTTTGAAAGCCAGGTGTCTGCTGAGGAAGGCAGGAGCCTCCCCTGAAATGGAAAATGCAAACCCCCTCCCTCTGAATTCCTATAAATTTTAAGTTAAGGGGCTCTCAAGCAAAAAAAAAAAAAAAAAAAAAAAAAAAAAAACAAAGGGAGCAGGAAATATCAGTTCTTTATTAGGGAAGAAAAAAAAAAAGATCAAATAAAGAATGCAGTGAACTAAAGCAACAGTGCCAGAGTCAGAGCCCAGCCTGACACCCTGTGGGTCAGGCTGGTGGCAGCAGAACCATTGGAATTGTGGCTCAGCCCTCCTGCAGTGCCAGGGCTGGTTCTGCTGGAGCAGGGATCCTGGAGAAAGGTGCAGTCTCTGCCTCTGCAGATCCAGGGCAAGAGGCAGCTGCTGCTCCTCTGGGCAATCCAGTGCAGAAGCGGTGCTGGTGTTCCAGAATCTCCAGATTCTATCCGGGTAGGAATGCTTGGCTCCTCCCTCTGGGCTCCCATCTGCCAATGGGATGCTGTAGTTCTTATCAGCCATGCAGGGACATTCCATAGCTGTTATCAGCAGGTGTGTCCCCGGAGGGAGGAGTGGGTGTGGTAGAGATAAGGAAAACTGCCCATGAACAGGAGACAGCTGCCATGCAGATACAATTTGCTTGGCAATCCAGGACACCCTGCCTGGGGACATCACCCACAGCTCCTCTGCCAAATCCCAGAGGGACACGAAGCTGTGGAATTTCAGGGTGCTTTGGGTTGGAAGGGAACCTAAACCCATCCCTGGGCCACCTCCCATGTCCCAGGTGCTCCAGCCTGGCCTTGGGCACTGCCAGGGCTCCAGGGGCAGCCCCAGCTGCTCTGGCAATTCCATCCCAGCCCCTCTCAGGAACAATTCCATGATCTGCCCTGACCGCATAGGCTGGAGCAGCGTTTGGAGTCCAGAAGGGAATGGTGGCTGATGGAATTTTCATTGCTTCCCCCTCGCCCTCCTCCTCCCCCAGTTCTCCTCACACAGGCTGGCACAGCCAGGCTCTGTCACCTCCTTGGGTGCCACCAGCTCTGCTGGCTTTGGAGACATCCCAGCCTCTCCAAAACACTGAATTTTGGGGGACAATCCCTGCTTTTCCAGCCAAGACCCCAAATTGTGCCTGACATGCTCAGTAAAAGAGCCATGGAGGAGATCTGGGGGGGGGTTAGTCATGGAAATGAACCATGATCCCAAAAAACTGTGATTGAAATAATTGTGCTCCCAAATAACTGTGAAGCCAAATAACTGGGATATCAAATAACTGTGATCCCAAATAGTTGTAATCCCAAATAACTGTGATCCTAAATAGTTGTGATCCCAAATAACTGATCCCAAATAACTGTGATCCCAAATAACTGTGATCCCAAATAATTGTTATACCAAATAACTGTGCTCCAAAATAACTGTGCTCCCAAATAATTGTGATCCCAAATAGTTGTGATCCCAAATAGTTGTGATCCCAAATAACTGTGATCCCAAATAACTGTGCTCCCAAATAATTGTTATACCAAATAATTGTTATACCAAATAACTGTGCTCTAAAATAACTGTGATCCCAAATAATTGTTATACCAAATAACTGTGCTCCAAAATAACTGTGCTCCCAAATAATTGTGATCCCAAATAGTTGTGATCCCAAATAGTTGTGATCCCAAGGCTCTGGCTCTGCCCTTGCCCTAATCCCAGATTTCCCCAGGATTTGGCATTTTTACCTCAAAACTCTTCCAGATGAGCCCAAACATCTGCATCCATGTTTTGAGGTGGATAATTTTCACTTGGGTTTAGAGACTTAGTTTGGAAACAAATATTTCTGAGGAATTTTTAATAAATTCTTGTGTCCCTCCAGTATCTTCAACAGCACCAGGCTGCTCCCGAATCCTTTTCCACCCAAAACTGCCTTTAGATCTTGCAAAAACCCATCCAGATTGTTCCAAAATCTCTGTAATTCCAGCTGATTAAACACATCCTGGCACTTTTCCAGGCTGTGCAATCAGTTTGTCCAAGAGGACAGACAGATCTGGCTGGTGAGTGGTGTTTAGAGTTTAAACCGCGATGAAAATATTGAAAAAGGAATAAAAAGGAAGCACTGCCCCCCCAGAGCTGAGCTGTGACCCCTCCTGGGGTCTGGCAAGGTTGGAGCTCCCAGACAGGAGAACTTTTCAAAGGAGCCCACATGGATCCCACCTCTTTTTTTTGGGATTAATATTTCCTGAGTGCTTTTCCTTTCAAGTGGTTCTGTTTGCAGCGGGGCCTTGTTCGAATTAAAGAGGCTTCCTGAGCCTTTCAACCCTGCAGGTGTCCAAAGGGGGGGAAAATTCCCTTTGAAGAATCCCAGGGTTCCAAAAAAAAAAAAAAATAGAGGGGAAAAAAGAGTCCCAGAGTTAAAAAATAAAAAGAGAAAAAGGAAGGGAAGGGAAGGGAAGGGAAAGGAAAGGAAAGGAAAGGAAAGGAAAGGAAAGGAAAGGAAAGGAAAGGAAAGGAAAGGAAAGGAAAGGAAAGGAAAGGAAAGGAAAGGAAAGGAAAGGAAAGGAAAGGAAAGGAAAGGAAAGGAAAGGAAAGGAAAGGAAAGGAAAGGAAAGGAAAGGAAAGGAAAGGAAAGGAAAGGAAAGGAAAGGAAAGGAAAGGAAAGGAAAGGAAAGGAAAGGAAAGGAAAGGAAAGGAAAGGAAAGGAAAGGAAAGGAAAGGAAAGGAAAGGAAAGAATCCCAAGGTTTCAAAAAAAAAAAAAGAGGGGGGAAAGAGAGTCCCAGAGTTCAAGGAAATAAAAGGAAAGGGAGAACTCCAAGGCTTCAAAAAAAGAAAAAAAAAAAAGGAAAAAAGAAAAGAAAATAAATGGTGGGTGGGGGGGGAAGAGCCTCAGAGTTAAAAAAAATGAAAGGAAGAATCCCAAGGTTTCAAGAAAATAAAAAGGGGGGAAAGAGTCCCAGAGTTAAGAAAAAGAAAAAGGAAAAGGAAAAGGAAAAGAAAGGAAAAGAAAAGAAAGGAAAAGAAAAGAAAGGAAGAATCCCAAGGTTTCAAAAAAAAAAAAGAGGGGGGGAAAAAGAGTCCCAAAGTTAAAGAAAAAAAGGAAAGGAAGAATCCCAAGGCTTAAGAAAAAAAAAAAAAAAAGAAAAAAAGGGGTGGGGGGAAGGGGGGGAAGAGTCTCAGAGTTAAAAAAAATGAAAGGAAGAATCCCAAGGTTTCAAGAAAATAAAAATAGGGGAAAAAAGAGTCTGAGAGTTAAAAAAAAACAACTAAAAAAGGGACAAGGAGAATCCCAATGTTTCAAAGTTAAAATAAAAAAATAAATAAAAGGGAAAAAAAGGAAGGGAAGAGCAGCAAACGGTGGCTGGTGTGGTGTGAGGGGAGCTCAGACAGGCTGGGAATTCCCATTTCCCAGGGCAAGGGAGATTTTCAGGCAGATTTGGGAATGTCTGTGGGATCTGGGTTCATCTCCGTGGTGCCACCAGGGACTTTGGGGTGTTTGTGGTGCTGGAATGGGGGCGAGGA
This sequence comes from Molothrus ater, assembly GCF_012460135.2. Taxonomy (NCBI): domain Eukaryota; kingdom Metazoa; phylum Chordata; class Aves; order Passeriformes; family Icteridae; genus Molothrus; species Molothrus ater. The sequence goes on from NC_050501.2 coordinate 1,653,846, forward strand.
TGGAGAGCAGATGGAAAAGGAGGTGGCACACGGCGTGGGCACAGCTGGCAGGGCTGGTGTGCTGGGAAGGGAGGGGAAAAACAGGCAAGAATCCCTGAAAAAGGAGCTCGGTTTTGATAGAAATAGGATTTCATGTCCCTGGGACACAGTGGGGTCTGCATGGGGCTGGCTGGGATGAGATGTGGAGGGGTTGGGGGTGAAATCCGGGGGTTTGGGGGATGGAATGAAAGGGTTGTGTGATGGAACACGGTGATTTTAGGGTGGAACACCGAATTTGGGGTGAAATGCAATGGTTTTGGGATGAAATGCTGTGATTGTGTGATGGAACACAGTTATTATGGGGTGGAACACTAAATTTGGGATGAAAGGCAGGATTTTGGGGTAAAATGCTGTGATTGTGTGATGGAACACAGTGATTTTGGGGTGGAACACCGAATTTGGGATGAAAGGCAGGATTTTGGGATGAATTGCTGTGATTGTGTGATGGAACACAGTGATTTTGGGGTGGAACACTGAATTTTGGGTGAAATACGATGGTTTCGGGATGAAATGTGGGGTTTTTTACTAAATGTGGTGTTTTTCAAAGTAACACAGAATTTGGGATAAAATGCAGTGATTTTGGGGTAAAATGCTGTGATTGTGTGATGGAACACGGTGATTTTGGGGTGGAACACTAAATTTGGGATGAAATGCAGGGATTTTGTGACAAAATGCAGGGATTTGGGATGAAATGCAGTGATTTTGGGGTAAAATGCTGTGATTTTGTGATGGATCACGGTGATTTTGGGGTGGAACGCTGAATTTGGGATGAAACACAATGGTTTTGGGATGAAATGCTGTAATTTTGTGATTAATTACAGGGATTTTGTGATGGGACAGTGATTTCCTGATGAAATGCAGGATTTTGGGATGAAATGCAGGGATTTGGGATGAAAGCAGGATTTTGGGATGAAATACAGGGATTTTGGGATGAAATGCAGGATTTTGGGATGAAATGCAGTGATTGTGTGATGGATCACAGTGATTTTGGGGTAGAACACTGAATTTGGGATGAAATGCAGGGATTTTGGAATGAAATGCAGGGATTTTGGGACAAAATGCAGGGATTTGGAATGAAATGCAGGATTTTGGGATGAAATGCAGGGATTTGGGATGAGATGCAGGATTTTGGGATGAGATGCAGGATTTTGGGATGAAATGCATCCACCTCCCTCTCATACTGCCCTGCCCTCCCCCTGCCCTGCCCTCCCAACCCACACCTGGGTCTGGGCCATTCTGGTGCTTTCCAAGGCCAATATTCCAAGATTTGCTCTGCGCTCCCACAAACGAGCAGGAATGAGGAAACCCTTCCCTGTCCAACTTCCCAAACTTCCCCAGAGGCTCTGGCAGCTGGGGCTGCTCCCCGCAAACCCTGGGGCCCTTTGGATCCCCCTGGAGCATCCCAGGGTGGAGCAGATCCTGGCAGGGCTGGGGTGGGGAAGGTCCCTGAGCTGACCCAGGCGGGCGTCCAGGGGAGCCCCCCAGTCCTGTCCTGATGTTCCCACAGGGAATCACGGAGTTGTTAAGCTTGGAAAAGCCCTCTGGGATCACCACTAAACCCCATCCCTGTGTTTGTGGACATTTCCAAGGGAAGGAAATGGTGGGAAAGCTCCCAAATCCCCCCTGGCCCCTCTGTAATTGCCCAGGAGCTTGGATGGGATTTTTAATCCGGGCAAAACTGCCCTGAAAGCAGCTCAGGGGTTATTTGTGGCCTGTCGTGAGCTGATTAGCACAGTGCTGATTGATGGGGAGCAGCTGATCCTGAAAAACCCCAGGGACAGCCTGGGCAGGGGCGGGTGTGGCCTTGAGGGGACAGCGATTATTTGCCAGCAATGAAACACCGCCAGGGCCCCAAAACGGCCCCAAAACAGCCCCAAAACCGCCCCAAAATGGCCCCAAAATGGTCCCAAAACTGCCCCAAAATGGCCATAAATGATCCCAAAACAGTTCCAAAAGCACCCCAAAATGGCCCCAAAACCACCCCAAAATGGCCCCAAATGGTCCCACAACAGCCCCAAAATGGCCCCAAAACCGCCCCAAAATGGCCCCAAAATGGCCATAAATGATCCCAAAACAGTTCCAAAACCGCCCCAAAATGGCCCCAAAACCACCCCAAAATAGCCCCAAATGGTCCCAAAACAGCCCCAAAATGGCCCCAAAACTGCCCCAAAACAGCCCCAAAATGGCCCCAAATGGTCCCACAACAGCCCCAAAATGGCCCCAAAATGGCCATAAATGGTCCCAAAACAGTTCCAAAACCGCCCCAAAATGGTCCCAAATGGTCCCAAAATGGCCATAAATGGTCCCAAAACAGTTCCAAAACCGCCCCAAAATGGCCCCAAATGGTCCCAAAACAGCCCCAAAATGGCTCCAAAGGGTCCCAAAACAGCCCCAAAATGGCCCCAAATGGTCCCAAAACTGCCCCAAAGGGTCCCAAAACAGCCCCAAAATGGCCCTCAGAATGAATCTGGGTAATTCCAGCTGCTCACTTCTCTGGGTTTCCCCATTTTTTTAATCCTGTCTTGTGCTAAATATGGAGCCAAACCTCTGCTGGCGGGGTTGAAGTGGAAGGTGAGCTGATGGAATTGATCACTTCCAGGTGAGATGATAAATTACAGATTAATTGATCAGTTCCAGGTGAAATGATAAAGTATAGGTGAAATGATCAATTACAGGTGAGCTGATTAATTAGAGCTGAATTGATAAATTACAGATGAATTGATAGTTACAGATGAGGTGATAAATTACAGGTGAGCTGATAGGTTACAGATGAACTGATAAATTACAGATGAATTGATAAATTATGGCTGAAATGATAGATTATAGGTGAATTAATCAATTACAAGTGAGCTGATAAGTTACAGGTGAGCTGATTAATTACAGATGAATTGATAAATTGCAGATATGCTAATCAAGTACAGGTGAGCTGATCAATTATGATTAATTGATAAATTACTGGTGTAATTAATTTAAATTTAAATTTAAAAAAATTTAAAATATTAAATTATAGGTGAAATGATAGATTACAGATGAATTGATAAATTACTGGTGATCTGATAAATTACAGATGAATTGATAAATTCATAAATTGATAAATTAAATTGATAAATTCATAAATTGCTAAATTAAAGATGGGCTGATCAGTTACAGGTGAGCTAATCAGTTACAGGTGAGCTGATCAATTATGATTAATTGATAAATTACAGATGAATAGGTAAATGATAGGTGAAATGATAGATTACAGGTGAATTGATCAATTATTGGTGAGCTGATAGATTACAGATATGCTGATCAATTACAGATGAGCTGATCATTTATAGATGAATTGATAAATTACAGATGAATAGGTAAATTATAGGTGAAATGAGAGATTGCAGATGAATTGATAAAGTACTGGTGATCTGATCAATTACAGATTAATTGATAAATTACAGGTGAGCTGATGGACTACAGATGAACTGATGAATTACAGCTCTGCTGATCAATTACAGATTAATTGATAAACTACAGACGAGCTGATCAATTAGGGTGCCTCTAAAATAAAAACATTCAGGGCAGGAGCTGGGAAAGCATTGGGAAAACAGAAATGAAGTGAAAGTTTGGGAGATGATATTTTGAGTAGGAGAGACCTCAGTGTGGAATCATGGAACGTGCTGAGCTGGAGGGACCCACAGGGATGATCAATCCCAAACCCAGCCCTGCCCAGAGCCCCCAACAGCCCCACCCTGGCCATCCCTGCAGCTCTGCCCAATTTTTCCCCCATCCTTCATCTCCCCCAGGCAGAAGGTGAAGCAGCTGCTTCAGCAACCAACACATCCCACAGAGCAGGGGGGGCTCAGTGATCTTGGAGGTCTTTTCCAACCTCAGTGATTCCTCGGCTCAGTGATTATTCTGCTCTCTGTGGTGGTTCCAAGAGAACCTGCTTGGTTTAGGTTGAGTCAGGGAACGTCCTGAGCTGAAGGGACCCCAAGGATGATCCAGCCCAGCCATGACCCTGCCCAGAGCCCCCAACAGCCCCACCCTGGCCATCCCTGCAGCGCTGCCCAAATTTCTCCCCCATCCTTCATCTCCCCCATCCCTCCCTCTCACAGAATCATGGAATGTGCTGAGCTGGAAGGGACCCACAGGGATGATCAATGCCAAAGCCAAGCCCTGCCCAGAGCCCCCAGCAAGCCCAGCCTGGGCATCCCTGGAGCTCTGGCAGCCTCGGGGCCGTGCCCATTCCCTGGGCAACCTGGGCAGTGCCCAGCACCCTCTGGGGGAAGAGCCTTTCCTGGTATTAGTAGGAAAAGAGCTAAAAAACCCCATTTGGCCTTGGCCTGGAATTATCCCAGAGCTTTTGAGGTCCCATTCATGCACAGCCCTTGATGTGGCACCTCCATGGAAAAGACACAGGGAAAAGGTGCCCCATGGCCTGGTTCACAAGTGGGAAGAGAGTTTGGGGTTTGGATTTTCGGATCCCAATCCCCTCCTTCCCTGTGGCTCCTCCTGCTCCATCTGGAAAGCACCCAGAGGACGTAAATTGTCCTTAACCCTCTCCAGATGCTGCATCAAAGGTGCAGAGGGAGCAGAGGCTGAAGGCCAGGAAGGGAAAGCAGATGTGGAACTGAGGTGCCAGAGGCGCCCTGGTCTTGGATGATGGGATTTGTAGCTGGGATGCACCGCTGGGAGCAGGAATTCCAGAGGGAAAAATGGATTCCTTCCCTGTGGGGCTTGGGATGCTGTGTCAGCTCAATTTGCTCTGCTTGAATTTTGGTTGGTTTTTTTTTTTGTTGGTTTTTTTTTTTTTTTTTTTTCAGGGAGGTGTTTTTGGGCATTAATTTTGGTTGGTTTTGTTCAGATCTGGGAGTTCCATCTCAGGCCTGGGGCTGTGTTTGCTCTCCCAGCCCTCGGGTTTAGCTGGCTCCAGGAATTCCTCTCTGCACGTGGATTTGAGCCCCAGGGATGGAGCTGCCAAGAAAAGGCTCCCCTGGCTGGATCTCAGCTGGTCCTGGTGGGTTTTTGCTCCTCTGAGCTGGTTCCTGGTGCTGAGGGAGGGAAAGGGGCACGGTGGGGCTGGGAGAGGAGATTTGTGCTGCAACGAGGATCCCCTGCCTTCCTCAGCACAGCTTGCATGGGGCAGGTAAGAGGGTTAAGGTGTGCAGGGAGAGAAATGTGAGGGAAAATGAGGTTATGGAGGGACCTCCTGGGCTGGGCAGGGCCTCAGCGTTGGCTTGGCCTCATCTGGGAATGTCAGAGTGGGTGCAGACCCCAGAAATCCCCGCCTGTCCCCCAAAATGTGCAGTGCTGGATTTTCACTGTGATTTCAGCCTTTTGTTTCTGCCTCAGTCCTGCTGCATTCACAGCTCCTCATTCCAGGGAATCATCACAGGGTCCTGGAATGCTTTGGATGGGGATGAGACCTTAAATCCCACCCCTGCCATGGCAGGGCCACCTCCCACTGTGCCAGGTGCTGCCAGCCCCAATGCCCAGCCTGGCCTTGGGCACTGCCAGGGCTCCAGGGGCAGCCACAGCTGCTCTGGGCACCCTGGCACAGCCCAAACCTCTCCAACCAGGCCTTGCCAGGCTACAAACCCCCTGTGGCAAATGGCACTGGGGGCACCTGGAACCATGCAGGAAATCATTCTTTCCTTTCCTTTCTCCATTTGCTGCAATGGTTTTTGCTGCTGGTTTCCATCCTGGATTGAGGAATGGGAATGCCAGAGTGGTTTGGGTGGGAAGGGATCTTCAATGCCAGCTCATTGCAGCCCAGGGCCACCTCCCACTGTGCCAGGTGCTGCCAGCCCCAATGCCCAGCCTGGCCTTGGGCACTGCCAGGGCTCCAGGGGCAGCCCCAGCTGCTCTGGCAATTCCAGCCCAGCCCCTGCCCACCCTGCCAGGGAACAATTCCCAATTCCCAAGATCCCATCCAGCCCTGCCCTCTGCCACTGGCAGCCATTCCCTGCCTCCTGTCCCTCCATCCTTGGCCCCAGTCCCTCTGCAGCTCTCCTGGAGCCCCTTCAGGCCCTGCAAGGGCTCTGAGCTCTCCCTGGAGCCTTCTCCTCTCCAGGGGAGCACACCCAGCTCTCCCAGCCTGGCTCCAGAGGGGCTCCAGCCCTGCAGCAGCTCCGTGGGCTCCTCTGGGCTCTCTCCAGCAGCTCCAGGTGCTGCTGAGGTTGGAATTCCCAGCTCTGCAGGTGGGGAATCACCTGAGTGGGGCAGAGGGACAGAATCCCCCTTTTCCTGCCATCAGTGTTGCTGGAGGTGCAGTCCCAGCAGGATTTTATTGGATTTCTGTCCCCCCAAAATGGGATTTGTTTCATTGGAGGATGCCCAGGTTTCAGGAGCGGAGAGAGGATTTTGTGCTGCCCTCAGGCTCCCTGTGCCTGATGCTCCAGTGGGATCCAGGAGCCTGCCCAGGCTGGATGTGAGCTGGGTAGATTTAATTATAATTCCATTTATTTAAAGATTTATTTAGATGCCCAACTGAGAGCCCTTTGTGAGGACAAGTTCTTCCTTGGAGTATGGCAAATATGGAATATTCCATGTTGGAATATGGCATTTTGCAAAGCCAATACCTGCAATTTTATATATATATCTAAAGTATATAAATAAAAAATAAATATATAAAAATATTTTATATTTATAAAAAATACATATTTATATATTTATAAAAATATAGAAATATTTTATAAATAGATAAAATATATTAAAATATATTTATATATTTTATCTATTTATAAATATATGTATATATATATAAAATATATTTATATATTTTTATATATTTCTATCTGTACAGTTGCCCTGATGGAGCACTCTGTAGATTAGTGGGAAATGCACTTATCAGCTCTTGAGGAGCTGCCACTTCTCAGCCCAGCTGTTTTTCAATTAAACAGAAATCTGAAGTGCAGCTGTTCATTCCAAAGGCACTTTTTTCCTTCCCTGCAGAACGCAGCATTTTCCACTGGTGGGGCCTGGAGCTCAGCGCAAAAAGGAAATTTTTTATAAAATCCCATTTGAATTCTTATCTAATATTCAAACAAATGGTACAGCTGAAGGTGAGCTGAGTTTGGGAACCGTTAGCAAAGGTCAGATGAGGTTTTTGGGATGGGGAGAGGATTTATTTTATTTGCTTTAAAAATCTTTTGCTGCTTTCAAAAGGAAAAAAGAAAGCTTGGTTTTATGTGTTCAGCTGTGCCTCGATTTGAGGCTTGAAGGGCCAGCAGTTTTACAGGGATTGTTTGGAGGGTCTGGGAGCAAATCAGGAATTCCTGTGGTGCTAAAAACCATGGAACTGATTGTTCAGGAGGACAAAATCCCGTGGTTCAACCCCAAATATTATCCCACTGACCCTAAATGACACGAGCTGCTGGAGTGGGGGCTCCTGTTCGCTGCTGGGGAGCAGGAGTGGGTTTGGAGGGGATTATTTTGGCCACCAGTGCCATTCCAAGCACTTGTTGATGTTGACTCTTTGCTGGAGCACCAAAATCCCTGCTCTGAGGTAGAGCTGGGGTGTTCCCACCATTTGTGACCAACCTGCTGGTGAAATAAACAGGGCAGGAAACTTTTTCTCCTTTTAATGCCTCTATTAAAAGTGATCAGCTCAAGGTTGGGAGGCTCAACAGGTCTGTGGCTATTCCAGCACTGCTCCCAGGGGGACTCACCGGAGGAGGAATGTGCAGCTTTGTCCACCAGGGGCAGGGCTGGGGGTCCAATCCTCACGAGAGCAGTGGGGATTTACCCCGTGTGGGGATTTACCCCGTGTTCCACAACTTTTTGGTTCTGCTGTCCCGGGGTCCTGGCTCCAGCTGAGGTCTTTGCTCAGGGTGAGGGGCAACAAAGGTTCTGAGCATCTCTGCAGGCTCTGGGCTTTGTTCCTCATGTCCAGACATCACTTTGATCTCTTAATTCTGTGTTGGCTCGTTGTTTTTGGGGTCTTTTGGTATGTTTGGTGGGGTGGCTTCCCCACGGCATGCTGGTTCCGAGGTTAATTTGCATATCCTCTTATGTCCCCCCTCTCCCCGTGTCCCCTCCTTTCACTGTCCGAGGAGAAGGGCCAGCAACCTGGCTTTAGGCAGGGCCCTATTGATACAACAGGAGTAGTTAATGAAAACGACCGGTGATTACAATAACAAACAGGTAGAACTTCACCTTGGCAGCAACTGGTTTAACTTGTTCACTCTGCAACCTTTTTTTTTTAAAAAAAATTGGCAACTTTTTTACTTATAACAACTGGGTTTCCTTCCTTGCTGCTCCTTTTCCCCTCCCAAACGTGCTGAAGGAATTCCTGTTCCCTCCTGTCCTGGTTTAGGGCAAATTTGGGAGAAAACCTCCAAAGGGCCCCTCCAGAAAGCAAACCCACACAGCCCCTCACCTCAACTGATTTGGGAAGGATTCCTTGGAGAGAAGTGGAAAGAACCTGTTTATTTAACAGGCACAGCACCCCCAGCACGCAGAATGAACAATACCAGGTGACACCACTCTGTCACCGCTCTGACAAAGATGACAAATTCAGAAAGTCTCTGCTGGGGGTGCTCGCTCTGTTCTCAGTCCCTCCTGTGCTGGGGCAGCTGCTGCAGCCACAAGGTGCAAACTCTCGGTGTTCCCCAGGTCCCAGCCCGGAGCAGGTTCGAGTTGGTCCAAAAAAGGGAAAGGAGAAACAGTCCAGGGAAAATTTGGACTGCTCAGCTAAACTAACTAATGAGCAGAAGCAAAAAGCAAGAGCAAAGCAGGAGCAAAGCAGAAGCAGGAGCAAAGGGAAAAGCAAAGCAAAAAGCAAAAGCAGCACCATGCACTGCCCTGTCTGTGTGTCCCGCCAGCTGTGGGGGAGCGGCTGAGAGCAAAACCAAAACAAAACATTCGCTCTGCCGAGCCAGTCTGGAAGGCACAGAACATGATATCCAGCATGAACAGAGCACAGGAATGGGGATACAGCATCATAACCTCACCCTGGGACACCTCCCCACACCCCTGCTGGGACAGAGGCTCAGACAAACCCTGCAAGGGCTGGAAAATGCAAACAACACCTGGGCACCTCCATTTCCTGCTCCTTAGGGCAATATTCCATATCTCAGGGAGCTGAGCAAGTTCTCACTCCATGGGCTCCAAATATCCAAGTGTTCCAGAGAAATCCCTCATTACAACATTTAAACTCCTGGCATTGTCTTCTCCTGGGCAGCTGGAGGTGGGATGGGAGGAAATGGCCTCAAGTTGCACCAGAGGAGGGTCAGGTTGGATAAAAGGAAAATTTCTTTACTCAAAGCATTGGGATATTCACCTCAGGCAGTGCTGGAGTCACCATCCCTGGAAATGTCCCCAGTCCAAGCAGGGGTGGCACTTGGAGATGTGGTTTAGTGGCGTGGTGGGATTCATCAAAGGCTGCACTTGATGTTCTTGGAGTTCTTTCCAACACTGGTGATTCCATGGGTGGTTTCTGCAGTAAATCCAAGTGGATGGAGCAGGGTTTGTTTGAGATCCCCCTGGGCTGTGCAGAGACCCCCGGGCTACAAACAATAAACCAAGAAAACAGCAATTTTCACCTTTTGATTCAAAATAACCCCAAACATGGAGAGTTGCACTGGTTCTTTTTACTGGGATGATGGAAAACCCTCAGCAAGGCCTTGAACTGCTTTGACTTTTGATATTTGCTCAATATTTAAAACAAATCCAGCATCTTCCAGGTGTGTTTGAGCTGGTTTTGTGCTGTGCCAGGATGAAGCATTCCAACTTTGGGGCAGAACCTGGAAGCAGAACCCAGGGAGTTTGAATCCATGGTAATTAGAAAAGATTTGTGGATTCCTGGTGGGAAATCTGTGAGCAGACGAGTGGGGTGTGTTGGCAGGGACCTGGAAAAAATGAGTCAGACTTCAGGCACAGCGGCCTTGCCACGTCTGGTTCCTGCTGAAAATCCCATGGGTGAATGAAACCTCTACCCTGTGGTTTGCTGATTTTCCAAAATGATTTCCTGGATGGTTCCAGGTGCCCCCAGTGCTATCCCCCACTGGAAAACGCAGGGGGGTTTATACCAAGAGCTGGTTCGAGAGGTTTGGGCTCTGCCAGGGTGCCCAGAGCAGCTGTGGCTGCCCCTGGAGCCCTGGCAGTGCCCAAAGCCAGGCTGGACATTGGGGCTGGCAGCACCTGGCACAGTGGAAGTGTCCCTGAGTTATGGTTTGAGTCTGCTGAGGAGGGCAGGAGCCGCTCCTGAAATGGAAAATGCAAACCCCCTCCCTCTGAATTATTGTAATTTTGAAATTAAAAAGCTCTTAGGCAAAGATATGGGAGCAGGAATAACAGTTCTGTACTAGGAAATTAAAAATCCAAATGCAAGAGTACAAATGAACCGTGGCAGAGTGAGAGCAGGCCCTGGCACGCTGTGGGTCAGGGGGTGGCACAGCCCCATCCCATGGGGGCTCAGCCCTCCTGCAGTGCCAGCTGTGGCTCTGCTGGAGCAGGGATCCTGCACAAGGGGGGAGTTTTCCTCTGCAGCTCTGCACCCACAATGGACAATGGTCACGAGTTTATCAATTACCAGTTTGGTCTATTTACATATCAGGGGTTAATTCTCCAATTACTGCTTCAGGTAATGAAGTAATTTACCCCCAGTTTGCTCCACCTCAATTAATTTCTGTTTGTACCTTTTGGGGCCTGAGGCTGTAGGGTGTCCTTGAACCTCAGGCCTGCAGGAATTGTTTCATCTGACCAACATGTGAGGACAGTAACTGACACTTTATATGGAGTTTGGAGTTATGTATTAATGCAGTGCAGGATCTAAAAAATACAAAAGTTAAAATCCTGAGGCATCCCCAGCAGTGCCTGGGGATGGAGGGAGCAGAATCTGCCTTCAGCTTCCAGCTGGGACATTCCCCTGGATCACAGGAACAGCAGAGCTGCCTTGGGTACTGCACCACCCACGGCTTAAAGGTGAAAATCCCAAGGTTTTATTCCTAAAGCATCCAGAGCCGAGCTGTTCCCTGCAGCTGGGGGCACCGAGGGCTCATCCTGGGCACCACGGAGCTCAGCACTGTCTCCTTCCCCTCTCCTTTTGTGCAGCCCCAGCCTGCAGAGCCATTCCTGGGTGGAATCTCAGCTCATTAAACCTGCAGCTCCCTAATTTTTTTTTTTTTTAAATTTTTTTTTTTTTTTAAGGAGAGAGCGAGGCAGAGGATTTGCTGGAGTTTATTTGACCTAGTTAAGGGGAATATCAGCTCGCCTCAGGCAGGTAATTAATTTGTCCACACTTCCCCCTGCTCGCGGCGTGGTGCCCGCTGCCGGGCTCTCCTGCAGGTGAGGATGGGGCTCTGCAGCTCCCGGAATTCCTGCCTGGATTTGCAGCTGCCGGCACCGAGAGGAGCAGGAGAGCTGCAGATGGTGCTGCTGGGGCCCGCAGCAGCTGAGGGCGAGCATGGAAACTGCCCCTGCTGCTCTGCCTTTGGCAGGAGCTGCTGCGGCTGCTGCTCCCCGGCGCTTCCAGAGGGCTGCCAGGGCTGCGTTCAAGGGTATTTCTGCCTCCAGAGGAAAATCCTGGCAAATTCCGTCTGTGCTGCTCATTCCCAGCTCACAGGAGATCAGCCTGGGGTGAGCAGGATGGGGATGGTCCCTGTCCCTGCTCCTGGGACAGGTTATTATCCCAAGGTGACACCAACCCCTGCTCTTTTCAAATTCCTTCTGTATGGCTCAGCCCCAGCTCCCTGTCCCCATGGGCAGGACAGATGGCACAAGGTGACACCAACCCCATGCCCTGCTCCTTTCGAGCTCTTTCTGCACTGCTCAGCCCCAGATCCCTGTTCCTGTCCCCATGGGCAGGACAGGTGACACAAGGTGACATCGAGGTGACATCAGCCTCATTCCCTGCTCCTTTCGAGCTCTTTCTGCATTGCCCAGCCCCAGCTCAGCCCCAGCTCCCTCTTCCTGTTCCTGTCCCCATGGCCAGGACAGGTGACATCGAGGTGACATTGAGGTGACACCAGCCTCATTCCCTGCTCCTTTCGAGCTCTTTCTGCATTGCCCAGCCCCAGCTCAGCCCCAGCTCAGCCCCAGCTCCCTCTTCCTGTTCCTGTCCCCATGGCCAGGACAGGTGACACCAAGGTGACACCAAAGTGACACCAACCCCACCCCTGCTCCTTTCCAGTTCCTTCTGCATTGCTCATCCCCAGCTCCCTGTCCCCATGGCCAGGACAGGTGACACAAGGTGACATTGAGGTGACACCAGCCTCATCCCCTGCTCCTTTCGAGCTCTTTCTGCATTGTTCAGCCCCAGCTCATCCCCAGCTCCCTGTTCCTGTCCCCATGGCCAGGACAGGTGACATTGAGGTGACACCAACCCCATCTCCTGCTCCTTTCAAGCTCCTTCTGCATTGCTCATCCCCAGCTCCCTGTTCCTGTCCCCATGGTCAGGATAGGTGACACCAAGGTGGCACCAAAGTGACACCAACCCCACCCCTGCTCCTTCCAAGCTCTTCCTACCCAGCTCAGCCCCAGCTCCCTGTTCCTGTTCCTGTCCCCATGGCCAGAACCAGTGACACCAGAGTGGCACCAAAGTGGCACCAAAGTGGCACCAATCCCATCCCCTGCTCCTTTCAAGCTCTTTCTGCACTGCTCAGCCCCAGCTCCTTGTCCCCATGGCCAGGACAGGTGACACCAAGGTGACACCAACCCCACCCCTGCTCCTGAGACCCCAACCCCCTCTCCCCCAGCCCCAGGGCTGGGTGATTTTGTCCCTCTGTCCGTCCTGCTCCAGGCTCTGCCCTTTGGCAGCTCAGCTCTGCACCTTGGGGCTTCATTTTTAGCAAAGCATCGAACGAGGCGGGCACGGGGCCAAGCCACGGTGGCAGGGAGGTGACAGTCACCCTTCCAATGACAATCACTTGGTGTCTGGCTCAGAATTGAATTTGTGGAGCTCAGCACAAGGGAAAATAGGAGGGTTTTTAATATTTAAGTCTCTGTTGTAGGAAATTCTTGGTTGCCCAGACTGATGTGGTTCTCACAGGTGTGGAATCATCAGTTCCCTGAATTTATTCATCCCCACTCTTCCCCCATCCCACTGGAACACAGGGATGTTCAGCAGGTAAAAAAGTCCCTGAAGGGTTTTTGTTTTAACCTGGAAATCCTGAACTGACAGAAAGACAAACCCCAAACTCTTGTCTGGTTTAAATGGTAGCGTTAAAAGAAAATAGAAATGTTCTTGGTAGCTGTGAGGACCTCGGAAAGAGAAGATCAAATTTAATGAGAAATCATTAAGACAGATAAATAATATGAAACTGAAACTTCTGGGACCTGACTCAGCATGAAAAGGTGCTCTGTGAGGATTTTTGAATTTTTTAAAATTGTTTTCCTGGATTTTCCTTGTTACTGATGTTGGTTGTAGGGCTTTGAAAACAGACTAAAGGAAATGGAGACAGCACCAAGAAAAAGTTAAGAAATCAATGAATCAGATGCAAGAAAAAGGACAATTAGGGCACAAGACTCCCAGCTAGGAGCAGCATTCCTTGGTCAGCAGTTCAGGGCCTTTGTCCCATTTGGAATTATTTGAATTGCAGATTTTCTGCCACAAATTCTTTGGTGATCCAGAATCCCAAGAGAAAGAGAGATCACAGAATCATGGAATGGTTTGCTTTGGGATTAAAATCCCTTTTTGT